>NC_035167.2:7796630-9104596 GCF_001659605.2 Manihot esculenta
ATTACTCACAATTTTTTGATCAGTATATCTTACATTACTGATGAAATTTTTTTATTGGTAAAATGAGTGTTCAATCTTACACATGTCACTAATTAAATTTTATAGCAAGCATAGTGTATTTGAAGATATGAATAACTAAGAAAGATGCTGAAAATATGTTGCACTGACTATTGAAGAATTAAAAAATGCCAATGAGCATTACCATATGATATTATAGAAGATTTTGCTCTTGAAAATGAATAATTGAGAAAGGAGTATGTTTTTCACTCTCTATTCCAGGTAGCCTCTTTAAGAATTACAGGCCCATTTTATTCCAACATAGTAATATCAAAGCAAACATAAGCTAGAGCATAGAACTTTACAATATATGCATGCTAGATAGACAGCATATCACAGCTGTACAAAAGAAAACCAACCAGAGAAGCTGCTTAATTAATTAAGAGGCCTTGGGTAGCAGCAGCTGACTGAACCCAAACAAGATGACCTGCAGCTAAGAAATGGCAGAGCGGAGAACCCAAGCTTGATCGGTAGCAAGCGAAACGCAATATGATCATGGCTCAACCCTGAAGTATCCATATGGCAAATGCCAATAGCTTCAACTTTATCTCCATTATTACCTCCGAGTGAGACTTTCACAATCTTTGTAGCATCAGCATCATAATGACAGAAGAAATCTTCATACATGGGATGACAAATCACAATTCCAGGACCCTTAATCTCCTGAGGATCTTCCAACACAATATAGTCTTGTAATAATGGAGCTGATATCGTGGAGTGCTTCGTTTCGACAGCCTTGAACTCGCTGTCTGAACCGAAGACTCGATGAACATAATCAAGCATTGATTCCATATCTCTAGCGCAGACTTTGGTCTCAACTTCAGCAGGAGGGATTTCACATTTCTCCTGTTGATGATCAACAGAGATTTTGGCTTGTGGAAAGTAAATAGCATGATCTTTCCAAAATATACATCGTCTGGAGTAAACAAGCCTATGTATGAAGCCTGCACGAAATCAAGCACGAAATTATCGAACTCCTTGCCAAACTTTGATGCTGTAGCAACAAGTATTGCTGGCCTTTTGAAAAGTTCATCCAAGATTTTGTAATATAATTGGACTGAAGTATTCTTCATTGCTTCATTTGTATTTCCATGGAAGTTCTCTTGCTTAGGCACATCTCTAACTCCATTAGAATAATGGCCAAACTGCACATGAAATAATACCACAAATAAATACCCATAAATTATAGAGAAAATTACTGATGAAAGTGAAAAGCTTATACCATGAAAAGCAGCAGATGAAAGAAAAGGATGGAATAGGGAAATCGAAAACCCATATCTCGTAATCCTCTCGTTGAGCTTCTCCAGAGTTGGTTATGATTTGTTAAAATGCGAATCCTACAGCTTTCTCATATAGGCATGGAATGCCTTTCTCAATAATTGCTGATGCTACTTGTAAACTTAGAATCATGTGTTTGTCTATATTCATTTGTCTATATTCATATATTTTATTTTAGTCCCTCTTCCTTTTGTTTATGAATAAAAAGATAATTACGTGCTACCTGCTAAATAGACTTGTAAGACATATTTAAAATTTCTCTTGTGACTTAGATTGAAATTTTCCAAATAAGAAAAAAATTACTATTTAATTTTTATATTATCAAAAAACTCACTAATTAGTATTTCATTTTTAAAAATATATTAAAATATCTCTAAAATTTTAAAAAATTTACTAATTAATTTAATTTTTAATTTTACCAGTTAAATATTATAAAAAATTTAAAATATTTTTAATATGGGACTAATTAATAAATTTATTATAAAATATCAACTAATAAATTTTTTAAATTATAATAACTAAATAATAAAATTAATAGCTTATTAAATAATAATTTTAATATTTTTTAAAAAATTTAAAAATTAATTAGTGAATTTTTTTAATATAAAATTAAAAAATAAATTAAAAAAAATATCAGGATTCATATATTCAGAATTTTTTATACCTTTAATACGAAATTAATTAATAAATTTATTATAAAACTGAAGAATTAACTAATAATTATAGAGATTAAATAGTAAATATTTAAATAATAAAATTAATAGTTTATTAAATAGTAATTTTAATATATTTTTAAAATTAAAAGATTAATTAGTGAATTTTTTTAATATAAAAATTAAAAAAAACATCATGATTCCTATATTTAGTAATTACTAAATATCCAAGTTATTCGTGAGCTATTCGAGACTCGACTCGATAAAATCTCAATAGAATTCGATTTGATTTCTAAACGAGTCGAACTCAATCTTAATTTTTAGGCTCGTTTATTAAACGAGTCAAACTTGAGCTCCGTAGTATTTGGCTCGTTAAGATTCGTGAACTGACTCGTTAATAGATTCATGAACAGGTTCGCTAAGAGACTCGTGAACGGTCTCATTAAGAGGCTCGTGAACAGACTCGTGAACAGACTCGTTAAGATACTCGTGAGCAGACTTGTTAAAATACTCGTCAAGTAGACTTGTTAAGATATTTGTCGAGCAGACTCGTTAAAATGCTTATCGAACAGACTCGTTAAGAGATTCGGCTCGATTTAATTATAAGCCACTTAATCTATTTACCATATATATTCTTAATTTTTATATTTTTATTCCTTAATTATATAACTATATTATTAATTTATATATTTATTTTTCACAATGTGTGAATATTTTTTTAAACTATTAAATTTTTTAATAAATTATTGTTATTATTATTATTTTTATATATTTATATATGTATTTATATAATTATTTTTCTATTTCGCTTAATTTTATAAATTAAAATTTTTATATAATTTAAATATAAATCAATATGATTATTAATAAAATTTGAGTATAATGTATATATATAATTATATAATTTAAATTGATTATACTTATATTAGTATATTTATTTTATATAATATTTTATATTTATATTATATGTATAGTATTTTTTATATAATAAAATAATTTAATATAAATTATATATTTAAATAAAATAAATAATGATATATGAATAATGAAATGATAAGATATGAATAATAAATAATAATATATTAACAAATTTTATATAAAAATATTTATTGATACTAACAATAAAATTATACAAATTTAATTAAAATTATGTAATTTAAAAAAATTATGTAATTTAAAATGAAATTCTCTCACATTTTATATATAGATTTATATATTTATTATATATATTTCAATTAATTTTTATGTAATATAAACATTTAAATAAATAATTATTAAATTTAGTATTATATCATTAATCTTATATTGAATATATTTTATATAATTAATTAAAATTTTATAATTAGTATTTAAATAATAAATATTATTTGATATTATAAATAAATAAGTAAATATTTAAATATTAAAATTTAAATAATAAAAAAATACAAGATTTAAATAATAAAAAAAAATTAATCATTTATTATTGATTAGAATAAAACTCAGAATTTTTGAAAAATCACCTTTCATTAACCATTAGATACAAACTCATTTTTATAAAATTACTATACAGTATTTTACATATGAGATATTAAAGATTACTGAAATAATATTTTCTGTCCTACATCGAAAATTTATAGAAATGGAGAGACAAAACTACTCTATAAATAAAAATTTCACTTTCTATTATATTTTAAATTAAGGATTTGATTATAATAGATTTTAATTAAATTATATTTAATTTTATTAAAGTCTTTTTTAACTTTTTAGTTTAAAATTTTAATATTTAAAAATTTAAATTAATTAAATTTTATTAACGAGTTTTTTAATTGAGATTTCGAGTTCGATTCTAAATTAACCTCGTTACTAGTTTAAATAACCCTTTTAATCGAATTTTCTAGTTTGAATTTCAATTAGACTCGTTATTAGTTTAAATGAGTTTTTTAGGAATCGAATTCGAATCGAGTTCAATTATAGTATTTAAAATTAGAGTTCGAGTCAAGTTTGAGTTTAATATTAAAGTTCGAGTCAAGTGAGTTATAAAATTTTTTAGTAAACGAATCTGAACTTTACAAAATTCGACTCGACTCAATTCGATTACACTCTTATCTATATTCAGAATTTATTTTTTATTTTTATTTTTAATGATTTTTTTAAGGTGAAGTCTTTCACAGTATCTACTATGTCACCTCGTGTATCATATGATTTTCATCAAATTGCGCATTTATTAATGAACTAATTAAAAAATAGGGTCTTCTCAAAAGAATAAAAATAGGGTAAAGTATTATTAGATCCTTCCTATTTTTATTTCTTAATTAATTAAAATATACTTTATACTTTATAAAATCAAAATTTTTAGTTTTTTGTTAAATAAAACAATAGCAAACTTGTTTTAAATATAATCAGAGAATTAAATAATATAAATAGTTAAAATTAAAAGGATTAAATAATATACTTAATTAAAATTATAAATTAAATACAAAATATTTTACAGTTTAAAACAAGTTGTTTCTGTGCTATTTGCTTATTGAAATGGTTTTGAGTCTTTGCTGTAATAATGATGTAAATAAAATATAGGACTTTTAATTTTATAATTATTTTCAAATTTTAGATTTTATAGAGTATGTCTCCAAATTCAATCCAATTATTTATCTGGCGGAATTTAGTATTTAGTTAATTTAGTAGTCATCCTCATCCAATCTCATTCAGAGATTTATTTTTTATTTTGTCCATTTTTATATATTATTTAAGATTTTTATATGGTGATTAAAAATAATTAAATCACTTAAAGTTAAAGGGTGAATATTCGGTAGATTCAGTTTAAAATTAAATCGAACTGAATAAACTGAAAATCAAAATTTTGATATTTATAAAAATCGAATTGAATTGATTTTGATAATAAATTGAATGAAATCGAACTGGTCTAATTCAGTTCAATTTGATCGGTTTGAATTTTTAATAAATTTTTATTTTTTACGTTTTAATTTTAATATTTTAAAATTTAATTAAAATATTTTAATTATAACATAATTTCTCAATATTATTGAAAATAATATATTATTATTACTAATCGGTTTGATTAATTTTTTTATCAAAATTAAATTAAACTGAAATAATTAAAATTTTTAAAATTAAAAATTGAATCATATCGAAATAAATAAAAATTTAAATTGAATTTTTAAATATCACTTTTTTTATTTAAATAGAATACTGCTGAACAAAACGTGGGAAAATAATAATTGAATCTATTAAATTGCCCTTTTACCTCACTAATTATTTCAGTCTCATTAATTAATTTTATTTGCATTAATCTTCTAATAAAAAATAAATATAATTAACAGAGAAAAAAAAATAAATGATAATATAGTTTTTAAGAAATTATTAAATTAATTATTGTATTTAATAAAGATAAGAATAAAATTAAAAGGAAATTAATTAATACTCTTAATCTTTTTAAGTGACAAATAATTTTGGCTAAATCAACTTCTAAAAATGGATGGAGTATATGTATATTTTATAAAAATTAAATTGAGAGATTTACAATTTAGTCCCTAAATATTGCCATTATTAACAAGTCAGTCTGTATATTTTCAGAAACCTACTAAAACGTTATTATCTTTTTTCTCCGTCAACAAAATAGTCTTTTCATCTATTTCTGCCGTTAAAAATATAGTAAAAGACCAAATTACCCCACCTCCTTCTCCTCCTCCTCCTCTTTCTTCTTCTTCTTCTTCTTCTTCATCGGTTATTCCTCTTCTTCTTCTTCTTCTTCTTCATCGGTTCTTCCTCTTCTTCTTCTTCTTCTTCTTCTTCTTTGATTCTACTTCGATTTTTCTTTTTATTCTTTTTTCTTTTTATTCTTGTTCTTTAAAGAGGAGGAGATGATTTTTCTTCTTCTTCTTTTTCTTCATCATCATCTTCTTCTTCTTCTCCCTCTTCTTTTTCTTCTTCTTCATTTTTTCTTCTTTTTCTTCTTCTTCTCCTTCATCATCATCATCATCTTCTTCTTTTGTTTTTTCTTCTTTTTTGAGGAGGAGGAGGAGGAGGAGGGAGGGATGGACTATTTTGTTGACGGAAAGAAACGATAAGGACGTTTTAATAGATGTGAGAAAAGATATGGATTATTTCATTGACAGAAAGAAACAATAAGGACGTTTTAATATATATAAAAAAAGATAAAGACGTTTTAATAGATTTCTGAAAATGTATGGAGGAACTATTTCGCTGAGAAAAGAAATGATAAGGAGGGACTATTTCGCTGACGGAAAGAAACGATAAGAACGTTTTAATAGATGTGAGAAAAGATAGGGACTATTTCATTGACGGAAAGAAACGTTAAGGATGTTTTAATATATATAAGAAAAGATAAGAACGTTTTAATAAATTTCTGAAAATGTAGGGACTGACTTATTAATAATAGCAATATTCAAGGACTAAATAAAGAGTTTTATTTGAGGACAAATTTGAAATTTTAAAAATTTTCTCTCTCATAATTTATCTATTTTTAATGGAAAAAATGACAGAAGGACTATTTTGTTAATGGAAAAAAAAATTAAGGACGTTTTAATAGGTTTTTGAAAACACAGAGACTAACTTGTTAATAATAGCAATATTCAGAAATTAAATTGTAAATCTTCTAATTAAATTTGTAATTGATATTACCTCAATTCTACAATATGTGTCATTTAAGGTTTATTTATCCAAATTAATGACACTAATTAATAGTTTTAATTTTAAAAAAATTATAATAATTTATTTAAAAGATCCATGTTTATATTTTTTTATATATCAGTAT
Source organism: Manihot esculenta (assembly GCF_001659605.2). NCBI lineage: Eukaryota > Viridiplantae > Streptophyta > Magnoliopsida > Malpighiales > Euphorbiaceae > Manihot > Manihot esculenta. The sequence continues at coordinate 7,803,393 of NC_035167.2, forward strand.
TAAATAATTTAAAAATTAATAAAATTATATATAAAAAATAAAAATTAATATTAATTTTTAAAAAAATATCTAAAACAACCGTTATTATAAATCGAAATATTATTACAAATGAATGTATATAGTGTTAGTGAGAAGTAAAGATGGTTGGATTTTTGGTGGTGGGTGCAAAGAATCTAATGGGAACTAATTGGGTGGTTAGTAGTTTGGATAGTAGTTCGGCGAGTATTTAATCGGTTTAAAATTAAATTAAATTAAATTAATTAAAAATTAAAATTTTATTATTTATAAAAATAAAATAAAATAAAATTTATTTTAAATAAAAATCAATTTGAATCAAAATTAGTGTGATTCGATTTGATAGTTGAATTTTTTAATATTTTAAAATTTAATTAAAATATTTTGATATTGATTATGGTCTATTTTTTTATATTATTAAAAATAATATAATATTATTATCAACTATTTATTTTTATTGATTTTTTAATTAAAATTTATTATTTTATGTATCTTTCTAAGTGAAGCCTTCTTAATATCTGCGTAGGTCACCTACTATCTTATATTACTTATTAATTTATTTATATATTTTAATAGTAATTTAGAAAAAAAAGAAAAAGAAAATTGGTTTTGAATTGACTTATAAAACTTTTTTTTTACTTTACCATATTTTTAAGTTTTTCAATTTATTTCCTATCTTATGTTTGAAATATTTTAAATATATAATAATTACCGAATATCATTAATTTTCAAAATTAAAATAGAATAATAATCCAAAGCATTTGGTTATTATTTTTAAATATTTTATTATTTTCTTTTTATTTTATTTTATTTATATTATTAATAAAAAAAAGATGCGGAGTGTCATTTGTTGCGTTCAAATTAATAAAGATCTTAAATTTGAAATGGATTTGAAAGATTGAATTAGTCGTATAAGTTTTCAACAATGAAGATATTAATATACTGGATTTAATTTTGAAATTATCTTTTAATTTTATATTTTTTACATCTTTTTCTTTATTTGCAATATTACTTTGATTTTTATTTTTATTTTTTTTTGTTAAATGATGAAATCTGTGAATAATTCAGTTGTTATGTATTCTTCTCCGGAAAGGAGGTTATGTATAGATATATTTACAACACAAAATTACGAGAGAAAAAGGAAGCAATCATATTCTTAGAAAACAAGATAAACCTGTACAGGAAATAATATATATCATATCTGTTAATTGTGTAAATTCCTATGATTACGTAATATACTCCTAATCCTAATTAAGCAATTTATTCCAACACTCACCCTCAAGTTGGAGCATGGATATCTATCATGTCCAACTTGTCAACCATGTCATGAAATATCTTCTCAGATAATGTTTTTGTGAGTATATCAGCTAACTGGTCTTCTGACTTGACAAACGGAAACTGTATAATCTTCTGGTCTAGCTTTTCCTTGATGAAATGCCGATCAACTTCAATATGTTTGGTGCGATCATGTTGCACGGGATTCTATGCAATCCCAATTGCAATCTTGTTATCGCAGTAAAGTTTCATTGAACTTACATTGTCTATTCCCAATTCTTTTAGAACGCTCTTAATCCACAATAGCTCGCATAAACCATATGCCATACCTCTGAATTCGGCCTCTGCACTTGACCGCGCCACAATCTTTTATTTTTTATTTCTCCATGTAACCAGATTCCCTTCCACGAAGGTGAAATAACCCGAAGTAGATCGCCTTGTTGATTGATCGCCTGCCCATTCAGCATCCGTGTATCCTTCAATGTCTAATGTACCATTCTTTGAGAATAATAGTCCCTTGCCTGGAGCCCCCTTCAGGTATCATAAGATTCGGTATACTGCATTCATGTGTTCTTCAGTCTTCCCTTGGTTTATGTATGAATTGACTTACAACATTTACAGCATATGCTATGTCTGGCCTCGTATGAGTCAAATAGATCAATCTCCCAACCAATCATTGATAGCGTCCCATATTTGTTGGAATTTATTCTGTAAACAAACTGAGTTTATGGTTCACCTCCATCGGAGTTTCTACTGTTTTGCAGGCAAGCATTCTAGTTTCAGTAAACAAATCCAGAATGTACTTCCACTATGAAAGGAAATCTCTCGTTCTGATATTGCTATTTCAATACCTAAGAAATATTTAAATTGCCCAAGATCCTTCATTTCAAATTTAGCAGCCAAATAGTTCTGCAATAACTTCATTTCACAAGGATCATCTCCTATTAAGACCATATCATCGACATACACAATTAAAGCTGTTACCTTCCCTTCTTTGTGTTTGATAAATAAAGTATGGTCTAAATTACTCTGTTTATAACCAAATGCCTTCATCGCTGAAGTGAACCTCCCAAACCAAACTCTAGGTGATTGTTTAAGCCCATACAACAATTTCTTCAGCTTATAAACTTCATTTCTGTTTGAAGTACTCTGTTTAACCCCCGGTGGGACCTCCATATAGACTTCCTCCTCCAAATCTCCATTAAGAAAAGTATTTTTAACATCAAATTGATTCAAAGGCCAACCTCGATTTGCTGCTACAGAAATAAGGATATGAATTGTGTTGAGCTTGGCCACCGGTGTAAAAATCTCCTGGTAATCTACTCGATACTTTTGTGTATATCCTTTTGCAACCAACCTTGCCTTATATCTATCAATGCTTCCATCTGCTTTAAGTTTCATAGTGTATACCCATCTACATCCAACTGTCTTCTTTCCTTCAGGTAGAGGAACAAGTTCCCATGCAGAATTCTTTTGTAGGGCCTCCATCTCTTCATTCATCGCCTTTGTCCATTTTGGATCTGCTAAGACATCCTGCACACTACTAGGAATAGATACTTTGGATAATTGATTGAGTTGCTTGAGTTTTGTCTCTACTACTCTTTTGACATGCAAGGTAATTTTTATGTTTTCCATTCTCTGTCAGAAGAGGTTATTTGGCTAACCGACAAAAGGTTATATTCAAGAGATGGAACAATTAAGACAGTATCTAGAGTAAAGGTACTAAACAAAATGACTGATCCTTCTCCAGTAATTGAAGAAGTACTACCATTAGCTGTAGATATAACAGATTGTGAAAAAGCACGAATGGATTTAAACTTCCCTGAATCTCTAGTCAAATGATCAGATGCACCTGTATCAATAATTCAAGTATTATTCTTAGAAGTTACAAAGAGTACATTTGCCTTACCAACAATACCTGGGTGGGTAACGTTAGCTATAGGTTGTGATTCATCCTCCATATTTTGTTGGACTTTTGTTGTGGCTGAAAAATAATGGTGTTGGGGAATACAAAATACAATGTTACAGGTGGTAAGCTACGGTGGTGGTTTCAAGATATGAAATTCGGGAAGCAATTCTTCCAGGATCAGAATTGCTTTGATACTATGTTGAACGATTGAATCTCTGAATAATTCAGTTGTTGTGTATTCTTCTCCGGAAATGAGGTTCTATATAGATATATTTACAACACAAAATTAGGAGTGAAAAAGGAAGCAATCCTATTATAAGGAAACAAAATAAGTTTGTATAGGAAACAATATATATCAGATCTGTTAATTGTGCAAATCCCTATAATTACTTAATCTACTCCTAATTAAGCAGTTTATTCCAATACTTTTTGAAATAAAAAAAATTAAATTCAATTTTAATTTAATTTAATTCAATTTATTTTTATCTATTAATTTTATTATTTAGAATAAAAAAATTCAAATATTTTAACTTATAAAATTTTTTTATAAAATAAATGAAATCATGGATGATTTTTTAAAAATTTATTTGATTTTTTACCTTTTGACATACCTCACAGGCTGACACGAACTGTGCCACTTCTCTTTTCATAGCTGGCCACCAATAGACTCTTTTCAGATCCTGGTACATCTTGGTGGCTCCAGGGTGAACGCTGTATCTAACATTATGAGCTTCCCTCATAATGTCTCCCTTCAGACTCACGTCATCTGGTACACATAACCTGGTCCCATAGCGAAGGATCCCTTTGCTGTCAAATCTGAATTCTTTATTCTTACCTGCCTGTACTGTTCTGGCTATCTTTACCAACTCAGGGTCCTCATGCTATTTCTGAGCCACTTGCTCCAGAAACACGGGTGTCACTCTTATCTGAGCTATCAAAGCACCAGTACCAGACAACTCCAACTGCAGCCCTTCATCAATGAGCTTGTAGAACTCCTTCACCACTGGTCTTCTCTCTGCCGTGATGTGGGATAAACCGCCAAGTGATTTCCGGCTTAGGACATCTGCTACCACATTTGCCTTACCCGGATGGTACTGAATCTTGCAATCATAGTCACTAAGCAGTTCAACCCACCTTCTCTGCCTCAGATTCAACTCTCTCTGACTCAAGATGTACTGCAGGCTTTTATGATCATTGAAGATCTCACATTTAACCCCATACAGGTAATGCCTCCACATCTTAAGTGCAAAGATCACTGCTGCCATCTCTAGATCATGTGTAGGATAATTCAACTCATGCTTCTTCAGCTGCCTAGAAGCATAAGCAATTACCCTATCATTCTGCATCAACACATAACCTAGTCCCACACGGGACACATCACAGAACACTGTGAAGTCTTCATCACTGGTCGGCAGAGCTAACACCGGTGCTGACGTTAACCTCTTCTTCAGCTCCTCAAAGCTCTCTTCACACTGGTCAGACCACACAAACCTCTTATTCTTCTTGGTCAATCTGGTCATAGGAGCGGCAATCTTAGAGAAGTCCTGAACGAACCTCCTGTAGTAACCTGCCAAACCCAAAAAGCTTTTGACCTCTGTTACTGTAGTGGGTCTAGGCCAGTTAGCTACAGCTTCTACCTTCTTGGGGTCCACTTTTGTAATACTCGGCTAGACTCCGGTATCGGAATTCCTACCGTCCGGTGGAATCTCGGATGTCGGAAACCTCTAGAAGGGTAAAATCATGTTTTTATAAAATATTTTCATGTATTTTATGATTTTAAATAAGAAAGAAATTGAGTTTTAAATGAAAAAGGAGAAGGAAGGAAAATCCAAGTTCGGCCGCCGAACATGGCATGCATGCGGAGGCACATTAGTGTAACGACCCGAAAATCGGACCGCTACCGGTGCTAGGATCCAGATCGACTTAAGGTCGCCGGGACCCGTAGCAAGCCTGTTATACTCTCTGTGTACCTGTAAAATCCCATACATAGACATACATACTCTATCAAAACTGTAAAACTCTACTCTGTACTAAGGCTCAACCTGCGCATGCACTATCTCTGTACTCTGTGCACAGACCCCTTACTAGAGCCCTCATCAAAAACTCTAGTTGGGTCCATACAATATATATTAAGCCTGGTTTCCATACTCATCAATAAAACACTTACATAACCAGACCATGCATACAAAAGGGATTAACAATACCTCTAGGTCAAGCACAATACTATACAATACTCTGTACAACTATTACATAAACATCTCTTTATAAAATTACATGTCCACACTAAGCTATTACATAACTCTTTACTCTTTCTATACTCTGCTGACTTTCCACTGTACCCTGTACCTGCAAGAATGGGGTTAAGGGAGAAGGGTGAGCTATACTAGCCCAGTGAGTAGAATAGTAAAAACATGTTAATAAACATGCTCTCATGAAATGCATCACATCACGAGTAATCACCCATCTCGGTCGGACGGAAACAAAAATCCCTCAATCTGTGCCCGGCCCGCGAAGGAGCTCCTCAGGACTTTATTATACAAACAATAGTACCGAAGTACCCTGTGCCCGGCCCTCTCAGGGCTCCTCAGGACTTTACTGGGAGGGCTAATGAATCCAAACTATGTCCGTACCGCACATAATATGCATAATGCAATGCGTCATATTCGTGTATACTAATGCAATCAATCCTGTTACATATCATGATGCATGAAACATGCTAAAAGCATATGATTTCTCAATTAAAAAGATTAAGTTTAGTTCCACTCACCTCTGACTAACTCTGAACTGACTCTGGTAACTCTGAAGCAGTGCTCACTGCTGATCTCTGCGGTTCCACTGGTCCGTTCCTACACAGGTGGACTCAAATGAGGGACCAAACTAACTCAAGAACAACTCTATAAAACTCCCCAAAAGCCTCCCTAAAACATCCTAAAATAATCACATAAAACATGCAAAAGAAGGCTGGACAGGGCACTTTCGGCGGCAGGTTCGGCGGCCGAAAGTCCCTCCAGAGCCGAAACTCAGACACTTTCGGCGGCACCTTCGGCTGCCGAAAGTCCTCTCCAGAGATGAAAGTCTCAACCTTCGGCGGCCGAAACTCCACTCCAGAGCCGAAAGTCCAAACTTTCGGGGGCGAGCTTAGGCAGCCGAAACCACCTCCTTAGCATGTTCGGCGGCCGAACCTTCCTTCGGCGGCCGAAACTGGGTTCTCCAGTAAGGCAGAACCTTGCTCTACTCCATGCAAAACTTCCCCAACTTTACTCAAACATGCAACCAACAACTCAACAACAAGCATATACTCAAGTACATCACAAAGGGGTCCAAAACTAACTTAACACCCCAACAAACAGCTCAACACAACACATAAACATGCTAATCATCAACAATCAACCAAAAACCCTACATAACCTAACATGCATCTCTACCCATAAAACTCCATAAAACCTCCATAAAACATGAAAAGAAGTTAAGGATCTTCACTTACCTCTTGAAAACGAGAGGATAGGCGATCCTAACGTGGAGATATGGAGAAACTCTCTCTCAAAGTCCCCAAGCTTCAAAACTTTGGTCTTTAGCTCAAAACTTCAAAAACAACATGAAAACTTGTCAAAACTTTGAAAGATTTGAGAAAACATGAAGATCACCCAAGGAAGATCATGGTCTCACCTTTGTTCGTGGAGATGGAAAGAAAAATCTTATCCATCCACCGACCTATGGCCTTTTATAGGTGGCTGGCCAGACCACCTTCGGCGGCCAAACGTGATTCCAAAACCATGCAACGTTCGGCAGCCGAACCTCACTTTCGGCGGCTGAACCTGACTTTTCTTCCTTGGTTCTTTTCTTTCAAAAACTCATTTTCTTTATACTTAAAACCTTAAAACATACTAAAACACTTTAGAAAAACATATCTATTACCCTTCTAGAGGGTTCCGACACTCGAGATTGCATTGGACAGTAGAATTCTGATGCCAGACTCTAGCCGGGTATTACATTCTCCCCCCCTTAAGAACATTCGTCCCCGAATGTTCCTCAAACAACAAAACACATAAAAAGGAGGAAACTAACCTTAAAACAGATATGAATATTGCTGGAGCATAGACTCCCGTGTCTCCTAGGTGCACTCTTCCATATTGTGGTGGTTCCAAAGGACTTTCACCATCGGAATTTCCTTGTTCCTCAGCTTTCTTATCTGCGTGTCTAGGATCCGCACTGGCTGCTCTACATAGGTGAGATCTCCAAGGATCTCTATATCAAGCTCACTAAGAACCTTACTCGGATCTGACACGAACTTCCGTAATATGGAAACATGGAAAACCGGGTGAATTCTTTCCATAGAAGCAGGTAAATCCAGCTTGTACGATACATTCCCGATCTTCTGCAAGATCTCAAAGGGTCCAATATACCGTGGAGCTAGCTTACCTTTCTTCCCAAAATGAACCACTCCTTTCATTAGAGACACCTTCAGCAAAACCATATCACCCTCCTGAAACTCTATCTGCTTTCTGCGAATGTCTGTATAGCTTTTCTGTCTGCTCACGGCAGTTCTGATTCTCTCTCTGATAATGGGCACCACCTTGCTGGTAATCTCTACTAACTCAAGCCCAGCAAGAGCCTTCTCTCCCACTTCTTCCCAGCAAACAGGTGATCTGCACTTCCTCTCATACAAAGCTTCATAAGGGGCCATCCCAATGCTAGTATGATGACTGTTATTGTAGACAAACTCCACCAAAGGCAGATGCTGCCTCCAAGAACCTCCAAAATCTAACACACACATCCTGAGCATATCTTCTATAGTCTGGATGGTCCTCTCTGACTGTCCGTCAGTCTGTGGATGGAAAGCAGTGCTAAAATCCAACCTTGTGTCCATAGCATCCTGCAGACTCCGCCAAAACCTGGAGGTGAACTGGGGCCCTCTATCTGATACTATAGACATTGGGACCCCATGCAACCTTACTATCTCTTCCACATAAACCTGTGCTAACTTGTCCACAGAGTAATTACTCCTAACAGGGATGAAGTGAGCAGATTTAGTCAGTCTGTCCACAATCACCCATATAGAGTCTAGTCTGTTGGACACTGCCGGTAGTCCCACCACAAAATCCATAGCTATGTTCTCCCATTTTCATTTTGGAATCGGTAGTGGGTTAAGCATTCCAGCCGGCTTCTGATGTTCCAGTTTCACCCTCTGGCAAACTTCACAGGCGGACACAAACTGTGCCACTTCTCTCTTCATAGCTGGCCACTAATACACCCTTTTCAGATCCTGATACATCTTGGTGGCTCCAGGGTGAACACTGTACCTCGCATTATGAGCTTCCCTCATAATGTCTCCTTTCAGACTTATGTCATATGGTACACATAGTCGATTCCCATAGCGGAGGATCCCTTGGCTATCAAATCTGAACTCTGCACTGTTGCCTGACTGAACAGTCCTGGCAATTTTTACTAACTCTAGGTCCTCATGCTGTTTCTGAGCCACCTGCTCCAGAAACACGGGTGTTACTCTCATCTGTGCTATCAAGGCTCCTGTACTAGACAACTCTAGCTGTAGCCCTTCGTCAATGAGCTTATAAAACTCCGTCACCACTGGTCTTCTCTCTGCTGCTATATGGGACAAACTGCCAAGTGATTTTCGGCTTAGGGCGTCTGCCACAACATTCGCCTTACCCGGATTATACTGAATCTTGCAGTCATAGTCACTGAGTAGTTCTACCCATCTTCTCTGCCTCAAATTCAGCTCTCTCTGGCTCAAGATGTACTGTAAACTTTTATGATCTGTGAAGATCTCGCATTTAACCCCATAAAGGTAATGCCTCCACATCTTGAGTGCAAAGATAACTGCTGCCATCTCTAGATCATGTGTGGGGTAATTCAACTCGTGCTTTTTCAGCTGTCTAGAAGCATAAGCAATTACCCTATCTTTCTGCATCAGAACACAACCCAGTCCTACTCGAGACGCATCACAGAACACTGTGAAGTCCTCACCACTAACGGGCAGAGCTAACACTAGTGCTGACGTTAATCTCCTCTTAAGCTCCTCAAAGCTCTCTTCACATTGGTCCGACCACACGAACCTCTGATTCTTCTTGGTCAGTCTGGTCATAGGAGCAGCAATCTTTGAAAAGTCCTGTACGAACCTCCTGTAGTAACCTGCCAAACCCAAAAAGCTTTTAATCTCTGTCACTGTGGTGGGTCTGGGCCAGTTAGCTACAACCTCTATCTTCTTGGGTCCTACCTAATACCCTCTGCTAATACTACATGCCCCAAGAATGAGATGCTCCTTAACCAGAACTCACACTTAGAGAACTTGGCATACAAGCCATGCTCTCTTAAAGTTTGCAGAACTGTCCTCAGATGATGGGCATGCTCCTCTGCATCTCTGGAATACACCAAGATATCATCGATGAAGACAATAACGAAGTGATCCAGATACTCTCTGAAAACTCTATTCATGAGATCCATAAATGCTGCAGGGGCATTAGTCAACCCGAATGGCATTACTAGGAACTCATAATGCCCATATCTAGTCCTGAAGGCTGTCTTTGGCACATCTGCTTCTCTGACTCTCAGCTGATAGTACCCGAATCTCAGATCTATCTTAGATAAACAACATGCTCTAGCTAGCTGGTCAAATAGATCGTCGATCCTAGGCAGGGGATACTTATTCTTGGTAGTGACCTTGTTCAACTGCCTATAGTCGATACAAAGTCTGAGGGATCCATCCTTCTTTCTGACAAAAAGCACTAGAGCACCCCAAGGTGAGGTACTAGGCCGGATGAAACCCTTATCTACCAACTCTTGCAACTGCTCTTTCAGCTCTTTTAACTCTGCTGGTGCCATCCTGTAGGGAGGGATAGAGATCGGTCTAGTACCAGGCAGCAATTCTATTTCAAACTCTATCTCCCTATCAGGTGGTAGTCCTAGAAGCTCGTCTAGGAAGACGTCTGGAAATTCTCTGACTACTGGCACTGAAGCTGGTTCCCTAACCTAACTATCTAGCTCTATCACATGAGCTAGAAACCCCTGACAACCCCTCCTAAGCAGCCTACGAGCCTGAAGGGCTGATATCAAACCCCTAGGTGTACCCCTCCTGTCTCCTCTGAAGACACACTCTGACCCATCCTGGTCTCTGAAACTGACTACCTTGTCTCTGCAGTTCAAGGTAGCTCCATGTGTAGATAACCAATCCATCCCTAAAATGACATCAAAATCTGTCAAATCTAGAACCACAAGGTCAGCTGGAAGGCATCTACCCTCTATGAACACCGGACTGAAACGACAGACTGACTTTGCCAATGATGGGTCACACTTGGGTCCACTGACCCAGAGAGGACACTCTAACCCAGAGACTATCAGACCCAATCTCTCTGCAACTCTAGAAGCAATGAAGGAATGAGAAGCACCGAGGTCCATCAAAGCATACACATCAGAACACCCAATGATGAGGTTACCTGACACCACTGTGTTAGATGTGTTAGCCTCCTCCTGTGTCAGAGTGAAGATCTGTACTGGGGCTGCTGGACCTTCACCTCGGGAACCTGCTGCTGAAGAAGAGGCTGACCCTCTCCCTCTACCTCTTCCACTGCTCTGAGGCATGGCTGTAGCTGCTGGCTGAGCCACACTACCTGATGTCATCTGCTGGGATGGTGCCATTAAGTTCACGTTAGGACATTCCCGTGCAAAATGTCCCTCCTACCCACACTTAAAGCAGGCTGTAGATCCCATCCGACAAACTCCTCTGTGCGGCCTCCCATATCTCATACAAACTGCACTGCTAGCGCCAGAGCTTGAGCCACTACCCATTCCCAGACCAGACTTGATCTTGCTCCAGAACTTTCCCTTCTTGAACTTAGACTTTTCTCCCTTTTTGCTGCCAGAAGCTGTTGCACTGAGGGTCTTAGAACCCGAAGATTGTGCCACCTGCTGTTTAACTGTTCCCTGAATGATGGCACTTGCCTCCATCTTTCTGGCTGCATCCACTATAGAGTGGAAACTCTCTTTCTCTGCTGGAATAATCAATGAGGAATACCTGGGATGAAGCCTCATAGTATATCTCCTTGCCTTCTTCTGGTCAGTGTCATAAGCCTGACCCACATACTGTATTCATCAACACTCATCTCTTCAGTCTGTCTCAGCTGTTCAAATTCTATTACTTTCATTTCCCTGAAACTGTCAGGAAAAGCCCACCCAGCAAACTCATTTGCGAACTCTTCCCATGACATGCTGTCCAACCTGGAGTCCACATAATTCTTGAACCACTCTTGAGCTTTCTTGCATCTTAGTGTGAACCCTGCCATCTCAATGGCTCTACTATCATCAGCTCCCAACTCATCGGTTATCATCTTAACCGATCTGAGGTACTCAAATGGATCATCTCCTGTGTTGAATTTGGGAGCATCCAACTTCAAATACTCTGTCATTTTCACTTTACTTCCCCCAGATGAGCTAGGCTGTGGTACTTGGACAACAGGGGCTTCTGGTTCTGGTGGTGGAGGAGGTACTGTATCTCTAGGATCAGGGTGTGCTGAACTTGGATGGAAAGGTGAGGGTGGATACATGGGATATGGTGGGTAAAAAGGAGGATAAGGCATATAAGGCATATAGGTAGGATATGGGGTAAAAACTAGAGTAATCTAACGTACCTCCCATCGGATACCCCGGACCCTGTGGAAAGGGTGGATAGTGGGGTGGATAACCATACCCCGAGGCCTGAGCTCCTTCTTGAGACTCTCCCATACCCTCTTCAGACCTGTCCATACCCATGCTTTCATCTCTTCTCTGGTCAACATCCATAGCCTCCCTCACTTCATCTGACCTCCTTCCTCTGTCTGATCCTCTTCTACTCTCGTCAAAAGACCTTCTAGGGTCCCTTGACGTACCCTCCCTGCTTGATCTCTGAGACATTGCCCTAGGCAACGCAGGAGGACGAGCAGCTGTACCCTCACTCTCTGGTGGGACTCCAGTCAATCGTGCAGATCGACGAGTTCCTCTCATCTTAACTCTAGAAAACAACACATAACATAGCATATTAGCATCACATATCAATAATGCACATGCATAAAAGCATAGCATTTCACATCATCATATAGACAGGACTCCACATCCTATCCTAGTAGACATGATTTCCTATTGTGCTTGACCTACTATAACCTCTATGAGCCCGACACTCTCTATAGGTCCGACCATATGAACCTAGGGCTCTAATACCAATCTGTAACGACCCGAAAATCAGACCGCTACCGGCGCTAGGATCCAGATCGACTTAAGGTCGTCGGGACCCATAGTAAGCCTGCTATACTCTCTGTGTACTTGTAAAATCCCATACATGGACATACATACTCTATCAAATTTGTAAAACTCTACTCTGTATCAAGGCTCAATCTGTGCATGCACTATCTCTGTACTCTGTGCACAGACCCCTTACTAGAGCCTTCATCAAAAACTCTAGTTGGGTCCACACAATATATATTAAGCCTGGTTTCCATACTTATCAATAAAACACTTACATAACCAGACCATGTATATAAAAGGGATTAACAATACCTCTGGGTCAAGCACAATACTATACAATACTCTGTACAACTGTTACATAAAGATCTCTTTATAAAATTACATGGCCACACTAAGCTATTACATAACTATTTACTCTTTCTATACTCTGCTGACTTTCCCACTATACCCTGTACCTACAAGATTGGGGTTAAGGGAGAGGGGTGAGCTATACTAGCCCAATGAGTAGAACAGTAAAAACATGTTAATAAACATGCTCTCATGAAATGCATCACATCACAAGTAATCACCCATCTCGGTCGGACAAAAACAAAAATCCCTCAATCTGTGCCCGGCCCGCGAAGGAGCTCCTCAGGACTTTATTATACAAACAATAGTACCCAAGTACCCTGTGCCCGGCCCTCTCAGGGCTCCTCAGGACTTTACTGGGAGGGCTAATGAATCCAAACTATGTCCGTACCGCACATAATATGCATAATGCAATGCGTCATATTCGTGTATACTAATGCAATCAATCTTGTTACATATCATGATGCATGAAACATGCTAAAAGCATATGATTTCTCAATTAAAAAGATTAAGTTTAGTTCCACTCACCTCTGACTAATTCTGAACTGACTCTGGTAACTCTGAAGCAGTGCTCACTGCTGATCTCTACGGTTCCTCTGGTCCGTTCCTACACAGGTGGACTCAAATGAGGGACCAAACTAACTCAAGAATAACTCTATAAAATTCCCAAAAGCCTCCCTAAAACATCCAAAAATAATCACATAAAACATGTAAAAGAAGGCTAGACAGGGCACTTTCGGCGGCAGGTTCGGCGGCCGAAAGTCCCTCCAGAGCCGAAACTCAGACACTTTCGGCGGCACCTTCGGCTACTGAAAGTCCTCTCCAGAGATGAAAGTCTCAACCTTCGGCGGCACATTCGGCGGCCGAAACTCCACTTCAGAGCTGAAAGTCCAAACTTTCGGAGGCGAGCTTAGGCAGCCGAAACCACCTCCTTAGCATGTTCGGCGGCCGAACCTTCCTTCGGCGGCCGAAACTGGGTTCTCCAGTAAGGCAGAACCTTGCTCTGCTCCATGTAAAACTTCCCTAACTTTACTCAAACATGCAACCAACAACTCAACAACAAGCATATACTCAAGTACATGCACAAAGGGGTCCAAAACTAACTTAACACCCCAACAAACATCTCAACACAACACATAAACATGCTAATCATCAACAATCAACCAAAAACCCTACTTAACCTAACATGCATCTCTACCCATAAAACTCCATAAAACCTCCATAAAACATGAAAAGAAATTAAGGATCTTCACTTACCTCTTGAAAACGAGAGGATAGGAGATCCTAACATGGAGATATGGAGAAACTCTCTCTCAAAGTTCCTAAGCTTCAAAACTTTGGTCTTTAGCTCAAAACTTCAAAAACAACATGAAAACTTGTCAAAACTTTGAAAGATTTGAGAAAACATGAAGATCACCCAAGGAAGATCATGGTCTCACCTCTGTCCGTGGAGATGGAAAGAAAAATCTTATCCATCCACCGACCTATGGCCTTTTATAGGTGGCCGGCCAAACCACCTTCGGCGGCCAAACGTGATTCCAAAACCATACAACGTTCGGCGGCCGAACCTCACTTTCGGCGACCGAACGTGGCTTTTCTTCGTTGGTTCTTTTCTTTCAAAAACTCATTTTCTTTATACTTAAAACCTTAAAACATACTAAAACACTTTAGAAAAATATATCTATTACCCTTTTAGAGGGTTCCGACACTCGAGATTCCACCGGACAGTAGAATTCTGATGCCAGACTCTAGCCTGGTATTACAGTTAGGCCCCCAAAAGTGGTCTGGCCAGCCACCTATAAAGGGGTCCCCAGTCCGAAATGGGAGAGTTTTCTCTCCCCATTTCCGGCCAAGGTGAGTTTCCGTCCTCCCTTGTCGATCTTGTGTTCTTCCTTTAAGTCTCTCATGATTTTTACAATTTTTTAACTTGGTTTTGAAGATTTTTGAATCTAAGATCAAGTTGTGGAGCTTGGAGACCCAAGGAGCTAGATTTCTCCTACCTCCAAGTTAAGGATCATTTCTCCTCTCGATCTTCAAGAGGTAAGCTTAGATCCTACCCTTCTTGTATGTTTTATGAAAGTCTTATGAAGTTTATGGGGTAGAAATGCATGATTAGGTTAGTTGTTTGTTGAATAGGGTTTATGTGCTTTTATGGTTAATGTGTGTTGTATATGTATGCTAAATGTGTTTTGGTTGGGGTTTAGGCTAGTTTGAGACCCCTATATGCTTATGTATGTGTATATGCATGTTTTAGAAGTGTTGGATGTGATTTTTGAAGGTTTGGGAGGCTTTGTGCATATGTAGAGGCTGAGTTCTGCCACTTTGGAAGAACTCAGGTTCGACAGCCTAAGGGACTTTTGGCCGCCGAACCTGCCTGTGGAGGCAAGCTTTTGGCTGCCGAACCCTGCCCCCGAAAGTTGGACTTTCGGCTCTGGAGGGGAGTTTCGGCCGCCGAAGGTGCCGCCGAACATGCATGAGTTTTGGCAGACAATTGGTACTCACTCTCACCAGACTATTCCCTTAAAGTGGGAGGTCAAGGGTTCGAGCAGTGGGGGAGGCGACCTAATTTCCTAAGGGAAATTTGGGCCAAATCCACTTGGGGAAGGATGCGACGTCGAGAACCCAAGGGGACAAATCCTGCCTGGAACCCGTGAGGGTGAAGGGATGTTAAGAGCTGCTCATGACGCCAGTGGAAAGCCCGAGGTGGCAAGAGGCCAGGCGAGGGATAGCCCTGGGCCGTGAGCGGTAACAGTGCCGGGGATCACGTCCGGGCTGTTACATAAAAAGAATGGAACAATTGGTACTCACTCTCACCAGACTATTCCCTTAAAGTGGGAGGTCTAGGGTTCGAGTAGTGGGGGAGGCGACCTAATTTCCTAAGGGAAATTTGGGCCAAATCCACTTGGGGAAGGATGCGTTTGACGAGAACCCAAGGGGACAAATCCTGCCTGGAACCCGTGAGGGTGAAGGGATGTTAAGAGCTGCTCATGACGCCAGTGGAAAGCCCGAGGTGGCAAGAGGCCAGGCGAGGGATAGCCCTGGGCCGTGAGCGGTAACAGTGCCGGGGATCATGTCCGGGCTGTTACATAAAAAGGCGCACGACCTGAAGATCGGACCGCTACCGGCGCTAGGATCCGGGTCGACTTAAGGCCGCCGGGACCCGTAGCAAGCCTGACATATAACCTGTAAACCTGTATAATCCCATACATGATCAACAACATGCATAAAAATTAAAACTTTTCTTCATACATACTGTCATCAACTAACTCAACCTGTGCATACTCTGAACATATACATAACATAGTCCCTCTGTGGGATCTCATCAAGCCTTAAAGGCAAAACAACCTGTGTTGAGTTAGTTTACATAAACATCATAACATAAGACCATGTATATACAAAAGGGATTAACAATATATATGGTCAAGCACAACTCTATCCTCAATGACCTCATTACATAACATCATGAATATTTTTACATTTCATCATAATACAATTGTCATGTCCACAACTAACTATTACATACATATGACTTTTTCTCTTCCTGCCTTCTCTATCTATCCCGTACCTGCAAACCTGGGGTTAGGGGAGAGGGGTGAGCTAGATGCCCAGTGAGTAGAACTATAAAGAGAATATTTAAAACATGCTATCATGAAATGCGTCACTGCACAAACAAATCACACCACGGATGGACTGATTCAAAAATCCCTCAGCTCCATGCCCGGCCCTATTATGGGCACCACAGGACTTCGTATTGCCCGGCCCTATTATGGGCACCACAGGACTTCGTATTCAGAAGGCTAGTGAATCATCCTAATGTCCATCCACTGTCATCTATCACAACAATACAATGCGGCATAGTCGTGAATTCTAATGCAAACAACCTATAATATGATCATGATGCATGAAGCATGATAAAAGCATTTCATTTCTTAATTTAAAAGGTTAAGTTTAGTTCCACTCACCTCTGGCTGACTCTGACAAACTCTGTAGCAGCTGGCTCACTGCTGGGGTCCTTGGTTCCTCGGGTCCGAACCTACACAGGTGGACTCCAATGAGGGACCAAACACACAAAAACATAACTCTAATATATTCCCCAAAAACCCCCTAAAACATCCTGAAAATATCACATAGAGATATGCATGAAGTGGCTGAACAGGGCACTTTCGGCGGCACCTTCGGCGGCCGAAAGTCCTGGACAGATCCGAAAGTCAGGCACTTTCGGCGGCACCTTCGGCGGCCGAAAGTCCCAGACAGAGACGAAACTCAGGTAGGTTCGGCGGCACCTTCGGCGGCCGAAAGTGCCAGACAGAGACGAAAGTCTCTTTTCGGGGGCAACTTCGGCAGCCGAAAGGCCTGCCTCCCCAGCCATGTTCGGCGGCCGAAAGTGCCTTCGGCTGCCGAACCTGGTTTCTGCCAAAGGGCAGAAACTTGGCTCCTTTGTGCATTTTCGCCTCCAAACTCACCAATCATGCATATATCTCAACCAAATCATGCATACAAGTTCCTAGGGGCCTCAAAACATCAAATACCCCAACTACAACACTTCAAACACCCACAATCAACACACATTGACCAAAACATCAATATTAACCCATAACTCAACATATAACCTAACATGCATTTCTACCCATAGATCTAGCACAAAACTTACTTAAAACATATAAGGAGCTTAAGATCGGCCCTTACCTCTTGAAGATCGAGAGGGAGACGACCTAAACTTGGAGATTCACGAAAATGAGCTCCTGAGTTCCCAAAGCTCCAAAACTTGGTTTAAATGCTCAAAACTTGCAATGTGAGTTTAAAACTCAAGAAAAATGGAAGAGATTTGGAGGAAGAGCACAAGAGATGCAAAGGGAAAGTCGGAAGCTTGCTGTGGTCGAAAATGGGAGAAAACTCACCCATTTCGGCTAAGTGCCCCTTTTATAGGTGGCTGGCCAGGCCACGTTCGGGGGCCGAAAGTGCCTCCGCATCCATGCAATGTTCGGCGGCCGAACTTGACTTTCGGCGGCCGAACCTGAACTTCCCTAACTCATGCTTTCGGGGGCCTAACGTGCCTCCAAAACGCATGCATGTTCGGCGGCCGAACTTAACTTTCGGGGTTTTCCTCCAATGCTATTTTCATGCAAAAACTCATTTTCTTTCATGCTTAAAATCATAAAACACATTAAAACATTTTACAAAAACATTATTCTACCCTTCTAGAGGTCTCCGACATCCGAGATTCCACCGGACGGTAGGAATTCCGATACCGGAGTCTAGCTGGGTATTACACCATTCCCTTAACCCCCAAGTGTGCAGTTACGGGTTAGGCCAGGAAGTCATCAAGAGTGAAGTTATATTTTATGTAATAGCTAGATGTGGACATGAAATGTTGTAATGTATAATATTGAACGGTCATGTAATGTATGATATGTTTTTGAGGATTAGTGTTATGCTTGACCCTAGTATGTATAGTTGATCCCTTTGGTACATGATCTATAAAATGTTTTAATGATGTTTTATGTAAACCAAGCTTAATGTATGTTATGATACCCCATTGGAGTATTTGATGAGGGCTCCAGTGTGCGGTCTATGTTATGAGTTGTGCATGCACAGGTTAAGCTTGGTAAATGAAAGAAAAAATTTTTATGGTTATGAGTTTTTGTATGATCATGTATGGGATTTAACAGGTATACAGGATGAATGTTAGGCTTGCTACGGGTCCCAGCTGTAATACCCGGCTAGATTCCGGCATCGGAATCCCTACCTTCCAGCAGAATCTCCGTTGGAATCTGGAATTCTGAAGATGCCAGAGCCTTCTAGAGGGGTAAAATGTGTTTCTAAAATGTTTTCACTCGATTTCATGGTTTTAAATGAAAAAGAATTGAGTTTTTGAAAAGAAAAGACCAAGGAGGCCAGGTTCGGCCGCCGAAAGTGAAGTTCGGCCGCCGAACATGGGTAAGTTTTGGGAGCGCTTTTGGCCTCCGAAAGCTTTGTTTGAACGAGCCAAGGTTCGACCGCCGAACCTCAAGTTCGGCCGCCGAACATGCATGAGTTTAGGGGGCACG
Organism: Manihot esculenta; assembly: GCF_001659605.2. NCBI lineage: Eukaryota > Viridiplantae > Streptophyta > Magnoliopsida > Malpighiales > Euphorbiaceae > Manihot > Manihot esculenta. Next base: position 7,822,218 of record NC_035167.2, read on the forward strand.
TTAGGCTGCCGAAGGTGGTTCAGCAGGCCACCTATAAAGGGCCCTCAGATCAGAAATGGGCGAGTTTTCTCCCTATTCTCGAGCTCAGGTGAGTTTTTGTCCTCCCTTGGCCGTTTTCATGTCTTTCTTCATCTCCTTCATGTTTTCATGAGTTTTATGGTTGTTTTGAAGAGTTTTCAAGCTTAGATCTAAGTTTTGGGAGCTTGGAGACCCAAGGAGTAGTTTCCTCCCATCTCCAAGTTAGAGCTCGCACAAACCCTCGATCTTCAAGAGGTAAGTGTGGATCTATGCTTTCCCTTATGTTTCATGAAGTTTTAAGTGAGTTTCAAGAGGTTTTGATGGTTGAGTATGGGTAGATATGCATGTTAGGGTCTATGTGGACTTTATGCTCATTGTATGTTATGTGATGATATGTTGGAAGTTTATGCTCCTCTATGCATGTGGGAGTGAGTATGCATGATGGGGAGAGAGTATGTGAGGATTTTGGTTATTTTCGGTTTATGTTACCCTTTAGGCAAATGTGTGTTTATGTATAAGGTAATATATTGTTGTTGGGGTTTAGGATAGTTTGAGACCCTATGTGCTTGGTTGCATGTTTTAGAATAGTTAATGCATGCTTTAGTAAGGTTGGGTGCTTGTTTTGGGGTGGTTGGAAGGTTTGGGAGGCTTGTATGCAGAGGCTGAGTTCTGGAAGAATTCAGGTTCGGCCGCCGAAGGAAGTTTCAGCCGCCGAACCTGCCTGAGGATGCATGGTTTGGCTGCCTAACCTTGCCCCCGAAAGTTGAGTTTAGCCTTAAAAGCAGACTTTCGGCCGCCGAAGGAAGGTTCGGCCGCCGAAAGTGCCTGACTTTCGTCTCTGGAGAGGGACTTTCGGCCGCCGAAGGTGCCGCTGAAAGTGCCCGAGTTTCGTCTCTGGAGGAGGGTTTGGCCGCCGAAGGTGCCGCAAAAAGTGCCCTGTCCAGCCTTTTCATGGTTGTTTTCTATGCATGTTTTGAGGTTGTTTTAGGGGGTTTTTGGGGAGTTGTTTATGAGTTGTTTAGAGTGTGTTGGCACCTCATTCGAGTCCACCTGTGTAGGATCGGACCCGAGGGACCGAGGAGGCCATCAGTGTTAGCAGTTGTAGAGTCAGTTCAGCGTCTGCCAAGATGTGAGTAGAACTAACTTAATCTTTTATTTTAAAGAAATCAAATGCCTAAAGTATGCTCATGCATCATGTTTATATGTAATAGGTTGATTGCACTAGTTACACGAATATGAAGCATTGCATTATTTACTGTTGATGGAGATTGGACCAAGGACGACCCCACTAGCCCTAGAGATGTTGTAAGACCTGGCCGGGCCAGGCATACACATACAGTTGTTGTAAGACCTGGCCGGGCCAGGCATACGAAGGTTGTAAGACCCGACCGGGCCGGGCATACTGAGACTGGAAGGAATGTTGGTGGTTGGGTCCAATCCGTGATATGATTTATTTGTGCTGTGATGCATTTCATGAAAGCATGTAATTAATGAACTGTTTTCTTTGTTTCTACTCATTGGGCTCTTTAGCTCACCCCTCTCCCCTAACCCCAGTGTTGCAGGTATGAGGAAGACCGGGAAGTCTCAAGAGTTAAGGTTGTGTTTATGTAATAGATTAGAGTTGTGTGGAATGTAATGTAATTTGACATAATGAATTGTAAGATAATGAAATGTTATGTAATGTAAAGTAAAGTAGAGTTATGTTTATGGGTTAGAACTGTGCTTGGCCCTAAGACTTGGTTAGTCCCTATTTAATACATGATGTATGTTATGTTTAGTGTTGAGTTGAGTTTGAACCAAACTGGCGGCATGTGTTGTTTACCACGCTAGTGTTTGATGAGGACCCTAGTAGAGGTCTTATGTTTGTGGTTTGATGCATGCACAGGTTGGGTTCTAGTTCTTTAGATGTGTCTCCGGCTTGATGTATGTTATGTTGACCCAGCTAGAGTTTTGATGAGGGCTCTAGTAGGGGGTTTCTTTATGTTTTCAGTTATGTCGCATACAGGTCAGGCTCGGTATATACATCAGATGTTTAAGTTTTTATGTTAAAGTTTTGATCATGTATGGGATTTGACCAGGTGATAGGATGTATGTTTGGCTTGCTATGGGTCCCGGCGGCCTTAAGCTGATCTAGATCCTAGCGCCGATAGCGGTTCGGTCCATTACAAAGGGGTATCGGTTTTTGGGCTGTTACAGAGTGGTATCAGAGCTTTGGACCTCATCAGTATGGTGTGTTGAGCAAAGATGCTCAAGGATTAGAGATATCCCACATCGAAAAGAGGTTGGTTTAGAGGTCATAGGAGGGCAAGCACAATACGTAAAATCATGTCCACTAGGATAGGATGTAGAGTCCTGTCTTGTATGATGTATGATAATGATGTGGAATGCCATGATTTTATGCATGTGCATTAATGTTATGTATGATATGCTATGTATGTGTTGCAGGTTCATGTGTTTCCACATGAACCGTATGATGCTCATGATTGTTTGTATGTTTGTGTGTTGTTCTTCAGAGGAGCCAGAATGCGAGGTGCTCGTCGATCTGTGGAATCGACTGGAGTTCCATCTGAGAGGGAAGGTATGGACACCTTTCCCCCTGCTCTGCCAAGAGCGCAATCGTGGGGAGTCAGCAGATGGGGAACATCAAGGGACCCTGTAAGGTCTTTTGATGCAAGTAGAGAAGGAATGGCTCCAAGAAGGATGTCAGCTAGTATGAGGGAAGTAGAGTCGGATGTTCAGAGAAGGGATGTCAGTTTGGGAATCAGAGTGTCAGAAGAAGGTATGGGAGATTCTCAGGAGGATGCTCAGACTCAGGATTCCAGGATCTCAGGTTCAGGAGGGATTGATCCCTCCACTTTGAGTACAGCCTCCACAAAAAGTAAGAAGTGGGGCAGAGGCCTCAGAAGGTCGAAGAAGAAGTTTTGGCAGAATTTGAAGGCTAGTCTGGGTTTTGGTGGCTCAAGCTCTGGCTCAGGCAGTTCAAGCTGCATGAGGTGTTGAAGACCACACAAGGGAGTCTGCCGTTATGGGACTAATCTATATTACAGGTGCGGACAGAAGGGGCACATAGCACGTGAGTGTCCTACTGCGCCCTGGTTGGCTCAGTCCCAGCGGACAGATGCAGGTAGAGCGGCTCAGCCGGCAGCTTCAGCCATGTTTCAGATTAGTGGTCGAGGCAGAGGAAGAGGGTCAGCCTTTTCTTCTGAGGGTTTCCGTGGAGAAGGTCCGTCAGCTTCAGCTCGGATCTTCACCCAAGCTCAGCAGGAGGCAGACACATCGAACACAGTGGTGCCAGGTATGCTCACTTTTGGATGTTCTGATGTGCATGTTTTGTGAACCCTAGTGCTTTTCTTTCTTTAGTTGCTCTAGGAGCCGTTGAGAGGTTGAGTTGATAACTTCTAGGCTCAAGTGTTCTCTTTGGGTCAGTGGACCCGAGTGTGATCCATCTGTGGCAGAGTCAGTCTGCCGATCCAATTCAGTGTCAGTTGGGGGTAGATGCCTTTTACTCGACTTTGAGGTCCTAGACTTGACTGTCTGGACGTCAATCGAGGGATGGATTGGTTTCTGCTCGTGGTGCTATCTTGGTCTGCTGAGACAAGGTAGTCAGATTCTGAGGATAGGATGGATCAGAGGTAGTCTTCTGAGGGAACACAGTAGGGATGCCTCGAGGTTTATTGTCAGCCTGTCAGGTTCGTAGGATGCGTAGGAGGGGTTGTCAGAGGGTTCGAGCTCTTGTTGAGAGTTTAGCAGTCAGGTCAAGGAACCAGCCTCAGTGCCAGTTGTTAGAGAGAGTTTTAGATGTTTTCCCAGGTGAGCTGTCAGGTTACCACCTGCTAGAGAGATAGAGTTTAGACATAGAAGTGATGCCTAGCATCAGGTTCATCTCTATCTTTCTCTACAGGATGGTACCTGCAGAGTTGTAGGAGTTGTTAGAGCAGTTGAGAGACTTGGTAGACAAAGGTTTTATCCGACCTAGTACCTCACCCTGGATTGCTCCAGTGTTGTTGTGGGAAAAGCAGGATGGATCCTTGGGACCCTGTGTCAACTACAGGCAGTTGAACAAGGTCACTACCAAGGGCAGGTATTTCCCGTGCAGGATGGATGATCTATTGGGACAGCTAGTAGGAGCTGTTTGTTTTCCAAGATAGATCTGAAATCCGGGTACTACCTGTGAGAGTTAGAGTTAGTTTTGGGTCAGAAGTGAGAAGAAGCCAGTTAGTGAAGATGAAGAGAAAAGAGTAAGGATCAGAGTCGTGCAGTGGGAGCGTGTCGAGCTTCAGGTGAAGGTTAGGTATTGCTAAGGTGTTTCTTTTGGTTGGGTGATTTCTTTTTGGAGAAATCCATTTGGATTTCCATGTTCCTATTTTATGAAAGTTCGTGTCAGGTCCTTGTTGGGTTCTTAACGAACCAGAGGTGGAGATCGCAGGAGGTCTCACATATGTTGAGTAGCCAATGCGGATCATTGACACACAAGTTAAGAAGCTGAGGAACAAGGAAGTCCCGATGGTGAAAATTTTGTGGAAATCACCACTGGTTGGTAGTGAGGGCCTAGGAGACCCGGGAGTTTATACTCCAGCAGTGCCTGTGTCTCTCTTTTAGGAGAGAGGTTATTAGCTTTGCTTGCTTGTTGCTTGCTTGTTTATGTATGCTTGATGCTATGCTTGAGAATGCCTGTTTGTTTGTGGAACATTCGGGGACGAATGTTTTTAAAGGGGGGAAGAATGTAATACCCGGCTAGATTCCGGCATCGGAATCCCTACCTTCCGGCGGAATCTCCATTGGAATCTGGAATTTTGAAGATGCCAGAGGCTTCTAGAGGGGTAAAATGTGTTTCTAAAATGTTTTCACTCGATTTCATGGTTTTAAATGAAAAATAATTGAGTTTTTGAAAAGAAAAGACCAAGGAGGCGTTTGCCAGGTTCGGCCGCCGAAAGTGCAGTTCGGCCGCCGAACATGGGTAAGTTTTGGGAGCGCTTTTGGCCTCCGAAAGCTTTGTTTGAACGAGCCAAGGTTCGGCCGCCGAACATGCATGAGTTTAGGGGGCACGTTAGGCTGCCGAAGGTGGTTTAGCAGGCCACCTATAAAGGGCCCTCAGATCGAAAATGGGCGAGTTTTCTCCCCATTCTCGAGCTCAGGTGAGTTTTTGTCCTCCCTTGGCCGTTTTCATGTCTTTTTTCATCTCCTTCATGTTTTCATGAGTTTTATGGTTGTTTTGAAGAGTTTTCAAGCTTAGATCTAAGTTTTGGGAGCTTGGAGACCCAAGGAGTAGTTTCCTCCCATCTCCAAGTTAGAGCTTGCAAAAACCCTCGATCTTCAAGAGATAAGTGTGGATCTATGCTTTCCCTTATGTTTCATGAAGTTTTAAGTGAGTTTCAAGAGGTTTTGATGGTTGAGTATGGGTAGATATGCATGTTAGGGTCTATGTGGACTTTATGCTCATTGTATGTTATGTGATGATATGTTGGAAGTTTATGCTCCTCTATGCATGTGGGAGTGAGTATGCATGATGGGGAGAGAGTATGTGAGGATTTTGGTTGTTTTCGGTTTATGTTACCCTTTAGGCAAATGTGTGTTTATGTATAAGGTAATGTATTGTTGTTGGGGTTTAGGATAGTTTGAGACCCTATGTGCTTGGTTGCATGTTGTAGAATAGTTAATGCATGCTTTAGTAAGGTTGGGTGCTTGTTTTGGGGTGGTTGGAAGGTTTGGGAGGCTTGTATGCAGAGGCTGAGTTCTGGAAGAATTCAGGTTCGGCCGCCGAAGGAAGTTTTGGCCGCCGAACCTGCTTGAGGATGCATGGTTTGGCCACCTAACTAGGGCTGAGCAGAATCCGGTTCAAACCGAAAAAACCGACCGAACCGAACCGATTTGAAAATTTGGTTCGGTTTTTTATATATTTCGGTTCGGTTCGGTTTTAAATTTCAGAAATTTTGGTTATTTCGGTTCGGTTCGGTTTTGATCAGAAAAAAACCGAAAAAACCGAACCGAACCGATTAGGGATAATAATATGTTTTTTCAATAATATAGAGAAATTAAATTATATTAAAATTAAAATATTTTAATTAAATTTTAAAATACTAAAAATAAAGTGTAAAAAATTAAAAAAATATTAAAAATCGAAACCGATCAAACCGAACTGAATCGAACCGAATCAGACCTGTTCGGTTCGATTCGGTTTCTGACCAAAATCGGTTCGGTTCGGTTTTTATAAAAACTAAAATTTTGGTTTTTGGTTTATTCGGTTCGGTTCGGTTTTGAACCGAACCGACCGAATGCTCACCCCTACACCTAACCTTGCCCCCGAAAGTTGAGTTTTTTCTTGAAAGCAGACTTTCGGCCGCCGAAGGAAGGTTCGGCCGCCGAAAGTGCCTGACTTTCATCTTTGGAGAGAAACTTTCGGCCGCAGAAGGTGCCGCTGAAAGTGCTCGAGTTTCGTCTCTGGAGAAGGGTTTGGCCGCCGAAGGTGCTGCCGAAAGTGCCCTGTCCAGCCTTTTCATGGTTGTTTTCTATGCATGTTTTGAGGTTGTTTTAGGGGGTTTTTGGGGAGTTGTTTATGAGTTGTTTAGAGTGTGTTGGCACCTCATTCGAGTCCACCTGTGTAGGATCGGACCCGAGGGACCGGGGAGGCCATCAGTGTTAGCAGTTGTAGAATCAGTTCAGCGTCTGTCAAGATGTGAGTAGAACTAACTTAATCTTTTATTTTAAAGAAATCAAATGCCTAAAGCATTGTAACAGCCCGGAAACCGATACCCCTTTGTAACGGCTCCAAACTGCTCGGCGCTAGGATCCAGATCGGCTTAAGGCCGCCTAGACCCGTAGCAAGCCTGCTACTAAACTCTGGGTACCTGCTCAATCCCATACATGAGCCAACTAAACACTAGCTTTGAAAACCTTTTTATGTGTAAAACTACCAGGCTTAACCTTAAAATCACAGCCTTCAAGGCTGACACCAGTGATCTCCTACCACACTCAACCACTATGCACTATGTCTGAAAAACATAGAACCCACTCTCTCAGGGTCAGCATATCACAGGTTAGTCTTGATGTCTGTTTTGGGTCAAGGGATTTACCCTTTCTTCCCTCTCAGATAGGTCAAGGGATTTTATACCCTTTCTTCCCTGATCACTGGAGTTTTCGAAACACATCATATGTTAAGCCTAGCTTGACACATTTCTCATCAAGAAACGGAAATAGGGATTCAGCACACACTAGGCAAAGCACAATTCTAGCCATTAGCTCATTATACTCTATCTCTTTACCACAAGCTCTTTCCATGCATAACCTGTATACACATCATGTCCATACATCATGTCCACAACTATACTATACAAACATACATAACATATCATATCATCCTTAATCTTTACATCATAAACATATACATCAAGCCTCTTTCATATCTATACATATCCAAACCTAGCTATGCTAGTACAGCCAAACACGGCAACTCATGCTCACTCTGCTTTTCTCATAGCTCACTCTGCTGAACTCTGGCCCTGCAAAACTGGGATTATGGGAATGGGGTGAGCTACAAGAGCCCAGTGAGTAGAAACCATAAAACAGTTCATTCATTATATGCTTTCATGGAATGTGTCACAATACAAACATCTCACATCTCGGATTAGACATGATCCCAGAACTCCTTCTGTCGGTGCCCGGTCCCTACGGACTCCCAGGTCACTACATGTACTAGAGCCCGGCCCCTAACTACGGAGCTCCCAAAGGTCTTATCTAGCCATAACAGGTAGCGGGCTACTGAGATCGCCTTGGTCCATCCCATCAACAATAAGAATGCAATGCAACATATTCGTGATCTCTAATGCAATACAACCTAGTCTCACATGGCATCCATGATGCGTGTCTCATGCTCATACTGTCATGCGCTGTAATCATTACCTTGAAAACATGCATAGTTAGGTCTACTCACCTGAAGCCAAGCTGTGACTAACTTTGGGCCAACTCTCACACTGGAGCTAAACACCTCGCCTCAGGTCCGAGCCTACACAGGTGGACGCACATGAGGTGCCAAACAATGCTCACATAACTCTAAAACATCTCTTAAACACCTTCCCAAAAACCCCCTAAAAGATCTTAGAACAATCATGCAAAGCATGCAAAAGAAGGCTGGGCAGGACACGTTCGGCGGCAGGTTCGGCGGCCGAATGTCCTCTCCAGAGACGAAACTCGCCTACTTTCGGCGGCCGAAGCTCCTCTTTCGGCGGCCGAAGCCTTCGGGGGCAAGTTCGGGGGCCAAAACATACTCCAGAGACGAAAGTCTCCACCTTCGGCGGCACCTTCGGCGGCCGAACCTCCCCTCCAGAGACGAAAGTCCAATCCTTCGGGGGCAGGTTGAGGCAGCCGAAACCACCTCCTCACCACGTTCGGCGGCCGAACCCTTCTTCGGCGGCCGAAGCTGGGTTCTCCAGTTAGGCAGAACCTAGCTCACCTCATGCACAACTTCCCCCAAACCTCACTCACCAACACACATAGCAAGCATATACTCAAAGATATGCACAAAGGGGTCCAAAACTACCTAAAAACCCCAACAAACAACACCCATAACACATAAACATACTCATGCAGAAAAACCCTCAAAAACATCCTTTTACACCTCACCATGCAACTCTCCCTTTCCCTCCATAAAACTGACGTAAAACACTAGGAAACATAAGGATCAACACTTACCTCTTGGCTGGTGTGATCCTAGCTTCACAACATGGAGAAACCAAGCTCCTCAAGCTTCAAGCTCCACAACTTCCTCTTGTTACTCAAAACCTTCAACCCAAGTAAAAACTCACGAAAACCTTGCAATATTGGAGGAAAACATCATGAAAACATCCAAGGAGAACCTAAACCCCACCTTGACCACAAAGAGAGCTTCCAGCACCCTCCATGGCCAGTCAACGGGGCTTAAATAGGTGGCCAACCGCCCTTCCTTCGGCTGCCGAAACTGCATGCATAACCATGCAACGTTCGGCGGCCTAACGTGAAGTTTCGGAAGCCGAACCTATAGCACTTTCGGCGGCCGAATATTACCTTCGGCGGCCGAACCTGCATTCTGCCTCCTTGGTCTTTTTTCTTCAAAACTCATTCCCTTTCCTTTCAAAACCATAAAACATGGAAAAACATGGTAGAAAACCTTGGAGAACACAGCAGTTTACCCTTGCAATACCCCTCCAAAACGAATCCGACATCCGAGATTCCATCGGACGGTAGGAATTCCGATGCCTGCACGAGCCGGGTATTACAAGCATGCTCATGCATCATGTTTATATGCAATAGGTTTATTGCACTAGTTACACGAATATGAAGCATTGCATTATTTACTGTTGATGGAGATTGGACCAAGGACGACCCCACTAGCCCTAGAGATGTTGTAAGACCTGGCCGGGCCAGGCATACACATACAGTTGTTGTAAGACCTGGCCGGGCCAGGCATACGAAGGTTGTAAGACCCGGTCGGGCCGGGCATACTGAGACTGGAAGGAATGTTGGTGGTTGGGTCCAATCCGTGATATGATTTATTTGTGTTGTGACGCATTTCATGAAAGCATGTAATTAATGAACTGTTTTCTTTGTTTCTACTCATTGGGCTCTTTAGCTCACCCCTCTCCCCTAACCCCAGTGTTGCAGGTATGAGGAAGACCGGGAAGTCTCAAGAGTTAAGGTTGTGTTTATGTAATAGATTAGAGTTGTGTGGACATGTAATGTAATTTGAGATAATGAATTGTAAGATAATGAAATGTTATGTAATGTAAAGTAAAGTAGAGTTATGTTTATGGGTTAGAACTATGCTTGGCCCTAAGACTTGGTTAGTCCCTGTTTAATACATGATGTATGTTATGTTTAGTGTTGAGTTGAGTTTGAACCAAACTGGCGGCATGTGTTGTTTACCACGCTAGTGTTTGATGAGGACCCTAGTAGAGGTCTTATGTTTGTGGTTTGATGCATGCACAGGTTGGGTTCTAGTTCTTTGGATGTGTCTCCGGCTTGATGTATGTTATGTTGACCCAACTAGAGTTTTGATGAGGGCTCTAATAGGGGGTTTCTTTATGTTTTCAGTTATGTCACATACAGGTCAGGCTCGGTATATACATCAGATGTTTAAGTTTTTATGTTAAAGTTTTGATCATGTATGGGATTTGACCAGGTGATAGGATGTATGTTTGGCTTGCTACGGGTCCCGGCGGCCTTAAGCCGATCTGGATCCTAGCGCCGGTAGCGGTTCGGGCCGTTACAGAGGGGTATCGGTTTTCGAGCTGTTACACCAGCGACCTTAAGTCGATCTGGATCCTAGCGCCTGTAGCGGTCCGGTTTTCGGATCGTTACAGATTGGTATCAGAGCCCTAGGTTCATATGGTCGGACCTATAGTGTGTCAGGCTCATAAGAGTTTTAGAAGGGCAAGCACAATAGGAAAGATCATGTCCACTAGGATAGAATGTGGAGTCCTGTCTTGTATGATGATGTGAAATGCCATGATAATATGCATGTGCATTAATGCTATGATATGTATGTTATGTATGTGATACAGGTTCATGTGTTTTCACATGAACCATATGATGCTAATGTTTTATGTGATGTGTGCTATTTTTCAGAAGATAGGATGCAAGGAACTCGTCGATCTGCACGATTGACTGGAGTACAACCTCAGGATGAGGGCACAGATGCCCGTCTTCCTGCATTGCCTAGGGCAATGTCCTGCAGGTCTAGTAGGGAAAGAGTGTCAAGGGACCCTAGAAGGTCTTTTGATATGAGCAGAAGAGGAACAGTTCAGGGAGGAATGTCAGAAGATATGGGAGATGAGATGGATGTGGATCAGAGGAGGGATGGCAGTCTTGGTGTGAGCATGTCAGAAGAGGGTATGCGAGAGTCACAGGGAGGCACTCAGGCCTCGGGGTTTGTTCAGCCACCCCAATACCCACCCTTTTCACAGAATCCCGGGTATTCGATGGGAGGTACATCGGATTACTCCAGTTTTAACCCTTATCCTTCCTACATGCCATACCCACCTTTCTACCCACCATACCCATAGTACCCGATGCATCCACCCCCATCCTTTTATCCAGGTACAGCAAACCCTAACCTAGGGGATGTTGCACCTCCTCCACCACCCGCAGAACCTATAGTCCCAAAAGCCCAAGTACCTAAACCTAGCTCATCTAGGGGGAGCAAGGTCAAGATGACTGATTACTTGAAGCTGGGTGCTCCGCAATATGAAACAGGTGATGATCCGTTCGAGTATCTCAGGACGGTCAAGATGATTGCAGATGAGTTAGGGGCAGATGACAACAGAGCCATGCAGATGGCTGGGTTCATATTAAAATGTAAGAAGGCCAAAGATTGGTTTAAAAATTATGTGAACCCGAGGGTGGATAGTATGTCCTGGGAAGAATTTACAAATGAGTTTGCAGGATGGGCTTTCCCTGACAGCTCAAGGGAATTGAAGATGATAGAGTTTGAACAGTTGAGGCAGACCGAAGAGATGAGTGTAGATGAGTTCACAGACAAGTTCTTAGAGCTGTTGCCGTTTGCAGGACAAACCTTTGACACAGATCATAAGAAGGCAAGGAGGTATATTATGAAGCTTCATTCCAGGTATTCCTCCTTGATCCAATCAGCAGATAGGGAGAGTTTCCATGCCATAGTGGATATGGCTCGAAAAATGGAGGCTAGTGCAATCATTGAAGGGAAAGCTAAGCAGTCTGTGGCACAGTCTTCAGGTTCTAAGACCCCAGGTGGAGGAAGGTTGGATCCCTCTTCCATGAGTGCAGCAGCTTCAGGCAGTAAAAAGTGGGGTAAAGCCAAGTCCAAGAAGAGCAAGTTTTGGAACAAGATAAAGTCAGGTCTGGGATTAGGAAGTGGCTCGAGCTCAGGTGCAGACAATGCAGTATGTATGAGGTGTGGTAAACCACACAAAGGAATCTATCGGGCTGGGACGACAGCCTGCTTCAGATGTGGGCAGGAGGGACATATGGCTCGGGAGTGTCCTAGAGCAGCTTTCATGACACAGTCCTAGCAGACGGGTTCTGGTAGTGTAGCACAACCAGTAGCTCCAGCCGCAACACAGGCCAGTGGTAGAGGCAGAGGGAGAGGGGCAGCCTCTTCCTCAGTGGGTTTCAGAGGTGAAGGTCCATCAGCTCTAGCACGGATCTTCACAATGACACAGCAGGAGGCTAATGCATCCAACACCGTGGTGTCAGGTAATCTCATCATTGGTTGTTCAGATGTGTATGCCTTAATGGACCCTGGTGCATCTCATTCTTTTGTTGCTCCGAGGGCAGTAGAGCGGTTGGGTTTGATGGTCTCTGGGTTAGAGTGTCCTCTCTGGGTCAGTGGACCCAAGTGTGATCCATCAGTGGCAGAGTCAGTCTGCCAGTTCAGTCCAGTTTTTGTTGAGGGAAGATGCCTTCCAGCCGACCTTGTGGTTTTAGATTTGACGGATTTTGATGTCATTCTAGGGATGGATTGGTTATCTACCCATGGTGCTACCTTGGACTGCAGAGACAAGGTAGTCAAGTTCAGAGGTCAGGATGGGTCAGAGGTTGTCTTCAGGGGAGACAGGAGGGGTATACCTAGAGGTTTGATATCAGCTCTACAGGCTCGTAGGTTGCTCAGGAAGGGTTGTCAGGGTTTTTTAGCTCATGTGAGAGAGCTTAACAGTCAGGTTAGGGAGCCCGTCTCAGTGCCTATTTTGAGAGATTTTCAGGATGTTTTCCCAGACGAGCTTCCAAGACTACCACCTGATAGGGAAATAGAGTTCGAGATAGAATTGATGCCTGAAACCAGACCGATCTCTATCCCTCCCTATAGGATGGCCCCAGCAGAGTTGAAGGAGCTTAAGGAGCAGTTGCAAGAGTTGGTAGATAAGGGCTTCATCCGCCCGAGTACCTCACCATGGGGTGCTCCAGTGCTTTTTGTGAGAAAGAAGGATGGATCCCTCAGACTTTGTATCGACTACAGGCAGTTGAACAAGGTCACTACTAAGAACAAGTACCCGTTGCCTAGGATCGACGATCTATTCGACCAGCTAGCAGGAGCAGGTTGTTTCTCCAAAATAGATCTAAGATCTGGGTATCACCAGTTGAGGATAAGAGAGGAAGATATGCCGAAGACGGCATTCAGGACCAGATATGGGCATTATGAGTTCCTAGTGATGCCGTTCGGGCTAACCAATGCCCCTGCAGCATTCATAGATCTCATGAATAGGGTTTTCAGACAGTATCTGGATCACTTTGTTATTGTCTTCATAGATGATATCTTAGTGTATTCCAGAAATGCAGAGGAGCATGCCCATCATCTGAGGACAGTTTTACAGACCTTGAGGGAACACGGCTTGTATGCCAAGTTCTCCAAGTGTGAGTTCTAGTTAAGGAGCATTTCATTCTTGGGGCATGTGGTGTCAGAACAAGGAATAGAAGTAGACCCCAAGAAGGTAGAAGCTGTGGCTAACTGGCCTAGACCCACTACAGTGATAGAGATCAAGAGCTTTTTGGGTTTGGCAGGTTACTACAGGAGGTTCGTTCAGGACTTCTCAAAAATTGCCGCTCCTATGACCAAGTTGACTAAGAAGAATCAGAAGTTTATGTGGACTGACCAGTGCGAAGAGAGTTTTGAAGAGCTAAAGAAGAGGTTAACGTCAGCACTAGTGTTAGCTCTGCCTAACAGTGATGAGGATTTCACAGTGTTTTGTGATGCGTCCCGTGTGGGACTGGGTTGTGTGTTGATGCAGAATGAGAGGGTGATTGCTTACGCTTCTAGGCAGCTGAAGCATGAGTTAAATTACCCTATACATGACCTAGAGATGGCAGCTGTGATCTTTGCACTCAAAATGTGGAGGCATTACCTTTATGGGGTTAAATGTGAGATCTTCATAGATCATAAAAGCCTGCAGTACATCCTGAGTCAGAGAGAGTTGAACTTGAGACAGAGAAGATGGGTAGAACTGCTTAGTAACTACGATTGCAAAATCCAATACCATCCGGGTAAGGCAAATGTTGTAGCAGATGCCCTAAGCTGGAAATCACTTGGCAGTTTGTCCCACATAACAGCAGAGAGGAGGCCAGTGGTGAGAGAGTTTTACAAGCTCATCAATGAAGGGTTGCAGTTAGAGTTGTTTGGTACAGGTGCTTTGATAGCCCAGATGAGAGTGATACCTGTGTTTCTGAAGCAGGTGGCTCAGAAACAGTATGAGGACCCAGAGTTAGTGAAGATTGTCAGGACTGTTCAGTCGGGCAAGAATGGTCAGTTCAGGTTTGACAGCAAAGGGATCCTTCGCTATGGGAGTAGATTGTGTGTACCAGACGACGTAAGTCTGAAGGGAGACATTATGAGGGAAGCTCATAATGCCAAATACAGTGTTCACCCTGGAGCCACCAAAATGTACCAGGATCTGAAAAGAGTCTATTGGTGGCCAGCTATGAAAAGAGAAGTGGCACAGTTTGTGTCAGCCTGCGAAGTATGTCAGAGGGTGAAGCTGGAACATCAAAAGCCGGCTGGAATGCTTAACCCACTGCCGATTCCAGAGTGGAAATGGGAGAATATAGCTATGAATTTCGTGGTGCGGTTACCGGCAACGTCCAACAGACTAGACTCCATATGGGTGATTGTGGACAGACTCACCAAATCTGCTCACTTTATCCCTGTTAGGAGTGGCTACTCTGTGGACAAATTGGCGCAGGTATATGTTGATGAAGTTGTCAGGTTGCATGGGGCTCCTGTTTCTATAGTGTCTGATAGAGGACCCCAATTCACCTCCAGGTTCTGGTGGAGTCTGCAGAATGCTATGGGAACCAGACTAGACTTTAGCACTGCTTTCCATCCTCATACTGATGGGCAGTCAGAGAGGACCATCCAGACTATAGAAGATATGCTCATAATGTGTGTGCTAGATTTTGGCGGTTCTTGGAGGCAGCATCTACCCTTGGTGGAGTTTGCCTACAATAACAGCTATCATGCTAGCATCGGGATGGCTCCTTATGAAGATTTGTATGGGAAGAAGTGCAGGTCACCTGTCTATTGGGAAGAAGTTGGAGAGAGGTCTTTAGTAGGGCCCGAGTCAGTAGAAATCACCAGCAGAGTAGTGCCCATCATCAGAGAGAGGATCAGAACAGCTGTGAGTCGGCAGAAGAGTTATGCAGATATCCGCAGGAAACAGGTAGAGTTTCAGGAGGGAGATTTAGTGTTACTCAAGGTGTCTCCTATAAAAGGGGTGGTTCGTTTTGGGAAGAAAGGTAAGCTAGCTCCACGGTACATCGGACCCTTCGAGATCTTGCAAAAGATCGGGAATGTGTCGTACAAGTTGGACTTACCTACTTCTATGGAGAGAATCCATCTGATTTTTCATGTTTCTATGTTACAGAAATTCGTGTCAGATCCGGGCAAGGTTCTTAGCGAGCCTGATGTAGAGATCCTAGGAGATCTCATCTATGTTGAGCAGCCAGTACAGATCCTAAACACGCAGATCAGGAAGTTGAGGAACAAGAAAATCCCGATGGTGAAAGTCCTTTGGAATCACCACAACATCGAGGAATGTGCCTGGGAGACACGAGAGTCGATGCTCCAACAGTACCCTTATATCTTCTAAGGTGAGTGTTATATGTTTCTATGTGTATGTTTATGTTATATGCTATGCATGTGCTAGTTGAGGAACATTCGAGGACGAATGTTCTTAAGGGGGGAGAATGTAATACCCGGCTAGACTCCGATATCGAAATTCCTACCGTCCGGTGGAATCTCGGATGTCGAAAACCTCTAGAAGGGTAAAATCATGTTTTTATAAAATGTTTTCATGTATTTTATGGTTTTAAGTAAGAAAGAAATTGAGTTTTAAATGAAAAAGGAGAAGGAAGGAAAATCCAGGTTCGGCTGCCGAACCTTATGTTCGGCCGCCGAACATGGCATGCATGCGGAGGCACGTTAGGCCCACGAAAGTGGTCTGGCCAGCCACCTATAAAGGGGTCCCCTGTCTGAAATGGGCGAGTTTTCTCTCCCCATTTCCAGCCAAGGTGAGTTTCCGTCCTCCCTTGCGATCTTGTGTTCTTCCTTTAAGTCTCTCATGATTTTTATAAGTTTTTAACTTGGTTTTGAAGATTTTTGAAGCTAAGATCAAGTTGTGGAGCTTGGAGACCCAAGGAGCTAGATTTCTCCTACCTCCAAGTTAAGGATCGTTTCTCCTCTCGATCTTCAAGAGGTAAGCTTAGATCCTACCCTTCTTGTATGTTTTATGAAAGTCTTATGAAGTTTATGGGGTAGAAATGCATGATTAGGTTAGTTGTTTGTTGAATAGGGTTTATGTGCTTTTATGGTTAATGTGTGTTGTATATGTATGCTAAATGTGTTTTGGTTGGGGTTTAGGCTAGTTTGAGACCCCTATATGCTTATGTATGTGTATATGCATGTTTTAGAAGTGTTGGATGTGAGTTTTGAAGGTTTGGGAGGCTTTGTGCATGTGTAGGGCTGAGTTCTGCCACTTTGGAAGAACTCAGGTTCGGTAGCCGAAGGGACTTTCGGCCGCCGAACCTGCCTGTGGAGGCAAGCTTTTGGCTGCCGAACCCTGCCCCCGAAAGTTGGACTTTCGGCTCTGGAGGGGAGTTTCGGCCGCCGAAGGTGCCGCCGAACATGCATGAGTTTCGGCTCTGGAACCACTTTCGGTGCCCTGTTCAGCCTTCCTTTGCATGTTTTCTATGATAGTTTTGAGGTGTTTTAGGGGGTTTTTAGGGAGTTGTTTAGAGTCATGTTAGTCCATGTTTGGTCCCTCATCTGAGTCCTCTTGTGTAGGTTCGGACCCGAGGAACCGAAGACCCCAGCAGTGAGATTGCTGCTTCTGAGTCAGCCAGAGGTGAGTAGAATAAAACTATGTTTTTAATTAATGAAAGCTTTTAGCATGTTTCATGCATCATGAATGCCATGTATGTATATTAGGTTGTATGCATTAGAATTCACGAATATGTTGCATTGCATAATATGATGATGATGTGGGTGGATATTGGATGATCCTTTAGTCCTCGTATGATATGATATGGTATGATATGGAAGTCCAGGTCGAGACCCATTCTACGCCCCTGACACTATGTTAAGAGAAAGACCAGGTCGAGGCCCATTCTACGCCCCTGGCATTATTGGACTATGTTGAGGGCTATTGGTGACAATTCCATCCTTGATGTGATTTGTTGTGATGTGATGCATTCCATACTATCATATGTTTTAAATGTTTTTATTATTCTGCTCACTGGGCTCTAGTAGCTCACCCCATTCCCTTAACCCCCAGGTGTGCAGGTACGGGTTAGGCCAGGAAGTCATCAAGAGTGAAGTTATGTTTTATGTAATAGCTAAATGTGGACATGAAATGTTGTAATGTATAATATTGAACGATCATGTAATGTATGATATGTTTTTGAGGATTAGTGTTATGCTTGACCCTAGTATGTATAGTTGATCCCTTTGGTACATGATCTATAAAATGTTTTAATGATGTTTTATGTAAACCAAGTTTAATGTATGTTATGATACCCCATTGGAGCATTTGATGAGGGCTCCAGTGTGCGGTCTATGTTATGAGTTGTGCATGCACAGGTTAAGCTTGGTAAATGAAAGAAAATTTTTTATGGTTATGAGTTTATGTATGATCATGTATGGGATTTAACAGGTATACAAGATGAATGTTAGGCTTACTACAGGTCCTGGCGACCTTAAGTCGATCTGGATCCTAGCGCCGGTAGCGGTCCGGTTTCCGGGTCGTTACAACTTCAATTCCCTGAGCTGACATAACATGCCCCAAGAATGAGATGCTCCTCAACCAGAATTCACATTTGGAGAACTTGGTATACAAGCCATGTTCCCTCAAGGTCTACAAAACTGTCCTCAGATGATGGGCATGCTCCTCTGCATTTCTGGAATACACTAGGATATCATCAATGAAGACAATAACGAAGTGATCCAGATATTGACTGAAAATCCCGTTCATGAGATCCATGAATGCTGCAGGGGCAGTAGTTAGCCCGAACGGCATTACAAGGAACTCATAGTGCCCATATCTGGTCCTGAAAGCCGTCTTCGGTAGATCCTCTTCTCTAATCCTCAGCTGATGGTACCCATATCTCAAGTCTATCTTGGAGAAGCAACCTGCCCCAACTAGCTGGCCGAATAGATCGTCGATCCTGGGTAATGGATACTTGTTCTTGGTAGTGACTTTGTTCAACTGCCTGTAGTCGATACAAAGTCTGAGGGATCCATCCTTCTTCTTCACAAACAGTACAGGAGCACCCCAAGGCGAGGTACTCGGTCGGATGAAACCCTTATCTACCAGCTCTTGCAACTGATCTTTCAACTCTTTCAACTCTACTGGTGCCATCCTGTAAGGAGGGATAGAGATCGGTCTGGTTTCAGGCATCAATTCTATTTCAAACTATATCTCCCTAGCAGGTGGTAGTCCTGGAAGCTCATCTGGGAAGACGTCCTGAAACTCTCTAACCACGGGCACTGAGGCGAGCTCCCTAACCTGACTATCCAGCTCTCTCACATGAGCTAGAAACCCCTGACAACCTCTCCTGAGCAACCTACGAGCCTGTAGGGCTGATATCAAACCTCTAGGTGTACCCCTCCTGTCTCCCCTGAAGACAATCTCTGACCCATCCTGACCTCTGAACCTGACTACCTTGTCTCTACAGTCCAAGGTAGCACCAAGGGTAGATAGCCAATCCATCCCTAGAATGACATCAAAATCCGTCAAATCTAGAACCACCAGGTCGGTTGGAAGGCATCTACTCTCAACAAAAACTGGACTACATCGGCAGACTGACTCTGCCACTGATGGATCACACTTAGGTCCACTGACCCATAGGGGACACTCTAACCCAGAGACTATCAAACCCAACCTCTCTACTTGCCCCCGAAAGTTTGGACTTTCGGCTCTGGAGGGGAGTTTCGACCGCCGAACCTGCCGCCGAATGTAATACCTGGCTAGAGTCCAGCATCGGAATTCTACTTTTCGATGGAGTTTCGGATGTCGGAAGGCTCTAGAAGGGTGAGAGTGATGTTTTTCTAATATGTTTTGGTATGTTTTATAGTAATAATGCATAAGGAAATGAGTTTTGTGAATGAAATGAACCAAGGCAGAAAAGCCAGGTTCGGCCGCCGAAGTTGAGGTTCGGCCGCCGAACATGCATGCTTTCGGTTTCACGTGTGGCCGCCGAAGGTGGTCTGGCCAGCCACCTATAAATGGCCCTCAGTCGGTTGAAGCGGTAAGAGCACCGTTTCTTTTGTCTTCTGAGGTGAGACCCTGTCCTTTGTGAGTGTTCTTTCATGTTTTTATCCAATCATGCAAAGATTTGATTAGTTTTGATGGTATTTTGAAGGTTTTAAGCTAAAAACTTAAAGTTGTGAAGTTTGGAGAGTTTGAAGGAGAGTTGCTCCAAAACTCCACGTGAGGATCGTTCATCTTCTTGGTTTCAAGAGGTAAGTGAAGATCCTGAACTTGTTTTTATGTTTTCTGAAGGTTTTATGGGGTTTGTGGAGAGAGTTGCATGAATAGGGTAAAAAGAGAGGTTTTGATGCTTTTGTGTATAAAGCTTGTTTCCGTGTTGTTTGTGTTGTGTGTTTGGGGTTTTTAGCTAGTTTTTGACCCCTTTGAGCATATACATGAGTGTATGCAAGTTGAGGATAGAGGTGGTTGCGTGTGAGAGGAGTTTTGGGCATTTGGCGAGAGGCAGGGCAAGTTTCTGCCCTGCTGATGAACTCAGGTTCGGCAGCCGAAAGAACATTCGGCCGCCGAACCTCTGAGGTAGTGAGAGGAGGTGGCTTCGGCTGCCCAAACTTGCCCCCGAGCTTTTGGACTTTCGGCTCTGGAGGGAAGTTCGGCCACCGAAGGTGCCGCCGAAGGTTAGAGACTTTCGTCTCTGGAGTGCCTTTCAGCCTCCGAAACTTGCCCCCGAAAGGATTCGGCAGCCGAAAGTGGAAGTTCGGCCGCCGAAGGTGCTTGAGTTTCATCTCTGGAGAGGACTTTCGGCCGCCGAACCTGTCGCCGAAAGTGTCCTGTCCAGCTTTCCTTTGCATACTTTGCATGGATGTTAGCATGAGTTTAAGGGGATTCTTGGGGAATTTCATAGAGTTGTTCATAAGCTAGTTTGGTCCCTCATTTGAGTCCATCTGTATAGGTACAGACCAGAGGAACCAGAGAGAGCAGCAGTGAGTACTGCTCCAGAGTGTTCAGAGCCTGCAGAGTCAGTCAGTCCAGATAGCCAGAGGTGAGTGGAACTAAACTGAATACTTTTAATTGAGATATAAACTGCTTTCAGCATAGTTCATGCATCATGAGTATACAGCAGGTTGTTTGCATTAGCGTACACGAATATGTTGCATTGCATAGTTATTTGATGATGTGAGTGAATGCTGAATGATCCAATAGTCTCAGACAGGAAGTCCAGGAGCCTTTGACTACGCCCTAACAGTTATAGTAAAGACCAGGAGCCTTTGACTACGCCCTGGCAATGGTAAGTACAGAGGTGTTATATACACATATACATATATGACAGGAAGACCAGGTGCTCGATTCTACGCCCTGGCACAGAGTTACTGGGACTATGTGGTGACAGGTTTACTCTTGATGTGATTTGTCTGTGTTATGACGCATTCCATAAGATCATATTTTAATGAGATGTTTTCCTGTTCTACTCACTGGGCTATAGAGCTCATCCCACTCCCTTAACCCCAGTTTTGCAGGTTCAGTGTACAGTATAGAAAGGAGAGCAGCAGAAGGCCAAAAAAGTAAAGAGTAAAGAGACTTGTAATAGCTTAGAATGGACATGTAATATGAAAAAGATGTAATAGTTGTGTATACAGGTAGAGATGTGCTTGACTTAGTGATGTTGTTCATAACATGATCTGTATATGTATATCTGTTTTACTGTATGTGAAAAATCAGGCTTAACAGGTATGAGTTAACCCAGCTAGAGCAAGCTCTAGTCAGGGGTACAGAGTACAGAGTACAGAGTACAGAGTACAGAGATAGTGCATGCACAGGTTAAGCCTTGGTTCAGAGCAAAGAGTTTTTATTTTCACAGAAAATATATGATCATGTATGAGTTTTACAGGTACACAGAGAGTATAGCAGGCTTGCTACGGGTTTTTGCGGCCTTAAGCCGACCTGAATCCTAGCGCCGGTGACGGTCCATTTTGGGGTCGTTACAGATTGGTATCAGAGCCCTAGGTTCACATGGTCGGACCTATAGAGACAGTGTTGGGCTCATAGAGGTTAGAAGTGGTCAAGCACAATAGGAAATCATGTCCACTAGGATAGGGTATTGAGTCCTATCTGTTTCATGCCATGAGTTATGCATGTGCTTTATTGATGTTTATGTGCTAAAGTGTTATGTTATGTGTTGTTTTTCAGAAAGTAAAGATGAGAGGAACTCATCGATCAGCTCGATTGACTGGAGTCCCACCAGATAGTAAGAGACCAACTGCTCTTCCTCCTGCATTGCCAAGGGCAAGGTCTCAGAGATCTAGTAGGGAAGGTACATCAATAGACCCTAGAAGGTCTGTAGACGAGAGCAGAAGGGGAACAGCGAGAGGAGAAAGATCCGAGGAAATGAGGGAGGCAATGGAGATTGACCAGTCTAGAGATGATAGTATGGGTATAGGCAGATTTGAGGAAGGTATGGGAGAGTCGCAGGGAGGCGTTCAGGCCTTAGGTTTTGGCTATCCAGCCTTTCCGCAGGACCCAGAGTATCCAATGGGAGGTATGTCGGAGTACTCTAGTTTTGTCCCATATCCTCCTTACATGCCATATATGCCGTATCCTCCTTACTATCCACCATATTCTATGTATCCCCCTTCCCCTACTCATCCAAGTGCAGCACACACAGAGCCAAATGACCCAGTACCACCACCACCAGAACCAGTAGCCCCTGTTGTTGACAGACATCAACCTAGCTCATCTGGAGGTAAAGTGCAAATGACGGAGTACTTGAAATTGGATGCTCCTAAATACAACACGGGAGATGATCCTTTTGACTACCTCAGATCAGTTAGGATGATAACTAGTGAATTGGGAGCTGATGATAGTAGAGCCATGGAGATGGCAGGGTTTACACTTAAATGCAAGAAGGCCAGAGAATGGGTCAAGAATTATGTGGAACCCAGGATGAACAGTATGTCTTGGGGAGAGTTCGCCAATGAGTTTGCAGGGTGGGCTTTTCCTGACAGTTCTAGGGAGATGAAAGTCATAGAGTTTGAACAGTTAAGACAAACAGATGAAATGAGTGTTGATGAATTTACAGATAAATTCCTGGATTTGCTTCAGTATGTGGGTCAAGCCTATGATACTGATCAGAAGAAGGCAAGGAGATATACTATGAGACTGCATCCCAGGTATTCTTCCTTGATTCTTCCAACAGAAAAGGAGAGTTTCCACACGATAGTGGACGCCGCCAGGAAAATGGAAGCTAGTGCCAATATTCAAAAACAGTCAAAGGCACAGGCTTCGGGTTCTAAGGCCCCCAGTGCAGGCACTTCAGGCAGCAAGAGATGGGATAGAGCAAAAGGAACAAAGAGTAAGTTCTGGAATAAAGTCAAGTCAGGTCTGGGAATAGGTAGTGGCTCAAGCTCTGGCACAGCTCCAGTATGCAGAAGATGCGGAAAACCACATGGAGGAGTTTGTCGGTTGGGATCTATAGCTTGTTTTAGATGTGGACAGGAAGGGCATATTGCTCAGGATTGTCCTCAGGTGACTTTTGCACCATCCCAGCAGATGAGTTCAGGCAGTGTGGTGCAGCCAGCAGCTCCAGTCATGCCTCAGAGTAGTGGCAGAGGGAGAGGGAGAGGGGCAGCCTCTACTTCAGCAGCAGGTTCCCGAGGTGGAAATCCGGTAGCCCCAGCACGGATTTTCACTGTGACACAGGAGGAGGCTAACACGTCGAACACAGTGGTGTCAGGTAATCTCATCATTGGGTGTTCAGATGTGTATACTTTGATGGACCCCGGTGCTTCTCATTCCTTTATTGCGTCGAGAGCCATAGAGAGATTGGGTTTGATCAGTTCTGAGTTAGAGTATCCTCTCTGGGTCAGTGGACCTAAATGTGACCCATCAGTGGCAGTGTCAGTCTGTCATTTCAGTCCAGTGTTTATAGAGGGTAGATGCCTTCCAACTGACCTTGT
The DNA here is from genome assembly GCF_001659605.2 of Manihot esculenta. Classification (NCBI taxonomy): domain Eukaryota; kingdom Viridiplantae; phylum Streptophyta; class Magnoliopsida; order Malpighiales; family Euphorbiaceae; genus Manihot; species Manihot esculenta. Next base: position 7,845,388 of record NC_035167.2, read on the forward strand.
GGTTCTAGACTTGACAGATTTTGATGTCATTCTAGGGATGGATTGGCTATCTGCATATAGTGCTACTTTGGATTGTAGAGAGAAGATAGTTAGTCTCAGAGACCAGGATGGGTCAGAGTGTGTCTTCAGAGGAGACAGGAGAGGTACACCCAGAGGTATGATTTCAGCCCTTCAGGCTCGTCGTTTGCTTAGGAGGGGTTGTCAGGGGTTTCTAGCTCATGTGAGAGAGCTAGACAGTCAGGTTAGGGAACCAGCCACAGTACCAGTAGTCCGAGAGTTTCTCGATGTGTTCCCAGACGAACTTCCAGGACTACCACCTGGTAGGGAGATAGAGTTTGAAATAGAATTGCTGCCTGATACCAGACCTATCTCGATTCCTCCCTACAGGATGGTGCCAGCAGAGTTAAAAGAGTTAAAAGAGCAGTTGCAGGATTTGGTAGATAAGGGTTTCATCCGCCCTAGTACCTCACCTTGGGGTGCTCCAGTGCTCTTTGTCAGAAAGAAGGATGGATCCCTCAGACTTTGTATCGACTACAGACAGTTGAACAAGGTCACTACCAAGAATAGGTATCATTTACCTAGGATTGATGATCTATTTGACCAGCTAGCTGGAGCAGGTTGTTTCTCGAAAATAGATCTAAGATCCGGGTATCATCAGTTAAGAGTCAGAGAGGCAGATGTGCCAAAGACAGCTTTCAAGACCAGATATGGGCATTATGAGTTCTTAGTGATGCCGTTCGGGTTGACTAACGCCCCTGCAGCATTCATGGATCTCATGAACAGAGTTTTCAGTGAGTTTCTAGATCACTTTGTCATTGTTTTTATCGATGATATTTTAGTGTATTCCAGAGATGCAGAGGAGCATGCCCAGCATCTAAGGATAGTTCTGCAGACACTGAGAGAGCATGGTTTATATGCCAAGTTCTCGAAGTGTGAGTTTTGGTTGAGGAGCATTTCCTTCTTGGGACATGTGGTATCAGCAGAGGGTATTGAGGTAGATCCCAAGAAGATAGAGGCTGTAGTTAACTGGCCCAGACCCACTAAAGTGACTGAGATTAAAAGCTTTCTGGGACTGGCAGGTTACTACAGGAGGTTCGTTCAGAATTTCTCAAAGATAGCAGCTCCTATGACCAAACTGACTCAGAAGAACCAGAAGTTTGTCTGGTCAGACCAGTGTGAAGAGAGCTTTGAGGAGCTCAAGAGGAGATTGACAACAGCACCAGTGTTAGCTCTGCCTGTTAGTAATGAGGATTTCACAGTGTTCTGTGATGCATCTCGAGTGGGATTGGGCTGTGTTTTGATGCAGAGTGATAGGGTGATAGCTTATGCTTCTAGACAGTTGAAGAAGCACGAGTTGAATTACCCGACCCATGACCTAGAGATGGCAGCAGTTATTTTTGCACTCAAGATGTGGAGGCATTACCTCTACGAGGTTAAATGCGAGATCTTCACCGATCATAAGAGTTTACAGTACATCTTGAGTTAGAGAGAGCTGAATTTGAGGTTGATCAGTGATTATGATTGTAAGATCCAGTATCATTCGGGTAAGGCGAATGTTGTGGCAGACGCCCTAAGCTGGAAGTCACTAGGCAGTTTATCCCATATAGCAGCAGAGCGGAGACCAGTAGTGATGGAGCTTTATAAGGTCTTAGAAGAAGGGTTACAGCTAGAGTTGTCTGGTACAGGTGCATTGATCGCACAGATGAGAGTGACACCTGTGTTTCTGGAGCAGATAGCTCAGAGACAGCACGAGGACCCAGAGTTGATGAAAATTGCCAGGACTGTTCAGTCAGGCAACAGTGCAGAGTTCAGATTTGACAGTAAAGGGATCCTTCGCTATGGGAGTCGACTTTGTGTACCAGATAGGAGCAGTGTAAAGGAAGACATTATGAGGGAAGCTCATAATGCGCGGTATAGTGTTCACCCAGGAGCCACCAAGATGTACCAGGATCTGAAAAGAGTCTATTGGTGGCCAGCCATGAAGAAAGAAGTGGCGCAGTTTGTGACAGCCTGTGAGGTTTGCCAGAGGGTGAAACTAGAGCATCAGAAACCAGCTGGAATACTTAACCCATTGCCGATTCCAGAATGGAAATGGGAGAACATAGCTATGGATTTTGTAGTGGGTCTACCAGCAACGTCCAACAGGATAGACTCTATATGGGTGATTGTGGACAGACTCACAAAATCTGCTCATTTTCTTCCAGTTCGGAGTACCTATTCTGTGGATAAGTTGGCACAGATCTATCTGGATGAGATAGTGAGATTACATGGAGTTCCAGTGTCTATAGTTTCAGACAGAGGACCTCAGTTTACCTCCAGATTTTGGCGAAGTCTGCAGAGTGCGATGGGCACGAGATTGGCGTTTAGCACTGCTTTCCACCCACAGACTGATGGACAGTCAGAAAGGACCATCCAGACCATAGAGGATATGCTTCGACTGTGTGTGTTAGACTTTGGCGGTTCTTGGAGGCAGCATCTACCTTTGGTGGAGTTTGCCTACAATAACAGCCATCATGCTAGCATAGGGATGGCTCCGTATGAAGCTTTGTATGGGAGGAAGTGCAGATCCCCTGTTTGCTGGGAAGAGATAGGAGAGAAGGCTCTTGCAGGGCCAGAATTAGTAGAGATTACCAGTAGAGTGGTGCCCATGATCAGAGAGAGAATTAGAACAGCGCAGAGTAGACAGAAAAGTTATGCCGACGTTCGCAGAAAATAATTAGAGTTCTAAGAGGGTAATTGGGTCTTGCTTAAAGTGTCTCCAATGAAAGGAGTGGTTCATTTTGGGAAGAAGGGTAAATTAGCTCCACGGTACATTGGACCCTTTGAGGTATTGCAGAGGATCGGAAATGTGTCGTATAAGCTGGATTTACCTGCTTCTATGGAGAGAATTCACCCGGTATTTCATGTTTCTATGCTACGGCAGTTTGTGTCAGATCCGAATCAGGTTCTGAGTGAGCCTGAGGTGGAGATTCTTACAGATCTCACCTATATAGAGCAGCCAGTGCGAATTTTGGACACACAGGTCAGACAGCTAAGGAACAAAGAGATCCCAATGGTGAAAGTTCTGTGGAACCACCATAATCTAGAAGAGTGCACCTGGGAGACGCGGGAGTCTATGCTCCAGCAGTATCCATATTTGTTTTGAGGTTAGTTTCCTCCTTTTTATGTGTTCATTGTTTGTTTTAGGACCATTCGAGGACGAATGTTCTTAAGGGGGGGAGAATGTAATACCCGGCTAGAGTCCGGCATCGGAATTCTACTTTTCGATGGAGTTTCGGATGTCGGAAGGCTCTAGAAGGGTGAGAGTGATGTTTTTCTAATATGTTTTGGTATGTTTTATAGTGTTAATGCATAAGGAAATGAGTTTTGTGAATGAAATGAACCAAGGCAGAAAAGCCAGGTTCGGCCGCTGAAGTTGAGGTTCGGCCGCCGAACATGCATGCTTTCGGTTTCACGTGTGGCCGCCGAAGGTGGTCTGGTCAGCCACCTATAAATGGCCCTCAGTCGGTTGAAGCGGTAAGAGCACCGTTTCTTTTGTCTTCTGAGGTGAGACCCTGTCCTTTGTGAGTGTTCTTTCATGTTTTTATCCAATCATGCAAAGATTTGATTAGTTTTGATGGTATTTTGAAGGTTTTAAGCTAAAAACTTAAAGTTGTGAAGTTTGGAGAGCTTGAAGGAGAGTTGCTCCAAAACTCCACGTGAGGATCGTTCATCTTCTTGGTTTCAAGAGGTAAGTGAAGATCCTGAACTTGTTTTTATGTTTTCTGAAGGTTTTATGGGGTTTGTGGAGAGAGTTGCATGAATAGGGTAAAAAGAGAGGTTTTGATGCTTTTGTGTATAAAGCTTGTTTCCGTGTTTGTGTTGTGTGTTTGGGGTTTTTAGCTAGTTTTTGACCCCTTTGAGCATATACATGAGTGTATGCAAGTTGAGGATAGAGGTGGTTGCGTGTGAGAGGAGTTTTGGGCATTTGGCGAGAGGCAGGGCAAGTTTCTGCCCTGCTGATGAACTCAGGTTCGGCAGCCGAAAGAACATTTGGCCTCCGAACCTCTGAGGTAGTGAGAGGAGGTGGCTTCGGCTGCCCAAACTTGCCCCCGAGCTTTTGGACTTTCGGCTCTGGAGGGAAGTTCGGCCACCGAAGGTGCCGCCGAAGGTTAGAGACTTTCGTCTCTGGAGTGCCTTTCAGCCTCCGAAACTTGCCCCCGAAAGGATTCGGCAGCCGAAAGTGGAAGTTCGGCCGCCGAAGGTGCTTGAGTTTCGTCTCTGGAGAGGACTTTCGGCCGCCGAACCTGCCGCCGAAAGTGTCCTGTCCAGCTTTCCTTTGCATACTTTGCATGGATGTTAGCATGAGTTTAAGGGGATTCTTGGGGAATTTCATAGAGTTGTTCATAAGCTAGTTTGGTCCCTCATTTGAGTCCATCTGTATAGGTACAGACCAGAGGAACCAGAGAGAGCAGCAGTGAGTACTGCTCCAGAGTGTTCAGAGCCTGCAGAGTCAGTCAGTCCAGATAGCCAGAGGTGAGTGGAACTAAACTGAATACTTTTAATTGAGATATAAACTGCTTTCAGCATAGTTCATGCATCATGAGTATACAGCAGGTTGTTTGCATTAGCGTACACGAATATGTTGCATTGCATAGTTATTTGATGATGTGAGTGAATGCTGAATGATCCAATAGTCTCAGACAGGAAGTCCAGGAGCCTTTGACTACGCCCTGGCAGTTATAGTAAAGACCAGGAGCCTTTGACTACGCCCTGGCAATGGTAAGTACAGAGGTGTTATATACACATATACATATATGACAGGAAGACCAGGTGCTCGATTCTACGCCCTGGCACAGAGTTACTGGGACTATGTGGTGACAGGTTTACTCTTGATGTGATTTGTCTATGTTATGACGCATTCCATAAGATCATATTTTAATGAGATGTTTTCCTGTTCTACTCACTGGGCTATAGAGCTCATCCCACTCCCTTAATCCCAGTTTTGCAGGTTCAGTGTACAGTATAGAAAGGAGAGCAGCAGAAGGCCAAAAAAGTAAAGAGTAAAGAGACTTGTAATAGCTTAGAATGGACATGTAATATGAAAAAGATGTAATAGTTGTGTATACAGGTAGAGATGTGCTTGACTTAGTGATGTTGTTCATAACATGATCTGCATATGTATATCTATTTTACTGTATGTGAAAAACCAGGCTTAACAGGTATGAGTTAACCCAGCTAGAGCAAGCTCTAGTCAGGGGTACAGAGTACAGAGTACAGAGTACAGAGTACAGAGATAGTGCATGCATAGGTTAAGCCTTGGTTCAGAGCAAAGAGTTTTTATTTTCACAGAAAATATATGATCATGTATGAGTTTTACAGGTACACAGAGAGTATAGCAGGCTTGCTACGGGTTTTGACGGCCTTAAGCCGACCTGAATCCTAGCGCCGGTGACGGTCCATTTTGGGGTCGTTACACCGAAGGTGGGTGAGTTTCGGATCTGTCTGGCACTTTCGGCCGCCGAAGGTGCCGCTGAAGGTGCATAACTTTTGGCTCTGGAGGGACTTTCGGCCGCCGAACCTGCCGCCGAAGGTGCCCTGTTCAGCCTTCCTTTCCATGATTTCCATGATTATTTTATAATATTTTAGTGGGTTTTTAGGGGATTGTTTAGAATCATATTAGTATATGTTTGGTCCCTCATTTGAGTTCACCTGTGTAGGTTCGGACCCGAGGAACCGGGGACCCCAACAGTGAGTTAGCTGCTTCAATGTCAGCCTGAGGTGATTAGAACTAAACTATGATTTTAAATCAATGAAATTCTTCAGCATGATCATGCATCACGAATGCCATGTTATGAAATAGGTTGTTTGCATTAGAATTCACGAATATATTGCATTGCATAATGTGATGTTGATGTGGATGGGTATTGGATGATCCATAGCCCTCGATGTGATAAGAGACGATATGATATGTATGTTACAGTGTGAAAGTCTAGTGGGACCCATTCTACGTTCGCTGGCACTATGTAAGAGAAAGACTAGGACCCATTCTACATTCTGGCACAGTTGGACTGTAGAGGCTATTGGTGACAATTCCATCCTTGATGTAATACCCGGCTAGACTCCGGTATCGGAATTCCTACCGTCCGGTGGAATCTCGGATGTCGGAAACCTCTAAAAGGGTAAAATCATGTTTTCATAAAATGTTTTAATATGTTTTATGATTTTAAGCAAGAAAGGAATTGAGTTTTGAATGAAATAGACTATGGAGGCATTTCCAGGTTCGGCCGCCGAACATTGGATAGTTTAGGGGGACAAGTTAGGCTTCCGAAAGTGGCAAAAGTTCGGCCGCCGAACTTGCATGAGCTTTAGAGGCACTTTAGGCTGCCGAAAGGTGGTCTGGCAGCCCCTATAAAAGGGCTCCATGGCCGAAACGGGCGAGTTTTCTCCACATTTTCGGCCAACGGTGAGTCCATGCCCTCCCATGGTCATTTTTTATGTTTTTGCTTCCAATCTTTCAAGTTTTGACAAGTGTTACTTGGTTTTTGAAGATTTGTGAACTTTGAGCAAGTTTTGGAGCTTGGAGACCAAGGAGTTGAGATCTCCCCCATCTCCAAGTTAGGATCGTTTCTCCTCTAGATCTTTAAGAGGTAAGCTTCGATCCTGCCATTCTAGTATGTTTTAAACAAGTTTTATGAGTTTGGTGGGGTAGAAATGCATGTTTAGGTTATTTTTGAGTTTATGGGTTTATATTGAGTTTTTGAGCAATGTATGATGTTTATGTATGTTTGATGTGTTGTAATTGGGGTTTAGGATAGTTTGAGACCCCTTTAGGCTTGTTGGCTTGAGTTTGCTTGTTGTAGAATAGGTAAATGCATATTTGAATGAGTTGGGAGGTTTTTATGCATGTGGATGGCTGAGTTTCTGCCCTTTGGAAGAACTCAGGTTCGGCAGCCGAACCTGCCTGTGGTAGCATGAATCGGTTGCCGAACCCTGCCCTCGAAAGTGGACTTTCGGCTCTGGAAAGGAGTTTCGACCGCCGAAGGTGCCGCCGAACATGCATGAGTTTCGTCTCTGGAGGGAACCTTCGGCCGCCGAAAGTGCCGCTGAAGGTGCATGACTTTCTGCTCTAGAGGGCCTTTCGGCCGCCGAACCTGCCGCCGAAAATGCCCTGTCCAGCCTTCCTTTGCATGATTTATGTGATTGTTTTAAGGTGTTTTAGGGGTTTTTGGGGAGTATTTTAGAGTCATGTTCTTGGATGTTTGGTCCCTCATTTGAGTCCACCTGTGTAGGTTCGGACCCGAGGAACCGAGGACCCCAGCAGTGAGTCAGCTGCTTCAGTGTCTAGTCAGAGCTAGCCAGAGGTGAGTAGAACAACTCTATATGTTTCAAAGTAAATACATCAGTTTTTGAGTATGTCCATGCATCACGAATGCCATGAAATATATTAGGTTGTTTGTATTAGAACTCACGAATATGTTGCATTGCATAATATGATGATGATGTGGATGAGTATTGAATGATCCTTTAGTCCTCGTATGGTTGATATGATGTTATATGGTATGGTATGGAAGTCCAGGTCGAGGCCCATTCTACGCCCTGGCACTATGATAAGAGAAAGACCAGGTCGAGGCCCATTCTACGCCCCTGGCATTATAGGAATGTTATGTTATGTATGTTATGATAAGAGGAAGACCAGGTCGAGGCCCATTCTACGCCCCTGGCACTATTGGATATGTTGAGGACTATTGGTGACAAGACCATCCTTGATGTGAATTGTTTGTGCTGTGATGCATTTCATGATATCATATGTTTTAAATACAATGTTTTATTATTCTGCTCACTGAGCTCTAGTAGCTCACCCCACTCCCTTAATTCCCAGGTTTGCAGGTACAGGATAGACCAGGAGGTCAGCTAGAGTAAAGTCTTGGTCATGTAATAGTTAGTGGTGGACATGATAAATGTTGAAATGTAATGTTTAGTACAGTAATGTAATGAGTAGTGTTAAACATTTATGTAATGTAATGGTATTATTGAGGATAGAATTGTGCTTGACCCTAGTATGTTGTTAATCCCCTTTGAGTACATGATTCTAATGATGTTTATGTAAACCAAACTTAATATTTGTTATGTTACCCCATTGGAGCATTGTTGAGGACTCCAGTGTGGGGTTGATGATTATGTATGTGATAGTGCATGCACAGGTTGAGTTTGGTCAATGAATGAAAAGAAAAGTTCAAAATTTTTATGTATGTGTTAATCATGAATGGGATTAAACAGGTTTACAGGATGAATGTTTGGCTTGCTACGGGTCCCGGCGGCCTTAAGCCGATCTGGATCCTAGCGCCGGTAGCGGTCCGATTTCCGGGTCGTTACAGATTGGTATTAGAGCCAGGTTCATATGGTCGGACCTAGAGTGTCGGGCTCATAGATGTTCTAGAAGGTCAAGCACAATAGGAAAAATCATGTCCACTAGGATAGGATGTAAAGTCCTGTCTTGAATAATGATGTGAAATGCCATGATTATATACATGTGCATTAAATGATATGCTATGTATGTGATGTATGTGATGTGGGTTCATGTGTTTGCACATGAACCATTTGATGTTAATGTTTATGTGATGTGTGCTGTTTTTCAGTAAGCAAGATGAGAGGAACTCGTCGATCTGCACGATTGACTGAAGTACCACCCCAAGACGAGGGCACTGATGCCCGTCCTCCAGCATTGCCTAGGGCAATGTCCTGCAGGTCTAGCAGGGAGAGAACATCAAGGGACCCTAGAAGGTCTTTTGATGTGAGCAGAAGAGGAACTGTGCAAGGTGGAATGTCGGAAGATGTGGGGAATGAAATGAATGTGGATCAGAGGAGGGATGGCAGTCTAGGAGTGAGTTTGTCTGAAGAGGGCATGGGAGAGTCCCAAGGAGGCACTCAGGCCTCGGGATTTGTTCAGCCACCCTAGTACCCACCCTTTTCGCAGAACCCCGGGTATTCGATGGGAGGTACATCGGATTACCCCAGCTTTAACCCTTATCACTCTCACATGCCATACCCACCTTTTTACCCACCATACTCACAATACCCTATGTACCCACCCCCATCGTTCTACCCAGGTCCAGCAAACCCTACCCCGGGGGATGCTGCACCTCCTCCACCACCAGCAGAACCTACTGTCCCAGAAACCCAAGTACCAAAACCTAGCTCATCTGGAGGGAGCAAGGTCAAGATGACTGATTACATGAAGCTGGGTACTCCCCAATTTGAAACAGGTGATGACCCGTTTGTGTATCTTGAGAGGGTCAAAACGATTACAGATGAGTTAGGTGCTAATGACAGTAGAGCCATTCAGATGGCTGGGTTCACACTGAAGTGTAAGAAGGCCCGAGAGTGGTTTAAAAATTATGTGAGCCCGAGGGTGGACAGTCTTTCATGAGAGGAGTTTGCTAATGATTTTGCTGGATGGGCCTTCCCTGACAGTTCAAGAGAGTTGAAGATGATTGAATTTGAGCAATTGAGGCAGACGGAGGAAATGGGTGTAGAGGAGTTCACAGACAGGTTCTTGGAGCTGTTGCCGTTTGCAAGGCATACCCTTGATACAGATCAGAAGAAGGCTAGAAGGTATATCATGAAGCTTCATTCCAGGTATTCCTCCTTGATCCAGTCAGCAGATAGGGAGAGCTTCCATGCCATAGTGGATATGGCCCGAAAAATGGAGGCTAGTGCCATCATTCAGGGGACAGTCAAGCAGTCAGTGGCACAACCTTCTGGTTCCAAGACCCCAGGTGGGGGAAGGTTAGACCCTTCTTCTCTGAGTGTAGCAGCTTCAGGTAGTAAAAGGTGGGGTAAGGCCAAGTCTAAGAAGAACAAGTTCTGGAACAAGATCAAGTTAGGTCTGGGATTAGGAAGTGGCTCGAGCTCAGGTGCAGATAATGCAGTATGTATGAAGTGTGGGAAGCCGCACAAAGGAGTATGTCAATTTGGGACGACAGCTTGCTTTAGATGTGGGCAGGAGGGACACATGGCACGGGAGTGTCCCAGAGCAGCTTATGTAACTCAGTCTCAACAGACAGCTTCTAGTAGTGTGGCTCAGCCAGCAGCTCCAGCCGCGACTCAGACTAGTGGCAGAGGCAGAGGGAGAGGGGCAGCCTCTTCTTCAGCGGGTTTCAGGGGTGAGGGTCCGTCAGCTCCAGCACGGATCTTCACGATGACTCAGCAGGAGGCAAATGCATCAAACACAGTGGTGTCAGGTAATCTCATCATTGGTTGTTATGATGTTTATGCCTTAATGGACCCTGGTGCATCTCATTCTTTCATTGCTCCGAGGGCCGTCGAGAGGTTGGGGTTGATGGTCTCTAGGTTAGAGTGCCCCCTATGGGTCAGTGGACTTAAGTATGACCCGTCAGTGGCAGAGTCAGTCTGCCAGTGTAGTCCAGTTTTTGTTAAGGGAAGATGCCTTTCTGCCGACCTTGTGGTTCTAGATTTGACAGATTTTGACGTCATTCTAGGGATGGATTGGCTATCTACCCATGGTGCTACCTTGGATTGCAAAGACAAGGTAGTTAGATTCAGATGTCAGGATGGGTCAGAGGTTGTCTTCAGAGGAGACAGGAGGGGTACACCTAGAGGTTTGATATCAGCCCTACAGACTCGTAGGCTACTCAGGAGGGATTGTCAGGGTTTTCTAGCTCATGTGAGAGAGCTGGATAGTCATGTCAGAGAGCCCGCCTCAGTGCCTGTGGTCAGTGAGTTTTTAGATGTTTTCCCAGACAAGCTGCCAGGTTTACCACCTGCTAGGGAGATAGAGTTTGAAATTGAATTGATGCCTAGAACGAGACCGATCTCTATCCCTCCCTACAGGATGGCTCCAGCAGAATTGAAGGAGCTTAAGGAGCAATTGTAAGAGTTGGTAGATAAGGGCTTCATCCGACCGAGTACCTCAACTTGGGGTGCTCCAGTGTTGTTCGTGAAAAAGAAAGATGGATCCCTTAGACTTTGTATCGACTACAGGCAGTTGAACAAAGTCACTACCAAGAATAAGTACCCATTGCCAAGGATCGACGATCTATTCGACCAGCTAGCAGGAGCAAGTTGTTTCTCCAAGATAGATCTGAGATCAGAGTACCATCAGTTGAGGATAAGAGAAGAGGATGTGCCGAAAACAGCATTCAGGACCAGATATGGGCATTATGAGTTCCTTGTGACGTCGTTCGGGTTGACCAATGCCCCTGCAGCATTCATGGATCTCATGAACCGAGTGTTTATCCAATACCTGGATCGCTTCGTTATTGTCTTCATAGATGATATCTTAGTGTATTCCAGGAATGCAGAGGAGCATGCCCATCATCTGAGGTTAGTTCTGCAGACCTTGAGGGAACATGGCTTGTATGCCAAGTTCTCCAAGTGTGAATTCTGGTTGAGGAGCATTTCATTCTTGGGGCATGTGGTGTCAGAAAATGGAATAGAGGTAGACCCCAAGAAGGTGGAAGCCGTAGCTAACTGGCCTAGACCCACTACAGTGACAGAGATCAAGAGCTTTTTGGGTTTGGCAGGTTACTACAAAAGGTTCGTTCAGGACTTCTCTAAGATTGCAGCTCCCATGACCAAATTGACTAAGAAGAACCAGAGGTTCGTGTGGACCGACTAGTGTGAAGAGAGCTTTGAAGAGCTAAAGAAGAGGTTGACTTCAGCACCAGTGTTAGCCCTGCCAACTAGTAATGAGGACTTCACAGTCTACTGTGATGCGTCCCGTGTGGGACTGGGTTGTGTTTTAATGCAGAATGAAAGGGTGATTGCTTATGCTTCTAGGCAGCTGAAGAAGCATGAGTTGAATTACCCTATGCATGATCTAGAAATGGCAACGGTGATCTTTGCACTCAAGATGTGGAGGCACTACCTTTATGGGGTAAAATGTGAGATCTTCACAGATCATAAAAGCCTGCAGTACATCCTGAGTTAGAGAGAGCTGAATTTGAGGCAGAGGAGATGGGTAGAACTGCTTAATGACTATGATTGCAAGATTCAGTACCATCCGGGTAAGGCGAATATTGTGGTAGACGCCTTAAGCCGGAAATCACTTGGCAGTTTGTCCCACATTTCAGCAGAGAGGAGACCAGTAGTGAGTGAGTTCTTCAAGCTCATCAATGAAGGTTTGCAGTTGGAGTTGTCTGGTACAGGTGCTTTGATAGCCCAGATGAGAGTAACACCTGTGTTTCTGGAGCAGGTGGCTCAGAAATAGCATGAGGACCCAGAGTTAGTGAAGATTGCCAGGACTGTTCAGTCAGGCAAGAATGAAGAGTTCAGATTTGATAGTAAGGGGATCCTCCACTATAGGAATAGATTGTGTGTACCAGACGATGTAGGTCTGAAGGAAGACATTATGAGAGAGGCTCATAATGCCAGATACAGCGTTCACCCCGGAGCCACCAAAATGTATCAAGATCTCAAGAGAGTGTATTGGTGGCCAGCTATGAAAAGAGAAGTGGCACAGTTCGTATCAGCCTGCGAAGTATGTCAGAGGGTGAAGCTGGAACATCAGAAGCCGGTTGGAATGCTTAACCCACTACCTATTCCAGAGTGGAAATGGGAGAATATAGCTATGGACTTTGTGGTGGGGTTACCGGCAGCGTCCAACAGATTGGACTCCATATGGGTGATTGTGGACAGACTGACCAAATCTGCTCACTTCATCCCTGTCAGGAGTGGCTACTCTGTGGACAAGTTGGCGCAGGTGTATGTAGATGAGGTTGTCAGGCTGCATGAGGTTCCTGTTTCAATAGTGTTTGATAGAGGACCCCAGTTCATCTCCAGGTTTTGGCGGAGTCTGCAGAACGCTATGGGTACCAGGTTGGATTTTAGCACTGCTTTCCATCCTCAGACGGACGGACAATCAGAGAGGACCATCCAGACAATAGAGGATATGCTCAGAATGTGTGTGCTAGATTTTGGCAGTTCTTGGAGGCGGCATCTACCCTTAGTAGAGTTTGCCTATAATAACAGCTATCATGCTAGCATAGGGATGGCCCCATATGAAGCTTTGTATGGAAGGAAGGGCACGTCTCCTGTCTGTTGGGAAGAAGTTGGAGAAAAGGCCTTGGCAGGGCCTGAGCTAGTAGAGATCACCAGCAGAGTGGTGCCCATAATCAGAGAAAGGATCAAGACTGCTGCAAGCAGGCAGAAGAGTTATGCAGATGTCCGCAGAAGGCAAGTGGAGTTTCAGGTGGGGGATTTGGTATTGCTCAAGGTGTCTCCAATGAAAGGGGTGATTCGGTTCGGAAAGAAAGGTAAGCTAGCTCCACGATACATCGGACCCTTTGAGATCTTGCAAAAGATTGGGAATGTATTGTATAAGCTGGATTTACCTGCTTCTATGGAGAGAATCCATCCGGTTTTCCATGTTAAAAAAGTTTGTGTCAGATCCGGGCAAGGTTCTTAGTGAGCCTGATGTGGAGATCCAAGAGGATCTCACTTATGTTGAGCAGCCAGTGCGAATCATAGACACCCAGATCAGAAAGCTAAGGAACAAGGAAATCCCGATGGTGAAAGTCCTTTGGAATCACCACAACATCGAGGAGTGTACCTAGGAGACACGGGAGTCCATGCTCCAGCAATATCCTCATCTCTTCTAAGGTGAGTTTTATGTGCTTTGTATGTATGTTCATGTTTTATGCTATGCATGTGTTTGTTTGGTGAACATTCGGGGATGAATGTTCTTAAGGGGGGAAGAATGTAATACCCGGCTAGACTCCGGTATCGGAATTCCTACCGTCCGGTGGAATCTCGGATGTCGGAAACCTCTAGAAGGGTAAAATCATGTTTTCATAAAATGTTTTAATGTATTTTATGATTTTAAGCAAGAAAGGAATTGAGTTTTGAATGAAATAGACTATGGAGGCATTTCCAGGTTCGGCCGCCGAACCTCAAGTTCAGCCGCCGAACATTGGATAGTTTAGGGGGACAAGTTAGGCTTCTGAAAGTGGCAAAGGTTCGGCCGCCGAACCTCATGTTCGGCCGCCGAACTTGCATGAGTTTTGGAGGCACTTTAGGCTGTCGAAAGGTGGTCTGGCAGCCCCTATAAAAGGGCTCCATGGCCGAAACGGGCGAGTTTTCTCCCCATTTTCAGCCAACCATGAGTCCATGCCCTCCCATGGTCGTTTTTTATGTTTTTGCTCCCAATCTTTCAAGTTTTGACAAGTGTTACTTGGTTTTTGAAGATTTGTGAACTTTCAGCAGGTTTTAGAGCTTGGAGACCAAGGAGTTGAGATCTCCCCCATCTCCAAGTTAGGGTCGTTTCTCCTCTAGATCTTCAAGAGGTAAGCTTTGATCCTGTCATTCTAGTATGTTTTAAACAAGTTTTATGAGTTTGGTGGGGTAGAAATGCATATTTAGGTTATTTTTGAGTTTATGGGTTTATATTGAGTTTTTGAGCAATGTATGATGTTTATGTATGTTTGATGTGTTGTAGTTGGGGTTTAGGATAGTTTGAGACCCCTTTAGGCTTGTTGGCTTGAGTTTGCTTGTTGTAGAATAGGTAAATGCATATTTGAATGAGTTGGGAGGTGTTTATGCATGTGGATGGCTAAGTTTCTGCCCTTTGGAAGAACACAGGTTCGGCAGCCGAAGGCTCTTTCGGCCGCCGAACCTGCCTGTGGTAGCATGAATCGACTGTCGAACCCTGCCTCCGAAAGTGGACTTTCGGCTCTGGAAGGGAGTTTCGGCCGCCGAAGGTGCCGCCGAACATGCATGAGTTTCGTCTCTGGAGGGAACCTTCGGCCGCCGAAAGTGCCGCCGAAGGTGCATGACTTTCTGCTTTGGAGGGCCTTTCGGCCGCCGAACCTGCCACCGAAAGTGCCCTGTCCAGCCTTCCTTTGCATGATTTATGTGATTGTTTTAAGGTATTTTAGAGGGTTTTTGGGGAGTATTTTAGAGTCATGTTCTTGGATGTTTGGTCCCTCATTTGAGTCCACCTGTGTAGGTTCGGACCCGAGGAATCGAGGACCCTAGCAGTGAGTCAGCTGCTTCAGTGTCTGGTCAGAGCTAGCCAGAGGTGAGTAGAACAACTCTATATGTTTCAAAGTAAATACATCAGTTTTTGAGCATGTCCATGCATCACGAATGCCATGAAATATATTAGGTTGTTTGCATTAGAACTCACGAATATGTTGCATTGCATAATATGATGATGATGTGGATGAGTATTGAATGATCCTTTAGTCCTCGTATGGTTGATATGATGTTATATGGTATGGTATGGAAGTCTAGGTCGAGACCCATTCTACGCTCCTAGCACTATGATAAGAGAAAGACCAGGTCGAGGCCCATTCTACGCCCCTGGCATTATAGAAATGTTATGTTATGTATGTTATGTTAAGAGGAAGACCAGGTCGAGGCCCATTCTACGCCCCTGGCACTATTGGATATGTTGAGGACTATTGGTGACAAGACCATCCTTGATGTGAATTGTTTGTGCTGTGATGCATTTCATGATATCATATGTTTTAAATACAATGTTTTATTATTCTGCTCACTGGGCTCTAGTAGCTCACCCCACTCCCTTAATCCCCAGGTTTGCAGGTACGGGATAGATCAGGAGGTCAGCTAGAGTAAAGTCTTGGTCATGTAATAGCTAGTGGTGGACATGATAAATGTTGAAATGTAATGTTTAGTACAGTAATGTAATGAGTAGTGTTAAACATTTATGTAATGTAATGGTATTATTGAGGATAGAATTGTGCTTGACCCTAGTATGTTGTTAATCCCCTTTGAGTACATGATTCTAATGATATTTATGTAAACCAAACTTAATATATATTATGTTACCCCATTGGAGCATTGTTGAGGACTCCAGTGTGGGGTTGATAATTATGTATGTGATAGTGCATGCACAATTTGAGTTTGGTCAATGAATCAAAAGAAAAGTTCAAAATTTTTATGTATGTGTTAATCATGTATGGGATTAAACAGGTTTACAGGATGAATGTTTGGTTTGCTACGAGTCCCGGCGGCCTTAAGCCGATCTGGATCCTAGCGCTAGTAGCGGTCCGGTTTCCGGGTCGTTACAGGTTCGATTTATGGTCATAGGGCCTCCTAAAGAGATTTACTAAATTCATCAAGTTGTTCCAAAGGATCAAAACGGCTAGTTATTAATGGAATTCTTTGTCGGCTTTCGATAAAATATTCATTTGGATGAGGACTTCCAAATATATTGTAAGCTAAACCCATACTGACGAATAACCAACCTGCAATGAATAGGGAAGATATAATAATTCTATGAATGACCCAATATCAAATACTGGTAATAATATCAGCAAAAGAACGTTCTCCTATGCTTCCAAACATACTGAGCTCCACATATTTTTATACAAAGTTATGGTGTATTTGCATAAGGAACGAAACGTGGTGGAGGACAGAAAAAGGTCGACTCAAGGAATATTGGTGCATTTCGAATTATTTAGAAGATTAATGACAATTTTTATTTTCTTAACCTTCTAGATTATATGAAAATTTTCAAGAAATTTGATGCGGCGGATCTGTTTTAGTACTACTTTGCTGATAACAACTCGAGGTTGAGTTTTCTACAAATAGAAGGGAATGATGCAGAAAAATTAGTTTTGGATTCTATGAAAAACTTAAACCGGATTTAACTTCTACTACTGACGTTCGTTAAAGACCCACAATAGATTTTCGGAAAGAAATTTTGAGATGTACGACTTTCAAAAATGTGACAAAAGCCGCAAGCATGTCACTAAGTTAGAGGTCCAAATTCTATCATTTAGGAGGTTAATTTTGTATTTTAATTTTTTTATTTTTTCATAAATTTTCACATTAGAGTTTTTATTTTTATAAATAATTATTTTGTTAGCTGTTTGACACACTTTTTAATTTTTGAGAATTCAATAAGAAATTTTAACTTTTAACTTTTTATTTTTTGAATTTCGTTTTAATCAAATAATATTAATTAAAACTCGTAACAGAGTCTAAATAATCTTATTTCAATATAAATATATAGGATATATACTTTTCTTTTAGGAGACAGAAGATAACACAATAATTTGAAGACATTAATGATAATCATCGCGAAAGGCATATGGTCTTGGCTCTCAATCTTTAATAATTTATTCTCATTTCGCTTCATCTTTTACATCTATTGCATCTTTACTAATAGTTAAAACACAAAATGCTATTTTAACGCAACAAGTAAATGATTTATAGCAAGAAATTAAGAATGGTTAAAAAGAGAGGGAGGAACTCGTGAATGAAATTAAAAATAGTAAATAAGAAGGGGAGGAAGTGATGAATGAGATAAAGAATGAAGTAAGAAATGAGATAAAGAATGAGTTAAATAAATTAAAGTTCTATTTGATGGAGCATATGCAGGCTTCATGATGAAACAAATTGTCAGATTAGTGAGTGGTTTGTCAACGCCTCCACACAGTTTATTATACTTTATTTTATAATTAGTCAAATAAATTTTAGCATATTAAAATTAAGTTAGATTTTAAATGAAGTATTTTATTAAATATTTAGTGTTGTAATAAAATTAAATTTTATAAATTATTTTTTATAATATTTATTTAATTTTTATTCAATATTTGTTGAAACAGGTTGAGTATTTATTAATATAAATTGAATATTTATTGATATAAATTGAATATGTAAAAATTTTATAATTTTATTTTTTTTAGATTATAATAATTTTACCAACCAAATAAATTAACGGTAAAATATTTTAATCGCTAATTATTTTAATAATCAATATTTTATTGATGTTGAATTATTGTCATTTATATTATTTTTAATTTGTAGTTAATATTATATTTATTAAAAATAATATAAAAAATAAAATATTTATTGGTAATTAACATCAATATATTACTGATATCTATAATGATTAATAAAATTAAAAATTCTTTAAAATTATATTCACGAAATATTGTATTGGTAATAGCGTCATTATTTATCAAATTAAAGCTTATAAATATAGAATTATTGATAAATTAATAAGTAATTAAGGAGAGAAAATAACAACATTGTTAATAACAAGAAAAGAAATTAGCGACCAAAATACAAACAATTAACATGCTATCATTATTTTAATAACTCTATTTGCCAATGAAATTTTAATTTTTAATCCAGAAATCGATTAGTAAATAATAAACAGGTGAAATATAGTTCTTCAGTATGATATAATTTTTGAATAACATGTGATAATAATAAAATTTATTATTAGTAATAAGATACAAATTAATTAGTCAGCTAATATATCAGGTCCAAATTAAAATTGAAATTTTCTTTTAAATGAAGAGGGTTATCCAAATTAAATTAACTAAATTTTAGTATTAAACTAATTATTTTGCTGGGAGCTGTCCACTTCAACTCCCGTCAAAATCAATTATATATAAAAAAATTAATAATTATAAAATTAATCATTATGCTACAGCATTGTGACCGTTATTCTCTACTAACATGGTTAATGCAAATATTAGGATTAATATAATTAAAAAAATTTAATAAATATGTTAATATTGAAAAATATAATTACATATAAAATAGAATGGTATGAGTTTCTTCTCACTTAATTTAAAATTTAAAATTTAAATTTTAAATATGGAATACTTTTAAAAATTAAAAAAAAATACTTTATTCACTTAATAAGTCTCTTCAGCATGAATTCAAATCGTTGGGCATGAATTCAAGATAATCGAATTAATAAATTTTGAACACCAAATTTATCATTTAGAATATCATATATTCCTCAATTGTTTTTAAAAAATAATAAGCAATATGTCATGTCAAATTTTATGAAAGATTTAATTTTCTATGTAGATATAAATAGATTCTGATCTTTTTGGATGTAGATATAAAGATTTAATTTACTATAACATGTGTTTTTAGTATATTTCATTTTTCCATAGTAAGTACATATTTTATTGTTTTAACTTTCAATATCAAATTTTCTATTGTTATTATCAGTATTTTTGCTATAGACAGATTTCTAATAGCCACGTGAATCATGAGTATCTTAGATTCAGAAATAATCCCTATAGACATTTGTCTTTCTTGTTGAACTATTAAGGAGAATACCTTATTAATTGATGGCAGAGGTTCTATCAATATAATATGAGATTTCACGTTATTGAATTATTCATTTAGCCCCTTCAAGAATCTTATTACATAATTATTTTGCTTATAAATGTTAACGGTACTTAGAGCACCATAATTACATTTAATAGTGCAACACTGTGGAATAGGCCTAAACTTATCCAATTCATCCCATAAGATCTTTAAATGTGTAAATTAATTTATTACAAAAAATTCACCTTGTTTAAATGCATAGTTTTCTTCTTAAAGATAAAAAATTCGATAAACATCTTCTTGAGAGAACCTGTCCTTCAAATCTCTCAAAAAATATATTGTTGTATCCAAAGAATGCTCTTGGCTATCGACTAAGACAAAAAATGTGTAATCTATAATACTACTGTAGTATTGCATCTTTACCAAACATGAAGCATTAAATCTGTGTTTGCTGGCTTTGGAAGTGTTCTATTTATAAATTTCACCTTATTCTTAGATTGAAGAGGCATAGTCATGGTCACACCCATAAATGATTTTTTAGTCCAGATAGTATTGGAGATACAAGAACTAATGCAGGATTTTTGTTAGGATAAACAAATCTAGGTTAGAAGGGTTAGTAAAGTGATCTAATAGTTGACTACTAGAGATAGCCGTTGGAAAGATCAAGAAAAAATTAAAAAAAATAATAATAAAAAAAAAGAGAAAGGTAGAGAGAAAAAAAAAAGTTTCACGAGAATAAAACTTGGAGCAGCAATCTCGCTTTGATACCATAATAAGAAAATTGAAAATAGTATATTCTTATGCTTTCTCATTGATACTTCTATAGCTCATATATAGAAATAGTAGCTAAAATATTAACTCAATAGAATATGTTATAACAGTTTAACTAACTAGCTGCTATTAGTTTTTAGACTACAATTCGCTATCGTTATAAATTAAATAGCTCGTACTATATGTTAATATATTTATTATTTATATATTTTTATTTTAACTATATAGATAAATTTAAAATCATATATCGTGATATTAAGACAGATAATATTTTTATTATCGACAATAATTTCGAACCAAAGGTGAGACTCCATTTTAAGTTCACTGTGTTATATGTAGGAGTACTTTGACCTAAATGCTAAGATAATTTTTAGATCATATATAATAGAAAATTATGGAAACTCTTTACTTTCATATTTGGATATAAATTTATTTTTAGTTGCCTTTGGTTTGGTGCCATAATAAATCTACGGATTTAATGTATATAAATTATTTCTTCTCATGTTGTAGACTTTGGACTTGCCTTACTTTTTCCAGAAATCGGTAGCCAAACTCACATCACTAGATCAAATGCATGGATATAGATTAATAAATTATTATTATTATTATTATTATTATTATTATTATTATTATTATTATTATTATAAATATTAAAGTTTCCTAAATTTAAAATTAATAACATTAGAAATTTATTTCATTTTTATACTATCATAGTTATATTTAATCTAATTAAATATTTTAATTAAAAATTAATTCCTATAAATATTAAATAAATGAATTTTATAATTGCTAAGTACTATATATTATAAAATAGAATCTACAAAAGAATACATAATTATTAATTGAGACTACTAAAATTGCTATTTATATTTTTTCATACTATTTCAATTTAATTGTTAAAATGATTTTATTGATCTTTAGTATAAGTTTGCCAATAAAAACATATATTTAAAATAATTTAGAAAATTACTTTTAAATATCACTAAGAAACAAAATTATATTCTACAGGTTGAATTTTATTTAACTTACCCTCCGTTTGTTTGTGAACATTAACGGCTATTTGAAAAATATTTTTTAATAAAATAATTTATTTTTATTATTTAATTTTAATTTAAAAATAAAATTTATTAATACATTTATATATAAATCTTAATAAAAATATTAAAATATAGAAAATAATTTTCTTTTTTTTAAAATTTTTTAATTAATAAAATATTTTTTAATTAAAATTTTTAAATGTTTTCAATATAAAAAAATATAAAAAATATTTTTTAAAATGATATTTTTTATAAAACAAATGGAGTAATTTTTTTATCTATTTTATTTATTGTAATCATTGCCAAGTATCATCTATTTACATATAAGATTGACATAACTGTAATTAGTATAAATATAAATAACTGAATAATTGAATTTTTTATTTTCAATAATCTATAATTTATTTTATTTAAAATTTTTGTCATATTAATAAATTAATAACCATCTACATGAGACTAACTTGTATTAATATTTTTAGCAAAAATATAAATTTTTAATTTTAATATATTTTTTATTTAAATTTATTTATAAATTATTATTAAAAATCAAATAAATACAAATCAAAGTAAATAAATTAAGAAGAGCATAATTGGTAATTCAAAATACTGATAAATAAAGACATTATTTGATATTTTAATAATTTAAAATAAATAATGACATTATTATATAATTTAAAAATAAATTTCACATCTTATCCTAATATTTTTCAGAATAATCCATATACATACTAGTAAAATATAAAACAAAAATCCAAAATTTTTAAATTACAATTTTTTTCATTTATAAAACTTTGTATCTAATAAAATACCCTTGGACTACTTAGCTTACACGGCTTGGACATGGTCAATTAATCATATATTCCACTATAAACAACTTCACCAAGTAATCTCCACCTTCATCAATGATAAGGATATCGTCAAAATCTCACCAAGTTATAAATGATAATATTGTTTAGAATAAGCGAATCAACAAAATTAATCGAATTAAATTAATTTAAAATTTTGATTCACTTTTATTTATTCCAGTTCAATTCAATTTTTAATTTTAAAAGTTTTGATTAATATAGTTCGATTCGATTTTAATCAGAAACAAATATAAAAATCAAATTAAACCGATTAATAATAATATATTATTATTTTTGATAATATGGAGAGATTAGACCATAATCAACTGAATCGATCAAACTGAATCAAATCAATTCGATTCGATTCAATTTTTACTTAAAAAAATATTTGATTCGATTTTTATACATACTAAGATTATAACAATAACCAATTTTGTTTTAGTCTATTTTGATTTATTATATATTTTCATTTTGTTAATTTGTATATAAACATTAGTGATCAAGCATAATTTAACCATGTTTTTAATATATTATTTACTGTTTATTTACACATTTTTCTAGCTTAAATTGTGTTTTTGTTATGGTTTTGTAGAAAAGGAAGAAATTGAAAAGATGGAGAAAAAGTGCAGAAAATGACAGAAAAGTGATTGGATCAGTGATTTGCCCAAATTAAGCTGAAGCAGAAACCTAGAGGCAACAGGAAAAGTGATTGGGTCAGTGATTTGCCCAAATCACTCGCAGAAACTGCCCAGATCATTAGCAGAGATAGCACAGACTTGCAGAAAGTGATTGGAGCAGTGATTTGCCCAAATCACTGCCCCGATCACAATGACAGCAGAAAATACAGCAGAGCGGGAAATTGTTCAGGAAACCGAATTTTGAGTTTTCAGAAGTCCAAATCCAACTCAATCACTACCAAAACAATTCAAAGAGCCACGAAAGAGTATCTCACTTGAGGAATTCCAGTTGCAATTAAATTCAACATCAAAAGAGGAATCACAAGCCAAATTAAAAAGGGATTTCAAAACCCTAGAAGGATGGAATTCTTCAGCTATAAAAGAGCAACCTCCAAACCAGCAAGGGGCATCTTCTGATCAGCTACTCAGCATCTTCTCCTCTCGCCAGAAACTCTGCAGCTTCTTTCTTTCTCTTTTCTTTTCATCTTTTGTGTATTTTAGTCACCATGAGTGGCTAAATTCATTCTTTTCTAGTTGAAGTTGAGGATATTCAGATTTGTGATGAATTGGGAGGTTTAATACTCCATTGTTGAACTCTTGTTTGTTTCAATATTTATGCAATCTGATCTTTTCTTTTCCATAATTATTACTTTGCTTTTAGAATCAATAAGGGCCCATTGCTTTTAAATTGCTTAAGTGATAAATTGTTTGAATGATTTAGGTCCGTAATTGCTTAAATTGTTTGAACATAAATACAATCAGTTGCATAACCTAGCTTTGACCACGCGGTTGGCAAGGATAGAATTGGGTTTCTCTAAGTCTTAATACGATCAACGGTTGTTCGATGCTAAATGCCCCAAGGACGTTCCTTGGAAACTTGTTGATCAGTGTTTGATTAGCGAACGTTTCCTAATCAAACTAGAACTAAGGAGGAATTTGGATTGTGAGAAGCGTCTTCTACAACCAAAACTGATTTGTTGAAATCAAATAGGAGTCTTTAATAATCAATGATCAATTCTGAACAAACTGAATTAGGCTCACATTTCAGCTAGAATCTCTTTCTCATTGAAATCCCTTTTCAATTAAATTATTGTTCTCTTTTGCTTTTAGATTTTAACTCATCAAAACAAACCCCCCTCTTTTACTTATTTGTTATTACTTGCCTTAGTCATTATTAGGAAGATACTTGGTGTCAATTCCCTGTGGTTCGACCCTATTGCTACTATCTGCAAATTTATTTGTTGATTGATAATAGGTTTATTTTTTACGACTTCGACAACCGCTTATCAAAAATTGGCGTCGTTGCCGGGGAATTGATCTAACTAACATATTTTCCCTTTATGACCAGGTCTGGCCGTAAAGACACTCTTCTTTACGATCCGGAGATTGAGAAAACCGCCAAGAGCTTAAGGAAGCAAGCAAATTTGAGGAACCAAGCCTCAAAACCATCTTCATCAACAACTCCACCTCACAGACCACCTACTGCCCCTGCTGAAGAAATTTCTGCACCAGTAGAAACTTCTATCACTGCACCTCCTACTACTGAATTTGCACCAGAAACTGAACTTCTGGTTATGGCAGAAAATCCAGCAATGGCAGCACCACCTGTTGCACATGTAGAAGATGAAATACAAGCTGGAAACGTGTCCATTCAAGCACCTCAGCCACGGGAAAGAACTCTCGGAGAGTTAGCTGAACCAGCAGGAGATCAAGCACCCTTATGCATTGAATATCCCCTATTGACAGCACCATTCGAGCTAAGGACAGGTCTAATTCATCTCCTTCCTAAATTCAGAGGCCTAGAAAATGAAGATCCTCACAAGCATTTGAAGGTATTCCACGTTGTGTGCTCAACCATGAGACCCCAAGGCATTCCAAAAGACGATATCAAGCTTAGAGCCTTCCCTTTTTCCCTTGAAGACTATGCCAAAGAATGGCTATTCTACTTGCCACCCGGATCCATCACATCATGGGCTGATATGGTAAGAGCATTCTTGAGAAAATTCTTCCCAACCTCAAAAGCCATAGGCATCCGTCGAGAAATAAGTGGCATAAGGCAAAAGCACTCTGAAGGCTTGTATGAGTACTGGGAGAGGTTCAAAAAGTTGTGCACAAGCTGCCCTCGGCATGATATTTCTGACCAATCTCTCATTGAGTACTTCTATGGAGGATTGCTACCCTCAGAAAGAAAATTTATTGACGCAGCCTGTGGAGGAACATTTGAAAAAAAATCACCTCGAGAGATGAGGGACTTAATTTCCTCCATGGCTGCAGCTTCTCAACAATTTGGAGATCAAGAGCTGCCATCAAGGAATGTAAATGAGGTGAGTACATCCATTTTAGCGTCCCAAATTTCTGAACTCACCAATGCTGTCCGTAGCCTTGTTGTGGGTCAAACCCAACAAGTCCAGCAGATTCAGCAGCCCAAGACATGTGGAATATATGCCAACAACCACCCAACTGATCTATGTCCTTCCCTTCAAGAGGAGGACCAGCAAGTCAATGCTGTTGGAGGCTTCAATGGGCAAAGAAGGTATGATCCCTATGCAAATACTTATAATCCAGGTTGGAGGGACCATCCAAATTTCAGTTATGCAAAGGGAAATCAATATCCAAGCTACCAGTAAAGGAATCAAGCTCAAGCTGCACCTCAGAACTCCAATGCACCTCTTGAGGAGATTGTGAAGAATTTAGCAAATACGGTGCAAAATCTTGAAAAACAAGTGAGCCAAATGGCCACTTCAATGAGCAAATATGAGTCTCAAGGGAAGCTACCCTCCCAAACTGAGATAAATCCAAGGCAAAATGCTAGTGCCATCACATTAAGGAGTGGAAAGGAGTTGCAAGACAGCAAGGCTAAAAAATTGCAAAAACAGGCCATGGAAGAAATTCTGCCAGAAAGTGATCAGGGCAGTGATTTGCCCAATTCACTAGTAGAAACTGACCCGATCGCTGGGCAAACTGAGCTGTCCAGCAGTGATTTGCCCAAATCACCAGAGAAGGCAGAGAGTGATCTGCCCAAATCAACAGATCAGGCAGAACCCAGTCAAGGGCAGAAACAGCAACCAGCAGAGAAATTCAAGGTACCTCCTCCCTTTCCCAAAAGATTTGCAATATCTCAAAAAGAAAAAGAGGAGAAAGAGATCCTTGAGACACTCCGCAAGGTGGAAATCAATATACCTCTACTTGATGCTATCAAACAAATACCAAGGTATGCTAAATTTCTCAAAGAGCTATGCACCAATAGGAGGAAACTTGCTGAACATGAAAAGGTAAGTATGGGGGAGTGTGTCTCAGCTGTCATTCAAAGGAAACTTCCCACCAAATGCAAGGATAGAGGAATGTTCGCGGTTTCATGCAAAATAGGCAATGTGGGAATAAAGAAGGCCATGTGTGACCTTGGGGCTTCAATCAATGTCATGCCCCTTTCCATTTTTAACTTGTTGAATGCAGGTACACTCAAGGGCACCAGCATTGTGATCCAATTGGCTGACCGATCCATCGTCCATCCCAAGGGAGTGCTAGAAGATGTGTTGGTACAAGTTGACCAACTAGTCTTCCCAGCAAATTTTTATGTGATTGACATGGAGGAGGATAAGGGCAAAATCACCTCTGACATCCTACTTGGGAGACCATTCTTGAGCACAGCAAGAACAAAAATTGATGTGCATGATGGCACATTGACCATGGAGTTTGAAGGGGAAGTTATAAAATTTAATGTTTATAATGCCATGAAATTCCCCAATGATGTTTCTCCTGTTTATGGCCTTGATATAATTGATAATTTAAGTCAAGAAATTTTTGATTTTGATCAAGAAAACTTACTTTATGAAGGTCTTTGCAGGAGAGAAGAAGTGGACAGCAACACCAAGACAGACCAGATGGAGTACTGTTCACAGCTGGTTACAGGTGATTTGCCCAACTGTAATACCCGGCTAGACTCCGGTATCGGAATTCCTACCGTTCGGTGGAATCTCGGATGTCGGAGACTTCTAGAGGGGTAAAACCATGTTTTCATGAAATGTTTTAATGTTTTAATGTTTTTGATGATTTTTGAGTTTATGGACAATGTGACTTGCAAATGCTTGTGTATGTGTGTTGTAGTTGGGGTTTACGTTAGTTTGAGACCCCTAGGAGCTTGTGTGCATGTTTTGGTTGAGCTAAATGCATGATGGTATGAGTTTGAGGCGTTTGTGCATGTTTGAACCAAGTTTCTGCCCTTTGGGAGAAACCAGGTTCAGCAGCCGAAGGGACTTTCGGCCGCCGAACCCTCTTATGGAGGCAGCCTTCGGCTGCCGAAGCTTGCCCCCGAAAGGAGACTTTCGTCTCTGTCTGGGAGTTTCGGCCGCCGAAAGTGCCGCCGAACATGCATGAGTTTCGCCTCTGTCTGGGAGTTTCGGCCGCCGCAGGTGCCGCCGAACCTGCCTGACTTTC
This sequence comes from Manihot esculenta, assembly GCF_001659605.2. NCBI lineage: Eukaryota > Viridiplantae > Streptophyta > Magnoliopsida > Malpighiales > Euphorbiaceae > Manihot > Manihot esculenta. The sequence goes on from NC_035167.2 coordinate 7,872,199, forward strand.
GGCTCTGGAGGGACTTTCGGCCACCGAACCTGCCGCCGAAAGTGCCCTGTCCAGCCTTTCTTTGCATGTTTTTGGATAGATGTTTTGAGGTGTTTTAGAGGGTTTTTAAGGGATGTTTTCAGAGTCGTGTTATAGTATGTTGGTCCCTCATTTGAGTCCACCTGTGTAGGTTCGGACCCGAGGAACCGAGGACCTCAACAGTGAGTCAGCTGCTTCAGTCAGTGTCAGAGCTAGCCAGAGGTGAGTGGAATAACCCTTATGCTTTTAAATAAATAAATAAATCAGTTTTGAGCATGTTCATGCATCACGGATGCCATGTGATATTTTAGGTTGTTTGCATTAGAAATCACGAATATGTTGCATTGCATAATATGTTGTTGATGTGGATGAATGTTGAATGATCCATTAGCCCTCATATGTTATGACATGATGATATGGTATGGAAGTCCAGGTGTGGCCTGCACTACGCCCCTGGCACTATGTAAGAGAAAGTCAGCTGCTTCAGTCAGTGTCGGATTACCATAGCTTTAGCCCTTATCCCACCCAGATGCCATATCCCCCTTATTATCCACCTTACCCACAGTACCCAATGTATCCACCTCCACCTCACTATCCAAATCGAGCAAACCCTACCCCAGGGGATGCTGCACCTCCTCCTCCTCCAGCAGAACCAGCAGCCCCAGCTACTCAACCTCCTAGACCTAGCTCAGCCAGTGGGAGCAAGGTCAAGATGACCGACTACATGAAGTTGGGTGCTCCCCAGTATGAAAAAGGGGATGACCCATTTGTGTATCTTGAAAGGGTTAAGGTGATCACAGATGAGATTGGGGCTGATGACAGTAGAGCCATTCAGATGGCCGGGTTCACGCTTAAGTGCAAGAAGGCACGAGAGTGGTTCAAGAATTATGTGAACCCGAGAGTGGACAACATGTCTTGGGAAGAGTTTGCAAACGAGTTTGCAGGTTGGGCTTTTCCCGATAGTTCAAGGGAGATGAAGATGATAGAGTTTGAGCAGTTGAGGCAGACTGATGAGATGGGTGTAGAGGAGTTCACAGACAGATTCTTGGAGCTGTTGCCGTTTGCAGGGCAAAACCTTGACTCAAACTAGAAAAGGTCAAGGAGGTATATCATGAAACTCCACTCCAGATATTCCTCCTTGATCCAGTCTGCAGATAAGGAGAGCTTCCATGCCATAGTGGATATGGCCCAGAAAATGGAGGCCAGTGCCATTGTTCAAGGGACAGTTAAACAGTCAGTGGCACAGCCTTCTGGTTCTAAGACCCCAGGCTCTTCTTCAATGAGTGCAGCAGCTTCAGGTAGCAAGAAGTGGGACAGAGGTCCCAGGAAGTCTAAGAAGAACAAGTTCTGGAACAAGGTTAAGTCCAGTCTGGGACTAGGGAGTGGCTCAAGCTCTGGTGCGGAAAATGCAGTTTGTGCAAGGTGTGGTAAGCCACACAGGGGAGTATGTCGGTTTGGGACGACTGCCTGTTACAGATGTGGTCAGGAGGGGCATATGTCTCGAGAGTGTCCAAGAGCAGCCCCGATGGCACAGTCCCAGTAGACAGCTTCAGGTAGTGTAGCACAGCCAGTAGCTCCAGCCATGACTCAAGCCAGCGGCAGAGGCAGAGGGAGAGGGGCAGCCTCTTCTTCAGCGGGTTTCAGAGGTGAAGGTCCATCAGCTCCAGCATGGATCTTCACAATGACACAGCAGGAGGCAGATGCATCTAACACCGTGGTGGCAGGTAATTTAGTCATTGGTTGTTCAGATGTGTATGCCTTGATGGACCCTGGTGCATCTCATTCTTTTATTGCTCCGAGAGCCGTCCAGAGGTTAGGGTTGATGATCTCTGAGTTAGAGTGTCCTCTCTGGGTCAGTGGACCCAAGTGTGATCCATCAGTGGCAGAGTCAGTCTGCCAGTGTAGTTCTGTGTTTGTTGAGGGAAGATGCTTGTCCGCCGACCTTGTGGTCCTAGACTTGACAGATTTTGACGTCATTCTAGGGATGGATTGGTTATCTACCCATGGTGCTACCTTGGACTGCAGGGACAAGGTAGTCAGGTTCAGAGGTCAGGATGGGTCTGAGGTTGTCTTCAGAGGAGACAGGAGGGGTACACCTAGAGGTCTGATATCAGCTCTTCAGGCTCATAGGTTGCTTAGGAAGGGATGTCAGGGGTATTTGGCTCATGTGAGAGAGCTTAGCAGTCAGTTTAGAGAGCCCGCCTTGGTGCCGGTAGTCAGAGAGTTTTTGGATGTGTTCCCAGACGAACTGCCAGGTTTACCACCTGCTAGGGAGATAGAGTTCGAGATAGAACTGATGCCTGGAACCCGACCGATCTCTATCCCCCCCTACAGGATGGCGCCAGCAGAATTGAAAGAATTGAAGGAGCAGTTACAGGAGCTGGTAGACAAGGGCTTCATCCGACCGAGTACCTCACCCTGGGGTGCTCCAGTTTTGTTTGTCAGAAAAAAGGATGGATCCCTTAGACTTTGTATCGACTACAGGCAGTTGAACAAAGTCACTACCAAGAACAAGTACCCATTGCCAAGGATCGACGATCTATTCGACCAGCTAGCAGGAGCGGGTTGTTTCTCCAAAATAGATCTGAGATCTGGGTACCATCAGCTGAGGATCAGAGATGAGGATGTGCCAAAGATAGCTTTCAGGACCAGATATGGGCATTTTGAGTTCCTAGTGATGCCGTTCGGGTTAACCAACGCCCCTGCAGCATTCATGGATCTCATGAACAGAGTGTTTAGCCAATACCTGGATCACTTTGTTATTGTCTTCATAGATGATATCTTAGTGTATTCCAGGAATGCAGAGGAGCATGCCCATCATCTGCGGTTGGTTTTGCAGACCTTAAGGGAACATGGCTTGTATGCCAAGTTCTCTAAGTGTGAGTTCTGGCTGAGGAGCATTTCATTCTTGGGGCATGTAGTGTCAGAAAATGGGATAGAGGTGGACCCCAAGAAGACAGAAACTGTGGCTAACTGGCCTAGACCCACTTCAGTGACGGAGATCAGGAGTTTCTTGGGTTTGGCAGGTTACTACAGGAGGTTCGTTCAGGACTTCTCGAAAATAGCAGCTCCTCTGACCAGACTAACCAGGAAGAATCAGAAGTTTCTGTGGACCGACCAGTGCGAAGAGAGTTTTGAAGAGCTTAAGAAGAGGTTGACTTCAGCACCAGTGTTAGCTCTGCCATCTAGTGATGAGGTCTTTACAGTCTTTTGTGATGCGTCCCGTGTGGGACTGGGTTGTGTACTGATGCAGAATGAGAGGGTGATTGCTTATGCTTCTAGGCAGCTGAAGAAGCATGAGTTGAATTACCCCACACATGACCTTGAGATGGCAGCAGTAATCTTTGCACTCAAGATGTGGAGGCACTACCTCTATGGGGTAAAATGTGAGATCTTTACAGATCATAAAAGCCTGCAGTACATCCTGAGTCAAAAGATTTGAATTTGAGACAGAGGAGATGGGTAGAGCTGCTTAGTGACTATGATTGCAAGATTCGGTATCATCCGGGTAAGGCGAACGTCATGGCAGACGCCCTAAGCCGGAAGTCACTAGGCAGTTTATCCCACATATCGGCAGAAAGGAGACCAGTGGTGAAGGAGTTTTACAAGCTCATGGATGAAGGTCTACAGTTGGAGTTGTCTGGTACCGGTGCTTTAGTGGCCCAGATGAGAGTGACACCTGTGTTTCTGGAGCAAGTGGCTCAGAAACAGCATGAGGACCCAGAGTTAGTGAAGACTGCCAGGACTGTTCAGTCAGGCAAAGACAGTGAGTTCAGATTTGACAGTAAGGGGATCCTCCGCTATGGGAGTCGATTGTGTGTACCAGATGACATAGGGCTAAAAGGAGACATTATGAGGGAGGCTCATAATGCAAGATACAGCGTTCACCCCGGAGCCACCAAAATGTATCAAGATCTGAAGAAAGTTTATTGGTGGCCAGCGATGAAGAAAGAAGTGGCACAGTTTGTGTCAGCCTGCGAAGTGTGTTAGAGGGTGAAGCTGGAACATCAGAAGCCGGCTGGAATGCTTAACCCGCTACCTATTCCAGAGTGGAAATGGGAGAATATAGCTATGGACTTCGTAGTGGGGTTACCAGCGACGTCCAACAGATTGGACTCCATATGGGTGATTGTGGACAGGCTCACCAAATCTGTTCACTTCATCCCTGTCAGGAGTGGCTATTCTGTGGACAAGTTAGCGCAGGTGTATGTTGATGAGATCGTCAGGCTGCATGGGGTTCCTGTTTCGATAGTGTCGGATAGAGGGCCCCAGTTCACCTCCAGATTTTGGCGGAGTCTGCAAAATGCCATGGGTACCAGGTTGGATTTTAGCACTGCTTTCCATCCACAGACGGACGGACAGTCAGAGAGGACCATCCAGACGATAGAGGATATGCTTAGAATGTGTGTGCTGGACTTTGGAGGTTCTTGGAGGCAGCATCTACCCTTGGTGGAGTTTGCCTACAATAACAGCCATCATGCTAGCATCGGGATGGCTCCATATGAAGCTTTGTATGGGAGGAAGTGCAGATCACCTATTTGCTGGGAAGAAATTGGAGAAAAGGCCTTGGCAGGGCCTGAGCTAGTAGAGATTACCAGCAGGGTAGTACCCATATTCAGAGAGAGGATCAAGACTGCTGCAAGCAGACAGAAGAGTTATGCAGACATCCGCAGAAGACAGGTAGAGTTTCAGGAGGGGGATCTGGTATTGCTCAAGGTGTCCCCAATGAAAGGAGTGGTTCGGTTCGGAAGGAAAGGTAAACTGGCTCCACGGTACATCGAACCCTTTGAAGTCTTGCAAAAGATTGGGAATGTGTCGTACAAGCTAGATTTGCCTGCTTCAATGGAAAGAATCCATCCGGTTTTCCATGTTTCCATGTTGAGAAAGTTTGTGTCAGATCCGGGCAAGGTTCTTAGTGAGCCTGATGTGGAGATCCAAGAGGATCTCACCTATGTTGAACAGCCAGTACGGATCCTAGACACCCAGATCAGAAAGCTAAGAAACAAGGAAATCCCGATGGTGAAAGTCCTATGGAACCACCACAATATAGAAGAATGCACTTGGGAGACACGGGAGTCCATGCTCTAGCAATACCCTTATCTTTTCTAAGGTTAGTTCCTTGTGAGTTTATGTGCTTTGTATGATATGTGTATGCCATGCTATGTGCTAGTTGAGGAACATTCGGGGACGAATGTTCTTAAGGGGGGAGAATGTAATACCCAGCTAGACTCCGGTATCGGAATTCCTACCGTCCAGTGGAATCTCGGATGTCGGAGACTTCTAGAGGGGTAAAACCATGTTTTCATGAAATGTTTTAATGTTTTAATGTTTTTGATGATTTTTGAGTTTATGGACAATGTGACTTGCAAATGCTTGTGTATGTGTGTTGTAGTTGGGGTTTAAGTTAGTTTGAGACCCCTAGGAGCTTGTGTGCATGTTTTGGTTGAGCTAAATGCATGATGGTATGAGTTTGAGGCGTTTGTGCATGTTTGAACCAAGTTTCTGCCCTTTGGGAGAAACCAGGTTCGGCAGCCGAAGGGACTTTCGGCCGCCGAACCCTCTTGTGGAGGCAGCCTTCGGCTGCTGAAGCTTGCCCCCGAAAGGAGACTTTCGTCTCTGTCTGGGAGTTTCGGCCGCCGAAAGTGCCGCCAAACATGCATGAGTTTCGCCTCTGTCTGGGAGTTTCGGCCGCCGAAGGTGCCGCCGAACCTGCCTGACTTTCGGCTCTGGAGCGACTTTCGGCCGCCGAACCTGCCGCCGAAAGTGCCCTGTCCAGCCTTTCTTTGCATGTTTTTGCATAGATGTTTTGAGGTGTTTTAGAGGGTTTTTAAGGGATATTTTCAGAGTCGTGTTATAGTATATTGGTCCCTCATTTGAGTCCACCTGTGTAGGTTCGGACCCGAGGAACCGAGGACCTCAGCAGTGAGTCAGCTGCTTCAGTCAGTGTCAGAGCTAGCCAGAGGTGAGTGGAATAACCCTTATGCTTTTAAATAAATAAATAAATCAGTTTTGAGCATGTTCATGCATCACGGATGCCATGTGATATTTTAGGCTGTTTGCATTAGAAATCACGAATATGTTGCATTGCATAATATGTTGTTGATGTGGATGAATGTTGAATGATCCATTAGCCCTCATATGTTATGACATGATGATATGGTATGGAAGTCCAGGTGTGGCCTGCACTACGCTCCTGGCACTATGTAAGAGAAAGACCGGACGTGGCCTGCACTATGCCCCCGGCACCATGGATTATGTATGTTATGTTATGTATAAGAGAAAGACCAGGTGTGGCCTGCACTACGCCCCTGGCATGATTGGAATATGTAGAGGGCTAAATGGTGACAAGTTCATCCTTGATATGATTAGTTGTGATGTGATGCATTCCATGATAGTATGTGTTTTAAATGCTTTATGATTCTGCTCACTGGGCTCTAGTAGCTCACCCCTCTCCCAAATTCCCCAGGTTTGCAGGTACGGGTTAGGCAGAGAAGTCAAGAAGAGTAATGAAGTCTTATGTATGTAATAGTTAGAATGTGGACATGACAGACTGTATTATGATATATAGATACGAATGTAACGATATTAAGGTTAGAAGTGTGCTTGACCATAGTATAATGTAATCCCTTTTTGAAACATGATCTTAATATTATTGATGTTTATGTTTAGCCAACTCAACACATGATGTATTTGCCCATTGGGGCATTGATGAGATCCCACAGAGGGATCATGTTTTATGATTATGATTATGTCTAGTGCATGCTCAGGTTGAGTTTGGCGTATGAGGAATGAATGAAAGAAAAGTTTTAAATTTTTATGTATGTTGTTGATCATGTATGGGATTAAACAGGTTTACAGGTTACATGTCAGGCTTGCTACGGGTCCCGGCGGCCTTAAGCCGACCTGGATCCTAGCGCCGGTAGCGGTCCGATTTTCGGGTCGTTACACCAGCGATCTGCCCAAATCACCCAGACAATCTGCCCAAATCAGTGAGCAGACAGACTTAACAGAAAATGATTTGACTAGTGATTTGCCCAAATCACTGGGCAAATCAGACAGCAAGCAGACAGAAAACCAGCAGACAGCAGTTACACCAGAACTGAAACCCTTGCCTAGCCACCTCAAATATGCCTACTTGGGAGCTGGAAATATACTTCCAGTAATTATTTCTAACCAGCTCAGCCAAGAAGAAGAGGAAAAGCTCCTGGATGTGTTGAGGAAGCACAAGAAGGCAATTGGGTGGACATTGGAGGACATAAAGGGTATCTCACCCTCAACATGCATGCATCGGATACTTATGGAGGATGAGTGCAAACCTGTTCGTGAGGCACAAAGAAGGCTGAATCCACCAATGATGGAGGTTGTGAAGAAGGAGATAATGAAGCTCCTAGACATCGGGGTTATCTACCCCATTTCTGACAATAAGTGGGTGAGTCCCGTCCATGTGGTACCAAAGAAGACCGGGATTACCATTGTCCCTAATTCTGAAGGAGAGCTAGTACCCACTCGTGTGCAAAATGGGTGGAGAGTTTGCATGGACTACAGGAAGCTCAACACAGTCACAAGGAAGGACCATTTTCCCTTGCCCTTCATGGACCAAATGCTTGAGAGACTTGCTGGAAAAAGTCATTACTGCCTCCTCGATGGATATTCGGGATTTTATCAAATCCCCGTTGCACCTGAAGATCAGGAGAAGACCACTTTCACTTGCCCATTTGGCACCTTCGCATTTAGGAGGATGCCCTTCGGTCTTTGTAATGCACCAGCCACTTTCCAAAGGTGCATGATGAGCATTTTTTCTGACTATGTGGAGAAAATCATTGAAGTCTTCATGGATGACTTTACGGTGTATGGCAACTCATTCCATGAATGCTTAGCCAACTTGGAGAAGATACTTCAAAGGTGTTTAGAGACAAACTTGGTTCTCAACTATGAGAAGTGCCACTTCATGGTCAGCCATGGCTTAATCTTAGGCCATATTGTTTCAGCAAAAGGGATTGAGGTGGACAAAGCCAAAATTGACACCATCAAAAATCTGCCCTACCCAACCAGCATTAGGGAGATTAGATCATTCCTGGGACATGCTGGTTTTTATAGGAGGTTCATCAAGGATTTTTCCAAAATAACTCAGCCTTTGTGCAGGTTGTTATAGCAGGAGGTACCATTCAACTTTGATGGGCAGCTGCAAAACAGCTTTTGATTTGATCAAATCACTGCTAATTTCTGCCCCAGTCATCCAGCCACCTGATTGGACTCTTCCATTTGAGATCATATGTGATGCCAGCAACTTTGCTGTAGGTGCAGTATTGGGACAACGTAAAGGTAACTCTCCTCATGTTATTCACTATGCTTCACGCACCCTAGATGCTGCACAATGCAATTATTCAACCACGGAAAAAGAATTGCTGGCTGTTGTGTTTGCATTGGAGAAGTTTCGGGCCTATCTACTTGGGACAAAGGTGATTATATACTCAGATCATGCTGCACTAAGATATTTAATCAAGAAAAAATAGTCCAAACCTAGGCTGGTGCGATGGATATTGCTGTTGCAAGAATTTGACTTGGAAATCCGCGACAAGAAAGGAAAGGAGAACCTTGTGGCTGATCACCTCAGCCGAATTCTGACCGAAATGGAAACATGCCCCATCAACGAGACCTTCCCTGATGAGCACCTCTTTGCTGTCTAAGAAGAGGAACCATGGTATGCTGATATTGTTAATTACCTTGCCATAGGTGATTTGCCCACTGATTTGCCCAAACATATGAGAGACAAGATCAAGAAAGAGGCAAGGTATTATGTGTGGGATGAGCCTTACCTATGGAAGCATTGTGCAGACCAAGTCATAAGGAGATGCATCCCAAACCATGAGATCACTTCTGTCCTAACTTTCTGCCACTCTTACAGCTGTGGAGGTCACTTTGGGCCATGCAAGACAGCCTTGAAAGTTCTTGAAAGTGGGTTATTTTAGCCTAACATATTTAGAGATGCTTATTTATTTTGTAGGTCATGTGCAAGATGCCAACAAACGGGAAACCTTGGCAATATAAGTGAAATGCTTCAAGCCCCCATCATGGTGTGTGAAATCTTTGACATATGGGGCATTGACTTCATGGGACCATTCCCACCTTCCTTTGGCAATACCTACATACTTCTTGTTGTAGATTATGTGTCCAAGTGGATTGAGGCCAAAGCAACAAGGGCTGATGATGCAAAAACAGTGTGTGATTTTATAAAATCCCACATTTTCTCAAGATTTGGACTGCCCAAGGCCATAATCAGTGACCGAGGCACCCATTTTTGCAACAAGGTGGTAGAAACTCTCCTAAAGAAGCACCATGTCATCCATAGAACCTCTACTACCTATCATCCTCAAACAAATGGGCTGGCTGAAGTGTCAAATAGGGAGATCAAGTCAATCTTGGAGAAAACGGTCTGTCCAAATCGCAAGGACTGGAGTGTGCGCCTAAATGATGCCTTATGGGCATATAGAACAGCATATAAAACTCCAATTGGGATGTCTCCATATAGGCTGATTTATGGGAAAGCATGCCATCTACCTGTGGAACTTGAACACAAAGCCTATTGGGCTGTGAAGAGCTGCAATCTTGATGAAAAAGAGGCTGGAGTTCACAGGAAATTGCAAATCCAAGAGCTTGAGGAGATTCGGCGTGATGCATATGAAGCCTCATTGGATTATAAAGCAAGGACCAAAGCCTTCCATGACAAAAACATCTCCAGAAAACACTTCCAGGTTGGTGATAAGGTTTTGCTTTTTGATTCCAGGTTCAAATTATTCCCTGGAAAGCTTCGGTCTAGGTGGATTGGGCCATTCTTGGTTGAGCATGTCTATCCACATGGAGCTGTTGACATACGGAGCCCATAAACAAGCAAAGTTTTCAAAGTTAATGGGCATCGTTTGAAGAGATTCTATGAAGGTTTTACTGTTCATGTTGTGGAGGAGGTTCCCTTGGATCCCCCTTCCCAAGACTGCTGAGCAAGACACTGAAGTCCAGCCCAAGACAGAAAACAGGGCGCTACTGGGAGGCAGCCCAGATGTGGTGATTTGCCCAAATCACCGGAGTGATTTGCCCAAATCACTGGGCATATCACCTGACTGTAGAGTAGTATCAAGTGATTGGGGCAGTGATTTGCCCAAATCGACAGGCCACATCGACAGGAACAAAACACGATCAATCAGGCAGTTGCACCAAAGAAGTGATTTGCCCAGGTGATTTGACCAAATTACAAGCCAAATCACCAAATCAAGCACATCATCAGGAAAGGCGTGAACAGTCACGTGAACAGTACCAACCAAGCAACAGCAAGGAAGAAAGTGATCTGGGCAGTGATTTGCCCAAATCACTGCTCAAATCACCCTGTCAAGAATCCAAAGAGCCAACATTAAATGATCAGGGCAGTTCACCTACCCAAATCACTTTAAGTATATTTTCTCTTATTTTTTTACTTTTTACGCAATTTACTGTTTTCATCTCTTCTTCTTCAAGATTTTCTTCTCCAACCACCACTCACACACCGGCGAACTCAAGACCACCATGGTCCGAATCAAGATGAAGGCCACCGGCGGACCATTCATGTGGAAGAAATTAGGGCTACCGAGACCATCTAGTCCCTCTGACAGTGATGACGAAACATGGGACGCACCACCAGTCCACACCAGCACCGAAACGCCACCGGCTACGGGAACAGCATCAGGACGCACCGACTCACCGACCGTCCAAACATATCGCCGGCAAAGAAACGGCCAAGGACGCCGACACCATTTCCACCATCCACATCCCCAATAGCCCCGACAGCAAACCCTGCAGGCGAAACGCCACCAGAAGCCACCACTTCTTCCGGCCACGGAAAGAAACGGCCAAGAACGCCGTCACCACCCTCACCGTCACACCCAGAACAAGAAACAGAGACTGCCATTGCCATACATCCCGCAGGACACAAAGAAAGTGATGCGCCCAGTGATTTGACCAGCAATATGCCCAGCAATGTGCCAAGCGCTATGCCCAGAAATGTGCCCACTAATGCGCCCAGCAATTTACCCACTGATACGCCCACTGACGTGCCTGCTGACTTGCCAACTGATGCGCCCAGCGATATGCCGAGCGATTTGCCCAGCGATCTGCCCAGACCAACATGCCCTGATCACATCACTCAGGCTCTGAAATTCAACAAAATTTCTGAGCAGATCGGGCTGGCCAAAATATCATCTCTTCCATATCATCCAGGTAAATACATCCATCATGGCACCCTTCGCGCACTGAGACTCCAGAATCAGGTATGCTCCCTCATTTCTTCTATTGGTTGGGAGAGATTCTTCTTCCTTCGCATGCCCTCATTCCTTGAACTCACACAGGAGTTCTTCACCACATTTTATTTTAACAGACCTGCAATGCACAACCTGCACACACAAAGCACAGTGGGGTTCAGATTATTGGGACAGCGATTTCGCTTGTCCCTGCAGGAATTTAGCAATGCCATGGGGTGTGAATGCCCCCAGTCTACTTGGGACTTCCCTGCTGAGTTCAACTCAAGTTCGGCATACTTGGAGTTAAGTGATAATCCCCCAGACACATACTCACCCACCAGGTCCAAGGACTTATACCTCAGCAACCCCAGCCTGAAATACATCCACAGATTTCTAGCTTACACATTTTCTGGAAGGAAGGATGCTTCTAACATCCTGACCAAAACTGAGTTATATATTCTTTGGTGCATGCACACTCATAGAAAAATCCATCTTGGATATTGGGTTGCCACCCAAATATCCAACATCATACAATACCACAGGCCTCTGATTTTTGGCCCTTTGATCACTGCCATTGCAGTGAATCTCAAATTATTGCACCCAGCACATACTGACCTATCCCCCACCCCCAAAACAACCCCCTTAGACCTACACACATTAGATGACATGGGGTTGCTTTGCAAAGTAGGGGATATGTTTTCCATTGCACCTGCAGGTCCAGTAACACCACGCCACGAGCGTGTCTTCAGAAGAAAGAAAGCCAACAATACCACCACCCAACAGCCAGCCTCCATCACTGCCCTCGCAGATGGGAGAACACAGGAAACAGGGCAGGAACCAGCACCAGCACAGGAAGCACCCCCAGCAGCCCCCCCAGCAGGATGCCCATCAGCCACATGAAGACGAAGCCCCCAACCAGACAATAGAGGCTCATCTCACTAGAATTGAGGACCGAATGCAACTGATGGAGCACCTATTGGACCTGCTGGTAGACCATTTTTTGCCCCAGCACCGTGACAGACAGTGATTTGACCAGTGATTTGCCCAAATCACTGGCCAAACCACTCACAGGCCAGGAAATCCCTTTCCCTTTCCTCATTCATTCTTTATATATATATGCTTATACATTGAGGACAATGTTTGCCATAGGTGTGGGGGTATTGTTAGGTTAATTTTGCATTGATTCTATCATTGATTTGTTTCTTTTTGTTCCTTTTTGTTTCTTTTTGCATTATTTTTACCCCTTTTTGCACACACCAGAATTTTTTTTTTTCACACTTCTTGCACACACACACAGAATTTTGTCTTAGCTAATTGCTCTACTCAACATAGATAACAAGGCTAAAAGAGCTTCCTTAACTCATGACCCCATTGATTTGCCACCCCTTTAAGCCTAAATTGAATTATGTTACCTTCACTTAGGGAAGTTTTTTCTCTTGAACTGAATCCTTAAATTTGCTATGGTCAAGGGAAATAAAAATATAAATACATGCAAACAAAAAATTAGTGTAACTCCCTATGAGCTGATTTGCCCAAACTATCATGAAAAACCAGCACAAAGCACGAATCATAAACCTGTTCCAATGGTCTAAGACTATGAACTGAGCCTAATAGCCACTTGGAGAAATGACTGACTGAGTAACCGGGGGTGTATCACCCATGTACACAATCGCGTAAAAAGGTCAGTGACTTTTTCAAGCAAATAAGTTTCGATGGTCTAGACTATGAACAAAGCTAGTAGCCACTTGAACAAGTGACTAACTGAGTAACCGGGGGTGTATCACCCATGTACACAATCGCGTAAAAAGGTTAGTGACTTTTTCAGGCAAGGATAAGAATAAGTGCTGCTGAAAATAAAAATAAAAATAAAATAAAAAGGAGAAAGAGAGAAGGTGGCAAGTCACTCCTAGGGGTTGCATTAAAACTAACATAAAGGAATAAGCATGATTGACCCATAAACCTTTCTCTTGACCATGGTAGGTGAAGGGAAACAAGGAAAGGAGAGGATGACCTTGGTGCATGTACTATATACTGTGATACTTCAGTTTAGGAGTCTAGGGGGGGCTGATTAAGTGGTATTTAGGATCAAAAGAAAAGGGGGGCTTGATTAGCTAAGTTATTGTTTGCTTGAGAACAAGCAAAAAGCTAGGTGTGGGGGTATTTGATCAAGCATAATTTAACCATGTTTTTAATATATTATTTACTGTTTATTTACACATTTTTCTAGCTTAAATTGTGTTTTTGTTATGGTTTTGTAGAAAAGGAAGAAATTGAAAAGATGGAGAAAAAGTGCAGAAAATGACAGAAAAGTGATTGGATCAGTGATTTGCCCAAATCACTGCCCAAATCAAGCTGAAGCAGAAACCTAGAGGCAACAGGAAAAGTGATTGGGTCAGTGATTTGCCCAAATCACTCGCAGAAACTGCCCAGATCATTAGCAGAGATAGCACAGACTTGTAGAAAGTGATTGGACCAGTGATTTGCCCAAATCACTGCCCCGATCACAATGACAGCAGAAAATACAGCAGAGCGGGAAATTGTTCAGGAAACCGAATTTTGAGTTTTCAGAAGTCCAAATCCAACTCAATCACTACCAAAACAATTCAAAGAGCCACGAAAGAGTATCTCACTTGAGGAATTCCAGTTGCAATTAAATTCAACATCAAAAGAGGAATCACAAGCCAAATTAAAAAGGGATTTCAAAACCCTAGAAGGATGGAATTCTTCAGCTATAAAAGAGCAACCTCCAAACCAGCAAGGGGCATCTTCTGATCAGCTACTCAACATCTTCTCCTCTCGCCAGAAACTCTGCAGCTTCTTTCTTTCTCCTTTCTTTTCATCTTTTGTGTATTTTAGTCACCATGAGTGGCTAAATTCATTCTTTTCTAGTTGAAGTTGAGGATATTCAAATTTGTGATGAATTGGGAGGTTTAATACTCCATTGTTGAACTCTTGTTTGTTTCAATATTTATGCAATCTGATCTTTTCCATAATTATTACTTTGCTTTTAGAATCAATAAGGGCCCATTGCTTTTAAATTGCTTAAGTGATAAATTGTTTGAATGATTTAGGTCCGTAATTGCTTAAATTGTTTGAACATAAATACAATCAGTTGCATAACCTAGCTTTGACCACGCGGTTGGCAAGGATAGAATTGGGTTTCTCTAAGTCTTAATGCGATCAACGGTTGTTCGATGCTAAATGCCCCAAGGACGTTCCTTGGCAACTTGTTGATCAGTGTTTGATTAGCGAACGTTTCCTAATCAAACTAGAACTAAGGAGGAATTTGGATTGTGAGAAGCGTCTTCCACAACCAAAACTGATTTATTGAAATCAAATAGGAGTCTTTAATAATCAATGATCAATTCTGAACAAACTGAATTAGGCTCACACTTCAGCTAGAATCTCTTTCTCATTGAAATCCCTTTTCAATTAAATTATTGTTCTCTTTTACTTTTAGATTTTAACTCATCAAAACAAACCCCCTCTTTTACTTATTTGTTATTACTTGCCTTAGTCATTATTAGGAAGATACTTGATGTCAATTCCCTGTGGTTCGACCCTATTGCCACTATCTACAAATTTATTTGTTGATTGATAATAGGTTTATTTTTGACGGTTTCGACAACCGCTTATCAATTAGTTAATTTCATTGATTAAACAAAATTTAGAAAATTATCCATATTTTTTATATAGAAAATTTAAATTGCTCCTTTTGATTTTCCCACCTTTATCATTAAAAAATTGAGAGAGCATATTTCAAAGAAAAAAAAATCCAACTAGAAGAGGAGGCCGGCTGCCTCACCTAACTCATCAGCAAAATTAACCAACTCTACAAGAAACCATGCCCCTGCTTTCTTTATTTAAAGTCTGAACATTCCCTTCTCTCTTTCTCTCTAAAGTCCTCAACCCTAAAGTTTCCTCTCTCTCTTAAGCAGACGTGATGGCTTGCTTGATGAACTGTTTCAGAAACACCGAGACCAATCCCAGCATTGACAGTAGAGGTATTGTTTCATGGAGGCTCTTGAATTATTATACTCTTATTTATGATAGTATAACAAAACTGATCCTTCTTTTTTTATTATTTTTACTTTTATGGATTCAATTTTTTAGTCCTTAGAAGTTGTCTAGATGCTTGATGGATTAGCAAAGCATAGATCTAAAGGCTTTCTCCCGTTTTGTTTTGTTTTCTTTTACTTTGAAGTTATTATAATTTGCTCTAATGGTGGATCTGTGTACCTTACCAGAAAGATTTGGACTAGGAGAGTATAGCTATGGTAAACTAGCAGATTCAACTGACAAGTTCTCCAATGCAAATCTCCTTGGTGAGGGTGGTTTTGGCCAAGTCTACAAAGGATCACTAAATGGCAATGTTGTTGCTGTTAAGAAACTTAAACAACTTCCGGATGAACAATCCAAAGAAGGATTGGAGCAAGAGATCAAGGTTGTTAGCAGTGTGAGTCATAAAAATCTTGTTAAACTGTTCGGATACTGTATCGAAGGACCCAATAGATTGCTTGTTTTGGAGTATGTTCCCCAAAGATCATTAAAATTTCATTTACATGGTGAGTTGTTTTATGCAGCAAGACATATGAAAAATAAAAAAAATTATTACTTAATCCCTATGGTATAGATAAACTTATTAATTAGTCATTCGATTTTGAAAAATATATTAAAACAACCCGGATATTTTAAAAAGTCTACTACTTAATCTATTCGTTAATTTTGCTGTTAATTATTTTATTATTTAGTCCCTATGATTTTGAACAATTTATTAGTTGGTCTTTCAAATTTTTAATAAGTTTACTAATTAGTCATTTCGTATCAAGGATATTTAGATTTTTTTACAATACTTAACGGTTAAAAATAACGGATAAACTAACTAGTAGACTTTTTAAAACGTCAGAGATGTTTCAATGTATTTTTCAAAATCAAGAGACCAATTAGTGATTTTCTCCATATCATAAGGATTAAGTAATAATTTTTCTTAAAATGTGAAGTTAAAGATCCATCTCACTTATAAGAAATGGCGCAGGAAACAATATTCTAGAGTGGAAGAATAGAATGAAAATTGCTATAGGATCAGCTAAAGGGTTGGAATACCTTCATGAACTATGTGAGTAGATGACTTTACATATGTTATTTTTCTTGTTTTTAAATTACATGTTAATTATAATTATTACTAAATGCTTTTATTTTCTTTACATAGGCAAACCCAAAATTATACATTGTGATATTAAGGCTGATAATATTCTTATTGACGACAATTTTGAACCTAAGGTAGGTCTTACATATTGAATATTGAATGACTATATTTTGAGAAGAATTTAGAGCTAAATGCTAAGATAATTTTTAAATGATATACAATAGAAAATTGTAGAAACTCTTTTCTTTGACATTTGAATGTAAGTTTAATTTTACTTGACTTTGATATTAAATTAGTTTTTAATTGTCTTTTGTATTAAATTATATGCTGCAGGACATCTATTGATTCTACATAAACTATTTTTTACAGGTTGCAGATTTTGGTCTTGCATTGTTTTTCCAGAAATCGGTAGCCTCACTCACATCTCTAGATCAAATAAGGGGAACTGAAGTGTAAGATGTTAATTTTCCTAAGAGGTCTAATATAAGAACATTATAGTCTGATTTCTTATAATTAATGAAATAAAAATAAAGAAAAATTCCATTTTTAGGTTTCACTTTCAAAAGTTTCGATTTTTCTAAAAGATGTTTTAATGATTCTTTAATATAGTTATGCAGATCCAGAGAATTATCCTTCTCAGAAAGTATCTGAAAAGTCAGATGTTTATTCCTATGGTGTAGTGCTATTAGAGCTAATAACCGGGAGAAAAACTAAAGTGGAAGGCGTGGAAGGCATAGATATTGTTATTTGGGTATGACACTCGTCTTAATAGTCGATATATTTTAAAATTTATATACTCTTTCAATTTTCTTAAATAATATACTAACTTCAATGTGTAATATAATAGTAGAAAAATAAATTTTAATAAGAAAATAACAATGACGTTCTTTTATTTATTGATTTTTAGGCGAAACCTCGAATTGAATATACTTTTCGCAGTGGAGATTTTACAAATCTTGTAGATCCTAAATTACAAATGAATTGCATCGAAGAGGAATTAAGAATAATGGTTTGTTGCGCTACAGCTTGTGTATACAAACCTTCACACTTTCGCCCACCAATGAAAGAGGTTAACATTCTATTCCATTATCTATTGCACTTCTTTATCCTTTATGTTATTGATTATCTATCAAAGCATTTGTCCTAATCAACGTTAACGTAGTGGTTCATGAGATGTAAAGAGGATGCACGCTTGAGTTTTTATCTCTACTGCTAAGCAATATCTACCTTCAACTAATTCTCAATGTTATCTCTAGTTCTTCGGATCTCTTTGTGTTAACTCCCATTAATGAATTCTTTTGCATTGCTATGTTATGCAGATAGTTCGAGCTCTCGAAGGATATATGAATATAAAGGATATATGGGATGAGAAGAATGACAACAAATTCTTGAGTGGTACTCCATATGAATACACATTTCTAAAGGAATTCAATATATTATACGTATTGCCATGAGAAATGATATACTAAAGTTCCTGTTTTGCTTTTATTATACCACTTCTCTAATTTACACATTCTCTTCCTTGGCCAGATAACCCTAAGCCTAATGGTTCTCATAATGTTGACGAGTTCCAGCATACGGTACCAAAGGCTCTTGTCATTTCAGAAGCTATTAATGGCATTAAGTCGAGGAAATTTACTCAACAGGAACTCATGGTTACAACTAATGGCCCCTCTAATACCACTGAAGTTACTAAGAAGTTTCAAGCTTATTTTGAAGACGATTATAAGCTGAATAGCTTTACTTATCAAGAACTTATAGTGGCAACTAGAGGTTTCTCTGAGGACAACCGTCTTGACGAAGGTCCTTTGGGTCAAGTCTACAAGGGAGACCTAAATGGTGAAAAGGTGACAGTTAAGAAATTTAATAATCCTAGGAAGCAAGAAGAAGAATACAAGAAGATGAAAGCTATTGGGAGTAGTTTCCATCACAGAAATGTTGTTAACCTTATTGGATACTGCGAAGAAGGAGCCAACAGACTGCTTGTTTATGATTTTATTGCGCAAGGCAAATCCTTCAGACGTTATTTAAGGGGTATGCCCTTAACTAACTTTAAAGTTTCCACAACATGGAAAATTTTTGTCAAGGCTTTGTGGGGAACTATTCTTCTAGGGATGTGATAAACAAATCTATCCCAAAATCTAAAGGCAGTAGCCCATCTTAGCCTGCTTAAATATTACATTCCTTTTTGGACATTTCAGTTTGCGTTCACATTTGTTGCCACCTTGTTTTATGTATTTTATGTTCTTACAAGCATGGGTACATGGTAACAGATGGCGGTTCAACTTTGCCCTGGATTACCAGAATTCAGAACTGCATTCTTGCCGCTGATATTCAGGCTTTGCTGCACACAAGTGGTGATTAACTTAGGCCTTGGCTACTAATTTAAGGTTTTTGTATCTGATTTCTGATTTATGTATTTTCAGATAAGTGCTGGTGGGATCCATCACTTGATTGGATGGACATCTATCTTCTTGGTGATGATGATTTAGAACCAAAGGTGATAATTGCTTATTCACTTGCAACTTCAGATTAAACTATTTACTATAGATGTAATAAATTTACTTGGGTTATATTTGTTCAGTTAGCAGAGTATGGACGTGAAAAGTTTTTTTCAGATTCCTCCCCTCATAAATCCAATAGGTAAAGATGAAAATTCGATTTTGTTGCCTAAGCTAAATTAAATATTTACTACAGAATTCTTCTAACGTTTCATCACTTGTTACATCTTAAATGCAGTTGTATGGCTCCTGAATATACTAGTACTAGGATGTTCACCCAGAAGACCAGTGTTTATTCTTGTGGTGTAATGCTTATAGAGATGATAACTGGTGAAGAAGCTGTTGATGCTGTACTTCAATGGGTACGTTCTTGTTGCTCCATTAATATAGTCTACAAATATTCTTGTGCATTTATGAAGTGAAGGGAAACAATGCATGGAAACTAAAGCTTAATTGCTTAGTTTAGGTATTTTCGTCAGTTTTTTGTTAACGATACTAATTATTTGGCACTCCTTCGAATCTCCATAACATGATTTCATTTCCTTGAGCTGTGTGATTTCAAATTGGTCTTGTTTGGTTGTAGTAGTTGCGGGGGGTGTTAGTTTTAACGCGTGTGTTTGATTTTTTTCATGATTTTTTCTCGCGTACGGCTTATGAGATCTTGGACTCTAGTTGTTTGTTGCTATGCCTATGAGGATTCGTCTTGATTTTCTCCGTCGAGTTTTCTTTGGTTTGGCTCCTTCCCATGCTTGGCTACTGAGTCTTGATGATTTACCTACTTCGTCTTGATTTTGGTTTTCGTTCTGTAGGTGTTTGTGTATTTTACTTGTTTATTTAGCTTCATCTTTCACCATCTTTAATAATATTTTGCTTGATATACATAGACGGTACTCAACTTGAAAGTGCGGTTCAGCGGCAATTATTATTTTGTCGACAAGAGATTGAAGGATTATAATAAATTTGAAATGGATCGAATGGTTGCTTGTTCCTTAGCCTGTTTACGTGATAATCCACAGGATCGACCGGAAATGAGTCAGGTAATTTCACAAATAGCTTCATTATATTCAAATAGTGTAAAGCAATATTGATAGATTTGGAGCTCTAAATGAATATAAATTTTTGTTCATTGGTTAGTAGTCTTTAGTATAAGCCAATTTTTTTTTTTTTTTTTTGAAATGGAATCGGAAATTGGGAGAGTAAAATCTGAGAATGTACTTACTACCAGATTAAATCTGTGAGTACAGTCTAAACTGGTATTTTTATCAACCTTAATATTTACAATTTTTTTATATTTAGCAGATAGTTGAAGTTTTAAAAGGAAATCTCGATGTTCAAGATCTCTGAAAAAGGAAATTATAACTAAACTCAGGACATTGAAGCATCATAGTTGATCGCTGTTTTGAGTTATGTTTTTAGGGTAATTTTTATCCATCATCCCTCAATTTATTGGTTATTACACTTCTATTTTTCATATTTAATTTATTACCATAAAATCCTTCATCTTTAAAAATGTTATATAAAAATCCTAAGTCATTTTCGTTAAATTATTTGACAAAACTAATATGTAACAGTGTTAATAGTATAAAAATAAAAAATAATTAAAAAATCAAAAGTTTCATATATGAAATATTAATAACAATTTCTCTTTTCACATATTTTAAATTTGTAATTTTTTTTATTTTTTACATTTTGATATTTATATATATCAATTTTGCCTGAAAAATAAATGATTAATGGTTTGAGTATTTTTTATGAAACAATTGTAAATATGAAAATTTTTTTATATAACACATTTAAATATGAGGGATTTTATGATAGCAATTTAAACATGAAGAATTTAAGTATAATAACTTTAAAATTGAGGGACTACGGATGTAAATTACTACCTCTCATCTGGTCAAGAAGCTTTTACCACAAGAATTTTCAGGACAATGCCGTTGCACAAGTCCAAATCAAGCCTTAAACAAGTCGAGCCGGCGGCCAAGCAAAGCGGAGGAAATCCCTGCCCAATCCCAGGATTTTGGCAAGTTGAGATTGGCTTCAAATAAATTACCTTGGTTGTTTTCTCTATCTTTATTTAAAATTCAGGGGCAAATTCTCTTAAGTGAAGAATGTAATAATCTGAATTTTTTTTTTATAATTAAAGTAATTTATTTAGTGTATAATTTTAAATTTTAATAAAATTAAATTAGTACACGGAGATATTTTAAAAAGACAAACTTGCATGAAGTACCACAAAAACATTGATAAGAACTAGTTGTATCTCTGAGTTTTTAGAGGTGAGAAGTGACAAAGGGTGTATAGTCACGGATTCGAAGCCTCTTCAATATACTCTCATTCCTCGCCATTTGCTAGAATTGGCACAACAGCAACTTAGATAACAAGCTGAGCATACGGGGCAGTAGGATCAGGTGGATGGCGTAGTAAATGAATGAACTCAAATCTTCTATGATGTAGGAGTTTGCTAGGTAAATATTGCTAACAAGAAAATTACTCACAATTTTTTTTATCAGCATAACTTACATTACTGACGAAATTTTTTATTGGTAAAATGTGTGTTGAATTTCACACATGTCACTAATTAAATTTTATAGCAAACGTCATGTATTCGAAGATATGAATAACCAAGAAAGATGTTGAAAATATGTTGCACTGACTATTGAAGAATTAGAAAATGCCAATTAGCATTACCATGTGATATTATAGAAGATTTTGCTCTTGAAAATGAATAATTGAGAAAGGTGTATGTTTTTCACTCTCTATTCCAGGTAGCCTCTTTAAGAATTACAGGCCCATTTTATTCCAACATAGTAATATCAAAGCAAACACAAGATGACCTTTACAATATACGCATGCTAGATAGACAGCATATCACAGCAGTACAAAAGAAAACCAAACAGAGGAGCTGCTTAATTAATTAAGAGGCCTTGGGAAACAGCAGCTGACTGAACCCAAACAAGATGACCTGCAGCTAAGAAATGGCAGAGCGGAGAACCAAGCTTGATCGGTAGCAAGCGAAACGCAATATGATCATGGCTCAACCCTGAAGTATCCATATGGCAAATGCCAATAGCTTCAACTTTATCTCCATTATTACCTCCGAGTGAGACTTTCAGAACCTTTGTAGCATCAGCATCATAATGACAGAAGAAATCTTCATACATGGGATGACAAATCACAATTCCAGGACCCTTAATCTCCTGAGGATCTTCCAACACAATATAGTCTTGTAATAATGGAGCCGATATCATGGAGTGCTTCGTTTCGACAGCCTTGAACTCGCTGTCTGAACCGAAGACTCGATGAACATAATCAAGCATTGATTCCATATCTCTAGCACAGATTTTGGTCTCAACTTCAGCAGGAGCGATTTCACATTTCTCCTGTTGATGATCAACAGAGATTTTGGCTTGTGGAAAGTAAATAGGCATGATCTTTCCAAAATATACATCGTCTGGAGTAAACAAGCCTATGTATGAAGCCTGCACGAAATCAAGCACGAAATTATCGAACTCCTTGCCAAACTTTGATGCTGTAGCAACAAGTAATGCTGGCCTTTTGAAAAGTTCATCCAAGATTTTGTAATATAATTTGACTGAAGTATTCTTCATTGCTTCATTTGTATTTCCATGGAAGTGCTCTTGCTTAGGCACATCTCTAACCCCATTAGAATAATGGCCAAACTGCACATGAAATAATACCAGAAATAAATACCCATAAATTATAGAGAAAATTACTGATGAAAGTGAAAAGCTTATACCATGAAAAGCAGCAGATGAAAGAAAAGAAAGGCAAAATAGTTAAATTTGATAATTATTTTAGTCTCATCAATTTTATTTTCATTACTATACTAATAAAAAAGAAAGGCAATTAAAAGCGCTGGATTTTACATCTCCCTGAACCAGACCGGATCCAGAAAAGTAGGGTCGGCCCAAAATCCGGAAGATACCTCAGGACCGCTCAGCTCGATTCCTCCAGGCCGGACTCGAGGGCACGAAGAGGGATCAGGACGCACATGGGTCTTAGCCCAACGAATCAAAGATCAGCCCACTGACGTGACAGGAGGTAAGCCGGCGAATCCGGTCACTTCGCAACTCTTTCCGTTTGCACGTCGAAAGACATTAAATAGCCGCCTAACATGGGAGTCTCTGAGTATCCGTACGCATGAGTCAGTGTGACAGGACAGGTAATACTGTAGCAGAGAGATCATTACGCATCGGGGCAAAAAGGAACAATGATAAGAAGGGGAGAGGCCATCCGAAAAGACTAAGTTTTACACACTCCATACTGTAGATTATAAACTTTGGTAGATCTCAGAACATCAAAAAGAGAGAAAAATAAATTATAAAATATGTTTTAGAATTTATTGTATTTAATAGAGATAAGAATAAAATTAAAGAAAATTAATTAATATGCTTAATCTTTTTAAGCCACAAATAATTTTGGACAAAAATCTTTAAAAAATTTTAAAAAAAATCTAAAACTGCAGTTATTATAGAACGAAAATAGTTTACAATGAATATAGATGGGTTAGTGAGAAGAACAGATAGTCGGATTTTTTATGGTGGTTTTGCAGCTGAGTTAGCACGTTTGCGGTGGGTGCAAAGTTAAGTTCTCCCGGGAATTTCATTGTTTCTTTTAGTGGGAAATTGGGGGTATGAAATTCGAACCTGGATTTTTCATATTCATAAAATTTCTTTAGCTATTGGATAAACCAGTTTCGATCTTATTGTTTATTTATTATAATAATATTGAAAAAAATACTTGCCTCTAATTTATAATAAATATTTAAATTTTTTAAAATTTTATTATTAGGCTCGAATTCAAATATTTATAACAAAAATATCATTCTTTTTTATGATTTAATACAAATTTGTTATTTTATTCAGTTATATTTTTAATATTTTATTGTAATAAAAATTTAGATAAATGAAATTTAAGTTTTAAAATAATTTTTTCGCCAATTGAAATCTAAATATAAATCGGTATAATTAACTAATTAAATTATAAAATTTTAATTAACAATCCAATAGTTATATAAGTTCTTATCAGAATTTATTATATTTAATGCTAATGAGAATGCATGCTAAATATTGGTTTATTGTATTTTATGTTTATGTGTTTCATGGATATGTTTATCTTTTTGAATAATTTAAATAGGAACTATTTTGTATTTTCTTTTAGATTCCACGTGTCTTACTTTACGTGAGTTGTAGAACTATATAAATTCTTCTTGAACAGGTCTCAGACTAATTTTTGTACATTCATTACAATCTTGAATAAAACTAAATATGTTTCTTTCTTGTCTTTCTCAAAATGGTATCAGAGCAAATTAGAGTTTATATTCTTTCCCATCTCCTCCGTTGATTTTCGGCCATCTTTCCTTCAAAGTAACGCCTTTTTACTAAGACCTGGCTTATACACTAAGCAAACCCTATCGTCGATCTCACACCGAATCTAGCTTGCATGTCAACCAGATCTCATTGACGTTCTTCCTTCTTTTCAAATCGGTCATGTCTTTATCAGATCTAAAGCCTTTACATCATGATCTCTCTCTAAAATAAGTAGATTTTGTTGATGATGGCGGAACGAGAAAATACCAGTAAAGAGAGCAAAAACACAGAGGTGAAGCACAAAGCTCAAATCAAGACTCAAAATCTTAGAGATCCTCTGACTCTCTAGTCTTCAAACCATCTAGGTATGATTTTAGTATCTGCTCCTCTAATAGAAATCAATTTTAGATCCTAGTATAGAGTCATTAGGATAGCCTTAGGGGCCAAACGAAACTAGAATTTATAGAAGGCACCGTTACTTTGCCTGATAAAGGATCTGATTCCTATGAACAATGGAATCGATGTGACTTCATAGTCATATCCTGGATCTTGAACTCTATATCCAAATGGTTAGTCAATGGCTTTATTTACACGGCCTCAGCTAGGGATCTCTGACTCGAAATCACTGAAAGATTCGATGAGTGTAATGGAACCATGATCTATGAACTACGAAGGAAAATTTCCTTGATATCTCAAAACAGTGCCTCTGCATCTGTCTATTTCATAGAATTGAAAGGGCTTTGGGATGAGTTGGGATCAATAAACACCCTTCCTCCATGCACCTGTGGGGCATCAAAAGCTATTTATGAGATAAATAATAGAAATAGGCTCATGCAATTCCTCATGGGATTAAATGATACCTACAGAATAGTGAGAGATCAAATCCTAGGTATGGATCCAATACCCTCTGTAAACAAAGCCTATTTCATGGTACTCAAATTTGAGTCTCAAAATGATATTCTAGGAAGTATGAATGGGAACACTGAACCTCTAGTCTTGATGAATAGGACACAGAAATAATATCAAGGGTGGCAGAAAAGGCTTGACCTAAAAAGGAGGCTTTGTTCCTATTGTAATATGGATAGGCATGTTAGAGATGGTTGTTTCAAGTTGATAGGGTACCCTGAATGGTTTAAAACCAAAACCAAGAATAACGGTCAATCCTTCAAAGCAAATAGAAATATAGGATATGAAAGAAGGGTAGTAGCAGCTATTGAGGGTCCTCCTAATGGAAAGGACACACCTCTTGACATACTTGACACATCTACTCAGATAAGTGATCTCAATGCCATGTTGAGCTCCTTACAACAAGAGGTCAACAAACTAATAAAAGGAAAGGCTATACTCACAGCAAATACTCAACAACTTAATTACAACAATGAGTATGACTCAGACGCAAATCCGGTTGCCTTTGTAGGTAACATTAACTCAAAATCTATGTCATATGCATCTTTTCATAAGCACATCAATTGGATTCTTGACACTGGTATCACTGACCACATGTCTTCAAATCAATTCCTTTTTAAATTCTTAGAGTTATTGAATAAACAAGTTACAGTTTACTTACCTGATGATAATGCTATGAAAGTCTGTTATATTGGTTCTATCATGGTTTCAAAATATATGCACTTGGAAAATGTTATGTTTGTTCCAAAGTTCAATTATAATCTCCTTTCTGTTAGCAAACTGATCAAATATTGCAAACTGAGTTGTCTCTTCCTCCCTACTTATTGCATTGTTTAGGATCTTCTAATTAAGAGAGTGGTTGTTGTGGGCAAGGAAGAGACAGGCCTATACAGATTAAATCAAATGAGTTTTTTGTCTATTGAAATTGATAAATAATTGGTTGCTATTATGAATACCATGCCTGGCATTCAGTCCTTTTTGAATATCATGCTTTCTACATCTTCAGTAAATAAAAAAAGCCTTACTTTCAAAGCTGAATCTTGTATGTCTGCTGTTACTATCATTAACTGGCATGATAGACTAGGCCATGCATCTCTTGGCAAACTAAAACATATTGAAATGTTTAAACACACTGAGGGTAACCCTTTACAATATCAAATTTGTCCTCAGGCCAAGCAGGCTAGGTTACCCTTTCCCCTTAGCCACACTGTTACCAAGGAGGCCTTTGACCTGCTACACATAGACATTTGGGGACCTTATAACACATAAAGTATCATAGGAGCTAAATATTTCTTAACTATAGTTGATGACTATACTAGGGCTACCTAAACTTTCCTAATACACCTTAAGAGTTAAACTGTTCATGTTTTATCTACTTTTCTGAGTATGGTGCAAACTCAATTTAACACTTTTGTTAAGATAATAACAACAGATAATGAATGTGAATTTCTCAGTAATGAATGCTCCAAAATATTAAGTCAAAGGGGCATCATTCATCAAATATCTTGTCCACACACTCCTTAATAAAATGGAGCAGTTGAGAGAAAGTATAGGCATATTTTAGACATGGCAAGAGCCATTAAAATTCACTCTCATGTTCCTAAAACCTTTTGGTCTAAATGTATTCTCATAGCTATCTACTTAATAAACAGACTTCCTATGGCGCAATTTGGGTGGTAGAGCCCTTATGAATGCCTCTATAGGAAGGTCCTTGATTATTTCTATCTCAAAAAGTTTGGATGCCTTTGTTTTGCCACAAAAACCAATACTCACAAAAACAAATTTGGCAGTAAGTCCATTAAGACAGCCTTCATTGGCTATGCCAGTAATCATAAAGCTTATAAACTTTATAATCTAACTGTTGATACTATCTTTGTTAGTCGTGTTATTGCTTTCTATGAACATATTTTTCCTTTTAGTACATCACCACTTGCACCAACTGTGATGCTACCCATTCCCATACATGATTTAGAACATGTCCCATCCTTGCCATTACCTTCTATTCTTTCTCACCCTCCGTCCTTTTCTAACCCATCTGCTCCTCAAATGTCATCTAGAGTCACTAAACCTCCTTGGTTGAAGGACTTTGTTGCTCCTTCTTGGTTATCTTTATTTTTTTTATTTAAAATATTTTGAAAAATTAGTTAATATAAAATAAAAAAAGAATTTTATAACTGTTAGGTTTAAGTCAGGGTGTTTTTCACTATTCCAATATTCAGTATAGTAAAAATTATATGAGTCCTTTATCATATATATATATTTTTTTCTTTTCCTTTGAATGTATATTTCCGAGTGAAGCCTTTCTAAATATTTCATTAATCATAATTGTCAAATTGATCATTAATGTATAAATCCTTAGTTAATTTATATATTTTGTATTTGATAAAAAAAATTATATATTTTGTATTCGATAAAAAAAATTTATATATTTTGTAATAGTAATTAAAAATAATAAAATTGATTTTGAATGGATTTTTTTTCCTTATTCTTAACTAGTTTTTATTTATTTTTTATCTCATATTTTAAATATTATAAATATATAATAATTATCAAATATCATTAATGTTAAAAAATCTATAAAATTTTGAAATTAAAAATAAATAAATAAAATATCAAAATTCACTTTATATCATATGACTCATATAGTATTTTCAATAAAAATACATATATCTTATGATATAACGATTATCTATAGTCACATTGTATTTAAACTTAAGTATTTGGATATCTCGATATTCCACGATCAATCTCTTTTCATTTCACATTACTTTAAGAGATAGTTCAATATACACAGGAGATAGTTTGATACGGACAAAAAATAGTCTAACAAAAACAATAAATCGAAAGAATGATTTTTATTCTCTTTTTGAAATCAATAAAATTTTATAAGAGATTGTGATTTTTTTAGAGAGTATTTTTAAAAAATGTTACCAGAAAGAGAAAAAAGAGTTGGTGGACAACCACACAATTTCCAAAAGATTTGTAATTTTAAGTTTTTTTTTTTAAATTATTTAAAATAAATTAAAAATATACTATTATAAATAAAATATAAAATTTTATTTCAGTCTTTATTTTTTTTCATCTTGAAGATATAATTTCTTTCAATTAATTTTTTTTAAAATTAAAATAAAATAAATTAACAATTCAAAGCATTGGTTTTTATTATTTTTAAATATTCTTTATATTTCCTCTTTTGCATTTTATTTATATTATTTTTTCTTAAAAAAAAAAAGAAAAGACACGGAGTGTCATTTATTGTGTTCAAATTAATAAAGATCTTAAATTTGAAATGGATTTAAAAGTTTGAAGTCGTATTAATTTGCAACAATGAAGAAATTAATATATTGGAAGTAATTTTGAATTTTTCTTTTAATTTTATATTTTAAAATTTCATATCATTGAAATTTCAAATTCAATGCTATTTTATCACTCTCGCCATAAAAATTTATCTTCAATATCGTCATGATACACTATTCCATAGCATGGCATAAGGCAACTCAAATGAAAATCAATTAACATTAATATTTCCATTGATGAATTTTCTTTTCTATATTTATTTTGAATAAACAAATTTATAAAAATTTAATTCTTTTCTATTAATATTAGAAAAATTCTTTTTTTTTTAATTTACAAAATTTTTATTTTAAAAAAAATAAAATCATATATAATTTTAAAAGAATTTATTGGAATTTTTTTTAAATAAATCATTGAAATTATCAATGATCGGAAAATTCTTACTTACATCAAAGTGTTTGTACACCCATATGATAGAGGACTTTCTCTCTCTATCATATAGAGAAAAGTTTTTAGGGTTTGTTCTTCTCTAATATGTACTTTAATGGTTATTTCTTTGACATGCAAGGATCTCATCTCTTTGGTTTCTTCTCTGAAAAGGAGCAGCCATAGCTAAAGACAGTGCTCCCAGCGAATCTACTCTACTCTACAACACAGGCTGGATCCAGGTCCTAGGATTTCAATGATTTTGCAAAGTGGGTTGGGTTGGGTTGTTTGCTGGATTGGATTCTTCTTTTTCAGATTATGAGCTAGCTTGAAACTTGATGAATTGTTTTTGTTTTAGCTACAGTTGTTTAAGTCCTTTGGGCCTGTAGGCCTTTCTTTTGTTAAAACCTCTAGCCCTCTACTCTTTTTATAATGGGTTTGGCCGTCTTTTATTAATAAAATCTCTATATTTAATAAAATAAAAAAAATTTCATAGTAATATATTAATTTTTTTAAATAAAAATTGAGAGACTAAAATCTGAAATCTCTTAGATTTATTTAAATATATTTATTATTAAACTAAATCTATGAATACAGTAATATATTAATTTAGAATTAATTTATACTTTCCCGTCTTATTTATTAGTTTATTATAATTATAATTATTAATAAAAACTTAAAGGTCCATTGATTCAAAAAGCCCAACGTTTCCTCATATTTATATTTTAATTCAATTCTTTTAATTTTAATTTAATTGATTCAATTTTTTTATATTTTAATATAATTTTAAACCAATTTGTAAAATTTTAAATTTGAGAATCTAGCTTTTAAAATACATGTATTATTGTTATTATCTTTTTAATTATAAATTAATGATCAAGACCAAATTTACATCATTTTGTGTTTTAATTCAAATATTTAAATTTTAGATGAATTAGTTCAATATTTATATTTAAATGTAATTTTTAATCAATTTTTAAAAATTAAAATACAAGAGTTTATATAAAATGCTAAATATAATATTTTTTTTAAATATAAACTTGAAAATAATATTAACTCATTTTTTTAAATAGACTCAGGGCTAAAGAGCTCGGTAAAGAGCTAAAACACTCGTAAAATATAATCGGGGCTAAAAAGCTTAGTAAAGAGTTAAAGTACTCGTAAAAATAATCAGCTGAAATGCTCATTAAAAAGATCCAGGACTTAAAGTCCAAAAGACGCTTCAAAACAAAATGCTTAGAAGAAGATCCAAAAAGTATACCAATAAAGTCACGTCAAAAGGACAAGACTAAAAGGAACTACCAAGGTCAGACCTTCTATAAAGAAGATTTAAAATGGCATACTACTAAGGTGAGGTCGAAAAGGCACCATCAAGGTTAAATCTTCTAAAAGGGAAACCATCAAGATCAAATCTTCCATAAAGAAGATCACCAAAATCAAATTTTCCAAATGGGAGACCTTCAAAAGCAAGGGCAAAACTACTTCATATTACATTGGAAAAATAATTCATTGAGAATTTTCTCGCTTTTACAAATATAAAATTTACTCCATTAGCTCGATCTATATTAAATCGATCAATTCAATCTATCACACTTTCTTTTGAAATTCATAAGTGTTTGCCAAATAAACAGTTGGCATCGAATTAGCAGATCAGATTTCCTTTTCTAACGGTCATAAATAACCCTCAAAGAAGTAAAAAGGCATTTATAATATATAAAAAATAGGATCCAGTAAGATCATGACATATTTACACAGGATTCAGAAGAGTCGTATGAACCTTTCCATCTAATAGGACCGGACAGTAGGAAGCCTGACCTATGGAGTACGAAGATCAGACCACGAAAACTCCTGACTTTACCAAAACTCAGAATGGACATACAAACCTCTTCAAAGCTCATACCAATAAACGAGAATTAAATATTGACACTATTGACCTTAGTGAGTTAGGGGACTCCACCTCGATACAGACTAGGTGAGCTGAGCATGACTTGATGAGATTGAAGTAGAATGTCGACCTTCTACGCACCGGTTGTCTCTTTGGTATAGCACCGATATCATAAATACGCATGTGATAGGTACGAACTAGTCGACTCCGCATTTATTATCATGTCGCCCATCATTAATGTGTTGCCTGACACACCTACAAAAAAGTATCGCTGCCCAGTCCGATTGAATCATGGCACAAAGAATGTCAGAATAATCAGATGTATATATATCATTGAACTAACTCAAAAGAGGGGCAAACTCTTTCTCTCTCTCGCCCACACACATACAGAAACACTGGAACACATCCTCTCTCTCGGAAGTTTTCTCTTCTCTTCTCCTCTCTATTTTATTTCTCTTAACACCACTAAAAAGTCCCAGATCTGACCTGAACGTCGGAGGGTCTTCACTGGAGTATCTTCAGTAGACTCCTGACTTTTTTTTTCCATATTTTACTGACCCTTTCCTTAAAATTGAGCATGGAGAGACCAAAATGAAATCTCAAATGCATTCTTCTTTCATCAAACTGATCACAGTTCATTGATCTGTTTATTAAATCAAACTACAGTCTAAATGTCTGCATCTGGTATCCCTACTGAATTTCGACATCTGATAACCCTGCTGAATTTTGACAAATCATAAGCTAAAAATAAATTTATAGATATTTGATTTGTTAAGATTTGAGAACTCATTTGTTTAATAAAGATACAAGTCGATTTGGAAATATATCCATTTAATTAAAATTTTTTAGTCTAGATTTATTATTTTTAATTTAAATTTATTAATATTGATGTAAATGAGTTGAATTGTTAGTATATTATTTGCAATTTACCTTTATAAGAATCGATTTATTTTAATTCCTTTTTTAAACAGATGAAATTTAAGGGTGCGTCTAGTAATCTCGTAGTATTTTTCTTTTTTACTTTTCCAAATTAAACAATTTTTATTTTTGTTATTTATTTCTTAAAGATTGTTTGCATAAAAATAAATTTAGAAATTTTTATACAAAAATAAATAGTAAAATATATATTTTTTAAAATACAATATTTAATAATAAAATAAAGATATAAATAATTTATAAATAATTATATGTAAAAATAAATAATAAATTATTCTTTTAATGTATATAATATTATAATAAAAAAATATTATTTGATTTTCATAATATTAAAAAACTCATTAATTATTTTTTTAATTTAAAAATATATTAATTTATTTTTAAAATATTAAAAAATTTATGAATTAGTATTTTTCATTAATTTTAGTCATTAAATATTATAAAAATGAAAAAAATTATTTAATTTCTTTAATATAAAAACTCACTAATTAATTAATTAATTTTAAAAAATATATTAAAATATTCTTAAAATTTAAAATAATATATTAATCTCATTGTAAAATTATTTAAAATGTCATTAATATGGAAGAAATAATTAATAAATATTTTATGAGAATTGAAAAACTAATTAATAATTTTTTTTATATGGATTAAATAATAAAATATTTAATAATTAAATTAATAAAAAAATTAATTAATATATTGTATAACATAGATATTTAGATGTAATTTATAAGATTAAAATATTAATTAATGAATTTTTTAATATTATAAGAAATAAATAGTAATTTTTTAAAAAAAATTTAAAATTTATTTAATGTGGAGAGATAATTAATAAACATGTTTATAAAAATGATGAATTAATTAATAAATTTTTTATATTAAAAAATTAAAAGTTTAACAAAAATGTCTTGTTTAAAATTTTAAAGATATTTTAATATTTTTTTTTAAAATTAAAAATTTATTAATGAGATTAAATAGTAAATTTTTTATAATAATAAAATAAAATTATATTTTATAAATTAATTGAATAAATTTATATTTTAAAAAAATAAATTTAATTAATAAAAATAAAAAATTGAAATTAATAATAATAAAAATGAAAAAAATTATTTAATTTCTTTAATATAAAAACTCACTAATTAATTAATTAATTTTAAAAAATATATTAAAATATTCTTAAAATTTAAAATAATATATTAATCTCATTGTAAAATTATTTAAAATGTCATTAATATGGAAGAAATAATTAATAAATATTTTATGAGAATTGAAAAACTAATTAATAATTTTTTTTATATGGATTAAATAATAAAATATTTAATAATTAAATTAATAAAAAAATTAATTAATATATTGTATAATATAGATATTTAGATGTAATTTATAAGATTAAAATATTAATTAATGAATTTTTTAATATTATAAGAAATAAATAGTAATTTTTTAAAAAAAATTTAAAATTTATTTAATGTGGAGAGATAATTAATAAACATGTTTATAAAAATGATGAATTAATTAATAAATTTTTTATATTAAAAAATTAAAAGTTTAACAAAAATGTCTTGTTTAAAATTTTAAAGATATTTTAATATTTTTTTTTAAAATTAAAAATTTATTAATGAGATTAAATAGTAAATTTTTTATAATAATAAAATAAAATTATATTTTATAAATTAATTGAATAAATTTATATTTTAAAAAAATAAATTTAATTAATAAAAATAAAAATTTGAAATTAATAATAATAATCTGATAAAAGTTACAAAGAAAAATAAGAATGTGATAAAATATGTAATCAGAAAATTAATATTTCTAGTTGTTGGTGTTTGATTTTTTTATTTTAAAAATATTTTTTAATAAATAATAAAAATAAAAATACAATATTTTCAATGGAATAGATATTTTATTTTTTTATTAAATAAAAAATAAAAAATCACAATGAAAACATATGCTCCCTAAATTTATTGATATTTAGATTTTTATAAAAAATATATTTTTTATTTTTTTAATATTTAAACTCTGAAAAAAATTAATCAATAAAAAATACTTTTTAATTAAAAAAATTAAGCTATTTAAAAAATGATTTTTTTAAATAATAATTTTTTTACACTTTAAATATTTTATTAAAAAATTAAATATATAAATTTGTTGTATACATTTTTTTTTTAAATTTAAAATAAATTATTTTATTAAAAAATTAAAAAATATTAAAATATATTTTTTAATATAAAGTATTTTTCACCTTTAATTTGAATTTAAAATTTGAATTCAACGGACCTAGACAAAATTTGAATTAAAATCCAAACATAATCATGACCATTAGTAGACTAGGTACCAGGTAGGCTTTCTATGTGGCAAACCAATCAACAACAGTACAACAAAACAGTATGCTTTCTCCCAAAAAAAAAAAGTAATATTCATAAATTCATAAATTAATTTCTGAAATAATTTAATTGAATGTTTTTATCATTAAATTAACAATATATAATTTAAATTTTTAATATAATATCATTTTATTTAAATTATTAAATGATTATTAGTATTGTTATACATTTTAAAGTTATATTATTAAGAGATAAGTACTCTCTTAATACTAAAAAGGTAGGCTTACTTTCATTTTTTAAAAAATATAATTAATATTATTAAAATAATAGATTTTAGAAAAAAATATTATTTAATTTATATAGTAAATAAAATTATTAGTTTATTTTTTAATTTTAAAAAATATATTAATTAATAATTGTAAAAAATTTAAAATATTTTTAATATGAAAGAAATAATTACTAAATATTTTAAAAATTTTAAAAATTAATTAATAAATTTTTTAAATTATAAAAATTAAATAATAAAAAATTTAACGGTAAGTTAATTTTTAAATTTTTTAAAATATTAAAATATTTTAATATATTTTTAAAATTAATAAATTAATTAATAATTTTTTATATTATAAAAATTAAATAATAATTTTTTCTAATTCTTTTAGACAAACCACTCCTAGTATATATCAACCATCTAGACATTCCTTAAAATCGTCTCGTAGAAGACATACCATAGATATACAGTCCGATACAAGTATTTCTGAAGACTCCACTATTCCACATTATCAATGACCTTTTGTAGGAGAAACCTCTGGTACTAAACCAATAGAAGAAACATTTGACCAACATACAAAATCACAACATGTTCCTCAAGGTATCAACATACAAGAAGGTGTTTTTAGACAAGGTCAATTTAGTCCACCCTATGAAGACAGCACTTTTACGCTTAACACATTAACTCAACCCTTTGACATTGATAAAGACCGTATTCAAGCTGACTATATGTCAGATCAAAATCGGGAAAAAAGAGACATATTTTTACAAACCTATTCCAGAAAAGAACAAAGTCTAATTAAAAAAATAATTCTTTGCTTTTTGTGAACAAGTCGAAAAAATCATACCATTTTTTACATATTTGAAATATTTTCATGAAAATAGGTTAAATATATTAGAAAAGAAAATACATAAATGGCACAAAGTAAATAATGATGGTGGACCTAGCGATATAGCCCATGAATGTGAAAGACCACCATTAAATAGAATATTTTTCAAAAAGAACCAAATATCTCATGGAATGGAACCAATTGTAGATACTAAAAATATACAGAGTAATGACATAAGAGATATTAATTTACAAAATAATTGGACTAATGTAACATTACACATAATAGGACAACAATTAGATAGGATGGAAGAAAAATTAGATAGAAATCATGAAGAAATAATTAATATAGAACATATAGAAACACCGCAGGCACCATCTCCCATAATGCCCAAACCAAACACAATATATTTATCTCAACGCTATAGTAATCCAAAACCATATGATATAGACCCAGCTAAAAAACAAATTAATAAACCTTTCACAAAAATGATACCACCTTCACAAAACCCAATTGATACAGTAACAATAAGTCCAAAGACAGAATTAAGTGATATGTCAAAATTATTACAAAAAATAATAAACGAACAAAATACTTCTCCAACTAGTACTTCAGGAGGAATAAAAATAGAAGAACCAAGTAAGAATAAAGATAAAGGAAAAATAACCATTCTCACAGAATATAATGACACTTCTTCTTCTTCAGATGATGAAAGTATATACAATCCATTGGAAATATCAGACTCTGACCAAGACATTAATATTCCCATAAATACTATTGAAAGGCAAAATAATAGACCAGATAATTTAAAAATATTAGATAGAAAACAAAAACAATATAATGCAAAAAATATTTATGAATGAAACATAGATGATCTATCAGAAACAGAAATAATACAAATAACTAAAGAAATGGTCATCGTAGGAAATATTTACAAACAAAGAGTTGGCATTACAGAAAGAGATGCCGCAGAAAATATCATATTAGGATTTACTGGAGAATTAAGAACTTGGTGGGATAAATTATTAAGTAATGAGATAAAAACGAATATATTAACAGCAAGAAGAATTGATAGTACCACAGGTGAACCAGTTATTGACCCAGCAACAGGACAACCACAATCTTTTACACTAGCATATCTAGTATACAATATTATATCACATTTTATAGGAGACTTAGATTTATATACAGAAAGAAACAGTGAAATTCTACAAAATTTAAAATGTAGAAAATTAGAAAATTTTAGATGGTATAAAAACAATTTTCTCAAAAGAGTTTATGCTCTAGCAGACCCTAATGCATATCATTGGAAAGAAAAGTTCTTAACAGGATTACCAAGATTATTTGCAACAAAAGTAAAAGAAACAATTGAACAAAAATTTGGCCATATATCATACGATGATTTAACATATGGAGATTTAATCACGTGTGTCAATTTAACAGGAATAAGACTCTGTAGAGATATAAAACTACAAAATAAATTAAAAATGGAAAATAGACAATCTAGAAAAGAATTAGGAAACTGGTGTGAACAATTTGGTTTCGGAACCATAAAGAAACATAAACAGAAGAAATATAGACCTTTTAAGACAGATAAGATTTATAAAAAATATAATTACAAACATAAACGATATAATAAACAAATAGACAAAAAACCCTTCAGAAGAAAACAATTTAAAAGAAATAATTATAGAAAAAATAACTTCAAAAGACCAAATAATAAAAATAATATAACATGTTATTTATGCAACCAGAAAGGACACTATGCAAAAGAATGTCCTGCTAGAAAGAAAATATATGAATTAGGTTTAGAATTAAAACTTGACAACATAGAACAATTATTAGATAAGATTGACCAAATTAAATTATCTTCTGCAGAATTAGATGATGAATATAGTAGTGACAATTCATCAGATACAATAAGTAGTACTGATAGTAACCATAATTGTCAAGGAGAAATTTGTAATTGTAACAATAAAATAAATGTCCTAACCGAATACCATCAAGTATTAGAACAAATAGAACAAGTACAAGATTCTAATATAAAACGTAAAATGTTTAAAAAATTAACCAAATTAATCAATGAAGAAATAAAACAAGAAACTGAACCTCCAACAAAGTTTGAAGATATTGAACAAATGTTTAAAAACAAAAAATCAGTAACCACAATTTCTTCTATAGATTTACAAGCAGAAATAAGACAATTAAAATTAGAAGTAAGACAATTGAAATTAAGATGTGACTATTTAGAACAAAATCAAAAATTAACACAGCATGAGGAAATAGGACAAACATCAGGAAAAGATAAAATAAACATAGAACAAAAACCAACAGCAATAACATCAGACAGTGAGGGAGAAACAGCGTTAAAATTCAATGATATTACAAGAATAAAATATCAAAAATGGTATGTAAAAATAAATTTGACAATAAAAGATTTTACATTAGAAACTATAGCCATGTTAGATTCAGGTGCAGATATGAACTGCATAGACCAAGGAATCATACCAAGTAGATATTTTCATAAGACTAAACAGACATTATCTGCAGCAAATTCCACTAAAGTCAAAATAGATTACAAAATACCTAGTGCACATATTTGTAATAATGGAATTTGTTTTAAAACCAGTTTCATGTTAATAAAAAACCTTAATACACAAATCATATTAGGAAATCCATTCTTACAAATGCTATATCCCTTTAAGGTAACACAATTAGGATTAGAAACCAATGTGTTAGGACAAGATATTCTTTTTCAATTTATATCCCCAATAAATTATCATGATGTAAATTTATTCCAACAAGAAAACATAAGTAAAATTAATAATTTAGAAAACCAAATAAAATTTTTAAAGAAGGATTTACATTCTATTAGAATAGAAGAACAGTTAGAAAATCCAAATACTAAACAACAAATTAAAAAAATTCAAGAACAATTTGAAAAAGACTTATGTTCAGATTTACCAACAGCATTTTGGGATAGAAAACAGCACATAGTAACTTTACCATATGAACCCGACTTTAAAGAATAAGATATACCAACTAAAGCCAGGCCTATTCAAATGAATCAAGAAATGTTAGAATTTTGTAAAAAAGAAATTCAAGATTTATTAAACAAAAATTTAATTAGACCAAGTAAATCACCATGGTCATGTGCAGCATTTTATGTCATTAAAAATGCTGAGATAGAACGAGGCGCACCAAGATTGGTAATCAATTATAAACCATTAAACAAGGTTTTAAGATGGATTAGATATCCTATACCAAACAAACAAGATCTCTTAAATAGATTATATAAAGCAGAAATCTTTTCAAAATTTGATATGAAATCAGGATTTTGGCAAGTACAAATAGATGAAAAAGATAAATATAAGACAGCATTTACCGTACCATTTGGACAATATGAATGGAACATTATGCCATTTGGCTTAAAAAATGCACCAAGTGAATTCCAGAAAATTATGAATGACATCTTTACACCATATGATTTTATTATAACTTATATAGATGATGTTTTAGTATTTAGTCAAAA
Organism: Manihot esculenta; assembly: GCF_001659605.2. NCBI lineage: Eukaryota > Viridiplantae > Streptophyta > Magnoliopsida > Malpighiales > Euphorbiaceae > Manihot > Manihot esculenta. Next base: position 7,910,864 of record NC_035167.2, read on the forward strand.
CATTGATCAACATATTAAGCATTTACATATCTTTTATAAAATCATAAAAAGAAATGGATTGGTTTTATCCAAACCCAAAATAAAAATTTTTCAAACAAAAATTAGATTCTTAGGTCATGAAATATATCAAAATACTATAGTACCAATTCAGAGAAGTATAGAATTTGCAGATAAATTCCCGAATGAAATTAAAGATAAAAATCAATTACAAAGATTTTTAGGTTCTTTAAATTATGTTGCTGATTTCTTACCAAATATAAGAATATTATGCAAACCATTATACAATAGATTAAAAAAGAATCCTAAACCATGGACAGAAGAACATACTAAATTGATACAGGAAATTAAAAAGCATGTAAAAACTTTACCATGTTTAAACCTTTGTAACCCCAATTATCCTAAGATTGTAGAAACAGACGCATCTGACCAAGGATACGGTGGAATATTAAAACAGAATATAAAGCATAAAGATTATATTATAAGATATTATTCTGGTATATGGAATCCTACACAAGAAAAATATTCTACAATTAAAAAAGAAATTTTAGCAATAGTTTTATGTGTTACAAAATTCCAAAGTGATTTATTAAATCAAAAGTTTACCATAAGAGTTGATTGTAAAGCTGCAAAAGACGTTTTAACCAAAGATGTAAAAAATCTTGCAGCCAAACATATTTTTGCTAGATGGCAAACATTTTTGTCTATTTTTGAGTTTGAAATTGAACATATTAAAGGAACTGATAATTTCATTGCTGATTTTCTAACCAGAGAATTTTTGCAGGGAACACTATGAATAAGGATAAAGGCAAGGAAGAAACACCAAAAGTCTTTTTAAGACAAAAAGCCAATTTGACCAATGCCAATATCAATTTATTTTCGGGACAAAGTCCTCGACCAAATTTAAACTTATCATCAATATCAGGACAAAGTCCTAGACAAAATGCATACATGCATAGGCCCATGTTTACTAGTAGTACAAGTATAATGAGTAGGCCCTTAAGCCCAATGTCCAGCGCTCTTATTATCAGACCAAGTTCTCCTCAGCCTAAGTCACCAAGCCCACAATTTACGTTACTAAATAAGTTTACCCCTTTACAACCTCAAGAGTTAATCACTCCCTCTACCTTCAAACAAGCTGTCACAGGACAAAGCTCAAACCCATCACCAATGAGATCCTCACCAATCGAGCAATCCGAATATAGTTACAAAGATATTGAAGACATTATTCTTACCATAGAACCAGAATATTGGATACAAAATCCAAACCTTAATGCCTACCAGATTTGCAACTCCATTTTCCCAAAAACTCATTTTTATATTCCAGACAATTTCTCTAAAAATCAGTCTTTTTATGAGTCTATCCTTGTTAAAACCAATTCTATAATTATGCATAACAATTTTGATCCTCATATTCAGAACAAAATCAGATATCGCAAAGTAAGAATTACCAAAGTTCTCACCATATCTGATTGGGGACAAGAGTCTCACAAAAGTAAAGATATTTCTTTGTCCAATGGACAATTGACCAAATTTAATTACTATGATTATCAAAGTGCTTGGGAACGAACGTTTCTAAAGCAAAATGACCAAATGTCTATTTCATTTTTCTTTTATATCTCTGATGACTTTCCCTATCCAATACCTTATTGGTTCCATTATTGGTGGAATAAATTTGGTATAGATTCAAGTATTATACCAGATTCAGTTCACCAAGCCCATGATCAATTTTTTGATAATGCCCAATTACCCGACCATATTATCACATCTCCTAAATGGCTTATTTTTTCCCACCTTTTTCATATTCCATGGATTTATATGTCAGAATACCAAATAAAAGACCAAACCCTAGATAATTTTCAAATACCAAATCTCGTCCGCAAATACAAAATAAAATGGTGGACGAAGACCGATCCAAATAATTGTAGCCCAAAAGCTGTAGACCAATTTCTGTCCTCTCAACCTCAATATTGTAAAACTTTGAGCCCAATTCAAATTACCAAACAAGAAACATTCCTAGCCAGGAAACAACAAGTCATGGCCCAAATGGCCAAATGTACGTCAGAAGAAGAATATGACAAATTATTGGAAGAAATAAAAGAAACCAAAAGTTCTGTCTCTTCTCCTATAGATCGCTCCAACGACAATGATGACTTTTTTACACAAGCAGAGATATAAATGGCCCACACAGGACCCACAAGGCATATGATGTAAGCAACAAAGATAAGAAGCACTTACCAGAAAAAGACAACATGGCCGACAAAGAAAAAGAAAAATGACACCAAGTGGCCGACAAAGAAAAAGACAAGGAGAAAAAGACAAGTGACTCAACAAAGCACTGAAAGAAAAAGACAAGGAGAAAAAGACTAGTGACTCAACAAAGCACTGAAAGAAAAAGACAAAGCAGATAAAGAAAAAGAAAAGCGAAAAAGACAAATGACTCGACAAAGCACTACTTGAAAAAGACAAAGCCAACTCACGGACCGCTCAACCAAAATGAAGAAACATTTGAAGTCCGTCGCCTATATAAGGCACTCTCATACTCAAAGAAGGACACACCGAAATTCACCAAGAAATTTCTCTCTATGAACTTCATGCTTAGTTTAGCTTATTTCTCTACAATTTGTAAGGAGTTCCAAGTTTACTACAACTGGAACGTAGCAGTTTATGTTTAAACAAAGTTTGTAATTCAGTAAGTTGTATTTGTATTTTGTATTAATAATATTTGTATTATACAATTGATACTGTGTAAGTCCGTGTTGACGGCAAAATATTCTCTCTCTCTTCGTGTACCAATCTGAGTTAATTCTGGGCATCCAGATTAACAGTGCAGGAACCCTGACCACAATAAGTATGCTCTGTGCTTGCAGTTCAAACTGATCTGGCACATCAGAAACCATGAACATTGAAATAGGAATATTTTATTGTCATATTTGTGATCAATTTTATATTTTATATTATTGTTATGATTGTAAAAATTGGTATACTATTGACATTATTGATCCTTATTGTACTCTTAATATTATATAATGGAATATTTAATTTTAGTTTATGTTTATGAATCAGACAATGAATATATTACTGAATATATTGTTTATTATGGACCATCTCTTTATGTATTCTTTCATACTATATTAAATATTGCATTACAATTCTTCAACAATTAATCATAAAATGAGATTTATAATAGCTGCATTAGAACAGTTAAGTTTAGTTGATTTAACAAATAAAGGTGAAGTAGAAGTTTTTAGACATTGTTTGGTACGACAAGGAACATTTATGTATGAGTGGCATATAACCAATCATAACCAGTTATGTGACTGTCGAGAAACACAAAGAACTTTAGATCTATTTAATTGTATTATAGCCCATTTAGATCAATTATTAAGAAATAATAATTTTTAAAGAAAGTTATTATCTGTAATAGAATTTAAATCATACCTGGGATCGTTTAATGAAAAAATATTTTTAAAATATAATCTTTATGGTTTATATTCTGTTTTAATATTCCACCGTATCCTTGGTCAGATGCGTCTGTTTCTACAATCTTAGGATAATTGGGGTTACAAAGGTTTAAACATGGTAAAGTTTTTACATGCTTTTTAATTTCCTGTATCAATTTAGTATGTTCTTCTGTCCATGGTTTAGGATTCTTTTTTAATCTATTGTATAATGGTTTGCATAATATTCTTATATTTGGTAAGAAATCAGCAACATAATTTAAAGAACCTAAAAATCTTTGTAATTGATTTTTATCTTTAATTTCATTCGGGAATTTATCTGTAAATTCTATACTTCTATGAATTGGTACTATAGTATTTTGATATATTTCATGACCTAAGAATCTAATTTTTGTTTGAAAAATTTTTATTTTGGGTTTGGATAAAACCAATCCATTTCTTTTTATGATTTTATAAAAGATATGTAAATGTTTAATATGTTGATCAATGTTTTGACTAAATACTAAAACATCATCTATATAAGTTATAATAAAATCATATGGTGTAAAGATGTCATTCATAATTTTCTGGAATTCACTTGGTGCATTTTTTAAGCCAAATGACATAATGTTCCATTCATATTGTCCAAATGGTACGGTAAATGCTGTCTTATATTTATCTTTTTCATCTATTTGTACTTGCCAAAATCCTGATTTCATATCAAATTTTGAAAAGATTTCTGCTTTATATAATCTATTTAAGAGATCTTGTTTGTTTGGTATGGGATATCTAATCCATCTTAAAACCTTGTTTAATGGTTTATAATTGATTACCAATCTTGGTGCGCCTCGTTCTATCTCAGCATTTTTAATGACATAAAATGCTGCACATGACCATGGTGATTTACTTGGTCTAATTAAATTTTTGTTTAATAAATCTTGAATTTCTTTTTTACAAAATTCTAACATTTCTTGATTCATTTGAATAGGCCTGGCTTTAGTTGGTAGATCTTGTTCTTTAAAGTCGGGTTCATATGGTAAAGTTACTATGTGCTGTTTTCTATCCCAAAATGCTGTTGGTAAATCTGAACATAAGTCTTTTTCAAATTGTTCTTGAATTTTTTTAATTTGTTGTTTAGTATTTGGATTTTCTAACTGTTCTTCTATTCTAATAGAATGTAAATCCTTCTTTAAAAATTTTATTTGGTTTTCTAAATTATTAATTTTACTTATGTTTTCTTGTTGGAATAAATTTACATCATGATAATTTATTGGGGATATAAATTGAAAAAGAATATCTTGTCCTAACACATTGGTTTCTAATCCTAATTGTGTTACCTTAAAGGGATATAGCATTTGTAAGAATGGATTTCCTAATATGATTTGTGTATTAAGGTTTTTTATTAACATGAAACTGGTTTTAAAACAAATTCCATTATTACAAATATGTGCACTAGGTATTTTATAATCTATTTTGACTTTAGTGGAATTTGCTGCAGATAATGTCTGTTTAGTCTTATGAAAATATCTACTTGGTATGATTCCTTGGTCTATGCAGTTCATATCTGCACCTGAATCTAACATGGCTATAGTTTCTAATGTAAAATCTTTTATTGTCAAATTTATTTTTACATACCATTTTTGATATTTTATTCTTGTAATATCATTGAATTTTAACGCTGTTTCTCCCTCACTGTCTGATGTTATTGCTGTTGGTTTTTGTTCTATGTTTATTTTATCTTTTCCTGATGTTTGTCCTATTTCCTCATGCTGTGTTAATTTTTGATTTTGTTCTAAATAGTCACATCTTAATTTCAATTGTCTTACTTCTAATTTTAATTGTCTTATTTCTGCTTGTAAATCTATAGAAGAAATTGTGGTTACTGATTTTTTGTTTTTAAACATTTGTTCAATATCTTCAAACTTTGTTGGAGGTTCAGTTTCTTGTTTTATTTCTTCATTGATTAATTTGGTTAATTTTTTAAACATTTTACGTTTTATATTAGAATCTTGTACTTGTTCTATTTGTTCTAATACTTGATGGTATTCAGTTAGGACATTTATTTTATTCTTACAATTACAAATTTCTCCTTGACAATTATGGTTACTATCAGTACTACTTATTGTATCTGATGAATTGTCACTACTATATTCATCATCTAATTCTGCAGAAGATAATTTAATTTGGTCAATCTTATCTAATAATTGTTCTATGTTGTCAAGTTTTAATTCTAAACCTAATTCATATATTTTCTTTCTAGCAGGACATTCTTTTGCATAGTGTCCTTTCTGGTTGCATAAATAACATGTTATATTATTTTTATTATTTGGTCTTTTGAAGTTATTTTTTCTATAATTATTTCTTTTAAATTGTTTTCTTCTGAAGGGTTTTTTGTCTATTTGTTTATTATATCGTTTATGTTTGTAATTATATTTTTTATAAATCTTATCTGTCTTAAAAGGTCTATATTTCTTCTGTTTATGTTTCTTTATGGTTCCGAAACCAAATTGTTCACACCAGTTTCCTAATTCTTTTCTAGATTGTCTATTTTCCATTTTTAATTTATTTTGTAGTTTTATATCTCTACAGAGTCTTATTCCTGTTAAATTGACACACGTGATTAAATCTCCATATGTTAAATCATCGTATGATATATGGCCAAATTTTTGTTCAATTGTTTCTTTTACTTTTGTTGCAAATAATCTTGGTAATCCTGTTAAGAACTTTTCTTTCCAATGATATGCATTAGGGTCTGCTAGAGCATAAACTCTTTTGAGAAAATTGTCTTTATACCATCTAAAATTTTCTAATTTTCTACATTTTAAATTTTGTAGAATTTCACTGTTTCTTTCTGTATATAAATCTAAGTCTCCTATAAAATGTGATATAATATTGTATACTAGATATGCTAGGGTAAAAGATTGTGGTTGTCCTGTTGCTGGGTCAATAACTGGTTCACCTGTGGTACTATCAATTCTTCTTGCTGTTAATATATTCGTTTTTATCTCATTACTTAATAATTTATCCCACCAAGTTCTTAATTCTCCAGTAAATCCTAATATGATATTTTCCGCGGCATCTCTTTCTGTAATGCCAACTCTTTGTTTGTAAATATTTCCTACGATGACTATTTCTTTAGTTATTTGTATTATTTCTGTTTCTGATAGATCATCTATGTTCCATTCATAAATATTTTTTGCATTATATTGTTTTTGTTTTCTATCTAATATTTTTAAATCATCTGGTCTGTTATTTTGCCTTTCAATAGTATTTATGGGAATATTAATGTCTTGGTCAGAGTCTGATATTTCCAATGGATTGTATATACTTTCATCATCTGAAGAAGAAGAAGTGTCATTATATTCTGTGAGAATGATTATTTTTACTTTATCTTTATTCTTATTTGGTTCTTCTATTTTTATTCCTCCTAAAGTACTAGTTGGAGAAGTATTTTGTTCGTTTATTATTTTTTGTAATAATTTTGACATATCACTTAATTCTGTCTTTGGACTTATTGTTACTGTATCAATTGAGTTTTGTGAAGGTGGTATCATTTTTGTGAAAGGTTTATTAATTTGTTTTTTAGCTGGGTCTATATCATATGGTTTTGGATTACTATAGCGTTGAGATAAATATATTGTGTTTGGTTTGGGCATTATGGGAGATGGTGCCTGAGGTGTTTCTATATGTTCTATATTAATTATTTCTTCATGATTTCTATCTAATTTTTCTTCCATCCTATCTAATTGTTGTCCTATTATGTGTAATGTTACATTAGTCCAATTATTTTGTAAATTAATATCTCTTATGTCATTACTCTGTATATTTTTAGTATCTACAATTGGTTGCATTCCATGAGATATTTGGTTCTTTTTAAAAAATACTCTATCTAATGGTGGTCTTTCACATTCATGGGCTATATCGCTAGGTCCACCATCATTATTTACTTTGTGCCATTTATGTATTTTCTTTTCTAATATATTTAACCTATTTTCATGAAAATATTTCAAATATGTAAAAAATGGTATGGTTTTTTCGACTTGTTCACAAAAAGCAAAGAATTGTTTTTTAATTAGACTTTGTTCTTTTCTGGAATAGGTTTGTAAAAATATGTCTCTTTTCCCCCGATTTTGATCTGACATATAGTCAGCTTGAATACGGTCTTTATCAATGTCAAAGGGTTGAGTTAATGTGTTAAGCGTAAAAGTGCTGTCTTCATAGGGTTGACTAAATTGACTTTGTCTAAAAACACCTTCTTGTATGTTGATACCTTGAGGAACATGTTGTGGTTTTGTATGTTGGTCAAATGTTTCTTCTATTGGTTTAGTACCAGAGGTTTCTCCTACAAAAGGTCCTTGATAATGTGGAATAGTGGAGTCTTCAGAAATACTTGTATCGGGCTGTATATCTATGGTATGTCTTCTACGGGAGGATTCTAAGGAATGTCTAGATGGTTGATATATACTATGAGTGGTTTGTCTAAAAGAATTAGATCTTTTAAATTTTAATTCTACTGTTCCATCATTATTTTAAATAATATAATCTATTTCTGTATTTTCTTTAGCAGGTAAACTTGGCATTGTTTTGACTGGATATTTCCATGTTTCTGGTAGATTGACATCTTTCCATTGTATCGCTTTTGGTATATTTATATTAGCTTTGGTTTGGTCAATTTCCCAAAATATTGTTTCTCCTGTTTGTCTATTATGATCAATAGCATTAGGACATAATCCTGTATTCATTATTTTATAATTTAATCTATAAAATACTTCATAAATATGGGATCCTTTTAACATATTATAGTTATGTGTTAATATGTCTAATGTCAATATTTTCATTATATGAGGATCAGTTAAAGAAATTGTGAAATTAGGAAAACAGTTTGAATATATTGGTCCATTAGTTAAACTAGTTTCAAATAATCCTAATAAAGAATCTTTATAATTAAGATGTCTACAGTCTCTTAGTGCGACATGCATACTAGTATTTAATCTTTCTACTGTTAATGGTTTTATGGCAATTTGTACTAATCCTATATGCATAAATCTATATCCTTGATTAATATATTTTAATATAGTCTTTTTTACTTAATAAACTCATAGATTGATTTTCAGAATATAAAGGTACTACTTTTTCTTTTGTTTTAATTGCTCTGGCGGATTTAAAATCTAATATACCTGTTTTATATATTGTATCTATTGGTGTCTTGAGGGGTTTCCAATTTGTTAATTGTTGATTATTCCAAATACTTTCTCTAGATAATATTATTTTACTATTATCTGTATTAATATTTAAATCATTTATAAGTTCGTCATCAGCTTGTCTCGACCTAGAAGATCTATTTCTCCTAAATAAACTCATCTTAAACGTCTAGGGTGTTCACATACACTTCCTTCTCTACTTGTTCTGCAGGACTTACACATTTTGCCTGACTTATGACTTTCGTGACACAGTTCCAACCCTAAAAGTTTAATTTGAATTTATTTAAGCCAAATAAAGCCTTCACTGGCTCTGATACCATAAAACGATCCCAGGTATGATTTAAATTCTATTACAGATAATAACTTTCTTTAAAAATTATTATTTCTTAATAATTGATCTAAATAGGCTATAATACAATTAAATAGATCTAAAGTTCTTTGTGTTTCTCTACAATCACAAAAATTGTTATGATTTGTAAGATGCCATTCATACATAAATGTTCCTTATCGTACCAAACAATGTCTAAAAACTTCTACTTCACCTTTATTTGTTAAATCAACTAAACTTAACTGTTCTAATGCAGCTATTATAAATCTCATTTTATGATTAATTGTTGAAGAATTGTAATGCAATATTTAATATAGTATGAAAGAATACATAAAGAGATGGTCCATAATAAACAATATATTCAGTAATATATTCATTGTCTGATTCATAAATATAAACTAAAATTAAATATTCCATTATATAATATTAAGAGTACAATAAGGATCAATAATGTCAATAGTATACCAATTTTTACAATCATAACAATAATATAAAATATAAAATTGATCACAAATATGACAATAAAATATTCCTATTTCAATGTTCATGGTTTCTGATGTGCCAGATCAGTTTGAACTGCAAGCACAGAGCATACTTATTGTGGTCAGGGTTCCTGCACTGTTAATCTGGATGCCCAGAATTAACTCAGATTGGTACACGAAGAGAGAGAGAATATTTTGCCGTCAACACGGACTTACACAGTATCAATTGTATAATACAAATATTATTAATACAAAATACAAATACAACTTACTGAATTACAAACTTTGTTTAAACATAAACTGCTACGTTCCAGTTGTAGTAAACTTGGAACTCCTTACAAATTGTAGAGAAATAAGCTAAACTAAGCATGAAGTTCATAGAGAGAAATTTCTTGGTGAATTTCGGTGTGTCCTTCTTTGAGTATGAGAGTGCCTTATATAGGCGACGGACTTCAAATGTTTCTTCATTTTGGTTGAGCGGTCCGTGAGTTGGCTTTGTCTTTTTCAAGTAGTGCTTTGTCGAGTCATTTGTCTTTTTTGCTTTTCTTTTTCTTTATCTGCTTTGTCTTTTTCTTTCAGTGCTTTGTTGAGTCACTTGTCTTTTTCTCCTTGTCTTTTTCTTTCAGTGCTTTGTTGAGTCACTTGTCTTTTTCTCCTTGTCTTTTTCTTTGTCGGCCACTTGGTGTCATTTTTCTTTTTCTTTGTCGGCCATGTTGTCTTTTTCTGGTAAGTGCTTCTTATCTTTGTTGCTTACATCATATGCCTTGTGGGTCCTGTGTGGGCCATTTATATCTCTGCTTGTGTAAAAAAGTCATCATTGTCGTTGGAGAGATCTATAGGAGAGGAGACAGAACTTTTGGTTTCTTTTATTTCTTTCAATAATTTGTCATATTCTTCTTCTGACGTACATTTGGCCATTTGGGCCATGACTTGTTGTTTCCTGGCTAGGAATGTTTATTGTTTGGTAATTTGAATTGGGCTCAAAGTTTTACAATATTGAGGTTGAGAGACAGAAATTGGTCTACAGCTTTTGGGCTACAATTATTTGGATCGGTCTTCGTCCACCATTTTATTTTGTATTTGCGGACGAGATTTGGTATTTGAAAAGTATCTAGGGTTTGGTCTTTTATTTGGTGTTTGATTTTTTTATTTTAAAAATATTTTTTAATAAATAATAAAAATAAAAATACAATATTTTCAATGGAATAGATATTTTATTTTTTTATTAAATAAAAAATAAAAAATCACAATGAAAACATATGCACCCTAAATTTATTGATATTTAGATTTTTATAAAAAATATATTTTTTATTTTTTTAATATTTAAACTCTGAAAAAAATTAATCAATAAAAAATACTTTTTAATTAAAAAAATTAAGCTATTTAAAAAATGATTTTTTTAAATAATAATTTTTTTACACTTTAAATATTTTATTAAAAAATTAAATATATAAATTTGTTGTATACATTTTTTTTTAAATTTAAAATAAATTATTTTATTAAAAAATTAAAAAATATTAAAAAATATTTTTTAATATAAAGTATTTTTCACCTTTAATTTGAATTTAAAATTTGAATTCAATGGACCTAGACAAAATTTGAATTAAAATCCAAACATAATCATGACCATTAGTAGACTAGGTACCAGGTAGGCTTTCTATGTGGCAAACCAATCAACAACAGTACAACAAAACAGTATGCTTTCTCCCAAAAAAAAAAAAGTAATATTCATAAATTCATAAATTAATTTCTGAAATAATTTAATTGAATGTTTTTATCATTAAATTAACAATATATAATTTAAATTTTTAATATAATATCATTTTATTTAAATTATTAAATGATTATTAGTATTGTTATACATTTTAAAGTTATATTATTAAGAGATAAGTACTCTCTTAATACTAAAAAGGTAGGCTTACTTTCATTTTTTAAAAAATATAATTAATATTATTAAAATAATAGATTTTAGAAAAAAATATTATTTAATTTATATAGTAAATAAAATTATTAGTTTATTTTTTAATTTTAAAAAATATATTAATTAATAATTGTAAAAAATTTAAAATATTTTTAATATGAAAGAAATAATTACTAAATATTTTAAAAATTTTAAAAATTAATTAATAAATTTTTTAAATTATAAAAATTAAATAATAAAAAATTTAACGGTAAGTTAATTTTTAAATTTTTTAAAATATTAAAATATTTTAATATATTTTTAAAATTAATAAATTAATTAATAAATTTTTTATATTATAAAAATTAAATAATAATTTTTTCTAAATTTTATTAAATTTCTTCTTACTGTAACCTAAGCTCATTTATACTTGAGTTTTAATTAAAGTGAGCAGGTTCAGATAAATTGATAAATTGAATTAATTTAATTATTTAATTTAATTTTTTTATTATTTTATTCAATTTAATTAAATTTTTAATTTTAAAAATTTTAATTATTTTAATTTAATTTTAATTAAAATAAATTAAAAAAAATTAAATTAAATCGATCAGTGATAATAATATATTTTTTAAAATAATATAAAAAAATTAAATTAAAAATAAAATATTTTATTTAAATTTTAAAATATTAAAAATAAAATATAAAAAATAAAAAATTTATTAAAAATTAAAATCTCTCAAATCAAATTAAATAAAATAAAATTTAATAAATTCTATTTAATTTTTAATTAAAATTAAACTAATTTAATTTTATAAATATTAAAATTTCAATTTCCACTTATAATATTGAATTTTAAATCGAATCTATCGGTGACTCAAAATTTCTTAACGGCATTTTACCTAAACAAATACCCTTGGATTCCTTCGTATAAGAAACAAAAAAAAAAAAAAAAAAATTTCTATAAGAGGCGCGCAAGGGCACCTCTCTCTCTCTCTCTCTCTCTCTCTCTCTCTCTCTCTCTCTTTCTTTCTCTCTCGCTCTCTACCTGAGGTCTGAAGTGACACTGATCTCTCTTTTTCTATGCGTTTCTAACCACACCCACTTCCTCCTCTCACATTCTCCTCAACCCTAAAGTAGTAGCATAATAGTGTATCGATTTGCATATGGCTTGCTTGACGAATTGCTTCAGAAACGCCGATCCACGCACTGACGGTGACACTAGAGGTACTGCTTTTAACTGACACCTTTACAGTAACCAGTAGAAAATATGACAGAGTAATATTTCCATGGCAGCTCTTGAATTATACTTTTCTTTTATGCTCATGGCAAAACCAATCCTCCATTTTTTTTCAATTTTATGGGATCCATTTTATTTTTCAGTTCTTAGAAATGTTTTTTTTTTTTCAAAGTTCTTAGAAGTTGTCTTCGTGTTTGATGGACGGAAAAAATATAGATGTGTACTCTTTCTTTGAGGTAAAACATAAGAGGAAAACGATTGAAGTGGTTCCACTGGTTCAATTTAGTTTTATTACTTTAATAGGTTTGGTTAACTTTAGAATCGGTTTTGGTTAGCTTTAGAATCGGTATATTGCTTTTAAGATTTTTCGAATTGAATTAGAGTTGAATCCATCAATGTTCACCCCTAAATTGACGGGCTAAAATGGAAGCATGAAAATTTTGGAGGATTAAAAGGTATTTTCTTAAAAAAATGAAAGGAAAGGGCACGATAGCTACCCACGTGGCTTTTATCTTCTGGCAAAAATAAAGAAGAAAAGATAAAGGAGAGTCGGGAAGAGACAATGGAGTAAAAAAAAAAAGAAATGGGGAGGAAAGAAGAGAGAGCGGATAAGATGGGGAAGGGGCAGAATTTCATAACAGAAAGAGAGAGAGAGAGAGAGAGAGAGAGAGAGAGAGATAGAGATGAGAGGAAGAGGGAAAGAAATAGAGAGAGTGGGTCAAGAGGAGAAGATTTTTTTTTTGGGTTCTCGCTTCCATGAAATCTCAGGGCGAGTTTCAATTTTATTCCCCTGCCATTTATAAGTTCCTACAGCCACCTACAGGCTCTTTTCGTATAAGGTACAAACCAGCCGAAATTCTTTATTCTTCACTCTAAACTTTACATCCATTTTAAGGATTTTAATGGAAGCATGAAAATTTTGGAGGATTAAAAGGTATTTTTCTTAAAAAAAAAAAGAAAGGAAAGGGCACGATAGCTATCCACGTGGCTTTTATCTTCTGGCAAAAATAAAGAAGAAAAGATAAAAGGAGAGTCGGGAAGAGACAATGGAGGAGTAAAGAAAAAGAAAGGGGGAGGAAAGAGAGAGAGAGAGAGAGAGTGGGTCAAGAGGAGAAGATTTCTTTTGGGGTTCTCGCTTCCATGAAATCTCAGGGCGAGTTTCAATTTTATTCCCCTGCCATTTATAAGTTCCTACAGCCACCTACAGGCTTTCTTCATATAAGGTACAAACCAGCCGAAATTCTTGATTCTTCACTCTAAATTTTAGATCCATTTTAAGGATTTTACTTTCAATTTAGTCATTCTCTCAAAGGAGTATAAGCTCACCCTTTTTATTTGTCTTGGTTCTCTTGGTTTAATTATTGTTTGTCTTTTTACTCTTGTAGCTACACTTTTGTATTTATGAGTAAAATCTATTTGGGTTTCTTGTGATATCATTATAATAGAGCAGACTTTTGTGCATTAAATTTTCTCTCATGCTCAGCTAAGTTTGATGGAATGAATATAAGTTCACTCTTCACCAACTGTAATTTCTACTCTTTATAAATTCTTTTATTTACGTATTAACTCTTACAGACTTATTAAGAATGAAAATGCTTTTTGTTTGCTTCAAAGATTCTAAACTTATCCCCTGATTTGATCAATATTTGTTCATGAACATAAAAGAGATTATCAGTAACTCTATTTATGTTTATTGATATGATATGGAAAGAAATTAAAAAAAAAAATACTGTTGTTATCTTACTGAGGGTATAGTAATATATCATTTTTTTTTTTATTTGATAGTTTGATGGCAATTTTCCTTTTCACCAAGCAGATAACACCTTATGTGTTTATAAAATTATTGTGAGAAAATAATTTTTATGGTTAATACTTATTACATAATAAGGCTCTGGTCTATTTTAGAATTATGTGTTTCATGCATGTTTGATTTATATATATATTATATATATATATATACCAACAAACACACATGATCGAACATACATCGAGTGATTCAGAGTCAATAGTATTTTCAATAGTACCTCACTTTGTAACTCAAGTTTCTTCTACGGCACAACAATTTGCCGGATCGAAGAGATCTGGTTTTCCAATCGGTATATCAAGAAAGTATAAGAATAATATTACTAACCTCTCAGAGTCATTGGCCTTTTAATAAAGCAATCAAATTATGGCAATTTTCCTGATGTGAAAGATCAGGCTAAGTTGTAATCACAGAGTATACTTATGATGTTTTAATTTTATTACAGAGGTTAGGGTTCCTGCAATCTTAACTTGGAATTCCCAGAATTTCAGAATTAAGTCAGAGTGAGGGTGAGGGGGAGAAGAGAAGAGTGTCGTCAACACGGTCTTTATATAAGTAGCAAAAATAAACTTATAACAAAATAAACTTACTTTTTACAAAACTTGAAACATTTTATAGAATTTCTGAGAAATATAAAGAAATAAGTGGAAGAGGAATGATTTATAGAGGAAGTGTGAAGATAGAGAAAATATAGAGAGAGTAGTTATATCCAGATGTGTGCCTTCACAAGGGGAGAGGCTCCCTTTTATAGAAAATTTTTAAGTTTTTACTGTTGAGTCACAAGACCTTTACTGTTGATTCATGCGGCTTTTACTGTTCATGAATAGTAACTTGTCTGCTTCTTTTTATTGTAGATGAATAGTTTGTCTGCTATCTTCTTTTACTGTTTTTGTCTCAACTGTTCATGAATAGTAGCTTGTCCGCCTCCGAACCTTACTGTGTCTGTCTTTTGTGTCTGTCTTTTAGTCTGAGTTTTAGGATGAAGATAAAGAGGTGTCCCGCCTTTTCTTTCCCTTTTCTTTTTCTTTTTTCTTTATTTTCTCTTTCTCTTTCTTTTCTTTTCTTTTTACTTTATCTGTCTTGCTTTTGATTTTTGTTGCTGGAAGAACTTTATAGCTGTCGTCTTCATTACTATCACAGTATGAAGATGTTTAGTTTTTACTAGAGGATGACGTCTGAGATGACGCTGTTGACTCCGTTTCCGAACTGGACTGTCTCTTTCTTCTGCTGAGTGCCTTCTTTGATAATTTTTATCAGAGAATTTCTTTGAAGATTCTTTATTGGAAGTTTGCTTTATTTTTTCCTTTTTTATTGATTCTCCTGAAGCAAGATGATTGAACATTTGCTGATAAATCA
Source organism: Manihot esculenta (assembly GCF_001659605.2). NCBI lineage: Eukaryota > Viridiplantae > Streptophyta > Magnoliopsida > Malpighiales > Euphorbiaceae > Manihot > Manihot esculenta. Next base: position 7,926,609 of record NC_035167.2, read on the forward strand.
TTTTATATTCTTTGGGAGTTTTAGCTGCTGTTAACAAGGCCTGATATTGGGCTTTCTGGGCACCAAATGAGGGTTCTGCTTGCAATGTTAATTTACCAGCATAAGATACAGTTGAGAATTGGATTCTCTTGGTTATCCAATTTTTTACCACTTCTTCCGTGGTAAGTTTCTGAAGGATCTCCACCATTTTATTTTGTGCTTTTTTACTGAAATATTTAATTCTGTTATATATTGAAAATTGAAATACCATTGCTATACCTAAGGAATAAAAAATTTTATATAAAAATACATTAAAGGAAGGATATACTTTTCATTTTGGGCTAGCTTATAATTACTTTTAAAATATTGATATACATGAAGTACGTTTTGAGATAGAATATCTTTAGTAATACCTCTCTACTACCACCATTTTAAAAATCAATTTGAAAATCTGGTGGTTGCTTTAATGCTTTGTTAGTCAAAATATATTAATCACGAATGAGTTGTGGTAGGATTTTGAATACTTAAAATACTTGTCCATGCATCAATATAATCAAAATGATTATATAAAGTACAATACTTTTTAAAATTTTTAAATGTCAGTGCAATATATAAATTTGAGACTGGCCAATCTTTTGGAAGAATAATCCTTTTTATTTGAATAGAAGAGTACGCTATTATAACACTGGTCTTTCTCTCACATTGTGCCAGGGGCGTAGAATGGGCCTCACTAGACTTCCATACCGTATCATAACATACCATATCGAGGGCTAGTGGGTCATCCAATATCCATCCACATCAACATCATATTATGCAATGCATCATATTCATGAATTCTAATGCAAAACAACCTAGTACATATCATGGCATTCGTGATGTATGAACATGCTAAAAATTTCATTTACTTTAAAACATAGTTCAATTCTACTCACCTCTGGCTACTAACACTGCTGACCTCCTCGGTTCCTCGGGTCCAATCCTACACAGGTGGACTCAAATGAGGGACCAAACATATTCTATAAGGACTCTAAACAACTCCCCAAAAACCCCCTAAAACATCACAAAACATGCATGCAAAACAAGTAAAGGAAGGCTGAGCAGGGGACTTTCGGTGGTAGGTTCGGCGGCCGAAGGTCCCTACAGATCGGAAAGTCAGACACTTTCGGGGGCAGGTTCGGCGGCCGAAAGTCCTTCCAGAGCCAAAAGTCACTAACCTTCGACGGCAGATTTCGCGGCCGAAACTCCCCTCCAGAGCATAAAGTCCAAACTTTCGGAGGCGAGTTTAGGCGGCCAAAACTGCCTCCACAGGCAGGTTTGGCAGTTGAAATTGGCTTTGACGGCCGAACCTGGATTCTCCAGAATGGCAGAACCTGAGCCTCACACACACATCCAGCCACCCAAAACCTTCCCAACACACAACCAACTATTCTAAAGCATGCATAAATACATTTTCAAGCATATAGGGGCATAAAACTAGCCTAAACCCCAATAAACATAAAAAAAGCATCACATTTAACATACATTAAACATAAGCCCTAACATTTTACATTTACTCTAAACATGCATCAAAACCCTTAACCCCTTCTTAAAACTTACTTAAAACATAAAAAAAGGTGAGGATCTACTTTTACCTCTTGAAGATCGAGAGGAGAGGCGATCCAAACTTGGAGATGTGGAGGAAACGAGCTCCGAGGTCTCCAAGCTTCGAAACTTTGATCTTAGCTCAAAAATCTTCAGAACCAAATTAAAACTCATTAAAACTTGAAGTGATTGAAGGAAAACACAAAATTAACCAAAGGAGGGCGAAATCTCACCTATGCCCGAAAATAGGGAGAGAAAACTCGCCCATTTTTGGACAAGGGGCTTTTTATAGGTGGCTGGCCAGACCACCTTCGAGGGCTAAAGGTGCTTCCGCAAGCTCCCCATGTTCGGCGGCCGAACCTGGATTTTCCTCCCTTGGTCTTTTCTTTCAAAACTTAATTTCTTTCTTCATTAAAATCATGAAAACATGTAAAAACATTTTAGAAAACCTTTATTTTATCCTTCTAGAAGGCTCCGTCATCCAAGAATTCCGGATTTCAATGGAGATTCCGCCGGAAGGTAGGAATTCTGATGCCGGGGTCTAGCCGGGTATTACATTCTTCCCCCCTTAAGAACATTCGTCCCTGAATGTTCAACAAACAAACCCATGCATAGCATAAACATAAATACATAAAAACACATAACACTAACCTTAAAAGAGATAAGGGTATTACTGGAGCATGGACTCCTGTGTCTCCCAGGTACACTCTTCCATGTTGTGGTGATTCCAAAGGACTTTCACCATCGGGAATTCCTTGTTCCTCAGCTTTTTGATCTGCGTGTCTAGGATCCGCACTGGCTGCTCAACATAGGTGAGATCTCCTAGGATCTCCACATCAGGCTCATTAAGGACCTTGCCCAGATCTGACATGAACTTCCTTAACATGGAAACATGAAAAACCGGATGGATTCTCTCCATGGAAGCAGGTAAATCCAACTTGTATGATACACTCCCAATCTTTTGCAAGATCTTAAAGGGTCCGATGTACTGTGGAGCTTGCTTACCTTTCTTCCCAAAACGAATCACCCCTTTCATAGGAGACACCTTAAGCAACACCATATCTCCCTCCTGAAACTCTACATGCTTCCTGCGGATGTCTGCATAACTCTTTTGCTTGCTCACAGCAGTTCTGATCCTTTCTCTGATGATGGGCACCATCCTTCTGGTGATCTCTACTAACTCAGGCCCTGCCAAGGCCCTTTCTCCATCTTCTTCCCAGCAGACAGGTGACCTACACTTCCTTCCATATAAAGCTTCATATGGAGCCATCCCTATGCTAGCATGATAGCTGTTATTGTAGGCAAACTCCACCAAGGCTAAGAGCTCGGATGAAGAATCAAGGCTAAAGAGCCCGGTAAAGAGCTAAAATGCTCATAAAAATATTTAGGGCTAAAGAGCCCGGTAAAGAGCTAAAACATTCGTAAAATATAATCAGGGCTAAAGAGGTAAAGAGCTAAAGTGCTCGTAAAGCTAATCAGCTGAAATGCTCATTAAAAAGATCCAGGACTTAAAGCCCAAAAGACGCTTCAAATCAAAATGCTTAGAAGAAGACGCAGAAGGGCAGACCAATAAGGTCAAGTCAAAAGGACAAGGCCAAAAGGAATGACCACCAAGGTCAGACCTTCCATAAAGAAGACCTAAAAGGGCATACCACTAAGGTCAGATCAGAAAGGCAGATTACCAAGGTCAGACCTTCCAAAAGGAAAACCAACAAGGTCAGATCTTTCATAAAAAAGATCACCAAGATCAGATTTAAGCAAGGGGCAAAACTATTTCATATTAAATTGGAAAATAATTCATTGAGAATTTTTCTCGTTTTTATAGATATAAAATTTACTCTCTTGGTTCGATTTATATTAAATCGACCAATTCAACTGATTGCACTTTCCTTTGAAATTCATAAGCGTCTGCCAAATGAACAGTTGGCATCGAATTAGCAGGTCGGATTCCCTTCTCCAACAGTCATAAATAACCCTCGGAGAAGTAAAAAGGCATTTGATAACATATAAAAAATAGGACCCAGTAAGATCATGACATGTGTATATAGGATTCAGAAGGGTCGTACGAACCTTTCCATATGATAGGACCAGGCAGTGGGAAGCCCGACCTATGGAGTACAAAGATCAGACCACCAACACTCCTGACTTTATCAAAATCCGGAACGGACAAACAGACCTCTTCAAAGCTCGTACCAATAAACGAAAATTAAATACTGACACTATTGACCTTAGTGACTTAGGGAATTTCACCTCGATACAGACTAGATGACTCGAGCATGACTTGATGAGACTGGAGTAAATTGCCTACCTTTTACGCACTGGCCGTCTCTTTGATACAGCACCGAGATCATAAATACGCATGTGGTAGGTACGAACTAGTCGGCTCCGCATTTATTATCATATCATCCATCATTAATGTGTCGGCTAACACACTTGCAAAAAAGCATCGATACCCAGTCTAATGGGAACATGGCACAAAGAGCGTCAAAATAATCAGATGTATATATATCACTGAACTAACTTAAAAGAGGGGTGAACTCTTTCTCTCTCTCTCTCGCCCACACACATGCAGAAATACTAGAACACATCCTGTTTCTTTCGGAAGCTTTCTCTTATCTTCTCCTCTCTGTTTTATTTCCCTTGACACCACTAAAAGGTCCCAGATCTGACTTGAACGTCGGAAGGTCTTCAATGGGTATCTCCGGTAGACTCTTGACCTTTTTTCCCATATTTTGCGGGCTCTTTCCTTAAAATTGAGCATGGAGGGATCCAAAAAAAATTTTAAATTCATTCTTTTTTCATTAAACCGATCATAGTTCATTGATCTACCTATTAAATCAAACCACAGTCCAAATATCTGCATATGATAACCCTGCTGGATTTTGATTTATCATAAGCTAAAAACAAATTTATAGATATTTGATTTGTTAAGATTTGAGAACTCATTTGTTTAATAAAGATACAAGCGGATTTAGAAATATATCCATTTAATTAAAATTTTTTAGTCTAGATTTATTATTTTTAATTTAAATTTATTAATATTGATGTAAATGAGTTGAATTGTTAGTATATTATTTGCAATTTACCTTTATAAGACTCGGTTTATTTTAATTCCATTGTTAAACAGATGAAATTTAAGGATGCGTCTAGTAATCTCGTAGGATTTTTATTTTTTACTTTTCCAAATTAAACAATTTTTTATTTTTGTTATTTATTTCATAAAGATTGTTTGCATAAAAATAAATTTAGAAATTTTTATATAAAAATAAAAAGTAAAATATTTTTTTAAAAAATATAATATTTAATAATAAAATAAAAATATAAATAATTGCACATAAAAATAAATAATAAATTATTTTTGTAATGCATATGATATTATAATAAAAAAAAATTATTATTTGATTTCAATACTATAGAAAAACTCATTGATTACTCTTTAAATTTAAAAATATATTAATTTATTTATAAAATTTTAAAAAAATCTACTAATTAATCCATTTCATCAATTTTAGTTATTAAGTATTATAAAAATAAAAAAATTATTATTTAGTTCTCTAATATAAAAACTCACTAATTAATCAATTAATTTTAATAAATATATTAAAATATTTTTGAAATCTCGTTAATTAATTAATTAATTTTAAAAAATATATTAAAATATTCTTAAAACAATATAGTATTAATCTCTCTATCAATTTTACCTATTAAATATTATAAAATTATTTAAAATGCTTTTAATATGAAAAAAATAATTAATAGATATTTTATAAAAATTAAGAAATTAATTAATAATTTTTTCGTACGAATTAAATAATAAAATATTTAACAATTAAACTAATAAAAAGACTAATTAATATATTATGTAATATTTTAGAGATATTTAAATATATTTTTCAAAATTGAAATACTAACCAATGAATTTTCAATATTATAAGAATTAAATAATAAATTTTTTTTAATTATTTTTTTAAAATGGGAATTGGAGATTGAGGGAGTAGAACCAAAATCTCTCATATTTAAGGTATCAAAATACAAGAAGGTATATTTAGACAGGGACAATTTAGTCAACCTTATGACGATAATGATTTTACCATCAATACTTTAACCCAAGCTTTTACCCTTGATAAAGATCAAATTCAAGCTGACTATATGTCAGATCAAAACGGGGGGAAAAGGAGCCTATTTTTGCAAACCTATTCCAGAAAAGAACAGAGTCTAATTAAAAAACAATTCTTTACATTTTGTGAACAAGTAGAAAAAACTATACCATTTTTTACATACTTAAAATATTTTCATGAAAAGAAATTAAATGTATTGGAAAAGAAAATACATAAATGGCACAAAGTAAATAATGAAGGAGGAGTTAGTGATTTAGCCCATGAATGCGAAAGACCACCACTTGATAGAGTATTTTTCAAAAGGAACCAAATATCTCATGGAATGCAAGCAATTGTAAATACAAACAATATCGAAGATAATAATATAAGAGAAATTAATTTACAAAACAACTGGACTAATGTATCATTACATATCATAGGCCAACAATTAGATAGAATAGAAGAAAAGATAGATAGAAATCACGAAGACATTACAAATATAGAACACATAGAAACACCACAGGCACCATCTCCTTTAACACCTAAACCAAACACAATATATTTATCTCAGAGATATAGCAATCCAAAACCATATGATATAGATCCAGCGAAAAAACCCATTAATAAACCTTTCACCAAAATGATACCTCCATCACAAAATCCCATAGAAATAGTAACTCTAAAGCCAAAGACAGAATTAAATGACATGTCAAAATTCTTGCAGAAAATTATAAGTGAACAAAGTACTGCTCAAAAACCCAGTGTGGCAGGAGGCATTAAAATAAAAGAACCTACACAAAGTAAGATACCTACACAAAGTAAGATACCAAGTGAAAATACTAACAAAGACAAAAATAAAATAACAATTTTAACTGAATATAATGAAACCTCTTCCTCAGAAGATGACACTATAAACAATCCCTTAGAAGCATCAGACTCTGACCAAGACAATGTTATTCCTTTAAATACTATAGGCAAAAGACAATATGAAACTAGACCAGATGATTTAAAAATATTAGATAGAAAACAAAAACAGTATAATGCAAAAAATATTTATGAATGAAATATCGATGATCTATCAGAAACAGAAATAATACAAATAACCAAAGAAATGGTCATAGTAGGAAATATTTATAAACAAAGAGTCGGCATTACAGAAAAAGATGCCGCTGAAAATATCATATTAGGTTTTACTGGCGAACTAAGAACTTGGTGGGACAAATTATTAAGCAATGAAATAAAAACAAATATACTAAATGCAAGAAGAATAGATAGTATTACAGGAGAACCTGTCATCGACCAATCTACAGGACAACCACAATCTTTTACCTTAGCCTATTTAGTGTACAATATTATATCTCATTTTATTGGAGACTTAGATCTATATACAGAAAGAAATAGTGAAATATTACAAAATCTCAAATGTAGGAAGTTAGAAAATTTTAGATGGTATAAAGACAATTTTCTAAAACGAGTTTATGCATTAGCTGACCCAAATGCATACCATTGGAAAGAAAAGTTCTTAACTGGATTACCAAGATTATTTGCAACAAAAGTGAAAGAAACAATTGAACAAAAATTTGGTCAAATATCATATGATGATTTAACATATGGAGATTTAATAACATGTGTTAATTTAACAGGAATAAGATTATGTAGAGATATGAAACTACAACAAAAATTAAAAATGGAAAATAGACAATTTCGGAAAGAATTAGGAAATTGGTGTGAACAATTTGGATTTGGAACCATAAAGAAACAAAAACATACAAAATATAAACCTTTTAAAAATAAAATTTATAGACAATATAAGTACCCTAGGAAGTCCTTTAATAAACAATATAAGAAGCAGATTACTAAAAAAACCTTTTAAGAAACCCTTTAAAAGAAACAATTATAAGAAAAACAATTTTAAAAGATCCAATGATAAAACAAACATAACTTGTTATTTGTGTAATCAAAAAGGACATTATGCAAAAGAATGTCTTGCAAGAAGAAAAATACATGAATTAGGTTTAGAATTAAAAATAGATAACATAGAACAATTATTAGAAAAGATTGACCAAATTAAGTTATCTTCCTCGGAATCAGATTATGAATATAGTAGTGATACTGCAACAGAAACAATAAGTAGTTCAGATAGTAACCATGATTGTCAAGGAGAAATTTGTAATTGTAACAATAAAATAAATGTTTTAACAGAATATCAACACGTACTAGAACAAATAGAACAAGTACAAGATTCCAATATTAAACGAAAAATGTTTAAAAAATTAACAAAATTAATAAATGAAGAAATAAAACAAGAAAATGAACCACCAACGAAGTTTGAAGATATTGAACAATTATTTAAACAGAAAAAACCCATAACAACAATTTCTTCTATGGATCTACAATCATAAATAAAACAACTAAAATCAGAAGTTAGACAATTAAAATTAAGATGTGATTATTTAGAACAAAATCAAAAATTAACACAACAGGTGGAAAAAGGACAAACATCAGGAAAAGATAAAATAAACGAAGAGCAAAAACCCCTAGTCATAACTTCTGACAGTGAAGGAGAAACAGCATTAAAATTTAATGATATTACAAGAATAAAATATCAAAAATGGTATGTAAAAATAAATTTAACAATAAAAGATTTTATATTAGAAACCATAGCTATGTTAGATTCAGGGGCAGACATGAATTGCATAGATCAAGGAATCATACCAAATAAATACTTTCATAAAACTAAACAAACTTTATCTGCAGCTAATTCAACTAAAGTCAAAATAAATTACAAAATACCTAGTGCACATATTTGTAACAATGGAATATGTTTCAAAACCAGTTTCATGTTGATTAAAAATCTCAATACACAAATTATCCTAGGAAATCCATTCTTACAAATGTTATACCCCTTTAAAGTCACACAATTAGGATTAGAAACCAATGTATTAGGATAAGATATTATATTTAAATTCATAACACCTATCAACTACCATGATGTTAATTCAGTTCAACAAGAAAACATAAGTAAAATTAATAAGTTAGAAAATCAAATCATATTTCTAAAACAAGATTTACATTCTATTCGAATAGAAGAACAGTTAGAAACTCCAAACATTAAACAACAAATTAAAACACTGAAAGAACAATTTGAAACAGACTTATGTTCAGATTTACCAACAGCATTTTGGGATAGAAAACAGCACATAGTAACTTTACCATATGAACCAGACTTTAACGAATAAGATATACCAACTAAAGCAAGACTTATACAAATGAACCAAGAAATGTTAGAATTTTGCAAAAAAGAAATTCAAGATCTATTAGCAAAACGGTTAATTAGACCAAGTAAATCACCATGGTCATGTGCAGCTTTTTATGTAAATAAAAATGCTGAGATAGAAAGAGGTGCACCACGATTAGTAATTAATTATAAACCATTAAATAAGATTTTAAGATGGATTAGATATCCCATACCAAACAAACAAGATCTCTTAAATAGATTATATAAAGCAGAAATCTTTTCAAAATTTGATATGAAATCAGGTTTCTGGCAAGTACAAATAGATGAAACAGATAAATACAAGACAGCATTTACAGTACCATTTGGACAATATGAATGGAACATTATGCCATTTGGTTTAAAAAATGCACCAAGTGAATTTCAAAAAATTATGAATGACATTTTTACACCATATAATTTTATAATAACATATATTGACGATGTTTTAGTATTCAGTGAAAACATTAACCAACATACTAAACATTTACACATCTTTTATAAAATCGTAAAAAGAAATGGTTTAGTATTATCCAATCAAAAAATGAAATTATTTCAAACAAAAATTCGATTTCTAGGTCATGAAATTTATCAAAATACTATAGTACCAATCCAGAGAAGTATAGAATTTGCTGACAAATTTCCAGACATAATTAAAGATAAAAATCAATTACAAAGATTTTTAGGATCTTTAAATTATATTGCTGACTTCTTACCTAACTTGAGAATATTATGTAAACCTTTATACAATCGATTGAAAAAGAATCCTAAACCATGGACAGAAGAGCATACAAAAATAATACAAGAAATCAAAAAACATGTAAAGACATTACCCTGTTTGAATATCTGTAATCCTAATATTCCCAAGATTGTAGAAACAGATGCATCTGATCAAGGTTTTGGTGGCATATTAAAACAAAAAATAAATAATAAAGACCATATTATACGATATTATTCAGGTGTTTGGAACCCTACTCAAGAGAAATATTCCACTATTAAAAAAGAAATTTTAGCCATCGTCTTATGTGTAACTAAATTTCAAAGTGATCTTTTAAACCAGAAATTTACCATTCGAGTTGACTGTAAAGCTGCAAAAGATGTATTAACAAAAGATGTAAAAAATTTAGCAGCTAAACATATTTTTGCCAGGTGGCAAGCTTTCTTATCTATCTTTGATTTTGACATTATTCATATTAAAGGAACTGATAATTCTATTGCTGATTTTCTAACAAGAGAATTTTTGCAGGGAACATCATGAATAAAGGCAAAGACAAATCAGAAGAGGCACCCAAGATTTCATTAAGACAAAAGACAAATGAGACACAAAAAATAAATGTAAATTTATTTTCAGGACAAAGTCCTAGACCAAATTTCAATTTATCATCAACAGGACAAAGTCCTAGACAAAATGCATACATGCATAGGCCCATGTTTACTAGTAGTACAAGTATAATAAACAGGCCTCTTAGTCCAATGTCTAGTGCCCTTATCACAAGACCAAGTTCTCCTCAATCCAGATCTCCAAGCCCACAAATGACTTTGTTAAATAAATTCTCTCCTTTACAACCTCAAAAATTAATTACCCCTTCGACCTTTAAACAAGCTGTCACTGGGCAAAGTTCAAGTCCAAGCCCAACATCCTCACCAACACAATCACTACAAATAACCCAGCCAGAATATAGTTACAAGACCATTGACGATACTATTTTAACCATTGAACCAGAATATTGGTCACAAAATCCAAACCTTAATGTCTATCAACTTTGTGAGTCCATTTTTCCAAAAACTCATTTTTATATCCCTGACAATTTTGCCAAAAACCAAGCCTTTTATGAGACTATACTTGTTCAAACAAATTCTATTATTATGTATAATAATTTTGATCCTCATATTAAACATAAAATCAGGTATTGTAAAGTAAGAATAATCAAAGTATTTACCATTTCTGATTGGGGACAAGAACCTCATAAGAGTAAAGATCTTTCTTTACCCAATGGACAATTGACCAAATTCAATTATTATGATTACCAATCTGCTTGGGAACGTACGTTCCTCAAACAAAATGACCAATTATCAATTTCATTTTTCTTTTACTCATCTGATGATTTTTCTTATCCAGTACCCTATTGGTTCCACCACTGGTGGCATAAGTTCGGTATTGATTCTACCATTATACCAGAACAAATTATAGCAGCCCAAGACCACTTTTTCGACAATACTCAATTACCAGATAACATCCTCTTATCTCCTAAATGGCTGATTTATTCTCACCTTTTCCACATCCCTTGGATTTATATGTCAGAATACCAAATTAAAGACCATACTCTAAATAATTTCCAAATACCCAATTTAGTCCGCAGACACAAAATTAAATGGTGGCCTAAGACTGATCTGGCCAATTGCGGCTCAAAAGCTGTTGACCATTTTCTTGATTCACAACCCCAATATGTCAAAACATTAAGCCCAATCCAGATTACCAAACAGGAAACATTTTTAGCCAAGAAGCAACAGATAATGGCCCAAATGGCCAAATGCGTCTCCGAAGAAGAATATGACAAATTGCTCGAAGAAATAAAAGAAGCAAGAAGTTCTGTCTCCTCTCCAGTGGATTTATCCACCGACAATGACGATTTCTTTACACAAGCAGAAATGTAGGACCCACAAAGCACTCATGCAAGTAGGCAGACATCGACCACTGGCCGACAAAGTAAAAAGAAAAAGAGACAAAGACAAAAGCACAGACGTAAGCAATGACGTCACAAGGCACTCACCAATAATACGACAGACAAACGACAACTCACGGGACCCACACCAACACAATGGTAGACAAAGTGGCAGACAAAATAAAATGGTGGACCCCACAACGCACTTACCTCGACAGACCGCTCAGCTGAATTCAATAAAATTTGGCGTCCGTAGGCTATAAATGGAGGTTCCCACTTCATTGTAAAACACCGAAAATTTCACCAAAGAAAATTTCTCTCTATGTATTCACACTCTAGCTTAGTTTTATGCTCAATCATTTGTAAGGAGTTCCAAGTTTACAACAACTGGAACGTAGCAGTTTATTTTTAATATTTGTATTCACAAAGTAAGTTTAAATTTATAGTGGTATACCAGCTTTAATATATTTGTATTATCCAACTGATACTTTGTAAGACCGTGTTGACGGCAACTATTTCTCTCTCTCTTCGATCATCAATCTGAGTTATTTCTGGGAACTCCAGGATAACGTTGCAGGAACCCTGACCAATATAAGTATGCCAAAGTATCAGTTGGATAATACAGATATATTAAAGCTGGTATACCACTATAAATTTAAACTTACTTTGTGAATACAAATATTAAAAATAAACTGCTACGTTCCAGTTGTTGTAAACTTGGAACTCCTTACAAATGATTGAGCATAAAACTAAGCTAGAGTGTGAATACATAGAGAGAAATTTTCTTTGGTGAAATTTTTGGTGTTTTACAATGAAGTGGGAACCTCCATTTATAGCCTACGGACGCCAAATTTTATTGAATTCAGCTGAGCGGTCTGTCGAGGTAAGTGCGTTGTGGGGTCCACCATTTTATTTTGTCTGCCACTTTGTCTGCCATTGTGTTGGTGTGGGTCCCGTGAGTTGTCGTTTGTCTGTCGTATTATTGGTGAGTGCCTTGTGACGTCATTGCTTACGTCTGTGCTTTTGTCTTTGTCTCTTTTTCTTTTTACTTTGTCGGCCAGTGGTCGATGTCTGCCTACTTGCATGAGTGCTTTGTGGGTCCTACATTTCTGCTTGTGTAAAGAAATCGTCATTGTAGGTGGATAAATCCACTGGAGAGGAGACAGAACTTCTTGCTTCTTTTATTTCTTCGAGCAATTTGTCATATTCTTCTTCGGAGATGCATTTGGCCATTTGGGCCATTATCTGTTGCTTCTTGGCTAAAAATGTTTCCTGTTTGGTAATCTGGATTGGGCTTAATGTTTTGACATATTGGGGTTGTGAATCAAGAAAATGGTCGAACAGCTTTTGAGCCGCAATTGGCCAGATCAGTCTTAGGCCACCATTTAATTTTGTGTCTGCGGACTAAATTGGGTATTTGGAAATTATTTAGAGTATGGTTTTTAATTTGGTATTCTGACATATAAATCCAAGGGATGTGGAAAAGGTGAGAATAAATCAGCCATTTAGGAGATAAGAGGATGTTATCTGGTAATTGAGTATTGTCGAAAAAGTGGTCTTGGGCTGCTATAATTTGTTCTGGTATAATGGTAGAATCAATACCGAACTTATGCCACCAGTGGTGGAACCAATAGGGTACTGGATAAGAAAAATCATCAGATAAGTAAAAGAAAAATGAAATTGATAATTGGTCATTTTGTTTGAGGAACGTACGTTCCCAAGCAGATTGGTAATCATAATAATTGAATTTGGTCAATTGTCCATTGGGTAAAGAAAGATCTTTACTCTTATGAGGTTCTTGTCCCCAATCAGAAATGGTAAATACTTTGATTATTCTTACTTTACAATACCTGATTTTATGTTTAATATGAGGATCAAAATTATTATACATAATAATAGAATTTGTTTGAACAAGTATAGTCTCATAAAAGGCTTGGTTTTTGGCAAAATTGTCAGGGATATAAAAATGAGTTTTTGGAAAAATGGACTCACAAAGTTGATAGACATTAAGGTTTGGATTTTGTGACCAATATTCTGGTTCAATGGTTAAAATAGTATCGTCAATGGTCTTGTAACTATATTCGGCTGGGTTATTTGTAGTGATTGTGTTGGTGAGGATGTTGAGCTTGGACTTGAACTTTGCCCAGTGACAGCTTGTTTAAAGGTCGAAGGGGTAATTAATTTTTGAGGTTGTAAAGGAGAGAATTTATTTAACAAAGTCATTTGTGGGCTTGGAGATCTGGATTGAGGAGAACTTGGTCTTGTGATAAGGGCACTAGACATTGGACTAAGAGGCCTGTTTATTATACTTGTACTACTAGTAAACATGGGCCTATGCATGTATGCATTTTGTCTAGGACTTTGTCCTGTTGATGATAAATTGAAATTTGGTCTAGGACTTTGTCCTGAAAATAAATTTACATTTATTTTTTGTGTCTCATTTGTCTTTTGTCTTAATGAAATCTTGGGTGCCTCTTCTGATTTGTCTTTGCCTTTATTCATGATGTTCCCTGCAAAAATTCTCTTGTTAGAAAATCAGCAATAGAATTATCAGTTCCTTTAATATGAATAATGTCAAAATCAAAGATAGATAAGAAAGCTTGCCACCTGGCAAAAATATGTTTAGCTGCTAAATTTTTTACATCTTTTGTTAATACATCTTTTGCAGCTTTACAGTCAACTCGAATGGTAAATTTCTGGTTTAAAAGATCACTTTGAAATTTAGTTACACATAAGACGATGGCTAAAATTTCTTTTTTAATAGTGGAATATTTCTCTTGAGTAGGGTTCCAAACACCTGAATAATATCGTATAATATGGTCTTTATTATTTATTTTTTGTTTTAATATGCCACCAAAACCTTGATCAGATGCATCTGTTTCTACAATCTTGGGAATATTAGGATTACAGATATTCAAACAGGGTAATGTCTTTACATGTTTTTTGATTTCTTGTATTATTTTTGTATGCTCTTCTGTCCATGGTTTAGGATTCTTTTTCAATCGATTGTATAAAGGTTTACATAATATTCTCAAGTTAGGTAAGAAGTCAGCAATATAATTTAAAGATCCTAAAAATCTTTGTAATTGATTTTTATCTTTAATTATGTCTGGAAATTTGTCAGCAAATTCTATACTTCTCTGGATTGGTACTATAGTATTTTGATAAATTTCATGACCTAGAAATCGAATTTTTGTTTGAAATAATTTCATTTTTGGTTTGGATAATACTAAACCATTTCTTTTTACGATTTTATAAAAGATGTGTAAATGTTTAGTATGTTGGTTAATGTTTTCACTGAATACTAAAACATCGTCAATATATGTTATTATAAAATTATATGGTGTAAAAATGTCATTCATAATTTTTTGAAATTCACTTGGTGCATTTTTTAAACCAAATGGCATAATGTTCCATTCATATTGTCCAAATGGTACTGTAAATGTTGTCTTGTATTTATCTGTTTCATCTATTTGTACTTGCCAGAAACCTGATTTCATATCAAATTTTGAAAAGATTTCTGCTTTATATAATCTATTTAAGAGATCTTGTTTGTTTGGTATGGGATATCTAATCCATCTTAAAACCTTATTTAATGGTTTATAATTAATTACTAATCGTGGTGCACCTCTTTCTATCTCAGCATTTTTATTTACATAAAAAGCTGCACATGACCATGGTGATTTACTTGGTCTAATTAACCGTTTTGCTAATAGATCTTGAATTTCTTTTTTGCAAAATTCTAACATTTCTTGGTTCATTTGTATAGGTCTTGCTTTAGTTGGTATATCTTGTTCGTTAAAGTCTGGTTCATATGGTAAAGTTACTATGTGCTGTTTTCTATCCCAAAATGCTGTTGGTAAATCTGAACATAAGTCTGTTTCAAATTGTTCTTTCAGTGTTTTAATTTGTTGTTTAATGTTTGGAGTTTCTAACTGTTCTTCTATTCGAATAGAATGTAAATCTTGTTTTAGAAATATGATTTGGTTTTCTAACTTATTAATTTTACTTATGTTTTCTTGTTGAACTGAATTAACATCATGGTAGTTGATAGGTGTTATGAATTTAAATATAATATCTTGTCCTAATACATTGGTTTCTAATTCTAATTGTGTGACTTTAAAGGGGTATAACATTTGTAAGAATGGATTTCCTAGGATAATTTGTGTATTGAGATTTTTAATCAACATGAAATTGGTTTTGAAACATATTCCATTGTTACAAATATGTGCACTAGGTATTTTGTAATTTATTTTGACTTTAGTTGAATTAGCTGCAGATAAAGTTTGTTTAGTTTTATGAAAGTATTTACTTGGTATGATTCCTTGATCTATGCAATTCATGTCTGCCCCTGAATCTAACATAGCTATGGTTTCTAATATAAAATCTTTTATTGTTAAATTTATTTTTACATACCATTTTTGATATTTTATTCTTGTAATATCATTAAATTTTAATGCTGTTTCTCCTTCACTGTCAGAAGTTATGACTAGGGGTTTTTGCTCTTCGTTTATTTTATCTTTTCCTGATGTTTGTCCTTTTTCCACCTGTTGTGTTAATTTTTGATTTTGTTCTAAATAATCACATCTTAATTTTAATTGTCTAACTTCTGATTTTAGTTGTTTTATTTCTGATTGTAGATCCATAGAAGAAATTGTTGTTATGGATTTTTTCTGTTTAAATAATTGTTCAATATCTTCAAACTTCGTTGGTGGTTCATTTTCTTGTTTTATTTCTTCATTTATTAATTTTGTTAATTTTTTAAACATTTTTCGTTTAATATTGGAATCTTGTACTTGTTCTATTTGTTCTAATACATGTTGATATTCTGTTAAAACATTTATTTTATTGTTACAATTACAAATTTCTCCTTGACAATCATGGTTACTATCTGAACTACTTATTGTTTCTGTTGCAGTATCACTACTATATTCATAATCTGATTCCGAGGAAGATAACTTAATTTGGTCAATCTTTTCTAATAATTGTTCTATGTTATCTATTTTTAATTCTAAACCTAATTCATGTATTTTTCTTCTTGCAGGACATTCTTTTGCATAATGTCCTTTTTGATTACACAAATAACAAGTTATGTTTGTTTTATCATTGGATCTTTTAAAATTATTTTTCTTATAATTGTTTCTTTTAAAGGGTTTCTTAAAAGGTTTTTTAGTAATCTGCTTCTTATTTTGTTTATTAAAGGACTTCCTAGGGTACTTATATTGTCTATAAATTTTATTTTTAAAAGGTTTATATTTTGTATGTTTTTGTTTCTTTATGGTTCCAAATCCAAATTGTTCACACCAATTTCCTAATTCTTTCCGAGATTGTCTATTTTCCATTTTTAATTTTTGTTGTAGTTTCATATCTCTACATAATCTTATTCCTGTTAAATTAACACATGTTATTAAATCTCCATATGTTAAATCATCATATGATATTTGACCAAATTTTTGTTCAATTGTTTCTTTTACTTTTGTTGCAAATAATCTTGGTAATTCAGTTAAGAACTTTTCTTTCCAATGGTATGCATTTGGGTCAGCTAATGCATAAACTCGTTTTAGAAAATTGTCTTTATACCATCTAAAATTTTCTAACTTCCTACATTTGAGATTTTGTAATATTTCACTATTTCTTTCTGTATATAGATCTAAGTCTCCAATAAAATGAGATATAATATTGTACACTAAATAGGCTAAGGTAAAAGATTGTGGTTGTCCTGTAGATTGGTCGATGACAGGTTCTCCTGTAATACTATCTATTCTTCTTGCATTTAGTATATTTATTTTTATTTCATTGCTTAATAATTTGTCCCACCAAGTTCTTAGTTCGCCAGTAAAACCTAATATGATATTTTCAGCGGCATCTTTTTCTGTAATGCCGACTCTTTGTTTATAAATATTTCCTACTATGACCATTTCTTTGGTTATTTGTATTATTTCTGTTTCTGATAGATCATCGATATTCCATTCATAAATATTTTTTGCATTATACTGTTTTTGTTTTCTATCTAATATTTTTAAATCATCTGGTCTAGTTTCATATTGTCTTTTGCCTATAGTATTTAAAGGAATAACATTGTCTTAGTCAGAGTCTGATGCTTCTAAGGGATTGTTTATAGTGTCATCTTCTGAGGAAGAGATTTCATTATATTCAGTTAAAATTGTTATTTTATTTTTGTCTTTGTTAGTATTTTCACTTGGTATCTTACTTTGTGTAGGTATCTTACTTTGTGTAGGTTCTTTTATTTTAATGCCTCCTGCCACACTGGGTTTTTGAGCAGTACTTTGTTCACTTATAATTTTCTGCAAGAATTTTGACATGTCATTTAATTCTGTCTTTGGCTTTAGAGTTACTATTTCTATGGGATTTTGTGATGGAGGTATCATTTTGGTGAAAGGTTTATTAATGGGTTTTTTCGCTGGATCTATATCATATGGTTTTGGATTGCTATATCTCTGAGATAAATATATTGTGTTTGGTTTAGGTGTTAAAGGAGATGGTGCCTGTGGTGTTTCTATGTGTTCTATATTTGTAATGTCTTCGTGATTTCTATCTATCTTTTCTTCTATTCTATCTAATTGTTGGCCTATGATATGTAATGATACATTAGTCCAGTTGTTTTGTAAATTAATTTCTCTTATATTATTATCCTCGATATTGTTTGTATTTACAATTGCTTGCATTCCATGAGATATTTGGTTCCTTTTGAAAAATACTCTATCAAGTGGTGGTCTTTCGCATTCATGGGCTAAATCACTAACTCCTCCTTCATTATTTACTTTGTGCCATTTATGTATTTTCTTTTCCAATACATTTAATTTCTTTTCATGAAAATATTTTAAGTATGTAAAAAATGGTATAGTTTTTTCTACTTGTTCACAAAATGTAAAGAATTGTTTTTTAATTAGACTCTGTTCTTTTCTGGAATAGGTTTGCAAAAATAGGCTCCTTTTCCCCCCGTTTTGATCTGACATATAGTCAGCTTGAATTTGATCTTTATCAAGGGTAAAAGCTTGGGTTAAAGTATTGATGGTAAAATCACTATCGTCATAAGGTTGACTAAATTGTCCCTGTCTAAATATACCTTCTTGTATTTTGATACCTTGATTAGCATGTTGTGGTTTTGTATGTTGGTCAAATGTTTCTTCTATTGGTTTAGTTCCAGAGGTTTCTCCTACAAAGGGTCCTTGATAATGAGGAAGAGGAATAGTAGAGTCTTCGGATATACTATTATCTGGTTGTATTTCTATACTATGTCTTCTACGAGATGTATCTAAAGAATGTCGAGGAAGATAACTTAATTTGGTCAATCTTTTCTAATAATTGTTCTATGTTATCTATTTTTAATTCTAAACCTAATTCATGTATTTTTCTTCTTGCAGGACATTCTTTTGCATAATGTCCTTTTTGATTACACAATGAAAACATATGCTCCCTAAATTTATTGATATTTAGATTTTAATAAAAAATATATTTTTTATTTTTTTAATATTTAAACTCTGAAAAAAATTAATCAATAAAAAATATTTTTTTAATTAAAAAAATTAAGGTTTTTAAAATATGATTTTTTTAAATAATAATTTTTTTACACTTTAAATATTTTATTAAAAATTTAAATACATAAATTTGTTGTATACATTTTATTTTTAAATTAAAAATAAATTATTTTATTAAAAAAATATAAAAATATAAAAATATATTTTAAAATATAAAGTATTTTTCACCTTTAATTTGAATTTAAAATTTGAATTCAAAATTTGAATTCAACGGAGCTAGACAAAATTTGAATTCAAATCCACACATAATCATGACCGTTTGTAGACTAGGTAGCAGGGCAATCTTTGGCATAATGTCCCTTTTGGTTACATAAATAACATGTTATATTGTTTTTATTATTTGGTTTCCTAAAATTATTTTTCTTATAATTATTTCTCCTAAATTGTTTTCTTTTAAAAGGTTTTTTCGCTATCTGTTTATCATATTTTTTATGTCTATAATTATATCTCCTATAGATCTTTTCTGTCTTATAAGGTTTATACTTTCTTTGTTTATGTTTCTTTATGGTTCCAAAACTAAATTGTTCACACCAGTTTCCTAATTCTTTTCTAGATTGTCTATTTTTCATTTTCAACTTATTTTGTAGTTTTATATCTCTACATAATCTTATCCCTGTTAAATTTACACATGTTATTAAATCTCCATATGTTAAATCATCGTATGATATATGGCCAAATTTTTGTTCAATTGTCTCTTTTACTTTTGTTGAAAATAATCTAGGTAATCCTGTTAGGAATTTTTCTTTCCAATGGTATGCATTTGGGTCTGCTAAAGCATAAACTCTTTTTAGAAAATTGTCTTTATACCATCTAAAATTTTCTAACTTTCGACATTTAAGATTTTGTAATATTTTACTATTTCTTTCAGTATATAAATCTAAATCTCCAATAAAATGGGATATAATATTATAAACTAAATAAGCTAAAGTAAAAGATTGTGGTTGTCCTGTGGATGGGTCAATGACTGGTTCTCCTGTAGTACTATCAATTCGTCTAGCTGTTAGTATATTGGTTTTTATTTCATTACTTAGTAATTTGTCCCACCAAGTTCTTAGTTCTCCTGTAAATCCTAAAATTATATTTTCTGCTGCATCTCTTTCAGTAA
This sequence comes from Manihot esculenta, assembly GCF_001659605.2. NCBI lineage: Eukaryota > Viridiplantae > Streptophyta > Magnoliopsida > Malpighiales > Euphorbiaceae > Manihot > Manihot esculenta. The sequence continues at coordinate 7,946,867 of NC_035167.2, forward strand.
TGTCAACTCTTTGTTTATAAATATTTCCTACTATTACCATTTCTTTGGTTACTTGGATTATTTCTATTTCTGATAAATCATCTATGTTCCATTCGTAAATGTTTTTCGCATTATATTGTTTTTGTTTTCTATCTAATATTTTTAAGTCATCTGGTCTGTTATTTTGTCTTTCAATGATATTTATAGGAATATTAATATCTTGGTCAGAGTCTGATGCTTCCAAGGGATTGTATATGGTTTCATTATCTGAAGAAGAAGATGTTTCATTATACTCGGTAAGAATAGTTATTTTTCTTTTATCTTTATTAGTACTTGGTTCTTCTATTTTTATCCCTCCTGAAGTATTAGTCTTTTGAGAATTATTTTGTTCATTTATTATTTTTTTTAATAATTTTGACATGTCATTCAATTCTGTCTTTGGACTTAGTGTTACTGTATCAAAGGGGTTTTGTGAAGGTGGTATCATTTTTGTGAAAGGTTTATTGATTTGTTTTTTAGCTGGATCTATATCATATGGTTTTGGATTACTAAATCTTTGAGATAGATATGTAGTGTTTGGTTTAGGAGTTATAGGGGATGGTGTCTGAGGTGTTTCTACATGTTCTATATTTGTGATTTCTTCATGGTTTCTATCTATTTTTTCTCCTATTCTATGTAATTGTCCTCCTATGATATGTAATGTAACATTTGTCCAATTATTTTGTAGACTAATATCTCTTATGTCATTAGTTGATATATTTTTCGTATCTACTATTGGTTGCATTCCATGAGATATTTGGTTCTTTTTAAAGAATACTCTATCCATTGGTGGTCTTTCACACTCATGACATATATCACTAGGTTCTCCTGCATTATTTACTTTGTGCCATTTGTGTATTTTCCTTTCTAATACATTTAATTTCTTATCATGAAAATATTTTAAGTATGTGAAAAATGGTATAGTTTCTTCTACTTGTTCACAAAATGCAAAGAATTATTTTTTAATTAAACTTTGTTCTCTTCTAGAATAGGTTTGTAGAAATATGTCCCTTTTCCCCCGGTTTTGATCTGACATATAGTCAGCTTGAATTTGGTCTTTATCTAAAACAAAAGTATGTGTTAAAGTGTTAATGGTGAAATTACTATCTTCATAAGGTTGGCTAAATTGGCCTTGTCTAAAAATGCCTTCTTGTATTTTTATACCTGGTGGAGGTTGTGGTATAGTGTGTTGATTAAAGGTTTCTTCTATTGGTTTAGTTCCAGAAGTTTCACCAATATATGGTCCTTGGTAAGGTGGAATGGGTAATTCTTCTGATATACTAGTATCTGTCTGTATATCTATGTTATGTCTTCTACATGAGGATTCTAAGGAATGTCGAGATGGTTGGTATATACTAGGAGTACTTTGTCTAAAAAAATTGGATCTTTTGAATTTTAATTCTACCGTTCCATCATTATTTTGAATAATATAATCTATTTCTGTATTTTCTTTGGCAGGTAAACTTGGCATGGTTTTGATGGGATATTTCCATGTTTCTGGTAGGCTGACATCTTTCCACTGTATTGCTTTTGGTATATTTATATTAGCTTTGGTTTGGTCAATTTTCCAAAAAATTGTTTCTCCTGTTTGTCTATTATGATCAATAGCATTAGGACATAATCCTGTATTCATTATTTTATAATTTAATCTATAAAATACTTCATAAATATGGTATCCTTTTAACATATTATAATTATGTGTTAATATGTCTAATGTCAATATTTTCATTATATGAGGGTCAGTTAATGAAATTGTAAAATTAGGGAAACAGTTTGAATATATTGGTCCATTTGTTAAACTAGTTTCAAATAATCCTAATAAAGAATCTTTGTAATTAAGATGTCTACAGTCTCTTAATGCTACATGCATACTAGTATTTAATCCTTCTACTGTTAATGGTTTTATGGCAATTTGTACTAATCTTATATGCATAAATCTATATCCTTGATTAATATATTTTAATATGGTCTTTTTACTTAATAGACTCATAGTTTGGTTTTCAGAATATAAAGGTACTACTTTTTCTTTTGTTTTAATTGCTCTGGCGGATTTAAAATCTAATATACCTGTTTTATATATTGTTTCTATTGGTGTCTTGGGAGGTTTCCAATTTGTTAATTGTTGATTATTCCAAATACTTTCTCTAGATAATATTGTTTTATTGCTATCTGTATTAATATTTAAATCATTTATGAGTTCGTCATCTGGTTGTCTAGACCTAGAAGATCTATTTCTCCTAAATAAACTCATCTTAAAAGTCTAGGGTTTTCACATACACTTCCTTCTCTACTCGTTATGCAGGACTTACACCTTTTGCCTGACTTATGACTTTCGTGACACAGTTCCAACCCTAAACGTTTAATTTGAATTTATTTAAGATAAATAAAGTCTTCACTGGCTCTGATACCATTATTAACACGAACCCAGGTGTGATTTAAATGCTTTGTACAGATATTTTGATTATTTTGATTTATTATGATCTAAAAATTATTATTTCTTAATAATTGATCTAAATAACTTATCATACAATTAAATAAATCTAAGATTCTTTGTGTTTCTCGACAATCACAGAGAATATTATGGTTTGTAATATGCCATTCAAATAAATGTGTTTCTTGTCTTACTAGACAATTTCTAAAACTTTCTACCTCTGTTTTATTTGTCAAATCGACTAGACTTAAGTTTTCTAATGCAGATTTTATAAATCTCATGATAATAGTTTAATTAATGTATTCATAAAAATAATATGCTATAATATAATCTGTTCGTGATGAAATATAATATTTAAGAACATAGCCATTTTCTAATTCAATAATATCAAATAAAACGATAAACATAATGATTATACAATATTAAGAGTTAAATAAGGATCAATAATATCCTTAGTATAAAAGCAATTACATTCATAACAGTAATATAAAATATAGAATTGGTTACAAGTTTCACAATAATATATTCCTATTTCAGCTTTCATGGTCAATACAATTTCTGATGTGGGAGATCAACCGAAGTTGCAGCCACAGAGCATACTTATCCAAATGATATGCAATTTTGGTTTGGTTTCAGGATTCCTGCACTGTTAACCTGGATCCCAGAGTTAACTCAGAATGATATTTGAAGAGAGAGAGAAATGATTGCCGTTAACACGGTCTTACACAGTAACAGTTGGTATAAACAGATGTATATTAATAATTGAAATATAGAATACAAATTACACACTTACTTTTGTAAATACAAATAATTAAAAATAAACTGCTACGTTCCAGTTGTAGTAAACTTGGAACTCCTTACAGATTGAAAATAAAGCTATTCTGGAATACATGAGAGAATTTAAGAGAATTTCTTTGTGAAATTTTTTCGGTGTGTTGCAATGGTCTGGGACTCCTCCTTTTATAGGCTGCGGACTTCAAAATTTTCTTCAATGGAATTGAGCGGTCCATTTCTGTGTGGTACTGTTTGGTACTGTTTGGTCACTGTTCTTGTCGGCCACTTGTCTGCTGGTTGCGTCATTGCTTACGTCATCGATTTTGTCCTTCTTCGTCTGAATGATTGTCTGAGTCATTGTGGGCCATGATGTCTGTCATCTTTGTCGGGTAAATGCCTTGTGACATCATTGCTTGCGTCACCATATTTGTCTTTGTTCTATCTTTGTCAAATTGTAGGTTCATGTGGGTCCTACATTTCTGCTTGTGTAAAGAAATCATCATTGTCGTCTGACAGATCTACTGGTGAGGCTGTTGAGTTTTTGGTCTCATTTAATTCTTCTATTAATTTTTCATATTCTACTTCAGAAGTGCAGGCTGCTAATTGAGATATGATCAATTATCTTTTTGCTAAAAAAGTCTCATGTTTGGTTATATGAACTGGGCTCGGGTTTTGGCATAATTGTGGATATTTCAAGAAAAATGTGTCTAAAGCTTCTGGGCCACAAGCCTTCAAATCGGTCTTGGACCACCATTTGGTTTTGTATCTTCTTACAAGAATTGGTACCTGGAAATTATCAATAGTTTGGTCTTTAATTTGGTATTCTATCATCAAGATCCAGGGTATGAAAATAATGGCTATAAATTAACCATTTTGGGGAACAATTTATGGTGTCTGGTAATTTGGTTTTCTCAAAAAATTGAAGGTATGCGGTTTGAACTTGATCTGGGATTATATCAGTGTGGATGCCAAATTTGTTCCACCATTGGTGAAACCAATATGGAATAGGATATTCGAAATTGTCAGCAATATAAATAAAAAATGAAATAGACATATGGTCATTCTGCTTTAGGAATGTTCGTTCCCAAGCAATTTGATAATCATAATAATTATATTTTGTACTTTATCCATTTGTCAAAATAAAATCCTTTATCTGGTGGGGCTCTTGTCCCCACTCTGTCAGAGTCCATACCTTCAAGAGGCGGACTTTACAACATCTAATTTTGGTTGGATATTGAGGATCATAATTATTTTGCATGAGTATAGAATTTGTCTGGATGAGAATGGCTTCATAGTATTGTTGGGATTTGGTAAAATTATCAGGGATATAAAAATGTGTTTTGGGAAAAATTGACTCACATATCTGGTATGCATTAAGGTTGGGGTTTTTGGCCCAATATTCAGGTTCTATTGTAATGATATGGTCTTCAATAGGCTTATATTTATATTCTGATGAGTTTGGTTCTTGTGAAACTTGTGGACTTTGGTTGGAGGATGAAGCATGTGTAACAACCTGTTTGAAGGTGGATGGTGTAATAGGCCTAATCGATCCCATAGGGGATTGTAATGGATTATATCTATTTAGTGAAGTAAAATTTGGAGAGAAATTTGGTCTAGGTGATCTTGGTCTAGAATAACTTGGTTGAGTTATCAATGCACTTGAGATTGGAGACAACGGTCTATTTATTATGCTAGTACTACTAGTGTACAATGGTCTTTGAGGGGATGGTCCAGAAGTGATTAATTTTGCATTTGTCAAATTTGTCTTTATGATATTTGTCTGGGACCTTAATGAAATATTCTCTGGTTCTTTTCCTTTGTTAGTTGTCATTTTCCCTGCAACAATTCACGAGTTAAAAAATCTGCAATAGAATTATCAGTGCCTTTTATATGCTCAATATTAAAATCAAAAATAGAAAGGAAAACTTGCCATCTGGCAAAAATATGTTTAGCTGCTAAATTTTTTACATCTTTGGTCAAAACATCCTTTGCAGCTTTACAATCTACTCTGATAGTAAATTTCTGATTTAAAAGATCACTTTGGAATTTTGTTACACATAATACTATTGCTAAAATTTCTTTTTTAATTGTAGAATATTTTTCTTGTGTAGGATTCCATATACCAGAATAATATCTTATAATATAATCTTTATGATCTATGTTTTGTTTAAGGATTCCTCCATAACCTTGGTCAGAGGCATCTGTTTCAATTATCTTTGGAATATGTGGGTTACAAATATTTAAGCAAGGTAACATTTTTACATTTCGTTTTATTTCTTTTATTATTTTGGTATGTTCGTCTGTCCATGGTTTAGGGTTCTTTTTTAACCTATTATACAAAGGTTTACATAGTATTCGTAAATTTGGTAAAAATTCAGCAACATAGTTTAAAGATCCTAAAAATCTTTGTAGTTGGTTTTTAGGAAACCAAATAATAAAAACAATATAACATGTTATTTATGTAACCAAAAGGGACATTATGCCAAAGAATGCCCTGCTAGAAAGAAAATATATGAATTAGGTTTAGAACTAAAAATTGACAATATCGATCAATTATTAGATAAGATTGACCAAATTAAATTATCTTCTTCAGAACTAGATGATGAATATAGTAGTGACAATTCATCAGACACAATAAGTAGCACAGACAGTAATCATAATTGTCAAGGAGAAATTTGTAATTGTAATAATAAAGTAAATGTCCTAACAGAATATCAACAAGTATTAGAACAAATCGAGCAAGTACAAGACTTTAATATAAAACGAAAGATGTTTAAAAAGTTAACAAAATTAATTAATAAAGAAATAAAGCAAGAAACTGAACCACCAACAAAGTTTGAAGACATTGAACAAATGTTTAAAAACAAAAAAACAGTAACAACAATTTTTTCTATGGATTTACAATTAGAAATAAGACAATTAAAATTAGAAGTTAAACAATTAAAATTAAGATGTGATTATTTAGAACAAAATCAAAAGATACAACAAAATCCAAATCAGAACCAAAGTGTAGGACAGAGTTCAGGAAAGGACAAAACTAAAATAGAAAAAATAGTAGACACAGACACAGAAGAAGAACAAACATTGAAATTTAATGATATTACCCGGATTAAATATCAAAAATGGTATGTAAAAATAAATCTAACAATTAAAGATTTTAAATTAGAAACCATAGCTATGTTAGACTCAGGTGCAGATATGAATTGTATAGACCAAGGCATTATACTGAGTAAATACTTTCATAAAACTAAACAAACTCTATTTGCAGCAAATTCGACTAAAGTCAAAATAGATTACAAAATACCTAGTGCACATATTTGTAACAATGGAATTTGTTTTAAAACCAGTTTCATGTTAATAAAAAATCTTAATACACAAATTATATTACGAAATATATTTTTACAAATGTTATATCCCTTTAAGGTAACACAATTAGGATTAGAGACCAATGTATTAGGACAAGATATTCTTTTTCAATTTATATCCCCAATAAATTATCATGATGTAAATTTATTTCAACAAGAAAACATAAGTAAGATTAATAATCTAGAAAACCAAATAAAATTTTTAAAGAAAGATTTACATTCAATAAAAATAGAAGAACAATTAGAAAAGCTAAATATCCAACAACAAATAAAAGAGATCCAAGACAAATTTGAAAAAAATTTATGTTCAGACTTACCAAGTGCATTTTGGGACAGAAAACAACACATTGTTACTTTACCCTATGAACCTGATTTTAATGAACAAAATATACCAACAAAAGCTAGACCAATACAAATGAATCAGGAAATGTTAGAATATTGTAAAAAAGAAATACAAGAGTTATTAAATAAAAAACTTATTAGACCAAGCAAATCACCATGGTCCTGTACTGCCTTTTATGTCATAAAAAATGCAGAAATCGAAAGAGGAGCACCTAGGCTAGTTATAAACTATAAACCTTTGAATAAAGCTTTACAATGGATTAGATACCCAATACCCAATAAACAAGATCTATTAAACAGATTATATAGGGCACAAATATTTTCAAAATTTGACATGAAATCTGGATTTTGGCAAATCCAGATAGCTGAACAAGACAAGTATAAAACTGCTTTCACAGTACCATTTGGACAATATGAATGGAATATTATGCCTTTTGGGTTCAAAAATGCACCAAGTGAATTCCAAAAAATAATGAACGACATATTTAATCCTTATAATTTTATAATTACTTACATTGATGATGTTTTAATTTTTAGTGAAAATATAGACCAACACATTAAGCATCTAAATATTTTTTATAAAGCTGTAAAGAGAAACGGTTTAGGATTATCCCAACCAAAGATGAAATTATTTCAAACAAAAATTAGATTTCTAGGTCATGAAATTTATCAAAATACCATAGTACCAATTCAAAGAAGTATAGAATTTGCTGACAAATTTCCGGATGAGATTAAAGATAAAAACCAACTACAAAGATTTTTAGGATCTTTAAACTATGTTGCTGAATTTTTACCAAATTTACAAATACTATGTAAACCATTGTATAATAGGTTAAAAAAGAACCCTAAACCATGGACAGACGAACATACCAAAATAATAAAAGAAATAAAACGACATGTAAAAACGTTACCTTGCTTAAATATTTGTAACCCACATATTCCAAAGATAGTTGAAGCAGATGCCTCTGACCAAGGTTATGGAGGAATCCTTAAACAAAACATAGATCATAAAGATTATATTATAAGATATTATTCTGGTATATGGAATCCTACACAAGAAAAATATTCTACAATTAAAAAAGAAATTTTAGCAATAGTATTATGTGTAACAAAATTCCAAAGTGATCTTTTAAATCAGAAGTTTACTATCAGAACAGATTGTAAAGTTGCAAAGGATGTTTTGACCAAAGATGTAAAAAATTTAGCAGCTAAACATATTTTTGCCAGATGGTAAGCTTTCCTTTCTATTTTTGATTTTGATATTGAGCATATAAAAGGCACTGATAATTCTATTGCAGATTTTTTAACTCGTGAATTGTTGCAGGGAAAATGACAACTAACAAAGGAAAAGAACCAGAGAAGATTTCATTAAGGTCCCAGACAAATATCATAAAGACAAATTTGACAAATGCAAAATTAATCACTTCTGGACCATCCGCTCAAAGACCATTGTACACTAGTAGTACTAGCATAATAAATAGACCGTTGTCTCCAATCTCAAGTGCATTGATAACTCAACCAAGTTATTCTAGACCAAGATCACCTAGACCAAATTTCTCTCCAAATTTTACTTCACTAAATAGATATAATCCATTATAATCCCCTATGGGATCGATTAGGCCTATTACACCATCCACCTTCAAACAGGTTGTTACACATGCTTCATCCTCCAACCAAAGTCCACAAGTTTCACAAGAACCAAACTCATCAGAATATAAATATAAGCCTATTGAAGACCATATCATTACAATAGAACCTGAATATTGGGCCAAAAACCCCAACCTTAATGCATACCAGATATGTGAGTCAATTTTTCCCAAAACACATTTTTATATCCCTGATAATTTTACCAAATCCCAACAATACTATGAAGCCATTCTCATCCAGACAAATTCTATACTCATGCAAAATAATTATGATCCTCAATATCCAACCAAAATTAGATGTTGTAAAGTCCGCCTCTTGAAGGTATGGACTCTGGCAGAGTGGGGACAAGAGCCCCACCAGACAAAGGATTTTATTTTGACAAATGGATAAAGTACAAAATATAATTATTATGATTATCAAATTGCTTGGGAACGAACATTCCTAAAGCAGAATGACCATATGTCTATTTCATTTTTTATTTATATTGCTGACAATTTCGAATATCCTATTCCATATTGGTTTCACCAATGGTGGAACAAATTTGGCATCCACACTGATATAATCCCAGATCAAGTTCAAACCGCATTCCTTCAATTTTTTGAGAAAACCAAATTACCAGACACCATAAATTGTTCCCCAAAATGGTTAATTTATAGCCATTATTTTCACATACCCTGGATCTTGATGATAGAATACCAAATTAAAGACTAAACTATTGATAATTTTCAGGTACCAATTCTTGTAAGAAGATACAAAACCAAATGGTGGTCCAAGACCGATTTGAAGGCTTGTGGCCCAGAAGCTTTAGACCCATTTTTCTTGAAATATCCACAATTATGCCAAAACCCGAGCCCAGTTTATATAACCAAACATGAGACTTTTTTAGCAAAAAGACAATTGATCATATCTCAATTAGCAGCCTGCACTTCTGAAGTAGAATATGAAAAATTAATAAAAGAATTAAATGAGACCAAAAACTCAACAGCCTCACCAGTAGATCTGTCAGACGACAATGATGATTTCTTTACACAAGCAGAAATGTAGGACCCACATGAACCTACAATTTGACAAAGATAGAACAAAGACAAATATGGTGACGCAAGCAATGATGTCACAAGGCATTTACCCGACAAAGATGGCAGACATCATGGCCCACAATGACTCAGACAATCATTCAGACGAAGAAGGACAAAATCGATGACGTAAGCAATGACGCAACCAGCAGACAAGTGGCTGACAAGAACAGTGACCAAACAGTACCAAACAGTACCACACAGAAATGGACCGCTCAATTCCATTGAAGAAAATTTTGAAGTCCGCAGCCTATAAAAGGAGGAGTCCCAGACCATTGCAACACACCGAAAAAATTTCACAAAGAAATTCTCTTAAATTCTCTCATGTATTCCAGAATAGCTTTATTTTCAATCTGTAAGGAGTTCCAAGTTTACTACAACTGGAACGTAGCAGTTTATTTTTAATTATTTGTATTTACAAAAGTAAGTGTGTAATTTGTATTCTATATTTCAATTATTAATATACATCTGTTTATACCAACTGTTACTGTGTAAGACCGTGTTAACGGCAATCATTTCTCTCTCTCTTCAAATATCATTCTGAGTTAACTATGGGATCCAGGTTAACAGTGCAGGAATCCTGAAACCAAATCAAAATTGCATATCATTTGGATAAGTATGCTCTGTGGCTGCAACTTCGGTTGATCTCCCACATCAGAAATTGTATTGACCATGAAAGCTGAAATAGGAATATATTATTGTGAAACTTGTAACCAATTCTATATTTTATATTACTGTTATGAATGTAATGGTATTATTAATCCTTATTTAACTCTTAATATTGTATAATCATTATGTTTATCGTTTTATTTGATATTATTGAATTAGAAAATGGCTATGTTCTTAAATATTATATTTCATCACGAACAGATTATATTATAGCATATTATTTTTATGAATACATTAATTAAACTATTATCATGAGATTTATAAAATCTGCATTAGAAAACTTAAGTCTAGTCGATTTGACAAATAAAACAGAGGTAGAAAGTTTTAGAAATTGTCTAGTAAGACAAGAAACACATTTATTTGAATGGCATATTACAAACCATAATATTCTCTGTGATTGTCGAGAAACACAAAGAATCTTAGATTTATTTAATTGTATGATAAGTTATTTAGATCAATTATTAAGAAATAATAATTTTTAGATCATAATAAATCAAAATAATCAAAATATCTGTACAAAGCATTTAAATCACACCTGGGTTCGTGTTAATAATGGTATCAGAGCCAGTGAAGACTTTATTTATCTTAAATAAATTCAAATTAAACGTTTAGGGTTGGAACTGTGTCACGAAAGTCATAAGTCAGGCAAAAGGTGTAAGTCCTGCAAAACGAGTAGAGAAGGAAGTGTATGTGAAAACCCTAGACTTTTAAGATGAGTTTATTTAGGAGAAATAGATCTTCTAGGTCCAGACAACCAGATGACGAACTCATAAATGATTTAAATATTAATACAGATAGCAATAAAACAATATTATCTAGAGAAAGTATTTGGAATAATCAACAATTAACAAATTAGAAACCTCCCAAGACACCAATAGAAACAATATATAAAACAGGTATATTAGATTTTAAATCCGCCAGAGCAATTAAAACAAAAGAAAAAGTAGTACCTTTATATTCTGAAAACCAAACTATGAGTCTATTAAGTAAAAAGACTATATTAAAATATATTAATCAAGGATATAGATTTATGCATATAGGATTAGTACAAATTGCCATAAAACCATTAACAGTAGAAGGATTAAATACTAGTATGCATGTAGCATTAAGAGACCGTAGACATCTTAATTACAAAGATTCTTTATTAGGATTATTTGAAACTAGTTTAACAAATGGACCAATATATTCAAACTGTTTCCCTAAGTTTATAATTTCATTAACTGACCCTCATATAATGAAAATATTGACATTAGACATATTAACACATAATTATAATATGTTAAAAGGATCCCATATTTATGAAGTATTTTATAGATTAAATTATAAAATAATGAATACAGGATTATGTCCTAATGCTATTGATCATAATAGACAAATAGGAGAAACAATTTTTTGGGAAATTGACCAAACCAAAGCTAATATAAATATACCAAAAGCAATACAGTGGAAAGATGTCAGCCTACCAGAAACATGGAAATATCCCATCAAAACCATGCTAAGTTTACCTGCCAAAGAAAATACAGAAATAGATTATATTATTCAAAATAATGATGGAACGGTAGAATTAAAATTCAAAAGATCCAATTCTTTTAGACAAAGTACTCCTAGTATATACCAACCATCTCGACATTCCTTAGAATCCTCATGTAGAAGACATAACATAGATATACAGACAGATACTAGTATATCAGAAGAATTACCCATTCCACCTTACCAAGGACCATATATTGGTGAAACTTCTGGAACTAAACCAATAGAAGAAACCTTTAATCAACACACTATACCACAACCTCCACCAGGTATAAAAATACAAGAAGGCATTTTTAGACAAGGCCAATTTAGCCAACCTTATGAAGATAGTAATTTCACCATTAACACTTTAACACATACTTTTGTTTTAGATAAAGACCAAATTCAAGCTGACTATATGTCAGATCAAAACCGGGGGAAAAGGGACATATTTCTACAAACCTATTCCAGAAGAGAATAAAGTTTAATTAAAAAATAATTCTTTGCATTTTGTGAACAAGTAGAAGAAACTATACCATTTTTCACATACTTAAAATATTTTCATGATAAGAAATTAAATGTATTAGTAAGGAAAATACACAAATGGCACAAAGTAAATAATGCAGGAGAACCTAGTGATATATATCATGAGTGTGAAAGACCACCAATGGATAGAGTATTCTTTAAAAAGAACCAAATATCTCATGGAATGCAACCAATAGTAGATACGAAAAATATATCAACTAATGACATAAGAGATATTAGTCTACAAAATAATTGGACAAATGTTACATTACATATCATAGGAGGACAATTAGATAGAATAGAAGAAAAAATAGATAGAAACCATGAAGAAATCACAAATATAGAACATGTAGAAACACCTCAGACACCATCCCCTATAACTCCTAAACCAAACACTACATATCTATCTCAAAGATTTAGTAATCCAAAACCATATGATATAGATCCAGCTAAAAAAAAAATCAATAAACCTTTCACAAAAATGATACCACCTTCACAAAACCCCTTTGATACAGTAACACTAAGTCCAAAGACAGAATTAAATGACATGTCAAAATTATTAAAAAAAATAATAAATGAACAAAATAATTCTCAAAAGACTAATACTTCAGGAGGGATAAAAATAGAAGAACCAAGTACTAATAAAGATAAAAGAAAAATAACTATTCTTACCGAGTATAATGAAACATCTTCTTCTTCAGATAATGAAACCATATACAATCCCTTGGAAGCATCAGACTCTGACCAAGATATTAATATTCCTATAAATATCATTGAAAGACAAAATAACAGACCAGATGACTTAAAAATATTAGATAGAAAACAAAAATAATATAATGCGAAAAACATTTACGAATGGAACATAGATGATTTATCAGAAATAGAAATAATCCAAGTAACCAAAGAAATGGTAATAGTAGGAAATATTTATAAACAAAGAGTTGGCATTACTGAAAGAGATGCAGCAGAAAATATAATTTTAGGATTTACAGGAGAACTAAGAACTTGGTGGGACAAATTACTAAGTAATGAAATAAAAACCAATATACTAACAGCTAGACGAATTGATAGTACTACAGGAGAACCAGTCATTGACCCATCCACAGGACAACCACAATCTTTTACTTTAGCTTATTTAGTTTATAATATTATATCCCATTTTATTGGAGATTTAGATTTATATACTGAAAGAAATAGTGTAATATTACAAAATCTTAAATGTCGAAAGTTAGAAAATTTTAGATGGTATAAAGACAATTTTCTAAAAAGAGTTTATGCTTTAGCAGACCCGAATGCATACCATTGGAAAGAAATATTCCTAACAGGATTACCTAGATTATTTTCAACAAAAGTAAAAGAGACAATTGAACAAAAATTTGGCCATATATCATACGATGATTTAACATATGGAGATTTAATAACATGTGTAAATTTAACAGGGATAAGATTATGTAGAGATATAAAACTACAAAATAAGTTGAAAATGGAAAATAGACAATCTAGAAAAGAATTAGGAAACTGGTGTGAACAATTTAGTTTTGGAACCATAAATAAACTTAAACAAAGAAAGTATAAACCTTATAAGACAGAAAAGATCTATAGGAGATATAATTATAGACATAAAAAATATGATAAATAGATAGCGAAAAAACCTTTTAAAAGAAAATAATTTAGGAGAAATAATTATAAGAAAAATAATTTTAGGAAACCAAATAATAAAAACAATATAACATGTTATTTATGTAACCAAAAGGGACATTATGCTAAAGATTGCCCTGCTACCTAGTCTACAAACGGTCATGATTATGTGTGGATTTGAATTCAAATTTTGTCTAGCTCCGTTGAATTCAAATTTTGAATTCAAATTTTAAATTCAAATTAAAGGTGAAAAATACTTTATATTTTAAAATATATTTTTATATTTTTATATTTTTTTAATAAAATAATTTATTTTTAATTTAAAAATAAAATGTATACAACAAATTTATGTATTTAAATTTTTAATAAAATATTTAAAGTGTAAAAAAATTATTATTTAAAAAAATCATATTTTAAATACCTTAATTTTTTTAATTAAAAAAATATTTTTTATTGATTAATTTTTTTCAGAGTTTAAATATTAAAAAAATAAAAAATATATTTTTTATTAAAATCTAAATATCAATAAATTTAGGGAGCATATGTTTTCATTGTGATTTTTTATTTTTTATTTAATAAAAAAAATAAAATATCTATTCGATTGAAAATATTGTATTTTTATTTTTATTATTTATTAAAAAATACTTTTAAAATAAAAAAAATCAAATACCAAAAACTATAAATATTAATTTTCTGATTAAATATTTTATCATATTCTTATTTTTCTTTTGTAATTTTATTGGATTATTATTATTAATTTCAAATTTTTTATTTTTATTAATTAAATTTATTTTTTTAAAATATATATATATATTATATATTTTAAAATATAAAGTATATTATATATATATATATATATATTATATATATATATATATTATATATATATATATACCAACAAACACACATGATCGAACATACATCGAGTGATTCAGAGTCAATAGTATTTTCAATAGTACCTCACTTTGTAACTCAAGTTTCTTCTACGGCACAACAATTTGCCGGATCGAAGAGGTCTGGTTTTCCAATCGGTATATCAAGAAAGTATAAGAATAATATTACTAGCCTCTCAGAGTCATTGGCCTTTTAATAAAGCAATCAAATTATGGCAATTTTCCTGATGTGAAAGATCAGGCTAAGCTGTAATCACAGAGTATACTTATGATGTTTTAATTTTATTACAGAGGTTAGGGTTCCTGCAATCTTAACTTGGAATTCCCAGAATTCCAGAATTAAGTCAGAGTGAGGGTGAGGGGGAGAAGAGAAGAGTGTCGTCAACACGGTCTTTATATAAGTAGCAAAAATAAACTTATAACAAAATAAACTTACTTTTTACAAAACTTGAAACATTTTATAGAATTTATGAGAAATATAAAGAAATAAGTGGAAGAGGAATGATTTATAGAGGAAGTGTGAAGATAGAGAAAATACAGAGAGAGTAGTTATATCCAGATGTGTGCCTTCACAAGGGGAGAGGCTCCCTTTTATAGAAAATTTTTAAGTTTTTACTGTTGAGTCACAAGACCTTTACTGTTGATTCATGCGGCTTTTACTGTTCATGAATAGTAACTTGTCTGCTTCTTTTTATTGTAGATGAATAGTTTGTCTGCTACCTTCTTTTACTGTTTTTGTCTCAACTGTTCATGAATAGTAGCTTGTCCGCCTCCGAACCTTACTGTTTCTGTCTTTTGTGTCTGTCTTTTAGTCTGAGTTTTAGGATGAAGATAAAGAGGTGTCCCGCCTTTTCTTTCCCTTTTCTTTTTCTTTTTTCTTTATTTTCTCTTTCTCTTTCTTTTCTTTTCTTTTTACTTTATCTGTCTTGCTTTTGATTTTTATTGCTGGAAGAACTTTATAGCTGTCGTCTTCATTGCTATCACAGTATGAAGATGTCTGGTTTTTACTGGAGGATGACGTCTGAGATGACGCTGTTGACTCCGTTTCCGAACTGGACTGTCTCTTTCTTCTGCTGAGTGCCTTCTTTGATATTTTTTATCAGAGGATTTCTTTGAAGATTCTTTATTGGAAGTTTGCTTTATTTTTTCCTTTTTTATTGATTCTCCTGAAGCAAGATGATTGAACATTTGCTGACAAATCATTTTATATTCTTTGGGAGTTTTAGCTGCTGTTAACAAGGCCTGATATTGAGCTTTCTGGGCACCAAATGAGGGTTCTGCTTGCAATGTTAATTTACCAGCATAAGATACAGTTGAGAATTGGACTCTCTTGGTTATCCAATTTTTTACCACTTCTTCCGTGGTAAGTTTCTGAAGGATCTCCACCATTTTATTTTGTGCTTTTTTACTGAAATATTTAATTCTGTTATATATTGAAAATTGAAATACCATTGCTATACCTAAGGAATAAAAAAGTTTATATAAAAATACATTAAAGGAAGGATATACTTTTCATTTTGGGCTAGCTTATAATTACTTTTAAAATATTGATATACATGAAGTACGTTTTGAGATAGAATATCTTTAGTAATACCTCTCTACTACCACCATTTTAAAAATCAATTTGAAAATCTGGTGGTTGCTTTAATGCTTTGTTAGTCAAAATATATTAATCACGAATGAGTTGTGGTAGGATTTTGAATACTTAAAATATTTGTCCATGCATCAATATAATCAAAATAATTATATAAAGTACAATACTTTTTAAAATTTTTAAATGTCAGTGCAATATATAAATTTGAGACTGGCCAATCTTTTGGATGAATAATCCTTTTTATTTGAATAGAAGAGTACGCTATTATAACACTGGTCTTTCTCTCACATTGTGCCAGGGTCGTAGAATGGGCCTCACTAGACTTTCATACCGTATCATAACATACCATATCGAGGGCTAGTGGGTCATCCAATATCCATCCACATCAACATCATATTATGCAATGCATTATATTCATGAATTCTAATGCAAAACAACCTAGTACATATCATGGCATTCGTGATGTATGAACATGCTAAAAATTTCATTTACTTTAAAACATAGTTCAATTCTACTCACCTCTGGCTGACTCTGAAACAACTAACACTGCTGACCTCCTCGGTTCCTCGGGTCCAATCCTACACAGGTGGACTCAAATGAGTGACCAAACATATTCTATAAGGACTCTAAACAACTCCCTAAAAACCCCCTAAAACATCACAAAACATGCATGCAAAACAAGTAAAGGAAGGCTGAGCAGGGGACTTTCGGTGGTAGGTTCGGCGGCCGAAGGTCCCTACAGATCGGAAAGTCAGACACTTTCGGGGGGCAGGTTCGGCGGCCGAAAGTCCTTCCAGAGCCAAAAGTCACTAACCTTCGACGGCAGATTCCGCGGCCGAAACTCCCCTCCAGAGCATAAAGTCCAAACTTTCGGAGGCGAGTTTAGGCGGCCAAAACTGCCTCCACAGGCAGGTTTGGCAGTTGAAACTGGCTTTGGCGGCCGAACCTAGATTCTCCAGAATGGCAGAACCTGAGCCTCACACACACATCCAGCCACCCAAAACCTTCCCAACACACAACCAACTATTCTAAAGCATGCATAAATACATTTTCAAGCATATAGGGGTATAAAACTAGCCTAAACCCCAATAAACATAAAAAAAGCATCACATTTAACATACATTAAACATAAGCCCTAACATTTTACATGTACTCTAAACATGCATCAAAACCCTTAACCCCTTCTTAAAACTTACTTAAAACATCAAAAAAGGTGAGGATCTACTTTTACCTATTGAAGATCGAGAGGAGAGGCAATCCAAACTTGGAGATGTGGAGGAAACGAGCTCCGAGGTCTCCAAGTTTCTAAACTTCGATCTTAGCTCAAAAATCTTCAAAACCAAATTAAAACTCATTAAAACTTGAAGTGATTGAAGGAAAACACAAAATTAACCAAAGGAGGGCGAAATCTCACCTATGCCCGAAAATAGGGAGAGAAAACTCGCCCATTTTTGGACAAGGGGCTTTTTATAGGTGGCTGGCCAGACCACCTTCGAGGGCTAAAGGTGCTTCCGCAAGCTCCCCATGTTCGGCGGCCGAACCTGGATTTTCCTCCCTTGGTCTTTTCTTTCAAAACTTAATTTCTTTCTTCATTAAAATCATGAAAACATGTAAAAATATTTTAGAAAACCTTTATTTTACCCTTCTAGAAGGCTCTGTCATCCAAGAATTCCGGATTTCAATGGAGATTCCGCCGGAAGGTAGGAATTCTGATGCCGGGGTCTAGCCGGGTATTACATTCTTCCCCCCTTAAGAACATTCGTCCCTGAATGTTCAACAAACAAACCCATGCATAGCATAAACATAAATACATAAAAACACATAACACTAACCTTAAAAGAGATAAGGGTATTACTGGAGCATGGACTCCCGTGTCTCCCAGGTACACTCTTCCATGTTGTGGTGATTCCAAAGGACTTTCACCATCGGGAATTCCTTGTTCCTCAGCTTTTTGATCTGCGTGTCTAGGATCCGCACTGGCTGCTCAACATAGGTGAGATCTCCTAGGATCTCCACATCAGGCTCATTAAGGACCTTGCCCAGATCTGACATGAACTTCCTTAACATGGAAACATGAAAAACCGGATGGATTCTCTCCATGGAAGCAGGTAAATCCAACTTGTATGATACACTTCCAATCTTTTGCAAGATCTTAAAGGGTCCAATATACTGTGGAGCTTGCTTACCTTTCTTCCCAAAACGAATCACCCCTTTCATAGGAGACACCTTAAGCAACACCATATCTCCCTCCTGAAACTCTACATGCTTCCTGCGGATGTCTGCATAACTCTTTTGCTTGCTCACAGCAGTTCTGATCCTTTCTCTGATGATGGGCACCACCCTGCTGGTGATCTCTACTAACTCAGGCCCTGCCAAGGCCCTTTCTCCAGCTTCTTCCCAGCAGACAGGTGACCTACACTTCCTTCCATACAAAGCTTCATATGGAGCCATCCCTATGCTAGCATGATAGCTGTTATTGTAGGCAAACTCCACCAAGGCTAAGAGCTCGAATGAAGAATCAAGGCTAAAGAGCCCGGTAAAGAGCTAAAATGCTCATAAAAATATTTAGGGCTAAAGAGCCCGGTAAAGAGCTAAAACATTCGTAAAATATAATCAGGGCTAAAGAGGTAAAGAGCTAAAGTGCTCGTAAAGCTAATCAGCTGAAATGCTCATTAAAAAGATCCAGGACTTAAAGCCCAAAAGACGCTTCAAATCAAAATGCTTAGAAGAAGACGCAGAAGGGCAGACCAATAAGGTCAAGTCAAAAGGACAAGGCCAAAAGGAATGACCACCAAGGTCAGACCTTCCATAAAGAAGATCTAAAAGGGCATACCACTAAGGTCAGATCAGAAAGGCAGATTACCAAGGTCAGACCTTCCAAAAGGAAAACCAACAAGGTCAGATCTTTCATAAAAAAGATCACCAAGATCAGATTTAAGCAAGGGGCAAAACTATTTCATATTAAATGGGAAAATAATTCATTGAGAATTTTTCTCGTTTTTACAGATATAAAATTTACTCTCTTGGTTCGATTTATATTAAATCGACCAATTCAACTGATTGCACTTTCCTTTGAAATTCATAAGCGTCTGCCAAATGAACAGTTGGCATCGAATTAGCAGGTCGGATTCCCTTCTCCAACAGTCATAAATAACCCTCGGAGAAGTAAAAAGGCATTTGATAACATATAAAAAATAGGACCCAGTAAGATCATGACATGTGTATATAGGATTCAGAAGGGTTGTACGAACCTTTCCATCTGATAGGACCAGGCAGTAGGAAGCCCGACCTATGGAGTACAAAGATCAGACCACCAACACTCCTGACTTTATCAAAATCCGGAACGGACAAACAGACCTCTTCAAAGCTCGTACCAATAAACGAAAATTAAATACTGACACTATTGACCTTAGTGACTTAGGGAATTCCACCTCGATACAGACTAGATGACTCGAGCATGACTTGATGAGACTGGAGTAAATTGCCTACCTTTTACGCACTGGCTGTCTCTTTGATACAGCACCGAGATCATAAATACGCATGTGGTAGGTACGAACTAGTCGGCTCCGCATTTATTATCATATCATCCATCATTAATGTGTCGGCTAACACACTTGCAAAAAAGCATCGATACCCAGTCTAATGGGAACATGGCACAAAGAGCGTCAAAATAATCAGATGTATATATATCACTGAACTAACTTAAAAGAGGGGTGAACTCTTTCTCTCTCTCTCGCCCACACACATGCAGAAATACTAGAACACATCCTCTTTCTTTCGGAAGCTTTCTCTTATCTTCTCCTCTCTGTTTTATTTCCCTTGACACCACTAAAAGGTCCCAGATCTGACTTGAACGTCGGAAGGTCTTCAATGGGTATCTCCGGTAGACTCTTGACCTTTTTTCCCATATTTTGCGGGCTCTTTCCTTAAAATTGAGCATGGAGGGATCCAAATAAAATTTTAAATGCATTCTTTTTTCATTAAACCGATCATAGTTCATTGATCTACCTATTAAATCAAACCACAGTCCAAATATCTGCATATGATAACCCTGCTGGATTTTGATTTATCATAAGCTAAAAACAAATTTATAGATATTTGATTTGTTAAGATTTTAGAACTCATTTGTTTAATTTTGATTTATCATAAGCTAAAAACAAATTTATAGATATTTGATTTGTTAAGATTTGAGAACTCATTTGTTTAATAAAGATACAAGCGGATTTAGAAATATATCCATTTAATTAAAATTTTTTAGTCTAGATTTATTATTTTTAATTTAAATTTATTAATATTGATGTAAATGAGTTGAATTGTTAGTATATTATTTGCAATTTACCTTTATAAGACTCGGTTTATTTTAATTCCTTTTTTAAACAGATGAAATTTAAGGATGCGTCTAGTAATCTCGTAGGATTTTTATTTTTTACTTTTCCAAATTAAACAATTTTTTATTTTTGTTATTTATTTCATAAAGATTGTTTGCATAAAAATAAATTTAGAAATTTTTATATAAAAATAAAAAGTAAAATATTTTTTTAAAAAATATAATATTTAATAATAAAATATAAATATAAATAATTGCACATAAAAATAAATAATAAATTATTTTTGTAATGCATATGATATTATAATAAAAAAAAATTATTATTTGATTTCAATACTATAGAAAAACTCATTGATTACTCTTTAAATTTAAAAATATATTAATTTATTTATAAAATTTTAAAAAAATCTACTAATTAATCCATTTCATCAATTTTAGTTATTAAGTATTATAAAAATAAAAAAAATTATTATTTAGTTCTCTAATATAAAAACTCACTAATTAATCAATTAATTTTAATAAATATATTAAAATATTCTTGAAATCTCGTTAATTAATTAATTAATTTTAAAAAATATATTAAAATATTCTTAAAACAATATAGTATTAATCTCTCTATCAATTTTACCTATTAAATATTATAAAATTATTTAAAATGCTTTTAATATGAAAAAAATAATTAATAGATATTTTATAAAAATTAAGAAATTAATTAATAATTTTTTCATATGAATTAAATAATAAAATACTTAACAATTAAACTAATAAAAAGACTAATTAATATATTATGTAATATTTTAGAGATATTTAAATATATTTTTTAGAATTGAAATACTAACCAATGAATTTTCAATATTATAAGAATTAAATAATAAATTTTTCTTAATTATTTTTTTAAAATGGGAATTGGAGATTGAGGGAGTAGAACCGAAATCTCTCATATTTACTCTGATACAGATATTACCAGGTTTTTTTAAAAAAAATTAAAATTTATTTAATATGAAGAAATAATTAATAGACATATTTATAAAAGTGATGAATCAATTAATAATTTTTTTATATTAAAAATTAAATAATAAAAAATTTAATAAGAATATCGAATTAGTATATTGTTTAAAATCTTAAAAATATTTTAATATATTTTTTTAAAATTAAACAATTAATTAATGAGATTAAATAGTAAATTTTTTATAATAATAAAATAAAATTATATTTTATAAACTAATTGAATAAATGTATATTTTAAAAAAATAAATTTAATTAATAAAAATAAAAAATTTGAAATTAATAATAATAATCCGATAAAATTACAAAAGAAAAATTATTATAAAATTATATGGTGTAAAAATGTCGTTCATAATTTTTTGGAATTCACTTGGTGTATTTTTTAATCCAAATGGCATTATATTCCATTCGTATTGTCCAAAAGGTACAGTAAATGCAGTTTTGTATTTGTCTTTTTCATCTATTTGTACTTGCCAGAATCCTGACTTCATATCAAATTTTGAAAAAATTTCAGCTTTATAAAGTCTATTTAAAAGATCTTGTTTATTTAGTATTAGATATCTAATCCATCTTAAAACTTTGTTTAATGGTTTATAATTAATTACTAATTTAGGTGCACCTCGTTCTATTTCAGCATTTTTAATAACATAAAAAGCTGCACATGACCATGGTGATTTACTCGGTCTAATTAAGTTTTTTGTTAATAAATCTTGAATCTCTTTTTTACAAAATTCTAACATTTCTTGGTTCATTTGGATAGGTCTAGCTTTTGTAGGAATATCTTGTTCTTTGAAGTCTGGTTCATATGGTAAGGTAACTATGTGTTGTTTTCTATTCCAAAAAGCTATTGGTAAATCTGAACATAAATCTTTTTCAAATCGTTCTTGGATTTCTTTTATTTGTTGTTGAATAATTGGTTTTTCTAACTGTTCTTCAATTTTTATAAAATGTAAATCTTTTTTAAGAAATTTTATTTGATTTTCTATATTATTAATTTTACTTATATTTTCTTGTTGAAATAAATTAAATCATGGTAATTAATTGGTGA
Source organism: Manihot esculenta (assembly GCF_001659605.2). NCBI lineage: Eukaryota > Viridiplantae > Streptophyta > Magnoliopsida > Malpighiales > Euphorbiaceae > Manihot > Manihot esculenta. The sequence continues at coordinate 7,969,725 of NC_035167.2, forward strand.
TATAAATTTAAAAATAATATCTTGTCCTAATACATTAGTTTCTAATCCTAATTGTGTAACTTTGAAAGGGTACAACATTTGTAAAAAAGGATTTCCTAATATAATTTGAGTATTAAGGTTTTTAATTAACATAAAACTTATTTTAAAACAAATACCATTGTTACAAATATGTGCACTTGGTATTTTATAATCTATTTTTACCTTAGTAGAATTTGCTGCTGATAAAGTTTGTTTGGTCTTATGAAAATATTTACTTGGTATAATACCTTGGTCTATGCAGTTCATATCTGCTCCTGAGTTTAACATAGCTATGGTTTTAAGTTTAAAATCTTTTATTGTTAACATAATTTTTACATACCATTTTTGAAATTTAATTCTAGTAATATCATTAAATTTTAATTCACTCTCTTTGTCTGAATCTGAATTGATTTCTTCTAATTTTTCTTTTTCTATTTTTACTTTATTTTTTAAATTTTGATTTTGTTCTAAATGATCACATCTTAGTTTTAATTGTCTTACTTCAGATTTTAATTGTCTAATCTCTGATTGTAAGTCCATAGAGGAAATTGTTGTTACTGGTTTCTTATGTCTAAAAATTTGTTCTATTTCTTCAAAGTTTGTTGGTGCTTCAGTTCCTTGTTTAATTTCTTCATTAATTAATTTTGTTAATTTTTTAAAGAATTTCCTTTTAATATTTGAATCTTGTACTTGTTCTATTTGTTCTAAAACTTGGTTATATTCTGTTAAAATATTTATTTTATTATTACAGTTACATATTTCACCTTTACAATTATGGTTACTCTCGGTACTGCTTATTATATCTGAAGAATAGTCACTACTGTAATCATCATCTAATTCTGAAGAAGATAGCTTAATTTGGTCAATTTTTTCTAATAATTGATCTATGTTATCTATTTTTAATTATAAACCTAACTCATGTATCTTTTTTCTGGCAGGACATTCTTTGGCATAGTGTCCTCTTTGGTTACATAGGTAACATGTTATATTACTTTTATTATTTGTTCTTTTGAAACTATTTTTCCTATTATAATTATTTTTCTTAAATTGTTTTCTTTTAAAAGGTTTTTTTATCTATTTGTTTATTATATTGTTTTCGTTGGTAATTATATTTTTTATAAATTTTGTCTGTTTTAAAAGATTTATATTTTCTTTGTTTTTGCTTCTTTATTGTTCCAAAACCAAATTGTTCACACCAATTTCCTAATTCTTTTCTAGATTGTCTATTTTCCATTTTTAATTTATTTTGTAATTTTATGTCTCTACATAACCTAATTCCTGTTAAATTTACACATGTTATTAAGTCTCCATAGGTTAAATCATCATATGAAATGTGTCCAAATTTTTGTTCAATTGTTTCTTTTACTTTTGTTGAAAATAATCTAGGCAATCCTGTTAGAAATTTTTCTTTCCAATGGTAGGCATTTGGGTCTGCTAATGCATAAACTCGTTTTAGGAAATTGTCTTTATACCATCTAAAATTTTCTAATTTTCTACATTTAAGGTTTTGTAAGATTTCACTGTTTCTTTTTGTATATAAATCTAAATCTCCTATAAAATGTGATATAATATTATAAACTAAATATGCTAAAACAAAAGATTGTGGTTGTCCTGTTGATGGGTCTATTATAAATTCTCCTGTTGTTGTATTTATTCTTCTAGCTGATAATATATTTTCTTTTATTTCATTACTTAATAATTTATCCCACCATGTCCTCAATTCTCCTGTAAATCCTAAAATTATGTTTTCTGCTGCTTCTTTCTCTGTGATTCCTACTCTTTGTTTGTATATATTCCTACAATTACCATTTCTTTAGTTATTTGTATTATTTCTATCTCAGATCTTTCATCTATATTTATTAAAAAATTTTTAATATACCATCCCAAAATAGTCGTAATATTTCCTTTTAATATTTGAATCTTGTACTTGTTCTATTTGTTCTAAAACTTGGTTATATTCTGTTAAAACATTTATTTTATTATTACAGTTACATATTTCACCTTTACAATTATGGTTACTCTCTGTACTGCTTATTGTATCTGAAGAATAGTCACTACTGTAATTATCATCTAATTCTGAAGAAGATAGCTTAATTTGGTCAATTTTTTCTAATAATTTATCTATGTTATCTATTTTTAATTATAAACCTAACTCATGTATCTTTTTTCTGGCAGGACATTCTTTGGCATAGTGTCCTCTTTGGTTACATAGGTAACATGTTATATTACTTTTATTATTTGTTCTTTTGAAACTATTTTTCTTATTATAATTATTTTTCTTAAATTATTTTCTTTTAAAAGGTTTTTTATCTATTTGTTTATTATATTGTTTTCGTTGGTAATTATATTTTTTATAAATTTTGTCTGTTTTAAAAGATTTATATTTTCTTTGTTTTTGCTTCTTTATTGTTCCAAAACCAAATTGTTCACACCAATTTCCTAATTCTTTTCTAGATTGTCTATTTTCCATTTTTAATTTATTTTGTAATTTTATGTCTCTACATAACCTAATTCCTGTTAAATTTACACATGTTATTAAGTCTCCATAGGTTAAATCATCATATGAAATGTGTCCAAATTTTTGTTCAATTGTTTCTTTTACTTTTGTTGAAAATAATCTAGGCAATCCTGTTAGAAATTTTTCTTTCCAATGGTAGGCATTTGGGTCTGCTAATGCATAAACTCGTTTTAGGAAATTGTCTTTATACCATCTAAAATTTTCTAATTTTCTACATTTAAGGTTTTGTAAGATTTCACTGTTTCTTTTTGTATATAAATCTAAATCTCCTATAAAATGTGATATAATATTATAAACTAAATATGCTAAAACAAAAGATTGTGGTTGTCCTGTTGATGGGTCTATTATAAATTCTCCTGTTGTTGTATTTATTCTTCTAGCTGATAATATATTTTCTTTTATTTCATTACTTAATAATTTATCCCACCATGTCCTCAATTCTCCTGTAAATCCTAAAATTATGTTTTCTGCTGCTTCTTTCTCTGTGATTCCTACTCTTTGTTTGTATATATTTCCTACAATTACCATTTCTTTAGTTATTTGTATTATTTCTATCTCAGATCTTTCATCTATATTTATTAAAAATTTTTTAATATACCATCCCAAAATAGTCGTAATATTTCCTTTTAATATTTGAATCTTGTACTTGTTCTATTTGTTCTAAAACTTGGTTATATTCTGTTAAAACATTTATTTTATTATTACAGTTACATATTTCACCTTTACAATTATGGTTACTCTCTGTACTGCTTATTGTATCTGAAGAATAGTCACTACTGTAATTATCATCTAATTCTGAAGAAGATAGCTTAATTTGGTCAATTTTTTCTAATAATTTATCTATGTTATCTATTTTTAATTATAAACCTAACTCATGTATCTTTTTTCTGGCAGGACATTCTTTGGCATAGTATCCTCTTTGGTTACATAGGTAACATGTTATATTACTTTTATTATTTGTTCTTTTGAAACTATTTTTCTTATTATAATTATTTTTCTTAAATTATTTTCTTTTAAAAGGTTTTTTATCTATTTGTTTATTATATTGTTTTCGTTGGTAATTATATTTTTTATAAATTTTGTCTGTTTTAAAAGATTTATATTTTCTTTGTTTTTGCTTCTTTATTGTTCCAAAACCAAATTGTTCACACCAATTTCCTAATTCTTTTCTAGATTGTCTATTTTCCATTTTTAATTTATTTTGTAATTTTATGTCTCTACATAACCTAATTCCTGTTAAATTTACACATGTTATTAAGTCTCCATAGGTTAAATCATCATATGAAATGTGTCCAAATTTTTGTTCAATTGTTTCTTTTACTTTTGTTGAAAATAATCTAGGCAATCCTGTTAGAAATTTTTCTTTCCAATGGTAGGCATTTGGATCTGCTAATGCATAAACTCGTTTTAGGAAATTGTCTTTATACCATCTAAAATTTTCTAATTTTCTACATTTAAGGTTTTGTAAGATTTCACTGTTTCTTTTTGTATATAAATCTAAATCTCCTATAAAATGTGATATAATATTATAAACTAAATATGCTAAAACAAAAGATTGTGGTTGTCCTGTTGATGGGTCTATTATAAATTCTCCTGTTGTTGTATTTATTCTTCTAGCTGATAATATATTTTCTTTTATTTCATTACTTAATAATTTATCCCACCATGTCCTCAATTCTCCTGTAAATCCTAAAATTATGTTTTCTGCTGCTTCTTTCTCTGTGATTCCTACTCTTCGTTTGTATATATTTCCTACAATTACCATTTCTTTAGTTATTTGTATTATTTCTATCTCAGATCTTTCATCTATATTTATTAAAAAAATTTTAATATACCATCCCAAAATAATCGTAATATTTCCTTTTAATATTTGAATCTTGTACTTGTTCTATTTGTTCTAAAACTTGGTTATATTCTGTTAAAACATTTATTTTATTATTACAGTTACATATTTCACCTTTACAATTATGGTTACTCTCTGTACTGCTTATTGTATCTGAAGAATAGTCACTACTGTAATCATCATCTAATTCTGAAGAAGATAGCTTAATTTGGTCAATTTTTTCTAATAATTGATCTATGTTATCTATTTTTAATTCTAAACCTAACTCATGTATCTTTTTTCTGGCAGGACATTCTTTGGCATAGTGTCCTCTTTGGTTACATAGGTAACATGTTATATTACTTTTATTATTTGTTCTTTTGAAACTATTTTTCCTATTATAATTATTTTTCTTAAATTGTTTTCTTTTAAAAGGTTTTTTATCTATTTGTTTATTATATTGTTTTCGTTGGTAATTATATTTTTTATAAATTTTGTCTGTTTTAAAAGATTTATATTTTCTTTGTTTTTGCTTCTTTATTGTTCCAAAACCAAATTGTTCACACCAATTTCCTAATTCTTTTCTAGATTGTCTATTTTCCATTTTTAATTTATTTTGTAATTTTATGTCTCTACATAACCTAATTCCTGTTAAATTTACACATGTTATTAAGTCTCCATATGTTAAATCATCATATGAAATGTGTCCAAATTTTTGTTCAATTGTTTCTTTTACTTTTGTTGAAAATAATCTAGGCAATCCTATTAGAAATTTTTCTTTCCAATGGTAGGCATTTGGGTCTGCTAATGCATAAACTCGTTTTAGGAAATTGTCTTTATACCATCTAAAATTTTCTAATTTTCTACATTTAAGGTTTTGTAAGATTTCACTGTTTCTTTTTGTATATAAATCTAAATCTCCTATAAAATGTGATATAATATTATAAACTAAATATGCTAAAACAAAAGATTGTGGTTGTCCTGTTGATGGGTCTATTATAAATTCTCCTGTTGTTGTATTTATTCTTCTAGCTGATTGTAACGCCCCGGAAATCCGGACCGCTACCGGCGCTAGGATTCAGGTCGGCTTAAGGCCGCCGGAACCCGTAGCAAGCCTACATACATCCTGTTTACCTGTTTAATCCCATACATGATCAACAAACATGCATAAGAATTAAAAACTTTTCTTTTTCTTCATATACCAAACTCAACCTGTGCATGCACTGTAATCATCATATACATAAACATTAATCCCTCTGTGGGATTTCATCAAAGCCTCTATGGCAATATACATTCAGTGTTGAGTTGGTTCACATATTCATCATAAAAATAAGATCATGTACATACCAAGGGATTAACAAATACTATGGTCAAGCACAACTCTATCCTCAATAACATAGTCACATAAACATAACTGTTTCAAACTTTACATTACATTCTTATCATTTGTCATGTCCACATACTCTAGCTATTACATACATATGACTTTTCTCTTCTTTTCTACTCGATCAATCCCGTACCTGCAAACCTGGGGGTTAGGGGAGAGGGGTGAGCTAAAAGCCCAGTGAGCAGAAACTAAAAACATTATATTAAAATTCATGCTTTCATGGAATGCATCATATCACAGACAATTCACATCAAGGGTGAACCTGTCACCAATTAGTCCCAACATAGTCTCGTGCCAGGCCGTAGCATGGGGTCCTGGTCTTCCTGTCACAACATACATAAAGTCTCGTGCCAGGCCGTAGCATGGGGTCCTGGTCTTCCTGTCATATCATATATAAAGCCTCGTGCCAGGCCGTAGCATGGGGTCCTGGTCTTCCTGTCATATCATATATAAAGCCTCGTGCCAGGCCGTAGCATGGGGTCCTGGTCTTCCTGTCATATCATATATAAAGCCTCGTGCCAGGCCGTAGCATGGGGTCCTGGTCTTCCTGTCATATCATATATCAAGTCTCGTGGACTAATTGGATCATACAGCGTTCACCCACAACCACAAAATAAAATGCAATGCGACATATTCGTGAACTAATGCAATCAGCCTATTACATGTCATCATGATGCATGAAACATGCTCAAAACATTTAATTGCTTGATTTAAAACATTAAGCTTGTTTCCACTCACCTCTGGTTAGCTCTGACCAGACACTGAAGCAGCTCACTCACTGCTGGGGTCCTCGGTTCCTCGGGTCCGAACCTACACAGGTGGACTCCAATGAGGGACCAAACATATATAAACACAACTCTAATATATTCCCCAAAAACCCCCTAAAACATCATGAAAACATCACAGAAAATATGCATGAAATGGCTGAACAGGGCACCTTCGGCGGCACCTTCGGCGGCCGAAAGTCCTGGACAGAGACGAAACTCAGCTAGGTTCGGCGGCACCTTCGGCGGCCGAAAGTGCCAGACAGAGACGAAAGTCTCTTTTCGGGGGCACCTTCGGCAGCCGAAAGCTGCCTTCACAAGAGGGGTTCGGCGGCCGAAACTCCCTTCGGCTGCCGAACCTGGTTTCTGCCAAACGGCAGAAACTTGGTTCAAATGAACCTCCTGCCTCCCAAAACCATAGATCATGCATATTTCTCAACCAAAACACACATACAAGTTCCTAGGGGTCTCAAACATGCATATACCCCATCTACAACACTTCATACACACACAAACAAGCTACATTGCTCAAACATCATCAAAACCCATAAACTCAACCTATGTCCTAACATGCATTCCTACCCATAGATCTTACTTAAAACTTGTTTAAAACATAAAAAGGGTTCAAGATCGACCCTTACCTCTTGAAGAAACGAGAGGAAAGCGATCCAAGCTTGGAGATGGAGAGATTAAGCTCTTTGAACCTCCAAGCACTCAAAACTTGCTCAAAGCTCACAGATCTTCAAAACAAAGTTATAAACTTGTTAAAACCATGAAAGATCTAGAGGAAACACTCAAGATCGAGGGAGGAACGGTGGAGACTCACCTTGGCCGACAATGGGAGAGAAAAAGCTCGCCCGTGCGGACCAAGGGGACCCTTTTATAGTGGCTGGCCAGGCCACGTTCGGGGGCCGAATGTGCCTCCGCATCCATGCAATGTTCGGCGGCCGAACATAAGGTTCGGCGGCCGAACCTGCACTTCCCTCACTTAGACTTTCGGGGGCCTAACGTGCCTCCCAAAGTCCATGCATGTTCGGCGGCCGAAAGTGAGTTTCGGCGGCCGAACCTGAGTTTTTCCTTAAAGAATTTTCATGCAAAAACTTATTTAAAATCATACTTAAAACATTAAAACACATGAAAACATTTTATAAAAACATGCTTTTACCCTTCTAGAGGTTTCCGACACCCAAATTCCACCGGACGGTAGGAATTTCGATACCGGAGTCTAGCCGGGTATTACATTCTCCCCCCCTTAAGAACATTCGTCCCCGAATGTTCCTCCACTAGTACATGCATAGCGAAACAAACATAACATACACACATATAGCACATGGAACACATCTCAACTGACCTCAGAAGAGGTGGGGGTACTGCTGGAGCATGGACTCCCGGGTCTCCCAAGTGCATTCCTCCAAATTGTGGTGGTTCCAAAGGACTTTCACCATCGGGATTTCCTTGTTCCTCAACTTTCTGATCTGAGTGTCAAGAATCCGCACTGGCTGTTCAACATAAGTGAGATCCTCTTGGATCTCCACATCAGGCTCGCTAAGAACCTTGCCCGGTTCTGACACGAACTTCCTCAACATGGAAACATGGAAAACCGGATGGATTCTCTCCATAGAAGCAGGCAAGTCCAGCTGGTACGATACATTCCCAATCCTTTGCAGGACTTCAAAGGGTCCAATGTACCGCGGAGCTAGCTTACCCTTCTTACCAAATCGAACCACCCCTTTCATCGGAGACACCTTGAGCAATACTAGATCCCCCTCCTGAAACTCTACTTGTTTCCTGCGGATGTCTGCATAACTTTTCTGCCTGCTGGTGGCAGTCTTTATCCTTTCTCTGATAATGGGCACCACCCTGCTGGTGATCTCAACAAGCTCAGGCCCTGCTAAGGACCTCTCTCCAACCTCTTCCCAGCAAACGGGTGACCTGCACTTCCTCCCATACAAAGCTTCATATGGAGCCATCCCTATGCTAGCATGATAGCTGTTATTGTAGGCAAACTCCACCAAAGGTAGATGTTGCTTCCAAGAACCGCCAAAATCTAGCACACACATTCTGAGCATATCTTCTATGGTCTGGATGGTCCTCTCTGACTGTCCGTCTGTCTGTGGATGGAAGGCAGTGCTAAAATCCAACCTAGTACCCATAGCACTCTGCAGACTCCGCCAAAACCTGGAGGTAAACTGGGGCCCTCTATCTGACACTATAGATACCGGGACCCCATGTAGTCTGACAATCTCCTCAACATACACCTGCGCTAACTTATCCACAGAGTAGTTGCTCCTAACTGGAATGAAGTGAGCAGATTTGGTGAGTCTGTCCACAATCACCCATATGGAGTCTAGTCTGTTGGATGTTGCCGGTAACCCCACTACAAAATCCATAGCTATGTTCTCCCATTTCCATTCTGGAATCGGTAGTGGGTTAAGCATTCCAGCCGGCTTCTGATGTTCCAGCTTCACCCTCTGACATATTTCGCAGGCTGACACGAACTGTGCCACTTCCCTCTTCATAGCTGGCCACCAATACACCCTCTTCAGATCTTGATACATCTTGGTGGCTCCAGGGTGAATGCTGTATCTTGCATTATGAGCCTCTCTCATAATGTCTCCTTTAAGCCCGATGTCATCTGGTACACATAGTCTGTTCCCATAGCGGAGGATCCCCTTATCATCGAATCTGAACTCACTATCTTTGCCTGACTGAACAGTCCTGGCAATCTTCACTAACTCTGGGTCCTCGTGCTGTTTCTGAGTCACCTGCTCCAGAAACACGGGGGTTACTTTCATCTGTGCAATCAAAGCACCTGTACCAGACAACTCCATCTGTAGACCCTCCTCAAGGAGCTTATAAAATTCCTTCACCACCGGTCTCCTCTCTGCCGTGATGTGGGATAGACTGCCAAGTGATTTCCGGCTTAAGGCATCAGCTACTACATTAGCCTTACCCGGATGGTACTGTATCTTACAATCATAGTCACTGAGCAGTTCTACCCATCTCCTCTGCCTCAAGTTCAAATCTCTCTGACTCAAGATGTGCTGCAGGCTCTTATGATCTGTGAAGATCTCACATTTTACCCCATAGAGGTAATGCCTCCACATCTTGAGGGCAAAGATAACTGCTGCCATCTCCAGATCGTGTGTGGGGTAATTCATCTCATGCCTCTTTAGCTGTCTAGAAGCATAAGCGATCACCCTACCATTCTGCATCAACACACAACCCAAGCCTACTCTGGATGCATCACAGAATACTGTGAAGTCCTCATTGCTGGTTGGCAGAGCTAACACTGGTGCTGAAGTCAACCTCTTCTTGAGCTCCTCAAAGCTTTCTTCACATCGATCGGTCCACTCGAACCTCTGATTCTTTCTGGTCAATCTGGTTAAAGGAGCTGCAATTTTGGAGAAGTCCTGTACGAACCTCCTGTAATAACCAGCCAAACCCAAGAAACTTCTGATCTCTGTCACTGAGGTGGGTCTGGGCCAGTTAGTCACAGCCTCTACTTTCTTGGGGTCTACCTCTATTCCATTCTCTGACACTATATGCCCCAAGAATGATATGCTCCTTAACCAGAACTCACACTTGGAGAACTTGGCATACAAGCCATGTTCCCTCAAGGTCTGCAAAACTATCCTCAGATGATGGGCATGCTCCTCTGCATTCCTGGAATACACTAGGATATCATCTATGAAGACAATAACGAAGTGATCCAGGTATGGTCTGAATATTCTGTTCATGAGGTCCATGAATGCTGCAGGGGCGTTGGTTAACCCAAATGGCATTACAAGGAACTCATAGTGCCCATATCTGGTCCTGAAGGCCGTCTTTGGCACATCCTCCTCTCTGATTCTCAACTGATGGTACCCTGATCTCATATCTATTTTGGAGAAACAACCCGCTCCTGCTAGCTGGTCGAATAGATCGTCGATCCTTGGCAATGGGTACTTATTCTTGATGGTGACTTTGTTCAACTGCCTGTAGTCGATACAAAGCCTGAGGGATCCATCCTTTTTCTTCACAAAGAGTACTGGAGCACCCCAAGGTGAGGTACTCGGTCGGATGAAACCCTTGTCCACCAGTTCTTGCAACTGTTCCTTCAACTCTTTCATCTCGGCTGGTGCCATCCTGTAGGGAGGGATAGAGATCGGTCTGGTACCAGGCATTAACTCAATTTCGAACTCTATCTCCCTAGCAGGTGGTAACCCTGGCAGCTCGTCTGGGAAAACATCTAAGAACTCACTCACCACAGGCACTGAGGCGGGCTCTCTAACAAGACTATCCAACTCCCTCACATGAGCTAGAAACCCCTGACATCCCCTCCTAAGCAACCTACGAGCCTGAAGAGCTGAAATTAGACCTCTAGGTGTACCCCTCTTGTCTCCTCTGAAGACGACCTCTGACCCATCCTGACATCTGAACTTAACTACCTTGTCCCTGCAGTCCAAGGTAGCACCATGGGTAGATAGCCAATCCATCCCTAGAATGACGTCAAAGTCTGTCAAATCTAGAACCACAAGGTCGGCGGACAAGCATCTTCCCTCTATAAAAACTGGACTACACTGGCAGACTGACTCTGCAACTGACGGGTCACACTTGGGTCCACTGACCCATAGGGGACACTCTAACCCAGAGACCATCAATCCTAACCTCTGAACGGCTCTCGGTGCAATAAAAGAGTGAGATGCACCCGGGTCCATTAATGCATACACATCAGAACACCCAATGATGAGATTACCTGACACCACGGTGTTGGATGTGTTAGCCTCCTGCTGCGTCATGGTGAAGATCCTGGCTGGAGCTGATGGACCTTCACCTCTGAATCCTGCTGAGGAAGAAGCTGACCCTCTCCCTCTGCCTCTGCCACTGGCCTGTGTAGCAGCTGGAGCTACTGGCTGTGCCACACTTCCTGAAGCTGTCTGTGCCATAGGAACTGCTTTAGGACATTGCCATGACATATGTCCCTCTTGCCCACATCTGTAGCAGGTCGTCGTCCCATACCGGCATAAACCCCTGTGTGGCCTACCACACTTCGCACAAGCTGCATTATCTGCCCCAGAACTAGAACCACTGCCAAATCCCAGACTAGACTTGACCTTGTTCCAGAACTTATTCTTCTTACCCTTGGGTTTACCCCATCTCTTATTGCCTGAAGCTGCTGCACTCAAGGTAGAGGGATCTAACCTTCCCCCACCCGGAGTTTTAGAACCAGAAGCTTGTGCCACTGTCTGTTTGACTGTCCCCTGAACGATGGAACTAGCCTCCATTCTCCTAGCCATGTCTACTATGGCGTGAAAACTCTCTCTATCTGCTGACTGTACCAAGGAGGAATACCTGGGATGGAGCTTCATGATATACCTCCTCAACTTCTTCTGGTCTGTGCTAAGGTCTTGCCCAGCAAAAGGCAGCAACTCCATAAACCTGTCAGTATACTCGTCTACACTCATGTCATCGGTTTGCCTCAACTGCTCGAATTCTATCATCTTCAATTCCCTTGAACTATCAGGGAAAGCCCATCCTGCAAATTCATTAGCGAACTCCTCCCATGATAGGCTATCCACCCTCGGCTTCACATAGTTTTTGAACCACTCACGGGCCTTTTTGCATTTCAAGGTGAAACCAGCCATCTGAATGGCTCTGCTGTCATCAGCTCCAATCTCCTCTGTGATCATCTTGACCTTCTCCAAATACACAAACGAGTCATCACCTGACTCAAACTGGGGAGCACCCAACTTCATGTAATCTGTCATTTTAGCCTTACTTCCCCCAGATGAGCTAGGCTGAGGTATCTGGGTATCTGGGCATGTAGGTGCTGGTGGTGGTGGAGGTACAGCATCCCCCGGAGTGGGGTTTGCTGGATTTGGATAGTATGGTGGAGGTGGGTACACTGGGTACTGTGGATATGGTGGGTAGTATGGTGGGTATGGCATCTGTGTGGGGTAGGAGTTAAAACTAGGGTAATCCGATGTACCTCCCATCGAATACCCGGGATTTTGGGTGTAGGGCGGATAGTGAGGTGGCTGAACAAATCCTGAGGCCTGAGTGCCTCCTTGGGATTCCCCCATACCCTCTTCTGACATACTGACGCCCAAACTGCCATCCCTCCTTTGATCAACATCCATCTGATCCCCCATATCTTCTGACATACCTCCCTGCACTGTTCCTCTGACTGATCTGCTTCTTCCCAGATCTAAAGACCTTCTAGGGTCTCTCACTGCTCGGTCCCTGTTGGACCTACTTGACATTGCCCTAGGCAATGTTGAAGGACGGGCATCAATGCCCTCGTCCTGAGGTGGTATTCCAGTCAATCGTGCAGATCGACGGGTTCCTCTCATCCTGTTTTCTGAGAAACAGTAAACATCACATAAACATCACATCATTTATGCACATGCATTTTATCATGGCATATCATATCATCATGGCAAGACAGGACTCTACATCCTATCCTAGTGGACATGACTTTTGCCTATTGTGCTTGACCTTCTATAACATCTATGAGCCCGACACTCTAGGTCCGACCATACAAACCTAGGGCTCTGATACCACTCTGTAACGCCCCGGAAATCCGGACCGCTACCGGCGCTAGGATTCAGGTCGGCTTAAGGCCGCCGGAACCCGTAGCAAGCCTACATACATCCTGTTTACCTGTTTAATCCCATACATGATCAACAAACATGCATAAGAATTAAAAACTTTTCTTTTTCTTCATATACCAAACTCAACCTGTGCATGCACTGTAATCATCATATACATAAACATTAATCCCTCTGTGGGATTTCATCAAAGCCTCTATGGCAATATACATTCAGTGTTGAGTTGGTTCACATATTCATCATAAAAATAAGATCATGTACATACCAAGGGATTAACAAATACTATGGTCAAGCACAACTCTATCCTCAATAACATAGTCACATAAACATAACTGTTTCAAACTTTACATTACATTCTTATCATTTGTCATGTCCACATACTCTAGCTATTACATACATATGACTTTTCTCTTCTTTTCTACTCGATCAATCCCGTACCTGCAAACCTGGGGGTTAGGGGAGAGGGGTGAGCTAAAAGCCCAGTGAGCAGAAACTAAAAACATTATATTAAAATTCATGCTTTCATGGAATGCATCATATCACAGACAATTCACATCAAGGGTGAACCTGTCACCAATTAGTCCCAACATAGTCTCGTGCCAGGCCGTAGCATGGGGTCCTGGTCTTCCTGTCACAACATACATAAAGTCTCGTGCCAGGCCGTAGCATGGGGTCCTGGTCTTCCTGTCATATCATATATAAAGCCTCGTGCCAGGCCGTAGCATGGGGTCCTGGTCTTCCTGTCATATCATATATAAAGCCTCGTGCCAGGCCGTAGCATGGGGTCCTGGTCTTCCTGTCATATCATATATAAAGCCTCGTGCCAGGCCGTAGCATGGGGTCCTGGTCTTCCTGTCATATCATATATCAAGTCTCGTGGACTAATTGGATCATACAGCGTTCACCCACAACCACAAAATAAAATGCAATGCGACATATTCGTGAACTAATGCAATCAGCCTATTACATGTCATCATGATGCATGAAACATGCTCAAAACATTTAATTGCTTGATTTAAAACATTAAGCTTGTTTCCACTCACCTCTGGTTAGCTCTGACCAGACACTGAAGCAGCTCACTCACTGCTGGGGTCCTCGGTTCCTCGGGTCCGAACCTACACAGGTGGACTCCAATGAGGGACCAAACATATATAAACACAACTCTAATATATTCCCCAAAAACCCCCTAAAACATCATGAAAACATCACAGAAAATATGCATGAAATGGCTGAACAGGGCACCTTCGGCGGCACCTTCGGCGGCCGAAAGTCCTGGACAGAGACGAAACTCAGCTAGGTTCGGCGGCACCTTCGGCGGCCGAAAGTGCCAGACAGAGACGAAAGTCTCTTTTCGGGGGCACCTTCGGCAGCCGAAAGCTGCCTTCACAAGAGGGGTTCGGCGGCCGAAACTCCCTTCGGCTGCCGAACCTGGTTTCTGCCAAACGGCAGAAACTTGGTTCAAATGAACCTCCTGCCTCCCAAAACCATAGATCATGCATATTTCTCAACCAAAACACACATACAAGTTCCTAGGGGTCTCAAACATGCATATACCCCATCTACAACACTTCATACACACACAAACAAGCTACATTGCTCAAACATCATCAAAACCCATAAACTCAACCTATGTCCTAACATGCATTCCTACCCATAGATCTTACTTAAAACTTGTTTAAAACATAAAAAGGGTTCAAGATCGACCCTTACCTCTTGAAGAAACGAGAGGAAAGCGATCCAAGCTTGGAGATGGAGAGATTAAGCTCTTTGAACCTCCAAGCACTCAAAACTTGCTCAAAGCTCACAGATCTTCAAAACAAAGTTATAAACTTGTTAAAACCATGAAAGATCTAGAGGAAACACTCAAGATCGAGGGAGGAACGGTGGAGACTCACCTTGGCCGACAATGGGAGAGAAAAAGCTCGCCCGTGCGGACCAAGGGGACCCTTTTATAGTGGCTGGCCAGGCCACGTTCGGGGGCCGAATGTGCCTCCGCATCCATGCAATGTTCGGCGGCCGAACATAAGGTTCGGCGGCCGAACCTGCACTTCCCTCACTTAGACTTTCGGGGGCCTAACGTGCCTCCCAAAGTCCATGCATGTTCGGCGGCCGAAAGTGAGTTTCGGCGGCCGAACCTGAGTTTTTCCTTAAAGAATTTTCATGCAAAAACTTATTTAAAATCATACTTAAAACATTAAAACACATGAAAACATTTTATAAAAACATGCTTTTACCCTTCTAGAGGTTTCCGACACCCAAATTCCACCGGACGGTAGGAATTTCGATACCGGAGTCTAGCCGGGTATTACACTGATAATATATTTTCTTTTATTTCATTACTTAATAATTTATCCCACCATGTTCTCAATTCTCCTGTAAATCCTAAAATTATGTTTTCTGCTGCTTCTTTCTTTGTGATTCCTACCTTTGTTTGTATATATTTCCTACAATTACCATTTCTTTAGTTATTTGTATTATTTCTATCTCAGATCTTTCATCTATATTCCATTCATATATATTTTTTGCATTGTATTGTTTTTATTTTCTATCTAAAATTTTTAAGTCATCTGGTCTACTATTATATTGTCTTTCAATGGTATTTAAAGGAATGTTATAGTTCTGGTCAGAGTCTGATGCTTCTAAAGGATTGTCTATGGTTTCATCTTCTGACGAAGAAGTTTCGTTATATTCAGTTAAAATTGTGATTTTACCTTTGTCTTTACTAGTACTTTCACTTTTAGTATTACTTTGAGATGGTAAGATTTGTAAAGGTTCTTATATTTTAATTCCTCCTGATATACTGGTTTTTGGAGAAGTGTTTTGTTCTTTTATTATTTTTTGTAATAATTCTGACATATCTCTTAATTCTGTTTTTGGATTTATTGTAGTTATATCTATAGGATTTTGTGAGGATGGTATCATTTTTGTAAAAGGTTTATTTATTTGTTTTTTGGCTGGGTCTATACTATATGGTTTTACATTAGTATATCTTTGAGAAGTATAAGTAGTATTTGGTATATGAGTTATAGGAGATGGTGTTTTTGTTATTTCTATATGATCTATATCTGTTATGGCTTCATGATTTTGTTCTACTTTTTCTTCTATTCTATCTAATTGTTGTCCTAATAAATGTAATGTTACATTTGTCCAATTATTTTGTAAACATATATCTTTCATTTCAGTATTTTGTATATTTTGTGTATGTATAATTGGTTGTATACCATTATATACATGGTCTTTCTTAAAAAATGCTCGATTCATTGGTGGTCTTTCTTATTCATAATACTGGTCACTTGGTTCTCCAATGTCATTTACTTTATTCCATTTGTGTATTTTCTTTTCTAATACATTTAATTTATCTTCATGATAATATTTTAGGTAGGTAAAGAATGGTATAGTTTTTTCTACTTGTTAACAGAATTCAAAAAATTGTTTTTTAATTAAACTCTGTTCTTTTCTAGAATATGTGCTCAAAAATATATCTCGTTTCCCCCGGTTTTTATCTGACATATAGTCAGCCTGAATTTGGTCTTTATCTAAAACAAAACTTTGAGTTAATGTATTAATAGTAAAATCACTGTCTTCATATGGTTGACTAAATTGACCTTGTCTAAATACACATTCTTGTATTTTTATTCCTTTGGTGGTAGCTTGTGGTATAGTTTGTTGATTAAAAGTTTCTTCTATAGGTTTTGTACCAAAAGTCTCTCCAACATAGAGTCCTTGGTATGGAGGAACAGTTGATTCTTCTGATATACTTGTATCCGTTTGTATTTCTATATTATGTCTTCTTTGTGAGGATCCTAAAGAATGTCTAGATGATTGGTATATACTAGGATTGGTTTGTCTAAAAGAATTTGACCTTTTAAATTTTAATTCTACTGAACCATCATCATTTTGTATAATATAATCTATTTCTTTATTTTCTTTTGCAGGTAGACTTGGTATTATTTTAACTGGATATTTCCAAGTTTCAGGTAAACTAACATCTTTCCACTGTATAGTTTTTGGTACAGTTATATTTGCTTTGGTTTGGTCAATTTCCCAAAAAATTGTCTCTCCTGTTAATCTATTATGATAAATAGCATTTGGACATAATCCTGTGTTCATTATTTTATAGTTTAGTCTATAAAATAATTCATATATATGTGATCCTTTTAACATATTGTAATTATGTGTTAAAATATCTAATGTTAATATTTTCATTATATGTGGGTCAGTTAAAGATATTGTAAAATTAGGAAAACAATTTGAATATATTGGTCCATTTGTTAAACTTGTTTCAAATAATCCTAATAAAGAATCTTTATAATTTATATGTCTACAATCTCTTAATGCTACATGCATACTGGTATTTAAACCTTCTACAGTTAATGGTTTAATTGCTATTTGTACTAAACCTATGTGCATAAATCTATAACCTTGGTTAATATATTTTATTATTGTCTTTTTACTTAATAAACTCATAGATTGGTTTTCTGAATATAAAGGTACAACATTTTCTTTGGTTTTAATAGCTCTAGCAGACTTAAAATCTAATATACCCTTTTTATATATTGTTGATATTGGTGTAGTAGGTGGTTTCCAATTAGCTAATTGTTGGTTATTCCAAGTACTTTCTCTAGATAGTATGGTTTTAGTATTATCTGTATTAATATTTAAATCATTTATAAGTTCTTCATCTGGTTGTCTGGACCTAGAAGACCTATTTCTCCTAAACATATTCATCTTAAAGTCCTAGGGTTTCAACATACACTTCCTTCTCGAAACATTTCTGCAGGACTTACACTCTCTCTGCCTGACTTACGACAATCAAGACACAGGTTAGACCCTAAAACTCTAATTTGAATAGTTTAAGATAGATAGATTCTTCACAGGCTCTGATACCATTTTTCGAACTCAGCTATGATTTAAATATGAAAGCAGAATATGAAACAGTAAAATATCAATTTAATTAACAATAGTTATAATAGTATAATAACATTGACAAGTATAACAATAATAAACAGTAATTTCAATTTCCATTTTAATTCTTAATTTTAATTTTAATTTATCAAATTGGCAACACAATTTCTGATGTGGCAGATCAGCCTAAGCTGCAACCACATAGCATACTTATCATGATGCAGTATTTGCATTTGGTTTAAGGTTCCTGCAACGTTAACCTGGGTTTCCCAGAGCTAACTCAGAGTGATAATCGGAGAGAGAGAGAAGAGATTGCCGTCAATACGGACTTATACAGTAGCAATTGGTATAATTCAAATATATTAAAACTGAATACAAATACAAATACTTACTTAATACAAATAATTATGCAAATACTGCTACAACCGAGTTGTTGTAAACTGCGGTTTCCTTACAAATTATTGAAATATAAGCTAAACTAAGCTTTGAATACATGGAAAGAAAGAGAGAAATTTTCTTGGTGAGAATTTTCGGTGTGTCTTCAAATGGTCTGGACGCCTCTATTTATAGCCGCGGACGTCAAATTTTATCAAATTTGGTTGAGCGGTCCGGACTTCAAATCCTTATGCAATTTGGTTGAGCGGTCATCTAGTAAATGCTCTGTGGGTCCTGGTGGGTCCATGTGTCTGCCACTTTGTCTGCCACTTTGTCGGGTATCTCTTTTGTCTTTTGTCGGCCACTTTGTCTGCCACTTTGTCTGCCACTTTGTCGACGTCAGCTCTTTTGTCATTGTCTGCCATTTGTCATTGTAGGTCCATTGTGGGTCCTACATTTCTTCTTGTGTGAAAAAATCATCATTGTCATCAGCTAGGTCTACTGGTGATGGTGATACAGTAGAGCTCCTTGTTTCCTTTAATTCTTCAAGTAATTTTTCATATTCTTGTTCAGAAGTGCAAGCTGCCATTTGGGCCATAATTTGTTGTTTTCGGGCTAAAAAGGTTTCTTGCTTGGTTATTGAAGATGGGCTTGAAATTTTGCAATATTGAGGATAATTTAAGAAAAATTGTTCTATGGCTGCTGGACCACATGCTTCAAGATCAGTTTTGGCCCACCATTTGATTTTGAATTTTCGGACTAGAATTGGAATATGAAAGTTATCAATAGTATGGTCTTTGATTTGGTACTCAATCATAAAAATCCATGGTATATGGAAATAGTGGAAATATATTAACCACTTAGGAGAACAAATGATAGTATCTGGTAATTTATTTCTGTCAAAAAATTGAGTCTGTGCAAGTTTGATTTGGTCAGGAATGATATCTTCATTTAGTCCAAATTTGTTCCACCATTGGTGAAACCAATATGGTATAGGGTATGTAAAATTGTCAGAAATATAGAAAAAGAAGGAAATTGATAATTGGTCATTTTGCTTTAGGAAGGTTCTTTCCCAAGCTAATTGGTAATCATAATAATTATATTTTGCATTTTGTCTCAATTGTCCATTGGTAAAAGTAAATTCTTTGGTTCGTTGGGGCTCTTGTCCCCACTCAGTAAGAGTCCATACCTTTAACAGTCGCACCTTGCAATATCTGAGTTTGTTATGAATTTTGGGATCAAAATTGTTTTGAATGAGAATGGAGTTGGTATGAACAAGTATGGCTTCATAATATGATTGGGATTTTTGGAAATTGTCTGGTATGTAATAATGGGTTTTTGGGAAGATGGATTCACAGAGTTGGTATACATTTAAATTGGGATTCTGGGCCCAATATTCTGGTTCTATGGTGATAATATGGTCTTCAATGGGTTTATATTTATATTGGGTTGGATCTATTTGGTTTGAAGAAGATGGGTTTGAAGAAGCCATCGGGCTAGGAGAAGATGGTCCAGTGACAATTTGTTTGAAAGTAGAAGGGGGTATTGGTTCTGCCTGTAATGGGCTAAATTTGTTGAGTGAAGTGAAATTTGGTCTAGGTGATCTGGGCCTTGGATAATGAGGTTGTGTAACAAGAGCACTAGATATATGGCCTATTGGTCTATTTATAATACTAGTAGTATTAGTATACAATGGTCGAGGAACAGATAACTGTCCTGAAATATTTTGTCCAGAAGAGAGACTTTGTATAGGACTATGTCCTGAAGTAAATAATTGCAATTTGGTCAAATTTGTCTTAGAAATATTGGTCTGTGATCTTAAAGAGATCTTATCAACTTCCTTGCCTCTGTCCGTCATTTTCCCTGCAAAAATTCTCTGGTTAAAAAATCTGCAATTGAATTGTCAGTTCCTTTAATATGAATAATATCAAAATCAAATATAGACAAAAAGGCTTGCCATCTCGTAAAAATATGTTTGGCGGCCAAATTTTTTATATCTTTGGTTAATACATCTTTGGCAGCTTTACAGTCTACCCTAATGGTAAATCTTTGATTTAATAAATCACTTTGAAATTTTGTAACACATAAAACTATTGCTAAAATTTCTTTTTTGATTGTAGAATATTTTTCTTGTGTGGGATTCCATATCCCAGAGTAATATCTGATAATATAGTTTTTATTATTTATATTTTGTTTAAGAATTCCACCATAACCTTGGTCAGATGCATCAGTTTCAACTATTTTGGGATAGTCTGGGTTACAAATATTTAAACATGGTAAATTTTTAACATATTTTTTAATTTCTTGAATTATTTTTGTATGTTCTTCAGTCCAAGGTTTAGGATTTGTTTTTAATCTATTATATAATGGTTTACAAAATATTCTTAAATTAGGATAAAAATCTGAAATGTAATTTAATGATCCTAAAAATCTTTGTAATTGATTTTTGTCTTTTATTTCATTAGGAAATTTATCTGCAAATTCAATGCTTCGTTGAATTGGTACTATTGTGTTTTTATATATTTCATGTCCTAAAAATCTAATTTTTGTCTGAAATATTTTCATTTTTGGTTTAGATAATACTAATCCATTTCTTTTTATCACTTTATAAAAAATTTGTAAATGTTTAATATGCTGGTCAATATTTTGGCTAAATACTAAAACATCATCTATATAAGTTATTATAAAATCATATGGTGTAAAAATGTCGTTCATAATTTTTTGGAATTCACTTGGTGCATTTTTTAATCCAAATGGCATTATATTCCATTCGTATTGTCCAAAAGGTACAGTAAATGCAGTTTTGTATTTGTCTTTTTCATCTATTTGTACTTGCCAGAATCCTGACTTCATATCAAATTTTGAAAAAATTTCAGCTTTATAAAGTCTATTTAAAAGATCTTGTTTATTTGGTATTGGGTATCTAATCCATCTTAAAACTTTGTTTAATGGTTTATAATTAATTACTAATCTAGGTGCACCTCGTTCTATTTCAGCATTTTTAATAACATAAAAAGCTGCACATGACCATGGTGATTTACTCGGTCTAATTAAGTTTTTTGTTAATAAATCTTGAATCTCTTTTTTACAAAATTTTAACATTTCTTGGTTCATTTGGATAGGTCTAGCTTTTATAGGAATATCTTGTTCTTTGAAGTCTGGTTCATATGGTAAGGTAACTATGTGTTGTTTTCTATTCCAAAAAGCTGTTGGTAAATCTGAACATAAATCTTTTTCAAATCGTTCTTGGATTTCTTTTACATTTTATAAAAATTGAAGAACAATTAGAAAAACCAATTATTCAACAACAAATAAAAGAAATCCAAGAACGATTTGAAAAAGATTTATGTTCAGATTTACCAACAGTTTTTTGGAATAGAAAACAACACATAGTTACCTTACCATATGAACCAGACTTCAAAGAACAAGATATTCCTATAAAAGCTAGACCTATCCAAATGAACCAAGAAATGTTAGAATTTTATAAAAAAGAGATTCAAGATTTATTAACAAAAAACTTAATTAGACCGAGTAAATCACCATGGTCATGTGCAGCTTTTTATGTTATTAAAAATGCTGAAATAGAACGAGGTGCACCTAGATTAGTAATTAATTATAAACCATTAAACAAAGTTTTAAGATGGATTAGATACCCAATACCAAATAAACAAGATCTTTTAAATAGACTTTATAAAGCTGAAATTTTTTCAAAATTTGATATGAAGTCAGGATTCTGGCAAGTACAAATAGATGAAAAAGACAAATACAAAACTGCATTTACTGTACCTTTTGGACAATACGAATGGAATATAATGCCATTTGGATTAAAAAATGCACCAAGTGAATTCCAAAAAATTATGAACGACATTTTTACACCATATGATTTTATAATAACTTATATAGATGATGTTTTAGTATTTAGCCAAAATATTGACCAGCATATTAAACATTTACAAACTTTTTATAAAGTGATAAAAAGAAATGGATTAGTATTATCTAAACCAAAGATGAAAATATTTCAGACAAAAATTAGATTTTTAGGACATGAAATATATAAAAACACAATAGTACCAATTCAACGAAGCATTGAATTTGCAGATAAATTTCCTAATGAAATAAAAGACAAAAATCAATTACAAAGATTTTTAGGATCATTAAATTACATTTCAGATTTTTATCCTAATTTAAGAATATTTTGTAAACCATTATATAATAGATTAAAAACAAATCTTAAACCTTGGACTGAAGAACATACAAAAATAATTCAAGAAATTAAAAAATATGTTAAAAATTTACCATGTTTAAATATTTGTAACCCAGACTATCCCAAAATAGTTGAAACTGATGCATCTGACCAAGGTTATGGTGGAATTCTTAAACAAAATATAAATAATAAAAACTATATTATCAGATATTACTCTGGGATATGGAATCCCACACAAGAAAAATATTCTACAATCAAAAAAGAAATTTTAGCAATAGTTTTATGTGTTACAAAATTTCAAAGTAATTTATTAAATCAAAGATTTACCATTAGGGTAGACTGTAAAGCTGCCAAAGATGTATTAACCAAAGATGTAAAAAATTTGGCCGCCAAACATATTTTTGCGAGATGGCAAGCCTTTTTGTCTATATTTGATTTTGATATTATTCATATTAAAGGAACTGACAATTCAATTGCAGATTTTTTAACCAGAGAATTTTTGCAGGGAAAATGACGGACAGAGGCAAGGAAGTTGATAAGATCTCTTTGAGATCACAGACCAATATTTCTAAGACAAATTTGACCAAATTGCAATTAATTACTTCAAGACATAGTCCTATACAAAGTCTCTCTTCTGGACAAAATATTTCAGGACAGTTATCTGTTCCTCGACCATTGTATACTAATACTACTAGTATTATAAATAGACCAATAGGCCATATATCTAGTGCTCTTGTTACACAACCTCATTATCCAAGGCCCAGATCACCTAGACCAAATTTCACTTCACTCAACAAATTTAGCCCATTACAGGCAGAACCAATACCCCCTTCTACTTTCAAACAAATTGTCACTGGACCATCTTCTCCTAGCCCGATGGCTTCTTCAAACCCATCTTCTTCAAACCAAATAGATCCAACCCAATATAAATATAAACCCATTGAAGACCATATTATCACCATAGAACCAGAATATTGGGCCCAGAATCCCAATTTAAATGTATACCAACTCTGTGAATCCATCTTCCCAAAAACCCATTATTACATACCAGACAATTTCCAAAAATCCCAATCATATTATGAAGCCATACTTGTTCATACCAACTCCATTCTCATTCAAAACAATTTTGATCCCAAAATTCATAACAAACTCAGATATTGCAAGGTGCGACTGTTAAAGGTATGGACTCTTACTGAGTGGGGACAAGAGCCCCAACGAACCAAAGAATTTACTTTTACCAATGGACAATTGAGACAAAATGCAAAATATAATTATTATGATTACCAATTAGCTTGGGAAAGAACCTTCCTAAAGCAAAATGACCAATTATCAATTTCCTTCTTTTTCTATATTTCTGACAATTTTACATACCCTATACCATATTGGTTTCACCAATGGTGGAACAAATTTGGACTAAATGAAGATATCATTCCTGACCAAATCAAACTTGCACAGACTCAATTTTTTGACAGAAATAAATTACCAGATACTATCATTTGTTCTCCTAAGTGGTTAATATATTTCCACTATTTCCATATACCATGGATTTTTATGATTGAGTACCAAATCAAAGACCATACTATTGATAACTTTCATATTCCAATTCTAGTCCGAAAATTCAAAATCAAATGGTGGGCCAAAACTGATCTTGAAGCATGTGGTCCAGCAGCCATAGAACAATTTTTCTTAAATTATCCTCAATATTGCAAAATTCCAAGCCCATCTTCAATAACCAAGCAAGAAACCTTTTTAGCCCGAAAACAACAAATTATGGCCCAAATGGCAGCTTGCACTTCTGAACAAGAATATGAAAAATTACTTGAAGAATTAAAGGAAACAAGGAGCTCTACTGTATCACCATCACCAGTAGACCTAGCTGATGACAATGATGATTTTTTCACACAAGAAGAAATGTAGGACCCACAATGGACCTACAATGACAAATGGCAGACAATGACAAAAGAGCTGACGTTGACAAAGTGGCAGACAAAGTGGCCGACAAAAGACAAAAGAGATACCCGACAAAGTGGCAGACAAAGTGGCAGACACATGGACCCACCAGGACCCACAGAGCATTTACTAGATGACCGCTCAACCAAATTGCATAAGGATTTGAAGTCCGGACCGCTCAACCAAATTTGATAAAATTTGACGTCCGCGGCTATAAATAGAGGCGTCCAGACCATTTGAAGACACACCGAAAATTCTCACCAAGAAAATTTCTCTCTTTCTTTCCATGTATTCAAAGCTTAGTTTAGCTTATATTTCAACAATTTGTAAGGAAACCGCAGTTTACAACAACTCGGTTGTAGCAGTATTTGCATAATTATTTGTATTAAGTAAGTATTTGTATTTGTATTCAGTTTTAATATATTTGAATTATACCAATTGCTACTGTATAAGTCCGTATTGACGGCAATCTCTTCTCTCTCTCTCCGATTATCACTCTGAGTTAGCTCTGGGAAACCCAGGTTAACGTTGCAGGAACCTTAAACCAAATGCAAATATTGCATCATGATAAGTATGCTCTGTGGTTGCAGCTTAGGCTGATCTGCCACATCAGAAATTGTGTTGCCCATTTGATAAATTAAAATTAAAATTAAGAATTAAAATGGAAATTGAAATAACTGTTTATTACTGTTATACTTGTCAATGTTATTATACTATTATAACCATTGTTAATTAAATTGATATTTTACTGTTTCATATTGTATTCTGCTTTCATATTTAAATCATAGCTGAGTTCGAAAAATGGTATCAGAGCCTGTGAAGAATCTATCTATCTTAAACTATTCAAATTAGAGTTTTAGGGTCTAAACTGTGTCTTGATTGTCGTAAGTCAGGCAGAGAGAGTGTAAGTCCTGCAAAAATATTTCGAGAAGGAAGTGTATGTTGAAACCCTAGGACTTTAAGATGAATATGTTTAGGAGAAATAGGTCTTCTAGGTCCAGACAACCAGATGAAGAACTTATAAATGATTTAAATATTAATACAGATAATACTAAAACCATACTATCTAGAGAAAGTACTTGGAATAACCAACAATTAGCTAATTGGAAACCACCTACTACACCAATATCAACAATATATAAAAAGGGTATATTAGATTTTAAGTCTGCTAGAGCTATTAAAACCAAAGAAAAGGTTGTACCTTTATATTCAAAAAACCAATCTATGAGTTTATTAAGTAAAAAGACAATAATAAAATATATTAACCAAGGTTATAGATTTATGCACATAGGTTTAGTACAAATAGCAATTAAACCATTAACTGTAGAAGGTTTAAATACCAGTATGCATGTAGCATTAACAGATTGTAGACATATAAATTATAAAGATTCTTTATTAGGATTATTTGAAACAAGTTTAACAAATGGACCAATATATTCAAATTGTTTTCCTAATTTTACAATATCTTTAACGGACCCACATATAATGAAAATATTAAGATTAGATATTTTAACACATAATTACAAAATGTTAAAAGGATCACATATATATAAAGTATTTTATAGACTAAACTATAAAATAATGAACACAGGATTATGTCCAAATGCTATTGATCATAATAGATTAACAGGAGAGACAATTTTTTGAGAAATTGACCAAACCAAAGCAAATATAACTGTACCAAAAACTATACAGTGGAAAGATGTTAGTTTACCTGAAACTTGGAAATATCCAGTTAAAACAATACCAAGTCTACCTGCAAAAGAAAATAAAAAAATAGATTATATTATACAAAATGATGATGGTTCAGTAGAATTAAAATTTAAAAGGTCAAATTCTTTTAGACAAACCAATCTTAGTATATACCAACCATTTAGATATTCTTTAGGATCCTCACAAAGAAGACATAATATAGAAATACAAACGGATACAAGTATATCAGAAGAATCAACTGTTCCTCCATACCAAGGACTCTATGTTGGAGAGACTTCTGGTACAAAACCTATAGAAGAAACTTTTAATCAACAAACTATACCACAAGCTACCACCAAAGGAATAAAAATACAAGAAGGTGTATTTATACAAGGTCAATTTAGTCAACCATATGAAGACATTGATTTTACTATTAATACATTAACTCAAAGTTTTGTTTTAGATAAAGACCAAATTCAGGCTGACTATATGTCAGATAAAAACCGGGGGAAACGGGATATATTTTTGAGCACATATTCTAGAAAAGAGCAGAGTTTAATTAAAAAACAATTTTTTGAATTCTGTGAACAAGTAGAAAAAACTATACCATTCTTTACCTACCTAAAATATTATCATGAAGATAAATTAAATGTATTAGAAAAGAAAATACACAAATGGAATAAAGTAAATGACATTGGAGAACCAAGTGACCAATATTATGAATAAGAAAGACCACCAATGAATCGAGCATTTTTTAAGAAAGACCATGTATATAATGGTATACAACCAATTATACATACACAAAATATACAAAATACTGAAATGAAAGATATATGTTTACAAAATAATTGGACAAATGTAACATTACATTTATTAGGACAACAATTAGATAGAATAGAAGAAAAAGTAGAACAAAATCATGAAGCCATAACAGATATAGATCATATAGAAATAACAAAAACACCATCCCCTATAACTCATATACCAAATACTACTTATACTTCTCAAAGATATACTAATGTAAAACCATATAGTATAGACCCAGCCAAAAAATAAATAAATAAACCTTTTACAAAAATGATACCACCCTCACAAAATCCTATAGATATAACTACAATAAATCCAAAAACAGAATTAAGAGATATGTCAGAATTATTACAAAAAATAATAAAAGAACAAAACACTTCTCCAAAAACCAGTATATCAGGAGGAATTAAAATAGAAGAACCTTTACAAACCTTACCATCTCAAAGTAATACTAAAAGTGAAAGTACTAGTAAAGACAAAGGTAAAATCACAATTTTAACTGAATATAACGAAACTTCTTCGTCAGAAGATGAAACCATAGACAATCTTTTAGAAGCATCAGACTCTGACCAGAACTATAACATTCCTTTAAATACCATTGAAAGACAATATAATAGTAGACCAGATGACTTAAAAATTTTAGATAGAAAACAAAAACAATACAATGCAAAAAATATATATGAATGGAATTCAAAGTTTGTTGGTGCTTCAGTTCCTTGTTTAATTTCTTCATTAATTAATTTTGTTAATTTTTTAAAGAATTTCCTTTTAATATTTGAATCTTGTACTTGTTCTATTTGTTCTAAAACTTGGTTATATTATGTTAAAACATTTATTTTATTATTACAGTTACATATTTCACCTTTACAATTATGGTTACTCTCTGTACTGCTTATTGTATCTGAAGAATAGTCACTACTGTAATCATCATCTAATTCTGAAGAAGATAGCTTAATTTGGTCAATTTTTTCTAATAATTGATCTATGTTATCTATTTTTAATTCTAAACCTAACTCATGTATCTTTTTTCTGGCAGGACATTCTTTGGCATAGTGTCCTCTTTGGTTACATAGGTAACATATTATATTACTTTTATTATTTGTTCTTTTGAAACTATTTTTCCTATTATAATTATTTTTCTTAAATTGTTTTCTTTTAAAAGGTTTTTTATCTATTTGTTTATTATATTGTTTTCGTTGGTAATTATATTTTTTATAAATTTTGTCTATTTTAAAAGATTTATATTTTCTTTGTTTTTGCTTCTTTATTGTTCCAAAACTAAATTGTTCACACCAATTTCCTAATTCTTTTAATATTTGAATACCAAATATTAAAAAATATACCATCCCCTATAACGCATACTAATCTTCTTTTAATATAGATCATATAGAAATAACAAAAACACCATCCCCTATAACTCATATACCAAATACTACTTATACTTCTCAAAGATATACTAATGTAAAACCATATAGTATAGACCCAGCCAAAAAATAAATAAATAAACCTTTTACAAAAATGATACCACCCTCACAAAATCCTATAGATATAACTACAATAAATCCAAAAACAGAATTAAGAGATATGTCAGAATTATTACAAAAAATAATAAAAGAACAAAACACTTCTCCAAAAACCAGTATATCAGGAGGAATTAAAATAGAAGAACCTTTACAAACCTTACCATCTCAAAGTAATACTAAAAGTGAAAGTACTAGTAAAGACAAAGGTAAAATCACAATTTTAACTGAATATAACGAAACTTCTTCGTCAGAAGATGAAACCATAGACAATCCTTTAGAAGCATCAGACTCTGACCAGAACTATAACATTCCTTTAAATACCATTGAAAGACAATATAATAGTAGACCAGATGACTTAAAAATTTTAGATAGAAAACAAAAACAATACAATACAAAAAATATATATGAATGGAATATAGATGAAAGATCTGAGATAGAAATAATACAAATAACTAAAGAAATGGTAATTGTAGGAAATATATACAAACAAAGAGTAGGAATCACAGAGAAAGAAGCAGCAGAAAACATAATTTTAGGATTTACAGGAGAATTGAGGACATGGTGGGATAAATTATTAAGTAATGAAATAAAAGAAAATATATTATCAGCTAGAAGAATAAATACAACAACAGGAGAATTTATAATAGACCCATCAACAGGACAACCACAATCTTTTATTTTAGCATATTTAGTTTATAATATTATATCACATTTTATAGGAGATTTAGATTTATATACAGAAAGAAACAGTGAAATCTTACAAAACCTTAAATGTAGAAAATTAGAAAATTTTAGATGGTATAAAGACAATTTCCTAAAACGAGTTTATGCATTAGCAGACCCAAATGCCTACCATTGGAAAGAAAAATTTCTAACAGGATTGCCTAGATTATTTTCAACAAAAGTAAAAGAAACAATTGAACAAAAATTTGGACACATTTCATATGATGATTTAACCTATGGAGACTTAATAACATGTATAAATTTAACAGGAATTAGGTTATGTAGATGATTACAGTAGTGACTATTCATATTAAGAAACCAGTAACAACAATTTCCTCTATGGACTTACGATCAGAGATTAGACAATTAAAATCTGAAGTAAGACAATTAAAACTAAGATGTGATCATTTAGAACAAAATCAAAATTTAAAAAATAAAGTAAAAATAGAAAAAGAAAAATTAGAAGAAATCAATTCAGATTCAGACAAAGAGAGTGAATTAAAATTTAATGATATTACTAGAATTAAATTTCAAAAATGGTATGTAAAAATTATATTAACAATAAAAGGTTTTAAACTTGAAACCATAGCTATGTTAGACTCAGGAGCAGATATGAACTGCATAGACCAAGGTATTATACCAAGTAAATATTTTCATAAGACCAAACAAACCTTATCAGCAGCAAATTCTACTAAGGTAAAAATAGATTATAAAATACCAAGTGCACATATTTGTAACAATGGTATTTGTTTTAAAATAAGTTTTATGTTAATTAAAAACCTTAATACTCAAATTATATTAGGAAATCCTTTTTTACAAATGTTGTACCCTTTCAAAGTTACACAATTAGGATTAGAAACTAATGTATTAGGACAAGATATTATTTTTAAATTTATATCACCAATTAATTACCATGATGTAAATTTATTTCAACAAGAAAATATAAGTAAAATTAATAATATAGAAAATCAAATAAAATTTCTTAAAAAAGATTTACATTTTATAAAAATTGAAGAACAGTTAGAAAAACCAATTATTCAACAACAAATAAAAGAAATCCAAGAACGATTTGAAAAAGATTTATGTTCAGATTTACCAACAGCTTTTTGGAATAGAAAACAACACATAGTTACCTTACCATATGAATCAGACTTCAAAGAACAAGATATTCCTACAAAAGCGAGACCTATCCAAATGAACCAAGAAATGTTAGAATTTTGTAAAAAAGAGATTCAAGATTTATTAACAAAAAACTTAATTAGACCGAGTAAATCACCATGGTCATGTATAGCTTTTTATGTTATTAAAAATGCTGAAATAGAACGAGGTGCACCTAGATTAGTAATTAATTATAAACCATTAAACAAAGTTTTAAGATGGATTAGATACCCAATACCAAATAAACAAGATCTTTTAAATAGACTTTATAAAGCTGAAATTTTTTTAAAATTTGATATGAAGTCAGGATTCTGGCAAGTACAAATAGATGAAAAAGACAAATACAAAACTGCATTTACTGTACATTTTGGACAATACGAATGGAATATAATGCCATTTGGATTAAAAAATGCACCAAGTGAATTCCAAAAAATTATGAACGACATTTTTACACCATATGATTTTATAATAACTTATATAGATGATGTTTTAGTATTTAGCCAAAATATTGAAGAAATAATTAATAGACATATTTATAAAAGTGATGAATCAATTACTAATTTTTTTATATTAAAAATTAAATAATAAAAAATTTAATAAGAATATCGAATTAGTATATTGTTTAAAATCTTAAAAATATTTTAATATATTTTTTTAAAATTAAACAATTAATTAATGAGATTAAATAGTAAATTTTTTATAATAATAAAATAAAATTATATTTTATAAACTAATTGAATAAATGTATATTTTAAAAAAATAAATTTAATTAATAAAAATAAAAAATTTGAAATTAATAATAATAATCCGATAAAATTACAAAAGAAAAATAAGAATCTGATAAAATATGTAATCAGAAAATTAATATTTATAGTTTTTGGTATTTGATTTTTTTTATTTTAAAAGTATTTTTTAATAAATAATAAAAATAAAAATACAATATTTTCAATCGAATAGATATTTTATTTTTTTTATTAAATAAAAAATAAAAAATCACAATGAAAACATATGCTCCCTAAATTTATTGATATTTAGATTTTAATAAAAAATATATTTTTTATTTTTTTAATATTTAAACTCTGAAAAAAATTAATCAATAAAAAATATTTTTTAATTAAAAATTAAGCTATTTAAAAAATGATTTTTTTAAATAATAAGTTTTTTACACTTTAAATATTTCATTAAAAATTTAAATACATAAATTTGTTGTATACATTTTATTTTTAAATTAAAATTAATCAATTAAAAATAAATTATTTTATTAAAAAAATTATAAAAATATATTTTAAAATATAAAGTATTTTTCACATTTAATTTGAATTTAAAATTTGAATTCAATGGAGCTAGACAAAATTTGAATTCAAATCCACACATAATCATGACCATTAGTAGACTAGGTACCAGGTAGGCTTTCTATGTGGCAAACCAATCAACAAAACAGCATGCTTTCTCCCAAAAAAAAAAAAAAGTAATTTTCATAAATTTATAAATTAATTTCTGAAATAATTTAATTGAATGTTTTTATCATTAAATTAACAATATATAATTTAAACTTTTAATAAAATATCATTTTATTTAAATTATTAAATGATTATTATTATTATTATACATTTGAAAGTTATATTATTAAGATATAAATACTCTCTTAATACTAAAAAGGTAGGCTTACTTTTATTTTTAAAAAAATATAATTAATATCATTAAAATAATAAATTTTAAGGAAAATTATTATTTAATTCATATAATAGAAAAAAATTATTAATTGATTTTTTTATTTTAAAAAAATATTAAAATATTTTTAATATTTTAAAAAATATATTAATTAATCTATTTATTAGTTTTAATTATTAAATCTTAATATAAAAAATAATTATTAAATATTTTAAAAATTTAAGAAATTAATTAATAATTTTTTTTTAAATTATAAAAATTAAATAGTAAAAAAAGATGAATTAATTTTTAAATATTTTAAAATATTAAAATATTTTAATATATTTTTTAAAATTAATAAAATTTTTTAATGATTAAATAATAATTTTTTATAAATTTCATTAAATTTCTTCTTACTGTGACCTAAGCACGTTTATACTTTAACTTGTAAACAGTATTTTACCTAAACAAATACCTTGGATTCCTTCGTATAAGAAATGAAAAAAAAAAAAAAAAAAAAAATTCTATAAGAAGCGCGCAAGGGCACCTCTCTCTCTCTCTCTCTCTCTCTCTACCTGAGGTCTGAAGTGACACTGATCTCTCTTCTTCTATGAATTTCTAACCACATCCACTTCCTCCTCTCTCATTCTCCTCAACCCTAAAGTAGTAGCATAACAGTGTATCGATTTGCATATGGCTTGCTTGACGAATTGTTTCAGAAACGCCGATCCACACACTGACAGTGACACTAGAGGTACTGCTTTTAACTGACACCTTTACAGTAACCAGTAGAAAATATGACAGGGTAATATTTCCATGGCAGCTCTTGAATTATACTTTTCATTTATGCTCATGGCAAAACCAATCCTCCATTTTTTTTCAATTTTATGGGATCCATTTTATTTTTCAGTTCTTAGAAGTTTTTTTTTTTTTCAAAGTTCTTAGAAGTTGTCTTCGTGTTTGATGGACGGAAAAAATACAGATGTGTACTCTTTCTTTGAGGTAAAACATAAGAGGAAAACGATTGAAGTGGTTCTACTTGGTTCAATTTAGTTTTATTATTTTAATAGGTTTTAAGATTTTTCGAATTGAATTGAGTTGAATCCATCAATGTTCACCCTTAAATTGAAGGGCTAAAATGGAAGTATGCAAATTTTGGAGGATTAAAAGGTATTTTTCTTAAAAAATATGAAAGGAAAGGGCACGATAGCTACCCACGTGGCTTTTATCTTCTGGCAAAAATAAAGAAGAAAAGATAAAGGAGAGTCGGGAAGAGACAATGCAGTAAAAAAAAAAAAGAAAGGGGGAGGAAAGAAGAGAGAGCGGATAAGATGGGGAAGGGGCAGAATTTCATAACAGAAAGAGAGAGAGAGAGAGAGAGAGAGAGAGATAGAGATGAGAGAGAGAGGGAAAGAAATAGAGAGAGTGGGTCAAGAGGAGAAGATTTTTTTAGGGGTTCTCGGTTCGATGAAATCTCAGGGCGAGTTTCAATTTTATTCCCCTGCCATTTATAAGTTCCTACAGCCACCTACAGGCTTTCTTCATATAAGGTACAAACCAGCCGAAATTCTTGATTCTTCACTCTAAATTTTAGATCCATTTTAAGGATTTTACTTTCAATTTAGTCATTCTCTCAAAGGAGTATAAGCTCACCCTTTTTATTTGTCTTGGTTCTCTTGGTTTAATTATTGTTTGTCTTTTTACTCCTGTAGCTACACTTTTGTATTTATGAGTTGATGACCGCTTGATTCCTTCATTCCCGGTCAGGGGCTTGACCACAGTCCAAGACCCATAACATAGAGGCCCGCACACTTGATATACATAACAAGCCTGGCTCATCCAACCCTCAAGGCCGGGTTCGACCCATCTTCTTCACTCAAGCCGGCCTGGCCCACACGAAGCAGGCCCTCTCCACTCAGGCTTAGCGCCCGGCCCAACTCTCGGCTCAGCCCAGGATCCAGAAAAATATTCACCAGACAGCCTGGCAGATCCGCTCAAACGTACGCACGAGGAGAATCAGAGGCCGTTACGCATGGAGCAGGCGGCTGATACCCTAGTACCTCCGAATCCGCATGGCAGAGACGCGTGGCCCAATCCTGGAGAGACCTTTACACGTCACCAGCAAGCAAGACAATGTATAAAAGAGGAGTCCCCTCCTCAGAAAGCTTAAACCTTATTTAGTAACACAAAACCCTTGTAAAACCCTATTCTATTGGATCTCAGATCATCAATTGGCGCCGTCTGTGGGAAACGAATGAGATCTTTTCATCACCGGAGTTTTCACTTTCAAAACCCACTGAGATCCACGATGGCAAACCACCAAGAAAGTAACCTTAATATTCCAAATGACCTGAGCTCTGCCCAAGAGGGGCAGCAGTTCTCCTTTTCTAGCCCTACAACGTTGAATAACCAAACACCTATTTCTCTTAATCCCTCGCCAAGCTTGGCAGGGAATACTCCCACCATGACCCTGTCTAACCAAGACATTCAAACCATGGCTCTCCAGCTACAAACCACTGCTCACTGGTTGGGGCAGATAATGCAACAGAGGGGACTTAGCACCCCAATGAATACACTCCCAGTGGTGGAAGAACCCAGAACCAATGAGCCCCGACCCACCCCTGACCGCCTCCAAACTAACAGCCATGACGCCAGGGAAAAAGAAGAACCGGAGGCCCGAATCCATGGGAGGAGGGCAAGGGAGTTGATAGAAAACGAGGAGGCGGACAACTATTCCGCCGAAACAACCAGGGAAACGGAGGAGGAGGAATGCAGCTTGGGCAAAAGCACCAGCCCTGAAGATGAGAAGATGAACCAAAAGCTGAAAAGGTTGAAAGAGCAGCTCCTAGCCGAGCTAGGTAAGAAAGATCAGAGTCAAGCCTCCTTGCCTACTTCTTCTCCCTTCTCAAAGTTAATGCAGCAGGAGACCGTTCCCAAGAAGTTCATGATGCCGCCGATGGCGGCCTATAATGGGGCTGGTAACCCGAGAGAGCATGTCATGAACTATAAGACCTTCATGGAGTTGCAAACTCTGTCAGATGCTCTGATGTGCAAGGTGTTCCCAACAACGCTCTCGGGACCAGCGAGGACATGGTTCAACAGCCTGGAGGCCGGAAGCATTAAAAGTTTCGGAGATCTTGCCACCCGCTTCATCAGCCGGTTCGTAGCCGGGGTGCCAGCAGATAGGAAGACGAGCTATCTGGAAACAGTGAGACAAAAAGCTAGTGAATCCCTCAGAGAGTATGTCGCCCGTTTCAATACGGAGGCCCTGCAGATTCCCGAGCTCGACGAAGGAAGGGCGGTAGAGGCCATGCAAAAGGGAACAACCTCTGCCGAGTTCTTTGGTTCTCTGAGCAGGAAACCTCCGACCTCACTGGCCGAGTTGATGAAGAGGGCGGAAAAGTATATAAGGCAGGATGACGCCTTAGTAACGAGTAGATTTGCCAAAGGGGTGGCAGGAAAAGAGAAAGCCCCGGAGGAGGGGAGGTCGGAGAAACACGAGAAGAAGCGTGGAAAGAGGCCTGAGCCGTACAAGCAGGCCTGGGAAAGAAGGGATCAAAGGCCTCCTCCTCCTCGGGTTCTTGAACCAAGAGTGCTCCCTCCTTGGGTCCCGGAGAAACCGACTCCATTAAATGCGTCCAGAGCCGAGGTGCTTATGGCTGTCCAGGATAAGGAGTTTCTCCAGTGGCCCAAACCTTTGAAGTCGGAAGCAAATCAGAGGAATCCTGACAAGTATTGTCAGTACCACCGGACGCATGGCCACGATACAAATAACTGTTTTCAGTTAATCGCGGAGATTGAAAGATTGATAAAAAGGGGGCATCTCAAAAATTTTGTGAAGAAACCGGAGGGGCAGAGGCCTCAACCCGGTCCGGCAGCCCAGATGCCCAGGAGAACTGGAGCTGGACCAGTGAATGATGGGTCCAGTGGGACTATTAATATGATTGTTGGAGGAACTGGAGGACGGATGAACCGTCGAGGAAAGAAGAGAAACCGGGAAGGGGAGACCAGCAATGGCGAGGTTATGCAGATCGTTGAACACTCTCCCATGACCATCGCTTTCTCTTCGGAGGATGTACAGGGCATTCAGATGCCCCATGATGACGCGCTTGTCATTGAAGCAGTCATTCATAATTTTCGGGTGAAGAAGGTTCTGGTGGATGATGGGAGTAAGGTCAATTTATTGCCATATCGGGTTTTCCAGCAGATGGGAATCCCAGAGGAACAGCTGGTTCGGGACCAGTCACCCATCAAAGGGATCGGAGGAGCACCGGTACTTGTAGAAGGGAAGGTGAAGCTGGCCCTTACCTTGGGAGAAGCACCCAGAGCTCGCACCCATCATGAGGTGTTTTTGGTGGTCAAACTCCCACTGAGCTACAATGCGATTTTGGGGAGGCCGGCGTTGTTCAACTTTGAAGCTGTCACTAGCATCAGGTATTTGGCACTCAAGTTCCCAACGGAAGAAGGAGTGGGAATGGTCCGGGGCAGCCAGGAAGAAGCAAGGGCGGTATACTTGGCCACAGTAATAGAGCCAAGCTCAACTGGAGAAGCACTTGACTCGGAAGTTCTGGAGGTCAGGGATGAAACAAAAGAGGCCCGGACAGAGCCAGTCGTAGAGTTGGAGACTTTCCCCTTATCAGAAGCAGATGCAAGCAAGATCTTCAGTTTTAATGCCAGCCTCACCAAAGAACAAAAAGGTGAAGTCATGACCCTGATCCGAGGTCACGCGCCGACCTTCGCATGGAAGCCCTCCGACATGCCGGGAATTGACCCCAAAGTGATGACACACCGATTGAATGTCCTCCCCGAGGCCAGACCAGTAAAGCAAAAGAAGAGAGTAGTGGGAAGAGAGAAGCAGCAGGCTACCCAGGAAGAAGTGCAAAAGCTAGAAGAGGCAGACTTTATTAGGGAGGTTATGTACCCACAGTGGTTGGCAAATCCTGTGTTAGTCAAAAAAGCCAATGGCAAATACAGGATGTGTATAGATTTTACCGACCTGAATAAGGTCTGCCCTAAAGATTGTTACCCCCTCCCCGATATTAATAAGATGGTCGACTCAACGGCCGGTTTTGATTATATGCCTTCTTTGGATGCTATGTCTGGTTACCACCAAATCCCAATGGAAAAGACGGATGAGGAGAAGACCTCATTTATAACTGAAGATGGGACTTACTGCTACAGAGCTATGCCCTTCGGGTTAAGAAACGCCGGGGCAACTTACCAACGATTAATGAATAAAATCTTTAAGAACCAGATCGGCAGGAATGTAGAAGTGTATGTGGATGACATGGTGGTTAAAAGTTCAACTTTTCAACAACACATAACGGATTTAAGGGAGATATTTGGGGTGTTAGATCAATACAGGATGAAGTTGAATCCAGCAAAGTGTGCTTTCTTCATCAGGGGAGGAAAGTTCTTGGGATACATGGTGAGTGGAAAAGGCATTGAGCCCAATCCGGAGAAGGTGGAAGCCATATTGAATATGCCAGAGCCGACCTGTGTAAGGGACGTCCAGAGATTAACCGGGAGAGTAGTGGCGCTTCACCGATTTATGTCAAGGTCGGCAGAAAAGTGTTTGCCATTCTTCAAAAAATTGAGGAAGGTTCCGAATTTTGAATGGACAGAAGACTGCCAAAAAGCCTTCACAGAGCTCAAGGAATACCTCAGCTCGCCTCACGTGCTCAGCAGCCCCATAAAAGGGGAAGAACTCCTGATATACTTGGCAGCCTCAGAGCAAGCAGTCAGCGCAGTACTAGTAAGAGTGGAAGAAGGGGAGCAGAAACCTGTTTTCTACGTCAGCAAGGTACTCAGAGACACTGAGGTCAGATACTCGAACATTGAAAAATTAGCGTATGCCTTGTTGTTAGCTGTCCGGAAATTCAAAGTTTATCTGGAAGGTCACCAAGGAGTTGTGATGACGGACCAACCCTTAAAGAAGATCCTACGTAGGCCGGAAACTTCAGGACGGATGTTAGCATGGTCCGTGGAAATCAGCCCTTACTGTCTGGAGTACCGACCTCGGACAGCTATAAAATCTCAAGCGCTGGCTGACTTCATAGCAGAATGCTCATTCAACGAGGAGAAGGAAGGATCATCCTCGGAGATACCAAGAAAAGAAGGAGAGGGAGAGCTTTCCCAAGAGTCCAGCTGGAAGCTATATGTAGACGGAGCATCAGGCTCTGAGGGCAGTGGCGCTGGGATAATACTTAAGGGGCCGGAGGGCTTTAAAGTATGTTATGCCTTACGGCTAGAATTCAAAGCTTCTAATAATGTGGCCGAATATGAAGCCTTGGTGAACGGAATGTTGGTAGCTTTGGAAATAGGGGTAACCGACCTCGAGGTGAATAGTGACTCTCAGCTGGTGATCAACCAGGTGACGGGAGTATATCAGGCCAGAGATCCCATCATGCAAAGTTATCTCGATAAAGTAAAAACTGTGGAAGCCGACCTCACGAGCCGAGGAGTTATTACCAGATTTCAGAGGATACCTCGAGATGAAAATGAGGAGGCAGACCTGCTTAGCCGACTGACCAAAGAAGAGTTAGAGCAGCTCCCTGATGAAGTATACATACAGCATGTCAGCACACTTGCTTTCAAGAAGACAAACACAGTACTGCAGGTGGAACAGAGCCCAACTTGGATGACTCCATACCTGAGATACTTGGAAAAGGGCGAACTCCCCGAAGATAAAGTTGAAGCCAAAAAAAATAACAGCTCGAGCTGCCAATTACCAAGTAATAAGGGAAACTTTATACAGAAAAGGGAAGTCCAGCCCATGGCTCCGGTGTGTGAGTCCGGAAGAAGCTGCAAAGGTAATGGAGGAAATACATAGAGGCCTATGTGGGGCTCATGAGGGAGCAGGGACATTAGCTAACAAAATATTCAGGCAAGGATACTACTGGCCCACTGTTAAAAAAGAAGCAGAAGAGTTTGTCCGGAGGTGTGACGTATGTCAGAGATTTGCTAATGCCATCAGGACCCCTGCCACTCCTCAAGCAAGCATATCCAGTCCATGGCCTTTCTCACAATGGAGAATTGACATCCTGGGACCTTTCCCCAAGACTACGGGGCAAAGGAAATTCGTAGTGGTGGCTGTGGAATATTTCTCGAAATGGCCAGAGGCAGAAGCAATAGCCACAATCACAGCTCGCAAGATGATAGATTTCGTATGGGGACATATCATCTGCAGATTTGGCATACCAAAAGTACTTATCTCAGACAACGGCAGACAATTTGACTGCAGCACTTTCAGAGCCTTCACGACGAACATGGGCATATGGCATAAGTTCTCCTCCGTGGCTCATCCTCAGACTAATGGCCAAACGGAAGTCACTAATAGAGCTATCCTTCAAGGATTAAAGAAACGGCTAGATGGCGCAAAGGAGAATTGGGCAGAAGAACTCAATAGCACTCTATGGGCACTCTGAACCACTCCCAGAGCGCCCACTCAAGAAACCCCGTTTGCACTTGCTTATGGTACAGAGGCTGTAGTCCCAGTTGAGTTGCAGATCCCCACTCATCGAGTTCAATTCGTTAGTGAGAACGCTAATGGGGACAAATTAAGGAGCAACCTAGATGCTCTTGAAGAAGTTAGGGAAGAAGCCCAAGTCCGAACTGCTGCTTATCAACAACGAGCGGCAAGATATTACAATCAAAAGGTCAGAGAAAGAAGCTTGAAGGTGGGAGACCTGACTTTAAGAAACCTGGAAGCTACAGGAAAAAGAGCAGCCGCAGGCAAGCTAGCACCGACCTGGGAAGGTCCATTCAAGGTGACGAAAGTGGTTAAGCCCGGGGTATACGGAATCGAAGATATGCAAGGAAACCCCGAGCCCCACGCTTGGAACATCCAGCACCTAAAAAGGTATTTTCCTTGAAATATTCGTAAAGAAAAACGTTGTATTTTGACAGACATGAGTAAATAAAAATTGTTTATACAATGTGATTATCTTTATGAATAACGTTCTACATAAAAAGATCCCATGAAACAAGGCCTCAGTTAGGCACAAAACCAGCTGAGATGACGAAGCGACAGTAAGGCCAATGAGCCTGAATCTTGTACAAAACCCCAAAGCGGGTACCAAAAAACAACCGGCGAGGCCCCGAGGTCGTCCCGGAAATTCAAAAGATCTCCTGGAGTCAAAAACAACCGGCGAGGCCCCGAGGTCGTCCCGGAAATTCAAAGAAAAACAGGATCCCGTAAGATCTCCTGGAGTCAAAAACAACCGGCGAGGCCCCGAGGTCGTCCCGGAAATTCAAAGAAAAACAGGATCCCGTAAGATCTCCTGGAGTAAAAAACAACCGGCGAGGCCCCGAGGTCGTCCTGGAAATTCAAAGAAAAACAGGATCCCGTAAGATCTCCTGGAGTCAAAAACAACCGGCGAGGCCCCGAGGTCGTCCCGGAAATTCAAAGAAAAATAGGATCCCGTAAGATCTCCTGGAGTCAAAAACAACCGGCGAGGCCCCGAGGTCGTCCCGGAAATTCAAAGAAAAACAGGATCCCGTAAGATCTCCTGGAGTCAAAAACAACCGGCGAGGCCCCGAGGTCGTCCCGGAAATTCAAAGAAAAACAGGATCCCGTAAGATCTCCTGGAGTCAAAAACAACCGGCGAGGCCCCGAGGTCATTCCGAAAATTCAAAGAAAAACAGGATCCCGTAAGATCTCCTGGAAACAAAAAACAACCGGCGAGGCCCCGAGGTCGTCCCGGAAATTCAAAGAAAACCAGGATCCCGTAAGATCTCCTAGAATCAAAAATAGGTCGGTGAAGGACTTAAGAGCCTCCCGAAATGAAAAATTTCCCCACACCACAGGGACAACTTATAAAATCCAATTCCGACCTCGGAAAGAGAAGAGCCCAGAGCTGTTAAAAAAAAAAAAAAGAGACCGAGCTCCCAGCTCGGATAGACTTATCTTCGCAAAAAATTCAAGGTACGAAAGAAAAAGGCCGAGTTTCCAGCTCGGATAGTCAGGTTCCGACCTATGAAAAAGGTACAAGGCCTAATAAGCTAAAGAAGCCCCGACCTCGAAAAAGACGCTAACGCCAAAACTTTGGCTTTCGAAGAAAAGACCGAGCTCCCAGCTCGGATAGACTCATATCCTTAAAAGATCAAGATACGAAGGCCAAAGAGAAAGGCCGAGCTCCCTCCATAAAAGGACTCATAAATGAAGAAATCCTTAGGAGGATAAAAGGGCTATAATCAAAGCCTAAATCAGTTTATCTGGCACAAATATACAAAGTCACAACCAAGAAAGAAGGATTAAAAGCACAAAACAGACATGATAGTCGCCATTAAAAAGGTACGAGATTTGATCTCTCAGACTATCAGCTACGAGCTGAGCTCGCACCTTAAGATTAATTCAGAGCTTATGAATGAAAATATGTAGTTTACATCACAAATACGAAGAGTAGAGATAAATTTCAAGAAATATGAAAAACAAGAATAAAAAAGAAGGAAACTGATATTTCATTAATGACTATTACAATTTATCTCTCCGGCGAGGCAGGAGGATAAATAGTCCTTAAAGGACTTACATCAGTAAGAACACCCTCGCCTGCATTATCTCTATTTACAGCCACCTCCGAAGGAAGCTCGGTGTCCCTTGGGCCAGAGCTCTCAACATTAATAGTAGGGGCAACTTCTGACCCAGGGTGGAGGCCTTCTTTCTCAGAATCAGGATCATTTTCCTCCGACCCTAGCTCGGATTCCCCTGACGAAGACTCAGCTGGCCGGTCTATGTTCCTCCGAGAATCTCCTCGGGGCAAAGGGAAATCATCCTCCCCGTATAGCACTGACTCGCCATCTGAGTCCACTTCGCGCCTTCGAAGCTTGGCCAAAGGAATATCAGGAGCCTGTCTAGCTTCTCTTAAACCGCGATTGTAGCCAGTTACATACATGCGGTAGGCCTTATCAATGATAGCCTGTTTCATTTCACCAGAAGCTTTATACTCATCAAGATGTTCTTCACAAGCCTCAGCTACAAATTCCTTAAATTCAGAAGAGTCTTTGTAATCCTGAAGATGAGCTTCACAGGCCTGTTCAATTTTAACCTTCAGCTCATCAAACTCCTGATACTCCGCTATATACTGTTCACGTTTTAGCTGAGCCTTCCCTTCGGCACACTTTACCACCTCGAGCAGGGCTAAACATTTACGTTCCAAAGCCCTGACTTCATTTTTTAGCTGTTGTTGGCGAAGGTTGAATTCTTCAGCCGATGAAGACAGATCTTTGATACGTTCAGAACTTGTGCCCAATTCCTGCTCAAGGACCTCCACTCGGGCTAGGGCACTTTCCCTCTGAGCCTTCACCTCATTCAGGTGAGCTT
This sequence comes from Manihot esculenta, assembly GCF_001659605.2. NCBI lineage: Eukaryota > Viridiplantae > Streptophyta > Magnoliopsida > Malpighiales > Euphorbiaceae > Manihot > Manihot esculenta. Next base: position 8,012,135 of record NC_035167.2, read on the forward strand.
GAAGCCCTTCAAAATTGGCCTTTAAGGCCTCATATTGGCGCTGGACCTCAGCTTTTTGGCTTACAGCCTCATCCCTCTCCTGAAGGGCCGCTGTCATAGAGGACAGCTGCTTTACAACCTCTACACAACGAGCTTCCACCTCAGCTGCCTTCTCATCGGACTCCTGGAGAACCCCGCGAGTACGAGACAGCTCTGACTCCAGGGATTTGCTATGTTCTGCCGCCTCAGCCGCTCTGTCCTCAGCTCTTTTAGAGGCCTTCAGCGCAGAATGTAACTCCACTTGGAGAGACTGGATCTGCTCCCGGGCGGCTGCCAGGTGGCCCCTCGCGTCGCTGGTGGCAGTCAGGTTTTCATCGCGACGCGCTTCCTCGATCCGGCAGGCCACGGACTCCCGGAGAGAGAGGTCACGGGCATCCACCTCCATAAACAGGCCTAACACCTAGTACGGAAGAACAATTGTCAAGAAAAGAAACAAAGCAAACTCAAAGAGAAGTGAAAAAATAACTTACCATCAGAAGCATTTCTCCAATCGTGGATCCGAGCTCCTCACGAGAGCGAGATTGGAAGGACACCTGCTCCTTGGTAGAACTGGCCAAGTGACCAGTCAGGGCCAGAAGACGAGGATTCGAAGTCTCTGTTATTCCGCCGAACATCCGCTCCCGGAGAAGTGCGGCAACAGCAGTGGCCGGAGACTCAGAAGTGATGCCTGATAGGTTCAGAACGTTGTCAGTAGGGGACGACGAAGGAACAGCAGAAACACCCTTCCCTTTACCAATGGGAGAAAGAGGTGGGGAAGGACCCGCAGCAGTCCTGGATTTCTTCCGAGCAGGAGATGGGATGGGACAGGCGTTCCAGAAGGGGTCGGACGCTTGCCCCCGGTCTTTGAGGGGACACCCTCAGATCCCTCAGGCTCAGTCCTCACAGGGGCAGGGGCACCTTCACCAGAAACCTCTGGGCTTTGATCCTCTAGGAGGATGATCTCCATCCCTGTCCCAGAGGTCTCCTTGTCTTCAACAGGAGACTTAAATTTTCCCCCTAACACCCCCTCAGTAGAATGGGCAGCACCCTGCCCCACTTGTTCAGTAGCTTGGGTCTGCTCCACAATAGCTAGGGAAGTTTCTCTCACGACCTCTGAGGAGGCTGGAACGGATCTAGACCCTTCAGCAGGCGTCGAGGTTGAGCTCGACCCACCACGGCTAGATGGCCGAGCTGATTTGGTGCTGCGAGAGCTCGGCTTGGAAGTTCGAGAAGAAGCTTTGACGGGAGGTCGGCTGACCTTCTTGGAGGAAGCGGCCTGAGCCAGCTCTGCAGCAATCTTAGTTACAGAACGCCCATCCCCAAAGGCGTCAAAAATTGCATGCATGTTCTCCCGAGACAGGTCAAAATTCTTGGGGAATTTGATGCCATCCATTCTAACCTCAGAAGCTGCAAGAAACAAGAAGTTATAAAGAGTCAGCATACTTCCTGATATTATGAGCAAAGAAGAAACAGAATAGCCGGACAAAGCACTATACCCGTGTCCCGGACATCCCTAAGGTTGGACGCAAATATACACTTCTCGACATCATACTTCCTCTCAACGGAAGTCAGTCAAAGCAGCCCGACCTGCTCATAAGACTCAATTCGGGCAGATCGTTACAGCCCGGAAAGATCTCCCCCCACCTTAGGTCCACATCCCACGATCGGCAGGACCCTAGTTTTAGCTCCGCCACAAGGAAATTCTCTACCCATCCCTTTATAGAATCCTTGTAGCCCGTAAGAAGAGATAGCCCATTACGGGGGGAAAAGTAATAGAAGTTTTGCTTCGCCCTAACCAGGCGAAAAAAAGTGACAAACAGACAGGCCGTAGGTGCGAAACCCCAACCCAGACAGATAGACTCGAAACAGAACATGAATAAAATGGAATTTGGGGATAACATTCGAGGAGTTACCCCAAAGTATTCAAAGACCTCAACAAAGAAAGGGGTAAAAGGAAACGGTAGACCAAATTCTCTCTGCTTCAGGAAAAACACTATGCTACGAACCTCTTGGGGATCCACCAAACCAGGAGGGGGAGGGTAAGGAAGAACTATCCTCTCATTTGGAAGAGGTGCTCGAATAAGATACAACGGAGTATCTAAAAGCCTCCGGGAAATGTGATTAGTTATGTTGGAAGGTGTAATATGCGACTCAAGGTCAAAAACATCAGGAAGTTTTGAACTTGCCATGGAAGAACAAGGAAGCGTACCTGAGAACACGATGGGATGAAAAACCGTACAAGGAGTTGCAGGAAGACAGAGAGCAGACAAGAGCTAGTTCTTCAAAAGACAGAAGGAATTCGAAAAAAAAAGGCAATTATGAGGCAGGGCGTTGATCTGAATAGTTTTGTCTTGGAGCGGCACGATCATTAATTGTTCTCGAAGTTTACCCTCTCAACGGTTAGGTAATAACCGGCGAGACGGTAAAGGGGCAAAAGGATGATCGCTGGGCTTATCTACATCTATCAAGGGCCAAGTACACGATGACAGCCCATCATTTAAAAGCCCATTCGCCATCCACATAATACAAGCCCAACTCATCAGTCAGAGCAACTTAGCCTACTACTTTACCATCCCTATGGTAAATGTCGAGGAAACAGAGGGGCAAGTCATGAAAAGACTCAAAAGTACAAGCAAATGGGAGCATGATAAAGGTCAGACTTGCTCATCACTTAAAAAGTTATAAGATTTGATTTATCGTTATTAAACAAAGGATGTGAGATCGGAAAGAGGCGCCAAGAGCACCTCGGGATCATACAGAGCTGAGAGCTTAGAGTTCAACTCATCAGAAGCCGAGCTCAGAGGTCGGATTAGTCCAGCTCGGACAGCATGACTTGAGAGCTTGGCCAGCTAAAGGAAACTCAGAGCTCATTTCACTAAGCAAAGACAGAACTCTCGGGTCGGTTAGTCCAGCTCGGACAACATAACCTGAGAGCCCGGCCGGATGAAGGAGACTCAAAGCTCAATTCATCGAAGTAAAGACCGAGCTCACAGGTCGGTCAGATAGTCCAGTTCGGAAACTTGAAAGCCCAGTTGGCTAAGTGGATCCGGAGTTCAACTCATCAGAGCTCGCAGATATGGTTAGATCAGCTCGGAAAAAAGCAGGACAGAGCTCAGTTGGTTAAAATTATAAGGCGAGCAATCTAAAGTATTTCACACATGATAAAGGAAGAACAGCTTGAGCATGAGAGCAGAACAAGAACTTCATTAAAAGAAATGTACATTACAGCACGTTACAAAGGCCTACACTACGGGATGAAAGACTATCCTTAAAGGATTTACATATCCAGATACTTCATCATCTACGATTATCACCTACCCTACTATTCTAGTCTTCAGTTCGGAGGACTTCTCGCAGCTCGGAATGTGAGTTTTTCAGAAAAGGCCAAGATCTGTCCCGCTATTATAGGGGAACTGAACAAGTTGATTCCCATAAGCATTTCTCACTGTCCCCCTGGGCAAACATTCGGTTACCCGAATGTGATGCACGGTACATTCGAACAAGCTCAGATATTGTATGCCGGCCGTGCACCACACATGAAAAACATAAGTCTTCGGGCTATGGCCCTGAAGAGATCGCAAAGTACACATTCGAAGAAATCGCTGGAGACTTGACTGAGTGCAGCAGATCCCAGTCTCACATAATACTGGTACTTCACACCAAAGGGAATAATAATACTGGTACTTCACATCAAAAAGAACAACAAGCTGAGCGCCGGCGCCACTCCCATTTATATCAAAAGAGGACAACAGGGGCATCGAGGAAATTCCCTTTTTCTCTGCGGAAAAAGGTGAAGTTAGAGCGAACCCCTCAATAGCCCAGAACTTCTTTGGAGCCCGGACAACAAGCAGAGGAGGAGGCCGGCCAGACGACCTGGGTAAAGCAGTTTCAGCAGCTTGCCGAATGGTCCCACCCTTCGACTGCCATACCAGAAGGATCTTCAATGCACCATCCAGACGCCTTAGAGGTAACATCAAATTTTCAAGAATTTTGAACTGACCCATTTTTATTTCAGGAACTGCAAAAAGTTTCAAAACAGAGACAAGTCAGAAACAGTTCTCCCTTAAGATGATAAGAGCAAAATCAAAGCAAACCTCTGGGGCACAAGGCAATCTGTTTGAAGAAGGCGTCGAATAGACCTGCCACAGATAAAACAAGAATTTCTCATTTCAACAGAAGGCTCAAGAATGAAGAAAAGCTGGCGCTGATATATACTCGGAGCCTGAGGACTTAGCACGGGGCAGAGCTACACTAGACTCTAAGCCAGTGATGTCAGATTCTTAAAAGATATTCACGGGAAAGGAAAGAAAGGAGATGTCCAGATAATGATGACAAAAAAAAGCAAAGGCGGCAGAGGACAAGAAGAATAGAAAAAAGACAGAAAGAGAAAAGAGCAGATAGAATTCAGAAGCTGCGCAACGACTGAAAGATGAAAGGATGTTATTAAGGCACCTGAACCCGAACAGACGCGATCATACTAGTTCTTGGTATTCACCCCCTCGGCAGTTGGAGCAATAACTGCCGAGAAGGTGAAGGGGCAATTGATGACCGCTGGATTCCTTCACCCCGGGCCAGGGGCTTGACCACAGCCCAAGCCCCATAACATAGAGGCCCGCACACCTGATATACATAACAAGCCTGGCTCATCCAACCCTCAAGGCCGGGCTCGACCCATCTTCTTCACTCAAGCCGGCCCGGCCCACACGAAGCAGGCCCTCTCCACTCAGGCTTAGCGCCCGGCCCAACTCTCGGCCCAGCCCAGGATCCAGAAAAATATTCACCAGACAGCCTGGCAGATCCGCTCGAACGTACGCACGAGGAGAATCAGAGGCCGTTACGCATGGAGCAGGCGGCTGATACCCTAGTACCTCCGAATCTGCATGGCAGAGACGCGTGGCCCAATCCTGGAGAGACCTTTACACGTCACCAGCAAGCAAGACAATGTATAAAAGAGGAGTCCCCTCCTCAGAAAGCTTAAGCCTTATTCAGTAACACAAAACCCTTGTAAAACCCTATTCTATTGGATCTCAGATCATCATGAGTAAAATCTATTTGGGATTCGTGTGATATCATTATAATAGAGCAGACTTTTGTGCATTAAATTTTCTCTCCTGCTCAACTAAGTTTGATGGAATGAATATAAGTTCACTCTTCACCAACTGTAATTTCTACTCTTTATAAATTCTTTTATTTACGTATTAACTCTTACAGACTTATTAAGAATGAAAATGCTTTTTGTTTGCTTCAAAGATTCTAAACTTATCCCCTGATTTGATCAATATTTGTTCATGAACATAAAAGAGATTATCAGTAACTCTATTTATGTTTATTGATATGATATGGAAAGAAATTAAAAAAAAAAATACTGTTGTTCTCTTACTGAGGGTATAGTAATATATCATTTTTTTTTTATTTGATAGTTTGATGGCAATTTTCCTTTTCACCAAGTAGATAACACCTTATGTGTTTATAAAATTATTGTGAGAAAATAATTTTTATGGTTAATACTTATTACATAATAAGGCTCTGGTCTATTTTAGATTTATGTGTTTCATGCATGTTTGATTTATATATATATATATATATATATATATATATATATATACCAACAAACACACATGATCGAACATACATCAAGTGATTCAGAGTCAATAGTATTTTCAATAGTACCTCACTTTGTAACTCAAGTTTCTTCTACGGCATAACAATTTGTCGGATCGAAGAGTTCTGGTTTTCCAGTCGGTATATCAAGAAAGTATAAGAATAATATTATTAGCCTCTCAGAGTCATTGGCCTTTTAATAAAACAATCAAATTATGACAATTTTTCTGATGTGAAAGATCAAGCTAAGCTGTAATCACAGAGTATACTTATGATGTTTTAATTTTATTACAGAGGTTAGGGTTCCTGCAACCTTAACTTGGGATTCCCAGAATCCCAGAATTAAGTCAGAGTGAGGGTGAGGGGGAGAAGAGAAGAGTGTCGTCAACACGGTCTTTATATAAGTAGCAAAAATAAACTTATAACAAAATAAACTTACTTTTTACAAAACTTGAAACATTTATAGAATTTCTGAGAAATATGAAGAAATAAGTGGAAAAGGAATGATTTATAGAGGAAGTGTGAAGATAGAGAAAATACAGAGAGAGTAGTTATATCCAGATGTGTGCCTTCACAAGGGGAGAGGCTCCCTTTTATAGAAAATTTTTAAGCTTTTATTGTTGAGTCACAAGACCTTTACTATTGATTCACGCGGCCTTTACTGTTCATGAATAGTAACTTGTCTGCTTCTTTTTATTGTAGATGAATAGTTTGTCTGCTACCTTCTTTTACTGTTTTTGTCTTCAACTGTTCATGAATAGTAGCTTGTCCGCCTCCGAACCTTACTGTGTCTGTCAATATACCATAATTAATTTAAGAAAATTTACCTGGGTTCTTTTATGGTATCAGAGCCAGTGAAGGTTCTATTCATTTTAAATAAATTCAAATTAAAATTTTAGGGTTGAAACTGTGTCACGAAAGTCATAAGTCAGGCAGAGAGTTGTAAGACCTGCAGAACGAGTAGAGAAGGAAGTGTATGTGAAAACCCTAGGATTTAAAATGAGTTTATTTAGAAGAAATAGATCTTCTAGGTCCAGACAACCAGACGAAGAACTCATAAATGATTTAAATATTAATACAGATAATAATACAACAATACTGTCTAAAGAAAGTACTTGGAATAGTTAACAATTAGCTAACTGGAAACCACCTAAAACAGATATATCAACAATATATAAAAAAGGAATATTAGACTTTAAGTCAGTTAGAGCAATTAAAACCAAAGAAAAAGTAATACCCTTATATTCAGAAAATCAATCAATGAGTTTATTAAGTAAGAAGACAATATTAAAATATATAAATCAAGGTTATCGTTTTATGCATATAGGATTAGTACAAATTGCTATTAAGCCATTAACTGTAGAAGGACTAAATACTAGTATGCATGTAGCATTAAGAGATTGTAGACATATTAATTACAAAGACTCTTTATTAGGATTATTTGAAACTAGTTTAACAAATGGACCAATATATTCAAATTGTTTTCCTAATTTTACAATATCATTAACTGACCCACATATAATGAAAATATTAACATTAGATATTTTAACACATAATTACAACATGTTAAAAGGATCTCACATATATGAAGTATTTTATAGATTAAATTATAAAATAATGAATACAGGATTATATCCAAATGCTATAAATCATAATAGACTAATAGGAGAGACAATTTTTTGGGAAATTGATCAAACAAAAGCAAATATAACTATACCAAAAACTATACAATGGAAAGAGGTCAGTTTACCAGACAGTTGGAAATATCCAGTAAAAACAATACCCACAGTACCTACAAAAGAAAATAAGGAAATAGATTATATTATACAAAATGAAGATGGATCAGTAGAATTAAAATTTAAAAGATCAAATTCTTTTAGACAAACCAATCCTAATATATACCAACCCTCTAGACATTCCTTAGAATCTTCACGAAGAAGACATAATATAGAAATCCATACTGACACAAGTGTATCTGAAGGGTCAGAAATTCCTCAATACCAAGGACCTTATTTTGGTGAAACATCTGGTACCAAACCTGTTGAAGAAACCTTTAATCAACAAACCAAACCTCAAACTCCAACACAAGGGATCAAAATACAAGAAGGTGTTTTTAGACAAGGACAATTTAGTCAACCCTATGAAGACAGTGATTTTACTATCAATATATTAACTCACAGTTTTGTCATAAATAAAGACCAAATTCAAACTGACTATATGTCAGATCAAAACCGGGGGAAAAGGGATACATTCCTCGCCACATATTCTCGCAAAGAACAGAGTTTAATTAAAAACCAATTTTTTGAATTCTGTGAACAAGTAGAGAAAACCATACCATTCTTCACATATTTAAAATATTATCATGAAAATAAATTAAATATTTTAGAAAAGAAAATACATAAATGGCACAAAGTAAATGATATAGGAGACCCCAGTGACCAATATTATGAATCTGAAAAACCACCAATGAATAAAGCATTCTTTAAAAAAGATCATATTTATCATGGAATGCAACCAATTGTAAATACTAAGAATATACAAAGTAATGAAATAAGAGATATTAATTTACAAAACAATTGGACAAATGTATCACTACATATATTAGGAACTCAGTTAGATAGAATAGAAGAAAAAATAGAAAAAAATTATGAGGCTATAACAGACATAGAATATATAGAAGTACCCAAGACACCATCCCCTATAAATACTAAACCAAATACAACATATTTATCCCAAAGATATAGTAGTCCAAAACCTTATAATATAGATCCTACTAAAAAACAAACAAATAAACCTTTTACAAAAATGATACCACCTTCACAAAACCCTATTGATACAGTAACAATTAATCCAAAAACATAATTAAGTAATATGTCAAAAATATTAGAAGAAATATTAAACAAACAAAGTAATTCGCCAAAAGGTAATAGTTCAGGAGGAATTAAAATAGAAGAACCTTTACAATTCCCAAGTAAAACAAAGGAAGAAAGTACTAATAAAGACAAAGGTAAGATTACTATTTTAACTGAGTATAATGAAACTTCTTCATCAGAAGATGAAACCATATATAACCCCTTAGAAGTATCAGACTCTGACCAAGATAATGATATTCCTATCAATGCCATAGAAAAACAATATAATAATAGACCAGATGATTTACAAATTTTAGATAGGAAACAAAAACAATATAATGCAAAAAATATATATGAATGGAATATAGATGAAAGATCTGAAGTAGAAATAATACAAATAACTAAGGAAATGGTAATAGTAGGAAACATATATAAACAAAGAGTTGGTGTTACTGAAAGAGAAACAGCTGAAAATATAATATTAGGATTCACTGGTGAATTAAGAACTTGGTGGGACAAATTACTAAGTAATGAAATAAAAAATAATATATTAACAGCAAGAAGAATTGATAGTACTACAGGAGAACCAGTTATTGCCCCATCTACAGGACAACCACAATCTTTTACCTTAGCATATTTAGTTTACAATATTATATCACATTTTATAGGAGATTTAGATTTATATACAAAAAGAAATAGTGAAATACTGCAAAATCTTAAATGTAGAAAATTAAAAAATTTTAAATGGTATAAAGACAATTTCTTAAAAAGAGTATATGCATTAGCAGACCCAAATGCTTACCATTGGAAAGAAAAAATTTTAACAGGATTACCTAGATTATTTTCAACAAAAGTCAAAGAAAAAATTGAACAAAAATTCGGACACATATCATATGATGATTTAACCTATGGTGATTTAATAACATGTGTAAATTTAACAGGAATTAGATTATGTAGAGACATGAAATTACAAAATAAACTAAAAATGGAAAATAGACAATCCAGAAAAGGATTAGGCAATTGGTGTGAACAATTTGGTTTTGGAACAATAAAGAAACATAAACAAAGGAAATATAAACCTTTTAAAACAGACAAAATATATAGAAAATATAATTACAAACATAAACAATATGATAAACAAATAGCCAGAAAACCTTTTAAAAGAAAACAATTTAAGAGAAATAATTACAATAGAAAAAATAATTTTAAAAGACCAAATAATAAAAATAGTATAACATGTTATTTATGTAACCAGAAAGGACACTATGCAAGAGAATGTCCTGCAAGAAGAAAAATACATGAGTTAGGTTTAGAATTAAAAATAGATAACATAGACCAATTATTAAAAAAAATTGACCAAATTAAATTATTTTCTTCAGAATTAGACGAAGACTATACTAGTGACAATTCTTCAGATTCATTGAGTAGTACTGATAGTAATCATAATTGTAAAGGAGAAATTTGTAATTGTAACAACAAGATAAATGTTTTAACAGAGTATCACCAAGTATTAGAACAAATAGAACAAGTACAAGATTCTAATATAAAAAGAAAATTTTTTAAAAAGTTAACAAAATTAATTAATGAAGAAGTAAAACAAGGAACTGAGCCACCAACTAATTTTGAAGATATTGAACAAATGTTTAAAAACAAAAAACCAATAACAACAATTTCTTCTATGGATTTACAAGCAGAAATAAAACAATTAAAATTAGAGGTAATACAATTAAAATACAGATGTGATCAATTAGAAAAAAATCAAAATTTAAAACAATACCCAAATCAAGGTATAGGACAGAGTTCAGGAAAGGATAAAATTAAATTAGAAGACTTAGGGGATACAGAAACTGAAGAAGAACAAGAATTAAAATTTAATAATATTACTAGAATAAAATTCCAAAAATGGTATGTAAAAATTATTTTAACAATTAAAGATTTTAAACTTGAAACCATAGCGATGCTAGATTCGGGGGCCGATATGAATTGCATAGACCAAGGAATAATACCTAGTAAATATTTCCATAAAACTAAACAAACTTTATCAGCAGCTAATTCAACCAAAGTAAAAATAGATTATAAGATATCAAGTGCACATATTTGTAACAATGGAATTTGTTTTAAAACAAGTTTTATGTTAATTAAAAATCTTAATACACAAATTATATTAGGAAATCCCTTTTTACAAATGTTATACCCTTTCAAGGTAATACAATTCGGATTAGAAACTAATGTATTAGGATAGGATATTATTTTTAAATTTATATCACCAATAAATTATCATGACGTAAATTTATTTCAACAAGAAAATATAAGTAAAATCAATAATTTAGAAAATCAAATAAAATTCTTAAAAAGAGATTTACACTCTGTAAGAGTAGAAGAACAATTAGAAAAACCAAGTATTCAACAAACAATAAAAGAAATTCAAGAACAATTTGAAAAAGATCTATGTTCAGATTTACCAACTGCCTTTTGGAATCGAAAACAACATATAGTAACATTACCATATGAACCAAACGTCAAAGAGCAGAACATTCCTACAAAAGCCAGACCAATACAAATGAATCAAGAAATGTTAGAATACTGTAAAAAAGAAATACAAGACTTATTAGATAAAAACCTAATTAGACCAAGCAAATCACCATGGCCTTGTGCTGCTTTTTATGTAATAAAAAATGCAGAGATTGAAAGAGGAGCACCCAGATTAGTTATAAATTACAAACCTTTGAATAAAGCTTTACAATGGATTAGATATCCAATACCAAACAATCAAGACTTATTAAACAGATTATATGAAGCACAAATATTTTCAAAATTTGATATGAAATCTGGATTTTGGCAAATCCAAATAGCTGAACAAGACAAATACAAAACTGCTTTTACAGTTCCATTTGGACAATATGAATGGAATATAATGCCTTTTGGACTAAAAAATGCACCAAGTGAATTTCAAAAAATAATGAATGATATATTTAATCCATATGATTTCATAAGTACATACATTGATGATGTTTTAATTTTTAGTCAAAATATAGACCAACACATTAAACATTTAAATAGTTTTTACAAAGCGATAAAGAGAAATGGTTTAGTTTTATCCAAACCAAAAATGAAATTATTTCAAACAAAGATTAGATTTTTAGGACATGAAATATATAAAAACACAATAGTACCAATTCAACGAAGTATTGAATTTGCAGATAAATTTCCAGACGAAATAAAAGATAAAAACCAATTATAAAGATTTTTAGGTTCTTTAAATTATGTTGCTGATTTCTTACCAAATTTAAGAATTTTATGTAAACCTCTATATAATAGATTAAAAAAGACTCCTAAACCATGGACAGAAGAACACACTAAAATAATACAAGAAATAAAAAAGCATGTAAAAACTTTACCTTTTTAAATATCTGTAATCCAAGTATCCCAAAAATCGTAGAAACAGATGCTTCTGACCAAGGATTTGGAGGCATATTAAAACAACATATAAATAATAAAGACTATATAATAAGATATTATTCAGGAATTTGGAATTCAACCCAAGAAAAATATTCTACAATAAAAAAGGAAATTTTAGCCATTGTCTTATGTGTAACCAAATTTCAAAGTGATCTTTTAAACCAGAAATTTACTATTCGTGTAGATTGCAAAGCTGCAAAAGACGTATTAACAAAAGATGTAAAAAATCTAGCAGCAAAACATATTTTTGCCAGATGGCAAGCATTCTTATCTATCTTTGATTTTGATATTATACATATTAAAGGAACTGACAATTCTGCTGCTGATTTTCTGACTAGAGAATTTTTACAGGAAAAATCATGAACAAAGACAAGAACAAAGAGGAGGAAGCACCAAAGATCTCTTTGAGATCAAAAATTAATATGACCAATACTGCATATGTTGATTTATTTTCAGGACAAAGTCCTCGACCAAATATTTTTTCATCATCATCAAGGCAAAGTCCTAGACCAAGTCATAGACCAATTTATACTAATACTACAAGTATTATGAATAGACCTCTAAACCCAATGTCTAGTGCTCTCATTATCAGACCAAGTTCTCCTCAGCCCAAAACACCAAGCCCACAGTTTACCTTATTAAACAAATTCACTCCATTACAACCTCAAGAGCTTATAACTCCCTCAACCTTTAAACAAGCTGTTATTGGACAAAGCTCAAGCCCAAATCCATTACCAACAAAACCTTTACCAACCCAAATCGAATACAGCTATAAACCCATTGAAGATATTATTCTTACCATTGAGCCAGAATACTGGACACAAAATCCAAACCTAAATGTCTATCAAATTTGCAATACCATTTTTCCAAAGACTCATTATTATATTCCTGATAATTTCTCCAAAAATCAATCCTTTTATGAGTCTATACTCATTAAAACTAATTCTATTATTATGCATAATAACTTTGATCCTCATGTCACAAACAAAATAAGATACTGCAAAGTGAGGATAATCAAAGTTTTGACCATTTCTGATTGGGGACAAGAGCCTCACAAAAACAAAGATATTTCTTTGTCCAATGGACAATTGACCAAATTTAATTACTATGATTATCAACTTGCTTGGGAACGAACGTTTCTAAAGCAAAATGACCAACTATCAATTTCTTTCTTTTTCTATATATCAGATGACTTCTCTTATCCAATACCTTATTGGTTCCACCAATGGTGGAATAAGTTTGGTATAGACCAAAGCATTATACTAGAACAGATTCAATTAGCCCAAAACCAATTCTTTGAAAATGCTAAATTACCAGATTCCATTCTCATATCTCCCAAATGGCTTATTTATTCTCACCTTTTTCATATCCCATGGATTCACATGTCCGAATACCAAATAAAAGATCAAACCCTAGACAATTTTCCAATACCAAACCTCATTCGAAAATATAAAATAAAATGGTGGTCCAAGACTGATCTTGACAATTGTAACCCAAAAGCCGTTGAACAATTTCTTTCTTCTCAACCCCAATATTGCAAAACCCTAAGCCCAATTCAAATTACAAAACAAGAAACTTTCTTGGCCAAAAAGCAACAAATCATGGCCCAAATGGCCAAATGTGTATCTGAAGAAGAATATGATAAATTGTTAGAAGAATTAAAGGAGACCAGAAGTTCTACTGTATCACCATCTCCAGTGGATTTAGCAGATGACAATGATGATTTCTTTACACAAGAAATGTAGAACCCACAAAGATAATTCATGACTCAGCAGACAGACAAAACATGGGACCCACAAAACAGAACAGTGGCCGACGTAAGCAATGACATCACAAAAGCACTCATTAGACAAAGTGGCAGACACCGACAAAGCCAAAAGCACTCATTAGACAAAGTGGCAGACACCGACAAAGCCAAAAGCAAAAAGGACAAATGACTCAGCTAGCACAAACCAAAATGGCCAACACTGGGACCCATCAACCATTCAAATGCCAAAGACCGCTCAACCAATTTCAATTCCATTTTGAAGTCCGTGGCTATAAAAAGGGACCTTCGGCTTCATCAAAAACAGACAGAAATTTCTCACCAAAAACTTTCTCTTTATGTATTCAAGTTTTAGCTTAGTTTCATTTTCGACAAATTGTAAGGATACTGCAGTTTACTACAACTCAGTAGTAGCAGTAGTCGTATAAATCTTTGTATTAACAAAGTAAGTATCTTGTATTTTGTGTACAATCTTAATAATATTTGTATTTTACCAACTGATACTGTGTAAGTCCGTATTGACAGCAATCAATTCTTTCTCTCTCCGTTTTACAATCTAGCTTATTCTGGAGATTCCAGTTTAAGTGTGCAGGAACCTTAAAACTTATTTGCATATCATTTGATTAAGTATGCTCTGTGGCTGCAACTACGGTTGATCTCCCACACCAGAAATTGTGTTGTTCATACAATTGCATTAATATGAGATTTATAATATCTGCATTAGAAAATTTAAGTTTAATTGATTTAACAAATAAAACTGAAGTAGAAAGTTTTAGAATGTATTTAATAAGACAAGGAACACATATGTTTGAATGGCATGTAACAAATCATAATATTCTCTGTGATTGTAGGGAAACACTAAGAATTTTAGATTTATTCAATTGCATGATAAATTTCCTAGACCACTTATTAAGAGATAATAATTTTTAAACCAATTGTTGATTAAAATGGAAATAGAAATTACTGTTTATTATTGTCATACTTGTAGATGTTATTATACTGTCGTTACTATTAATAATTGCATTGATATTGTCTACCATAGTTTGTATATTGAAACAATATACCGTAATTAATAAAAGAACCCAGGTAAATTTTCTTAAATTAATTACGGTATATTGTTTCAATATACAAACTATGGTAGACAATGTCAATGCAATTATTAATAGTAACGACAGTATAATAACATCTACAAGTATGACAATAATAAACAGTAATTTCTATTTCCATTTTAATCAACAATTGGTTTAAAAATTATTGTCTCTTAATAAGTGGTCTAGGAAGTTTATCATGCAATTGAATAAATCTAAAATTCTTTGTGTTTCCCTACAATCACAGAGAATATTATGATTTGTTACATGCCATTCAAACATATGTGTTCCTTGTCTTATTAAATACATTCTAAAACTTTCTACTTCAGTTTTATTTGTTAAATCAATTAAACTTAAATTTTCTAATGCAGATATTATAAATCTCATATTAATGCAATTGTATGAACAACACAATTTCTGGTGTGGGAGATCAACCGTAGTTGCAGCCACAGAGCATACTTAATCAAATGATATGCAAATAAGTTTTAAGGTTCCTGCACACTTAAACTGGAATCTCCAGAATAAGCTAGATTGTAAAACGGAGAGAGAAAGAATTGATTGCCGTCAATACGGACTTACACAGTATCAGTTGGTAAAATACAAATATTATTAAGATTGTACACAAAATACAAGATACTTACTTTGTTAATACAAAGATTTATACGACTACTGCTACTACTGAGTTGTAGTAAACTGCAGTATCCTTACAATTTGTCGAAAATGAAACTAAGCTAAAACTTGAATACATAAAGAGAAAGTTTTTGGTGAGAAATTTCTGTCTGTTTTTGATGAAGCCGAAGGTCCCTTTTTATAGCCACGGACTTCAAAATGGAATTGAAATTGGTTGAGCGGTCTTTGGCATTTGAATGGTTGATGGGTCCCAGTGTTGGCCATTTTGGTTTGTGCTAGCTGAGTCATTTGTCCTTTTTGCTTTTGGCTTTGTCGGTGTCTGCCACTTTGTCTAATGAGTGCTTTTGGCTTTGTCGGTGTCTGCCACTTTGTCTAATGAGTGCTTTTGTGATGTCATTGCTTACGTCGGCCACTGTTCTGTTTTGTGGGTCCCATGTTTTGTCTGTCTGCTGAGTCATGAATTATCTTTGTGGGTTCTACATTTCTTGTGTAAAGAAATCATCATTGTCATCTGCTAAATCCACTGGAGATGGTGATACAGTAGAACTTCTGGTCTCCTTTAATTCTTCTAACAATTTATCATATTCTTCTTCAGATACACATTTGGCCATTTGGGCCATGATTTGTTGCTTTTTGGCCAAGAAAGTTTCTTGTTTTGTAATTTGAATTGGGCTTAGGGTTTTGCAATATTGGGGTTGAGAAGAAAGAAATTGTTCAACGGCTTTTGGGTTACAATTGTCAAGATCAGTCTTGGACCACCATTTTATTTTATATTTTCGAATGAGGTTTGGTATTTGAAAATTGTCTAGGGTTTGATCTTTTATTTGGTATTCGGACATGTGAATCCATGGGATATGAAAAAGGTGAGAATAAATAAGTCATTTGGGAGATATGAGAATGGAATCTGGTAATTTAGCATTTTCAAAGAATTGGTTTTGGGCTAATTGAATCTGTTCTGGTATAATGCTTTGGTCTATACCAAACTTATTCCACCATTGGTGGAACCAATAAGGTATTGGATAAGAGAAGTCATCCGATATATAGAAAAAGAAAGAAATTGATAGTTGGTCATTTTGCTTTAGAAACGTTCGTTCCCAAGCAAGTTGATAATCATAGTAATTAAATTTGGTCAATTGTCCATTGGACAAAGAAATATCTTTGTTTTTGTGAGGCTCTTGTCCCCAATCAGAAATGGTCAAAACTTTGATTATCCTCACTTTGCAGTATCTTATTTTGTTTGTGACATGAGGATCAAAGTTATTATGCATAATAATAGAATTAGTTTTAATGAGTATAGACTCATAAAAGGATTGATTTTTGGAGAAATTATCAGGAATATAATAATGAGTCTTTGGAAAAATGGTATTGCAAATTTGATAGACATTTAGGTTTGGATTTTGTGTCCAGTATTCTGGCTCAATGGTAAGAATAATATCTTCAATGGGTTTATAGCTGTATTCGATTTGGGTTGGTAAAGGTTTTGTTGGTAATGGATTTGGGCTTGAGCTTTGTCCAATAACAGCTTGTTTAAAGGTTGAGGGAGTTATAAGCTCTTGAGGTTGTAATGGAGTGAATTTGTTTAATAAGGTAAACTGTGGGCTTGGTGTTTTGGGCTGAGGAGAACTTGGTCTGATAATGAGAGCACTAGACATTGGGTTTAGAGGTCTATTCATAATACTTGTAGTATTAGTATAAATTGGTCTATGACTTGGTCTAGGACTTTGCCTTGATGATGATGAAAAAATATTTGGTCGAGGACTTTGTCCTGAAAATAAATCAACATATGCAGTATTGGTCATATTAATTTTTGATCTCAAAGAGATCTTTGGTGCTTCCTCCTCTTTGTTCTTGTCTTTTTTCATGATTTTTCCGTAAAAATTCTCTAGTCAGAAAATCAGCAGCAGAATTGTCAGTTCCTTTAATATGTATAATATCAAAATCAAAGATAGATAAGAATGCTTGCCATCTGGCAAAAATATGTTTTGCTGCTAGATTTTTTACATCTTTTGTTAATACGTCTTTTGCAGCTTTGCAATCTACACGAATAGTAAATTTCTGGTTTAAAAGATCACTTTGAAATTTGGTTACACATAAGACAATGGCTAAAATTTCCTTTTTTATTGTAGAATATTTTTCTTGGGTTGGATTCCAAATTTCTGAATAATATCTTATTATATAGTCTTTATTATTTATATGTTGTTTTAATATGCCTCCAAATCCTTGGTCAGAAGCATCTGTTTCTACGATTTTTGGGATACTTGGATTACAGATATTTAAACAAGGTAAAGTTTTTACATGCTTTTTTATTTCTTGTATTATTTTAGTGTGTTCTTCTGTCCATGGTTTAGGATTCTTTTTTAATCTATTATATAGAGGTTTACATAAAATTCTTAAATTTGGTAAGAAATCAGCAACATAATTTAAAGAACCTAAAAATCTTTGTAATTGGTTTTTATCTTTTATTTCGTCTGGAAATTTATCTGCAAATTCAATACTTCGTTGAATTGGTACTATTGTGTTTTTATATATTTCATATCCTAAAAGTCTAATCTTTGTTTGAAATAATTTCATTTTTGGTTTGGATAAAACTAAACCATTTCTCTTTATCGCTTTGTAAAAACTATTTAAATGTTTAATGTGTTGGTCTATATTTTGACTAAAAATTAAAACATCATCAATGTATGTAATTATGAAATCATATGGATTAAATATATCATTCATTATTTTTTGAAATTCACTTGGTGCATTTTTGAGTCCAAAAGGCATTATATTTCATTCATATTGTCCAAATGGAACTGTAAAAGCAGTTTTGTATTTGTCTTGTTCAGCTATTTGGATTTGCCAAAATCCAGATTTCATATCAAATTTTGAAAATATTTGTGCTTCATATAATCTGTTTAATAAGTCTTGTTTGTTTGGTATTGGATATCTAATCCATTGTAAAGCTTTATTCAAAGGTTTGTAATTTATAACTAATCTGGGTGCTCCTCTTTCAATCTCTGCATTTTTTATTACATAAAAAGCAGCACAAGACCATGGTGATTTGCTTGGTCTAATTAGGTTTTTATCTAATAAGTCTTGTATTTCTTTTTTACAGTATTCTAACATTTCTTGATTCATTTGTATTGGTCTGGCTTTTGTAGGAATGTTCTGCTCTTTGAAGTCTGGTTCATATGGTAATGTTACTATATGTTGTTTTCGATTCCAAAAGGCAGTTGGTAAATCTGAACATAGATCTTTTTCAAATTGTTCTTGAATTTCTTTTATTGTTTGTTGAATACTTGGTTTTTCTAATTGTTCTTCTACTCTTACAGAGTGTAAATCTCTTTTTAAGAATTTTATTTGATTTTCTAAATTATTGATTTTACTTATATTTTCTTGTTGAAATAAATTTACGTTATGATAATTTATTGGTGATATAAATTTAAAAATAATATCCTGTCCTAATCCATTAGTTTCTAATCCCAATTGTGTTACCTTGAAAGGGTATAACATTGTAAAAAGGGATTTCCTAATATAATTTGTGTATTAAGATTTTTAATTAACATAAAACTTGTTTTAAAACAAATTCCATTGTTACAAATATGTGCACTTGGTATCTTATAATCTATTTTTACTTTGGTTGAATTAGCTGCTGATAAAGTTTGTTTAGTTTTATGGAAATATTTACTAGGTATTATTCCTTGGTCTATACAATTCATATCGGCCCCCGAATCTAGCATCGCTATGGTTTCAAGTTTAAAATCTTTGATTGTTAAAATAATTTTTACATACCATTTTTGGAATTTTATTCTAGTAATATTATTAAATTTTAATTCTTGTTCTTCTTCAGTTTCTGTATCCCCTAAGTCTTCTAATTTAATTTTATCCTTTCCTGAACTCTGTCCTATACCTTGATTTGGGTATTGTTTTAAATTTTGATTTTTTTCTAATTGATCACATCTGTATTTTAATTGTATTACCTCTAATTTTAATTGTTTTATTTCTGCTTGTAAATCCATAGAAGAAATTGTTGTTATTGGTTTTTTGTTTTTAAACATTTGTTCAATATCTTCAAAATTAGTTGGTGGCTCAGTTCCTTGTTTTACTTCTTCATTAATTAATTTTGTTAACTTTTTAAAAAATTTTCTTTTTATATTAGAATCTTGTACTTGTTCTATTTGTTCTAATACTTGGTGATACTCTGTTAAAACATTTATCTTGTTGTTACAATTACAAATTTCTCCTTTACAATTATGATTACTATCAGTACTACTCAATGAATCTGAAGAATTGTCACTAGTATAGTCTTCGTCTAATTCTGAGGAAGATAATTTAATTTGGTCAATTTTTTTTAATAATTGGTCTATGTTATCTATTTTTAATTCTAAACCTAACTCATGTATTTTTCTTCTTGCAGGACATTCTCTTGCATAGTGTCCTTTCTGGTTACATAAATAACATGTTATACTATTTTTATTATTTGGTCTTTTAAAATTATTTTTTCTATTGTAATTATTTCTCTTAAATTGTTTTCTTTTAAAAGGTTTTCTGGCTATTTGTTTATCATATTGTTTATGTTTGTAATTATATTTTCTATATATTTTGTCTGTTTTAAAAGGTTTATATTTCCTTTGTTTATGTTTCTTTATTGTTCCAAAACCAAATTGTTCACACCAATTGCCTAATTCTTTTCTGGATTGTCTATTTTCCATTTTTAGTTTATTTTGTAATTTCATGTCTCTACATAATCTAATTCCTGTTAAATTTACACATGTTATTAAATCACCATAGGTTAAATCATCATATGATATGTGTCCGAATTTTTGTTCAATTGTTTCTTTGACTTTTGTTGAAAATAATCTAGGTAATCCTGTTAAAATTTTTTCTTTCCAATGGTAAGCATTTGGGTCTGCTAATGCATATACTCTTTTTAAGAAATTGTCTTTATACCATTTAAAATTTTTTAATTTTCTACATTTAAGATTTTGCAGTATTTCACTATTTCTTTCTGTATATAAATCTAAATCTCCTATAAAATGTGATATAATATTGTAAACTAAATATGCTAAGGTAAAAGATTGTGGTTGTCCTGTAGATGGGTCAATAACTGGTTCTCCTGTAGTACTATCAATTCTTCTTGCTGTTAATATATTATTTTTTATTTCATTACTTAGTAATTTGTCCCACCAAGTTCTTAATTCACCAGTGAATCCTAATATTATATTTTCAGCTGCTTCTCTTTCAGTAACACCAACTCTTTGTTTATATATGTTTCCTACTATTACCATTTCCTTAGTTATTTGTATTATTTCTACTTCAGATCTTTCATCTATATTCTATTCATATATATTTTTTGCATTATATTGTTTTTGTTTCCTATCTAAAATTTGTAAATCATCTGGTCTATTATTATATTGTTTTTCTATGGCATTGATAGGAATATCATTATCTTGGTCAGAGTCTGATACTTCTAAGGGGTTATATATGGTTTCATCTTCTGATGAAGAAGTTTCATTATACTCAGTTAAAATAGTAATCTTACCTTTGTCTTTATTAGTACTTTCTTCCTTTGTTTTACTTGGGAATTGTAAAGGTTCTTCTATTTTAATTCCTCCTGAACTATTACCTTTTGGCGAATTACTTTGTTTGTTTAATATTTCTTCTAATATTTTTGACATATTACTTAATTCTGTTTTTGGATTAATTGTTACTGTATCAATAGGGTTTTGTGAAGGTGGTATCATTTTTGTAAAAGGTTTATTTGTTTGTTTTTTAGTAGGATCTATATTATAAGGTTTTGGACTACTATATCTTTGGGATAAATATGTTGTATTTGGTTTAGTATTTATAGGGGATGGTGTCTTGGGTACTTCTATATATTCTATGTCTGTTATAGCCTCATAATTTTTTTCTATTTTTTCTTCTATTCTATCTAACTGAGTTCCTAATATATGTAGTGATACATTTGTCCAATTGTTTTGTAAATTAATATCTCTTATTTCATTACTTTGTATATTCTTAGTATTTACAATTGGTTGCATTCCATGATAAATATGATCTTTTTTAAAGAATGCTTTATTCATTGGTGGTTTTTCAGATTCATAATATTGGTCACTGGGGTCTCCTATATCATTTACTTTGTGCCATTTATGTATTTTCTTTTCTAAAACATTTAATTTATTTTCATGATAATATTTTAAATATGTGAAGAATGGTATGGTTTTCTCTACTTGTTCACAGAATTCAAAAAATTGGTTTTTAATTAAACTCTGTTCTTTGCGAGAATATGTGGCGAGGAATGTATCCCTTTTCCCCCGGTTTTGATCTGACATATAGTCAGTTTGAATTTGGTCTTTATTTATGACAAAACTGTGAGTTAATATATTGATAGTAAAATCACTGTCTTCATAGGGTTGACTAAATTGTTCTTGTCTAAAAACACCTTCTTGTATTTTGATCCCTTGTGTTGGAGTTTGAGGTTTGGTTTGTTGATTAAAGGTTTCTTCAACAGGTTTGGTATATAGGAAAGAGGCATATGGTAAGTCTACCATATGAACCTGGATTTGATGAGAAGTCCATCCCTACAAAGGCCAGGCCCATAGCAATGGGGCCGAGACATTTGAAGATATGTAAAAAGAAAATTATGGACTTAGAACAAAAGGGGCTGATAAGAAAGAGTAAAAGCCCATGGAGCTGTCCGGCTTTTTATGTGGAAAATGCTGCAGAACTCGAGAGAGGTGTTCCAAGGCTGGTTATCAACTATAAGCCCTTAAATAAGGCGCTTAGATGGATCAGGTATCCTTTGCCCAACAAGAGAGGCTTATTGAACAGGCTATTCGAAGCCACAGTCTTCTCCAAGTTTGACATGAAGTCCGGATACTAGCAGATACAGATAGCTGAAGGAGATAAGTATAAAACTGCCTTCACTGTTCCTTTTAGGCACTACGAATGGAATGTAATGCCATTCGGTCTCAAAAATGCTCCTTCTGAATTTCAAAGGATCATGAATGAGATTTTTAATGCCTACACTGCATTCTCTATAGTTTATATTGATGATGTCCTTATCTTCTCTAAAACTATAGAACAACACTTTAAACATTTAAAAATGTTTGAGAAGATCGTTAAAATAAACGGTCTTGTAGTGTCGGCTAAAAAGATGAAACTGTTCCAAACGGAAATACGATTTTTGGGTCATAACATAGCTAAGGGTACTGTTATTCCAATAGATAGAGCTATAGAATTTGCCAGTAAGTTTCCAGATGAGATCAAAGATAAGACTCAGCTACAAAGATTTTTAGGAAGTCTAAACTACGTAGCAGACTTTTATAAGAACCTAGCTCAAGATGCAAAACCCTTATTTCAGAGGTTAAAAAAGCAATCTCCAGAGTGGACTAAAGAGTGCACTCTTGCCGTGAGAAGAATAAAAGAAAGGGTAAAGACCCTTCCTTGTTTGGCTATACCAAAGCCAGATGCTTTCAAAATAGTAGAGACAGATGTCATAACATAGCTAAGGGTACTGTTATTCCAATAGATAGAGCTATAGAATTTGCCAGTAAGTTTCCAGATGAGATCAAAGATAAGACTCAGCTACAAAGATTTTTAGGAAGTCTAAACTACGTAGCAGACTTTTATAAGAACCTAGCTCAAGATGCAAAACCCTTATTTCAGAGGTTAAAAAAGCAACCTCCAGAGTGGACTAAAGAGTGCACTCTTGCCGTCAGAAGAATAAAAGAAAGGGTAAAGACCCTTCCTTGTTTGGCTATACCAAAGCCAGATGCTTTCAAAATAGTAGAGACAGATGCCTCAGACAAAGGATACAGAGGTATTCTTAAACAGAGAGAAGGAGAAAAGGAAACATTAGTAAGATTTACTAGTGAAATATGGACAGAACCAAGAGTAAATTACTCTACGGTGAAAAAGGAAATCCTCTCTATTGTTTTGTGTATTCAAAAGTTTGAATCTGATTTATTGAATCATAAATTTCTTCTTAGGATTGATTGTAAAAGTGCAAAAGAAATCCTAGTCAAAGATGTTAAAAATATAGCTTCAAAACAAATATTTGCTAGATGGCAGGCTATATTATCTGTATTTGACTTTGACATCGAATTCATTAAAGGGTTCTCTAACTCTTTGCCTGACTTTCTAACGAGAGAGTTTCTTACAGGAAATGAGTTCAAGGACTCCAGGAAAGCGACATCATGAAGAGTCGCCGCCACCGCCGGTTAAAGAATCGGACCAGGTGCGAGAGGATGCTTATAAAATAAGCATCAAGCCAGTCAGCGAAAAAGAGGTAAACTACCCCTACGTACCAATCAGTTACTATGTGTTAAATCCAATTGAAAAAAGATATGAAGGTTTACAACCTTATGAAGTGGCGGAATACTATACGGAAAATCATTCTGCAGTACCATATGTACCAAAGGCATACAACTACTATCAAGCCATTCTCTCAGAAACTGGATCTGTAGAAATCTATCCCACTGAGAGAACAGGACATCAATGGGCTTACAGCAAAATTGTGATTAAAACAATCATAACAAGCAAAGAATGGGGAGATTCTCTCTTTAAACAAAGAGAGCTTAAATATGGTAAGCCTAGATGGTACAGCTACTTTGATTACTGTAACGACCCGGAAACCGGTACCCCTTAGTAACGGTCCGAACCATCACTGGCACCAGGATCCAGATCGGCTTAAGGCCGCCGGGACCCGTAGTCAGCCAACTATACTCTCTGTGTACCTGATAAATCCCATACATGATACAAAACGACTCAACAATCCTGTAAAACTCTGTAGGCTTAACTGCTGCTACTCAGATATGTCAATCTGAAATGGCCCTCAGGGCCTATACCAGGGACTACTATCTGCTGTGGGTCAAGGGATTGAAACCCTTTTAATCTGTAACACATCCCATTGGTATCTCATCAAAGCCATACGTTAAGCCCAACTCACACATTTCTCATCAAGAAACGTAAACAGGATGCATGTACAAAGGGATTAATCATACATCACACTATGGCAAAGACACTAGAGAAAGCACAAGTCTATCCAGTAACTGACAGTACATATCGATACATTACATGACAACTAATCTTTTAATTACATCATGTCCACGATGCTATTACAAACATACAGTCATACATCACTGTTCTCTGTACTCTTGCTGACTTTGACTTCCCATAGCTATCTCAGAACCTGCAAAACTGGGGTTAAGGGAGTGGGATGAGCTACTACAGCCCAGTGAGAAGGAACAGTAAACAGTTCATTAATTACATGCTTTCATGAAATGTATCACATCACAAACATATCACCTCAAGGATGAACTTGTCACCATAGCCCTCTACATACATAATAGTATGTCCAACTGTGCCAGGGGCGATTAGGCCTCACCTGGACTACTCTGAAATAACTCATATCATAACATGTCCAACTGTGCCAGGGGCGATTAGGCCTCACCTGGACTACTCTGATCTCTGATCTGACAGACTGTCTGTCTAACTCATAGTACCAGGAGCGACCTGGTCTATCCAGGAGCGACCTGGTATGGCTACCTCATGCCATAACTCTGTATCTGTACTCTGTGCTCTATCAAGGGCTAAGGATCCTCCAACATTCATCCATACAAATATCATCTTATGCAATGCATCAAATTCGTGAAACGAATGCAATACAACCTAATATAAAACATGGCATTTTATGATGCATGGAACATGCTAGAAGTATCTTATTTCTGAATTTAAAATTATAAAGTGTAGTTCCACTCACCTGTAGCCTCTGCTTGGCTAACTCTGGGCTGACTAGCTCTGGACCAACTCTAACTCTGAAGACTGCTAAACACCTCGTTTTCTCGGGTCCAATCCTACAATGGAGGACTTAAATGAGGTACCAAATATACTCTATACACCAGATAATCATCTCTTATACACCTTCCCAAAACCCCTCTAAAACACCTCAAAACATGCATGCAAAACAAGCAAAGGAAAGCTGGACAGGGCACCTTCGGCAGCACCTTCGGCGGCCGAATGTCTCCTCCAGAGACGAAAGTCAGGCATGTTCGGCGGCCTAACTTGGACTTTCGGCGGCCGAACCTGAGTTCATCCAGAACTCAGTTTCGTGCACAAGGACGCCTGCCAGTCCCTCCATCACCTGCTCAGCCCTCAATACATACATGTAACCCCTCTAAAACATGCATAAACACTTTAACAAGCATAAAGGAGCTTAAAACAACTTAAACTCCAACAAAACAAGCTCACAAGGCACACATCAAACATAAAGGATTCCTAAACCCTATTATGCCCATCTCATGCAAACTCATGCCTAGCTCCTTTTTCCCTTTACAAAACTCATATAAACCATCATAAAACCCATGGATCAACACTTACCCCTTGAAGAACAAAGGCTGGTATGATTCAAATGCAAAGATATGGAGAAACCAAGCTTCAAACGCATCAAACTCTAAAACCTTGTTTAAAGCTCATACCTTTTCAAAACAAGGGTCAAACTCATTAAAACCTTGAAAGAGTTGAAGAAAAAACCATGAAAACACTTCAAGGAGATCAAGAACTTACCTAGGCTAGAAGGAGAGAAGAAGTCTCCCCCTTTTTCTGCCACTCGGTGCCCTTATAGATGAGCAACCGCCTCAGGTTCGGCGGCCAAACCTGCATGCAAAACCATGCAACGTTCGGCGGCCAAACATTGCCTTCGGGGGCCGAAACTAGGGGACTTTCGGCGGCCGAACTTTAACTTTCGGGGGCCGAACCTGCATTCTGCCTCCTTGGCCTTTTCTCTTCCAAACTCAATCATTTTCACTCTAAACCTTTAAGATACTTGAAAATAGTTTAGAAAACCTTTCTCTTACCCTTCTAGAAAGCTCTGACATCCTTGAATTCCACCGGATGGTAGAAATTCCGATGTCTGAATCTGTCGGGTATTACATTCTTCCCCCCTTTAAGAACATTCGTCCTCGAATGTGCACATAATAAACACACATGCAAATAAGAAAGTAAGGAAAGCCTAACACCTTCCTCTGCAAAGAGACACAGAGATTACTGACGGAAACCCTCTCGGGTTCTCTATACTTCCTAACTCTGTTGACCCTTAACTGCTTAATCTGTGTTCACACTTTACACTGATTGCTAACGTTTCTTTCTCTTTGACTCTTCTTAGCTGTCTTCATACTCTTCTGCCCTTGCCTCTAGCTTTACCTGTCTATCTATTTTAGATTCAAACAGACATGCCCCAAAACCGAACTCGTCTGAGAGAACTTGGCCTCGATGCCGTGTTCTCGTAAATTCTACACTACTTCGTAGATCATGGGCATGCTTCTCTTTTTCTTTTTTTTTTTTTTTTACTCAACTGGCTTCTTCTCTTTTGATCCCTGCTAACTATACTGGACTATTTCTCGCTCTCTAGCTCTAGCTTTCGAGCTATCTATTTCTATAGGATAAACTGATAAACGACTTCTGACTGAGGGCAGCTAACATCTCATCTGCCTCACTCAGTAATATCTGTCTTGTATACTCAGAGTCGCTGAGCAGTTTATTGTACCCTTTACCTCTGGTATAGACTCTTTACTACAACTCTGATCTCAGCTCTATTCACTTGCTTTTCTCTACCTCTCAGCACATAGTGTCCGAATCTCAGATCTATCATCATCAATTCGACATGAGAACACCTGTCCTTGGTAGTGATTTTGCATCAACTGCTCACAGTCGTTACAAAATCTCAAGGTTTCATCCTTCGTTTCTCACACCAACACTGGAACAGTTCAGGGTGAGGTCCTAGGTCGGATAGAACCTTTATCTACCAAGCTTTTCTATACTACTCTGACTATGCTCTCTCTGCAGGTGCCATCCTGTAGGGTAGAAGGAAAGAAATAGGTCTGCGTCCAGACACCACTTCTATTCCAAACTCTGACTCCCTGACAGATGGTAAACCTGACAGCTCGTCTGGGCAAAAACATCGAGAACTCATTAGCAACGGGCGTTGAGACTGATTCCCTGACCTGACTACTACACATGCGCACAAGAGCTAGAACCCTTTGACAACCTTTCCTGTGTCACCGATGAGCCTAATGGGCTGACATTAACTTCTAGGCACCCCTATACTGTCCCTCTAACGGACTGCCTCTGATCCATCTTAGCCTCTGAACTCTGAACTCTCCTATCTTGTCTCTGTAGACACAGGTAGTATGATGAGTAGTTAGCCAATCCGCCCTAGATTGACATCACCAGTCAACTCTAAAACCATAAGGTCAGCTGGATTGCATCTACTCACCATAACCTCTAAGCTAAACTGACTGACGCTGCCTCAGATGGATCATACTCGGGTCCACTAACCCAGAGAAACCACTCGAAGCCCAGAAGTCATCAAACCCCCCTCTATCTCAGGCTCTCAAGACAACAGGGAAAGAAACATCAGGGTCCACGACAACCTACACATCTGAACACCCTCAAGTGAACGTATCTGACGTCACCGTGTTCGATGTGTGAGCCTCCTACTGAGTCAAGATGAAGATCCAAGCGAAAGCTAACGACTCTTCCCTCAGGACGCTACTGAAGAAAAGACTGACTCTTTTCTCTGCCTCAACTACTACCTAATCCCCGATTAAATTGAAAGCTCCTCCTAAGCTTACACTTATTCTTCCTCTTTTCTTTTTCTGTTCTCTTCTAGTTTACTTACTCTTCTCTTTCTTATTTTGTTCTCTGACTTATTGATTATCCTTGAGGGCTGCACTCGGAGATGAGAGATCATTCTCCCTATACCTGGATAAAATCCAAGGCCATAGCATCTCATAGCAACACTCTCAAGCATCTTTCCAGGCTTACTAACTCGAATTACTTACTCGTTTGGCTTTTTCTATCTCTCTCACTCTACTGGTGTCATCCTGCAGAGAAGATGAAGAATGGTTCTGGATTTAGACATCAGTCCTATATCCCATTCTAGTCTCTTAGCAGGTGGTAAACCTGACGGCTTGTTTGGAATAACATCTAAAACTTTTCTCTGGCTGCGGGCACTCAACCTGGTTCCCCTCCTAATCTGACGAACTACTATACTCTGACATAAGCACGAAACCTCTGATAACCTCTCTTAACCAGTTTACGAGCCTAGAGGGCACTGTCCCCTCAACATACCACTTGTGAGCCACCCTGATCTCTAAGCCTGACGCCTCTATATCTGCTATTTCAAGCAAGACTATGAGTAGCTAGCCCATCCACCCCTAGAATGATGTCAATCAATCACTCTAGAATCACTAGGTCAGTTGGAAGGCACCTACTCACAACTAGCACTGAACTAGCACTGACCTCAACTGGCAGACTAACTCTGCCGCTGATGGATCACACTTGGGTCTATTGACCTAAAGAGGACATTCTAATCCCTCAAGCACGAAGGAAAACGAAGCATAAGAGTCTCTAAGAGTAGACACATCAAAACATATGGAAGTGAAAAGTACCTGTCACCGCCATGTCCGATGTGTCAGCCTCCTACTGCGTCAAAGCGAAGATCCGTGCTGGTACTGATGGACCTTCACCTGGGGAACCTGTGGAAGAAGGAGTGATCTCGCTCCCTCTGCCTCTGCCCAACGCCAAGGCTAAAGCTCCTGGCTGAGTCACTCTGTCTGAGGCTGTCTGCTGGGACTGTGGTAGTAAAGTTGCGGTGGAACACTCACGTGCTATGTGCCCCTCCTGTCCGCACCTGAAACATGCTGTTGTCCCTACTAAACAGACTCCTTTGTGCGGCCTACCGCACCTCGGACATTTGGAGTTTGTCAAACCAGAGCTCGATCCCTCACCTATTCCCAGACCAGACTTGATCTGCTTCCAGAACTTGTTCTTCTTTGATCGTCTGAGGCCTCTACCCCCCTTCTTCCTTTCGATACCAGCCTCGTGCAGAGGGGAGAGATTCACATCACTTGTCCCTGCAAGTTTGGCACTAGCTTCTCTCTTCTGTGCCATAGCTACTATATCATGGAACCTCTTTCTTGCGCTATCTGGAAAAGCCCCTTCGGCAAACTCTGTTGCAAACTGCTCCCAAGATAAGCTTTCTACCCTCGGGTTCACATACTGGTTGAACCATTCCCTTGCCTTTTCACATTTCAATGTGACCCCTGCCATCTGAATGGCTCTACGCTCACTGGCTCCCAACTCATCAGTTATCATCTTGACCGTTCTGAGATACTCAAAAGGGTCATCACCAGTCTCAAACTTGGGAACATCTAACCGCAAATAGTCTGTCATCTGTACCCTACTTCCTCCAGGTGAACTAGGCTTAGGTATTTGGACAACTGGGGCTACTGGTTCTATTGGTGGTGGAGGAGGTGCAACATTCCCTGAGGTAGGGTTTGCTAAACTTGGATAACCAAAGAAGGGTGAAAACATGGTATACTGTGGATGTGGCGGTGGATATGGCGGATAAAAGGAAGGATAGGGCATAAAGGTGGGATATAGGTGATAACTAGGAAACTCTGATGTACCTCTCATCGGGTACTCTGCCCCCCACTGGTAGGGCGGATACTGAGGTGGAACAAATCTCGAGGCCTGAGTGCCTCCTTGAGACTTACCCATATCTCCTCCTAACCTGCTCCTGCCAAAGCTACCATCTCTGCTCTGCACATCCTCCTCTACAACTCTCATAAACCCTGACATACCACTCTGCACAACTCCCCTTCTACTCTCATCACTAGACCTTCTAGGGTCCCTTGATGTACCTTCTCTGCTTAAACTATCTGATGTTGCCTTTTGTAGAACAGGGAGTTGGGCATCCATGCCCTCATTCTCCGGCGGAGCTCCAGTCAATCGAGCAGATCGACGAGTTCCTCTCATCCTGCCTCTGACAAGCACAACATCACACAAAAAATAGCATCAAATGATCCATGTGAGAACACATGAATCCACAACACATATCAAACATATCAATAATGCACATGCAGCTCATCATGGCATTTCACATCATCATGCAAGACAGGACTCCACATCCTATCCTCGTGGACAAGATTTACCTATTGTGCTTCCCTTCCTATACTAGACAACACCTCTTTCCGATGTGGGATATCTCTAGTCCTTGAGCAAAGATGCTCAGCACACCGTACTCTTGAGGCCCTAAGCTCTGATACCAATCTGTAACGACCCGGAAACCGGTACCCCTTAGTAACGGTCCGAACCATCACTGGCACCAGGATCCAGATCGGCTTAAGGCCGCCGGGACCCGTAGTCAGCCAACTATACTCTCTGTGTACCTGATAAATCCCATACATGATACAAAACGACTCAACAATCCTGTAAAACTCTGTAGGCTTAACTGCTGCTACTCAGATATGTCAATCTGAAATGGCCCTCAGGGCCTATACCAGGGACTACTATCTGCTGTGGGTCAAGGGATTGAAACCCTTTTAATCTGTAACACATCCCATTGGTATCTCATCAAAGCCATACGTTAAGCCCAACTCACACATTTCTCATCAAGAAACGTAAACAGGATGCATGTACAAAGGGATTAATCATACATCACACTATGGCAAAGACACTAGAGAAAGCACAAGTCTATCCAGTAACTGACAGTACATATCGATACATTACATGACAACTAATCTTTTAATTACATCATGTCCACGATGCTATTACAAACATACAGTCATACATCACTGTTCTCTGTACTCTTGCTGACTTTGACTTCCCATAGCTATCTCAGAACCTGCAAAACTGGGGTTAAGGGAGTGGGATGAGCTACTACAGCCCAGTGAGAAGGAACAGTAAACAGTTCATTAATTACATGCTTTCATGAAATGTATCACATCACAAACATATCACCTCAAGGATGAACTTGTCACCATAGCCCTCTACATACATAATAGTATGTCCAACTGTGCCAGGGGCGATTAGGCCTCACCTGGACTACTCTGAAATAACTCATATCATAACATGTCCAACTGTGCCAGGGGCGATTAGGCCTCACCTGGACTACTCTGATCTCTGATCTGACAGACTGTCTGTCTAACTCATAGTACCAGGAGCGACCTGGTCTATCCAGGAGCGACCTGGTATGGCTACCTCATGCCATAACTCTGTATCTGTACTCTGTGCTCTATCAAGGGCTAAGGATCCTCCAACATTCATCCATACAAATATCATCTTATGCAATGCATCAAATTCGTGAAACGAATGCAATACAACCTAATATAAAACATGGCATTTTATGATGCATGGAACATGCTAGAAGTATCTTATTTCTGAATTTAAAATTATAAAGTGTAGTTCCACTCACCTGTAGCCTCTGCTTGGCTAACTCTGGGCTGACTAGCTCTGGACCAACTCTAACTCTGAAGACTGCTAAACACCTCGTTTTCTCGGGTCCAATCCTACAATGGAGGACTTAAATGAGGTACCAAATATACTCTATACACCAGATAAACATCTCTTATACACCTTCCCAAAACCCCTCTAAAACACCTCAAAACATGCATGCAAAACAAGCAAAGGAAAGCTGGACAGGGCACCTTCGGCAGCACCTTCGGCGGCCGAATGTCTCCTCCAGAGACGAAAGTCAGGCATGTTCGGCGGCCTAACTTGGACTTTCGGCGGCCGAACCTGAGTTCATCCAGAACTCAGTTTCGTGCACAAGGACGCCTGCCAGTCCCTCCATCACCTGCTCAGCCCTCAATACATACATGTAACCCCTCTAAAACATGCATAAACACTTTAACAAGCATAAAGGAGCTTAAAACAACTTAAACTCCAACAAAACAAGCTCACAAGGCACACATCAAACATAAAGGATTCCTAAACCCTATTATGCCCATCTCATGCAAACTCATGCCTAGCTCCTTTTTCCCTTTACAAAACTCATATAAACCATCATAAAACCCATGGATCAACACTTACCCCTTGAAGAACAAAGGCTGGTATGATTCAAATGCAAAGATATGGAGAAACCAAGCTTCAAACGCATCAAACTCTAAAACCTTGTTTAAAGCTCATACCTTTTCAAAACAAGGGTCAAACTCATTAAAACCTTGAAAGAGTTGAAGAAAAAACCATGAAAACACTTCAAGGAGATCAAGAACTTACCTAGGCTAGAAGGAGAGAAGAAGTCTCCCCCTTTTTCTGCCACTCGGTGCCCTTATAGATGAGCAACCGCCTCAGGTTCGGCGGCCAAACCTGCATGCAAAACCATGCAACGTTCGGCGGCCAAACATTGCCTTCGGGGGCCGAAACTAGGGGACTTTCGGCGGCCGAACTTTAACTTTCGGGGGCCGAACCTGCATTCTGCCTCCTTGGCCTTTTCTCTTCCAAACTCAATCATTTTCACTCTAAACCTTTAAGATACTTGAAAATAGTTTAGAAAACCTTTCTCTTACCCTTCTAGAAAGCTCTGACATCCTTGAATTCCACCGGATGGTAGAAATTCCGATGTCTGAATCTGTCGGGTATTACATTCTTCCCCCCTTTAAGAACATTCGTCCTCGAATGTGCACATAATAAACACACATGCAAATAAGAAAGTAAGGAAAGCCTAACACCTTCCTCTGCAAAGAGACACAGAGATTACTGACGGAAACCCTCTCGGGTTCTCTATACTTCCTAACTCTGTTGACCCTTAACTGCTTAATCTGTGTTCACACTTTACACTGATTGCTAACGTTTCTTTCTCTTTGACTCTTCTTAGCTGTCTTCATACTCTTCTGCCCTTGCCTCTAGCTTTACCTGTCTATCTATTTTAGATTCAAACAGACATGCCCCAAAACCGAACTCGTCTGAGAGAACTTGGCCTCGATGCCGTGTTCTCGTAAATTCTACACTACTTCGTAGATCATGGGCATGCTTCTCTTTTTCTTTTTTTTTTTTTTTTACTCAACTGGCTTCTTCTCTTTTGATCCCTGCTAACTATACTGGACTATTTCTCGCTCTCTAGCTCTAGCTTTCGAGCTATCTATTTCTATAGGATAAACTGATAAACGACTTCTGACTGAGGGCAGCTAACATCTCATCTGCCTCACTCAGTAATATCTGTCTTGTATACTCAGAGTCGCTGAGCAGTTTATTGTACCCTTTACCTCTGGTATAGACTCTTTACTACAACTCTGATCTCAGCTCTATTCACTTGCTTTTCTCTACCTCTCAGCACATAGTGTCCGAATCTCAGATCTATCATCATCAATTCGACATGAGAACACCTGTCCTTGGTAGTGATTTTGCATCAACTGCTCACAGTCGTTACAAAATCTCAAGGTTTCATCCTTCGTTTCTCACACCAACACTGGAACAGTTCAGGGTGAGGTCCTAGGTCGGATAGAACCTTTATCTACCAAGCTTTTCTATACTACTCTGACTATGCTCTCTCTGCAGGTGCCATCCTGTAGGGTAGAAGGAAAGAAATAGGTCTGCGTCCAGACACCACTTCTATTCCAAACTCTGACTCCCTGACAGATGGTAAACCTGACAGCTCGTCTGGGCAAAAACATCGAGAACTCATTAGCAACGGGCGTTGAGACTGATTCCCTGACCTGACTACTACACATGCGCACAAGAGCTAGAACCCTTTGACAACCTTTCCTGTGTCACCGATGAGCCTAATGGGCTGACATTAACTTCTAGGCACCCCTATACTGTCCCTCTAACGGACTGCCTCTGATCCATCTTAGCCTCTGAACTCTGAACTCTCCTATCTTGTCTCTGTAGACACAGGTAGTATGATGAGTAGTTAGCCAATCCGCCCTAGATTGACATCACCAGTCAACTCTAAAACCATAAGGTCAGCTGGATTGCATCTACTCACCATAACCTCTAAGCTAAACTGACTGACGCTGCCTCAGATGGATCATACTCGGGTCCACTAACCCAGAGAAACCACTCGAAGCCCAGAAGTCATCAAACCCCCCTCTATCTCAGGCTCTCAAGACAACAGGGAAAGAAACATCAGGGTCCACGACAACCTACACATCTGAACACCCTCAAGTGAACGTATCTGACGTCACCGTGTTCGATGTGTGAGCCTCCTACTGAGTCAAGATGAAGATCCAAGCGAAAGCTAACGACTCTTCCCTCAGGACGCTACTGAAGAAAAGACTGACTCTTTTCTCTGCCTCAACTACTACCTAATCCCCGATTAAATTGAAAGCTCCTCCTAAGCTTACACTTATTCTTCCTCTTTTCTTTTTCTGTTCTCTTCTAGTTTACTTACTCTTCTCTTTCTTATTTTGTTCTCTGACTTATTGATTATCCTTGAGGGCTGCACTCGGAGATGAGAGATCATTCTCCCTATACCTGGATAAAATCCAAGGCCATAGCATCTCATAGCAACACTCTCAAGCATCTTTCCAGGCTTACTAACTCGAATTACTTACTCGTTTGGCTTTTTCTATCTCTCTCACTCTACTGGTGTCATCCTGCAGAGAAGATGAAGAATGGTTCTGGATTTAGACATCAGTCCTATATCCCATTCTAGTCTCTTAGCAGGTGGTAAACCTGACGGCTTGTTTGGAATAACATCTAAAACTTTTCTCTGGCTGCGGGCACTCAACCTGGTTCCCCTCCTAATCTGACGAACTACTATACTCTGACATAAGCACGAAACCTCTGATAACCTCTCTTAACCAGTTTACGAGCCTAGAGGGCACTGTCCCCTCAACATACCACTTGTGAGCCACCCTGATCTCTAAGCCTGACGCCTCTATATCTGCTATTTCAAGCAAGACTATGAGTAGCTAGCCCATCCACCCCTAGAATGATGTCAATCAATCACTCTAGAATCACTAGGTCAGTTGGAAGGCACCTACTCACAACTAGCACTGAACTAGCACTGACCTCAACTGGCAGACTAACTCTGCCGCTGATGGATCACACTTGGGTCTATTGACCTAAAGAGGACATTCTAATCCCTCAAGCACGAAGGAAAACGAAGCATAAGAGTCTCTAAGAGTAGACACATCAAAACATATGGAAGTGAAAAGTACCTGTCACCGCCATGTCCGATGTGTCAGCCTCCTACTGCGTCAAAGCGAAGATCCGTGCTGGTACTGATGGACCTTCACCTGGGGAACCTGTGGAAGAAGGAGTGATCTCGCTCCCTCTGCCTCTGCCCAACGCCAAGGCTAAAGCTCCTGGCTGAGTCACTCTGTCTGAGGCTGTCTGCTGGGACTGTGGTAGTAAAGTTGCGGTGGAACACTCACGTGCTATGTGCCCCTCCTGTCCGCACCTGAAACATGCTGTTGTCCCTACTAAACAGACTCCTTTGTGCGGCCTACCGCACCTCGGACATTTGGAGTTTGTCAAACCAGAGCTCGATCCCTCACCTATTCCCAGACCAGACTTGATCTGCTTCCAGAACTTGTTCTTCTTTGATCGTCTGAGGCCTCTACCCCCCTTCTTCCTTTCGATACCAGCCTCGTGCAGAGGGGAGAGATTCACATCACTTGTCCCTGCAAGTTTGGCACTAGCTTCTCTCTTCTGTGCCATAGCTACTATATCATGGAACCTCTTTCTTGCGCTATCTGGAAAAGCCCCTTCGGCAAACTCTGTTGCAAACTGCTCCCAAGATAAGCTTTCTACCCTCGGGTTCACATACTGGTTGAACCATTCCCTTGCCTTTTCACATTTCAATGTGACCCCTGCCATCTGAATGGCTCTACGCTCACTGGCTCCCAACTCATCAGTTATCATCTTGACCGTTCTGAGATACTCAAAAGGGTCATCACCAGTCTCAAACTTGGGAACATCTAACCGCAAATAGTCTGTCATCTGTACCCTACTTCCTCCAGGTGAACTAGGCTTAGGTATTTGGACAACTGGGGCTACTGGTTCTATTGGTGGTGGAGGAGGTGCAACATTCCCTGAGGTAGGGTTTGCTAAACTTGGATAACCAAAGAAGGGTGAAAACATGGTATACTGTGGATGTGGCGGTGGATATGGCGGATAAAAGGAAGGATAGGGCATAAAGGTGGGATATAGGTGATAACTAGGAAACTCTGATGTACCTCTCATCGGGTACTCTGCCCCCCACTGGTAGGGCGGATACTGAGGTGGAACAAATCTCGAGGCCTGAGTGCCTCCTTGAGACTTACCCATATCTCCTCCTAACCTGCTCCTGCCAAAGCTACCATCTCTGCTCTGCACATCCTCCTCTACAACTCTCATAAACCCTGACATACCACTCTGCACAACTCCCCTTCTACTCTCATCACTAGACCTTCTAGGGTCCCTTGATGTACCTTCTCTGCTTAAACTATCTGATGTTGCCTTTTGTAGAACAGGGAGTTGGGCATCCATGCCCTCATTCTCCGGCGGAGCTCCAGTCAATCGAGCAGATCGACGAGTTCCTCTCATCCTGCCTCTGACAAGCACAACATCACACAAAAAATAGCATCAAATGATCCATGTGAGAACACATGAATCCACAACACATATCAAACATATCAATAATGCACATGCAGCTCATCATGGCATTTCACATCATCATGCAAGACAGGACTCCACATCCTATCCTCGTGGACAAGATTTACCTATTGTGCTTCCCTTCCTATACTAGACAACACCTCTTTCCGATGTGGGATATCTCTAGTCCTTGAGCAAAGATGCTCAGCACACCGTACTCTTGAGGCCCTAAGCTCTGATACCAATCTGTAACGACCCGGAAACCGGTACCCCTTAGTAACGGTCCGAACCATCACTGGCACCAGGATCCAGATCGGCTTAAGGCCGCCGGGACCCGTAGTCAGCCAACTATACTCTCTGTGTACCTGATAAATCCCATACATGATACAAAACGACTCAACAATCCTGTAAAACTCTGTAGGCTTAACTGCTGCTACTCAGATATGTCAATCTGAAATGGCCCTCAGGGCCTATACCAGGGACTACTATCTGCTGTGGGTCAAGGGATTGAAACCCTTTTAATCTGTAACACATCCCATTGGTATCTCATCAAAGCCATACGTTAAGCCCAACTCACACATTTCTCATCAAGAAACGTAAACAGGATGCATGTACAAAGGGATTAATCATACATCACACTATGGCAAAGACACTAGAGAAAGCACAAGTCTATCCAGTAACTGACAGTACATATCGATACATTACATGACAACTAATCTTTTAATTACATCATGTCCACGATGCTATTACAAACATACAGTCATACATCACTGTTCTCTGTACTCTTGCTGACTTTGACTTCCCATAGCTATCTCAGAACCTGCAAAACTGGGGTTAAGGGAGTGGGATGAGCTACTACAGCCCAGTGAGAAGGAACAGTAAACAGTTCATTAATTACATGCTTTCATGAAATGTATCACATCACAAACATATCACCTCAAGGATGAACTTGTCACCATAGCCCTCTACATACATAATAGTATGTCCAACTGTGCCAGGGGCGATTAGGCCTCACCTGGACTACTCTGAAATAACTCATATCATAACATGTCCAACTGTGCCAGGGGCGATTAGGCCTCACCTGGACTACTCTGATCTCTGATCTGACAGACTGTCTGTCTAACTCATAGTACCAGGAGCGACCTGGTCTATCCAGGAGCGACCTGGTATGGCTACCTCATGCCATAACTCTGTATCTGTACTCTGTGCTCTATCAAGGGCTAAGGATCCTCCAACATTCATCCATACAAATATCATCTTATGCAATGCATCAAATTCGTGAAACGAATGCAATACAACCTAATATAAAACATGGCATTTTATGATGCATGGAACATGCTAGAAGTATCTTATTTCTGAATTTAAAATTATAAAGTGTAGTTCCACTCACCTGTAGCCTCTGCTTGGCTAACTCTGGGCTGACTAGCTCTGGACCAACTCTAACTCTGAAGACTGCTAAACACCTCGTTTTCTCGGGTCCAATCCTACAATGGAGGACTTAAATGAGGTACCAAATATACTCTATACACCAGATAAACATCTCTTATACACCTTCCCAAAACCCCTCTAAAACACCTCAAAACATGCATGCAAAACAAGCAAAGGAAAGCTGGACAGGGCACCTTCGGCAGCACCTTCGGCGGCCGAATGTCTCCTCCAGAGACGAAAGTCAGGCATGTTCGGCGGCCTAACTTGGACTTTCGGCGGCCGAACCTGAGTTCATCCAGAACTCAGTTTCGTGCACAAGGACGCCTGCCAGTCCCTCCATCACCTGCTCAGCCCTCAATACATACATGTAACCCCTCTAAAACATGCATAAACACTTTAACAAGCATAAAGGAGCTTAAAACAACTTAAACTCCAACAAAACAAGCTCACAAGGCACACATCAAACATAAAGGATTCCTAAACCCTATTATGCCCATCTCATGCAAACTCATGCCTAGCTCCCTTTTCCCTTTACAAAACTCATATAAACCATCATAAAACCCATGGATCAACACTTACCCCTTGAAGAACAAAGGCTGGTATGATTCAAATGCAAAGATATGGAGAAACCAAGCTTCAAACGCATCAAACTCTAAAACCTTGTTTAAAGCTCATACCTTTTCAAAACAAGGGTCAAACTCATTAAAACCTTGAAAGAGTTGAAGAAAAAACCATGAAAACACTTCAAGGAGATCAAGAACTTACCTAGGCCAGAAGGAGAGAAGAAGTCTCCCCCTTTTTCTGCCACTCGGTGCCCTTATAGATGAGCAACCGCCTCAGGTTCGGCGGCCAAACCTGCATGCAAAACCATGCAACGTTCGGCGGCCAAACATTGCCTTCGGGGGCCGAAACTAGGGGACTTTCGGCGGCCGAACTTTAACTTTCGGGGGCCGAACCTGCATTCTGCCTCCTTGGCCTTTTCTCTTCCAAACTCAATCATTTTCACTCTAAACCTTTAAGATACTTGAAAATAGTTTAGAAAACCTTTCTCTTACCCTTCTAGAAAGCTCTGACATCCTTGAATTCCACCGGATGGTAGAAATTCCGATGTCTGAATCTGCCGGGTATTACAATTACATTCAGGCATGGACAGGATCTCTGCTCTATGAAAATAGACAAAAGAAGTTTAGCTGGTTTCTTCAATTTCACTTGGAGAAAGAATATGATGATTTTCCACCCTGGTTTCACGAATGGTTCTTTAACTGGGGAATTTTTCTGATTGCTCTACCTAATAAGGTAAGAACTGTTTATGAACAGTTTTCTAAGGTTAATAAACTAGGCGGTAATCACCGTTTACTATTTACTATTCTATATAAAGTCCCTTGGATTGTAAAATGGGATTATATTATCACCACTAAAAAACCCAAAAAATTTGGGGAATTCTTAATTGAAAATGTTCAATGGCTAACCCGGAGAATCATGATAAAATGGTGGGATAAGTTTGACTTCTTTGGGCCAGCATCAGTTTATCAGAAGCAGAGAATAATCCAACTGGATAAAGATCCAGTCTCGTCGCAAGAAAGTCAGTCCAGTCAAGTAGCCGATCTACTAAGAGGCTTGTTCCAGGCCATACCACAAGAAGAGCTAAAGAAACAATTGACCCAGGCCTTGAAAGAAATAGACTCTACCGGTTCTTCAAAAGACAAAAGCCTAATGAAAGAAAAGGGAGAAAGTAGCAGGCCCAGATTCGACCGACACAAAGAAAGCGATGAGGATACTGATGATGATCTGCTGTCAGTATATCAAGATAGTCAAGACCCAAATGACTATGATGATGCAACGTGGCCATAAAAGGACAGAAGACAACTCAAAAGAAATATTTCTGTCGCCCACTACTAAAAAGATAAAATTCCTGCCAGCACAAAAGAAATAAAGACAAAAGGAATGACGCATGCAGTGACGAAATAAAGATTCTCTTTTGTAATATAAATAGCTTAGAAGACTAGTAGAGTGCGTGTAATATTTTCTAAGAGTGTTTCCTTTAGTTTGCAAAGCTCTCTTCTGTTTGTAAAAACTTTTGATGAATGAAATCTTCATTTCCAAAGTTTGATCAGAGAAATCTTGGAAAGAAATTATCTCTTTTGTCTTTAAAATCAGAAACCACAAAAATCCTTCGTAAAAGAAACCAACCGATCAACAACCTAGTCGGCCAACGAGATTTGCTTAGAGAACCTTCCGGAAAGTTTGAATATTTTGTCTGGTACACTAAACCAGAATCCGCAGAGACACCATTTTCTGAGATCGTCCCAATAGGTTGGGGAGAATAATTCGATCAAGACTCTGTAAGTAAATTATGCCTAATATTATTCTTGATATTATAGAAAAATTAGTATTATTAGATTTAACTAATAGAAACAACGTTATTAATTTTCAAAGAGCCTTAGTAGAAGAAGGTAAGGAGTTGTTTAATTATCATGCTGTAAACCATAATGAACACTGTGACTGTAGAGAATATCAACGAATTCTAGCCCTGTTTAATGTTATATTAAATTATCTTTATCAATTAATTAGAAATAATAATTTTTAGATTCTCTGGTATATCGGCTGGAAAACCATAACTCTATAACCTGACAATTGCACTATTGTCATAGTAGAACTTTGGATGACAACGCCACGTACCAGTGAATAAATTAATAAAATCTAAGGCCTAATTGTTGTTGTCCCATGGTGTGGAGGCTTAGATTGGTGAAGTTTTGTTGTCTGGCTGCTGGGTGTTCACTTTGGGTGTGAGAAAAGGGGTTGCATTCTACTGTATAATTTTCTGTAGTTTGGTAAACATGATCTTGCAGAGGTGGATGCATTCCTCGAAGGATTTTTCCTTGAGGGGTTTTAAAGGTTTTGAAGTTTGATTCCAAGGTGGTTAAGAAATGAGGGTCATTAAAATTTGGGAATGGTTTTCTCAGTAGCTTGAAACACTGCCCTAGGAACTCAGGAAAGTCTTTACTTCCCTCTTTCTGATTTTTGTATACTTCAAACTTCTTCTTCCAGAGCTTCTGTTCCTTTTTAGGTAACTGTGTGCTGAACCATTTTTTGAATGGTGTCTCTTCTATTTCTAGCATCATGATCTTAAATGATCGTGAGACAATGCTTTCATTATCATAGCCCATATCTGATGGAGTTGGGCTTTGAGGTTTCTCATACACTGGCTTGGCCACCTGTTCATCTGTCCTTTGTACTCCAAGGACGGAATTGCTTCTTTGGACAGGAGTTGATATCGAAGATCTTGCTGGAATTGGTTCTGACAGGAAAGAGGT
This sequence comes from Manihot esculenta, assembly GCF_001659605.2. Taxonomy (NCBI): domain Eukaryota; kingdom Viridiplantae; phylum Streptophyta; class Magnoliopsida; order Malpighiales; family Euphorbiaceae; genus Manihot; species Manihot esculenta. The sequence continues at coordinate 8,053,635 of NC_035167.2, forward strand.
TCCAGCATAGGAGAGGCTTCTACTTCTATTGAAAGAGATAGCCACAGTACCTTCATTATTTTGAATTATTGACTGCACAGAAGTGGATTCTTCTTTCTTTGGAGGTACCGCTTCCTCAATAATCCAGCTATCAGGCAAATTAACCTGATTCCACTGAATTGCTTTTGGTATTACCAAGTTTCCTTTGGACATATTAGTCACGAATAAAGTAGTTGTTCCTTTCGGAGTTATCAGCTTTGTTGCCTTTTCCCTCAAATTAGGGACTACTGTATTCATTGCTTTGTAATGGATCCTATAAATTAGGATCAAATTCTCCGATCCTGGAAGCATATCATATCCCATTGTTTTGATATCCAGGGTTAGAGTTTGCAAAATGTGCGGATCTGTGAGAGACAAGGTGAGATTAGGATAACATTGAAAGAATATTGGCCCATCGCATAAGGAGGATTCTACAACTCCTAATAAGGAGTCATTGAAGTTGCAATGTCTCTTGTCTCGAACACAAAGCATTGCGGCTGTATTTAGCCCAAGTCTAGTAGCAGGTTTTACCGCTACTTGAATCATTCCAATATGAAGGAAGGAATATTTTTCCTGATGTTTTGTGATCAGGTCTTCTGACAACAACTTTAGAGACTGCAAGTCTCCATGTACTGGGGTAGCTTGTTCCACTGTCTTAATCGCATAATCAGACTTATAGGTGAAAGTAGATTTATATATTAAATCTGAAGAAACATGAGGTAATTGCCAATTACTCAAACTAGTATCTAAATCTGCAGCTAGTAAAATTTCTTTATTTTTGTTTTTCTTAGAACTGGTTGTTAAAGACATAGAACTCCTAGTTCTACCAGAGAGAGCTTGAAAAAGTCTATCCATGTTAAATCTTAGATCACTGTCAATGATTTACTCCCAACGCCTAGACAACAGGGTTTTTTGGCTTAACGGAAACGCGACTTTGAGTTTCACTAAGACTTAAACAGAACAACTCTACCAACCAGGCTCTAATACCATTAGGGGAAGCTAGCGCAATTTTAACAACTAGTTCAGTCGACTATTAGGCCTTAGATTTTATTAATTTATTCACTGGTACGTGGCGTTGTCACCCAAAGTTCTACTATGACAATAGTGCAATTGTCAGGTTATAGAGTTATGGTTTTCCAGCCGATATACCATAGAATCTAAAAACTATTATTTCTAATTAATTGATAAAGATAATTTAATATAACATTAAACAGGGCTAGAGTTCGTTGATATTCTCTACAGTCACAGTGTTCATTATGGTTTACAGCATGATAATTAAACAACTCCCTACCTTCTTCTACTAAGGCTCTTTGAAAATTAATAACGTTGTTTCTATTAGTTAAATCTAATAATACTAATTTTTCTATAATATCAAGAATAATATTAGGCATAATTTACTTACAGAGTCTTGATCGAATTCTTCTCCCCAACCTGTTGGGACGATCTCAGAAAATGGTGTCTCTGCGGATTCTGGTTTAGTGTACCAGACAAAATATTCAAACTTTCCGGAAGGTTCTCCGAGCAAATCTCGTTGGCCGACTAGGTTGTTGATCGGTTGGTTTCTTTTACGAAGGATTTTTGCGGTTTCTGATTTTAAAGACAAAAGAGATAATTTCTTTCCAAGATTTCTCTGATCAAACTTTGGAAATGAAGATTTCATTCATCAAAAGTTTTTACAAGCAGAAGAGAGCTTTGCAAACTAAAGGAAACACTCTTAGAAAATATTACACACACTCTACTAGTCTTCTAAGCTATTTATATTACAAAAGAGAATCTTTATTTCGTCACTGCATGCGTCATTCCTTTTGTCTTTATTTCTTTTGTGCTGGCAGGATTCTTATCTTTTTAGTAGTGGGCGACAGGAATATTTCTTTTGAGTGGTCTTCTGTCCTTTTATGGCCACGTTGCATCATCATAGTCATTTGGGTCTTGACTATCTTGATATACTGACAGCAGATCATCATCAGTATCCTCATCGCTTTCTTTGTGTCGGTCGAATCTAGGCCTGCTACTTTCTCCCTTTTCTTTCATTGGGCTTTTGTCTTTTGAAGAACCAGTAGAGTCTATTTCTTTCAAGGCCTGGGTCAATTGTTTCTTTAGCTTTTCTTCTGGTATGGCCTGGAACAAGCCTCTTAGTAGATCGGCTACTTGACTGGACTGACTTTCTTGCGACGAGACTGGATCTTTATCCAGTTGGATTATTCTCTGCTTCTGATAAACTGATGCTGGCCCAAAGAAGTCAAACTTATCCCACCATTTTATCATGATTCTCCGGGTTAGCCATTGAACATTTTCAATTAAGAATTCCCCAAATTTTTTGGGTTTTTTAGTGGTGATAATATAATCCCATTTTACAATCCAAGGGACTTTATATAGAATAGTAAATAGTAAACGGTGATTACCGCCTAGTTTATTAACCTTAGAAAACTGTTCATAAACAGTTCTTACCTTATTAGGTAGAGCAATCGGAAAAATTCCCCAGTTAAAGAACCATTCGTGAAACCAGGGTGGAAAATCATCATATTCTTTCTCCAAGTGAAATTGAAGAAACCAGCTAAACTTCTTTTGTCTATTTTCATAGAGCAGAGATCCTGTCCATGCCTGAATGTAATCAAAGTAGCTGTACCATCTAGGCTTACCATATTTAAGCTCTCTTTGTTTAAAGAGAGAATCTCCCCATTCTTCGCTTGTTATGATTCTTTTAATCACAATTTTGCTGTAAGCCCATTGATGTCCTGTTCTCTCAGTGGGATAGATTTCTACAGATCCAGTTTCTGAGAGAATGTCTTGATAGTTGTCGTATGCCTTTGGTACATATGGTACTGCAGAATGATTTTCCGTATAGTATTCCGCCACTTCATAAGGTTGTAAACCTTCATATCTTTTTTCAATTGGATTTAACACATAGTAACTGATTGGTACGTAGGGGTAGTTTACCTCTTTTTCGCTGACTGGCTTGATGCTTATTTTATAAGCATCCTCTCGCACCTGGTCCGATTCTTTAATCGGCGGTGGCGGCGACTCTTCATGATGTCGCTTTGCTGGAGTCCTTGAACTCATTTCCTGTAAGAAACTCTCTCGTTAGAAAGTCAGGCAAAGAGTTAGAGAACCCTTTAATGAATTCGATGTCAAAGTCAAATACAGATAATATAGCCTGCCATCTAGCAAATATTTGTTTTGAAGCTATATTTTTAACATCTTTGACTAGGATTTCTTTTGCACTTTTACAATCAATCCTAAGAAGAAATTTATGATTCAATAAATCATATTCAAACTTTTGAATACACAAAACAATAGAGAGGATTTCCTTTTTCACCGTAGAGTAATTTACTCTTGGTCCTGTCCATATTCCACTAGTAAATCTTACTAATGTTTCCTTTTCTCCTTCTCTCTGTTTAAGGATACCTCCGTATCCTTTGTCTGAGGCATCTGTCTCTACTATTTTGAAAGCATCTGGCTTTGGTATGGCCAAACAAGGAAGGGTCTTTACCCTTTCTTTTATTCTTCTGACGGCAAGAGTGCACTCTTTAGTCCACTCTGGAGGTTGATTTTTAACCTCTGAAATAAGGGTTTTGCATCTTGAGCTAGGTTCTTATAAAAGTCTGCTACGTAGTTTAGACTTCCTAAACATCTTTGTAGCTGAGTCTTATCTTTGATCTCATCTGGAAACTTACTGGCAAATTCTATAGCTCTATCTATTGGAATAACAGTACCCTTAGCTATGTTATGACCAAGAAATCGTATTTCCGTTTGGAACAGTTTCATCTTTTTAGCCGACACTACAAGACCGTTTATTTTAACGATCTTCTCAAACATTTTTAAATGTTTAAAGTGCTGTTTTATAGTTTTAGAGAAGATAAGGACATCATCAATATAAACTATAGAGAATGCAGTGTAGGCATTAAAAATCTCATTCATGATCCTCTGAAATTCAGAAGGAGCATTTTTGAGACCGAATGACATTACATTCCATTCGTAGTGCCCAAAAGGAACAGTGAAGGCAGTTTTATACTTATCTCCTTCAGCTATCTGTATCTGCCAGTATCCGGACTTCATGTCAAACTTGGAGAAGACTGTGGCTTCGAATAGCCTGTTCAATAAGCCTCTCTTGTTGGGCAAAGGATACCTGATCCATCTAAGCGCCTTATTTAAGGGCTTATAGTTGATAACCAGCCTTGGAACACCTCTCTCGAGTTCTGCAGCATTTTCCACATAAAAAGCCGGCAGCTCCATGGGCTTTTACTCTTTCTTATCAGCCCCTTTTGTTCTAAGTCTATAATTTCCTTTTTACATATCTCCAAATGTCTCGGCCCCATTGCTATGGGCCTGGCCTTTGTAGGGATGGACTTCTCATCAAATCCCGGTTCATATGGTAGACTTACCACATGCCTCTTTCTTTCCCAGAATGCGTCCGGGCTTTCTGCACAGATGTTTTTTAACATCTCTTCTTGGACTTCCTTGATCTTTCGTTGAACTTCTAGGTCCTTTATTCGCTCTTCTGTTCTTTTAAACTCAACTTCTTGCTTTAACGAGTTTATAAACTTCGTCTTGTTTTTAACCGTCTTCTTGAGTACATCAATTTCTCTTTCTTTTGGTTGAGAGGTGAAATGGAAAGTAATTACTTTACCATTTATTTCTGTACTTATCCCTTCTTCAGAAACCTGCCGTATTGGGTAGAGCATATGCAGGAATGGGTTTCCTAAGATCACCGGGTGAGATAACCCTTTGACCATTAAGAAAGGGATTCTAAAACAGATCCTTCATTGCAGACGACTGTGTTATTTAACTTGAATCTGACTGTCATCTTGCTTCCATCTGCCGTATTTAGCTCTTCGACAGTCTTTGCAAAGTACCTCGAAGGAACTAATCCTTCATTTATGCAATTCAAATCTGCTCCTGAGTCTATTAGAGCAACCGTTTCTATCACATACTCCTTGTGGACCACTATAGTTACCTTTGTATGCCATTTATGGGTTATTACCCTGTCTACCATATCTATATAGTGAAGATCTTTACTGCTCCTTTTATCTTCCTCAGAATGCTCTTCTTCAGATTCTTCTTCTAGAACCTGTTGTTGTTCTTTCGTAAGTTCCAGGATATTTATCCTTTCTCTCATTTCTTTAATCTCAGTCTTTACCAGGTTTAGTTCTGACCTTAGTTCTGCTAAAGTGGGTTCTTTAACCCTCTTAGAGGTTTTGACCTTCTCTAATATTTCTTTTAGGTCATATGGAGATTGTCTACTATCGATTTTTTTATCAATAGGATTCTGTGAGGTCGATTCATCCTATGTCCTATACAGATTTATATAGGCTTCTAGCTTCTTCCTCTTCTTTTCTGGATCTTCAATATTGTCGATTAAGTCCAGAATCAGATTGTCTTCTTTTGTAAGGACCATCAATCCATTCATTGCACATAATGATTTGTAGTAATCACAGTTTCCTTCACATTCTGTCTCCTTAACTTCTTCCTCACCAGTACTTCCTTCTTCTTCTGAAGTGTAATCTATGGCGTTTAGTTCCATGGCATCTTGCTCTGAGTCTGTTTCGTTTAAAAGCACTTTCATCAATGCTTCTTTAACATCTTCTCCTATGGTTAGTGCTTGAATCTGCTGTTTGACTCTACACTTATTAGCGTAGTGTCCTATCTTTCCGCATCTGTAACAGACTATTGGTTTTTCTGCTTTATTGTCCTTATGCTTTGATTTCTTTCTGAACTTATAAGGGCGTTCTGACTTGTGAAACTTCTTCTGCTGAGATGACTGCCGATTGTGATGGCGAGAGCTGCTCTTCTGGCGAAAGTTGCTGTTGCTGCTCTCTCTCCTAGATGGTATCAGAGCCAGGTCACGGGTTCGAGCCTCGGGGAGGGAAGGGATTTAATATACTTCCAAAAAGTGCCAAATGTGCCTCCTCAAAGTGGCACCCAACGTGGAGACGTTACTGTGTGCATGGTTCCTGAGCTATATAGGATTAAAGTAGCGTCTCTACTAACAGTTTAAGCTTTTGGTAGAATGGTATGCACCCTAGATATATATATATATATATATATATATATATGAGAAATAATACTCTAACCTCAAAATGTCATTGGCCTTAATGAGAGTAATATTTTTGGCCTTTCAGGGTAATTGGCCTATATAATAAATATAACGTACAGTTTTTCTGATGTGGAAGGCCAGACTAAGTTGCAACCACATAGCATACTTAAACAACAAATTTAAAATTATTTTTAGTCGATTTTTAAGGCTTGGGTTCCTACAATCTTAACCTGGGATCCCCAGAGTTAAGTGAGATTGTGGAGGGAGAAGAGAAAGGCGATGTCAACATAGACTTTATATAAGTAGCAAAAATAAACTTATAATAAAAATAAACTTACTATATGTAATACTTAAGAACTGATACAAAATTTTTGGGAATCAGGAGAGAATTTTCCAAGGAAATAGAAGATAGAGAAAAGAGTGCGTAATATAATTATGTTTTTAGATGTGTACCTTCACAAGGGGAAAGACTCCCTTTTATAGAAAAAATCTGAACTATTTCTTCACGCGTCTTTTATTGTTCATGAATAGTAATCTGTCTGCTTCTTTTTACTGTAGATGAATAGTTTGTCTGCCATTTCTACTCCTTTTTACTGTTGATGAATAGTTTGTCTGCCACTGCTGCTTCTTTTTACTGTTGATGAATAGTTTGTCTGCTACATTTTTTACTATTCTTGTCTTTACTCTGACTCTGATGATGAATAGTTTGTCTGCCACGTCTGATTGTAATACCCGGCTAGAATCCGGCACCGGAATTTCTGTTGTCTGGTGAAATCCGGGGTGTTGGGATTCTATATAAGGGTAGGAGTTATGTTTTCTAAGTGTTATGCTGTGTTTTATGGTTTTACAGGTCGATAGGTTTGAGTTGAAATGAACATTTCACCCAAGGCAGAGGAGCCAAGTTCGGCCGCCGAAGATAAGTTCGGCCGCCGAAAGTGCCCAATATTCGGCTTCCGAATTCAGGTTCGGCCCCCGAATGTTGCATGGTTTTGCATGCAATTCGGCAGCCGAAGCTGAGTTGCTTAGCCAGCAGTTTTGTATCCCTTAGTCAGCATTTTGGACAGGTGTTATCACCAGATCCTGTCCAGAAATTGGCCACGTCTCCCCTGGTTTATTTGCTGAGTTTGAGCAGCTCATGCAGAGTGTTTTGATAGTTCACAAGGTTTTGAATGTTTTGAAGCAAAAAGCTCCGTTTGTGTGAGTTTGAGAGTTTGAGGAGAGTTGGTCCGTTGTCCTTAGTTCAGAGTGTTCATCTTCTTGTCACAGGAGGTAAGTAATGCTCTTGAACCTGTTTATGTGTTTTCTGAAGGTTTTATGGGAGTTGTGGAGAGAGAGATGCATGTTTAGGTTTTAAATGGGAGTTTTGATGATTTATGCATGTATACATGATTATGTGTTATGTTTGTTTTGTTGTTTGGGGTTATTAGATAGTTTTGGACCCCTGTGAACATATACGTGAGTATATGTGAGTTGAGTAGAGGAGGTAGGCATGTTTGGAGAGATTGAAGGGAAGGAGGAGATGGTTTGCCATTGAAGCTGAGTTCTGGATGAACTCAGGTTCGGCAGCCGAAGGTTCATTCGGCCGCCGAACCTCCTGCATGGTGGCTTGGTTGCCACAGCTTGCCCCCGAGTGTTTTTGCATGTTCGGCTCTGTTTGGGGGATTCGGCCGCCGAAGGTGCTTGAGTTTCATCTCTGGAGAGGACATTCGGCCGCCGAACCTGCCGCCGAAAGTGTCCTGTCCAGCTTCTTTTGCATGTTTTACATGGATAGTTGAGTGAGTTTAAGGGGAGTCTTGGGGAAGTTGAAGAGAGTTATTTCTACGCTTGTTTGGTCCCTCATTTGAGTCCATCTATATAGGCACAGACCAGAGGAACCAGAGAGAGCAGCAGTGAGTACTGCTCCAGAGGTTCAGAGCCTGCAGAGTCAGTCAGTCCAGATAGCCAGAGGTGAGTGGAACTAAACTTATGACTTCTAATTGAACCACAAACTGCTTTTAGCATATCTCATGCATCATGTTTATGCCATAGGTTGATTGCATTAGTATTCACGAATCTGTTGCATTGCATCGTTATTTGGTGATGTGAGTGAATGCTGAATGATCCAATAGTCTCAGACAGGAAGTCCAGGAGCCTTTGACTACGCCCTGGCAAGTATAGCAAGTCCAGGAGCCTTTGACTACGCCCTGGCAGGTATAGCAAAGACCAGGAGCCTTTGACTACGCCCTGGCAATGGTAAGTACAGAGTACAGGAAAAGTAAAGAGATCTGTAATAGCTTAGAGTGGACATGTAATATTAACGAGATGTAATAGTTGTTGCTTGACCTAGTGATGTGTGTTTGGTACATGATCTGTATATGTATATATATTTTCCTGTATATGAAAACCAGGCTTAACAGGTATGAGTTAACCCATCTAGAGCAAGCTCTAGTCAGGGATACAGAGTACAGAGTACATGAGTACAGAGTACAGAGATAGTGCATGCACAGGTTAAGCCTTGGTTCAGAAAAGAGTTTTTATTTTCACAGAAAATGTATGATCATGTATGAGGTGTACAGGTACACAGAGAGTATAGCAGGCTTGCTACGGGTTCTGGCGGCCTTAAGCCGACCTGAATCCTAGCGCCGGTGACGGTCCATTTTGGGGTCGTTACAGATTGGTATCAGAGCCCTAGGTTCACATGATCGGACCTATAGAGACAGTGTTGGGCTCAGACAGGTTAGAAGTGGTCAAGCACAATAGGAAATCATGTCCACTAGGATAGGGTTTTGAGTCCTATCTGCTATGATATGCCATGAGTGTCGTATGTGTATGATTGATGTTTATGTGCTAAGTGGTATGTTATATGTTGTGTTTCCAGAGTAACGATGCGAGGAACTCGTCGATCAGCTCGATTGACTGGAGTCCCACCAGAGAATGAGAGACCAGCTGCTCGTCCTCCTGCATTGCCAAGGGCAAGGTCTCAGAGATCTAGCAGGGAAGGTACGTCAATAGACCCTAGAAGGTCTGTCGACGAGAGCAGAAGAGGAACAGCTAGGGGAGGAAGATCAGAGGAAAGGAGGGACGCTATGGAGATTGATCAGTCTAGAGATGATAGCATGGGTATAGGCAGTTTTGAGGAAGGTATGGGAGAGTCGCAGGGAGGTGCTCAGACCTCAGGTTTTGGCTATCCAGAGTATCCGATGGGAGGTATGTCGGAGTACTCGAGTTTTGTGCCATATCCTCCTTATATGCCTTATATGCCTTATCCTTACTATCCACCATATCCTATGTATCCCTCTTCCCCTACCCATCCAAGTGCAGCACACCTAGAGCCAAATGAACCAGTACTACCACCAGAATCAGTAGCCCCTGTTGTTGACAGACATGACCCTAGCTCATCTGAAGGTAAAGTCCAAATGACGGAGTACTTGAAATTGGATGCTCCTAAATACAACACGGGAGATGATCCATTTGATTACCTCAGAGCAGTGAGGATGATAACCAGTGAATTGGGAGCAGATGAAAGGAGAGCCATTGAGATGGCAGGGTTCACATTAAAATGCAAGAAAGCCAGAGAATGGTTTAAGAATTATGTGGAGCCTAGAATGGACAGCATGTCATGGGGAGAGTTCGCCAATGAGTTTGCAGGGTGGGCTTTTCCTGACAGTTCGAGGGAGATGAAAGTCATTGAATTTGAACAGTTGAGACAGACAGATGAGATGAGTGTTGATGAATTCACAGATAAGTTCCTGGATCTGCTTCAGTACGTGGGTCAAGCCTATGATACTGATCAGAAGAAAGCAAGGAGATATACTATGAGACTGCATCCCAGGTATGCTTCCTTGATTCTTCCAGCAGAAAAGGAGAGTTTCCATACCATAGTAGACGCAGCCAGGAAAATGGAAGCTAGTGCCAATATTCAGAAACAGTCAAAGGCACAGGCTTCGGGTTCGAAAGCCCCCACACCAGGCAATAAAAGATGGGATAGAGCAAAAGGAACAAAGAGTAAGTTCTGGAGTAAAGTCAAGTCAGGTCTGGGAATAGGTAGTGGCTCAAGCTCTGGCACAGCTCCAGTCTGCAGACGATGCGGAAAACCACATGGAGGAGTTTGTCGGTTGTGATCTATAGCTTGTTTTCGATGTGGACAGGAAGGGCATATTGCTCGGGATTGTCCGCAGATGACTTTTGCACCATCCCAGCAGATGAGTTCAGGCAGTGTGGTACAGCCAGTTGTACGGCCAGCAGCTCCAGTCATGCCTCAGACTAGTGGCAGAGGTAGAGGGAGAGGGGTAGCCTCTACTTCAGCAGCAGGTTCCCGAGGTGGAAATCCAGTAGCCCCAGCACGGATTTTCACAGTGACACAGGAGGAGGCTAACATGTCGAACACAGTGGTGTCAGGTACTCTCATCATTGGGTGTTCAGATGTGTATGCTTTGATGGACCCCGGTGCTTCTCATTCCTTTATTGCTTCGAGAGCCATAGAGCGATTGGGTTTGATCAGTTCTGAGTTAGAGTATCCTCTCTGGGTCAGTGGACCTAGATGTGACCCATCAGTGGCAGTGTCAGTCTGTCGGTTCAGTCCAGTGTTTATCGAGGGTAGATGCCTTCCAGCTGACCTTGTGGTTCTAGATTTGACGGATTTTGATGTCATTCTAGGGATGGATTGGTTATCTACATATAGTGCTACGTTGGACTGTCGAGAGAAGCTAGTGAGTCTCAGAGACCAGGATGGGTCAGAGTGTGTCTTCAGAGGAGACAGGAGAGGTACACCCAGAGGTATGATTTCAGCCCTTCAGGCTCGTCGGTTGCTTAGGAGGGGTTGTCAGGGGTTTCTAGCTCATGTGAGAGAGCTAGACAGTCAGGTGAGGGAACCAGCCACAGTACCAGTAGTCCGAGAGTTTCTCGATGTGTTCCCAGACGATTTACCAGGACTACCACCTGATAGGGAGATAGGGTTTGAAATTGAATTACTGCCAGGTACCAGACCTATCTCTATTCCTCCCTACAGGATGGCGCCAGCTGAGTTAACAGAGTTGAAAGAACAGTTGCAGGACTTGGTAGATAAGGGTTTCATCCGCCCTAGTACCTCACCTTGGGGTGCTCCAGTGCTCTTTGTCAGAAAGAAGGATGGATCCCTCAGACTTTGTATCGACTACAGACAGTTGAACAAGGTCACTATCAAGAATAGGTATCCCTTACCTCGGATTGATGATCTATTTGACCAGCTAGCTGGAGCAGGTTGTTTCTCGAAAATAGATCTGAGATCTGGGTATCATCAGTTGAGAGTCAGAGAGGCAGATGTGCCTAAGACAGCTTTCCGGACCAGATATGGGCATTATGAGTTCTTAGTGATGCCGTTCGGGTTGACTAACGCCCCTGCAGCATTTATGGATCTCATGAACAGGGTATTCAGTGAGTTTCTGGATCACTTTGTCATTGTGTTTATTGATGATATCTTAGTGTATTCCAGAGATGTAGAGGAGCATGCCCAGCATCTGCGGATCATTCTACAGACACTGAGAGAGCATGGTTTATATGCCAAGTTCTCGAAGTGTGAGTTTTGGTTAAGGAGCATTGCCTTCTTGGGACATGTGGTATCAGCAGAGGGTATTGAGGTAGACCCCAAGAAGATAGAGGCTGTAGCTAACTGGCCCAGACCCACGACAGTGACTGAGATTAAAAGCTTTCTGGGACTGGCAGGTTACTACAGGAGGTTCGTTCAGAATTTCTCAAAGATAGCAGCTCCTATGACCAAATTGACTCAGAAGAACCAGAAGTTTATCTGGTCAGACCAGTGTGAAGAGAGCTTTGAGGAGCTCAAGAGGAGATTGACAACAACACCAGTGTTAGCTCTGCCTGTCAGTAATGAAGAGTTCACAGTGTTCTGTGATGCATCTCGAGTGGGATTGGGTTGTGTATTGATGCAGAGTGATAAGAGTAATAGCTTATGCTTCTAGACAGTTGAAGAAGCACGAGTTGAATTACCCTACCCATGACCTAGAGATGGCAGCAGTTATCTTTGCACTTAAGATGTGGCGGCATTACCTCTACGGGGTTAAATGCGAGATCTTCACCGATCACAAGAGTTTACAGTACATCTTAAGTCAGAGAGAGCTAAATTTGCGGCAGAGACGATGGGTCGAATTGCTCAGTGATTATGATTGTAAAATCCAGTATCATCCGGGTAAGGCGAATGTGGTGGCAGACGCCCTAAGCCGGAAGTCACTAGGCAGTTTATCCCATATAGCAGCAGAGCGGAGACCAGTTGTGATGGAGCTTTATAAGCTCTTTGACGAGGGATTACAGTTAGAGTTGTCTGGTACAGGTGCGTTGATAGCACAGATGAGAGTGACACCTGTGTTTCTGGAGCAGATAGCTCAGAAACAGCATGAGGACCCTGAGTTGATGAAAATTGCCAGGACTGTTCAGTCAGGCAATAGTGTCGAGTTCAGATTTGACAGCAAAGGGATCCTTCGCTATGGGAGTCGACTTTGTGTACCAGATAGGGGCAGTGTGAAGGAAGACATTATGAGGGAAGCTCATAATGCGAGGTATAGTGTTCACCCAGGAGCCACCAAGATGTATCAGGATCTGAAAAGGGTCTATTGGTGGCCAGCCATGAAGAAAGAAGTGGCGTAGTTCGTGACAGCCTGTGAGGTTTGTCAGAGGGTGAAATTAGAGCATCAGAAACCAGCCGGAATGCTTAACCCATTACCGATTCCAGAGTGGAAATGGGAGAACATAGCCATGGATTTTGTAGTGGGTTTACCAGTAGCGTCCAACAGGATAGACTCGATATGGGTGATTGTGGATAGACTCACGAAATCTGCTCATTTTCTTCCAGTACGGAGTAACTATTCTGTGGATAAGTTGGCATAGGTCTGTCTGGATGAGATAGTGAGATTACATGGAGTTCCAGTGTCTCTAGTTTCAGACAGAGGACCTCAGTTTACCTCTCGCTTTTGGCGGAGTCTGCAAAGTGCGATGGGCACGAGGTTGGATTTTAGTACTGCTTTCCACCCACAGACTGATGGACAGTCAGAAAGGACCATCCAGACCATAGAGGATATGCTTCGACTATGTGTGTTAGACTTTGGCGGTTCTTGGAGGCAGCATCTACCTTTGGTGGAGTTTGCCTACAATAACAGCCATCATGCGAGCATCGGGATGGCTCCTTATGAAGCTTTGTATGGGAGGAAGTGCAGATCCCCTGTTTGTTGGGAAGAGGTAGGAGAGAAGGCTCTTGCAGGGCCAGAGTTAGTAGACATTACCAGTAGACTGGTGCCCATGATCAGAGAGAGAATCAGAACAGCTCAGAGTAGACAGAAAAGTTATGCAGACGTTCGCAGATCGCAGTTAGAGTTTCAAGAAGGTAATTGGGTATTGCTGAAAGTGTCTCCAATGAAAGGAGTGGTTCGTTTTGGGAAGAAAGGTAAATTGGCTCCACGGTACATTGGACCCTTTGAGGTGTTGCAGCGGATCGGAAATGTGTCGTATAAGCTGGATTTACCTGCTTCTATGGAGAGAATTCATCCGGTATTTCATGTTTCTATGCTACGACAGTTTGTGTCAGATCCGAATCAGGTTCTGAGTGAACCTGAGGTGGAGATTCATACAGATCTCACCTATATAGAGCAGCCAGTGCGGATTCTGGACACGCAGATCAGACAGCTAAGGAACAAGGAGATTCCGATGGTGAAAGTTCTATGGAACCACCATAATCTAGAAGAGTGCACCTGGGAGACGCGGGAGTCTATGCTCCAGCAGTATCCATATCTGTTTTGAGGTTAGTTTCCTCCTTGTGTTTTGTTTTTGTTGTTTTAGGAACCTTCGAGGACGAATGTTCTTAAGGAGGGGAGAATGTAATACCCGGCTAGAATCCGGCACCGGAATTTCTGTTGTCTGGTGAAATCCGGGGTGTTGGGATTCTATATAAGGGTAGGAGTTATGTTTTCTAAGTGTTATGCTGTGTTTTATGGTTTTACAGGTCGATAGGTTTGAGTTGAAATGAACATTTCACCCAAGGCAGAGGAGCCAAGTTCGGCCGCCGAAGATAAGTTCGGCCGCCGAAAGTGCCCAATATTCGGCTTCCGAATTCAGGTTCGGCCCCCGAATGTTGCATGGTTTTGCATGCAATTCGACAGCCGAAGCTGAGTTGCTTAGCCAGCAGTTTTGTATCCCTTAGTCAGCATTTTGGACAGGTGTTATCACCAGATCCTGTCCAGAAATTGGCCACGTCTCCCCTGGTTTATTTGCTGAGTTTGAGCAGCTCATGCAGAGTGTTTTGATAGTTCACAAGGTTTTGAATGTTTTGAAGCAAAAAGCTCCGTTTGTGTGAGTTTGAGAGTTTGAGGAGAGTTGGTCCGTTGTCCTTAGTTCAGAGTGTTCATCTTCTTGTCACAGGAGGTAAGTAATGCTCTTGAACCTGTTTATGTGTTTTCTGAAGGTTTTATGGGAGTTGTGGAGAGAGAGATGCATGTTTAGGTTTTAAATGGGAGTTTTGATGATTTATGCATGTATACATGATTATGTGTTATGTTTGTTTTGTTGTTTGGGGTTATTAGATAGTTTTGGACCCCTGTGAACATATACGTGAGTATATGTGAGTTGAGTAGAGGAGGTAGGCATGTTTGGAGAGATTGAAGGGAAGGAGGAGATGGTTTGCCGTTGAAGCTGAGTTCTGGATGAACTCAGGTTCGGCAGCCGAAGGTTCATTCGGCCGCCGAACCTCCTGCATGGTGGCTTGGTTGCCACAGCTTGCCCCCGAGTGTTTTTGCATGTTCGGCTCTGTTTGGGGGATTCGGCCGCCGAAGGTGCCGCCGAAGGTGCTTGAGTTTCGTCTCTGGAGAGGACATTCGGCCGCCGAACCTGCCGCCGAAAGTGTCCTGTCCAGCTTCTTTTGCATGTTTTACATGGATAGTTGAGTGAGTTTAAGGGGAGTCTTGGGGAAGTTGAAGAGAGTTATTTCTACGATAGTTTGGTCCCTCATTGAGTCTTATGTGCTTATAGGCACAGACCAGAGGAACCAGAGAGAGAGCAGCAGTGAGTACTGCTCCAGAGGTTCAGAGCCTGCAGAGTCAGTCAGTCCAGATAGCCAGAGGTGAGTGGAACTAAACTTATGACTTCTAAATTGAACCATAAACTGCTTTTAGCATACCTCATGCATCATGGTTTATGCCATAGGTTGATTGCATTAGTATTCACGAATGTGTTGCATTGCATTCGTTATTTGTTGATGTGAGTGAATGCTGAATGATCCATAGTCTCAGACAGGAAGTCCAGGAGCCTTTGACTACGCCCTGGCAGGTATTAGCAAAGTCCAGGAGCCTTTGACTACGCCCTGGCAGGTTATAGCAAAGACCAGGAGCCTTTGACTATGCCCTGGCAATGGTAAGTACAGAGGTGTTATATACACATATACATATTATGACAGGAAGACCAGGTGCTCGATTCTACGCCCTGGCACAGAGTTACTAGGACTATGTGGTGACAGGTTTACTCTTGATGTGGCTTGTCTGTGATATGGTGCATTCCATGAGATCATATTTTACTGAGATGTTTTACTGTTCTACTCACTGGGCTATAGAGCTCATCCCACTCCCTTAACCCCAGTTTTGCAGGTTCAGTGTACAGTGTACAGGGACAGTCCAGCAGAGTACAGGAAAAGTAAAGAGATCTGTAATAGCTTAGAGTGGACATGTAATATTAACGAGATGTAATAGTTGTTGCTTGACCTAGTGATGTGTGTTTGGTACATGATCTGTATATGTATATATATTTTCCTGTATATGAAAACCAGGCTTAACAGGTATGAGTTAACCCATTTAGAGCAAGCTCTAGTCAGGGATACAGAGTACAGAGTACATGAGTACAGAGTACAGAGATAGTGCATGCACAGGTTAAGCCTTGGTTCAGAAAAGAGTTTTTATTTTCACAGAAAATGTATGATCATGTATGAGGTGTACAGGTACACAGAGAGTATAGCAGGCTTGCTACGGGTTCTGGCGGCCTTAAGCCGACCTGAATCCTAGCGCCGGTGACGGTCCATTTTGGGGTCGTTACCAGAGTACAGGAAAAGTAAAGAGATTCTGTAATAGCTTAGAGTGGACATTTAATATTAAAGAGATGTAATAGTTGTTGCTTGACCTAGAGATGTATGTTTTGTACATGATCTGTATATGTATATATGTTTCCTGTATGTGAAACCAGGCTTAACAGGTATGAGTTAACCCATCTAGAGCAAGCTCTAGTCAGGGATATAGAGTACAGAGTACATGAGTACAGAGTACAGAGATAGTGCATGCACAGGTTAAGCCTTGGTTCAGAAAAGAGTTTTATTTTCACAGAAAATGTATGATCATGTATGAGGTTTACAGGTACATAGAGAGTATAGCAGGCTTGCTACGGGTTCTGGCGGCCTTAAGCCGACCTGAATCCTAGCGCCGGTGACGGTCCATTTTGGGGTCGTTACAGATTGGTATCAGAGCCCTAGGTTCACATGATCGGACCTATAGAGACAGTGTTGGGCTCAGACAGGTTAGAAGTGGTCAAGCACAATAGGAAATCATGTCCACTAGGATAGGGTTCTTGAGTCCTATCTGCTATGATATGCCATGAGTGTTGTATGTGTATGATTGGATATGTGATGTTTATGTGCTAAGTGGTATGTTCTAGTTGTGTTTCCAGCGTAAAGATGCGAGGAACTCGTCGATCAGCTCGATTGACTGGAGTCCCACCAGAGAATGAGAGACCCAGCTGCTCGTCCTCCTGCATTGCCAAGGGCAAGGTCTCAGAGATCTAGCAGGGAAGGTATGTCAATAGACCCTAGAAGGTCTGTCGACGAGAGCAGAAGAGGAACAGCTAGGGGAGGAAGATCAGAGGAAAGGAGGGAAGCTATGGAGATTGATCAGTCTAGAGATGACAGCATGGGTATAGGCAGTTTTGAGGAAGGTATGGGAGAGTCGCAGGGAGGTGCTCAGACCTCAGGTTTTGGCTATCCAGAGTATCCGATGGGAGGTATGTCGGAGTACTCGAGTTTTGTGCCATATCCTCCTTATATGCCTTATATGCCTTATCCTTACTATCCACCATATCCTATGTATCCCTCTTCCCCTACCCATCCAAGTGCAGCACACCTAGAGCCAAATGAACCAGTACTACCACCAGAATCAGTAGCCCCTGTTGTTGACAGACATGAACCTAGCTCATCTGGAGGTAAAGTCCAAATGACGGAGTACTTGAAATTGGATGCTCCTAAATACAACACGGGAGATGATCCATTTGATTACCTCAGAGCAGTGAGGATGATAACCAGTGAATTGGGAGCAGATGATAGGAGAGCCATTGAGATGGCAGGTTTCACATTAAAATGCAAGAAAGCCAGAGAATGGTTTAAGAATTATGTGGAGCCTAGAATGGACAGCATGTCATGGGGAGAGTTCGCCAATGAGTTTGCAGGGTGGGCTTTTCCTGACAGTTCGAGGGAGATGAAAGTCATTGAATTTGAACAGTTGAGACAGACAGATGAGATGAGTGTTGATGAATTCACAGATAAGTTCCTGGATCTGCTTCAGTACGTGGGTCAAGCCTATGATACTGATCAGAAGAAAGCAAGGAGATATACTATGAGACTGCATCCCAGGTATGCTTCCTTGATTCTTCCAGCAGAAAAGGAGAGTTTCCATACCATAGTAGACGCAGCCAGGAAAATGGAAGCTAGTGCCAATATTCAGAAACAGTCAAAGGCACAGGCTTCGGGTTCTAAAGCCCCCACACCAGGCAATAAAAGATGGGATAGAGCAAAAGGAACAAAGAGTAAGTTCTGGAGTAAAGTCAAGTCAGGTCTGGGAATAGGTAGTGGCTCAAGCTCTGGCACAGCTCCAGTCTGCAGACGATGCGGAAAACCACATGGAGGAGTTTGTCGGTTGGGATCTATAGCTTGTTTTCGATGTGGACAGGAAGGGCATATTGCTCGGGATTGTCCGCAGATGACTTTTGCACCATCCCAGCAGATGAGTTCAGGCAGTGTGGTACAGCCAGTTGTACGGCCAGCAGCTCCAGTCATGCCTCAGACTAGTGGCAGAGGTAGAGGGAGAGGGTAGCCTCTACTTCAGCAGCAGGTTCCCGAGGTGGAAATCCGGTAGCCCCAGCACGGATTTTCACAGTGACACAGGAGGAGGCTAACACGTCGAACACAGTGGTGTCAGGTAATCTCATCATTGGGTGTTCAGATGTGTATGCTTTGATGGACCCCGGTGCTTCTCATTCCTTTATTGCTTCGAGAGCCATAGAGCGATTGGGTTTTGATCAGTTCTGAGTTAGAGTATCCTCTCTGGGTCAGTGGACCTAGATGTGACCCATCAGTGGCAGTGTCAGTCTGTCGTTTCAGTCCAGTGTTTATCGAGGGTAGATGCCTTCCAGCTGACCTTGTGGTTCTAGATTTGACGGATTTTGATGTCATTCTAGGGATGGATTGGTTATCTACATATAGTGCTACGTTGGACTGTCGAGAGAAGCTAGTGAGTCTCAGAGACCAGGATGGGTCAGAGTGTGTCTTCAGAGGAGACAGGAGAGGTACACCCAGAGGTATGATTTCAGCCCTTCAGGCTCGTCGGTTGCTTAGGAGGGGTTGTCAGGGGTTTCTAGCTCATGTGAGAGAGCTAGACAGTCAGGTGAGGGAACCAGCCACAGTACCAGTAGTCCGAGAGTTTCTCGATGTGTTCCCAGACGATTTACCAGGACTACCACCTGATAGGGAGATAGGGTTTGAAATTGAATTACTGCCAGGTACCAGACCTATCTCTATTCCTCCCTACAGGATGGCGCCAGCTGAGTTAACAGAGTTGAAAGAACAGTTGCAGGACTTGGTAGATAAGGGTTTCATCCGCCCTAGTACCTCACCTTGGGGTGCTCCAGTGCTCTTTGTCAGAAAGAAGGATGGATCCCTCAGACTTTGTATCGACTACAGACAGTTGAACAAGGTCACTATCAAGAATAGGTATCCCTTACCTCGGATTGATGATCTATTTGACCAGCTAGCTGGAGCAGGTTGTTTCTCGAAAATAGATCTGAGATCTGGGTATCATCAGTTGAGAGTCAGAGAGGCAGATGTGCCTAAGACAGCTTTCCGGACCAGATATGGGCATTATGAGTTCTTAGTGATGCCGTTCGGGTTGACTAACGCCCCTGCAGCATTTATGGATCTCATGAACAGGGTATTCAGTGAGTTTCTGGATCACTTTGTCATTGTGTTTATTGATGATATCTTAGTGTATTCCAGAGATGTAGAGGAGCATGCCCAGCATCTGCGGATCATTCTACAGACACTGAGAGAGCATGGTTTATATGCCAAGTTCTCGAAGTGTGAGTTTTGGTTAAGGAGCATTGCCTTCTTGGGACATGTGGTATCAGCAGAGGGTATTGAGGTAGACCCCAAGAAGATAGAGGCTGTAGCTAACTGGCCCAGACCCACGACAGTGACTGAGATTAAAAGCTTTCTGGGACTGGCAGGTTACTACAGGAGGTTCGTTCAGAATTTCTCAAAGATAGCAGCTCCTATGACCAAATTGACTCAGAAGAACCAGAAGTTTTATCTGGTCAGACCAGTGTGAAGAGAGCTTTGAGGAGCTCAAGAGGAGATTGACAACAACACCAGTGTTAGCTCTGCCTGTCAGTAATGAAGAGTTCACAGTGTTCTGTGATGCATCTCGAGTGGGATTGGGTTGTGTATTGATGCAGAGTGATAAGAGTAATAGCTTATGCTTCTAGACAGTTGAAGAAGCACGAGTTGAATTACCCTACCCATGACCTAGAGATGGCAGCAGTTATCTTTGCACTTAAGATGTGGCGGCATTACCTCTACGGGGTTAAATGCGAGATCTTCACCGATCACAAGAGTTTACAGTACATCTTAAGTCAGAGAGAGCTAAATTTGCGGCAGAGACGATGGGTCGAATTGCTCAGTGATTATGATTGTAAAATCCAGTATCATCCGGGTAAGGCGAATGTGGTGGCAGACGCCCTAAGCCGGAAGTCACTAGGCAGTTTATCCCATATAGCAGCAGAGCGGAGACCAGTTGTGATGGAGCTTTATAAGCTCTTTGACGAGGGATTACAGTTAGAGTTGTCTGGTACAGGTGCGTTGATAGCACAGATGAGAGTGACACCTGTGTTTCTGGAGCAGATAGCTCAGAAACAGCATGAGGACCCTGAGTTGATGAAAATTGCCAGGACTGTTCAGTCAGGCAATAGTGTCGAGTTCAGATTTGACAGCAAAGGGATCCTTCGCTATGGGAGTCGACTTTGTGTACCAGATAGGGGCAGTGTGAAGGAAGACATTATGAGGGAAGCTCATAATGCGAGGTATAGTGTTCACCCAGGAGCCACCAAGATGTATCAGGATCTGAAAAGGGTCTATTGGTGGCCAGCCATGAAGAAAGAAGTGGCGTAGTTCGTGACAGCCTGTGAGGTTTGTCAGAGGGTGAAATTAGAGCATCAGAAACCAGCCGGAATGCTTAACCCATTACCGATTCCAGAGTGGAAATGGGAGAACATAGCCATGGATTTTGTAGTGGGTTTACCAGTAGCGTCCAACAGGATAGACTCGATATGGGTGATTGTGGATAGACTCACGAAATCTGCTCATTTTCTTCCAGTACGGAGTAACTATTCTGTGGATAAGTTGGCATAGGTCTGTCTGGATGAGATAGTGAGATTACATGGAGTTCCAGTGTCTCTAGTTTCAGACAGAGGACCTCAGTTTACCTCTCGCTTTTGGCGGAGTCTGCAAAGTGCGATGGGCACGAGGTTGGATTTTAGTACTGCTTTCCACCCACAGACTGATGGACAGTCAGAAAGGACCATCCAGACCATAGAGGATATGCTTCGACTATGTGTGTTAGACTTTGGCGGTTCTTGGAGGCAGCATCTACCTTTGGTGGAGTTTGCCTACAATAACAGCCATCATGCGAGCATCGGGATGGCTCCTTATGAAGCTTTGTATGGGAGGAAGTGCAGATCCCCTGTTTGTTGGGAAGAGGTAGGAGAGAAGGCTCTTGCAGGGCCAGAGTTAGTAGACATTACCAGTAGACTGGTGCCCATGATCAGAGAGAGAATCAGAACAGCTCAGAGTAGACAGAAAAGTTATGCAGACGTTCGCAGATCGCAGTTAGAGTTTCAAGAAGGTAATTGGGTATTGCTGAAAGTGTCTCCAATGAAAGGAGTGGTTCGTTTTGGGAAGAAAGGTAAATTGGCTCCACGGTACATTGGACCCTTTGAGGTGTTGCAGCGGATCGGAAATGTGTCGTATAAGCTGGATTTACCTGCTTCTATGGAGAGAATTCATCCGGTATTTCATGTTTCTATGCTACGACAGTTTGTGTCAGATCCGAATCAGGTTCTGAGTGAACCTGAGGTGGAGATTCATACAGATCTCACCTATATAGAGCAGCCAGTGCGGATTCTGGACACGCAGATCAGACAGCTAAGGAACAAGGAGATTCCGATGGTGAAAGTTCTATGGAACCACCATAATCTAGAAGAGTGCACCTGGGAGACGCGGGAGTCTATGCTCCAGCAGTATCCATATCTGTTTTGAGGTTAGTTTCCTCCTTGTGTTTTGTTTTTGTTGTTTTAGGAACCTTCGAGGACGAATGTTCTTAAGGAGGGGAGAATGTAATACCCGGCTAGAATCCGGCACCGGAATTTCTGTTGTCTGGTGAAATCCGGGGTGTTGGGATTCTATATAAGGGTAGGAGTTATGTTTTCTAAGTGTTATGCTGTGTTTTATGGTTTTACAGGTCGATAGGTTTGAGTTGAAATGAACATTTCACCCAAGGCAGAGGAGCCAAGTTCGGCCGCCGAAGATAAGTTCGGCCGCCGAAAGTGCCCAATATTCGGCTTCCGAATTCAGGTTCGGCCCCCGAATGTTGCATGGTTTTGCATGCAATTCGACAGCCGAAGCTGAGTTGCTTAGCCAGCAGTTTTGTATCCCTTAGTCAGCATTTTGGACAGGTGTTATCACCAGATCCTGTCCAGAAATTGGCCACGTCTCCCCTGGTTTATTTGCTGAGTTTGAGCAGCTCATGCAGAGTGTTTTGATAGTTCACAAGGTTTTGAATGTTTTGAAGCAAAAAGCTCCGTTTGTGTGAGTTTGAGAGTTTGAGGAGAGTTGGTCCGTTGTCCTTAGTTCAGAGTGTTCATCTTCTTGTCACAGGAGGTAAGTAATGCTCTTGAACCTGTTTATGTGTTTTCTGAAGGTTTTATGGGAGTTGTGGAGAGAGAGATGCATGTTTAGGTTTTAAATGGGAGTTTTGATGATTTATGCATGTATACATGATTATGTGTTATGTTTGTTTTGTTGTTTGGGGTTATTAGATAGTTTTGGACCCCTGTGAACATATACGTGAGTATATGTGAGTTGAGTAGAGGAGGTAGGCATGTTTGGAGAGATTGAAGGGAAGGAGGAGATGGTTTGCCGTTGAAGCTGAGTTCTGGATGAACTCAGGTTCGGCAGCCGAAGGTTCATTCGGCCGCCGAACCTCCTGCATGGTGGCTTGGTTGCCACAGCTTGCCCCCGAGTGTTTTTGCATGTTCGGCTCTGTTTGGGGGATTCGGCCGCCGAAGGTGCCGCCGAAGGTGCTTGAGTTTCGTCTCTGGAGAGGACATTCGGCCGCCGAACCTGCCGCCGAAAGTGTCCTGTCCAGCTTCTTTTGCATGTTTTACATGGATAGTTGAGTGAGTTTAAGGGGAGTCTTGGGGAAGTTGAAGAGAGTTATTTCTACGCTTGTTTGGTCCCTCATTTGAGTCCATCTGTATAGGCACAGACCAGAGGAACCAGAGAGAGAGCAGCAGTGAGTACTGCTCCAGAGGTTCAGAGCCTGCAGAGTCAGTCAGTCCAGATAGCCAGAGGTGAGTGGAACTAAACTTATGACTTCTAATTGAACCACAAACTGCTTTTAGCATATCTCATGCATCATGTTTATGCCATAGGTTGATTGCATTAGTATTCACGAATCTGTTGCATTGCATCGTTATTTGGTGATGTGAGTGAATGCTGAATGATCCAATAGTCTCAGACAGGAAGTCCAGGAGCCTTTGACTACGCCCTGGCAGGTATAGCAAGTCCAGGAGCCTTTGACTACGCCCTGGCAGGTATAGCAAAGACCATGAGCCTTTGACTATGCCCTGGCAATGGTAAGTACAGAGGTGTTATATACACATATACATATATGACAGGAAGACCAGGTGCTCGATTCTACGCCCTGGCACAGAGTTACTAGGACTATGTGGTGACAGGTTTACTCTTGATGTGGCTTGTCTGTGATATGGTGCATTCCATGAGATCATATTTTACTGAGATGTTTTACTGTTCTACTCACTGGGCTATAGAGCTCATCCCACTCCCTTAACCCCAGTTTTGCAGGTTCAGTGTACAGTGTACAGGGACAGTCCAGCAGAGTACAGGAAAAGTAAAGAGATCTGTAATAGCTTAGAGTGGACATGTAATATTAACGAGATGTAATAGTTGTTGCTTGACCTAGTGATGTGTGTTTGGTACATGATCTGTATATGTATATATATTTTCCTGTATATGAAAACCAGGCTTAACAGGTATGAGTTAACCCATTTAGAGCAAGCTCTAGTCAGGGATACAGAGTACAGAGTACATGAGTACAGAGTACAGAGATAGTGCATGCACAGGTTAAGCCTTGGTTCAGAAAAGAGTTTTTATTTTCACAGAAAATGTATGATCATGTATGAGGTGTACAGGTACACAGAGAGTATAGCAGGCTTGCTACGGGTTCTGGCGGCCTTAAGCCGACCTGAATCCTAGCGCCGGTGACGGTCCATTTTGGGGTCGTTACACTGATGATGACTCCTGAATAGTAAAACCGGCAACAAGGCTAGGGCTTAATACAGCCGCTATGCTGTGTGTTCGAGACAAGAGGCACCTCAAGTTCAATGACTCCTTATTAGGAGTAGTAGAGTCCTCTCTTTGTGACAGACCTATATTCTTTCAGTGCTATCCGAATCTCACCTTGTCTCTCACAGATCCACACATCTTACAAACTCTGATCTTAGACGTCAAGATAATGGGATATGATATGCTGCCAGGATCAAAAAATTTAATCCTAATATATAGGATTCATTACAAAGCTATGAATTCAGTAGTCCCTAATTTAAGGGAAAAGGCTACTAAGCTAATTTCTCCAAAAGGAACTACCACTATGTTTGTGACTAATATGTCAAAAGAGAATTTAATAATTCCAAAATCTATTCAATGGGATCAAGTAAATTTGCCTGATAGCTGGATTCTTGAGGAAGCTGCACCACCAAAAAAAGGAAGAATCGACTATTGTTCAGTCGATAGTACAGACAAATGAAGGATCAGTAGCCATCTCCTTTGCCAGAAGCAGGGTCTCGGAGGAAGAAGATCCTACTCAGTTGCATCTCTGATGTCAGAACCATTACCTCCACGGTCTTCAGTATCTACTCCCATCCAAAGGAGTAATTCTGTTATTGGAGTCCGAAGAACTGAAGAACAAGTAGCTAATCCAGTCTATGAAAAACCTCAAAGCCCAACTCCATCCGATATGGGCTATGATAATGAAAGTGTACTCTCCAGATCATTCAAAATCATGATACTTGAAAAGGAAGAAACACCATTCGAAAAATGGTTCAGTATGGAGATTCCCAATAGAGAATAGAAATGATGGTAGAGAAAATACGGTGTGTATAAGAATCAGAAGCAGGGAAGTAAAGACTTTCCTGAGTTCATACATCACTGTTTCATTCTACTAAAAAAACCATACCCCAACTTTGAAGATATCTGTAATGACCCCAAAATGGACCGTCACCGGCGCTAGGATTCAGGTCGGCTTAAGGCCGCCAGAACCCGTAGCAAGCCTGCTATACTCTCTGTGTACATGTAAACCTCATACATGATCATACATGTTCTGTGAAAATAAAACTCTTTTCTGAACCAAGGCTTAACCTGTGCATGCACTATCTCTGTACTCTGTACTCATGTACTCTGTACTCTGTATCCCTGACTAGAGCTTGCTCTAGATGGGTTAACTCATACCTGTTAAGCCTGGTTTCACATACAGGAAAACATATATACATATACAGATCATGTACAAAACATACATCACTAGGTTAAGCAACAACTATTACATCTCTTTAATATTACATGTCCACTCTAAGCTATTACAGATCTCTTTACTTTTTCTGTACTCTGCTGGACTGTCCCTGTACACTGTACACTGAACCTGCAAAACTGGGGTTAAGGGAGTGGGATGAGCTCTATAGCCCAGTGAGTAGAACAGTAAAACATCTCAGTAAAATATGATCTCATGGAATGCACCATAGCACAGACAAGCCACATCAAGAGTAAACCTGTCACCACATAGTCCCAGTAACTCTGTGCCAGGGCGTAGAATCGAGCACCTGGTCTTCCTGTCATATATGTATATGTGTATATAACACCTCTGTACTTACCATTGCCAGGGCGTAGTCAAAGGCTCCTGGACTTTGCTATACCTGCCAGGGCGTAGTCAAAGGCTCCTGGACTTTGCTATACCTGCCAGGGCGTAGTCAAAGGCTCCTGGACTTCCTGTCTGAGACTATTGGATCATTCAGCATTCACTCACATCACCAAATAACAATGCAATGCAACATATTCGTGAATACTAATGCAATCAACCTATGACAGAAACATGATGCATGAGATATGCTAAAAGCAGTTTGTGGTTCAATTAAAAGTCATAAGTCATAAGTTTAGTTCCACTCACCTCTGGCTATCTGGACTGACTGACTCTGCAGGCTCTGAACCTCTGGAGCAGTACTCACTGCTACTCTCTCTGGTTCCTCTGGTCTGTCCCTATACAGATGGACTCAAATGAGGGACCAAACAAGCTTATGAATAACTCTCTTAAACTCCCTAAGAATCCCCTTAAACTCACTCAACTATCCATGCAAAGCATGCAAAAGAAAGCTGGACAGGACACTTTCGGCGGCAGGTTCGGCGGCCGAATGTCCTCTCCAGAGACGAAACTCAAGCACCTTCGGCGGCACCTTCGGCGGCCGAATCCCCCAAACAGAGCCGAACATGCAAAAACACTCGGGGGCAAGCTGTGGCAACCAAGTCACCATGCAGGAGGTTCGGCGGCCGAATGAACCTTCGGCTGCCAAACCTGAGTTCATCCAGAACTCAGCTTCAACGGCAAACCATCTTCTCCTTCCCTTCAACTTCTCCAACCATGCATACTTCAACTAGTCAACACACATATACTCAAGTATATGTTCACAGGGGTCCAAAACTATCTAATAACCCCAAACAACAAATCAAACATAACATAGAAACATGTATACATGCATAAAGCATCACAACTATCATGAATACGCTAAGCATACATCTCCTTCCACATATCCCTCTAAAACCTTCAGAAAACATCAAAACATATTCAAGAACATCACTTACCTCCTGGAACAAGAAGATGAGTGATCTAAACAAAGGAAAACGGATCAACTCTTCTTCACCCTCACTAACTCTCCAACGCTCACTTTTTGCTTCAAAACCTTCAAAACCTGGTAAATGAGCAAACTCCTGCATGAGCTGCTCAAACTTAGCAAATAAAGCATAGGAGACGTGGCCAACTTCTGGACATGATCTGGTGATAACACCTGTCCAAAGTGCTGACTAAGGGATACAAAACTGCTGGCTAAGCAACTCAGCTTCGGCTGCCGAATCGCATGCAAAACCATGCAACATTCGGGGGCCGAACCTGAATTCGGAAGCCGAACATTGGGCACTTTCGGCGGCCGAACTTATCTTCAGCGGCCGAACTTGGCTCCTCTGCCTTGGTTCATTTCAACTCAAAACGATAAAACTGTAAACCAGAAAACACCTCATAACACTAGAAAACACAACTCCTACCCTTAGATAGAATCCCAACACCCCGGATTCCACCAGACAATAGGAATTCCGATGCCGGATTCTAGCCGGGTATTACATTCTCCCCTCCTTAAGAACATTCATCCTCGAATGTTCCTAAAACAATAAAAACAAAACACAAGGAGGAAACTAACCTCAAAACAGATGTGGATACTGCTGGAGCATAGACTCCCGCGTCTCCCACGTGCACTCTTCTAGGTTATGGTGGTTCCACAACACTTTCACCATCGGAATCTCCTTGTTCCTTAGCTGTCTGATCTTCGTGTCCAGAATCCGCACGCAGATACCAATCTGTTACTGCTTGGTGTGGGGGCTTTAGAACCCGAAGCCTGTGCCTTTGACTGTTTCTGAATATTGGCACTAGCTTCCATTTTCCTGGCTGCGTCTACTATGGTATGGAAACTCTCCTTTTCTGCTGGAAGAATCAAGGAAGCATACCTGGGATGCAGTCTCATAGTATATCTCCTTGCTTTCTTCTGATCAGTATCATAGGCTTGACCCACGTACTGAAGCAGATCCAGGAACTTATCTGTGAATTCATCAACACTCATCTCATCTGTCTGTCTCAACTGTTCAAATTCAATTACTTTCATCTCCCTCGAACTGTCAGGAAAAGCCCACCCTGCAAACTCATTGGCGAACTCTCCCCATGACATGCTGTCCATTCTAGGCTCCACATAATTCTTAAACCATTCTCTGGCCTTCTTGCATTTTATTGTGAAACCTGCCATCTCAATGGCTCTCCTATCATCTGCTCCCAATTCACCGGTTATCATCCTAACTGCTCTGAGGTAATCAAATGGATCATCTCCCGTGTTATATTTAGGAGCATCCAATTTCAAGTACTCCGTCATTTGGACTTTACCTCCAGATGAGCTAGGTTCATGTCTGTCAACAACAGGGGCTACTGGTTCTGGTGGTAATTCTGGTTCATTTGGCTCTAGGTGTGCTGCACTTGGATGGATAGGGGAAGAGGGATACATAGGATATGGTGGATAGTAAGGATAAGGCATATAAGGCATATAAGGAGGATATGGCACAAAACTCGAGTACTCCGACATACCTCCCATCGGATACTCTGGATAGCCAAAACCTGAGGTCTGACCACCACCCTGTGACTCTCCCATACCTTCCTCAAAACTGCCTATACCCATGCTATCATCTCTAGACTGATCAGTCTCCATAGCTTCCCTCCTTTCCTCTGATCTTCCTCCCCTAGCTGTTCCTCTTCTGCTCTCGTCGACAGACCTTCTCGGGTCTATTGACGTACCTTCCCTGCTAGATCTCTGAGACCTTGCCCTTGGCAATGCAGGAGGACGAGCAGCTGATCTCTCATTCTCTGGTGGGACTCCAGTCAATCGAGCTGATCGACGAGTTCCTCGCATCTTTACTCTGGAAACACAACATATAACATACCACTTTAGCACATAAACATCACATATCAATCATACACATACAACACTCATGGCATATCATAGCAGATAGGACGCAAGACCTTATCCTAGTGGACATGATTTCCTAGTGTGCTTGACCACTTCTAACCTGTCTGAGCCCAACACTGACTCTATAGGTCCGATCATGTGAACCTAGGGCTCTGATACCAATCTGTAACGACCCCAAAATGGACCGTCACCGGCGCTAGGATTCAGGTCGGCTTAAGGCCGCCAGAACCCGTAGCAAGCCTGCTATACTCTCTGTGTACCTGTAAACCTCATACATGATCATACATGTTCTGTGAAAATAAAACTCTTTTCTGAACCAAGGCTTAACCTGTGCATGCACTATCTCTGTACTCTGTACTCATGTACTCTGTACTCTGTATCCCTGACTAGAGCTTGCTCTAGATGGGTTAACTCATACCTGTTAAGCCTGGTTTCACATACAGGAAAACATATATACATATACAGATCATGTACAAAACATACATCACTAGGTTAAGCAACAACTATTACATCTCTTTAATATTACATGTCCACTCTAAGCTATTACAGATCTCTTTACTTTTTCTGTACTCTGCTGGACTGTCCCTGTACACTGTACACTGAACCTGCAAAACTGGGGTTAAGGGAGTGGGATGAGCTCTATAGCCCAGTGAGTAGAACAGTAAAACATCTTAGTAAAATATGATCTCATGGAATGCACCATAGCACAGACAAGCCACATCAAGAGTAAACCTGTCACCACATAGTCCCAGTAACTCTGTGCCAGGGCGTAGAATCGAGCACCTGGTCTTCCTGTCATATATGTATATGTGTATATAACACCTCTGTACTTACCATTGCCAGGGCGTAGTCAAAGGCTCCTGGACTTTGCTATACCTGCCAGGGCGTAGTCAAAGGCTCCTGGACTTTGCTATACCTGCCAGGGCGTAGTCAAAGGCTCCTGGACTTCCTGTCTGAGACTATTGGATCATTCAGCATTCACTCACATCACCAAATAACAATGCAATGCAACATATTCGTGAATACTAATGCAATCAACCTATGACAGAAACATGATGCATGAGATATGCTAAAAGCAGTTTGTGGTTCAATTAAAAGTCATAAGTCATAAGTTTAGTTCCACTCACCTCTGGCTATCTGGACTGACTGACTCTGCAGGCTCTGAACCTCTAGAGCAGTACTCACTGCTACTCTCTCTGGTTCCTCTGGTCTGTCCCTATACAGATGGACTCAAATGAGGGACCAAACAAGCTTATGAATAACTCTCTTAAACTCCCTAAGAATCCCCTTAAACTCACTCAACTATCCATGCAAAGCATGCAAAAGAAAGCTGGACAGGACACTTTCGGCGGCAGGTTCGGCGGTCGAATGTCCTCTCCAGAGACGAAACTCAAGCACCTTCGGCGGCACCTTCGGCGGCCGAATCCCCCAAACAGAGCCGAACATGCAAAAACACTCGGGGGCAAGCTGTGGCAACCAAGTCACCATGCAGGAGGTTCGGCGGCCGAATGAACCTTCGGCTGCCAAACCTGAGTTCATCCAGAACTCAGCTTCAACGGCAAACCATCTTCTCCTTCCCTTCAACTTCTCCAACCATGCATACTTCAACTAGTCAACACACATATACTCAAGTATATGTTCACAGGGGTCCAAAACTATCTAATAACCCCAAACAACAAATCAAACATAACATAGAAACATGTATACATGCATAAAGCATCACAACTATCATGAATACGCTAAGCATACATCTCCTTCCACATATCCCTCTAAAACCTTCAGAAAACATCAAAACATATTCAAGAACATCACTTACCTCCTGGAACAAGAAGATGAGTGATCTAAACAAAGGAAAACGGATCAACTCTTCTTCACCCTCACTAACTCTCCAACGCTCACTTTTTGCTTCAAAACCTTCAAAACCTGGTAAACGAGCAAACTCCTGCATGAGCTGCTCAAACTTAGCAAATAAAGCATAGGAGACGTGGCCAACTTCTGGACATGATCTGGTGATAACACCTGTCCAAAGTGCTGACTAAGGGATACAAAACTGCTGGCTAAGCAACTCAGCTTCGGCTGCCGAATCGCATGCAAAACCATGCAACATTCGGGGGCCGAACTTGAATTCGGAAGCCGAACATTGGGCACTTTCGGCGGCCGAACTTATCTTCGGCGGCCGAACTTGGCTCCTCTGCCTTGGTTCATTTCAACTCAAAAAGATAAAACTGTAAACCAGAAAACACCTCATAACACTAGAAAACACAACTCCTACCCTTAGATAGAATCCCAACACCCCGGATTCCACCAGACAATAGGAATTCCGGTGCCGGATTCTAGCCGGGTATTACAATATCTCCTTTCTAACCACCCTAGAATCCAATTACAAAACCTTTATGAATCCCCAAGGAAAAATTCTTAAAGACATGCATCCACCCTTAACATACCTCATCTATCAACCCACAGAGAACTCTAAAGTGGAGTGCATCCCCTTTTCACATTACAATAGTGAAAATCCTGCTGCTCGACAATAAAACTTCACCAATCTAAGCCTTCATACAATTGAGCAACAGTTGAGCAGAGTTGAGAATCAAGTCTCAAAAATAGCAGCTCAGCCATCAGGAGTAGACATTCTTCCACAAAAAGAAAAGGCAAAATCATCAGGCACTAAAATGGAAGAAAGGGTTTTATTTAAACCCATGGATAGTAAGAGCATCAACATCAAGCTAGACAAAAAAGAAGAAATGCTGGAAGAATTAACCAAAAGATTGGCTAAACTAGGATTAAAAGAAGATGCAAAGAAGAAATCAATTATTCCATTAACTATGGAATCTGAGATCGAGACAGAAGAAAAAGAAAAGCAAAATGAAGAAGAAGAACTTGCTCAGCTCGAATCTATGCTACGAGAAATAGAACCAGCTGAAGTAAATAGGATAAAGTATCTTAAAGCACAGGCAACAATGGACTTGAAGCCATATTACCCTAGACCGTCACCTATCAACTTGCAGTATGAAGATGTAAGCTATAATCCAGTACAAGTGGATGGATCTTCCATAATTGAATGGAACATTGATGGGTTATCTGATTATCAGATAAAAAATGTCCTTCAATACATGACCATGCATGCTACAGCCTGTCGAGCTAAAGGTAATGATGACCCTGTTGCAGCAAGAGCCCTAATATCAGGGTTCAGTGGCCAACTGAAAGGTTGGTGGGACTTCTCAGTCTCAAATGAAGGGAAAGCTCAAATATTCAATATGATCAAACAAGAAGGAGAACAACAAGTACTAGACGTCTTCAACACCCTATTATATACTATAAGGTTGCACTTTATTGGATCAGTAAGTATGTTTACTGACAGAGCACAAGAGCAGTTAATAATATTGGGAAATCCAGAGATTATTGCAACCCAGTTGCGCAGCGGAAAAATAAAATCTCTGTTGATTTCCTTTCCCAGAATCTGAGTGCTTCGTTTAATTAATAAGATGGATATGAGACTAATATGTTAATCTCGTCAAGAAGAAATAATGTTGGACTGATGGTGCAGCTTTTTCAAACGAACACCCTCTATGGTATCCACACGAACGTCTTCTATCCTTCTAGAGTGCTAGCTCTCTCAAGGATGGATAGATTATGTGCTCCACAATCTGCAATCTTTTAGACTGAGTTTTCTCAAAACACATACCTTCCACAATTCGTAGAAGGGGTATTTATATGTTTCAGTCTTTTGTTTTTACACAAATCCTTTTCCTAAAAGGAGTTGTGTTTTTCCTACAACTCCTTTTCCTAAAAGGAGTTGTATTTTTCCCACAACTCCTTTTCCTAAAAGGAGTTGTATTTATCCCATAACTCCTTTTCCTAAAAGGAGTTGTGTTCATAACCCACTATCACAATCTCGCAGATACTCAAATATCTTATGTGATAGAATCCTTTATCTGTAACAGTTACAGATAGACTGTAGATCTTTTAAATATTATTATCTCATAATAATAAATGATTAATAATAATAACACTTTATTATTATTAATTATTACTAGTGAACAGTGGGGAGCAAATAGTGCTGGTAATCCTGCGAGGAACTTTTCCTTCCAGACACTATTATTACTATCTTCTCTAATGAATACTAAAGAGAAGAAGGTATCCACCTAGATGGTATAGTTACTTTGACTAGATCCAAGCATGGACTGGAGCTCTACTATATGAAAATCGGCAAAGAAAATTCAGCTGGTTTATTCAGTTTCAACTAGAAAAGGAAATTAAAGAATTTTCCCCTTGGTTCCATGAATGGTTTTTTAATTGGGGCATTTTCCCAATAATTTTGCCAGACAAAGTCAGAACTGTTTATGAATAGTTTGCAAATGTTAATGAGCCTTTATCAAATCCCAGACTAGAATTCACTCTGCTATATAAAATACCCTGGATAGCTAGATGGGATTATATATTAACCTCTAAAAAGCCTAAAAAATTTAATGAATTTGCCATTAATGATGTAAAATGGCTAACCAGAAGAGTAATGGTAAAATGGTGGGATAAAACCGATTTCTTTAGGAAATTATCTATTCACCACCAACAAGGAATAATACAGCTGGTTAAAAAACCAGACGATCCATCTGAACAGTAAAAAATGACTAGACTGCTAAAGGAGTTATTTTACTCCATTCCCAAGGATGAATTAAAACAACGCTTGACCTTAGCTTTATAGGAATTATCAGATATTTCTCCTACTACAGACAAGTCAAAGGAGAAGGGTGAATGCTCAGACATAAAATCAAAAAGAGTCAAAGAAAGCAGTGATTCGGATGAAGATGATCTACTATCTAACTCTCTTTTTCACGATAGCCAGGACCCATACGACTTATCATGGCCATAAAGAAGATGCTTTCTGACGTCAGCAATGACGTTAAACTACACTATCTGTAAATTATTGTATTCGATTCCAGCTGTTAGATAAAGACGATAGTAGACGATGGGGCCCAATGAGCACCCGCACTATCTCTTATCTTAAGGGAATCTTTACTTTATGCTTTCTTATCTGTAATGTACCACGTGTTTATCATATGATGGCTACTTTAGATTATGTTGATAAGGACGAATATATCAACTTGGAGTGTAAGTTGATATAAATAGAGGGAAAAGAGTCTAGAGAAAACACACACAAAAAAAGAAAATCTCTCTTTGTAAAATCCAGTTGTAAGCAGATTCTGTTGAATGAAATCTACGTTTTCAAAATTTGAATTTAGATCTCTTGGCAGAAAACTATCTGAATTATCTCTAAAGTTTGAAGCTGCAAAGATTTGCAGAAAAAGAAATATTTCTGTAAACGACCTGATCGGAGTACAGGATACTCTCGGAGAACCTAGCGGAAAGTTCGACTATTTAGTCTGGTACACTAAGCCAGAATCAGCAGAAACTCCGTTCTCTGCCATCAAGCCAACTGGTTGGGGAGACGAATTCCAAGAAAACATAGTAAGTAAATATATCTAAAGCTATAGAAAAGTTATTATTTATTGATTTAACTAATCATAGTGAAGTAGTACATTTTAAAAATAAGTTAGTAGCAGAAGGTCGAGAACTGTATAATTATCACGCTATTAATCACAACGACCATTGTGATTGTAGAGAATACCAAAGAACCTTAGCTTTGTTTAATGTTATTTTAAATTATTTATATCAATTATTAAGAAATAATAATTTTTAATTTGACATGTGCTTTATGATATATATATAGTGCCTGTAAACCTACATAATGCCTGTAAACCTACTTGTTGAACACCTCTTGTCTGTGCTGGTCTTGTTATCTTGTTTTCTGTTTTTGTTTTTTGTTAGTGCGCTAGCTTCCCCTATTGGTATCAGAGCCGTGTGGAACCCAATCCAGTTAAGCCTTAGTGAAACCTAAGTCGCGTATCCTGTTGCCAGAAAACCATAGAAGTTAGGCGTGTTGGAGTAAATCGTTGACAGTGATCTAAGAAAAAGATGGAAAGATTATTTGACTCAATCTCAGGTAGATATAGGAGATCTAGCCCTTCTAGTTCTTCATCAAAAAACAAAAATACAAATAAAGAGATATTATTAGCATCCAATATAGATACTAGTTTACATAATTGGAAATTGCCTCCAGTATCCTCTGATCATATATATAAAAATCCTTTTAAATTTAGATCTGATTATGTGGTTAAGACTGTAGAATAGGCTACCCCAGTACATGGAGAAATGCAATCGATGGGTTTATTGTCTGAGGAACTCATCCGAAAAGATCAGCAAACATACTCATTCCTTCATATAGGAATGATTCAAGTCGCGGTAAAACCAGCGACCAGGTTAGGGCTTAATATAGCCGCTATGCTCTGTGTCAGAGATAAAAGACACAATAAATTCAGTGACTCCTTATTAGGAGTAGTGGAATCTTCTCTGTGCGATGGGCCAATATTTTTTCAATGCTTTTCGAATCTGACTCTGTCCCTTTCAGATCCACATATCATGAGAACTCTAATTCTTGATATAAAGACCATGGGATATGACATGGCTCTAGGATCAGAAAATTTGATTCTGATCTATAGAATCCATTATAAAGCAATGAATACGGTGGTCCCTAATTTAAGGGATAGTGCTACCAAGCTAGTCTCTCCAAAAGGAATGACTACTTTGTTTTTGACTAATATGTCAAAAGGGAATTTAATAGTTCCAAAACCAATCCAATGGGATCAGGTTAATTTGCTTGATAGCTGGATTCTTGAAGAAGTAGTACCACCAAGAAAAGAAGAATCAACTGCTGTTCAATCAATCATGCAGTCAAACGAAGGAACTGTTGCCATCTCTTTCAGCAAAAGCAGGAGCGTTTCTGACAGAAGATCTATGGCAGAAATCTCTCTAATGTCATAACCTTTACCTCCACGATCCTCGGTATCAATTCCAGTCCAAAGAAGTAATTTTGTAATTGGACTGCACAGATCTGAAGAGCAAGTGGCCAATCCTGCATATGCAAGGCCTCAAAGCCCAGTCCAAAGGCCTCAAAGCCCAACACCATCAGACATGGGCTATGATGTTGAAAGCCTACAATCAAAATCCTTCAAAATTATGCTGCTAGAAACAGAAGAAGAACCATTCGAGAAATGGTTTAAAATGGAACTTCCTATCAGAGAACAAAAGATGTGGAGTAAGAAGTATGAGATATATAAAACCCAGAAACAGGGAAGTAAAGACTTTCCTGGGTTTCTAAAATACTGTTTCTCCATACTCAAAAAACCATATCCAAACCTTGAAGACCCTTCCTTTTTAACCACTCTCGAATCCCATTATAGAACCTTCATAACTCCTCAAAAGAAAGTTCTTAAAGACATGCATCCACCTTTGACCGACATAGCTTATCAACCAATAGAAAACACTAAAGTGGAATGCATTCCTTTCTCTCATGATCATACAGAAAATCCAGCAGCCAAACAACAAAAATATACCAACCTAAGCCTCCATACTATTGGACAACAGCTGAACAGGGTTGAAAATCAAGTTTCAAAGATGGCAGCACAACCAAAGTTAATAGACATCATTCCAACAAAAGAAGTTGCAGAACCCTCAGGAACCAAAGTTGAGGATAAGGTGTTGTTTAAACCAATGGATAGTAAACACATTGGTATTAAATTAAACAAAAATGAGGAAATGTTGGAAGAACTCTCAAAAAGGCTAGCTAAACTGGGAATAAAAGAGGATGGAAAGATGAAGGCAATTGCTCCATTAACAATGGAGTCAGAAGAAGAAAAGTCAAATACTGACCACGAGTTAATTCAACTCGAAAATATGTTACGAGAAACTGACACAGCAGAAGTCAATAGGATAAAATATCCTAAGGCAAGTGCAGCAATGGATCTAAAACCATACTATCCAAGGCCTTCGCCAATAAATCTGCAGTTTGAAGATACCAGTTACAACTACATGCAGTACGATGGAACTTCAATAGTAGAATGGAATATTGATGGACTATCAGATTATCAAATCAAGAATGTCCTTCAATTTATGACCATGTACGCTACTGCTAGTAAAGCTAAGGGTAATGATGACCCTAATACTGCAAAAGCCTTAATAGCAGGGTTTGGCGGCCAACTTAAAGGTTGGTGGGACTTTACAGTCTCAACTGAAGGCAAAGAGCTGATATTTAGAATGGTCAAGCAAGAAGGAACTCAACAAGTGCCAGACGTTGTCAATACCCTATTATATACAATAGGGTTACACTTTATTGGATCCGTAAATATGCTGACAGATAGAACGCAAGAGCAGTTAATAAATCTGCGATGCCCGGATCTATCTCATTTTAAATGGTATAAAGATACCTTTTTCTCTTTAGTATTCATTAGAGAAGATAGTAATAATAGTGTCTGGAAGGAAAAGTTCCTCGCAGGATTACCAGCACTATTTGCAAAAAGAGTAAAAGATCAAATACGAAGCAAGCATAACGGTAATATACCATATCATCAATACACATACGGAGAACTGGCCTCAGAAATAGTGTCCACAGGAATCATCCTCTGCAATGAATTAAAAATTCATAGACAGATGCAGAAAGAGCGCTTCCATGGCAAGCAAATTCTCAGAAGCTTTTGTGAGCAATAT
Organism: Manihot esculenta; assembly: GCF_001659605.2. Classification (NCBI taxonomy): domain Eukaryota; kingdom Viridiplantae; phylum Streptophyta; class Magnoliopsida; order Malpighiales; family Euphorbiaceae; genus Manihot; species Manihot esculenta. Next base: position 8,090,662 of record NC_035167.2, read on the forward strand.
GGCTTACCACCTCTTAAATTTCCGACCATGAAATTTACCGGGGGCAGGGAGACTAACCAGCAGCAGTTAACATCCAAGCACTACAAGAAAAGGTGTTTTCATAACTACAAACGACCTTTCAAAGAGGAAGAAAAGAATGGAAGAGTTAAACACTCAGGAAAAGGCAAGAAAGGACACGATCAAGGCAAAGCAGAAAAACTATAGTATGCTATAGGTGTGGCAAAAGGGGACATTATGCCAACAAATGCCAAGTCAAACAACAGATACAGGCATTAACCGTAGATGAAGATTTAAAAGAGGTATTAGCAAAAATTTTGCTAAATGAAACAGACTCTGAGCAAGAAACCATGGAAATCAACGCTGTAGATTATACCACAGAAGAAGAAAGTAGTACTGAAGAAGAAGAAAACCAGAAAGAAGACTGTGAGGGAAATTGTGACTATTACAAGTCATTATGTGTAATGAATGGTCTCATGGTGCTAACAAAGGAGGATAATCTCATCCTTGATTTGATAGATAATATTGAAGATCCAGAAAAGAAGAGGGAGAAATTAGAAACCTATATTGGTCTCTATAAAAATACAAGGGTAAATACCTCAAATACCTCAGGGCAAAGTCAGAAATTTGAAGGTAATCAGTCTCCATACGACCTCAAAGAAATATTAGAAAGAATTAAAAATTCTAAAAGTCAAAAGGAACCAACAGTGGCGGAGTTACGTTTAGAACTCAACTCAGTAAAGACTGAGATCAAAGAGTTAAAAGAAAGGATAAGTGTCTTAGAGCTGTTAAACGAACAACAACAATTAGCTATAGAAGAGCCAGAAGGAGAAGAAAAAGATCTTAATAATCTCCACTACATCAACATGGCAGATAGGGTAATAACCCATAAATGGCACACAAAGGTTACCATAGTAGTACATAAAAGCTATGTGTTTGAAACAAATGCATTGATCGACTCTGGAGCTGATCTTAACTGCATCAATGAAGGATTAGTTCCTTCGAAGTACTTCTCAAAGACACTATAAGAGCTGCATACCTCAGATGAAAGCAAAATGTCGGTAAAGTATAAACTAAATAATACTGCCATCTGCAATCAAGGTATATGTTTCGAAATCCCTTTCCTAATGGTAAAATGATTATCTCATCCAGTTATCTTAGGAAATCCTTTCTTACACATGTTATATCCTATTAAGCAGATATCTAAGGAAGGAATTAGTACTGAAATAAATGGAAAAGTAATTACTTTTCACTTTAGCTCTCAACCGAAATTAAAAGAAATAGATGTATTAAAAAACACAGTAGAAAGTAAAAATAAGTTTATTAATTCTTTGAAACAGGAAGTAGTCTATAAATGTATAGATGAAAGGTTAAAAGAACCTAAAATTCAACAAAGGATTAAAGAAATCCAAGAAGAATTGATAAAAAGCATTTGTGCTGAAAGCCCATATGCATTTTGGTCTAGAAAAAGGCATGTGGTAAAGTTACCATATGAGCCTGAGTTTTCTGAAAAGGCTATTCCTACAAAGGCCAGGCCCATAGCAATGGGACCAAGGCATTTAGAAATCTGCAAAAAAGAGATCACTGAATTAGAGGCTAAAGGGCTAATAAGAAAAAGTAGTAGCCCATGGAGCTGTCCAGCCTTTTATGTAGAAAACGCAGCTGAACTAGAAAGAGGTGTCCCTAGATTGGTCATAAATTATAAGCCCTTAAATAAGGCGCTAAGATGGATAAGATATCCTTTGCCTAACAAAAGAGATTTGTTGAATAGACTTTATGAAGCCACGATCTTCTCTAAGTTTGATATGAAGTCTGGATATTGGCAAATCCAGATTGCAGAAGAAGACAAATACAAAACAGTTTTTACAGTACCCTTTGGGCATTATGAATGGAATGTCATGCCCTTTGGTCTGAAAAATGCTCCTTCTGAATTCCAGAAGATTATGAATAAAATGTTTAACGTTTATTAAACGTTTTCTATTGTTTACATTGATGATGTTCTAATTTTCTCCAGGACAATAGATCAGCACTTCAAGCATTTAAAAATGTTTGAAAAGATCGTTAAAATAAACGGTCTGGTTGTCTCAGCCAAGAAGATAAAGATCTTCCAAACCGAAGTTAGATTCCTGGGTCATAACATCTCTAAAGGAACTATCATACCCATAAACCGAGCCATAGATTTTGCTAGTAAATTTTCTGATGAGATTAAAGATAAAACTCAGTTACAGAGATTCTTAGGAAGCTTGAATTATGTAGCTGATTTTTACAAGAATCTAGCACAAGATGCCAAGCCTTTGTTTCAGCGTTTAAGAAAGAGTCCTCCTGAGTGGACTAAAGAGTGCACTCTAGCAGTTAAAAGAATCAAAGAAAGGGTAAAAACCCTTCCGTGTCTTGCTATACCACACCCTGAGTCCTTTAAAATAGTAGAGACAGATGCTTCAGAAAAGGGATATGGGGGTATACTAAAACAACGACTTAATAATAAGGAAACCCTAGTAAGATTCACTAGTGGTATATGGGTAGGACCTAGAGTAAATTGTTTTATGTGTTCAGAAATTTGAATCTGATTTATTAAATCAGAAATTCCTAATAAGGATTGATTGTAAGAGCGCGAAGGAAATACTCCTTAAAGATGTTAAAAACATCGCGTCAAAACAAATATTTGCTAGATGGCAGGCTATTTTGTCTGTTTTTGATTTTGATATTGAATTTATAAAAGGAGACTCTAATTCATTACCTGATTTTCTAACAAGAGAGTTTCTTACAGGAAATGAGTACAAAGACTCCATCCAAAAGGCAATATGAAGAAGCATCATCATCAACTCCGGTTAGAGAATCGGACCATGTGCGAGAAGATGCTTATAAAATAAGCATCAAGCCTGTGAACGATAAAGAGGTAAATTACCCATATGTTCCTATCAGTTATTATGTACTGAGTCCCATAGAAAAAAGATATGAAAGCCTGAGCCCATATGAAATTGCAGCCTATTATACTGAACATCACTCCACTGTCCCATTCCATCCTAAGGCCTATGACTATTATCAGGCCATACTCACTGAGACAGGTTCAGTAGAAATAGCACCCACTGAGAGAACGGGCCATCAATGGGCCTATAGCAAATTTGTCATAAAAAACATTATTACTAGTTAACAGTGGGGAGACTCTCTCTTTAAACAAAGGGAGATGAGATATGGAACACCTAGATGGTATAGTTACTTTGACTATATCCAAGCATGGACTGGAGCTCTACTATATGAAAATCGGCAAAGAAAATTCAGCTGGTTTATTCAGTTTCAACTAGAAAAGGAAATTAAAGAATTTCCCCCTTGGTTCCATGAATGGTTTTTTAATTGGGGCATTTTCCCAATAATTTTGCCAGACAAAGTCAGAACTGTTTATGAACAGTTTGCAAAGGTTAATGAGCCTTTATCAAATCCCAGACTAGAATTCACTCTACTATATAAAATACCCTGGATAGCTAGATGGGATTATATATTAACCTTTAAAAAGCCTAAAAAATTTAATGAATTTGCCATTAATGATGTAAAATGGCTAACCAGAAGAGTAATGGTAAAATGGTAGGATAAAACCGATTTCTTTGGGAAATTATCTGTTCACCACCAACAAGGAATAATACAGCTGGTTAAAAAACCAGACGATCCATCTGAACAGTAAAAAATGACTAGACTGCTAAAGGAGTTATTTTACTCCATTCCCAAGGATGAATTAAAACAACGCTTGACCTTAGCTTTATAGGAATTATCAGATATTTCTCCTACTACAGACAAGCCAAAGGAGAAGGGTGAATGCTCAGACATAAAATCAAAAAGAGTCAAAGAAAGCAGTGATTCGGATGAAGATGATCTACTATCCGACTCTCTTTTTCACGATAGCCAGGACCCATACGACTTATCATGGCCATAAAGAAGATGCTTTCTAACGTCCGCAATGACGTTAAACTACACTATCTGTAAATTATTGTAGTCGATTCCAGCTGTTAGATAAAGACGATAGTGGACGATGGGGCCCAATGAGCACCCGCACTATCTCTTATCTTAAGGGAATCTTTACTTTATGCTTTCTTATCTGTAATGTACCACGTGTTTATCATATGATGGCTACTTTAGATTATGTTGATAAGGACGAATATATCAACTTGGAGTGTAAGTTGATATAAATAGAGGGAAAAGAGTCTAGAGAAAACACAAAAAAAAAAAAAAGAAAATCTCTCTTTGTAAAATCCAGTTGTAAGCAGATTCTGTTGAATGAAATCTACGTTTTCAAAATTTGAATCTAGATCTCTTGGCAGAAAACTATCTGAATTATCTCTAAAGTTTGAAGCTGCAAAGATTTGCAGAAAAAGAAATATTTCTGTAAACGACCTGATCGGAGTACAGGATACTCTCGGAGAACCTAGCGGAAAGTTCGACTATTTAGTCTGGTATACTAAGCCAGAATCAGCAGAAACTCCGTTCTCTGCCATCAAGCCAACTGGTTGGGGAGACGAATTCCAAGAAAACATAGTAAGTATTCTATGTCTAATAATATATCTAAAGCTATAGAAAAGTTATTATTTATTGATTTAACTAATCATAGTGAAGTAGTACATTTTAAAAATAAGTTAGTAGCAGAAGGTTGAGAACTGTATAATTATCACGCTATTAATCACAACGACCATTGTGATTGTAGAGAATACCAAAGAACCTTAGCTTTATTTAATGTTATTTTAAATTATTTATATCAATTATTAAGAAATAATAATTTTTAATTTGACATGTGCTTTATGATATATATATATAGTGCCTGTAAACCTACATAGTGCTGGTAATCCTGCGAGGAACTTGTCCTTCCAGACACTATTATTACTATCTTCTCTAATGAATACTAAAGAGAAGAAGGTATCTTTATACCATTTAAAATGAGATAGATCCGGGCATCGCAGATTTATTAACTACTCTTGCGTTCTATCTGTCAGCATATTTACTGATCCAATAAAGTGTAACCTCTATTGTATATAATAGGGTATTGATAACGTCTGGCACTTGTTGAGTTCCTTCTTGCTTGACCATTCTAAATATCAGCTCTTTGCCTTCAGTTGAGACTGTAAAGTCCCACCAACCTTTAAGTTGGCCGCCAAACCCTGCTATTAAGGCTTTTGCAGTATTAGGGTCATCATTACCCTTAGCTCTACTAGCAGTAGCGTACATGGTCATATATTGAAGGACATTCTTAATTTGATAATCTAATAGCCCATCAATATTCCATTCTACTATTGAAGTTCCATCGTACTGCATGTAGTTGTAACTGGTATCTTCAAACTGCAGATTTATTGGCGAAGGCCTTGGATAGTATGGTTTTAGATCCATTGCTGCACTTGCCTTAGGATATTTTATCCTATTGACTTCTGCTGTGTCAGTTTCTCGTAACATATTTTCGAGTTGAATTAACTCGTGGTCAGTATTTGACTTTTCTTCTTCTGACTCCATTGTTAATGGAGCAATTGCCTTCATCTTTCCATCCTCTTTTATTCCCAGTTTAGCTAGCCTTTTTGAGAGTTCTCCCAACATTTACTCATTTTTGTTTAATTTAATACCAATGGGTTTACTATCCATTGGTTTAAACAACACCTTATCCTCAACTTTGGTTCCTGAGGATTCTACAACTTCTTTTGTTGGAATGATGTCTATTAACTTTGGTTGTGCTGCCATCTTAGAAACTTGATTTTCAACCCTATTCAGCTGTTGTCCAATGGTATGGAGGCTTAGGTTGGTATAGTTTTATTGTTTGGCTGCTGGATTTGGATGCATGTCTTTAAGAACTTTCTTTTGAGGAGTTATGAAGGTTTTATAATGGGATTCGAGAGTGGTTAAAAAGGAAGGGTCTTCATGGTTTGGATATGGTTTTTTGAGTATGGAGAAATAGTGTTTTAGAAACCCAGGAAAGTCTTTACTTCCCTCTTTCTAGGTTTTATATATCTCATACTTCTTATTCCACATCTTCTGTTCTCTGATAGGAAGTTCCATTTTAAACCATTTCTCGAATGGTTCTTCTGTTTCTAGCAGCATAATTTTGAAGGATTTTGATTGTAGGCTTTCAACATCATAGCCCATGTCTGATGGTGTTGGGCTTTGAGGCCTTTGGACTGGGCTTTGAGGCCTTGCATATACAGAATTGGCCACTTACTCTTCAAATCTGTGCAGTCCAATTACAGAATTACTTCTTTGGACTGGAATTGATACCGAGGATCGCTGAGGTAAAGGTTCTGACATTAGAGAGATTTCTGTCATAGATCTTCTGTTAGAAACGCTCCTGCTTCTGCTGAAAGAGATGGCAACAGTTCCTTCGTTTGACTGCATGATTGATTGAATAGCAGTTGATTCTTTTTTTCTTGGTGGTACTGCTTCTTCAAGAATCCAGCTATCAGGCAAATTAACCTGATCCCATTGGATTGGTTTTGCAACTATTAAATTCCCTTTTGACATATTAGTCAAAAACAAAGTAGTCATTCCTTTTGGAGAGACTAGCTTGGTAGCACTATCCCTTAAATTAGGGACCATTGTATTCATTGCTTTATAATGGATTCTATAGATCAGAATCAAATTTTCTGATCCTGGAGTCATGTCATATCCCATGGTCTTTATATCAAGAATTAGAGTTCTCATGATATGTGGATCTGAAAGGGACAGAGTCAGATTCGGAAAGCATTGAAAAAATATTGGCCCATCGCACAGAGAAGATTCCACTACTCCTAATAAGGAGTCACTGAATTTACTGTGTCTTTTATCTCTGACACAGAGCATAGCGGCTGTATTAAGCCCTAACCTGGTCGCTGGTTTTACCGCGACTTGAATCATTCCTATATGAAGGAATGCGTATGTTTGCTGATGTTTTCGGATGAGTTCCTCAGATAATAAACCCATCGATTGCATTTCTCCATGTACTGGGTAGCCTGTTCTACAGTCTTAACCATATAATCAGATCTAAATTTAAAAGAATTTTTATATATAAGATCAGAGGATACTGGAGGCAATTTCCAATTATGTAAACTAGTATCTATATTGGATGCTAATAATATCTCTTTATTTTTATTTGTTTTTTGATGAAGAACTAGAAGGGCTAGATCTCCTATATCTACCTGAGATTGAGTCAAATAACCTTTCCATCTTTTCCTTAGATCACTGTCAACGATTTACTCCAACACACCTAACTTCTATGGTTTTCTGGCAACAGGATACGCGACTTAGGTTTCACTAAGGCTTAACTGGATTGGGTTCAACACGGCTCTGATACCAATAAAGTGTAACCCTATTGTATATAATAGGGTATTGACAACGTCTGGCACTTGTTGAGTTCCTTCTTGCTTGACCATTCTAAATATCAGCTCTTTGCCTTCAGTTGAGACTGTAAAGTCCCACCAACCTTTAAGTTGGCCGCCAAACCCTGCTATTAAGGCTTTTGCAGTATTAGGGTCATCATTACCCTTAGCTCTACTAGCAGTAGCGTACATGGTCATATATTGAAGGACATTCTTGATTTAATAATCTGATAGTCCATCAATATTCCATTCTATTATTGAAGTTCCATCGTACTGCATGTAGTTGTAACTGGTATCTTCAAACTGCAGATTTATTGGCGAAGGCCTTGGATTAATATTAATAATAATAACACTTATTATTATTAATTATATTAATAATTAATAATAATAATAACACTTTATTATTATTAAATATATTAATAATAATAACACTTTATTATTATTAAATATATAGGGGAAGCTAGCGCATGCAACAACTAGTTCAGTCGACTATTATGCCTTTTATCTTATTAATTTATTCACTGGTACGTGGCGTTGTCACCCAAGGTTCTACTATGACAATAGTGCAATTGTCAGGTTATAGGATTATGGTTTTCCAGTCGATATACCAGAGAATTTAAAAGTTATTATTTCTAAGCAATTGGTAAAGATAATTTAAAATAACATTAAATAAAGCTAAAGTTCTTTGATATTCACGGCAATCACAGTACTCGTTATGATTAACAATATGATAATTATATAGTTCCCGACCTTCACTAATTAATTCATTTCTAAAGTTTAATACTTCTTGTTGCTTAGTAAGATCTATTAAAACTAATTTTCTAATAGCAGATAATATATTGTCAGACATATAGACTACCAGATTATCCTCGTTCTCAAACTCTTTTCCCCAACCGGATGGAACTATTTGTGAAAATGGAGTGTCGGCAGACTCTGGTTTCGTGTACCAGACGTAATAATCGTATTTTCCAGACGGCTCTCCGAGCAGATCTTTCTGACCGATTAATTCGTTGACGGGAAAGTTTCGGTTTCGGTAGATTTTTGCAGTTTCTGATGTAAGAGAAAGTTGAGATAGACCTTTTCCAAGCGATCGAGATTCAAATCTTTGAAAAGTATTTTTCATTTGATAACAAGAAGTTGAAGAACAAAAGCTTATAGAGAGACTTTCAATAAAATTTTCGGATGCTCCAGAGAGAGCTTCTAACCTCTATTTATATCAACTTGCTGACTAAGTTGATAGATTCGCTCTTATCTAGATAATCTACAACAACCAACATTTACTAGACACGTGGTCTTAAAGAGATAAAGCAAGGATTCCCTCAAGATAAGAGATAGTGCGGGTACGCTTTGGGCCCCATCGTCCACTATCATCTTTATCTAACAGCTGGAATCAACTACAGTACAACAATTATTTACAGGTGGTGTAGTTTAACGTCATTGCGGACGTCAGAAGGCTTCTTTTATGGCCATGTGGTCTCATCTGGTTCATCTGGGTCCTGACTGTCTTGATAAAGTGAGTCTGATAGTAGGTCATCCTCATCTTCACTGCTTTCTTTTGCTCTTTTAAATTTTGTCTTTGAGCATTCTCCTTTTTCTGGAGTCTTGTTTTTTGCAGTAGCTGTATCTGACAGTTCTTCCAAGGCCAATGACAGTCTTTGTTTTAACTCTTCTTTAGAGATGGAGTGAAATAACTCCTTGAGCATTTTAGTCATTTTTTACTGGTCCGATTCCTCTGGTTTTTTAACCAGCTCTATTATTCCATGGTGATGGAATACTAATAATGGTCCAAAGAAGTCAGTTTTATCCCACCATTTTATCATTATTCTTCTGGTGAGCCATTTTACATCATTAATGGCAAATTCATTAAATTTCTTTGGCTTTTTAAAGGTTAAGATATAATCCCACCTAGCAATCCATGGTATTTTATACAGCAGAGTAAATTCTAGTCTGGGATTTGATAAAGGCTTATTAACCTCTGCAAACTATTCATAAACAGTTCTGACCTTATCCGGCAAAATTATTGGAAAAATTTCCCAATTAAAGAACCATTCATGGAACCATGGGGGAAATTCTTTAATCTCCCTTTCTATTGAAACTAAATAAACCAGCTGAATTTTCTTTGCCGATTTTCATACAGTAAAGATCCAGTCCATGCTTGGATATAGTCAAAATAATTATACCATCTGGGTGTTCCATATCTCATCTCTCTTTGTTTAAAGAGAGAGTCTCCCCACTGTTCGCTAGTAATTATATTTTTAATGACAAATTTACTATAGGCCCATTGATGGCCCGTTCTTTCAGTGGGTGCTATCTCTACTGAACCTGTCTCAGTAAGTATAGCCTGATAATAATCAAAGGCCTTAGGATGGTATGGGACAGTGGAGTGGTGTTCAGTATAATAGGCTGCAATTTCATATGGGTTCAGGCTTTCATATCTCTTTTCTATAGGACTCAGTATATAATAACTGATAGGTACATACGGGTAATTTACCTCTTTGTCGTTCACAGGCTTGATGCTTATTTTATAAGCATCTTCTCGCACATGGTCCGATTCTTTAACCAGAGTTGAAGATGATGCTTCTTCATATTGCCTTTTGGATGGAGTCTTTGTACTCATTTCCTGTAAGAAACTCTCTTGTTAGAAAATCAGGTAATGAATTAGACTCTCCTTTTATGAATTCAATATCAAAATCAAAAACAGACAAAATAGCCTGCCATCTAGCAAATATTTGTTTTGACGCGATGTTTTTAACATCTTTAAGGAGTATTTCCTTAGCGCTTTTACAATCAATCCGTATTAGGAATTTCTGATTTAATAAATCAAATTCAAATTTTTGAACACATAAAACAATTGATAAAATTTCTTTTTTAACCGTAGAGTAATTTACTCTAGGTCCTACCCATATACCACTAGTGAATCTTACTAGGGTTTCTTTATTATTAAGTTTTTGTTTTAGTATACCTCCATACCCCTTTTCTGAGGCATCTGTTTCGACTATTTTAAAGGACTCAGGGTGTGGTATAGCAAGACACGGAAGGGTTTTTACCCTTTCTTTAATTCTTTTTACTGCTAGAGTGCACTCTTTAGTCCACTCAGGAGGATTCTTTCTTAGACGCTGAAACAAAGACTTTGCATCTTGTGCCAGATTTTTGTAAAAATCAGCTACATAATTCAAACTTCCTAAGAATCTTTGTAACTGAGTTTTATCTTTAATCTCATCAGGAAATTTACTAGCAAATTCTATGGCTCGGTTTATGGGTATGATAGTTCCTTTACAGATGTTGTGACCCAAAAATCTAACTTCGGTTTGGAAGATCTTTATCTTCTTGGCCGAAACAACTAGACCGTTTATTTTAACGATCTTTTCAAACATTCTTAAATGCTTGAAATGCTGATCTATTGTCCTGGAGAAGATTAGGACATCATCAATATAAACAATAGAAAACGCTGAATAAACGTTAAAAATTTCATTCATAATCTTCTGGAATTCAGAAGGAGCATTCTTTAATCCAAATGGCATGACATTCCACTCATAATGCCCAAAGGGCACAGTGAAAGCCGTTTTATATTTATCTTCTTCAGCTATCTGGATTTGCCAGTATCCAGACTTCATATCAAATTTTGAGAAAATAGTGGCTTCATAAAGCCTATTCAAGAGATCTCTTTTATTGGGCAGTGGATACCTTATCCATCTTAGTGCCTTATTTAAGGGCTTGTAATTGATAACCAGTCTTGGGACACCTCTTTCAAGTTCAGCGGCATTTTCTACATAGAATGCTGGACAGCTCCATGGGCTACTACTTTTTCTAATTAACCCTTTAGCTTCTAGCTCAGCTATTTCTTTCTTACAAAGTTCTAGGTGTCTTGGCCCCATGGCTATGGGCCTGGCCTTTGTGGGGATAGCCTTTTCTGAAAACTCAGGCTCATATGGCAAATTTACCACATGCCTTTTCCTGGTCCAGAATGCATCTGGGCTTTCAGCACAAATGCTGGTTATCAATTCTTCTTGGACTACTATAATCATCTGTTGAATTTTAGGTTCTTTTAACCTATCATCTATACATTTATAGATAACTTCCTGTTTTAAGGAATTTATAAATTTAGTTTTATTTTCTACTGTATTTTTTAACACATCTATTTCTTTTAGTTTAGGCTGAGAGCTAAAGTAAAAGGTAATGACCTTACCGTTTATCTCGGTACTGATTCCTTCTTTGGTTATTTGGATGGGGTATAGCATATGTAAGAAAGGATTTCCTAGGATTACAGGATGAGATAATCCTTTAACCATAAGAAAAGGGATTTCGAAACAGGTACCTTGATTGCAGATAACGGTATTGTTTAATTTGTATTTTACCGATATTTTGCTCCCATCTGCTGTATGCAACTCTTCAAGCGTTTTTTAGAAGTATTTTGAAGGCACTAGTCCTTCATTTATGCAGTTGAGATCAGCTCCCGAGTCGATTAGTGCATTTGTTTCAAACACATAGTTTTTATGTACTACTATGGTAACCTTTGTATGCCACTTATGGGTAATTACCCTATCAGCCATGTTGATGTAATGGAGGTTGTTCAGATCTTTACCTCCTTGATCCTCTTCTGGTTCTTCCATAGCTATCTGCTGCTGTTCATTTAACAGCTCTAGGATATTTATTCTTTCTTTCATTTCTTTAATCTCAGTTTTTACTGAGTTAAGTTCTGAGCGTGATTCTGCCACTGTTGGCTCCTTTTGCCTCTTTGAGTTTTTAACTCTTTCTAATATTTCTTTGAGGTCGTAAGTTGGTTGTCTGCTTTCTATCTTCTTGTCTATTAGGGCTTGTGCTGTTGTGTTCGTTTCTTTGTCTTTGTAGAGGCCAATATAGGTTTCTAACTTCTCTCTTTTCTTTTCTGGATCCTCAATGTTGTCTATCAGGTCAAGGATAAGATTATCCTCTTTTGCCAGTACCAGAAGGCCATTCATTGCACATAGCGATTTATAATAATCGCAGTTTCCTTCACATTCTTCCTTTTGATTCTCCTCTTCTTCTGTACTACTTTCTTCCTCTTCTGTGGTATAATCCTTTGCGTGAAGTGCCATAACTTCTTGTTCAGAATCTGTTTCATTTAGCAGAACTTTTGCTAAGGCCTCTTTGATATCTTATTCAATGGTGAGTGCCTGTATTTGCTGCTTGACTCTACACTTATTAGCATAGTGTCCAACTTTTCCACATCTGTAACAGACTATAGTTTTCTCTGCTTTGCCTAGACTAGGCTTCTTTCTTTCCTTTGGCTTTCGACTGCTTTCAGGTTTTTGAAACCTTCTATGCTTCTCCTTGTATGGACGTTTTTTTGTGAAGAAACGCTTTTGTCGATGATGCCGAACTTTGTCGTCCTCTCTCCTACCCGTGGTCAGAAATTTAATAGGTGGTAATCCATACTGTTCACAGAAGTTACCAAGGATTTGTTTGCCATAGAACCTTTCCTTCTGCATTTGCTTATGAATTTTTAATTCATTGCAAAGATGAATTCCTGTAGTCACCACTTCAGAGGCGAGTTCTCCATACGTGTAGTCATGATACGGTATATTACCGTTATGCTTACTTCGTATTTGATCTCGTACTCGTTCAGCAAAGAGTGCGGGGAGTCCTGCTAAGAACTTTTCTTTCCAGACATGATGCTGGCTATCTTCTCTAGTAAACACCAACAAGAAGAAGGTATCTTTATACCATTTGAAATGAGAAAGGTCTGGGCAGCGCAGATTTATTAACTGCTCTTGTGCTCTGTCAGTAAACATGCTGACTGAACCGATGAAGTGCAACCCTATAGTATATAATAGGGTGTTAACCACATCTGGAACTTGTTGAGTTCCTTCTTGTTTAACCATGTTGAATATCTGGATTTTTCCTTCATTGGATACTGAAAAATCCCACCAACCTTTTAGTTGGCCACTGAACCCTGATATTAGGGCTCTTGCTGCAGTGGGGTCATCATTACCCTTTGCTCTACATGCTGTAGCATGCATGGTCATGTACTGGAGGACATTTTTGATTTGATAGTCTGACAGCCCGTCTATATTCCATTCAATAATGGAAGTTCCATCTACTTGCACTGGATTGTAGTTTATATCTTCATACTGTAAGTTGATTGGTGATGGTCTAGGATAGTAAGGCTTCAGATCCATTGTCGCCTGAGGTTTAGGATACTTTATCCTATTTACCTCGGCTGGCTCAGATTCTCGTAACATTGTTTCGAGTTGAATTAACTCTTTTTCTTCATTTGGCAATTCTACTACCTCTTCTTCTTCTTCTGACTCCATTGTTAACGGAGCAATTGCCTTCATTTTGGTGTCCTTTTTTATTCCCAGTTTGGCTAGCCTCTTAGATAATTCTTCTAGCATGTCTTCATTCTTGCTTAATTTGAGGCCAATGTTTTTACTGTCCATAGGCTTGAAGAGCACCTTTTCTTCGACTCTGGTCCCTGAGGTTTCTGCAGCTTCTTTTCTTGGAAGAATGTCCATTGCTTTTGGTTGGGCAGCTATTTATTATTATTAAATATATTAATAATAATAACACTTTATTATTATTAAATATATTAATGATTAATAATAATAACACTTTATTATTATTAATTATATTAATGGGCTTTGGGCTTTTAGCCCATTAATATGACATAGCACATCAACAACGTTCTTTTGTGTGTGAGGCAATAGGCTCACATTAATTGGCAATAGGCCCAGTCCCACAAGGACCATAAGTCATAAGTGGCCTCTAGCAAGACATTATGACTACCCAACTAATTATGAGGATCAATAGTCCGATAAAGCCTAATAGAACATGAATTAATTCCTTTGTCACACGATATCTAGTTTAAACATAAGTCATGGTCAATGTCAAACTTATAATGTTCAAACTTATGATTTCTCGATCTCTAAGTAGACTGATAAATTCAAATGATATTGATCACACTATCAATTCATTTGAGCACGGCCATGCATTTCTCAGTCTCACTTATCGAGGGGCCTAGAAGATATCTCTCTCATAGAGAGGGACAAATCCTATCTTGATTGTTCATTATCCTCTACATAATTTCTATTATGCTCAATCATAACCTTTATGATTGTCCGATTAAAGACAACGTTTGGTTATGTCAAAACATAATAGTCCTTATATTTGAAACTATGACAATCTCAAGTCAAAGGATTAAGACATAACTACTTTGAGATTCACTTATGACAATGACCCATGTAGTGATCTCAATGCGGGTCCATCCAATACTTTGTTCTCCAACAAGTATTTATGATTATTGAATTATATCAACATATATATAATTATCTCATGATTATTAATCAATAACCATACCAGTTATATTTTATTATTATCAACAAAATAATAAGTAACCAGGGATGATAATCATTATTATGTAACATGCAAACAAATAATAATGATAAAAACCTCTTTTATTAATAACCAAAACGACATACAAAAAGATCCAAGATAATGGCCTAGGGCATATACACTAACAAATAAACCTGCGATGTCCAGATCTATTTCATTTCAAATGGTATAAAGATACCTTCTTCTCTCTGGTCTTTACCAGAGAAGATAGGCAGAATAATGTCTGGAAAGAAAAATTCTTGGCAGCCTTCCTGCACTCTTTGCTGAACGAGTACGTGATCAAATACGAAGTAAGCATAACGGTAATATACCGTATCACAGTTATACGTATGGCGAACTAGCCTCTGAAGTGGTAACTGCTGGAATCCTTCTTTGCAGTGAATTAAAAATTCATAAGCAAAAGCAGAAGGAACGGTTCTATGAAAAACAAATTCTTGGAAGCTTTTGTGAACAGTATGGACTACCACCTCTTAAATTTCCGCCAATGAAATTTACGGGGGGAAGGAGGAAGGAGTTTAATGTTTGTTATACATTAGATGCGCTAGCTTCCCCTATTTAGCTTCCCCTATTGGTATCAGAGCCTTGGTGAGAACCCATTCTTAATTAGTTCTAGTGAAACCCAAGTCGCATATCCGTTTGCCAAAAAACCAGAAGGTGTGGGCATGTTTGGAGTAAATCGTTGACAGTGATCTAGAGCTAAGATGGAAAGGCTGTTTGAATCTCTCTCTGGTAGATCTAGGAGTTCTAGCAACAACAAAAGAAAAGCCACTGGAAAAAGGAGAAAGCTCCAGGACAAAGTTTAAGAGCACTAAAGAAAGTAGTGACTCAGATTACGAGGACTTGCTGTCAGATTCCCTCTTTCAAGATAACCAGGACCCAGATGGGCCAGACGAAGCCACTTGGCCTTAGTGGACACCGTACTACTAAAAGCATATTCCAAAAAGATAAGAAAGAAAATAAAGATAAAAACCCTGATGAACGCCATGACGACATCAAGATTCCTTCAGGCTCTATAAAAGGATGGTTAAGCTCAGAGGCAAGCAACATCGAAAAATCTCAAGAGCAAAAAATTTCTCTCTGTAATACTAGTTTAGAATTCCTTTGTAATCTTTCCTATACTTATCTTTTTCATGAATGAAAAATTCCTTTCCTAAGTTTGATCGCCGATCTCTTAGAAAGAAACTATCTCAAATCTCTCTCAAATCTGAAACAACAAAAATATACCGAAAAAGAAATCTTCCTGTCAACGAATTAATTGGTGTGAAAGATACTCTTGGAGAACCTTCTGGAAAATTTGATTATCTGGTCTGGTACACTAAACCAGAATCTGTAGAAACTCCTTTCTCTGAAATCATACCAACAGGTTGGGGAGAAGAATTTCAGCAAGAAGATATTGTAAGTTATTTATTTTAATGTCAGATAATATTTTAGGTACTATTAGAAGATTAGTTTTAATAGATTTAACAAATCGACAAGAAGTATTAAGATTCAGAGAAGAGTTAGTTGCAGAAGGTAGAGAATTATATAATTACCATGTTAATCATAATGAACACTGTGACTGTAGAGAGTATCAAACAACTCTAAGATTATTTAACTTCATTCTTAATTATCTATATCAGCTTTTGAGAAGTAATAATTTTTAAATTCTTATACCATACTTCTTTGGTATATAGACTGGAATACTGAGATAGTCTTAATCCGGCAACTGGTGTGCCGTAGAGACCACTTGAGATACAACGTCACGTACCATTGAAGGATTATTGTTTAATGTTTGTTATACATTAGATGCGCTAGCTTCCCCTATTTAGCTTTCCCTATTGGTATAAGGAGGATAACATTCGCCACCGTCATCAAACGAAACGCTTTCACAGAGACAAGCGTCCTTACAAAGAAAAACATAAAAGATTCCAAAAGCCAGAAAAGAGTCAAAAGCCAAAAGAAAAAAGGAAGCCTAATCAAGGCAAAGCAAAGAAAACTATAGTCTGCTACAGATGTAGAAAAGTAGGACACTATGCCAACAAGTGTCGAGTGAAGCAGCAAATCCAAGCATTAACGATTGAAGAGGATTTAAAAGAAGCATTGGCAAAAATTTTGCTATATGAAATGGATTCGAAGCAAAAAGTAATGGCATTCAATGCTCTCAACTACACAACAAAAGAAGAGGAAAGTAGTACAAAAGAAGATGAGGAACATAAAGAAGGATGCGAAGGAAACTGCGATTACTATAAGTCGCTGTGTGCCATGAATGGTCTCTTGGTACTAACAAGGGAAGATAATCTCATTCTGGATCTAATTGATAACATTGAAAATCCAGAAAAGAAAAGAGAGAAGCTGGAGCCTTATATCAATCTTTATAAAGATAAAGATTCCAGTACATCCACATATAATCCGATAGAAAAGAAAATTGATAGCAAGCAGTATCCTTATGACCTAAAGGAGATCTTGGAAAGAGTTAAAAACTCAAAGAGACAGAAAGAACCAACAGTGACAGAATTAAGATCGAAACTCAACTCGGTAAAAACTGAGATCAAAGAGCTGAAAGAAAGGATAAATATCGTAGAGCTGTTAAATGAACAGCAACAATTAGCCATAGAAGAACTAGAAGAAGAACATTCGAAAGCAGAAGTCAAAGATGTCAACAACCTCCATTATATTAACATGACTAACAGGGTAATCACCCACAAGTGGCACACAAAGGTAACAATAGTGGTGCATAAGGAATACTTATTTGAAACAAATGCATTGATCGACTCTGGAGCTGACCTAAACTGCATTAATGAAGGATTAGTCCTTTCCAAATATTTCTCAAAAACAGTTGAGGAATTGCATACTGCAGATGGGAGCAAAATGACAGTAAGGTACAAATTGAAAGACACCGCTATCTGCAACCAAGGTATTTGTTTCGAAATCCCTTTTCTAATGGTAAAAGGATTATCTCATCCTGTTACCTTAGGGAATCCTTTCTTGCATATGCTGTATCCTATCCAGCAAGTAACTAAAGAAGGAATAAGTACGGTGATAAATGGAAAGGTAATTACCTTCTATTTCACTTCTCAACCAAAGGTAAGAGAGATAGATGTGCTAAAAAGCACTGTAGAAAGTAAAACTAAATTTATCAACTCCTTAAAACAAGTGGTAGTCCACAAAAGTATAGAAGAAAGGCTAAAAGAGCCTAAAATCCAGCAAAGGATTAAAATAATCCAAGAAGAGATGCTAAATAGTATTTGTGCTGAAAGCCCAGATGCATTCTGGAGTAGGAAAAAACATGTGGTAAATTTGCCATATGAGCCAGAGTTCACTAGAAAGGCTATCCCTACTAAAGCTAGACGAATAGCTGTGGGACCAAGACACCTGAAGATTTGTAAAAATGAAATTGCTGAGTTGGAAGCAAAAGGGCTAATAAGGAAAAGCTGTAGCCCATGGGGCTTTCCAGCGTTTTATGTGGAAAACACTGTCGAATTAGAAAGAGGTGTCCCTAGACTAGTCATAAACTACAAGCCCTTAAATAAGACACTTAGATGGGTTCGATATCCCTTGCCTAATAAAAGAGATCTGTTAAACAGACTCTATGAGGCCACTATCTTCTCGAAATTTGACATGAAATCTGGATACTGGCAAATCCAGATTGCCGAGGAAGATAAGTATAAGACGTCATTCACAGTGCCTTTTAGGCATTATGAATCGAACGTCATGCCATTTGGGTTAAAAAATGCCCCTTCGGAGTTCCAGAAGATAATGAATGAAATCTTCAACGCTTATTCAGCGTTTTCTATAGTCTATATAGATGATGTCTTAATTTTCTCTAAGACTATAGATAAGCATTTCAAGCATTTAAAAATGTTTGAAAAGATCGTTAAATTAAACGGTCTAGTTGTCTCACCAAAAAAGATAAAAATCTTTCAAACTGAGATTCGGTTTTTAGGACACAACATTGCTAAGGGAACTATTATTCCTATAAATAGAGCTATAGAGTTTGCTAGTAAATTTTCAGATGAAATTAAAGAAAAAACTCAACTGCAATGGTTTTTAGGGAGTCTGAATTATGTAGCTGACTTCTATAAAACGTAGCTCAAGATGCCAAGCCTATATTTCAAAGATTCAAAAAGAATCCCCCTGAGTGGACCAATGAATGTACCTTAGTAGTAAACGGATTAAAGCAAGGGTAAAGACCCTTCCATGTTTAGCCATTCCACACCTTGAGTAAGATTCACTAGTGGTATATGGGTAGGGCCAAGAGTAAATTACTCTACTGTAAAGAAAAAAATTCTTTCAATAGTCCTATGTGTTCAAAAATTTGAATCTTATTTATTAAATCAGAAATTCCTAATCAGGATTGATTGCAAAAGTGCAAAAGAAATACTCCTTAAAGATGTTAAAAACATCGCCTCCAAGCAAATCTTTGCTAGGTGGTAAGCTATTTTATCTGTCTTCGATTTTGACATTGAATTCATAAAAGGAGAGACAAATTCATTGCCTGATTTTTTAACCAGAGAATTTCTTACAGGAAATGAATTCAAGGACTTCGGCCAAAAGACAGCATGAGGAGTCACCACCCCCACCAGTTAAAGAATCAGATCGGGTCAGAGACGATGCTTATAAAATAAGCATTAAGCCGGTAAATGATAAAGAGGCAAATTACCCTTATATCCCTATCAGCTATTATGTTCTAAATTCTATTGAAAAAAGATATGAGAACTTAAACCCATATGAAATAGCTGATTATTATACAGAACACCATTCAACAGTACCATTTCTTCCAAAGGCTTTTGATTATTATCAAGCCATACTCACAGAAACTGTATTTGTTGAAATTGCACCCACTGAGAGAACTTGTAACAGCCCGGCCCTCTTACCGGCACTGTTACCGCTCACGGCCCAGGGCTATCCCTCGCCTGGCCTCTTGCCACCTCGGGCTTTTCACTGGCGTCGTGAGCAGCTCTTAACATCCCTTCACCCTCACGGGTTCCAGGCAGGATTTGTCCCCTTGGGTTCTCGTCAAACGCATCCTTCCCCAAGTGGATTTGGCCCAAATTTCCCTTTGGAAATTAGGTCGCCTCCCCCACTGCTCAAACCCTTGACCTCCCACTTTAAGGGAATAGTCTGGTGAGAGTGAGTACCAACTTGGGCCAAATCCACTTGGGGAAGGATGCGTTTGACGAGAACCCAAGGGGACAAATCCTGCCTGGAACCCGTGAGGGTGAAGGGATGTTAAGAGCTGCTCACGACGCCAGTGGAAAGCCCGAGGTGGCAAGAGGCCAGGCGAGGGATAGCCCTGGGCCGTGAGCGGTAACAGTGCCGGTAAGAGGGCCGGGCTGTTACAGAACTAGTCATCAATGGGCTTATAGTAAGTTCATAATAAAAAGCATTCTAACCAGTGAACAATGGGGTGATTCTCTCTTTAAACAAAGAGAGTTGAGATATGGGAAACCAAGGTGATATAGTTACTTTGATTATATCCAGGCCTGGACTGGAGCTCTGTTATATGAAAATAGACAGAAAAAATTCAGTTGGTTTATCTAGTTTTGAAAAGGAAATTAAAGAATTTCCTCCCTGGTTCATGAATGGTTTTTCAATTGGAGAATCTTCCCAATAATTCTACCAGATAAGGTAAGGACTATTTATGAACAGTTTGCAGAGATTAATAAATCTCTACCAAATCTCAGACTTGAATTTACGATACGGTATAAAGTACCATGGATCGCCAGATGGGATTATATATTAACTGCCAAAAAACCCAAAAAATTTAATGAATTTGCCATTAATAATGTAAAATAGTTAACAAGGAGGGTAATGATAAAATGGTGGCACAAATTCGAACTTTTTGGTAATTTTTCAGTATTTCACCATATGAGAATTATCCACCTGGTCAAACAACCAGAAGAATCTTCTGAAAAGTCAAAAATGACTCGATTACTCAAGGAGTTATTTCACTCCATTCCACAAGAAGAACTAAAGAAGCGCCTATCACTAGCGCTTGAAGAATTAAGCGACACTGCAACAACAAAAGAAAAGCCACTGGAAAAAGGAGAAAGCTTCAGGACAAAGTTCAAGCGCACTAAAGAAAGTAGTGACTCAGATGACGAGGACTTGTTGTCAGATTCCCTCTTTCAAGATAGCCAGGACCCAAACGAGCCAGACGAAGCCACTTGGCCTTAGTGGACACCGCACTACTAAAAGCAGATTCCAAGAAGATAAGAAAGAAAATAAAGACAAAAACCCTGATGAACGCTATGACGACATCAAGATTCCTTCAGGCTGTATAAAAGGATGGTTAAGCTCAGAGGCAAGGTGTAAGAATTAAAAATTATTATTTCTTAATAATTGATACAGATAATTTAAAATAACATTAAACAAAGCTAAAGTCCTCTGGTACTCTCTACAGTCACAATATTCATTATGATTGACAACATGATAATTATATAGTTCTCGTCCTTCACTGATTAATTCATTCCTAAAACTTAATACTTCTTGTTGGTTAGTCAGATCTATTAAAACTAGTTTTCTAATAGCAGATAGAATATTATCAGTCATATAAACTTACTAGATTATCTCCGGTTTTGAACTCTTTTTCCCAACTAGTTGGTTTGATGGAGGAGAAGGGAGTGTCTGCAGATTCTAGTTTGGTGTACCAGACTAGATAATCGAACTTTTCTGATGGATCTCCAAGAGTATCTCTTGCTCAGATAAGCTCATTTACAGAAAGATTCCTCTTTCTGTATATTTTTGTTGTTTCAGTTTTGAGAGAGAGTTGGGATAATTTCTTTCCAATAGAACGATACTCAAAGGTTTTAAAAGTATTATTCATTCATGAAGAGAAAGATACAAGATGAAATTCACACTCAAACACAATACACTCAAAATGAAACTCACACTCACACTGAGGATTTACAGAGAAATTTTATTTCTACAATTTTCTTCGATGCCAATTCTAGGAGCCTGGTTGTTCTTTTATAGTGCCCAAAGGAATCTTACTGACGTCATTGCGTTCCTCACAAACTTTAACTTTATTCTAGTGCTCTTATCCTTTCTTATCTTCAAGAATCTGCTTTTGATAGTGTGTTGTCTGTTATGGCCAGGTGGCTTCATCTGGTTCATTAGGATCCTGGCTGTCTTGAAAGATAGCTTCTGATAGCATGTCATCATCATCTGAGTCATTGCTTTTTCTTGTGCGGTCAAATTTGGTTCTCGAGCATTCTCCTTTTTCTTTATGCTTTCCACTAGAGGCTTCATTGTCGCTTAGTTCTTCAAGAGCTAGTGACAGACGCTTTTTCAATTCTTCTCTTGGGATGGAGTGGAATAACTCCTTCAGTAACTGGGTCATTTTAGAAGTTTCAGAAGGTTCTTCTGGTTTTTTAACATATTAATTAACCCTTTGTAGCAAAAGACTGATGATTTGCTAAAGAAATCAAATTTGTCCCACCACTTAACCATTACCCTTTGAGTTAACCACTGGACATTATTAATGGAAAACTCATTAAATTTTTTAGATTTTTTAGTAGTGATCATGTAATCCCATCTAGCAATCCAAGGTATTTTATACCCAATTGTGAAATCCAGTCTAGGGTCTTTAAGAGATTGATTAATCTCAGCAAACTGTTCATAAACAGTTCTTACTTTATATGGTAACATTATCAGGAAAATCCCCCAATTGAAAAACCATTCATGGAACCATGGAGGAAATTCTTTAATGTCTTTATCTAATTGGAACTGAATAAACCAGCTGAACTTTCTCTGCCTGTTTTCATATAAGAGTGCTCCAATCCAAGCTTGAATATAGTCGAAATAACTATACCAACGAGGCTTTCTATATTTGAGTTCTCTTTGTTTAAAGAGAGAGTCACCCCATTCATTACTGGTTATAATTTTTCTGATAATAAATTTACTGTAAGCCCATTGGTGACCTGTTCTTTCAGTTGGAGCAATTTCAACAAATTCAGTTTCTGTCAGGATGGCTTGATAATAATCAAAAGCCTTAGGAAGGAATGGGACTACTGAATGGTCTTCAGTGTATTGTTTAGCTAGCTCATAAGGCTCGAAATCCTCATATCTTTTCTCGATGGGATTTAAGATGTAATAACTGATGGGAATGTAAGGGTAATTTACCTCTTTTTCATTTACAGGCTTGATGCTTATTTTGTAAGCATCATCTCTGACCCGATCCGATTCTTTAACCGGCGGAGGCTATGATTCTTCATGCTGTCTTTTGGCCGGAGTCCTGGAACTCATTTCCTGTGAAAACTTCTCTTGTTAAAAAATCAGGTAATGAATTAGACTTTCCTTTTATAAATTCTATATCAAAATCAAAGACAGACAGGATAGCTTGCCATCTAGCAAAAATTTGCTTAGAGGTGATGTTTTTAACATCTTTTAGGAGAATTTCCTTGGCACTTTTGCAATCGATCCTAATTAGGAATCTCTGATTCAATAAATCAGATTCAAATTTCTGAACACACAAAACTATAGAAAGAATTTCTTTCTTTACTGTAGAGTAATTTACTCTAGGTCCTATCCAAATCCCACTAGTGAATCTAACAAGTGTTTCCTTATTATTAATCCTTTGTTTAAGGATTCCACCGTACCCTTTATCTGAAGCATCAGTCTCTACTATTTTAAAGGAGTCTGGGTGAGGAATGGCCAGACAAGGTAGGGTTTTTACCCTATCCTTAATCTTTCTTACAGCTAAAGTGCATTCTTTAGTCCATTCAGGAGGGTTCTTTTTTAACCTTTGAAACATGGGCTTTGCATCATGAGCTAAATTTTTATAAAAATCAGCTACATAATTAAGATTTCGTAAGAACCTCTGTAACTGGGTTTTCTCTCTTATTTCATCTGGGAATTTGATGACAAATTCTATTGCTCTATTTATGGGGATGATAGTTCCTTTGGCAATATTATGCCCTAGAAACCAAATTTCGGTTTGGAAGATTTTTATCTTCTTTGCTGAGACCACTAGACTGTTTAATTTAACGATCTTTGCAAACATTTTTAAATGTTTGAAGTGTTGATCTATAGTCTTGGAGAAGATTAAGACATCATCTATGTAGACTATGGAGAACGTTGAATAAACGTTAAAAATCTCATTCATGATTCTTTGAAATTCTGAAGGGGCATTTTTTAATCCAAACGGCATAACATTCCACTCGTAATGCCCAAAGGGTACTGTGAATGCTGTTTTGTACTTGTCTTCCTCAGCAATTTGGATTTGCCAATACCCTGACTTCATATCGAACTTCGAAAAAATAGTTGCCTCATAGAGTCTGTTCAACAGATCTCGTTTATTAGGCAAAGGGTATCTAATCCATCTAAGCGCCTTATTTAAGGGCTTATAATTTATTACCAATCTAGGGACACCCCTTTCTAATTCAGCAGCATTTTCAACATAAAATGCTGAGCAACTCCATAGCCTACTGCTCTTCCTAATTAGCCCTTTTGCTTATAGCTCTGCTATTTTCCTTTTGCAAATTTCTCTACCTCCTGTTTTAAGGAGTTAATAAATTTTGTTTTACTTTCTACTGTGTTTTTTAACACATCTATTTCCCTTACCCTTGGTTGAGTTGCAAAATGGAAGGTGATTACCTTTCCATTTATTTATGTGCTAATACCTTCTTTAGTTATCTGCTGAATAGGGTATAGCATATGCAAGAAAGGGTTTCCTAAGATAACAGGATGAGATAATCCTAGAAGAAATGATAAACAGCATTGGTGCTGAAAGCCCAGATGCATTTTGGACTAGAAAAAAACATGTGGTAAATTTACCATATGAGCCGGGATTCTCGGAAAGGGCTATACCCACAAAAGCTAGGCCCATAGCAATGGGGCCAAGACACCTAGAAATTTGCAAAAGGAAAATAGCAGAGCTAGAAGCAAAAGGGCTAATTAGGAAGAGCAGTAGCCCATGGAGTTGCCCAGCGTTTTATGTTGAAAATGCTGTTGAATTAGAAAGGGGTGTCCCTAGATTGGTAATAAATTATAAGCCCTTAAATAAGGCGCTTAGATGGATTAGATACCCTTTGCCTAATAAACGAGATCTGTTGAACAGACTCTTTGAGACAACTATTTTTTCGAAGTTCAATATGAAGTCAGGGTATTGGCAAATCCAAATTGCTGAGGAAGACAAGTACAAAACAGCATTCACAGTACCCTTTGGACATTACGAGTGGAATGTTATGCCGTTTGGATTAAAAAATGCCCCTTCAGAATTTCAGAGAATCATGAATGAGATTTTTAACATTTATTTAACGTTCTCCATAGTCTACATAGATGATGTCTTAATCTTCTCCAAGACTATAGATCAACACTTCAAACATTTAAAAGTGTTTGCAAAGATCGTTAAATTAAACGGTCTAGTGGTCTCAGCAAAGAAGATAAAAATCTTCCAAACCGAAATTCGGTTTCTAGGGCATAATATTGCCAAAGGAACTATCATCCCCATAAATAGAGCAATAGAATTTGCTAGCAAATTCCCAGATGAAATAAGAGAGAAAACCCAGTTACAGAGGTTCTTAGGAAGTCTTAATTATGTAGTTGATTTTTATAAAAATTTAGCTCATGATGCAAAGCCCCTGTTTCAAAGGTTAAAAAAGAACCCTCCTGAATGGACTAAAGAATGCACTTTAGCTGTAAGAAAGATTAAGGATAGGGTAAAAACCCTACCTTGTCTGGCCATTCCTCACCCAGAATCCTTTAAAATAGTAGAGACTGATGTTTCAGATAAAGGGTATGGTGGAATCCTTAAACAAAGGATTAATAATAAGGAAACACTTGTTAGATTCACTAGTGGGATTTGGGTAGGACCTAGAGTAAATTACTCTACAGTAAAGAAAGAAATTCTTTCTATAGTTCTGTGTGTTCAGAAATTTGAATCTGATTTATTGAATCAGAGATTCCTAATTAGGATCGATTGCAAAAGTGCCAAGGAAATTCTCCTAAAAGATGATCGCCTCGAAGCAAATTTTTTCTAGATGGCAAGCTATCCTGTTTGTCTTTGATTTTGATATAGAATTTATAAAAGGAGAGTCTAATTCATTACCTGATTTTTTAACAAGAGAATTTCTCACAGGAAATGAATTCCAGGACTCCGGCCAAAAGACAGCATGAAGAATCACAGCCTCCGCCGGTTAAAGAATCGGATCGGGTCAGAGATGATGCTTACAAAATAAGCATCAAGCCTGAAAATGAAAAAGAGGTAAATTACCCTTACATTCCTATCAGTTATTACATCTTAAATCCCATCGAGAAAAGATATGAGGGTTTAGAGCCTTATGAAATAGCTAAACAATACACTGAAGACCATTCAGCAGTCCCATTCCTTCCTAAGGCTTTTGATTATTATCAAGCCATCCTGACAGAAACTGAATCTGTTGAAATTGCTCCAATTGAAAGAACAGGTCACCAATGGGCTTACAGTAAATTTATTATCAGAAAAATTATAACCAGTAATGAATGGGGTGACTCTCTCTTTAAACAAAGAGAACTCAAATATAGAAAGCCTCGCTGGTATAGTTATTTCGACTATATTCAAGCTTGGACTGGAGCACTCTTATATGAAAACAGGCAGAGAAGGTTCAGCTGGTTTATTCAGTTCCAATTAGATAAAGACATTAAAGAATTTCCTCCATGGTTCCATGAATGGTTTTTCAATTGGGGGATTTTTCCGATAATGTTACCAGATAAAGTAAGAACTGTTTATAAACAGTGTGCTGAGATTAATCAATCTCTTAAAGACCCTAGACTGGATTTCACAATTGGGTATAAAATACCTTGGATTGCTAGATGGGATTACATGATCAACACTAAAAAATCTAAAAAATTTAATGAGTTTTCCATTAATAATGTCCAGTGGTTAACTCAAAGGGTAATGGTTAAGTGGTGGGACAAATTTGATTTCTTTAGCAAATCATCAGTCCTTTGCTACAAAGGGTTAATTAATCTGGTTAAAAAACCAGAAGAACCTTCTAAAACTTCCAAAATGACCCATTTACTGAAGGAGTTATTCCACTCCATCCCAAGAGAAGAATTGAAAAAGCGTCTGTCACTAGCTCTTGAAGAACTAAGCGACAATGAAGCCTCTAGTGGAAAGCATAAAGAAAAAGGAGAATGCTCGAGAACCAAATTTGACCGCACAAGAAAAAGCAATGACTCAGATGATGATGACATGTTATCAGAAGCTATCTTTCAAGACAGCCAGGACCCTAATGAACCAGATGAAGCCACCTGGCCATAACAGACAACACACTATCAAAAGCAGATTCTTGAAGATAAGAAAGGATAAGAGCACTATAATAAAGTTAAAGTTTGTGACGAACGCAATGACGTCAGCAAGATTCCTTTGGGCACTATAAAAGAACAACCAGGCTCCTAGAACTGGTATCGAAGAAAATTGTAGAAATAAAATTTCTCTGTAAATCCTCAGTGTGAGTGTGAGTTTCATTTTGAGTGTATTGTGTTTGAGTGTGAATTTCATCTTGTATCTTTCTCTTCATGAATGAACAATACTTTTAAAACCTTTGAGCATCGTTCTATTGGAAAGAAATTATCCCAACTCTCTCTCAAAACTGAAACAGCAAAAATATACAGAAAGAGGAATCTTTCTGTAAACGAGCTTATCGGAGCCAGAGATACTCTTGGAGAGCCATCAGGAAAGTTCGATTATCTAGTCTGGTATACCAAACCAGAATCTGCACACACTCCCTTCTCCTCCATCAAACTAACTGGTTGGGGAAAAGAGTTCGAAATTGGAGATAATCTAGTAAGTTTATATGACTGATAATATTCTATCTGCTATTAGAAAACTAGATTTAATAGATCTGACTAACCAACAAGAAGTATTAAGTTTTAGGAATGAATTAATCAGTGAAGGACGAGAACTATATAATTATCATGCTGTCAATCATAATGAATATTGTGACTGTAGAGAGTACCAGAGGACTTTAGCTTTGTTTAATGTTATTTTAAATTATCTGTATCAATTATTAAGAAATAATAATTTTTAATTCTTACACCACACTTCTTTGGTATATAGACTGAAAACCCAGACTTCTTTAACCCGGCAATAGCACTCCCTGCCGTAGAAGAGACATGGGTGTAACAACGTCACGTACCACTGAATTATAATATATTTTCCTTAAGGGCTAAATTAGCATAACAATTGACTGAACTAGTTGCGCTAGCTTCCCCTATTGGTATTGTTGGAGGTGTTTTTGCGCTAGCTTCCCCTATTGGTATCAGAGCCTTGGTGAGAATCCATTCTTAATTAGTTCTAGTGAAACCCAAGTCGCATATCCATTTGCCAAAAAACCAGAAGGTGTGGGCGTGTTTGGAGTAAATCATTGACAGTGATCTAGAGCTAAGATGGAAAGGCTGTTTGAATCTCTCTCTGGTAGATCTATGAGTTCTAGCTCTTCTAAATCTTCATCTAAAAAATCCACAAAAAATAAAGAAATTTTATTAGCCCCAGATCTAGATACTAGCTTAAATAATTGGGAGTTACCTCCTATTTCCTCAGATCTTATTTATAAATCTAATTTTATGTATAAATCTGACTATGTGATTAAGACTGTAGAACATGTAACTCTTGTACATGGAGACATGCAGTCTCTGAATCTGCTCTCTGAAGAACTAGTAAAAAAACATCAAGAAAAATATTTATTCCTTCATATAGGAATGATACAAGTGGCCGTAAAACCAGCAACAAGGCTAGGGCTTAATATAGCTGCTATGCTGTGTGTTCGAGACAAGAGGCACCTCAAGTTCAATGACTCCTTATTAGGAGTAGTAGAGTCCTCTCTTTGTGACGGACCTATATTCTTTCAGTGCTATCCGAATCTCATCTTGTCTCTCACAGATCCACACATCTTACAGACTCTGATCTTAGACGTCAAGACAATGGGATATGATATGCTGCCAGGATCAGAAAATTTAATCCTAATATATAGGATTCATTACAAAGCTATGAATACAATAGTCCCTAATTTAAGGGATAAGGCTACTAAGCTAATTTCTCCAAAAGGAACTACCACTCTGTTTGTGACTAATATGTCAAAAGGGAATTTAATAATTCCAAAATCTATTCAATGGGATCAGGTAAATTTGGCTGACAGCTGGATTCTTGAGGAAGCTGCACCACCAAAAAAGGAAGAATCGACTACTGTTCAGTCGATAGTATAGACAAATGAAGGATCAGTAGCCATCTCCTTCGCCAGAAGTAGGAGTCTAGGAGGAAGAAGATCCTACTCAGGTGCATCTCTGATGCCAGAACCATTACCTCCATGGTCTTCAGTATATACTCCTATCCAAAGGAGTAATTCTGTTATTGGAGTTCGAAGAACTGAAGAACAAGTAGCTAATCCAGTCTATGAAATGCCTCAAAGCCCAACTCCATCCGATATGGGCTATGATACTGAAAGTGTGCTCTTCAGATCATTCAAAATCATGATACTTGAAAAGAAGAAACACCATTCGAAAAATGGTTCAGTATGGAGATTTCCAATAGAGAACAGAAATTATGGCGGAGAAAATATGGTGTGTATAAGAATCAGAAGTAGGGAAGTAAAGACTTTCCTAAGTTCATACATCACTGTTTTACTCTACTTAAAAAACCATACCCCAACTTTGAAGACATCTCCTTTCTAACCACCCTAGAATCCAATTACAAAACCTTTATAAATCCCTAAGGAAAAATTCTCAAAGACATGCATCCACCCTTAACAGACCTCATCTATCAACCCACAGAGAACTCTAAAGTGGAGTGCATCCCCTTTTCACATGACAATAGTGAAAATCCTGCTGCTCGGCAACAAAACTTCACCAATCTAATCCTTCATACAATTGGGCAATAGTTGAGCAGAGTTGAGAATCAAGTCTCAAAGATAGCAGCTCAACCATCAGGAGTAGACATTCTTCCACAAAAGGAAAAGGCAGAATCATCAGACACTAAAATGGAAGAAAAGGTTTTATTTAAACCCATGGATAGTAAGAGCATCAACATCAAGCTAGACAAAAAAGAAGAAATGCTGGAAGAATTAACCAAAAGATTGGCTAAACTAGGATTAAAAGAAGATACAAAGAAGAAATCGATTGTTCCATTAACTATGGAATCTGAGATCGAGATAGAAGAAAAAGAAAAGCAAAATGAAGAAGAAGAACTTGCTCAGCTCGAATCTATGCTACAAGAAATAGAACCAGCTGAAGTAAATAGGATAAAGTATCCTAAAGCACAGGCAACAATGGACTTGAAGCCATATTACCCTAGACCATCACCTATCAACTTGCAGTATGAAGATGTAAGCTATAATCCAGTACAAGTGGATGGATCTTCCATAATTGAATGGAACATTGATGGGTTATCTGATTATCAGATCAAAAATGTCTTTCAATACATGACCATGCATGCTACAGCCTGTCGAGCTAAGGGTAATGATGACCCTGCTACAGCAAGAGCCCTAATATCAGGGTTCAGTGGCCAACTGAAAGGTTGGTGGGACTTCTCAGTCTCAAATGAAGGGAAAGCTCAAATATTCAATATGAATAAACAAGAAGGAGAACGACAAGTACCAGACGTCGTCAACACCCTATTATATACTATAGGGTTGCACTTTATTGGATCAGTAAGTATGTTTACTGACGGAGCACAAGAGCAGTTAATAAATCTGCGATGTCCAGATCTATCTCATTTCAAATGGTATAAAGATGCCTTCTTCTCTCTGGTCTTTACCAGAGAAGATAGCCAGAATAATGTCTGGAAAAAAAATTCTTGGCAGGCCTTCCCGCACTCTTCGCTGAATGAGTACGTGATCAAATACGAAGTAAGCATAACGGTAATATACCGTATCACAGTTATACGTATGGCGAACTAGCCTCTGAAGTGGTAACTGCTGGAATCCTTCTTTGCAATGAATTAAAAATTCATAAGCAAATGCAGAAGGAACAGTTCTATGGAAAACAAATTCTTGGAAGCTTTTGTGAACAGTATGGACTACCACCTCTTAAATTTCCGCCAACGAAATTTACGGGGGGAAGGAGGAAGGAGGATAACATTCGCCACCGTCATCAAACGAAACACTTTCACAGAGACAAAGGTCCTTACAAAGAAAAACATAAAAGATTCCAGAAGCCAGAAAAGAGTCATAAGCCAAAAGAAAAAAGGAAGCCTAATCAAGGCAAAGCAGAGAAAACTATAGTCTGCTACAGATGTGGAAAAGTAGGACACTATGCCAACACACAGCATAGCGGCTGTATTAAGCCCTAGCCTTGTTGTCGGTTTTACCGCCACTTGTATCATTCCTATATGAAGGAATAAATACTTTTCTTGATGTTTTTTTACTAGTTCTTCAGAGAGCAGATTCAGAGACTGCATGTCTCCATGTACAGGAGTTGCCTGTTCTACAATCTTAATCACATAGTCAGATTTATACATAAAATTAGATTTATAAATAAGATCTGAGGAAATAGGAGGTAACTCCCAATTATTTAAGCTAGTATCTAGATCTGGGGCTAACAAAACTTCTTTATTTTTTGTGGATTTCTTAGATGAAGATTTAGAAGAGCTAGAACTCCTAGATCTACCAGAGAGAGATTCAAACAGCCTTTCCATCTTAGCTCTAGATCACTGTCAACGATTTACTCCAAACACGCCCACACCTTCTGTTTTTTTGGCAAACGGATACGCGACTTGGGTTTCATTAGAACTAATTAAGAATTGGTTCTCACCAAGGCTCTGATACCCATAGGGGAAGCTAAATAAGGGAAGCTAGCGCATCTAATGTATAACAAACATTAAACAATAATCCTTCAATGGTACATAACGTTGTATCTCAAGTGGTCTTTACGGCACACCAGTTACCGGATTAAGACTATCTGAGTATTCCAGTCTATATACCAAAGAAGTGTGGTATAAGAATTTAAAAATTATTACTTCTCAAAAGCTGATATAGATAATTAAGAATGCTGTTAAATAATCTTAGAGTTCTTTGATACTCTCTACAGTCACAGTGTTCATTATGATTAACAACATGGTAATTATATAATTCTCTACCTTCTGCAACTAACTCTTCTTTGAATCTTAATACTTCTTGTCGATTTGTTAAATCTATTAAAACTAATCTTCTAATAGTACCTAAAATATTATCTGACATTAAAATAAATAACTTACAATATCTTCTTGCTGAAATTCTTCTCCCCAACCTGTTGGTATGATTTCAGAGAAAGGAGTTTCTACAGATTCTGGTTTAGTGTACCAGACCAGATAATCAAATTTTCCAGAAGGTTCTCCAAGAGTATCTTTCACACCAATTAATTCGTTGACAGGAAGATTTCTTTTTTGGTATATTTTTGCTGTTTCAGATTTTAGAGAGATTTGAGATAGTTTCTTTTCAAGAGATCGGTGATCAAACTTAGGAAATGAATTTTTCATTCATGAAAAAGATAAGTACAACAAAGATTACAAAGGAATTCTAAACTAGTATTACAGAGAGAAAGTTTTTTCTCTTAGGATTTTTCGATGTTGTTTGCCTCTGAGCTTAACCATCCTTTTATAGACCTTGAAGGAATCTTGATGTTGTCATGGCGTTCGTCAGGGTTTTTGTCTTTATTTTCTTTCTTATCTTCTTGGAATCTGCTTTTAGTAGTGCGGTGTCCACTAAGGCCAAGTGGCTTCGTTTGGCTCATCTGGGTCCTGACTATCTTGAAAGAGGGAATCTGACAGCAAGTCCTCGTCATCTGAGTCACTACTTTCTTTAGTGCACTTGAACTTTGCCCTGGAGCTTTCTCCTTTTTCCAGTGGCTTTTCTTTTGTTGTTGCAGTGTCGCTTAATTCTTCAAGCGCTAGTGATAGGCGCTTCTTCAACTCTTCCTGTGGAATGGAGTGAAATAACTCCTTGAGTAATCGAGTCATTTTTTACTTTTCAGAAGATTCTTCTGGTTGTTTAACCAGGTGGATAATTTTCATATGGTGAAATACTGAAAAATTACCAAAAAATTCGAACTTGTCCCACCATTTTATCATCACCCTCCTTGTTAACCATTTTACATTATTAATGGTAAATTCATTAAATTTTTTGGCTTTTTTGGCAGTTAATATATAATTCCATCTAGTGATCCATGATACTTTATACCGTATTGTAAATTCAAGTCTGAGATTTGGTAGAGATTTATTAATCTCTGCAAACTGTTCATAAACAGTCCTTACCTTATCTGATAAAATTATTGGAAAGATTCCCCAATTGAAAAACCATTCATGAAACCAGGGAGGAAATTCTTTAATTTCCTTTTCAAGCTGAAACTGGATAAATCAACTGAATTTTTTTCTGTCTATTTTCATATAACAGAGCTACAGTCCAGGCCTGGATATAATCAAAGTGACCATACCACCTTGGTTTCCCGTATCTCAACTCTCTTTGTTTAAAGAGAGAATCACCCCATTGTTCACTGGTTATGATGCTTTTTATAATGAACTTATTATAAGCCCATTGATGACCAGTTTTCTTAGTGGGTGCAATTTCAACAGATCCAGTTTATGTGAGTATGGCTTGATAACAATCAAAAGCCTTTGGAAGAAATGGTACTGCTGAATGGTGTTCTGTATAATAATCAGCTATTTCATATGGGTTTAAGTTCTCATATCTTTTTTCAATAGGATTTAGAACATAATAGTTGATAGGAATATAAGGGTAATTTACCTCTTTATCATTTACCGTCTTAATGCTTATTTTATAAGCATCGTCTCTGACCCGATCCGATTCTTTAACCGGTGGGGATGGTGACTCCTCATGCTGTCTTTTGGCCGGAGTCCTTGAACTCATTTCCTGTAAGAAATTCTATGGTTAAAAAATCAGGCAATGAATTTGTCTCTCTTTTTATAAATTCAATGTCAAAATTGAAAACAGATAAAATAGCTTGCCGCCTAGCAAAGATTTGCTTGGAGGCGATGTTTTTAACATCTTTAAAGAGTATTTCTTTTGCACTTTTGCAATCAATCCTGATTAAGAATTTCTTATTTAATAAATCAAATTCAAATTTTTGAACACATAAGACTATTGAAAGGATTTCTTTCTTTACAGTAGAGTAATTTACTCTAGGTCCCACCCATATGCCGCTAGTGAATCTTACTAAGGTTTCTTTAGCATTAATCCTTTGTTTAAGGATTCCTCCACACCCTTTTTTAGACGCATCTTTTTCGACTATTTTGAATGACTCAGGGTGTGGAATGGCTAAACATGGAAGGGTCTTTACCCTTTCTTTAATCGTTTAACTGCTAAGGTACATTCATTGGTCCACTCAGGGGGATTCTTTTTGAGTCTTTGAAAGAGTCATAAGCCAAAAGAAAAAAGGAAGCCTAATCAAGGCAAAGCAGAGAAAACTATAGTCTGCTACAGATGTGGAAAAGTAGGACACTATGCTAACAAGTGTCGAGTGAAGCAGCATATCCAAGCATTGACGATTGAAGAGGATTTAAAAGAAGCATTAGCAAAAATTTTGCTAAATGAAACGGATTCGGAGCAAGAAGTAGTGGCACTCAATGCTCTCGACTATACAACCGAAGAAGAGGAAAGTAGTACAGAAGAAGATGAGGAACAGAAAGAAGGATGCGAAGGAAACTGCGATTACTATAAGTCGTTGTGTGCCATGAATGGTCTCTTGGTACTAACAAGGGAAGATAATCTCATTCTGGATCTAATTGATAACATTGAAAATCCAGAAAAGAAAAGAGAGAAGCTAGAGACTTATATCAATCTTTATAAAGATAAAGATTCCAGTACATCCACATATAATCCGATAGAAAAGAAAATTGATAGCAAGCAGTCTCCTTATGACCTAAAGGAGATCTTGGAAAGAGTTAAAAACTCAAAGAGACAGAAAGAACCAACAGTAGTAGAATTAAGATCGAAACTCAACTCGGTAAAAATTGAGATCAAAGAGCTGAAAGAAAGGATAAATATCCTAGAGCTGTTAAATGAACAACAACAATTAGCCATAGAAGAACCAGAAGAAGAACATTCGAAAGCAGAAGTCAAAGGTGTCAACAACCTCCATTATATCAACATGACTGACAGGGTAATCACCCATAAGTGGCACACAAAGATAACAATAGTGGTGCACAAGGAATACTTATTTGAAACAAATGCATTGATCGACTCCGGAGCTGACCTAAACTGCATTAATGAAGGATTAGTCCTTTCCAAATATTTCTCAAAAACAGTTGAGGAATTGCATATTGCAGACGGGAGCAAAATGACAGTAAGGTACAAATTGAAAGACACTGCTATCTACAACCAAGGTATTTGTTTCGAAATCCCTTTCCTAATGGTAAAAGGATTATCTCATCATGTTATCTTAGGGAATCCTTTCTTGCATATGCTATATCCTATTCAGCAAGTAACTAAAGAAGGAATAAGTACGGTGATAAATAGAAAGGTAATTACCTTCCATTTCACTGCTCAACCAAAGGTAAGAGAGATAGATGTGCTAAAAAGCACTATAGAAAGTAAAACTAAATTTATCAACTCCTTAAAACAGGAGGTAGTCCACAAAAGTATAGAAGAGAGGTTAAAAGAGCCTAAAATCCAGCAAAGGATTAAAATAATCCAAGAAGCGATGCTAAATAGTATTTGTGCTGAAAGCCCATATGCATTCTGGACTAGGAAAAAACATGTAGTAAATTTGCCATATGAGCCCTAGTTCACTAAAAAGGCTATCCCTACTAAAGCTAGACGAATAGCTATGGGACCAAGACACCTGGAGATTTGTAAAAAGGAAATTGCTGAGTTGGAAGCAAAAGGGCTAATAAGGAAAAGCAGTAGCCATGGAGCTGTCCAGCGTTTTATGTGGAAAACGCTGCCGAATTAGAAAGAGGTGTCCCTAGACTAGTCATAAACTACAAGCCCTTAAATAAGGCGCTTAGATGGGTTCGATATCCCTTGCCTAATAAAAGAGATCTGTTAAACAGACTCTATGAGGCCACTATCTTCTCGAAATTTGATATGAAATCTGGATACTGGCAAATCCAAATTGTCGAGGAAGATAAGTATAAGACGGTATTCACAGTGCCTTTTGGGCATTATGAATGGAACGTCATGCCATTTGGGTTAAAAAATGCCCATTCGGAGTTCCAGAAGATAATGAATGAGATCTTCAACGCTTATTCAACGTTTTCTATAGTCTATAGTCCCTTTTGGACAGTATGAATGGAATGTGATTGTAACGACCCGAAAATCGGACCGCTACTGGCGCTAGGATCCAGATCGGCTTAAGGCCGCCGGGACCCGTAGCAAGCCTGACATATAACCTGTAAACCTGTATAATCTCATACATGATCAACAATATACATAAAAATTAAAACTTTTCTTTCCATTCATACACCAAACTCAACCTGTGCATGAACTGTACATAACATAAACATAACATTGATCCCTCTGTGGGATCTCATCAGTACCCCAGAGGGGTGGCATAACCTGTGTTGAGTTGGTTTACATAAACATCATAAAACATCTAAGATCATGTATTAAAAAGGGATAACATCATTCTATGGTCAAGCACACCTCTAACATCCAAAAACATCATCTCATTACATATCTATACTGTACTTTTACATTACATCATAAACATTTATCATGTCCATGCTAGCTATTACATAACTAAGACTTCATTACTCTATCCGGACTCCTGCTCTATCCTGTACCTGCAAGCCTGGGGGTAAAGGGAAGGGGGTGAGCTAAAAGCCCAGTGAGCAGAATAATAAAACATTTAAAACATATGATAACATGAAATGCATCACATCACATACAAGCCACATCAAGGGTAAACCTGTCACCAAATAGTCCCACATCATCTCTGTGCCAGGGCGTAGTCAAAGGCTCACTGGACTTGCTGTAAACATAACATAACTTACACTGCCCCAGGGCCTTATTAGGCACCTGGTCTTGGTGTCCCATTTAGTGCCAGGGCGTAGTCAAAGGCTCACTGGACTTTCTCATTTATGCCAGGGCGTAGTCAAAGGCTCATTGGACTTCCTGCCAAGGACTATCGGATCATCCAGCATTTACCCACATCAACAACATAATATGAAATGCAACATATTCGTGATTTCTAATGCAACCAACCTAAAATATCACATGGCATTCATGATGCGTGAATCATGCTAAAACATTCATTATTTATTTTGAAATCATAGAGAGTTATTCCACTCACCTCAACTAGCTCTGACCAAGACTGAAGCAGCCGACTCACTGCTGAGGTCCTCGGTTCCTCGGATCCGAACGTACACAGGTGGACTCAAATGAGGGACCAAACATGCTAGAACTTAACTCTAAAAACATCCCTCAAAAACCCCCTAAAACACCTCAAAACAATCATGCAAAACATACAAAGGAAGGCTGAACAGGGCACTTTCGGCGGCAGGTTCGGCGGCCGAAAGTCCCTCCAGAGCTGAAAGTCAGGCAGGTTCGGCGGCACCTTCGGCGGCCAAAACTCCCAGACAGAGGCAAAACTCATGCATGTTCGGCGGCACTTTCGGCGGCCGAAACTCCCAGACAGAGACGAAAGTCTCCTTTCGGGGGCAGGCTTCGGCAGCCGAAAGGCTTGCCTCCCAGCCATGTTCGGCGGCCGAAAGTCTTTCGGCTGCCGAACCTGGTTTCTGCCAAAGGGCAGAAACTTGGCTCCTCATGCACATTTGCCTCCCAAAACCATCCAACATGCATTTATCCTAATCTACAACATACATACTCAAGCATACAAGCTCCTAGGGGTTTCAAACCATCAAAAACCCCAACTACAACACATCAAGCATCCACATTGTTCAAGATCACACATTAAACCCATAAACATAACCATAACCTAAACATGCATTCTACCCCCCATAGATCTACTTAAAACTTACTTAAAACATGCAATGAGCTTAAGATCGGCTCTTACCTCTTAAAGATCGAGAGAGAGACGACCTAAAACTCGGAGGTGGGAGAAATTGGGTTCTTGAACCTCCAAGCTCCAAAACTTTGCTCAAAAGCTCAAATCTTCAAAATAAAGTTAAAACAAATGAAAATCTTGAAAGATCTAGAGGAAGAACATCAAAGATTGGTGAGGGACGGCAGAGAACTCACTTTGGCCGAAAATGGGAGAAAAGCTCGCCCGTTTTCAGCTAAGGGACCCTTTTATAGTGGCTGGCCAGACCACGTTCGGGGGCCGAACGTGCCTCCGCATGCATGCCATGTTCGGCGGCCGAACTTGAGGTTTGGCGGCCGAACCTGGACTCCCCTCACTTATGCCTTCGGGGGCCTAAGGCACACCCGAAATGCATGCATGTTCGGCGGCCGAACCTGGGTTTTCCTCCAAGGTTGTTTTCATGCAAAAATTCATTTTCTTTCTTGCTTAAAACCATAAAACACATTAAAACATTTTATGAAAACATGGTTTTACCCTTCTAGAGATCTCCGACATCTGAGATTCCACCGGACGGTTGGAATTCCGATACCGGAGTCTAGCCGGGTGTTACATTCTTCCCCCCTTAAGAACATTCGTCCCCGAATGTTCACCAAACAACACATAGCATGGCATACACATTACATACATACAAAGCATATAGAATTCAAGAAATACACATAAAGCTAACCTGAGAAGAGATAAAGGTACTACTGGAGCATGGACTCCCGTGTCTCCCAGGTGCACTCTTCCATATTGTGGTGGTTCCACAGGACTTTCACCATCGGGATTTCCTTGTTTCTCAGCTTCCTGATCTGGGTGTCTAGGATCCGTACTGGCTGCTCAACATAGGTGAGATCTTCTTGGATCTCCACATCTGGCTCACTAAGAACCTTGCCCGGATCTGACACGAACTTCCTCAACATGGAAACATGGAAAACCGGATGGATTCTCTCCATTGAAGCAGGTAAATCCAGCTTGTACGATACATTCCCAATCCTTTGCAGGACTTCAAAGGGTCCGATGTACCGTGGAGCCAGCTTACCTTTCTTCCCGAACCGAACCACTCCTTTCATAGGAGACACCTTGAGCAATACCAGATCCCCCTCCTGGAACTCTACTTGCCTTCTGCGGATGTCTACATAACTCTTCTGTCTGCTTGCAGCAGTCTTGATTCTTTCTCTGATTAAGGGTACCACCCTGCTGGTGATCTCTACTAACTCAGGCCCTGCCAATGCCTTCTCTCCAACTTCTTCCCAGCAAACAGGTGATCTGCACTTCCTCCCATACAAAGCTTCATATGGAGCCATCCCGATGCTAGCATGATGGCTGTTATTGTAGGCACACTCCACCAAAGGTAGATGCTGCCTCCAAGAACCGCCAAAGTCCAGCACACACATTCTAAGCATATCCTCTATTGTCTGGATGGTCCTCTCCGACTGTCCGTCTGTCTGTGGATGGAAAGCAGTGCTGAAATCCAACCTGGTGCCCATGGCATCCTGCAGACTCCGCCAAAACCTGGAGGTGAACTGGGGTCCTCTATCGGACACTATAGAAACAGGGACCCCATGCAGTCTGACGATCTCATCAACATACACCTGCGCCAACTTGTCCACAGAATAGCCACTCCTAACAGGGATGAAGTGAGCAGATTTGGTGAGTCTGTCCACAATCACCCATATGGAGTCCAATCTGTTGGACGTCGCCGGTAACCCCACTACGAAGTCCATAGCTATATTTTCCCATTTCCACTCTGGAATAGGTAGCGGGTTAAGCATTCCAGCCGGCTTCTGATGTTCCAGCTTCACCCTTTGACACACTTCGCAGGCTGACACAAACTGTGCCACTTCCTTCTTCATAGCTGGCCACCAATACACTTTCCTCATATCTTGATACATCTTGGTGGCTCCGGGGTGAACGCTGTATCTTGCATTATGAGCCTCCCTCATAATGTCTCCTTTTAGCCCTATATCATCTGGTACACACAATCGACTCCCATAGCGGAGGATCCCCTTGCTGTCAAATCTAAACTCACTGTCCTTGTCTGACTGAACAGTCCTGGCAATCTTCACTAAATCTGGGTCCTCATGCTGTTTCTGAGCCACCTACTCCAGAAACACGGGTGCCACTCTCATCTGGGCCACTAAAGACCTGTACCAGACAACTCCAACTGTAGACCTTCATCAATGAGCTTGTAAAACTCCTTCACCACTGGTCTCCTCTCCGCCGTGATGTGGGATAGACTGCCTAGTGACTTCCGGCTTAGAGCGTCTGCCACAACATTCGCCTTACCCGGATGATACTGAATCTTGTAATTATAGTCACTTAGTAGTTCTACCCATCTTCTCTGTCTCAAGTTCAAATCTCTTTGACTCAGGATGTACTGCAGGCTTTTATGATCTGTGAAGATCTCACATTTTACCCCATAGAGGTAGTGCCTCCACATCTTGAGTGCAAAGATTACTGCTGCCATTTCTAGGTCATGTGTGGGGTAATTCAACTCGTGCTTCTTCAGCTGCCTAGAAGCATAAGCAATCACCCTCTCATTCTGCATTAGTACACAACCCAGTCCCACCCGGGACGCATCACAAAAGACTGTAAAGTCTTCATCACTAGATGGCAAAGCTAACACTGGTGCTGAAGTCAACCTCTTCTTAAGCTCTTCAAAACTCTCTTCGCACTGGTCGGTCCACACAAACTTCTGATTCTTCCTGGTCAATCTGGTCAGAGGAGCTGCAATCTTTGAGAAGTCCTGAACGAACCTCCTGTAGTAACCAGCTAAACCCAAGAAACTCCTGTTCTCTGTCACTGAAGTGGGTCTAGGCCAGTTAGCCACAGCTTCTACCTTCTTGGGGTCTACCTCTATTCCATTTTCTGACACCAGATGCCCCAAGAATGAAATGTTCCTAAGCCAGAACTCACACTTGGAGAACTTAGCATACAAGCCATGTTCCCTCAAGGTCTGCAGAACCAACCTCAGATGATGGGCATGCTCCTCTGCATTCCTGGAATACACTAAGATATCATCTATGAAGACAATAACGAAGTGATCCAGGTATTGGCTAAACACTTTGTTCATGAGATCCATGAATGCTGCAGGGGCGTTGGTTAACCCGAACGGCATCACAAGGAACTCAAAATGCCCATATCTGGTCCTAAAAGCTGTCTTTGGCACATCCTCCTCTCTTATCCTCAGCTGATGATACCCGGACCTCAGATCTATTTTAGAGAAACAACCCGCTCCTGCTAGCTGGTCGAATAGATCATCGATCCTTGGCAAAGGGTACTTGTTCTTGGTAGTGACTTTGTTCAACTGCCTGCAGTCGATACAAAGTCTGAGGGATCCATCCTTCTTCCTTACAAACAAAACTGGAGCACCCCAGGGTGAGGTACTCGGTCGAATGAAGCCCTTGTCTACCAATTCCTATAACTGCTCCTTCAACTCTTTCAATTCAGCTGGAGCCATCCTGTAGGGAGGAATAGAGATCGGTCTGGTTCCAGGCATCAATTCTATCTCGAACTCTATCTCCCTAGCAGGTGGTAAACCTAGCTGCTCGTCTGGGAAGACATCTGGAAACTCTCTAACCACTGGCACCGAGGCGGTTTCTCTCACCTGACTGCTAAGCTCTCTTACATGAGCCAAATACCCCTGACATCCCTTCCTAAGCAACCTACGAGCCTGAAGAGCTGATATCAGACCTCTAGGTGTACCCCTCCTGTCTCCCCTGAAGACAACCTCTGACCCATCTTGACCTCTGAACCTGACTACCTTATCCCTGCAGTCCAAGGTAGCACCATGGGTAGATAACCAGTCCATCCCTAGAATGACGTCAAAATCAGTCAAATCTAGAACCACTAGGTCGGCGGACAAGCATCTTCCCTCAACAAACACAGGACTACACTGGCAGACTGACTCTGCCACTGATGGATCACACTTGGGTCCACTGACCCAGAGAGGACACTCTAACCCAGAAGTCATCAGACCAAACCTCCCCACGGCTCTCGGGGCAATAAAAGAATGAGATGCACCAGGGTCCATCAAGGC
Source organism: Manihot esculenta (assembly GCF_001659605.2). Lineage (NCBI taxonomy): Eukaryota > Viridiplantae > Streptophyta > Magnoliopsida > Malpighiales > Euphorbiaceae > Manihot > Manihot esculenta. Next base: position 8,132,299 of record NC_035167.2, read on the forward strand.
ATAGACATCTGAACAACCAATGACTAAGTTACCTGCCACCACGGTGTTAGATGCATCTGCCTCCTGCTGTGTCATTGTGAAGATCCGTGCTGGAGCTGATGGACCTTCACCTCTGAAACCCGCTGAAGAAGAGGCTGCCCCTCTCCCTCTACCTCTGCCACTGGCCTGAGTCGTGGCTGGAGCTGCTGGCTGCGCTACACTCCCTGAAGCTGTCTGCTGGGACTGTGCCATCGGGGCTGCTCTTGGACATTCCCGAGACATATGCCCCTCCTGACCACATCTGTAACACGCCATCGTCCCAAACCGACATACTCCCCTGTGTGGCTTACCACACCTTGCACAAACTGCATTATCCGCACCAGAGCTTAAGCCACCTCCAAATCCCAGACTGGACTTAACCTTGTTCCAAAACTTATTCTTCTTTGACTTCCTGGAGCCTCTGTCCCACTTTTTACTACCTGAAACTGCTGCACTCAGAGAAGAAGAGCCTGGGGTCTTAAAACCAGAAGGCTGTGCCACTGACTGTTTGACTTTCCCCTCGATGATAGCACTAGCCTCCATCCTCCTAGCCATATCTACTATGGCATGGAAACTCTCCCTATCTGCAGACTGAATCAAGGAGGAATACCTGGAGTGAAGTTTCATGATATACCTCCTTGACTTCTTCTGGTCTGTGTCAAGAGTTTGCCCTGCAAACGGCAACAGCTCCAAGAATCTGTCGGTGTACTCATTTACACTCATCTCATCGGTCTGCCTTAACTGTTCAAATTCAATCATCTTCAATTCCCTTGAACTATTAGGGAAAGCCCATCCTGCAAACTCATTTGCAAACTCTTCCCAAGACATGCTGTCCACCCTCGGGTTCACGTAATTCTTAAACCACTCTCGTGCCTTCTTGCACTTAAGCGTGAACCCAGCCATCTGAATGGCTCTACTGTCATCAGCCCCAATCTCATCTATAATTGTTTTGACCCTCTCAAGGTACACAAACGGGTCATCACCGGTTTCAAACTGGGGAGCACCCAGCTTCATGTAGTCAGTCATCTTGACCTTGCTCCCACCAGATGAGCTAGGTTTAGGCATTTGGGTTGCTGGAACTGTGGGTTCTGCTGATGGTGGAGGAGGTGCAACATTTTCTGAGGTAGGGTTTGCTGGATTTGGATAGTAAGGTGGGGGTGGATACATTGGGTATTGTGGGTATGGTGGATAGTAAGGTGGGTATGGCATCTGTGTGGGATAAGGGGTAAAACTAGGGTAATCCGATGTACCTCCCATCGAATACCCGGGATTTTGTGAGAAGTGGGGGTAGTGGGCGGCTGAACAAATCCCGAGGCCTGAGTGCCTCCCTGGGACTCTCCCATTCCCTCTTCCGACATGCTAACTCCCAGACTGCCATCCCTCCTCTGCTCTACATCCATATCATCCCCCATATCCTCTGACATTCCTCCCTGAACTGTCCCCCTCACTGACCTGCTTCTACCCAGATCCAAGGACCTTCTAAGGTCCCTTACTGCTCTTTCTCTGCTGGACCTACTTGACATTGCCCTAGGCAATGCTGGAGGATGGGCGTTCATGCCCTCATCCTCAGGTGGTACTCCAGTCAATCGTGCAGATCGACGAGTTCCTCTCATCCTATTTTCTGAAAAGCAGCACATAACAAGAAAACATTAGCATCATATGGTTCATGTGGGCACACATGAACCCTCATCACATACATATCATAACAATCATAGCATTAATGCACATGTACATTATCATGGCATTTCACATCATCATACAAGACAGGACTCCTTATCCTATCCTAATGGACATGATTTCTCCTATTGTGCTTGACCTTCTATAACATCTATGAGCCCGACACTCTAGGTCCGACCATATGAACCTAGGGCTCTGATACCATTCTGTAACGACCCGAAAATCGGACCGCTATAGGCGCTAGGATCCAGATCGGCTTAAGGCCGCGGAGACCCGTAGCAAGTCTGACATATAACCTGTAAACCTGTATAATCCCATACATAATCAACAATATACATAAAAATTAAAACTTTTCTTTCCATTCATACACCAAACTCAACCTGTGCATGCACTGTACAAAACATAAACATAATGTTGATCCCTCTGTGGGATCTCATCAGTACCCCAGAGGGGTGGCATAACCTGTGTTGAGTTGGTTTACATAAACATCATAAAACATCTAAGATCATGTATTAAAAAGGGATAACATCATTCTATGGTCAAGCACACCTCTAACATCCAAAAACATCATCTCATTACATATCTATAATGTACTTTTACATTACATCATAAACATTTATCATGTCCACGCTAGCTATTACATAACTAAGACTTCATTACTCTATCCGGACTCCTGCTCTATACTGTACCTGCAAGCCTGGGGGTAAAGGGAGGGGGGTGAGCTAAAAGCCCAGTGAGTAGAATAATAAAATATTTAATACATATGATAACATGAAATGCATCACATCACAGACAAGCCACATCAAGGGTAAACCTGTCACCAAATAGTCCCACATCATCTCTGTGCCAGGGCGTAGTCAAAGGCTCACTGGACTTCCTGTAAACATAACATAACTTACACTGCCCCAGGGCCTTATTAGGCACCTGGTATTGGTGTCCCATTTAGTGCCAGAGCGTAGTCAAAGGCTCACTGGACTTTCTCATTTATGCCAGGGCGTAGTCAAAGGCTCACTGGACTTCCTGCCAGGGACTATCGGATCATCCAGCATTTACCCACATCAACAACATAATATGCAATGCAACATATTCATGATTTCTAATGCAACCAACCTAAAATATCACATGGCATTCATGATGCGTGAATCATGCTAAAACATTCATTATTTATTTTGAAATCATAAAGAGTTATTCCACTCACCTCAACTAGCTCTGACCAAGACTGAAGCAGCCGACTCACTGCTGAGGTCCTCGATTCCTCGGGTCCGAACCTACACAGGTGGACTCAAATGAGGGACCAAACATGCTAGAACTTAACTCTAAAAACATCCCCCAAAAAACCCCTAAAACACCTCAAAACAATCATGCAAAACATACAAAGGAAGGCTGAATAGGGCACTTTCGGCGGCAGGTTCGGCGGCCGAAAGTCCCTCCAGAGCCGAAAGTCAGGCAGGTTCAGCGGCACCTTCGGCGGCCGAAACTCCCAGACAGAGGCGAAACTCATACATGTTCGGCAGCACTTTCGGCGGCCGAAACTCCCAGACAGAGATGAAAGTCTCCTTTCGGGGGCAGGCTTCGGCAGCCGAAAGTCTTTCGGCTGCCGAACCTGGTTTCTGCCAAAGGGCAGAAACTTGGCTCCTCATGCACATTTGCCTCCCAAAACCATCCAACATGCATTTATCCTAATCTACAACATACATGCTCAAGCACACAAGCTCCTAGGGGTTTCAAACCATCAAAAACCCCAACTACAACACATCAAGCATCCACATTGTTCAAGATCACACATTAAACCCATAAACATAACCATAACCTAAACATGCATTCTACCCCCCATAGATCTACTTAAAACTTACTTAAAACATGCAATGAGCTTAAGATCGGCTCTTACCTCTTGAAGATCGAGAGAGAGACGACCTAAAACTCGGAGGTGGGAGAAATTGGGTTCTTGAACCTCCAAGCTCCAAAACTTTGCTCAAAAGCTCAAATCTTCAAAATAAAGTTAAAACAAATGAAAATCTTGAAAGATCTAGAGGAAGAACATCAAAGATTGGTGAGGGACGGCGGAGAACTCACTTTGGCCGAAAATGGGAGAAAAGCTCGCCCGTTTTCGGCTAAGGGACCCTTTTATAGTGGCTAGCCAGGCCACGTTCGGGGGCCGAACGTGCCTCCGCATGCATGCCATGTTTGGCGGCCGAACTTGAGGTTCGACGGCCGAACCTGGACTCCCCTCACTTATGCCTTCGGGGGCCTAAGGCACTCCCGAAATGTATGCATGTTCGGCGGCCGAACCTGGGTTTTCCTCCAAGGTTGTTTTCATGCAAAAATTCATTTTCTTTCTTGCTTAAAACCATAAAACACATTAAAACATTTTATGAAAACATGGTTTTACCCTTCTAGAGGTCTCCGACATCCAAGATTCCACCGGACGGTAGGAATTCCGATACCGGAGTCTAGCCGGGTATTACAGTGATGCCTTTTGGATTAAAGAATGCTCCGTCAGAATTTCAAAGAATTATGAATGATATACTTATTCCTTATTCAAAATTTTGTATACTTTATATAGATGATGTCCTAGTTTTTAGCCAGTCTATAGAAGAACATTTTAAACATTTAAGGACTTTCTGTACGATAATAAGAAAGAATGGGTTAGCTCTAAGTAAAACTAAAATGAATTTATTCCAGACTAAAATCAGATTTTTAGGCCATTATATAGAACAAGGTATTATTCAACCTATTGAAAAAACATTGGTATTCGCAGATAAGTTCCCAGATGAAATAACCAATAAAACCCAGTTACAAAGATTTTTACGATGTTTAAATTATGTCATAGATTTTTTTTCAAATTTAAATAGAACGATAAAACCTCTTCATGACAGGCTAAGAAAGAATGCAATCCCTTCGAATGAAGAACATACTAAGATTATAAAACATATAAAGTTACTAGTAAAAAAAATCCCATGTTTATACCTTCCTAATCCGGAAGCTTTTAAAATAGTTGAGATATGGAGGAATATTAAAACAGAAGATAAATGGTAAAGAAAATATAATTCAATTTACGTCAGGACATTGGAATTCAGCCCAATTAAATTATTCTACTATTAAAAAGGAAATTTTGAGTATTGTGATTTGTATAAATAAATTTCAGTCTGATTTGTTAAATCAAAAGTTTTTAGTTAGAATTGATTGTAAATCGGCAAAGGATATTTTAAAGAAAGATGTTAAAAACCTTGCCTCTAAATAAATTTTTGCTAGATGGCAAGCAATTTTAAGTATTTTTGATTTTGAGATCGAGTATATTAAAGGTAGTATAATAATATACCAGATTTTCTGACTCGAGAATTTTTACAGCAAAATGGGAAGAAAGAAGAATAAATAGAAAGAAATAAAGTCCAGCTCCAGTTCTACATTTAAAGTCATTTCCGAACATTCGGAAGAAATCAGTAAAACCATTGTAAAACCTTCTAAACACAGTAAAACCACAAAACCCCACGATAAAACTCCAGAAGATTTAAAAAGGTGGATCGAAGAACTAAGTCAATCACCGGAGGTGATTAAAGCCCTGCAAAATATAGCCTCTTCTTTCAGAGAGTCAAGTATGGCCTCTAAATCTAAAGCGATCGTACCCGCTCATGGTACTGCTAGTCTGTCTCAAACGGTAGACAATAAAGATTTATCAAATCCGTTGAAGGCTATGGGTTTGCCAAAAATCCAATCTTCTCGAAGTTATAACTCTGGTGTTTATAAATGGTTTTTAAAGAATACTTCAGAATTTGAAATAGAGATAGAACATGATTTTAATGACATAAATCCTTGGGAAGTAGTTAGAAAAAATTATCCTGAGAAGTAGTTAGAAAAAATTATCCTGAGAATTGGTTTTTCAGGCCAAAAGATATTTCAAAGTCTCAGGAGTATTATCAAAGTATTTTGGAAGAAACCGGTTCAGTCCGGATAAAACACAATTTTGATAAATATCATAAAGGAGTAATAACATATCCTTCCATTCAAAGAAAACGGGTCGTCCATCCAAAAGATTGGCCGATATCGAGTTTATACACTGCAACACAATTTAAAACCTTAAAAAGGTATTCTACCTTGTATAACTATTTTGATTATATAGATGCATGGACAAATGTTTTTTGTATTCAAAACCCAACCACTAATCATTCGTTGTTAATATATTTTGACCAACAAAGTATTAAAACCACCACTAAATTTTCTAATTAGTTTTTAAAATGGTAGCAATATAGGGGTATTACTGATGAGGTCCTATCACCAGAAGTACTCCAAGTATATCAGTATTTTAAAATTCATTATAAACCTCACCCAAGAGAAAAATATATACCCTCTTGATGTATTTTTATACCCAATTTTTTATTCCATGGGTATACCAATGGTATTTTGATTTTCAATATATAATGAAATTAAATATTCCGGCCATAGTAAAAAAGGCACAAAGTGAAATGGTGGGGATCATTAAAAAATTCCACCACTGAAATTGTTGTAAAAAATTGGATTCTTAAAAAAGCCCAGTTTCTTGCAATATCTTATGGTAGTAAATTGGCCTTGTAAGGAGAGTCTTCATTTGGGGCTCAAAAGGCCCAGTGCCAAGCTATGCTCACAACAGCTAAAACTCCTGAAGAATATAAAATGATATGTCAACAGATGTTCAACCAATTGGGCTCAGGAGAAACAGTAAAGTCTGAGGAACTAAAAGAAAGAAAGTCCAGTAGTAAAGGATCGTCAAAACACTCTTTCAGTAAAAAAGCTCCAAAGAAAAAATCTAGCAGGAGAAAGCCTAAAAGACAGTCAAGTTCGGAATCGGAGTCGACAGCGTCAAGTACGTCATCCTCCAGTAAAAATCTAGCATCTTCTCACTGTGACAGCAATGAAGATGACTGTTATGGGATATTACCAGCAATAAAAATTAAAAGCAAGACAGACAAAGTAAAAAAAAATGGAAAGAAAAAGAAAGAAAAAGTAAAGAAAAAAGGAAAAGGAAAAAAGAAACGAGACACCTCATTGTCATCATCATTATCTTCAGAATCAGAGTAAAAACAAAAACGAAAAACTAATGGCAGACATATCACTATTCATCTACAGTAAAAGCAGGTGGCAGACAAAAGCAGGTGGCAAACATGCTATTTATGTGCAGTAAAAGCAGGTGGCAGACATACTATTTATCAACAGTACAAGTTACTATTCATGAACAGTAAATAACATAAAACTTACTATGATTTTATTTATACTTGAAGGTTTTACAAATTTTCTGAAAACTGATATATAATTTTTACAGAGAAGTGTGAAGGTAGAGAAAATAGAGAGAGGAAATATATGCATGCCTTCACAAGGGGAGAGGCTCCCTTTTTATAGAAAATTTTCAGATTTTTACTGTTGATTCACATGGCTTTTACTGTTCATGAATAGTAACTTGTACTGTTGATGAATAGTATGTCTGCCACCTGCTTTTACTGTAGATGAATAATATGTCTGCCACCTGCTTTTACTGTAGATGAATAGTGATCTGTCTGCCATTAGTTTTTCGTTTTTGTTTTTACTCTGATTCTGAAGATGATGATGATGACAATGAGGTATCTAGTTTCTTTTTTCCTTTTCCTTTTTTCTTTACTGTTTCTTTCTTTTTCTTTCCTTTTTCTTTTACTTCGTCTGTCTTGCTTTTAATTTTTATTACTAGTAATATCCCATAACAGTCATCTTCATTGCTGTCACAGTGAGAAGATGCCGGATTTTTACTGGAGGATGATGTACTTGACGCTGTCGACTCCGATTCCGAACTTGACTATCTTTTAGGCTTTCTCCTGCTAGATTTTTTCTTTGGAGCTTTTTTACTAGAAGAGTGTTTTGACGATCCTTTACTATTGGACTTTATTTCTTTTAGTTCCTTAGACTTAACTGTTTCTCCTGAGCCCAATTGGCTGAACATCTGTTGACATATCATTTTATATTCTTCAGGAGTTTTATCTGTTGCGAGCATAGCTTGGCACTGGGCCTTTTGAGCCCCAAATGAAGACTCTCCTTGCAGGGCCAATTTACTAGCATAAGATATTGCAGGAAATTGGACTTTTTTAAGAATCCAATTTTTTACAACAATTTCAGTGGTGGAATTTTTTAATGATCCCCACCATTTCACTTTGTGCTTTTTTACTATGGCCGAAATATTTAATTCCGTTGTATACTGAAAATCAAAATATCATTGGTATACCCATGGAATAAAAAATTGGGTACAAAAATACATCAAGGGGGGTATATATTTTCAACTTGGGTGAGGTTTATAATGAGTTTTAAAATACTGATATACTTGGAGTACTTCTGGTGATAGGACCTCATCAGTAATACCCCTATATTGCCACCATTTTAAAAACCAATTAGGAAATTTAGTGGTGGTTTTAATACTTTGTTTGTCAAAATATATTAACTACGAATAAGTAGTGGTTGGGTTTTGAATACAAAAAACATTTGTCCATGCATCTATATAATCAAAATAGTTATACGAGGTAGAATACCTTTTTAAGGTTTTAAACTGTGTTGTAGTGTATAAATTCGAGATCGGCCAATCTTTTGGATGGACGACCCATTTTATTTGAATGGAAGGATATGCTATTACTCCTTTATGATATTTATCAAAATTGTGTTTTATCCGGGCTGAACCGGTTTCTTCCAAAATACTTTGATAATACCCTTGAGGCTTTGAAATATTTTTTGGCCTGAAAAACCAATTCTCAGGATAATTTTTTCTAATTACTTCCCAAAGATTTATGTCATTAAAATCATGTTCTATTTCTATTTCAAATTCTGAAATATTCTTTAAAAACCATTTATAAACACCAGAGTTATAACTTTGAGAAGATTGGATTTTTGGCAAACCCACAGTCTTCAACGGATTTGATAAGTCTTTACTGTCTACCGTTTGAGACAGACTAGCCGTACCATGAGCGGGTACGATCGCTTTAGATTTAGAAGCTATACCTGACTCTCTGGAAGAGGAGGTTATATTTTGCAGGACTTTAATCACCTCCGGTGATTGACTTAGTTCTTCGCTCCACCTTTTTAAATCTTCTGGAGTTTTATCGTGGGGTTTTGTGGTTTTACTGGGTTCAGAAGGTTTTACAATGGTTTTACTGATTTCTTCTGAATGTTCGGAAATGGCTTTAAATGTAGAACTGGAGCTGGACTTTATTTCCTTCTGTTTTGATAAGCGGTTGTCGAAGCCGTCAAAAATAAACCTAGTAAACAATCAACAATAAACTTGTAGATAGTGGCAATAGGGTCGAACCACAGGGAATTGACACTAATGATTTTCCTAATAATGACTAGGTCAAGTAAATAACAAGTAATTAAAAGAGGGGGGTTTTGAGTTGATGGATTAACACTAAATAACAAAAGAAAGCAATAATTTAAAGATGAGTAAATCAATAAGAGAAAAGCTTCTAGTTGAAGTATGGATCTATTTCAGATTGTTTAGAATTGATCATTGATTCTTTAATGCTCCTATTTATCTCAATAAATTAGTTTAGGATGTGGAAGACGCTTCTCACAATCCAAATTCCTCCTTAGTTCTAGTTTGATTAGGAAACGTTCGCTAATCAAACACTAGTTAACAAGTTGCCAAGGAACGTCCTTGGGGCCTTTGGCATCGAACAACTGTTAACTGCATTAAGACTTAGAGAAACCTCATTCTAATCTTGCCAACCGCGTGGTCAAGTTTAGATCATGCAACTTGATTAAATTTGTGTTCAAATAATATAAGCAATTACGGACTTAAATTATTCAAACAATTATTACTCAAGCAATTAAAAACAATAGGCCTAAATTGATTCTAAAAGCAAAGCAACAATTATAGAAAGATCAAATTGCATAAATATTGAAAATAAATAGAAGTTTAACAATGGAGATTTAAGTCTCCCAATTCATCACAAATCTGAATTTTCCAACTTCAACTAGAAAGGAAAGTGTTTAGCCACTCATGGTGGACAAAATCACAAAAGAAAAAAAAGAAAGAAGAGATTGCTGCGTTTCTGGAGAGTTTCTGAAGCTGAGAGATGATCAGAAGATCCCTTTGCTGGTTTGGAGGCTCTCCTTTTATAGCTGAAGAATTCTATCTATCTAGGGTTTTGAAATCCCTTTTTGATTTGGTGTTTGACTCCTCTTTTGATGTTGAATTTAATTGCAATTGGAATTCCTTGGATGAGAAACTCTTTCGTGGCTCTTGGTTTTATGTTGGCAGTGATTGGGTTGGATTTGGACTTCTGAAAATTTGGATTTCTATTATCTGCCCAATTTCCCGCTCTGCTGTCAGTTTCTGCTGTCAAAGTGATTTGCCCGATGATTTGAGTGTTTTGGGCAAATCACTGACCCAATCACTTTTCTGTGAGTCAGTCCAGTTTTTTGCTCTCTGTCTTCTGCGAGTGATTTGGCCAGTGTCTTCGAGTGTCTTGGGCAAATCACTTGCCCATATCACTTCTGTCTGTTGCCTCCAGGTTTCTGCTTCAGCTTGATCTGGGCAAATCACTGACCCAATCACTTTTCTGTCAATTTTCTGCACTTTTTCTCCAATTTTCCAATTTCTTCATTTTCTGTAAAAACAAGATAAAAACCATAAATTAAACTAAAAAATGTGTAAATAAACAATAATAATTATGATAAAAATGTGGCTAAATTATGCTTGATCATGTTTATTCTTCTTTCTTCCCATTTTACTGTAAAAATTCTCGAGTCAGAAAATCTGGTATATTATTATTACTACCTTTAATATACTCGATCTTAAAATTAAAAATACTTAAAATTGCTTGCCATCTAAATTTATTTAGAGGCAAGGTTTTTAACATCTTTCTTTAAAATATTCTTTGCCGATTTATAATCAATTCTGACTAAAAACTTTTGATTTAACAAATCAGACTGGAATTTATTTATACAAATCACAATACTCAAAATTTTCTTTTTAATAGTAGAATAATTTAATTGGGCTGAATTCCAATGTCCTGATGTAAATTGAATTATATTTTCTTTACCATTTATCTTATGTTTTAATATTCCTCCATATCCTAGGTCTAAAGCATCCGTCTCAACTATTTTAAAAGCTTCCGGATTAGGAAGGTATAAATATGAGATTTCTTTTACTAGTAACTTTATATGTTTTATAATCTTAGTATGTTCTTCATTCCAGGGGCTTGCATTCTTTCTTTGCCTGTCATGAAGAGGTTTTATCATTCTATTTAAATTTGGATAAAAATCTATGACATAATTTAAACATCCTAAAAATCTTTGTAACTAGGTTTTATTGGTTATTTCATCTGGGAACTTATCTGCGAATACCAATGTTCTTTCAATAGGTTGAATAATACCTTGTTCTATATAATGGCCTAAAAATTTGATTTTAGTATGGAATAAATTCATTTTAGTTTTACTTAGAGCTAACTCATTCTTTCTTATTACTATACAGAAAGTCCTTAAAATGTTTAAAATGTTCTTTTATAGACTGGCTAAAAACTAGGACATCATCTATATAAACTATACAAAATTTTGAATAAGATTAAATATATCATTCATAATTCTTTGAAATTCTGACGGAGCATTCTTTAATCCAAAAGGCATCACATTCCATTCATACTGTCCAAAAGGGACTGTGAATGCTATTTTATATCTATCATTAGGGTGAATCTGAATCTGCCAGTAGGGAAAGCCCATCCTGCAAATTCATTAGCAAACTCCTCCCATGAAAGACTGTCCACCTTAGAGTTCACATAATTTTTAAACCATTCACGGGCCTTCTTGTACTTCAGTGTGAACCTAGCCATCTGAATGGCTCTACTGTCATCAGCTCCTATCTCATCTGTAATCACCTTGATCCTCTCCATGTACACAAACGGGTCATCACCTGTCTCATACTGGGGAGCGCCTAGTTTCATGTAATCGGTCATCTTGACCTTGCTCCCTCCAGATGAGCTAGGCTTAGGCATTTGGGTTTTTGGTTCTGCTGGTGGTGGAGGAGGTGCAGCATCCCCCGGGGTAGGGTTTGCTGGACCTGGGTAGAAAGATGGGGGTGGGTACATGGGGTACTGTGAGTATGGTGGATAGAAAGGTGGGTATGGCATGTGAGAAGGGTAAGGATTAAAGCTGGGGTAATCCGATGTACCTCCCATCGAATACCCGGGATTTTGTGAAAAGGGTGGATAGTGGGGTGGCTGAACAAATTCCGAGGCCTGAGTGCCTCCTTGGGACTCTCCCATGCCCTCTTCAGACATACTCACTCCAAGACTGCCATCCCTCCTCTGGTCCACATCCATCTCATTCCCCACATCTCCTGACATTCCACCTTGCACTATTCCCCTTCTGCTCACATCAAAAGACCTTCTAGGGTCCCTTGATGCTCTTTCCCTACTAGACCTGCAGGACATTGCCCTAGGCAATGCTGGAGGACGGGCATCAGTGCCCTCGTCCTGGGGTGGTACTCCAGTCAATCGTGCAGATCGATGAGTTCCTCTCATCTTGCTTACTGAAAAACAGCACACATCACACAAACATTAGCATCAAATGGTTCATGTGGAAACACATGAACCCGCATCACATACATAGCATATCATCAATGCACATGCATAAAATCATGGCATTTCACATCATCATTCAAGACAAGACTCTACATCCTATCCTAGTGGACATGATTTTCCTATTGTGCTTGACCTTCTAGAACATCTATGAGCCCGACACTCTAGGTCCGACCATATGAACCTAGGGCTCTGATACCAATCTGTAACGACCCAAAAATCGGACCGCTACCGGCGCTAGGATCCAGATCGGCATAAGGCCGCCGGGACCCGTAGCAAGCCAAACCTTCATCCTGTAAACTTGTTTAATCCCATACATGATCAACACATACATAAAAATTTTGAACTTTTCTTTTCATTCATTTACCAAACTCAACCTGTGCATGCACTAATCATAATCATAAACAATAACCTCACATTGGAGTCCTCATCAATTGCTCCAATGGGGTAACATCATAACTTCAGTTTGGTTTACATAACAATGATAAAACATTATTAAAGACCATGTATAAAGGGATTAATTAACATACTAGGGTCAAGCACAATTCTATCCTCAATACAATCCTTAACAATTCATAACCATACTATACATTACATTACAATAATCTCATGTCCACAGCTAGCTATTACAAGACATTACTTTACTCTTCTTGACCTCCTGGTCTATCCCGTACCTGCATACCTGGGGATTTAGGAAAAGGGGTGAGCTACTAGAGCCCAGTGAGCAGAATAATAAAACATTTAGTTTAAAACTCATGATCTCATGGAATGCATCACATCACAAACAAGTCATATCAAGGATGGTATTGTCACCAATAGTCCTCAACATATCCAATAGTGCCAGGGGCGTAGAATGGGACTCGACCTGGTCTTTCTCTTATCATAACATAACATAACATAACATTCCAATAATGCCAGGGGCGTAGAATGGGCCTCGACCTGGACTTTCTCTTAACATAGTGCCAGGGGCGTAGAATGGGCCTCGACCTGGACTTCCATACCATACCATATCATATCATATCATACGAGGACTAAGGGATCATCCAATATCCATCCACATCAACATCATAATATGCAATGTAGCATATTCGTGAATTCTAATGCAAACAACCTAATATATCTCATGGCATTCGTGATGCATGAACATGCTCAAAACTGATTTATTACTTTGGAATATATATATAGAGTTATTCTACTCACCTCTGGCTAGCTCTGACAAGACTCGAAAGCAGCTATCTCACTGCTGGGGTCCTCGGTTCCTCGGGTCCGAACCTACACAGGTGGACTCAAATGAGGGACCAAACAAACATGAACATGACTCTAAAATACTCCCCAAAAACCCCCCTAAAACACCTTAAAACAAACATAGAAATCATGCAAAGGAAGGCTGGACAGGGCACTTTCGGCGGCAGGTTCGGCGGCCGAAAGTCCCTCCAGAGCCGAAAGTCCACTTTCGGGGGCAGGGTTCGGCAGCCGATACATGCTACCACAGGCAAGTTCGGCGGCCGAAAGAGCCTTCGGCTGCCGAACCTGAGTTCTTCCAAAGGGCAGAAACTCAGCCATTCTCATGCATAAACGCCTCCCAACTCATTCAACATGCATTTACCTATTCTACAACATGCAAACTCAAGCATATAAGCTCCTAGGGGCTTCAAAGTATCCTAAACCCCAACTACAACACATCAAACATGCATATCCAACATACATTGTTCATAAACACACATTTAACCAAAAACTCATCATAAACCTACACATGCATTTCTACCCCAAGAAACTTCATAAAACTTGCTTAAAACATGAAATGAACTATGGATCTACTCTTACCTCTTGAAGAACGAGAGGAGAGATGATCCTAGCTCGGAGATGGGAAGAAATCAACCTTTTGGTTTCCAAGCTTCAAAACTTGCTCTTTTGCTCAAATATCTTCAAATCAAGGTAAAACTTGTTAAAACATGAAAGATCGGAGGAAAAACGTCAAAGATCAACCAAGAGAGAGCAGGAACTCACCGTGGCCAAAAATGGGGAGAAAACTCGCCCGTTTCGGCCATGGAGCCCTTATATAGGGGCTGCCAGACCACCTTTCGGTAGCCTAAGGTGCCTCCAAAACTCATGCAAGTTCAGCGGCCGAACATGAGGTTCGGCGGCCAAACCTTTGAAACTTTCGGAAGCCTAACTTGTCCCTCTAAACCATCCCACGTTCGGCGGCCGAACTTGAGGTTCAGTGGCCGAACCTGAAAATGTCTCCTTAGTCTTTTTCATTCAAAACTCAAATTCTCTCTTACTTAAAATCATCAAATACATTTAAAACATTTTATGAAAATATGGTTTTACCCTTCTAGAGGCTTCCGACATCCGAGATTCCACCGGACGGTAGAAATTCCGATATCGGAGTCTAGCCGGGTATTACAGGATATACAGATAAGGAATTTCTTTTACTAAAGACTTTATATGCCTTATAATGCTGGTATGTTCTTCAGTCCATGGCCTAAAATTTTTCTTAAATCTATCATGTAATGGTTTTATCATTCTATTTAAATTTGGGTAAAAATCTATAACATAATTTAGACAACCTAGAAATCTCTGTAATTGGGTTTTATTAGTTATTTAATTAGGAAACTTATCTCCAAACATCATAGTTCTTTCTATAGGTTGAATTATACCCTGTTCTATATAATGTCTGAAAAATCTAATTTTAGTCTGGAATAGCTTCATTTTAGTTTTATTTAGGGCTAACCCATTCTTTTTTATTATCATACAAAATGTCTTTAAATGTTTAAAGTGTTCTTCTATACTTTGGCAAAATACTAAGACATCACTATATAAACTATACAAAATTTTGAATAAGGGTTAAAGATATCATTCATTATTCTCTGAAATTCTGATAGTGCATTTTTTAGCCCAAAAGACATTACATTCCATTCATATTGTCCAAATGGAACTGTGAATGCTGTTTTATATTTATCTTTAGGATAAATTTGAATATGCCAATATCCTGACTTTATATCAAATTTACTAAAAATATTTGCATTATATAACCTATTTAAAAGATTTTTTTTTATTAGGGATTGGGTACCTAATCCATTTTAATGTTGTATTCAATGGCTTATAATTTATAACTAACCTTGGTGTAACTCTTTCTATTTCTGCATTTTTATTAACATAAAAAGCTGCACATGACCAATGACTTCTTAATTTACTAATTAATTTTTTATCTTCTAATTCTTTAATTTCTTTTTTACAATGTTCTAATAATTCTGGTGCCATTTAAATTAGTCTAGCCTTAGTTGAAATTAATTTTTCATCGAATCCTTCTTCATATAGCAAATCTACCATATGTTGTTTTCTGGTCCAAAAAGCATTAGGATGATCTGCACATAATTCTTCTTCTATATAATTTTTTAATTTTTGTATTCTAGTTTTTATAATTTCATTTCATAATTGATTTTTAATTCTAGCTAGATGTACATTATTTTTTAAATCTTTTAAATCCTCTGTTCTAGATTTTATTATTGAATTTATTTCCATTGTCTTAATAGAATGTGCTTTTATTAAATTTAAATTTTTTGTTTTAGGTTTTTCTGTAAAATCTATTCTAATCTTTTTATTCTTTGCTTTAATTTATATACAATAATCTTTTACTAAATAAGGTGTTATTAGATTTATAAAGGGGTTCCTAATATGACCATGTGATTTATCTATTGGGATAATAAAAATGCAGTTTTTATTTCTAAGTCTTGATTCACTATTAATGCTTCTGTCTTTCCTAAAATATTTAGATTAGTCCTATTGGCTGTTTTTAATTTTTCTTTAGTCTCCTGCCAAAATCTCTTAGGCACTAGACTTGATTTTATGCAATTTAAATCTGCTCCTGAATCAAATAATGCTATAGTATTTATCTTAAAATCTTCTAATAATTTTATTGTTAATTTTACTAAATACTTTCTAGAAGTTATTTCCTATAATAATAGAATAAAATTATCATCTACTTCCTCATTTTCTAATTGATTTATTTTACTATGTTCCTTTTCTCCTCTGATGAAGAGGATGACTTAGAGATTAATTGTTTTTCTAAAAATTTTATCCTTTTTTAATCTTTTTGAAGCTGATGCTTTAAATCTTTTACTTCAGTCTTTATTATTTTGATTTCTTTTTGCAATTCTTCTATGGATACTGTTTCTTTAGGTTTTTTATTTTTAGTTAATATTTTAGTTAAATCATAAGTTTGTTTTTCTATTTTAGGAACAATATTTTTAACTTCTTCTGTTTGATCAAAACTTTTTATTAATTTTTTTAAGAAATTTTTCTTTAGTACTATTATTTTCTATGTTGTTTATTAATTCTAACAATGAGCCTTGCTCTTTAGTTAGGACATTTATTGATTTTTCTAACGAGCTAGTTCCTAACTCATCTATCTGGTTCTCACTTTCTGATATGTCTGACTCTAAACTTTCTGAATCTACATATAATTCCTGAATTTTATTTATTACTTCCTCTTCTAATCCTAACTCATTTAATTTTTTATTAAACCTACAAAATTTTGATGTATAACCTTTTTGTCCACAATTATAACATTTTAAATCTTTAAATGATTTTTTATCTTGGGTCTTATTTATTAAGATTTTCTTCCTATATTTTTTGTAAGGCTTATAATTTTTCTTCTTATAGTATTCTTCTTTAATTGGTTTTGCTATATATTTTTTCTTATAATACTGAACCCTTTTATAATATTTTCGTGGCTTAGATTTAGAGTATTGACCATTGCAACTTTTATCCTGTCTTATACCATAATCAAACTGTTTACAAAAAGATCCTAATTCCTGTTTAGTTTTATGCATTTTATATTTTAATGTTTTCTGTAATTTTAAATCTTGATAAATCTGTAAACCTTCCTTTTGAATTATACTTACTAGTTGACTATATGTTAATTTTTTATATGGTATTGGGCTACCAAATTGTTGCTTTATATAATTCATAACTTTTTCTCCTAAGAAATAAGGAAGTCCTGCTAATAATTTTTCTTTCCAAAAATCTTGATTTGAATCTTCCCTTAACATTAGTTTAGTTAGAAAAGTAGTTTTATAGTACTGAAAATCACTTAATTTTTTACATTTTAGATTATTTAATAATTTAGCATTTTTATCTTTTAAAAGAGATGGGTCTCCTATGAAATGTAATGAAATTGTTAAAATTAAGGTTGATACTGCATCCTAAATAGTTTCTCCTAATTCATTGTATATAGGTTCACCTTCACTATTTACTTGGATTGAGTTTAAAATTTTTAATTGTTGTATATCTGTTAGATGGTAATCCCACCATTCTTTTAATTGCCCTGTAAAACCTGCTATAATTATTTTAGCTATTGCCCTATCTGAGGCAAAAAACTGGGTTTTATATGCATTAGCTGCCATAGTCATTTGCTGTAATAAACTTAAAATATTATTCTCAGACAATCCATCTATATTCCATTCATAGACTGTCGAAGCATTATACTTAAACTGAGAAGTATTATTTGATTTATCTAATAATCTTAGATCTGGTGCTCTACTTACTATTTCTTTATGTGATATGGAATTTATTTCAAATTGTTTTATATCCTCTGAATTTGGCTGACGTTGCTCAGTTTTAGATTCTGATTCTTCCTCTATTACATTTATATTTCTAGACTGAGGCGTTTCTAGAGCTACATTCTTTGTAGACTCTGAAGACTCGATTTTACTTAACTGATCTCTTAAGCTCTGTAAAAATTCATTTTTATTATTTTTTAATTCTTTTTCGCTTGAGCTAGATATCTGATAAGGTTTAAAAATATGCGATTTTATTTCTTTTTTCTCTTCTATTTCTACTTCTTTATCCTTTAGAACTTTTTCTATTTTTTTTTTAGTTGTGTACCTATGCATATTAAACTTGCATTACTAAAATTATTTTGTTCTATGACTTTTTTATCTATATCATTTTCTTTAGCTATTTTATATGATGCACAAATTATTTCATTTTCTCCATGCTTTATTTTACTAATCGTTTTATGCGGAAAATCACTCTGAATAATTTTATCATTTACAATCCATTCTGGCCTTTTATCTGTAATACCCGGCTAGATCCTGGCATCGGAATCCCGACATTTCGGCAGAATCTCCATCGAAATCTAGAATTCCAAGATGCCGGAGCCTTCTAGAAGGGTAAAATGTGTTTTCTAAAATGTTTTCATATGATTTTATGGTTTTAATGCAAAAGAAATTGAGTTTTGAAGAGAAAAGACCAAGGAGCGAAGAACCTAGGTTCGGCCGCCGAACATGGGGTTGTTTAGGGGGCACGTTAGGCTGCCGAACGTGATGGAGCTGTGGAAGCAGCTTTGGCCACCGAAGGTGGTTGACCGGCCACCTATAAAAGTCCTTCAGACCGAAAATGGGCGAGTTTTCTCCCCATTCTCGAGCTAAGGTGAGTTCATGTCCTCCTTTGGTTGATTTCATGTTCTTTCTTCAAATCCTTCAAGTTTGTATGAGTTTTCTTTTGGGTTTTGAAGTTTTAAAGCTTTAATCGAAGTTTTGGAGTTTGGAGACCCAAGGAGTTTGATTTCTCCTATCTCCGAGTTAGGGATCGTACCAACCCTTGATCTTCAAGAGGTAAGTGTAGATCTTTGCCTTCCTTTATGTTTTAATAAAGTTTTAAGGAGTTCTGATGCTTGTGTGTGGGTAGATGTGCATGTTAAGGTTTATGTGGATTTTATGCCCAATGTTTGTTTATGTGATGTTATGTTGGGAGGTTTAAGTTAGTTTATGCCCTATATACATGTGGGAGTGTGTATGCATGTTTGGGAGAGAGCATGTGAGGTTCTGGGTTGTTTTGGAAGGTTTGGAAGGCTGTTTGTGCATGTGGAGGCTGAGTTCTACCACTCTGGAAGAACTCAGGTTCGGCAGTCGAAGGCACTTTCGGCTGCCGAACCTGCCTGTGGAGGTAAGCTTTTGGCTGCCAAACCCTGCCCCCGAAAGTTGGACTTTCGACTCTGAAGGGGAGTTTCGGCCGCCAAATGTGCTGCCGAACATGCATGAGTTTCGTCTCTGGAAGGGACTTTCGACCGCCGAACCTGCCGCCAAAAGTGCCCTGTCCAGCCTTCCTTTGCATGATTTCTATGATTGTTTTATGATGTTTTAGGGGGTTTTTGGGGAGTTGTTTAGAGTCTTGTTAGAATATGTTTGGTCCCTCATTTGAGTCCACCTATGTAGGATCAGACCCGAGGAACCGAGGAGGCCAGCAGTGTTAGTTGTTGCAGAGTCAGTCCAGCGTCTCCCAGAGGTGAGTAGAACTAACTCAAATATTTTAAGCATGTTCACGCATCATGAATACCATGTATATGTATTAGGCTGTTGCATTAGATTTCACGAAGATGTTGCATTGCATAATTTGCTGTTGATGTGGATGGACCAAGGCGACCCCAATAGCCTTAGATATGATATGTTAATGAAGTCCTGAGGAGCCCCACCGAGGGCCGGGCACTAATGAAGTCCTGAGGAGCCCCTTCGAGGGCCGGACACCATGTTATGTTACAGAAGTCCTGAGAAACTCCTTCGAGGGCCGGGCACAGACAGAGGGAGGTTTGGAGGTCATGTCCATCCTTGATGTGAAATGTTTGTGCTGTGACGCATTCCATGAAAGCATATGATTATTATTATTGTTTTTCTATTCTGCTCACTGGGCTTTTTAGCTCACCCCTCTCCCTAACCCCCAGGTTTACAGGTCTGAGGTAGTGCAGGAAGTTGACAAGGGTTAATGTTATGTTTATGTAATAGATTAGCATGTTACCGTGGAAATGTAATGTAAATTGATATAATGTATTGTAAGATAATGTAATGTAATGTAATGTAGCGTATGGTAGAGTTATGGTTATGGATTAGTATTGTGCTTGGCCCTAAGGTCTGGTTAATCCCTTTTTGTACATGATGTATGTTATGTTTTATTATTGAGATGTGAACCAGGCTTGATGTATGTAATGTTGACCCAGCTAGAGCATTTGATGAGGGCTCTAGCATGGGGGTTTATATGTTTACAGTTATGTAGCATACAAATCAAGCTTGGTATATGAAATGTTTTAAAGTTTTTATGTTTAGGTTTGATCATGTATGGGATTTCTACCAGGTATTCGGATGTATGTTAGGCTTGCTACGAGTCCCGGCGGCCTTAAGCCGATCTGGATCCTAGCGCCGGTAGCGGTCCAGTTTTCGGGTCATTACAGATTGGTTTTAGAGCCCTAGGTTCATATGGTCGGACCTAGAGTGTGTTGGGCTCATAGAGGTCATAGAAGGGCAAGCACAATAGGCAAAATCATGTCCACTAGGATAGGATGTAGAGTCCTGTCTTGATTGATGATGTGAAATGCCATGATTTTAGGCATGTGCATTAATGTTATGCTATGTATGTGATGCAGGTTCATGTGTTTCCACGTGAACCGTATGATGCTAATGTTTGTATGATTGTGTGTTGTTCTTCAGAGAAGCTAGAATGCGAGGCACTCGTCGATCTGTGGAATCGACTGGAGTTCCGTCTGAGAGGGAAGGTATGGACACCTTTCCCCCTGCTCTGCCAAGAGCACAGTCGTGTAGAGTCAACAGATGGGGAACGTCAAGGGACCCTGGAAGGTCTTTCAATGTAAGCAGAGAAGGAATGGATCTAAGGAGAATGTCTGCAGATGCGAGAGAAGTAGAGATGGATGTTCAGAGGAGAGATGGAGGTCTGGATGTGAGCATGTTTGAAGAAGGAATGGGAGAGTCTCAAGAAGGCGCTCAGACTCAGGATTACAAAATCTCAAGTTCAGGAGGAATTGATCCCTCCACTCTGAGTACAGTTGCCACGAGAAGTAAGAAGTGGGGCAGAACCCTGAGGGGGAAGAAGAGCAAGTTTTGGAAGAGGTTGAAGTCCAGTCTGGGATTAGGTGGTGGTTCGAGCTCTAGTTTAGATTGTTCTGAATGTATGAGGTGTGGGAGGCCGCACAAAGGGGTTTGTCGGTATGGGACCAATATATGTTATAGATGCGGACAAGAAGGGCACAAGGTACGTGAATGTCCCATTGCACCCTAGTTGGCACAGTCCCAGCGGACAGCTTCAGGTAGAGCGGCTCAACCAGCAGCTCCAGCCATGTGGCAGGGTAGTGGTCGAGGCAAAGGGAGAGGGTCAGCCTCTTCTTCCACAGGTTCCCGTGGAGAAGGTCCGTTAGCTCCAGCTCGGATCTTCACCCAAGCTCAGCAGGAGGCAAACACATCGAACACGGTGGTGCCAAGTATGCTCACTTTTGAAAGTTCTGATGTGTATGTTTTTGTGAACCCTGGTGTTTCTCTTTCTTTAGTTGCTCTAGGAGCCGTCGAGAGGTTGAGTTGATAACTTCTAGGCTAGAGTGTCCTCTTTGGGTCAGTGAACCTAAGTGTGATCCATCTGTGGCAGAGTCAGTCTGCCGGTCCAGTTCAGTATCAGTTGAGAGTAGATGCCTTCCACCCGACCTTGAGGTCCTAGACTTGACTGTCTGAATGTCATTCTAGAGATGGATTGGTTTTTCTACTTGTGGTGCTACCTTGGGCCGTAGAGACAAGGTAGTCAGGTTCAGAGGACAGGATGGGTCAGAGGTAGTCTGCAGAAGGGACAGTGTAGGGATGACTAGAGGTTTGATGTCAGCCTGTCAGGCTCGTAGGGTTCTTAGGAGGGGTTGTCAGAGGGTTCTAGCTCTTGTTTGAGAGTTTAGTAGTCAGGTCGGGGAACCAGCCTCAATGTCAGTAGTCAGAGAGTTCTTAGATGTTTTCCCAGACGAGCTGTCAGGTTTACCACCTGCTAGAGAGATAGAGTTTGGAAATAGAAGTGATGTCAGGAATCAAGTTCATCTCTATTCCTCTCTATAGGATGGCACTTGCAGAGTTGTAGGAGTTGTTAGAGCAGTTGCAAGAGCTTGGTAGACAAGGGTTTTATCCGACCTAGTACCTCACCCTGGATTGCTCCAGTGTTGTTGTGGGAAAAGCAGGATGGATCCTTGAGACCCTGTGCCAACTTCGGGCAGTTGAACAAGGTCGCTACCAAGAACAGGTGTCCCCTACCTCGGATTTGTGATCTATTGGACCAGCTCGTAAGAGCCAGTTGTTTTCCAAGATAGATCTGAGATCCGGGTACTACCTGTTGAGGGTTAGAGAAGAAGTTAGTTTAGTAGAGAAGAAGGGAGAAGAGAAAGGATCAGAGTGTGCAGCGAAAGCTTATGGAGTTTAGGAGTAGGTTGGGGTATTGCTTATGGTGTCTCCAATAAAGAGGTGATCCATTATGGGTCGAAGGGTAAAGTGGCTCCAAGATACATCGGACCCTTTGAAGTCCTGCAAAGGATTGGGGATGTATCGTATAAGCTAGATTTACCTGCTTCGATGGAGAAAGTCCATTCGGATTTCCATGTTCCTGTGTTATGGAAGTTCGTGTCAGATCCAAGTGAGGTTCTTAAAGAACCAGAGGTGGAGATCTCAGGAGATCTCACCTATGATGAGTTTCCAGTGCAGATCATAGACACACAAGTCAGGAAGTTAAGGAACAAGGAATCCCGAAGGTGATAGCCCTTTGGAATCACCACATAATGGAAAAGTGTGCCTGAGAGAATCGGGAGTTCATACTCCAGCAGTAACCGTATCTCTTAGGAGAGGTTTTTGCTTGTTTGTTTGTTGTTTGAACATTCGGGGACGAATGTTCTTAAAGGGGAGAAGAATGTAATACCTGGCTAGATCCTGGCATTAGAATCCCGACTTTTCGGTGGAATCTCCATCGGAATCTGGAATTCAATGATGTCGGAGCCTTCTAGAAGGGTAAAATGTGTTTTCTAAAATGTTTTTATATGATTTTATAGTTTTAATGCAAAAGCAATTGAGTTTTGAAGAGAAAAGACCAAGGAGGGAAGAACCCAGGTTCGGCCTCCGAACCTTAAGTTCGGCCGCCGAACATGGGGTTGTTTAAGGGGCACGTTAGGCTGCCGAACGTGGTGGAGCTGTGGAAGCAGTTTTGGCCGCCGAAGGTGGTTGACCGGCCACCTATAAAAGGCCCTCAGTGTAATACCCGGCTAGAATCCGGCACCGGACTTTCTATTTTCTGGTGGAATCCGGGGTGTTGGGATTCTATCTAAGGGTAGGAGTTATGATTTCTAAGTGTGATGATGTGTTTTATTTGAGTTTTGAAGAGAAAATAGTTCATGAAGACTTCAGCCAAGTTCGGCCGCCGAAGAAAAGTTCGGCCGCCGAAAGTGCTCAATGTTCGGCTTCCGAAGGTCAAGTTCGGCCCCCGAATGTTGCATGGTTTTGCATGCGATTCGGCAGCCGAAGCTGGGGTGCTTAGCCAGCAGCTTTGTATCCCTTAGTCAGCATGTTGGACAGGTGTGATCACCAGATCATGTCCAGAAGTTTGCCACGTCTCCTATGCTGTATTTGCTGAGTTTACGCAGCTCATGCAGAGAGTTTTGAGCATTCACAAGGGGTTTGACTGTTTTGAAGCAAAAAAAAGTGAGTTTGAGAGAGTTTGAGAGTTTGAGAAGAGTTGATCCGTTTTCCTTTGTTTAGATCACTCATCTTCTTGTTCCAGGAGGTAAGTGATACTCTTGAACATGTGTATATGTTTCTGCGGGTTTTATGGGAGTTGGGGAGAGAGAGATGCATGTTAAGGTTTTAAATGATAGTTTTGATGATTTATGCATGTATACATGTTTATGTGTTATGTTTGTTTTGTTGTTTGGGGTTATTAGATAGTTTTGGACCCCTGTGATCATATACATGAGTATATGTGTGTTGAGGAGTTGGAGTAGATATGGTTTGAGAGATTGAAGGGAAGGAGAAGATGGTTTGCCGTTGAAGCTGAGTTCTGGATGAACTCAGGTTCGGCAGCCGAAGGTTCATTCGGCCGCCGAACCTCTTGCATGGTGGCTTAGGCTGCCACAGTTTGCCCCCGCGATTTTTTGCATGTTCGGCTCTGTGTGGGGGATTCGGCCGCCGAAGGTGCCGCCGAAGGTGCTTGAGTTTCGTCTCTGGAGAGGACTTTCGGCCGCCGAACCTGCCGCCGAAAGTGTTCTGTCCAGCTTTCCTTTGCTTGCTTTGCATGACTATTAGAGAGAGTTTTAGGGGATTCTTGGGGAGTTTAAATAGAGTTAGTCATAAGCTAGTTTGGTCCCTCATGTGCGTTTATCTGTATAGGTACAGACCAGAGGAACCAGAGAGAGCAGCAGTGAGTACTGCTCCAGAGATTCAGAACCTGCAGAGTCAGTCAGTCCAGTTAGCCAGAGGTGAGTGGAACTAAACTTATGACTTTAAATTGAACTATAAACTGCTTTTAGCATACCTCATGCATCATGGTTATGCCATAGGTTGATTTGCATTAGTATACACGAATGTGTTGCATTGCATTGTTATTTGTTGATGTGGGTAAATGCTGAATGATCCCATAGTCACAGACAGGAAGACCAGGAGCCTTTGACTACGCCCTGGCAAGTATAGCAAAGACCAGGAGCCTTTGACTACGCCCTGGCAGGTATATAGCAAAGTCCAGGAGCCTTTGACTACGCCCTGGCAATGGTAAGTTCACAGGTGTTATATACACGTATACATATATGACAGGAAGACCAGGTGCTCGATTCTACGCCCTGGCACAGAGTTACTGGGACTATGTGGTGACAGGTTTACTCTTGATGTGGCTTGTCTGTGATATGGTGCATTCCATGAGAACCTGTTGAATAATTTTTATAGATTCCAGCATTTCACCAATCCGGACTACCATCAACTATAACCCCAAAAGAACCCGATTCCAACTGCTTTTAGCATACCTCATGCATCATGGTTATGCCATAGGTTGATTTGCATTAGTATACACGAATGTGTTGCATTGCATTGTTATTTGTTGATGTGGGTAAATGCTGAATGATCCCATAGTCACAGACAGGAAGACCAGGAGCCTTTGACTACGCCCTGGCAAGTATAGCAAAGACCAGGAGCCTTTGACTACGCCCTGGCAGATATATAGCAAAGTCCAGGAGCCTTTGACTACGCCCTGGCAATGGTAAGTTCACAGGTGTTATATACACGTATACATATATGACAGGAAGACCAGGTGCTCGATTCTACGCCCTGGCACAGAGTTACTGGGACTATGTGGTGACAGGTTTACTCTTGATGTGGCTTGTCTGTGATATGGTGCATTCCATGAGATCATGTTTTACTGAGATGTTTTACTGTTCTACTCACTGGGCTATAGAGCTCATCCCACTCCCTTAACCCCAGTTTTGCAGGTTCAGTATACCGTGTACAGGGACAGTCCAGCAGGGTTCAGAGAAAGAATAAAGAGAAATGTAATAGTCTAGAGTGGACATGTACTGTTAAAGAGATGTAATAGTTATATATGTGCTTGACTTAGTAGTTGTAAATCTATTGTGTTGTACATGATCGGTATATGTATATGTTTTACTGTATGTGGACTACCAGGCTTAACAGGTATGAATGAACCCATCTAGAGCAAGCTCTAGTCAGGGGTATAGAGTACAGAGTACAGAGTACAGAGTACAGAGTACAGAGTACAGAGTACAGAGATAGTGCATGCACAGGTTAAGCCTTGGGCCAGAAAAGAGTTTTTATTTTCACAGAAAATGTATGATCATGTATGAGATTTACAGGTACACAGAGAGTATAGCAGGCTTGCTACGGGTTCTGGCGGCCTTAAGCCGACCTGAATCCTAGCGCCGGTGACGGTCCATTTTGGGGTCGTTACACTCAGACCGAAAATGAGCGAGTTTTCTCTCCATTCTCGAGCTAAAGTGAGTTCATGTTCTCCTTTGGTTGATTTCATGTTCTTTCTTCAAATCCTTCAAGTTTTTATGAGTTTTCTTTTGGGTTTTGAAGTTTTAAAGCTTAAATTGAAGTTTTGGAGTTTGGAGACCCAAGGAGTTTGATTTCTCCTATCTCCGAGTTAGGGATCGCACCAACCCTCGATCTTCAATAGGTAAGTGTAGATCTTTGCCTTCCTTTATGTTTTAATGAAGATTTAAAGAGTTTTGATGCTTGTGTGTGGGTAGATATGCATGTTAAGGTTTATGTGGATTTTATGCCCAATGTTTGTTTATGTGATGTTATGTTGGGAGGTTTAAGTTAGTTTATGCCCTATATGCATGTGGGAGTGTGTATGCATGTTTGGGAGAAAGCATGTGAGGTTCTGGGTTGTTTTGGAAGGTTTGGAAGGCTGTTTGTGCATGTGGAGGCTGAGTTCTGCCACTCTGGAAAAACTCAGGTTCGGCAGCCGAAGGCACTTTTGGCCGTCGAACCTGCCTGTGGAGGCAAGCTTTTGGCTGCCGAACCCTGCCCCCGAAAGTTGGACTTTCGACTCTAGAGGGGAGTTTCGGCCGCCGAAGGTGCCGCCGAACATGCATGAATTTTGTCTCTGGAAGGGACTTTCGGCCGCCGAAGGTGCCGCCGAAAGTGGCTGAGTTTAGGCTCTGGAGGGAGTTTCGGCTCTGGAGGGACTTTCGGCCGCTGAACCTGTCGCCGAAAGTGCCCTGTCCAGTCTTCCTTTGCATGATTTCTATGATTGTTTTATGATGTTTTAGGGGGGTTTTTGGGGAGTTGTTTAGAGTCTTGTTAGAGTGTGTTTGGTCCCTCATTTGAGTCCACCTGTGTAGGATCGGACCCGAGAAATCGAGGAGGCCAGCAGTGTTAGCTGTTGCAGAGTCAGTCCAGCGTCTGCCAGAGGTAAGTAGAACTAACTCAAATGTTTTAAGCATGTTCACGCATCATGAATACCATGTATATGTATTAGGCTGTTGCATTAGATTTCACGAAGATGTTGTATTGCATAATTTGCTGTTGATGTGGATGGACCAAGTCGACCCCAATAGCCCTAGATATGATATGTTAATGAAGTCCTGAGGAGCCCCACCGAGGGCCGGGCACTAATGAAGTCTTGAGGAGCCCCTTTGAGGGCCGGGCACCATGTTATGTTACAGAAGTCCTGAGGAGCTGATAAGCGGTTGTCGAAGCCGTCAAAAATAAACCTATTATCAACCAACAAAATAATTTGCAGATAGTGGCAATAGGGTCGAATCCACAGGGAATTGATACTTACTTATTTTCCTAGTCAAGACCAATTAAAGAAACAAACAATAAAAGTAAAATGGGGGTTTTGAGGTTTGATAAACTAAACTAATATTGAAAGCAATAGAGAAAAGAAAATAATTAAAGTAGAGAAATTCAATAATGAGAAAGGCCTAGTTGAAGAGTTGGATCCACTTTAGTTGTTGGGATTGATCATTGAAACTTATATTCTCTTATTTAACTCAATAAATTAGTTATGGAGGTGGAAGACGCTTCTCACCAACCATATCCCTCCTTAAGCATAGATTATTTAGGGAACGTCCTCTAATTAATCACTAATTAACAAGTTGCCAAGGAACGTCCTTGGGCCTTTGGCATCTAACAATTATTAATTGCATTAAGAAAAAGAGAGACCTAATTCTAGCTACCCAAACGTATGGTGATATTGCTAGATTATGCAATTTCCTAGGTTTTTACACCAAGGGTTACTTGTGTTTGAATAATTCAAGCAATTACGGACTTCAAACTATCCAAACTAACAAAGAATTACTTTGCAATCAAGAATCAAGTGGCCAATTTGATCAAAACAACAAAGCAACAATAAATTAAGCACAAAATTGCATAAATACTGATTAATAAAAGAATAACATGAGGGTTCAGATCTCCCAATCCATAAACAACCAAAGTTTCACCTTATTCTTCAACTAGAAAAAGGGTTTCAGCCACTCATGGCTGAAACTAACATAAAAGAAAAGAAAGAAAGCAAAAAGAAGGAGAAAAAGGGCCAATTGGCTTGCTGGTGTGGTGCGGCTGCTGGTGCAGCTTCTGCCGAGGATGTATGATGATCCAAAGATACTTGATATGCTGGTTTGCATGCCCTTTTATAGCTGAAGAGGCTGCCCTAGGTTTTCTTGTTGAGATGGGACTCCTTTTCCCAATTGGAGTTGAATTCTTGGAAGGTAATTGTATTTTGATGAAATTTGCCTTCCTAAATATGTGAGATTGAGTGCTGAGGTGTCTTTAGGGTTTGCTGAGCTGTCCACACGTGTTTGGGAGGGACTTCTTGAGCATTTGAATTTTGATTTTCCCGCAATTTACTGTCTACTGGTTGCTGGTGCTGTTTGCTCGGGTTGTTTGGGCAAACAGCTCGGGCAAACAGTCTGTTTTCCCTGTTGCCTGCGCACTGCTGGCCTGTTTGCCCAGTCTGTTTGGGCAAACAGTCTGATTTTTATGCTCTGCTTCTGCCCTGCTGATCTGTTTGCCCAGTCTGTTTGGGCAAACAGTCTGGTCAAACAGCAGATTGTTCCTCTTCCATTTCAGCTTCAACTTTGGTTTGGGCAAACAATTTGGGCAAACCATACTTGTGTAGTTTTGCTCTCTTTTGGGCAGATTTAAGGCCATTTTTGCCAAATTATCATTTTACTCCATTTTCTGCAAAATAAGGTTAAAACCACAAAATTAGGTAGAAAATGTGTAAATTAACATAAATATCTGTAATACCCGGCTAGACTCCGGTATCGGAATTCCTACCGTCCAGTGGAATCTCGGATGTCGGAAATCTCTAGAAGGGTAAAAGCATGTTTTATGAAATGTTTTCATGTGTTTTAATGGTTTTAAGTATGAAATTAAATGAGTTTTTGCATGAAAAGTCTTTGGAGGAAAACCCAGGTTCGGCCGCCGAAAGTCAAGTTCGGCCGCCGAACGTGCATGCATTTTGGAGGCACGTTAGGCCCCCGAAAGCATAAGTGAGGGAAGTCCAGGTTCGGCCGCCGAAACTCAAGTTCGGTCGCCGAACATGGCATGCATGCGGAGGCACATTCGGCCCCCGAATGTGGCCTGGCCAGCCACCTATAAAAGGGTCACTTAGCCGAAATGGGCGAGCTTTCTCCCATTTTCGGCCACAGCTAGCTTCCGACCTTCCTCTTCCTTATCTTATGTTCTTCCTCCAAATCCCCACCATATTTCTTGAGTTTTTGACTTGCATTGAAGTTTTCTTGAGTTTTAAAACAAGTTTTGGAGCTTTGAGAACTCAGGAGCTCGTTTCCTTGGATCTCCAAGTTTAGGTCGTCTCACTCTCGATCTTCAAGAGGTAAGAGCCGATCTTAAGCTCAATGTATATTTTAAGTAAGTTTTAAGTTGATTCATGGGGTAGAATAGCATGTATAGGGTTGTATGAGTTTTTGAGTAAATGTTTTGTTTTTGAACAATGTATGTTGGATATGTATGTTTGAAGTGTTGTAGTTGGGGTATATGATAGTTTGAGGCCCCTAGGAACTTGTATGCATGCTTTGGTTGAGCTATGTGCTTGATTTGAGCTTTTGGGAGGCAAGAGGTTTATGTGAGCCAAGTTTCTGCCCATTTGGGAGAAACCAGGTTCGGCAGCCGAAGGAACTTTCAGCCGCCGAACCCCCCTTGTGGAGGCAGCATTCGGCTGCCGAAGCTTGCCCCCGAAAGAAGACTTTCGGATCTGTCTGGGACTTTCGGCTGCCGAACCTGCCGCCGAAAGTGCCCTGTTCAGCCATTTCTTGCATGCTTTTCCATGCTTGTTTCATGATGTTTTAGGGGGTTTTTGGGGAATAGTTTAGAGTTATGTTCATGTATGATAGGTCCCTCATTTGAGTCCACTTGTGTAGGTTCGGACCCGAGGAACCGAGGACCCCAGCTGTGAGTCAGCTGCTACAGAGTATAGTCAGAGCTAGCCAGAGGTGAGTAGAATAAACCTTTATGATTTAAGTAAATAAATTACAAGTTTTGAGCATGTTCATGCATCATAAATGCCATGAGATGAATTAGGTTGTTTGCATTAGAATTCACGAATATGTTGCATTGCATTTATGATGTTGATGTGGATTGGTCATTGGATGATCCTTTAGTCCTCATATGATATGATGATGCTACGGCATGGTATGGTATGGAAGTCCAGGTTGTACCCATTCTACGTCCCTGGCACGATGTAAGAGAAAGTCCAGGTTGTACCCATTCTACGTCCCTGGCACAGTTGGACTGTATGATATGTTATGTTAAGAGAAAGACTGGTTGTACCCATTCTACATCCCGGCACAGTTGGACTATGTAGAGGACTATTGGTGACAATACCATCCGAGATGTGATTTATTGTGATGTGTTGCATTACATGATGGCATGAGATTTTAAAATGTTGTTTTCTATTATTCTGCTCACTGGGCTCTAGTAGCTCACCCCTTTTCCCTAATCCCCCAGGATTGTAGGTATGGGCTAGACAAAGAAGTCAAGAAGAGTAAAGTCCTATGTTTGTAATAGTTAGATAGTGGACATGATAAATTGTAAGATAATGTAAAGTTGAATAGTCATGTTATGTATAATGATATTGAGGATTAGAATATGTGCTTGACCCTATAGATATTGTGATCCCTTTTTATTACATGATCCTATGTTTATTGATGTTTATGTAAACCAGCTCAACACAGGTTATGTCACCCTTTGGGGTAATCATGAGATCCCACAGAGGGATTAATGTTTATGATTATGCAATGTATAGTGCATGCACAGGTTGAGTTTGGTGTATGATGGAAAGAAAAGTTTTAAATTTTTATGCACGTTTGTTGATCATGTATGGGATTAAACAGGTTTACAGGATGTATGTCAGGCTTGCTACAGGTCCCGGCGGCCTTAAGCCGACCTGGATCCTAGCGCCGGTAGCGGTCCGATTTTCGGGTCGTTACAATATCAATATGGAAAATGGGTCTAAATTTGGCTCTATCAGGAGCTCCTTCAAGGGCCGGGCATAGACAGAGGGAGTTTTGGAGGTCATGTCCATCCTTGATGTGAAATGTTTGTGCTGTGATGCATTGCATGAAAGCATATGATTATTATTATTGGTTTTCTGTTCTGCTCACTGGGCTTTTTAGCTCACCCCTCTCCCTAAGCCCCAGGTTTGCAGGTCTGAGGTAGTGCGGGAAGTCGACAAGGGTTAATGTTATGTTTATGTAATAGATTAGCATGTTAGCGTGGACATGTAATGTAAATTGATATAATGTATTGTAAGATAATGTAATGTAGCGTATGGTAGAGTTATGGTTATGGATTAGTATTGTGCTTGGCCCTAAGGTCTAGTTAATCCCTTTTTGTACATGATGTATGTTATGTTTTTATTGTTGAGATGTGAACCAGACTTGATGTACGTAATGTTGACCCAGCTCTAGCATGGGGGTTTATATGTTTACAGTTATGTAGCATACGAATCAAGCTTGGTATATGAAAGGTTTTAAAGTTTTTATGTTTAGGTTTGATCATGTATGGGATCTACTAGGTATTAGGATGTATGTTAGGCTTGCTATGGGTCCCGGTGGCCTTAAGCCGATCTGGATCCTAGCGCCGGTAGCGGTCCGATTTTTGGGTCGTTACATTATCTCTTACTGTTATTGGATTTATATTCTTTGTCTTTTTTAATTCAAACCACTCAAAAAAATTTATTTTTCCTACTTTACTAACATATTCAAAATATTCTTCTTTTAATTTTTCAAACTTATTTTTTTAACAATTTTATTTAATTTTCTTAGGTTTTTTGTCTTAGTTATTTCTTTTAAAAATTTCTTTTCAATCTTCTCTTTACTAAGAATATTTAATTCCCTATTTATATTATTAATATTTTCTGTTATAGCAGATGCTGATGGTGATAATGGTGAAGAAGGTGCTATATCAGCCTTCTGATCTAAATAATTTTCTATCGGATTATAAATTGCCTGGGGATTTGAAGAACTATAATCTACTCCTTTCATTTTAAGATGTCTATCTGAAATATCTGATGTAGAATATCTGGGTTTTACTATAGTCTGGATTACAGGTTTAGATTCATTCTCTTTATAGGTTACGTATATTACTAATGGTATACTTGATACTCTTCCTATATCTTCTGTTATTACTGAAGATGTTGATTCTGTATATCTACTACTTATACTTCTATTAAATTTTAATGAGACTTTACCATCTTCAAACTGCTCTATCTTACTTAAACTTGTATTTGGTTTTACTTTTTCTTGTTCTGGTGGAAGTACTATGCCTTCTAAAATCCATTCTTCTGGTAAGGTTATATCTTTCCATTGTATTATTTTAGGTATTACAGTATTTGTTTTAGCTAGATCTGTCTGCAAAAACCTTGGTTCTCCCTTTTTAGATTGTAATTTATATTTAGTTCCAAATGCTGAATTCATAGCTTTATAATGGATTTTATATATTAATGCTATCGGGATAAATCCTTATTTCATTTTATAATTATGAGTTTTAATTTCCAAGACTATACTGTCTAAAATATTTAAATCATTTAATGATATTTTCATATCTGAATATATCTCAAAAGATATTGATCCTTCACTTAAACTGGTTTCTATAGATCCTAATAAAGAATCCTGAAAATTTAAAAATCTTTCATCTCTTACTACTGCTAAAATACTAGTATTTAATCCTTCTCTAGTTAAAGGTTTTATACCTACTTGAATTAGTCCTATATGAATATACTTGTATTTTTTACTCCTATGATGATTTAATTTTTTTGATGATAAAAGTGTTATTTTCTCAAAAGGTTTACTTAACTGAAAATCTCTTTCTTCTGTTTTTATTATATAATCTGTTTTAAAAACATTAAACTTTGAAATTTTATAAATTTGTTCTTTATCTACTTTGGGAATTTCCCACTCATCTATGGCTTTTACAAAATCTTCCAATATTAACTCATTTTTATTAATTACTCTTTTAATTTCTGAAGATTATGAAGATTCTGAATCATCTGATTTTACTGTACTAGCCGATTTATACAAAAAAGGATCCATTTTAAAAAATTGTGAAGTATGTATAGAAGAACCTACAGAAGTGGGCCATATTTTTCGATCCTAGTTGTTTGTTGATACCATTAGGGCGCATACCATTCTACCAAAAGCTTAAACCCGTGTTAACAACACTTTTCTCTTCTCCCTCCACAGTCTGACTTAATTTTGGGGATCCCAGGTTAAGGTTGCAGGAGCCCTAGCCATAAAATAAATTTTATTACTTAATATAAGTATGCTCTGTGGTTGTAGCCTAGTCTGATCTTCCACATCAGAAAAATTGTTATAACTTGATTGTTTTATTATACTTTCTTGGTATATCAACTGGAAAACCAGACCTCTTCAATCCGGCAAATTGATGTGCCGTAGAAGAAACTTGGGACACAAAGTCATGTACCATTGAAAGTTAACAACCTAAAAATGGAGAAACAAGGTTTTTGCAGACAGATCTAACTAAAATAAATACTGTAATACCTAAAACAATATTGATTTTTCTGAGGAACTAGTTTGTAATTCATCTATTTGATTCTCACTTTCTGTTATGTCTAGTTCTGATATTTCTGAATCTATGTATAATTCTTGAATTTTATTTATTATTTCTTCTTCTAAATTTAATTCATTTAATTTTTTATTAAATCTACAAAATTTAGATGTATGTCTTTTCTTTCCACTGTTATAACATCTTAAATCCTTAAATGATTTTTTATTTTGGGGTTTACTTGTCTGTATATTCTTCTTATATTTTTTATAAGATTTATAATTTTTCTTTTTGTAATATTCTTCCTTACTAGGTTTTGCTATATATCCTTTTTTGTAATATTGGCTTTTCTTATAGTATTTTTGTGTTCGTGATTTTGAATATTGTCCATTGCAACTCTTATTTTGACCTATTCCATAATCAAATTGCTTACAAAAAAATCCTAACTCTTGTTTGGTTTTATGCATTTCATATTTTAAAGTTCTTTGTAATTTTAAATCATGACAAATTTATAAACCTTCTTTTTGAATTATGCTTATCAACTGTCCATATATCAATTTATTATAAGGTATTGGGTTCTCAAATTGTTGCTTTGTATTATTTCTTACATTTTCTCCAAAGAAATAACGAAGTCCTGCTAAAAATTTCTCTTTTCAAAAATCTTGATTTGATTCTTCTCTTAACATTAATCTAGTTAAAAATGTAGTTTTATAATACTGAAAATCACTTAACTTTTTACACTTTAAATTACTTAATAATTCAGCATTTTTATCTTTTAAATGTGATGGATCTCCTATAAAATGTAAGGAAATTGTTTGTATTAACGTTGATACTGCATCTTGAATAATTTCTCCAATTTCATTATATATTGGTTCTCCTTCACTATTTATTTGGATTGAATTTAATATTTTCAATTGTTCTTGATCAGTTAAATGATAATCCCACCATCCTTTTAATTGACCTGTAAAACCTGCTATAATTATTTCAGCAATTGCTCTGTCAAAAGCAAATGACTGAGTTTTATAAGCATTGGCTGCTATAGTCATTTGTTGTAATAAACTTAATATATTGTATTCAGATAATTTGTCTATATTCCATTCATATATTGTTGAAGCATTATATTTAAATTGAGAAGTAATATTTGGTTTATCTAAAATTTCTAAATTAGGTGCTCTACTGACTATTTCTTTATGTAATATAGGATTTATTGTAAATTGTTTTATGTCTTCTGATTCTGACTGACTTTGTTCACTTTTAGTTTCTGATTCTTCCTTTATTACATTTATGTAACGCCCCAGAAATCCGGACCGCTACCGGCGCTAGGATTCAGGTCGGCTTAAGGCCGCCGGAACCCGTAGCAAGCCTACATACATCCTGTTTACCTGTTTAATCCCATATATGATCAACAAACATTCACAAGAATTAAAAACTTTTCTTTTTCTTCATTCACCAAACTCAACCTGTGCATGCACTATATTCATCATATACATAAACATTAATCCCTCTGTGGGATTTCATCAAAGCCTCAAGGGCTACACATCATATGGTGAGTTGGTTTACATAAACATTATAACATAAGATCATATACATACCAAGGGATTAATACATACTATGGTCAAGCACACTCTATCCTCAATACTATCCTCAATAACATAATTACATTACATTCTTATCATTTGTCATGTCCACATACTCTAGCTATTACAAACATGTGACTTTTCTCTTCTTTTCTTCTCTATCAATCCCGTACCTGCAAACCTGGGGGTTAGGGGAGAGGGGTGAGCTAAAAGCCCAGTGAGCAGAAACTAAAAACATTATATTAAAGTTCATGCTTTCATGAAATGCATCATATCACAGACAATTCACATCAAGGGTGAACCTGTCACCAATTAGTCCCAACATAGTCTCGTGCCAGGCCGTAGCATGGGGTCCTGGTCTTCCTGTCATATCATATATAAAGTCTCGTGCCAGGCCGTAGCATGGGGTCCTGGTCTTCCTGTCATATCATATATAAAGTCTCATGCCAGGCCGTAGCATGGGGTCCTGGTCTTCCTGTCATATCATATATAAAGTCTCGTGGACTAATTGGATCATACAGCATTCACCCACAACCATAAAATAAAATGCAATGCGACATATTCGTGAACTAATGCAATCAGCCTATTACATGTCATCATGATGCATGAAACATGCTCAAAACATTTAATTGCTTGATTTAAAATATTAAGCTTGTTTCCACTCACCTCTGGCTAGCTCTGACCAGACACTGAAGCAGCTCACTCACTGCTGGGGTCCTCGGTTCCTCGGGTCCGAACCTACACAGGTGGACTCCAATGAGGGACCAAACATATATAAGCATAACTCTAATATATCCCCCAAAAACCCCCCTAAAACATCATGAAAACATCACAGAAAATATGCATGAAATGGCTGAACAGGGCACCTTCGGCGGCACCTTCGGCGGCCGAAAGTCCTGGACAGAGACGAAACTCAGCTAGGTTCGGCGGCACCTTCGGCGGCCGAAAGTGCCAGACAGAGACGAAAGTCTCTTTTCGGGGGCACCTTCGGCAGCCGAAAGCTGCCTCCACAAGAGGGGTTCGGCGGCCGAAACTCCCTTCGGCTGCCGAACCTGGTTTCTGCCAAACGGCAGAAACTTGGTTCAAATGAACCTCCTGCCTCCCAAAACCATAAATCATGCATATTTCTCAACCAAAACACACATACAAGTTCCTAGGGGTCTTAAACATGCATATACCCCATCTACAACACTCCATTCACACACAATCAAGCTACATTGTTCATCAAACATCAAAAACCTAACATTTATACAAATATACATATATCTCTAAACATGCCATTCTACCCCATGAATCTTACATGAAACTTATTTAAAACATGACAAGAGTTCAAGATCGACTCTTACCTCCTGAAGATCGAGAGTAGAGGCGATCTAACTTGGAGTTGGGAGAAATCTAGCTCCTTGGGCCTCCAAGCTCAAAACTTGCTCAAAACTCGATTCAAAAGCTTAAAAACTTCAAAGCAAGATGAAAACTTGTTAAATCCATGAAAGATCTAAAGGAAACACTCAAGATCGAGGGAGGAGCGGTGGAGACTCACCTTGGCCGACAATGGGAGAGAAAAAGCTCGCCCGTGCGGACCAAGGGGACCCTTTTATAGTGGCTGGCCAGGCCACGTTCGGGGGCCGAATGTGCCTCCGCATCCATGCAAATGTTCGGCGGCCGAACATAAGGTTCGGCGGCCGAACCTGCACTTCCCTCACTTAGACTTTCGGGGGCCTAACGTGCCTCCCAAAGTCCATGCATGTTCGGCGGCCGAAAGTGAGTTTCGGCGGCCGAACCTGGGTTTTCCTCAAAAGATTTTTCATGCAAAAACTTATTTAAAAACACACTTAAAACCATTAAAACATAAAATCATTTCATAAAAACATGCTCTTACCCTTCTAGAGGTTTCCGACACCCAAATTCCACCGGACGGTAGGAATTTCGATACCGGAGTCTAGCCGGGTATTACATTCTCCCCCCCTTAAGAACATTCGTCCCCGAATGTTCCTCAACTAATACATGCATAACATAAACATATATAGCACATGGAACACATCTCAACTAACCTTAGAAGAGGTGGGGGTACTGCTGGAGCATGGACTCCCGGGTCTCCCAAGTGCATTCTTCCAAATTGTGGTGGTTCCAAAGGACTTTCACCATCGGGATTTCCTTGTTCCTCAACTTTCTGATCTGAGTGTCAAGAATCCGCACTGGCTGTTCAACATAAGTGAGATCCTCTTGGATCTCCACATCAGGTTCGCTAAGAACCTTGCCCGGATCTGACACGAACTTCCTCAACATGGAAACATGGAAAACCGGATGGATTCTCTCCATAAAAGCAGGCAAGTCCAGCTTGTACGATACGTTCCCAACTTTTTGCAAGACCTCAAAGGGTCCGATGTACCGTGGAGCTAGCTTACCCTTCTTACCAAACCGAACCACCCCTTTCATTGGAGACACCTTGAGCAATACTAGATCCCCCTCCTGAAACTCTACCTGTCTCCTGCGGACGTCTGCATAGCTTTTCTGCCTGCTGATGGCAGTCTTTATTCTCTCTCGAATAATGGGCACCACCCTGCTGGTGATCTCTACAAGTTCAGGCCCTGCTAAGGACCTCTCTCCAACCTCTTCCCAGCAAACAGGTGATCTGCACTTCCTCCCATATAAAGCTTCATATGGAGCCATCCCGATGCTAGCATGATGGCTGTTATTGTAGGCAAACTCCACCAAAGGTAGATGCTGCCTCCAAGAACCGCCAAAGTCCAGCACACACATTCTGAGCATATCTTCTATGGTCTGGATGGTCCTCTCTGACTGTCCGTCTGTCTGTGGATGGAAGGCAGTGCTGAAATCCAACCTAGTACCCATAGCATTCTGCAGACTCCGCCAAAACCTGGAGGTGAACTGAGGCCCTCTATCTGACACTATATAAACAGGAACCCCATGTAGTCTGACAATCTCATCCACATAAACTTGCGCTAACTTATCCACAGAGTAGTTGTTCCTAACTGGAATGAAGTGAGCAGATTTGGTGAGTCTGTCCACAATCACCCATATGGAGTCTAGTCTGTTGGATGTTGCCGGTAACCCCACTACAAAATCCATAGCGATATTCTCCCATTTCCACTCTGGAATCGGTAGCGGGTTAAGCATTCCAGCCGGCTTCTGATGTTCCAGCTTCACCCTCTGACATATTTCGCAGGCTGACACGAACTGTGCCACTTCCCTCTTCATAGCTGGCCACCAATACACCCTCTTCAGATCTTGATACATCTTGGTGGCTCCAGGGTGAATGCTGTATCTTGCATTATGAGCCTCTCTCATAATGCCTCCTTTAAGCCCGATGTCATCTGGTACACATAGTCTATTCCCATAGCGGAGGATCCCCTTACTGTCGAATCTGAACTCACTATCTTTGCCTGACTGAACAGTCCTGGCAATCTTCACTAACTCTGGGTCCTCGTGCTGTTTCTGAGCCACCTGCTCCAGAAACATGGGTGTTACTTTCATCTGTGCAATCAAAGCACCTGTACCAGACAACTCCATCTGTAGACCTTCCTCAATGAGCTTATAAAATTCCTTCACCACCGGTCTCCTCTCTGCCGTGATGTGGGATAGACTGCCAAGTGATTTCCGGCTTAAGGCATCAGCTACTACATTCGCCTTACCCGGATGATACTGAATCTTGCAATCATAGTCACTCAGCAACTCTACCCATCTCCTCTGCCTCAAGTTCAAATCTCTCTGACTCAAGATGTGCTGCAGGCTCTTATGATCTGTGAAGATCTCACATTTTACCCCATAGAGGTAATGCCTCCACATCTTGAGGGCAAAGATAACCGCTGCCATCTCCAGATCGTGTGTGGGGTAATTCATCTCATGCCTCTTTAGCTGTCTAGAAGCATAAGCGATCACCCTACCGTTCTGCATCAACACACAACCCAAGCCTACTCTGGATGCATCACAGAACACTGTGAAGTCCTCATTGCTGGTTGGCAGAGCTAACACTGGTGCTGAAGTCAACCTCTTCTTGAGCTCTTCGAAGCTTTCCTCACACTGGTCGGTCCAATCGAACCTCTGATTCTTTCTGGTCAATCTGGTTAAAGGAGCTGCAATTTTGGAGAAGTCCTGTACGAACCTCCTGTAATAACCAGCCAAACCCAAGAAACTTCTGATCTCTGTCACTGTGGTGGGTCTGGGCCAGTTAGTTACAGCCTCTACTTTCTTGGGGTCTACCTCTATTCCATTCTCTGACACTATATGCCCCAAGAATGATATGCTCCTTAACCAGAACTCACACTTGGAGAACTTAGCATACAAGCCATGTTCCCTCAAGGTCTGTAACACAATCCTCAGATGATGGGCATGCTCCTCTGCATTCCTGGAATACACTAAGATATCATCTATAAAGACAATAACGAAGTGATCCAGGTATGGTCTGAATACTCTGTTCATGAGGTCCATGAATGCTGCAGGGGCGTTAGTTAACCCAAACGGCATTACAAGGAACTCATAGTGCCCATATCTGGTCCTAAAAGCTGTCTTTGGTACGTCCTCCTCTCTGATTCTCAACTGATGGTACCCAGATCTCAGATCTATTTTGGAGAAACAACCCGCTCCTGCTAGCTGGTCGAATAGATCGTCGATCCTTGGCAATGGGTACTTATTCTTGATGGTGACTTTGTTCAACTGCCTGTAGTCGATACAAAGCCTGAGGGATCCATCCTTTTTCTTCACAAAGAGTACTGGAGCACCCCAAGGTGAGGTACTTGGTCGGATGAAACCCTTGTCTACCAGCTCCTGCAACTGTTCTTTCAACTCTTTCATCTCGGCTGGTGCCATCCTGTAGGGAGGGATAGAGATAGGCCTAGTTCCAGGCATTAACTCAATTTCGAACTCTATCTCCCTAGCAGGTGGTAACCCTGGCAGCTCGTCTGGGAAAACATCTAAGAACTCACTCACCACAGGCACTGAGGCGGGCTCTCTAATATGACTATCCAACTCCCTCACATGAGCTAGAAACCCCTGACATCCCCTCCTAAGCAACCTACGAGCCTGAAGAGCTGAGATTAGACCTCTAGGTGTACCCCTCTTGTCTCCTCTGAAGACGACCTCTGACCCATCCTGATCTCTGAATCTGACTACCTTGTCTCTACAGTCCAAGGTAGCACCATGGGTAGATAACCAATCCATCCCTAGAATGACGTCAAAATCTGTCAAATCTAGAACCACAAGGTCGGCGGAAAGGCATCTTCCCTCTATGAAAACTGGACTACATTGGCAGACTGCCTCTGCCACTGACGGGTCACACTTGGGTCCACTGACCCATAGGGGACACTCTAACCCAGAGACCATCAATCCTAACCTCTGAACGGCTCTCGGTGCAATAAAAGAGTGAGATGCACCCGGGTCCATTAATGCATACACATCAGAACACCCAATGATGAGATTACCTGACACCACGGTGTTGGATGTGTTAGCCTCCTGCTGCGTCATGGTGAAGATCCTGGCTGGAGCTGATGGACCTTCACCTCTGAATCCTGCTGAGGAAGAAGCTGACCCTCTCCCTCTGCCTCTGCCACTGGCCTGTGTAGCAGCTGGAGCTACTGGCTGTGCCACACTTCCTGAAGCTGTCTGCTGTGTCTGTGCCATAGGAACTGCTTTAGGACATTGCCATGACATATGCCCCTCTTGCCCACATTTGTAGCAGGTCGTCGTCCCATACCGGCATAAACCCCTGTGTGGCCTACCACACTTCGCACAAGCTGCATTATCTGCCCCAGAACTAGAACCACTGCC
Organism: Manihot esculenta; assembly: GCF_001659605.2. Classification (NCBI taxonomy): domain Eukaryota; kingdom Viridiplantae; phylum Streptophyta; class Magnoliopsida; order Malpighiales; family Euphorbiaceae; genus Manihot; species Manihot esculenta. The sequence continues at coordinate 8,173,255 of NC_035167.2, forward strand.
AAATCCCAGACTAGACTTGACCTTGTTCCAGAACTTATTCTTCTTACCCTTGGGTTTACCCCATCTCTTACTGCCTGAAGCTGCTGCACTCAAGGTAGAGGGATCTAACCTTCCCCCACCCGGAGTTTTAGAACCAGAAGCTTGTGCCACTGTCTATTTGACTGTCCCCTGAACGATGGCACTAGCCTCCATTCTCCTAGCCATGTCTACTATGGCGTGAAAACTCTCTCTATCTGCTGACTGTACCAAGGAGGAATACCTGGGATGGAGCTTCATGATATACCTCCTCGACTTCTTCTGGTCTGTGCTAAGGTCTTGCCCAGCAAATGGCAGCAACTCCATAAACCTGTCAGTATATTCGTCTACACTCATGTCATCAGTTTGTCTCAACTGCTCGAATTCTATCATCTTCAATTCCCTTGAACTATCAGGAAAAGCCCATCCTGCAAATTCATTAGCGAACTCCTCCCACGATAGGCTATCCACTCTTGGCTTCACATAGCTTTTGAACCACTCACAGGCCTTCTTGCATTTCAAAGTGAAACCAGCCATCTGAATGGCTCTACTGTCATCAGCTCCAATTTCCTCTGTGATCATCTTGACCTTCTCCAAATATACAAACGGGTCATCACCTGACTCAAACTGGGGAGCACCCAACTTCATGTAATCTGTCATTTTAGCCTTACTTCCCCCAGATGAGCTAGGCTGAGGTATCTGGGTATCTGGGCATGTAGGTGCTGGTGGTGGTGGAGGTACAGCATCCCCCGGAGTGGGGTTTGCTGGATTTGGATGGTATGGTGGTGGTGGATACATAGGATACTGTGGATATGGGGGGTAGTATGGTGGGTATGGCATCTGTGTGGGGTAAGGGTTAAAACTAGGGTAATCCGATGTACCTCCCATCGAATACCCGGGATTTTGGGTGTAGGGCGGATAGTGAGGTGGCTGAACAAATCCCGAGGCCTGAGTGCCTCCGTGGGATTCTCCCATACCCTCTTCTGACATACTGACGCCCAAACTGCCATCCCTCCTTTGATCAACATCCATCTGATCCCCCATATCCTCTGACATACCTCCCTGCACTGTTCCTCTGACTGATCTGCTTCTTCCCAGATCTAAAGACCTTCTAGGGTCTCTCACTGCTCGGTCCCTGTTGGACCTACTTGACATTGCCCTAGGCAATGTTGAAGGACGGGCAACAGTGCCCTCGTCCTGAGGTGGTATTCCAGTCAATCGTGCAGATCGACGGGTTCCTCTCATCCTGTTTTCTGAGAAACAGTAAACATCACATAAACATTGGCATTAAATGGTTCATGTCGGCAAACATGAACCTCACAGCTACATTACACACATAGCATATCATCATGGCATATCATACAATCATAGCAAGACAGGACTCTACATCCTATCCTAGTGGACATGATTTTTGCCTATTGTGCTTGACCTTCTATAACTTCTATGAGCCCGACACTCTAGGTCCGACCATACAAACCTAGGGCTTTGATACCACTCTGTAACGCCCCGGAAATCCGGACCGCTACCGGCGCTAGGATTCAGGTCGGCTTAAGGCCGCCGGAACCCGTAGCAAGCCTACATACATCCTGTTTACCTGTTTAATCCCATATATGATCAACAAACATTCACAAGAATTAAAAACTTTTCTTTTTCTTCATTCACCAAACTCAACCTGTGCATGCACTATATTCATCATATACATAAACATTAATCCCTCTGTGGGATTTCATCAAAGCCTCAAGGGCTACACATCATATGGTGAGTTGGTTTACATAAACATTATAACATAAGATCATATACATACCAAGGGATTAATACATACTATGGTCAAGCACACTCTATCCTCAATACTATCCTCAATAACATAATTACATTACATTCTTATCATTTGTCATGTCCACATACTCTAGCTATTACAAACATGTGACTTTTCTCTTCTTTTCTTCTCTATCAATCCCGTACCTGCAAACCTGGGGGTTAGGGGAGAGGGGTGAGCTAAAAGCCCAGTGAGCAGAAACTAAAAACATTATATTAAAGTTCATGCTTTCATGAAATGCATCATATCACAGACAATTCACATCAAGGGTGAACCTGTCACCAATTAGTCCCAACATAGTCTCGTGCCAGGCCGTAGCATGGGGTCCTGGTCTTCCTGTCATATCATATATAAAGTCTCGTGCCAGGCCGTAGCATGGGGTCCTGGTCTTCCTGTCATATCATATATAAAGTCTCATGCCAGGCCGTAGCATGGGGTCCTGGTCTTCCTGTCATATCATATATAAAGTCTCGTGGACTAATTGGATCATACAGCATTCACCCACAACCATAAAATAAAATGCAATGCGACATATTCGTGAACTAATGCAATCAGCCTATTACATGTCATCATGATGCATGAAACATGCTCAAAACATTTAATTGCTTGATTTAAAATATTAAGCTTGTTTCCACTCACCTCTGGCTAGCTCTGACCAGACACTGAAGCAGCTCACTCACTGCTGGGGTCCTCGGTTCCTCGGGTCCGAACCTACACAGGTGGACTCCAATGAGGGACCAAACATATATAAGCATAACTCTAATATATCCCCCAAAAACCCCCCTAAAACATCATGAAAACATCACAGAAAATATGCATGAAATGGCTGAACAGGGCACCTTCGGCGGCACCTTCGGCGGCCGAAAGTCCTGGACAGAGACGAAACTCAGCTAGGTTCGGCGGCACCTTCGGCGGCCGAAAGTGCCAGACAGAGACGAAAGTCTCTTTTCGGGGGCACCTTCGGCAGCCGAAAGCTGCCTCCACAAGAGGGGTTCGGCGGCCGAAACTCCCTTCGGCTGCCGAACCTGGTTTCTGCCAAACGGCAGAAACTTGGTTCAAATGAACCTCCTGCCTCCCAAAACCATAAATCATGCATATTTCTCAACCAAAACACACATACAAGTTCCTAGGGGTCTTAAACATGCATATACCCCATCTACAACACTCCATTCACACACAATCAAGCTACATTGTTCATCAAACATCAAAAACCTAACATTTATACAAATATACATATATCTCTAAACATGCCATTCTACCCCATGAATCTTACATGAAACTTATTTAAAACATGACAAGAGTTCAAGATCGACTCTTACCTCCTGAAGATCGAGAGTAGAGGCGATCTAACTTGGAGTTGGGAGAAATCTAGCTCCTTGGGCCTCCAAGCTCAAAACTTGCTCAAAACTCGATTCAAAAGCTTAAAAACTTCAAAGCAAGATGAAAACTTGTTAAATCCATGAAAGATCTAAAGGAAACACTCAAGATCGAGGGAGGAGCGGTGGAGACTCACCTTGGCCGACAATGGGAGAGAAAAAGCTCGCCCGTGCGGACCAAGGGGACCCTTTTATAGTGGCTGGCCAGGCCACGTTCGGGGGCCGAATGTGCCTCCGCATCCATGCAAATGTTCGGCGGCCGAACATAAGGTTCGGCGGCCGAACCTGCACTTCCCTCACTTAGACTTTCGGGGGCCTAACGTGCCTCCCAAAGTCCATGCATGTTCGGCGGCCGAAAGTGAGTTTCGGCGGCCGAACCTGGGTTTTCCTCAAAAGATTTTTCATGCAAAAACTTATTTAAAAACACACTTAAAACCATTAAAACATAAAATCATTTCATAAAAACATGCTCTTACCCTTCTAGAGGTTTCCGACACCCAAATTCCACCGGACGGTAGGAATTTCGATACCGGAGTCTAGCCGGGTATTACATTCTCCCCCCCTTAAGAACATTCGTCCCCGAATGTTCCTCAACTAATACATGCATAACATAAACATATATAGCACATGGAACACATCTCAACTAACCTTAGAAGAGGTGGGGGTACTGCTGGAGCATGGACTCCCGGGTCTCCCAAGTGCATTCTTCCAAATTGTGGTGGTTCCAAAGGACTTTCACCATCGGGATTTCCTTGTTCCTCAACTTTCTGATCTGAGTGTCAAGAATCCGCACTGGCTGTTCAACATAAGTGAGATCCTCTTGGATCTCCACATCAGGTTCGCTAAGAACCTTGCCCGGATCTGACACGAACTTCCTCAACATGGAAACATGGAAAACCGGATGGATTCTCTCCATAAAAGCAGGCAAGTCCAGCTTGTACGATACGTTCCCAACTTTTTGCAAGACCTCAAAGGGTCCGATGTACCGTGGAGCTAGCTTACCCTTCTTACCAAACCGAACCACCCCTTTCATTGGAGACACCTTGAGCAATACTAGATCCCCCTCCTGAAACTCTACCTGTCTCCTGCGGACGTCTGCATAGCTTTTCTGCCTGCTGATGGCAGTCTTTATTCTCTCTCGAATAATGGGCACCACCCTGCTGGTGATCTCTACAAGTTCAGGCCCTGCTAAGGACCTCTCTCCAACCTCTTCCCAGCAAACAGGTGATCTGCACTTCCTCCCATATAAAGCTTCATATGGAGCCATCCCGATGCTAGCATGATGGCTGTTATTGTAGGCAAACTCCACCAAAGGTAGATGCTGCCTCCAAGAACCGCCAAAGTCCAGCACACACATTCTGAGCATATCTTCTATGGTCTGGATGGTCCTCTCTGACTGTCCGTCTGTCTGTGGATGGAAGGCAGTGCTGAAATCCAACCTAGTACCCATAGCATTCTGCAGACTCCGCCAAAACCTGGAGGTGAACTGAGGCCCTCTATCTGACACTATATAAACAGGAACCCCATGTAGTCTGACAATCTCATCCACATAAACTTGCGCTAACTTATCCACAGAGTAGTTGTTCCTAACTGGAATGAAGTGAGCAGATTTGGTGAGTCTGTCCACAATCACCCATATGGAGTCTAGTCTGTTGGATGTTGCCGGTAACCCCACTACAAAATCCATAGCGATATTCTCCCATTTCCACTCTGGAATCGGTAGCGGGTTAAGCATTCCAGCCGGCTTCTGATGTTCCAGCTTCACCCTCTGACATATTTCGCAGGCTGACACGAACTGTGCCACTTCCCTCTTCATAGCTGGCCACCAATACACCCTCTTCAGATCTTGATACATCTTGGTGGCTCCAGGGTGAATGCTGTATCTTGCATTATGAGCCTCTCTCATAATGCCTCCTTTAAGCCCGATGTCATCTGGTACACATAGTCTATTCCCATAGCGGAGGATCCCCTTACTGTCGAATCTGAACTCACTATCTTTGCCTGACTGAACAGTCCTGGCAATCTTCACTAACTCTGGGTCCTCGTGCTGTTTCTGAGCCACCTGCTCCAGAAACATGGGTGTTACTTTCATCTGTGCAATCAAAGCACCTGTACCAGACAACTCCATCTGTAGACCTTCCTCAATGAGCTTATAAAATTCCTTCACCACCGGTCTCCTCTCTGCCGTGATGTGGGATAGACTGCCAAGTGATTTCCGGCTTAAGGCATCAGCTACTACATTCGCCTTACCCGGATGATACTGAATCTTGCAATCATAGTCACTCAGCAACTCTACCCATCTCCTCTGCCTCAAGTTCAAATCTCTCTGACTCAAGATGTGCTGCAGGCTCTTATGATCTGTGAAGATCTCACATTTTACCCCATAGAGGTAATGCCTCCACATCTTGAGGGCAAAGATAACCGCTGCCATCTCCAGATCGTGTGTGGGGTAATTCATCTCATGCCTCTTTAGCTGTCTAGAAGCATAAGCGATCACCCTACCGTTCTGCATCAACACACAACCCAAGCCTACTCTGGATGCATCACAGAACACTGTGAAGTCCTCATTGCTGGTTGGCAGAGCTAACACTGGTGCTGAAGTCAACCTCTTCTTGAGCTCTTCGAAGCTTTCCTCACACTGGTCGGTCCAATCGAACCTCTGATTCTTTCTGGTCAATCTGGTTAAAGGAGCTGCAATTTTGGAGAAGTCCTGTACGAACCTCCTGTAATAACCAGCCAAACCCAAGAAACTTCTGATCTCTGTCACTGTGGTGGGTCTGGGCCAGTTAGTTACAGCCTCTACTTTCTTGGGGTCTACCTCTATTCCATTCTCTGACACTATATGCCCCAAGAATGATATGCTCCTTAACCAGAACTCACACTTGGAGAACTTAGCATACAAGCCATGTTCCCTCAAGGTCTGTAACACAATCCTCAGATGATGGGCATGCTCCTCTGCATTCCTGGAATACACTAAGATATCATCTATAAAGACAATAACGAAGTGATCCAGGTATGGTCTGAATACTCTGTTCATGAGGTCCATGAATGCTGCAGGGGCGTTAGTTAACCCAAACGGCATTACAAGGAACTCATAGTGCCCATATCTGGTCCTAAAAGCTGTCTTTGGTACGTCCTCCTCTCTGATTCTCAACTGATGGTACCCAGATCTCAGATCTATTTTGGAGAAACAACCCGCTCCTGCTAGCTGGTCGAATAGATCGTCGATCCTTGGCAATGGGTACTTATTCTTGATGGTGACTTTGTTCAACTGCCTGTAGTCGATACAAAGCCTGAGGGATCCATCCTTTTTCTTCACAAAGAGTACTGGAGCACCCCAAGGTGAGGTACTTGGTCGGATGAAACCCTTGTCTACCAGCTCCTGCAACTGTTCTTTCAACTCTTTCATCTCGGCTGGTGCCATCCTGTAGGGAGGGATAGAGATAGGCCTAGTTCCAGGCATTAACTCAATTTCGAACTCTATCTCCCTAGCAGGTGGTAACCCTGGCAGCTCGTCTGGGAAAACATCTAAGAACTCACTCACCACAGGCACTGAGGCGGGCTCTCTAATATGACTATCCAACTCCCTCACATGAGCTAGAAACCCCTGACATCCCCTCCTAAGCAACCTACGAGCCTGAAGAGCTGAGATTAGACCTCTAGGTGTACCCCTCTTGTCTCCTCTGAAGACGACCTCTGACCCATCCTGATCTCTGAATCTGACTACCTTGTCTCTACAGTCCAAGGTAGCACCATGGGTAGATAACCAATCCATCCCTAGAATGACGTCAAAATCTGTCAAATCTAGAACCACAAGGTCGGCGGAAAGGCATCTTCCCTCTATGAAAACTGGACTACATTGGCAGACTGCCTCTGCCACTGACGGGTCACACTTGGGTCCACTGACCCATAGGGGACACTCTAACCCAGAGACCATCAATCCTAACCTCTGAACGGCTCTCGGTGCAATAAAAGAGTGAGATGCACCCGGGTCCATTAATGCATACACATCAGAACACCCAATGATGAGATTACCTGACACCACGGTGTTGGATGTGTTAGCCTCCTGCTGCGTCATGGTGAAGATCCTGGCTGGAGCTGATGGACCTTCACCTCTGAATCCTGCTGAGGAAGAAGCTGACCCTCTCCCTCTGCCTCTGCCACTGGCCTGTGTAGCAGCTGGAGCTACTGGCTGTGCCACACTTCCTGAAGCTGTCTGCTGTGTCTGTGCCATAGGAACTGCTTTAGGACATTGCCATGACATATGCCCCTCTTGCCCACATTTGTAGCAGGTCGTCGTCCCATACCGGCATAAACCCCTGTGTGGCCTACCACACTTCGCACAAGCTGCATTATCTGCCCCAGAACTAGAACCACTGCCAAATCCCAGACTAGACTTGACCTTGTTCCAGAACTTATTCTTCTTACCCTTGGGTTTACCCCATCTCTTACTGCCTGAAGCTGCTGCACTCAAGGTAGAGGGATCTAACCTTCCCCCACCCGGAGTTTTAGAACCAGAAGCTTGTGCCACTGTCTATTTGACTGTCCCCTGAACGATGGCACTAGCCTCCATTCTCCTAGCCATGTCTACTATGGCGTGAAAACTCTCTCTATCTGCTGACTGTACCAAGGAGGAATACCTGGGATGGAGCTTCATGATATACCTCCTCGACTTCTTCTGGTCTGTGCTAAGGTCTTGCCCAGCAAATGGCAGCAACTCCATAAACCTGTCAGTATATTCGTCTACACTCATGTCATCAGTTTGTCTCAACTGCTCGAATTCTATCATCTTCAATTCCCTTGAACTATCAGGAAAAGCCCATCCTGCAAATTCATTAGCGAACTCCTCCCACGATAGGCTATCCACTCTTGGCTTCACATAGCTTTTGAACCACTCACAGGCCTTCTTGCATTTCAAAGTGAAACCAGCCATCTGAATGGCTCTACTGTCATCAGCTCCAATTTCCTCTGTGATCATCTTGACCTTCTCCAAATATACAAACGGGTCATCACCTGACTCAAACTGGGGAGCACCCAACTTCATGTAATCTGTCATTTTAGCCTTACTTCCCCCAGATGAGCTAGGCTGAGGTATCTGGGTATCTGGGCATGTAGGTGCTGGTGGTGGTGGAGGTACAGCATCCCCCGGAGTGGGGTTTGCTGGATTTGGATGGTATGGTGGTGGTGGATACATAGGATACTGTGGATATGGGGGGTAGTATGGTGGGTATGGCATCTGTGTGGGGTAAGGGTTAAAACTAGGGTAATCCGATGTACCTCCCATCGAATACCCGGGATTTTGGGTGTAGGGCGGATAGTGAGGTGGCTGAACAAATCCCGAGGCCTGAGTGCCTCCGTGGGATTCTCCCATACCCTCTTCTGACATACTGACGCCCAAACTGCCATCCCTCCTTTGATCAACATCCATCTGATCCCCCATATCCTCTGACATACCTCCCTGCACTGTTCCTCTGACTGATCTGCTTCTTCCCAGATCTAAAGACCTTCTAGGGTCTCTCACTGCTCGGTCCCTGTTGGACCTACTTGACATTGCCCTAGGCAATGTTGAAGGACGGGCAACAGTGCCCTCGTCCTGAGGTGGTATTCCAGTCAATCGTGCAGATCGACGGGTTCCTCTCATCCTGTTTTCTGAGAAACAGTAAACATCACATAAACATTGGCATTAAATGGTTCATGTCGGCAAACATGAACCTCACAGCTACATTACACACATAGCATATCATCATGGCATATCATACAATCATAGCAAGACAGGACTCTACATCCTATCCTAGTGGACATGATTTTTGCCTATTGTGCTTGACCTTCTATAACTTCTATGAGCCCGACACTCTAGGTCCGACCATACAAACCTAGGGCTTTGATACCACTCTGTAACGCCCCGGAAATCCGGACCGCTACCGGCGCTAGGATTCAGGTCGGCTTAAGGCCGCCGGAACCCGTAGCAAGCCTACATACATCCTGTTTACCTGTTTAATCCCATATATGATCAACAAACATTCACAAGAATTAAAAACTTTTCTTTTTCTTCATTCACCAAACTCAACCTGTGCATGCACTATATTCATCATATACATAAACATTAATCCCTCTGTGGGATTTCATCAAAGCCTCAAGGGCTACACATCATATGGTGAGTTGGTTTACATAAACATTATAACATAAGATCATATACATACCAAGGGATTAATACATACTATGGTCAAGCACACTCTATCCTCAATACTATCCTCAATAACATAATTACATTACATTCTTATCATTTGTCATGTCCACATACTCTAGCTATTACAAACATGTGACTTTTCTCTTCTTTTCTTCTCTATCAATCCCGTACCTGCAAACCTGGGGGTTAGGGGAGAGGGGTGAGCTAAAAGCCCAGTGAGCAGAAACTAAAAACATTATATTAAAGTTCATGCTTTCATGAAATGCATCATATCACAGACAATTCACATCAAGGGTGAACCTGTCACCAATTAGTCCCAACATAGTCTCGTGCCAGGCCGTAGCATGGGGTCCTGGTCTTCCTGTCATATCATATATAAAGTCTCGTGCCAGGCCGTAGCATGGGGTCCTGGTCTTCCTGTCATATCATATATAAAGTCTCATGCCAGGCCGTAGCATGGGGTCCTGGTCTTCCTGTCATATCATATATAAAGTCTCGTGGACTAATTGGATCATACAGCATTCACCCACAACCATAAAATAAAATGCAATGCGACATATTCGTGAACTAATGCAATCAGCCTATTACATGTCATCATGATGCATGAAACATGCTCAAAACATTTAATTGCTTGATTTAAAATATTAAGCTTGTTTCCACTCACCTCTGGCTAGCTCTGACCAGACACTGAAGCAGCTCACTCACTGCTGGGGTCCTCGGTTCCTCGGGTCCGAACCTACACAGGTGGACTCCAATGAGGGACCAAACATATATAAGCATAACTCTAATATATCCCCCAAAAACCCCCCTAAAACATCATGAAAACATCACAGAAAATATGCATGAAATGGCTGAACAGGGCACCTTCGGCGGCACCTTCGGCGGCCGAAAGTCCTGGACAGAGACGAAACTCAGCTAGGTTCGGCGGCACCTTCGGCGGCCGAAAGTGCCAGACAGAGACGAAAGTCTCTTTTCGGGGGCACCTTCGGCAGCCGAAAGCTGCCTCCACAAGAGGGGTTCGGCGGCCGAAACTCCCTTCGGCTGCCGAACCTGGTTTCTGCCAAACGGCAGAAACTTGGTTCAAATGAACCTCCTGCCTCCCAAAACCATAAATCATGCATATTTCTCAACCAAAACACACATACAAGTTCCTAGGGGTCTTAAACATGCATATACCCCATCTACAACACTCCATTCACACACAATCAAGCTACATTGTTCATCAAACATCAAAAACCTAACATTTATACAAATATACATATATCTCTAAACATGCCATTCTACCCCATGAATCTTACATGAAACTTATTTAAAACATGACAAGAGTTCAAGATCGACTCTTACCTCCTGAAGATCGAGAGTAGAGGCGATCTAACTTGGAGTTGGGAGAAATCTAGCTCCTTGGGCCTCCAAGCTCAAAACTTGCTCAAAACTCGATTCAAAAGCTTAAAAACTTCAAAGCAAGATGAAAACTTGTTAAATCCATGAAAGATCTAAAGGAAACACTCAAGATCGAGGGAGGAGCGGTGGAGACTCACCTTGGCCGACAATGGGAGAGAAAAAGCTCGCCCGTGCGGACCAAGGGGACCCTTTTATAGTGGCTGGCCAGGCCACGTTCGGGGGCCGAATGTGCCTCCGCATCCATGCAAATGTTCGGCGGCCGAACATAAGGTTCGGCGGCCGAACCTGCACTTCCCTCACTTAGACTTTCGGGGGCCTAACGTGCCTCCCAAAGTCCATGCATGTTCGGCGGCCGAAAGTGAGTTTCGGCGGCCGAACCTGGGTTTTCCTCAAAAGATTTTTCATGCAAAAACTTATTTAAAAACACACTTAAAACCATTAAAACATAAAATCATTTCATAAAAACATGCTCTTACCCTTCTAGAGGTTTCCGACACCCAAATTCCACCGGACGGTAGGAATTTCGATACCGGAGTCTAGCCGGGTATTACAATTTATATTTATTGATTGAGGTGTTTCCGGTGCTATACTTTTAGTGGATTCTAAAGATTCTATTTTACTTAGCTGGTCTTTTAGATTTTGTAGGAACTCATTTTTATTTTTTAGTTCTTTTTTACTTAAGCTAGAAACTTGATATGGTTTAAAAATATGTGATTTGATTTTTTCTTTTTCATCTATTTTCATTTTTTCATCTTTTAAAAGATTTTCTATCTTCTTTAACAAAGTACCTATACATATTAAACTTGCATTACTAAACTTATTTTGTTCTATAATTTTTTTATCTGTATCATTTTCTTTAGCTATTTTATAAGGTGCACAGATTATTTCTTTATCTCCATGTAATATCTTACTTATTATCTTAGGTGGAAATTCACTCTAAATTACTTTATCATTTACTATACATTCTGGTCTTTTATCCCTTATTGTTATTGGATTGATACTTTTTGTTTTATGTAACTCAAACCATTTAAAAAATTTTATTTCTTCCTTATTTTCACTAATATATTTAATATATTCTTCTTTTAATTTTTCAAAATTATTTTTCTTTACTATTTTATTTAATTTACCTAATTTTTTTGTTCTTGTTATTTCTTTGTTAAATTTCTTTTCAATATTTTCTTTACTAAGTACATTTAAATCTCTGTTTATATTATTTATATTTTCTGTTATGGCTGATGCTGATGGTGATGATGGCAATGAAGGTGCCAGTTCAGCTTGTTGATTTATATAATTTTCTACTGGATTATACATTGCTTGTGGAACTAAGGAATTATAGTCAACTCCTTTCATTTTAAGGTGTTTACCTAAATCTGTGACATCAGATGTTGAAAATCTAGGTCTGACTAGAGTCTGGATTATAGGTTTAGGTTCACTTTCTTTATATGTTGCATATATTACTGATGGTAAATTTGATGTCCTTCCTAAATCTTTTGTTGTTATTGAAGATGATGATCTTGTATATATGTTACTTATACTTCTGTTGAATTTTATTAAGACTTTACCATCCTCAAATTGTTCAATTTTAGTTAAATTCGTATTTGGTTTCACCTTTCCTTGTTCTGGTGGAGGTACTATACTTTCCAAAATCCATTCATCTGGCAATGTTATATCCTTCCATTGAATTGTTTTAGGAATTACTGTATTTGTTTTAGTCAGATTTGTTTGTAAAAATCTTGTTTCCCCCATTTTAGGTTGCAATTTATACTTTGTTCCAAACGCCGAATTCATAGCTTTATAATGTATTTTGTATATTATTGCTATTGTGATAGAAACTTGTTTCATCTTATAATTATGAATTTTTATTTCTAAAACTATGTAATATAGGATTTATTGTAAATTGTTTTATGTCTTCAGATTTTGGCTGACTTTGTTCACTTTTAGTTTCTGATTCTTCCTTTATTACATTTATATTTATTGATTGAGGTGTTTCCGGTGCTATATTTTTAGTGGATTCTAAAGATTCTATTTTGCTTAGCTGGTCTTTTAGATTTTGTAGGAACTCATTTTTATTTTTTAGTTCTTTTTTATTTGAGTTAGAAACTTGATATGGTTTAAAAATATGTGATTTGATTTTTTCTTTTTCATCTTTTAAAAGATTTTATATCTCTTTAACTGAGTACCTATACATATTAAACTTGCATTACTAAAATTATTATGTTCTATAATTTTTTTATCTATATCATTTTCTTTAGTTATTTTATAAGGTGCACATATTATTTCTTTATCTCCATGTAATATCTTACTTATTGTCTTAGGTGGAAATTTCACTCTGAATTACTTTATCATTTACTATCCATTCTGGTCTTTTATCCCTTATTGTTATTGGATTGATTACTTCAGTTTTTATTATTTTGATTTCTCTTTGCAAATCTTCTATAGTTGTTTTTTCTCTTGATTGTTTATTTTTATTTAATATCTTAGTTAGATCATAAGTTTGTTTATTTATTTTAGGAATACTATCTTTTATTTCTTCTATTTCATCAAACCTTTTAATTAATCTTTTAAGGAATTTTTTCTTTAGTATTATTATCCTCAATATTATTTATTACTTATAATAATGAACTTTGTTCTTTAGTTAGAACACTTATTGATTTTTCTGAGGAACTAGTTTGTAATTCATCTATTTGATTCTCACTTTCTATTATGTCTGGTTCTGATATTTCTGAATCTATGTATAATTCTTGAATTTTATTTATTATTTCTCCTTCTAAATTTAATTCATTTATTTTTTTATTAAATCTACAAAATTTAGATATATGTCATTTCTTTCCACAGTTATAACATGTTAAATCCTTAAATGATTTTTTATTTTGGGGTTTATTTGTCTGTGTATTCTTCTTATATTTTTTATAAGGTTTATAATTTATCTTTTTGTAATATTCTTCCTTACGTTTCTGATTCTTCCTTTATTACATTTATATTTCTTGATTGCGGTATTTCCGGTGCTATATTTTTAGTGGATTCTGAAGATTCTATTTTGTTTAGCTAGTCTTTTAGATTTTGTAGAAACTCACTTTTTTTTTTTTTTAGTTCTTTTTGACTTAAGCTAGAAACATCATATGGTTTAAAAATATGTGATTTGATTTTTTCTTTTTCATCTATTTTCATTTTTTCATCTTTTAAAAGATTTTCTGTCTTCTTTAACTAAGTACCTATACATATTAAACTTGTATTATTAAAATTATTTTGTTCTATAATTTTTTTATCTGTATCTTTTTCTTTAGCTGTTTTATAAGGTGCACATATTATTTCTTTATCTCCATGAGTTTATTCTTCTTTCGCTCCATTGTTCTGTAGAAACTCTCTAGTTAGAAAATATGGTATATTGTTATTACTTGGCTTATTTTATGAATGACATCAAATGGGTTAAGATTGGTTTGGCTTACACATTGGTGCCTTATTAACCATTCTTTGATTATGAAGCCTGGATGAATAATTTGTTATATTTACAACTTATCAAATCAAGGATACAAGTAAGAGTTTTCTTTTTAAGAAATTAAATAGATATGTCCCTGTGCTTTAGAATTTTTGTATATTTGATTTTATTATTATTTGGTTAACTTATAATCTCAAGTACTCTTAATAATGAAAATTGATAGCATAATTAATAGTTAAGAATTGTGAAGTTTCTATTTAGAGTTGGAATGGAATAATTAGGTTTTGATTATGGAACTTGGATTGTGGAAATAGATGAAAGTGAGAATAGATGAAATTAATATTTTTTTTTTTGGGAAAAAACCTTAACTATTATGTATGTAAAATGGTTTTGTGTTCAATTCTTCAATAGATATCAAGTTGGGTGAAAGTTTAAATTTGGATTAATACTTGTATCATTATTTTATTAATTTGTAAGAGCTATGTGAACCTAATCCTCCATAGGAGATATGTAGGCAGCTTTCGGGTGCGATCCAAAGTAAATAGCTATTAATTTTTATTTGTTTATTTTTTTTTGTTTTGTTATTCATTTTTATATATTGTATGTGGGACAGAAAATTGGCTTTTGCAGCTTTGTTCCATGAAATATCGTGGATTAATATTGCAATACTGTAATATTGTGGATTAACAGTACAACCACAGCAGTTGCATTAGTATATTAATTGCTTGATGTTTATTACATGCTTAGTATTTGATATAACGGTTATTTTTATTTTCATTTAATGCTAGTTGTGTTATATTTACTTGGGAACTTTTAGAATCCATGTAAATAAAATATATTATGATTTCTTTGTCTTTTCTTCTAAGAAAAACTAATTTGTTTAGTTTTAGATGTTATTTAGTATGTACTATTGTTTAGGGAATAGGGTGTGACAGTATCATTTCTCTGTGCGCCTTTTATGATTTGCTCTAACGGTGGATCTACCTTACCAGAAAGGTTTGGACCGAGGGAATATACATTTAGGGAACTAGCAAATGCAACTGGCCAGTTCTCCAACTCAAACATCCTTGGGGATGGTGGTTTTGGGCAAGTCTACATGGGCACCGTGGCTGGTAAAGTCGTTGCTATTAAGAAGCTTAAATATTTTCCTGATGAACAGCCAAGTGAAGGACTGATGCAGGAGATGAGGATTGTTAGCAGTGTGATTCATAAAAATCTGGTAAAGCTGATTGGATAATGCACTGAAGGTGCCAATGTATTGCTTGTTTTTGAGTATTTTCCCAAAAAATCCTTGAATTTTCGTTTACATGGTGAGTTTTTTCATGCTCTGATCATATAGAAATAACCAATATGATGTTAAGATCGATCTTACCCATAAAAAAAGACATCACAGGAAACAAGAGTTTGGTGTGGAAAGCAAGAATGAAAATCGCAAAAGGCTCAGCTGAAGGGTTTGCATATTTACATGATGGCTGTGAGTAGGCTTTTTTTTTTTTCATTTTTATTTATTGTTTTTTGCATTAAATTAATCTATTTATTGCTAAAAGCTTTAATTCTCTCCAATGAGGTAAACCCAAAATCATACACCGTGATGTTACTTCTACTAATATCCTTCTTGATAACAACCTTGAAACGAAGGTAGGATTTACATATTGAAATAACTGTACATGTGAGGAGCTTTGAGCTAAATGCTAATATCTTTTTCGGATGATAATAGATAATTGTGAGAACTCGTTAGTTTCATATTTGGATGTCATTTCGTTATTTATTTAGTTGTCTTTGATATGTATTAAATGATATTGTAAAGTATATTATCTGGTTACGTTTGTAAAGTCAAAATTGCGTTAGAATAGGCATTAGATAGCTATAATCCTAACAGATATACTTGTATATATATCCACTCTATTAAATAGAGAAGAGTAGTAAAAAAAAGAAACATTGAGGAAGCTTTCGATTATGGGCTCCTCTTCTCTATTTTTATTTTTCCTTCTTTAATTAGTTCCATCTCTGTTGGCTTCTTTGATCCTTTTCATGGTATCAGAGCCAATCACTCTTGTATTCAATTAATTGTATCTCCTTGAGAGATTTGTTGAGATTTGAGACGATGATGTCTCCAGATGATTTGGCGAAGATTCTCGCTACTATTACCACCAAAAGCAATGAGACCAATCCATATCAAATTCACACTTCTGAAGCCCCCGGATTTAGCCTTGTCAGTGTTCCTTTGAAAGGCCCGAATTACATCTCCTGGAGCAGAGCTGTGCAAATAGCCTTAAGGGCTAAGAAAAAATTAGGGTTTGTGAATGGAACAGTCAAAGCCCCAGAACCTGATTCCGATGATTATGAGAAATGGGCAACTGCGGACAGCATGGTTGTATCTTGGTTACTCAATGCTATGTCGAAAGACATCTCTAATGCTTTCGTTTTTTCAAAAAGTGCAAAAGCCCTTTGGGATGAACTCAAACAGCGTTATGGTGAAAGTAATGGTCCTATGATCTACCAAATTGAGAGAGACATTGCTGGTTATAAACAAGGAGACGAATCTGTGACTGAGTATTATACGAAGCTCAAGAAGAAGTGGGATGAGTTATTGTGCTTAGCCCCTTTACCAGTTTGCTGTGAGACTGGTACTGCAATTTCAGATTATGACAATAATAGACGGCTTATGCAGTTTCTGATGGGCTTAGGTGATGAATATGATAATGTGAAGAATCAGGTGTTATTGCAGAGTCCTCTACCTTCGATTAATAAGGCTTATTCTATGGTTATGAGCGTAGAAAAGCAGAGAGAAGTGCAAATCAGCAATGCCACATCCACTGAGACTGCTGTTGTTATGATGGCACGAAGGGGTAACAACAATTACTCAGATAATACCAGCAGTTCCAGGAATAATAACCGATACAGTTCCAAGAATAATAACCGATACAGTTCTTATCCCATGAAAGAGGATAAGAAAAAGGAGTACTGCACCAAGTGCAAAATTGGGGGGCATACTATAGAAGATTGTTTTTAGATTAATGGGTATCCTGGCTAGTTTATCGAAATGTAGAAGAAAAGGGGAGTCGATGTGAGAAAATATTATAGTGCAAATAATGTTGCACAAGTTGCCGTCTCGGATTCTCCACTGCAGCAGCATGTTCCGAGTCAGAAAAGTAGTGATGTTCAAGACAACGCAGTGACAGACTATATTCAGGAGGAGTTTCAAAAGTTCCTACGAGCCAAAGGAGGATTTCCTGATCCTGCTACAGAGGACGTTCGCAATGTGAATTTCGCAGGTACATTACTCAATTCTGTTATTACTGGTATTGATTTTAATTGCAAGGATAACTGGATAATTAATTCTGGTGCAACTGACCATATCACACCTAAATTGTCCTTTTTTTGATCAAGTTGTTCAGCTAAATCCACCTAAAACAATCCGTTTACCCGATAAAACCACCAGAAAGGTCACACATATAGGAAATATCAAATTGAATGATAGGATAATTTTGTACAATGTCCTGTACGTTTCCTCTTTTAGCTGCAACTTGTTATCCGTTAGCTTACTCACCGGGACCTGTCATTTTTCAGTGCACTCATTCCCTGAACATTGTTTGTTCCAGGATTTACAGATTGAGGAGGTTTTGGGAGAAGGAAGAGTTATCGAAGACCTTTACTTTGTGACTAGAGATTCTTTTAATAAGCAAATAAGTTGTTTTTCTGTTGCTGGTTGTAATGAACACGATAGACATTTAGTTATGCTTTGGCATGCTAGATTAGGACATGTTGCTCATAAACGATTAAAGCACGTTGCTGGTATTTCCAAATGTGACTATGCAGACTTGATTTGTTCTGTTTGTCCTATTGCAAAACAAACTAGAATTCCTTTTTCAACTAGTTGAATTTCTACTAAGGAAGTGTTTGATCTCCTTCATGTTGATTTATGGGGTCCTTACCATTTGAAATCTATCACAAATGTTGTTTATATGTTGACTATCGTAGATGATTTTAGTCGGTTTTGTTGGACTTACATGTCGAAAAGTAAAGAGCAAGTATTTTCAGCCTTGAAAAATTTTTTCCATTATGTGTTCACTCATTATGCTAAGAGGGTTAAAGTTGTGAGAACAGACAACGGCACCGAATTCTTGAACACTACCTGTAGTTCTTTCTTTCAAGAAAATGGAACATTACATCAGCGATCTTGTGTTTATACTCCACAGCAGAATGGTGTGGTTGAACGGAAACACCGGTCATTAGTAAACATAGCCCGAGCCTTGTTGCATCAATCCAAATTACCCCACAAATTCTGGTCCGAGTTGCTGTTAACCGCCACCCATATTACCAATAGATTACCTTCTGAAAACTTGAACTGGCAAACACCTTATGAGCGGTTGCATGGGCAGCCGGTGGATTACAGTTATTTTCGTACTATCGGCTGCTTGTGTTTTGCTACCAATACCTTACCTCAGAAAGGACATGTTGGGATTTTTCCCGATCCATATTTTATATGGTGTCTTCTCAACTGCTTTAGTTGGAGTTCTGTTTAGCAGGAATGCTGCTGTTTCAAGGGTGAAATCCCAGAAGGAAGTTGGAAGATCAACTTAACTCATCATTGATCGAACTATATCTAATAGAGTTCGATTTCTCCTTTCGGACACACCATTCCATTGCGGTGTTCTTGGAGGGTAAGTTGTGAAACTATTCCATACTCTTTTAGATGATTGTTAAACTCTTAGCTTAAGTATTCGCCACCTCGATCGAATCGAATGGCTTTTATACTTTTGTCAAGTTGATTTTGCACTTCATTTTGAAACTCTCTGAACTTTTCAAAAGTCTTAGATTTGTGCTTCATCAGATAGACATAGCCATATCGACTAAAGTCATCTGTGAACGTTATGAAATAGCTAAAACCACCTCTAGCAGATGAGCTTAATGGTCCGCATATGTTAGTATGTATTAGGTCTAATAACTTAGTTGCCTTTTCTCCTTTCTTGTTGAATGGGCTTTTAGTCATCTTGCCACACAGACAAGGTTCACATGTGTCATATAATTCTAAATCAATTGATCCAAGAATCCCATCTTTATGGAGTCTTGATATGCATTTCTCATTCACGTGTTCTAAACGACATTGTCAGAATTAAGTAGGGTTTAACTCATAAGCCTTAACCCTTTTCGTATTTATATTATAGATGAGCTCATTGCTTTCTAGGTTTAGGATATAAAGACCATTATATAACATGGCATTGCCATAAAAAATGTCTTGACGATAAATTGAAATAAGATTATTTCGAATAATGAAATGAAATCCATCAATATCCAAACATGAAACTGAAATAATATTCTTGCTCATAGTAGGAACAAAATAACAATTATTCAATGAAATAACAAGTCCAGAGGGTAAAGTAATAAGATAGTCTCCTATCTCCAAAGCAGCAACTCTTGCTCCATTTCCCACATGGAGGTCTACTTCTCCTTTGCAAGCTCTCGTCTATTTCTTAGTCTTGCACATTTGAAAAAATGAGAGAACCACATCTGGTATCCAATACCCATGAATTAGAAATAGAAAGGTGATTGACTTCTATAACATAAATACTTGATGTGGAAATCTTGTTCTTCCTCAACTCTTCTAGGTATAGAGGACAGTTCATTTTCCAATACCCAACATTATTATAGTGGAAGCATGTGCTCTCTTCTTGCTTGGGCTTGGGCTTGGGTGCCTTTTTTCTCCTTGCCTTTGGACTTAGGCCCAGCCTTGTTGTCCTTGGGCTTAGGTGGAACCTTTCACTTGCCTTTCCCTTTCTTGCTAATGCCTTTTCGAACCATGAGCACAAAATTAGTTTTATGGATGTTCTCTTCAGCACTCTTGAGCATCCTATGCAACTCCATGACTGATTTTTCCATTCTGTGCATGTTGTAGTTCATGATAAATGAATCATAACTATCCAAAAGTGACCCTAAAATTAGGTCGGTTGCAAGCTCCCTACTGATCGCACATCAAGCTTCTCAAGAGTATTAAGATACCCTTTCATCTTGAGTACATGGGAACTAACAGGAGTCCCCAGTGCCATCTTGTAGGATGTCAATGTCTTAGTAGTCACGAACCTTTCGTGATGGGCTTGCTCTTGGAACATTTCCTTAAGATGTACCATTATCGCAAAGGCTTCTTGTTCCATGAATTGCTTTTTCAAATCATAAGTCATAGTTGCCAACATGAGGTAGGTCACATTGTTGGAGTCACTTTTCTTTTTCTCAAAAACCTCCCTTTGAGCAGCTGTGGCATTTCTTACAGTTTCAATGGGTAATGGGTGATCTAATACATTTAACTTTTTCTCTTATTTGAGAACAATTCTCAAATTGTGAGACCAGTAAATGAAATTAGTTCCAATCAGTTTGTCCTTCTCAAGGACAGATCGCAGTGAAAATGTTTGATTGTTGTTGGTAGTCATCGTTCAATCTACAAAGTTAATTGAAATAAGATTTAGATAAGGTCTGACAACTTGCAATTAATTTCTTATAACGTTCCCAATATTCATGAAGCATTTCATTCTTTCTTTATTTGATTCCACTTATTTCATTTCTTATAGATGATGCTTTAGTTGCTGGAAAAACCTTTTTAAGAACAAGTCTCTAATTTGCGCCCAAGTGGTAATTGAACTTGGGGGCAAATAGTAGAGCTAATCTTCAGCAGATTCAATCAAAGTAAAAGGAAAAGCTACTAACCTGATTTATTCGTAAGTTATCACCTATGGTCTCATACTTGAACAAACCACATTAAACTTTTTCAAATGGCGATGTGGGTCTTCATTCTCCAACCTTTAGAATTTTGGTAACATATGAATCATACCTGTTTGCAATTCCAAGGGTGTGTTCAACACTGGGTATGTGATGCAAAGGGGTTGCTCTTCATCAGCAGCTGCGGCCATCAAATCTCTTCAGTTGGTGTCAACTGGAGGTTCGGTTGGTGTTTAAGACATGGTCTCTTCGGTGGTCTCACGTAGAGGTGTTCAGGTAGTTTGCTGAGAGGCTCCCAATTGGTCTATTTTTGCCACTTGGTTGCTTTCCTCAACCTTTTTGTAGTCTTCTTGATTTCTGGATTAAACTGAATTCTACTATTTTCAGACCTGATCATAAAAATAAAAATAAATTATTGGAGGTCCCCAGCAATAGTGCCAAAATTTGATGGGCATCGAATCCGTCAATTAAAACTGATTTTCCTTTTCTTGATTTAAAAATTTTTACAGATAGGGTAAATGAGTGTCGATCTCATAGAGACCTTAACTTTGTTTAAATTAGATGATAAGTAGAATAAGTAGAACAATTTAGAACAAGTAGAGAGACGAATAGAATCGTTGTTGGAGAAATTGATTTAAAAAGAAAACTTAAAGAAGAAAATAGTGCAATTAAAATAGTGAAATAAATAATCAAATTAAAACTTAGCTGAAGGTAATTAAAATTGAGAGGTTTGCAGTTGATCATTGATTAAAAAGATAGTTCATTTTATTATATATTCTTTGGTTATAGTGTTCAAACAAGCGAATCCCACCAATTCTTCCTTATGGTTAAATTAATCCGTATAGCGCTTAAATTAGTTCCTAGTTAATTAATAACCCCCTCAAACATGTAGATTTAATTAATTAACCAATTTAAGAAGAGAAGAACCTAAACTTGATCAATAATAGCAAGCGAATTATTTAAATCAAATTAATTAATTACTTAACATAAACGAATATGCTAATTGTTACCTGTATTAACCCAATTAAATAATTATATATTTATTTGGGTTAATTAGCAATATGTTATCTTTCTAGGAGATTCGATAGACCTCTTGAATTCTTAAGAGGACAACAATAGAGGTGGTGTTACTCAAAAATGGAAATTAATTGAAAATAAAAATAAGATGAGCAGAAATTAAGAACAAAATCTCACAACTTTGAATAAATCTCAATTTGATTAATTTTCAACTGAATAAAAATGTTTAGCCTTTAAAGGCCATAATAAAATTACAGAAAATAAAAAAGGAGAAGAAGAATTCGGCCAAAGAGGAACTGAAAAAGAGAGAGGAGATGATGAGAAGAGATGTTAAATTCTACTTTTAAGGCGGCCTTTATATAGGCTTTTTTCAAACAAAAAGATAATTATTCACAATTTAAAAGAATATCTAAAATAAATTTACTACTCTTATGATGACTGTTATTCTAATCCTGATCTGATTGTGTTTGTATCTAACTGAAACAATTTTGAACTCTGTATAGCTGGCAAAACAGTAATTCTAGAATCTGTCCGTCAGGTTTGGGCAATAGCCTTGGGCAAAATTGTACCTTTCAGTCAAAAAAAGCTCTAAAACAGTCTCTTTTAGTTCCTTTTCTTATTGTCAGCTCAAAGCCTGTCTAAAATCAAATTTCAAGTAAAAACCAATTATTTATATCAAAATCATGGAATTTAATATGGAAAAGTAGTGAATTTTGCAACTCATCACTCATGTGGCGGATACCCGCCTCGTGGCTATTGAATAAATAACTTGAAAAAAAATAATAAATTAAACTTAACACCCGGTCATGATAAGGACTTAAAGGATTTTATTAATCAGGACTAACACCCAATCGTTAGCCTGGTGGTCACTCGCCTTGTGGTGCTTTTTGGCAAAAAATTACCTTTGTCTTTTGGGACTAACACCCGAAGACTCGCTAAGCGGTCACCTGCCTTGTGGCCTTAGCATCAAATACCTTTTTTAGCGGGACTAACACTCGAAAACTCACTTGGCGGTCACCTGCCTTGTGGCGCTTTTCGGCAGAAACTTGCCTTTATCTTTTGGGAAAAATACCCGAAGACTCGCCTGACAATCTCCCGCCTTGTTGCACTTTTTGGCAGAAACTTGCCTTTTTATTGTGGGACTAACACCAGAAGACTCGTCTGGTGGTCACCCACTTTGTGACACTTTTCGATTGTTGCACTTTTTGGCATAAACTTGCCTTTTTATTATGGGACTAACACCTGAAGATTCGTCTGGTGGTCACCCACTTTGTGACACTTTTCGACAGAAACTTGCCTTTGTCATTTGGGACTAACACTCGGATTATGGCCGGCAAAATCTGCCTTGTGGCCTGGCATAAGATACCTTATTTAGCGGGACTAACAACTGAATTATGGCCTGGCAGAATCTACCTTGTGACCTGGCATAAAATGTCTTGTTTAGCGGGACTAACACTCGAATTATGGCTTGGCAGAACTCGCCTTATGGCCTTGGCATAGAATGCCTTATTTAGCGGGACTAATACTCGGATTATGGCTTGGTGGAACCCGCCTTATGGCATTGTTCTTGTCTTCATGCTTTCATCTATATCCTCGTCTCTCTGGCTTTTGGTTTTGTAATACCCGGCTAGAGTCTGGCATCGGAATTCCTACAGTCCGGTGGAATCTCGGATGTCGGAATCCTCTAGAAGGGTAAGAATTATGTTCTTCTAAATGTTTTGCATAAGTTTTAAGGTTTTAAGTGTAAAAAAAATGAGTTTTTGAAAGAAAAGCATCAAGGAAGAAAAGCCAGGTTCGGCCGCCGAAGGTGATGTTCGGCCGCCGAACATGCATGGCTTTAGGAATCATGTTTGGCCGCCGAAGGTGGTCTGGCCAGCCACCTATAAAAGGCCATAGGTCGGTGAATGGATAAGATTTTCTTTCCATTTCCACAGACAGAGGTGAGACCATGATCTTCCTTGGGTGATCTTCATGTTTTCTTCAAATCTTTCAATGTTTTAATAAGTTTTCATGATATTTTTAAGTTTTTGAGCTAAAGACCAAAGTTTTGAAGCTTGGAGACTTTGAGAGCGAGTTTCTCCATATCTCCACGTTAGGATCACCTATCCTCTCGATCCTCAAGAGGTAAATGTGGATCCTTAACTTCTTTCATGTTTTATGGAAGTTTTATGGAGTTTTATGGGTAGAGATGCATGATAGGATAAGTAGGGTTTTTGTATGTTTATTGGTGATAACATGTTTAAGTGATGTGTTGTTGATGTTGCTTGGGGTTTTAAGTTAGTTTTGGACCCCTTTGTGCATGTACTTGAGTATATGCTTGTTGTTGAGTTGTTGATTGCATGAATGAGGAAGTAGGGAGGTTGATTGCATGAGGAAGAGCAGGGTTCTACCTTACTAGGGAATCCAGTTTCGGCCGCCGAAGGAAGGTTCGGCCGTCGAACGTGCTAAGGAGGTGGTTTCGGCTGCCTAAACCCGCCCCCGAAAGTTTGGACTTTTGGCTCTGGAGGGGGGTTCGGCCGCCGAAAGTGCCGCCGAAGGTTTGGACTTTCGGCTCTGGAGTGTCTTTCAGCCCCCGAACCTTGCCTCCGAAAGTTTGGACTTTCGGATCAGGAAGGGACTTTCGGCTGCCGAAAGTGAAGTTCGGCCGCCAAAAGTGCATGAGTTTCGGCTCTGGAGAGGACTTTCGGCCGCCGAACCTGCCGCCGAAAGTGCCCTGTCCAGCCTCCTTTTGCATGTTTTATGTGATTGTTTTAGGATGTCTTAGGGGGTTTTGGGGAGTTTTATAGAGATCTTCTTGAGCTAGTTTGGTCCCTCATTTGAGTCCACCTATGTAGGAACAGACCAGAGGAAGCGAAGAGATCAGCAGTGAGCACTGTTTCAGAGTCAGTTCAGAGTTAGCCAGAGGTGAGTGAAACTAAATTTAATCTTTCTAATTAATAAATCAAATGCTTTTAGCATGCTTCATGCACCATGGTTATGCAATAGGTTGATTGCATTAGAATTCACGAATATGTTGCATTGCATTCTATGTTGTTGGTGTGGATGGATAATGGATGATCCATTAGTCTCTGAGAAAGACCAGGTGCCCATTCTACGCCCTGGCATGAGTTATGAGGAAGACCAGGTGCCCATTCTACGCCTTGGCATGAGTTATGAGGTGAGACAGGAAGTCCAGGTGCCCATTCAACGCCCTGGCACGAGAGTAATGTAATACCCGGCTAGACTCCGGTATCGGAATTCCTACCATCCGGTGGAATCTCGGATGTCGAAAACCTCTAGAAGGGTAAAACCATGTTTTCATAGAATGTTTTAATGTATTTTTATGGTTTTAAGTAAGAAAGAAAATGAATTTTTGCATGAAAATAACTTTGGAGGAAGACCTAGGTTCGGCCGCCGAACCTCAAGTTCGGCCGCCGAACCTCAAGTTCGTCCGCCGAACATGCATGCACTTCGGGAGTGCTTTAGGCCCCCAAAGGCACAAGTGAGGGAAGTCCAGGTTCGGCCGCCGAACCTTATGTTCGGCCGCCGAACATGGCATGCATGCGGAGGCACGTTCGGCTCCCGAAAGTGGCCTGGCCAGCCACCTATAAAAGGGTCCCCTTGTCCGAACGGGTGAGCTTTTCTCCCCATTTTCGGCCAAGGTGAGCTCTCCGCCGTCCCTCGCCGATTGTAACGACCCCAAAATGGACCGTCACCGGCGCTAGGATTCAGGTCGGCTTAAGGCCGCCAGAACCCGTAGCAAGCCTGCTATACTCTCTGTGTATCTGTAAATCTCATACATGATCATACATTTTCTGTGAAACGCTTAACCTGTGCATGCACTATCTCTGTACTCTGTACTCATGTACTCTGTACTCATGTACTCTGTACTCTGTATCCCTGACTAGAGCTTGCTCTAGATGGGTTAACTCATACCTGTTAAGCCTGGTTTCACATACTGGAAAACATATATACATATACAGATCATGTACAAAACATACATCACTAGGTTAAGCAACAACTATTACATCTCTTTAATATTACATGTCCACTCTAAGCTATTACAGATCTCTTTACTTTTTCTGTGCTCTGCTAGACTGTCCCTGTACACTGTACACTGAACCTGCAAAACTGGGGTTAAGGGAGTGGGATGAGCTCTATAGCCCAGTGAGTAGAACAGTAAAACATCTCAGTAAAATATGATCTCATGGAATGCACCATAGCACAGACAAGCCACATCAAGAGTAAACCTGTCACCACATAGTCCCAGTAACTCTGTGCCAGGGCGTAGAATCGAGCACCTGGTCTTCCTGTCATATATGTATATGTGTATATAACACCTCTGTACTTACCATTGCCAGGGCGTAGTCAAAGGCTCCTGGACTTTGCTATACCTGCCAGGGCGTAGTCAAAGGCTCCTGGACTTCTCTATACCTGCCAGGGCGTAGTCAAAGGCTCCTGGACTTCCTGTCTGAGACTATTGGATCATTCAGCATTCACTCACATCACCAAATAACAATGCAATGCAACATATTCGTGAATACTAATGCAAGCAACCTATGGCATAAACATGATGCATGAAATATGCTAAAAGCAGTTTGTGGTTCAATTAAAAGTCATAAGTCATAAGTTTAGTTCCACTCACCTCTGGCTATCTGGACTGACTGACTCTGCAGGTTCTGAACCTCTGGTGCAGTACCGACTGGTAAACCCACTATAAAATCCATGGCTATGTTCTCCCATTTCCACTCTGGAATCGGTAATGGGTTAAGCATTCCGGCTGGTTTCTGATGCTCTAATTTCACCCTCTGACAAACCTCACAGGTTGTCACGAACTGCGCCACTTCTTTCTTCATGGCTGGCCACCAATAGACCCTTTTCAGATCCTGATACATTTTGGTGGCTCCTGGGTGAACACTATACCTCGCATTATGAGCTTCCCTCATAATGTCTTCCTTCACATTGCCCCTATCTGGTACACAAAGTCGACTCCCATAGCGAAGGATCCCTTTGCTGTCAAATCTAAACTCTACACTATTGCCTGACTGAACAGTTCTGGCAATTTTCATCAACTCAGGGTCCTCATGCTGTCTCTGAGCTATCTGCTCCAGAAACACAGGTGTCACTCTCATCTGTGCTATCAACGCACCTGTACCAGACAACTCGAGCTGTAATCCCTCGTCAAAGAGCCTATAAAGCTCCATCACAACTGGTCTCCGCTCTGCTGCTATATGGGATAAACTGCCTAGTGACTTCCGGCTTAAGGCGTCTGCGACAACATTCGCCTTACCCGGATGATACTGGATTTTACAATCATAATCACTGAGCAATTCGACCCACCTTCTCTGCCGCAAATTCAGCTCTCTCTGACTTAAGATGTACTGTAAACTCTTGTGATCGGTGAAGATCTCGCATTTAACCCCGTAGAGGTAATGCCGCCACATCTTAAGTGCAAAGATAACTGCTGCCATCTCGAGGTCATGGGTAGGGTAATTCAACTCGTGCTTCTTCAACTGTCTAGAAGCATAAGCTATTACTCTATCACTCTGCATCAATACACAACCCAATCCCACTCGAGATGCATCACAGAACACTGTGAACTCTTCATTATTGACAGGCAGAGCTAACACTGGTGCTGTTGTTAATCTCCTCTTGAGCTCCTCAAAGCTCTCTTCACACTGGTCTGACCAGATAAACTTCTGGTTCTTCTGAGTCAATTTGGTCATAGGAGCTGCTATCTTTGAGAAGTTCTGAACGAACCTCCTGTAGTAACCTGCCAGTCCCAGAAAGCTTTTAATCTCAGTCACTGTCGTGGGTCTGGGCCAGTTAGCTACAGCCTCTATCTTCTTGGGGTCTACCTCAATACCCTCTGCTGATACCACATGTCCCAAGAAGGCAATGCTCCGTAACCAAAACTCACACTTTGAGAACTTGGCATATAAACCATGCTCTCTCAGTGTCTGCAAAACTGTCCTCAGATGCTGGGCATGCTCCTCTGCATCTCTGGAATACACTAAGATATCATCGATAAACACAATGACAAAGTGATCCAGAAACTCACTGAATACCCTGTTCATGAGATCCATAAATGCTGCAGGGGCGTTAGTCAACCCGAACGGCATCACTAAGAACTCATAATGCCCATATCTGGTCCGGAAAGCTGTCTTAGGCACATCTGCTTCTCTGACTCTCAACTGATGATACCCAGATCTCAGATCTATTTTCGAGAAACAACCTGCTCCAGCTAGCTGGTCAAATAGATCATCAATCCGAGGTAAGGGATACCTATTCTTGATAGTGACCTTGTTCAACTGTCTGTAGTCGATACAAAGTCTGAGGGATCCATCCTTCTTTCTGACAAAGAGCACTGGAGCACCCCAAGGTGAGGTACTAGGGCGGATGAAACCCTTATCTACCAAGTCCTGCAACTGTTCTTTCAACTCTGTTAACTCAGCTGGCGCCATCCTGTAGGGAGGAATAGAGATAGGTCTGGTACCTGGCAGCAATTCAATTTCAAACCCTATCTCCCTATCAGGTGGTAGTCCTGGCAAATCGTCTGGGAACACATCGAGAAACTCTCGGACTACTGGTACTATGGCTGGTTCCCTCACCTGACTGTCTAGCTCTCTCACATGAGCTAGAAACCCCTGACAACCCCTCCTAAGCAAACGACGAGCCTGAAGGGCTGAAATCATACCTCTGGGTGTACCTCTCCTGTCTCCTCTGAAGACACACTCTGACCCATCCTGGTCTCTGAGACTCACTAGCTTCTCTCTACAGTCCAACGTAGCACTATATGCAGATAGCCAATCCATCCCTAGAATGACATCAAAATCTGTCAAGTCTAGAACCACAAGGTCAGCTGGAAGGCATCTACCCTCTATGAATACTGGACTGAAACGACAGACTGACACTGCCACTGATGGGTTACATCTAGGTCCACTGACCCAGAGAGGATACTCTAACTCAGAACTGATCAAACCCAATCGCTCTATGGCTCTCGAAGCAATAAAGGAATGAGAAGCACCGGGGTCCATCAAAGCATACACATCTGAACACCCAATGATGAGATTACCTGACACCACTGTGTTCGACGTGTTAGCCTCCTCCTGTGTCACTGTGAAAATCCGTGCTGGGGCTACCGGATTTCCACCTCGGGAACCTGCTGCTGAAGTAGAGGCTACCCCTCTCCCTCTACCTCTGCCACTAGTCTGAGGCATGACTGGAGCTGCTGGCCGTACAACTGGCTGTACCACACTGCCTGAACTCATCTGCTGGGATGGTGCAAAAGTCATCTGCGGACAATCCCGAGCAATATGCCCTTCCTGTCCACATCGAAAACAAGCTGTAGATCCTAACCGACAAACTCCTCCATGTGGTTTTCCGCATCGTCTGCAGACTGGAGCTGTGCCAGAGCTTGAGCCACTACCTATTCCCAGACCTGACTTGACTTTACTCCAGAACTTACTCTTTGTTCCTTTTGCTCTATCCCATCTGTTACTGCTTGGTGTGGGGGCTTTAGAACCCGAAGCCTGTGCCTTTGACTGTTTCTGAATATTGGCACTAGCTTCCATTTTCCTGGCTGCGTCTACTATGGTATGGAAACTCTCCTTTTCTGCTGGAAGAATCAAGGAAGCATACCTGGGATGCAGTCTCATAGTATATCTCCTTGCTTTCTTCTGATCAGTATCATAGGCTTGACCCACGTACTGAAGCAGATCCAGGAACTTATCTGTGAATTCATCAACACTCATCTCATCTGTCTGTCGCAACTGTTCAAATTCAATTACTTTCATCTCCCTCGAACTGTCAGGAAAAGCCCACCCTGCAAACTCATTGGCGAACTCTCCCCATGACATGCTGTCCATTCTAGGCTCCACAAATTCTTAAACCATTCTCTGGCTTTCTTGCATTTTAATGTGAAACCTGCCATCTCAATGGCTCTCCTATCATCTGCTCCCAATTCACTGGTTATCATCCTAACTGCTCTGAGGTAATCAAATGGCTCATCTCCCGTGTTGTATTTAGGAGCATCTAATTTCAAGTACTCCGTCATTTGGACTTTACCTCCAGATGAGCTAGGTTCATGTCTGTCAACAACAGGGGCTACTGGTTCTGGTGGGAGTACTGGTTCATTTGGCTCTAGGTGTGCTGCACTTGGATGGGTAGGGGAAGAGGGATACATAGGATATGGTGGATAGTAAGGATAAGGCATATAAGGCATATAAGGAGGATATGGCACAAAACTCGAGTACTCCGACATACCTCCCATCGGATACTCTGGATAGCCAAAACCTGAGGTCTGCGCACCTCCCTGTGACTCTCCCATACCTTCCTCAAAACTGCCTATACCCATGCTGTCATCTCTAGACTGATCAATCTCCATAGCTTCCCTCCTTTTCTCTGATCTTCCTCCCCTAGCTGTTCCTCTTCTGCTCTTGTCGACAGACCTTCTAGGGTCTATTGACGTACCTTCCCTGCTAGATCTCTGAGACCTTGCCCTTGGCAATGCAGGAGGACGAGCAGCTGATCTCTCATTCTCTGGTGGGACTCCAGTCAATCGCGCTGATCGACGAGTTCCTCGCATCTTTACTCTGGAAACACAACATATAACATACCACTTTAGCACATAAACATCACATATCAATCATACCCAGACAACACTCATGGCATATCATAGCAGATAGGACGCAAGACCCTATCCTAGTGGACATGATTTCCTATTGTGCTTGACCACTTCTAACCTGTCTGAGCCCAACACTATCTCTATAGGTCCGATCATGTGAACCTAGGGCTCTGATACCAATCTGTAACGACCCCAAAATGGACCGTCACCGGCGCTAGGATTCAGGTCGGCTTAAGGCCGCCAGAACCCGTAGCAAGCCTGCTATACTCTCTGTGTACCTGTAAATCTCATACATGATCATACATTTTCTGTGAAACGCTTAACCTGTGCATGCACTATCTCTGTACTCTGTACTCATGTACTCTGTACTCTGTATCCCTGACTAGAGCTTGCTCTAGATGGGTTAACTCATACCTGTTAAGCCTGGTTTCACATACAGGAAAACATATATACATATACAGATCATGTACAAAACATACATCACTAGGTTAAGCAACAACTATTACATCTCTTTAATATTACATGTCCACTCTAAGCTATTACAGATCTCTTTACTTTTTCTGTGCTCTACTGGACTGTCCCTGTACACTGTACACTGAACCTGCAAAACTGGGGTTAAGGGAGTGGGATGAGCTCTATAGCCCAGTGAGTAGAACAGTAAAACATCTCAGTAAAATATGATCTCATGGAATGCACCATAGCACAGACAAGCCACATCAAGAGTAAACCTGTCACCACATAGTCCCAGTAACTCTGTGCCAGGGCGTAGAATCGAGCACCTGGTCTTCCTGTCATATATGTATATGTGTATATAACACCTCTGTACTTACCATTGCCAGGGCGTAGTCAAAGGCTCCTGGACTTTGCTATACCTGCCAGGGCGTAGTCAAAGGCTCCTGGACTTCTCTATACCTGCCAGGGCGTAGTCAAAGGCTCCTGGACTTCCTGTCTGAGACTATTGGATCATTCAGCATTCACTCACATCACCAAATAACAATGCAATGCAACATATTCGTGAATACTAATGCAAGCAACCTATGGCATAAACATGATGCATGAAATATGCTAAAAGCAGTTTGTGGTTCAATTAAAAGTCATAAGTCATAAGTTTAGTTCCACTCACCTCTGGCTATCTGGACTGACTGACTCTGCAGGTTCTGAACCTCTGGCGCAGTACTCACTGCTACTCTCTCTGGTTCCTCTGGTCTGTACCTATACAGATGGACTCAAATGAGGGACCAAACAAACGTAGAAATAACTCTCTTACACTTTCCCAAGAATCCCCCTAAACTTACTCAACTATCCATGCAAAGCATGCAAAAGAAAGCTGGACAGGACACTTTCGGCGGCAGGTTCGGCGGCCGAATGTCCTCTCCAGAGACGAAACTCAAGCACCTTCGGCGGCACCTTCGGCGGCCGAATCCCCCAAACAGAGCCGAACATGCAAAAACACTCGGGGGCAAGCTGTGGCAACCAAGTCACCATGTAGGAGGTTCGGCGGCCGAATGAACCTTCGGCTGCCGAACCTGAGTTCATCCAGAACTCAGCTTCAACGGCAAACCATCTTCTCCTTCCCTTCAACTTCTCCAACCATGCATACTTCAACTAGTCAACACACATATACTCAAGTATATGTTCACAGGGGTCCAAAACTATCTAATAACCCCAAACAACAAATCAAACATAACATAGAAACATGTATACATGCATAAAGCATCACAACTATCATGAATACGCTAAGCATACATCTCCTTCCACAAATCCCTCTAAAACCTTCAGAAAACATCAAAACATATTCAAGAGCATCACTTACCTCCTATAACAAGAAGATGAATGATCTAAACAAAGGAAAACGGATCAACTCTTCTTCACCCTCACTAACTCTCCAACGCTCACGTTTAGCTTCAAAACCTTCAAAACTTGGTAAACGAGCAAACTCCTGCATGAGCTGCTCAAACTTAGCAAATAAAGCATAGGAGACGTGGCCAACTTCTGGACATGATCTGGTGATAACACCTGTCCAAAGTGCTGACTAAGGGATACAAAACTGCTGGCTAAGCAACTCAGCTTCGGCTGCCGAATCGCATGCAAAACCATGCAACATTCGGGGCCGAACCTGAATTCGGAAGCCGAACATTGGGCACTTTCGGCGGCCGAACTTATCTTCGGCGGCCGAACTTGGCTCCTCTGCCTTGGTTGACATGTTCATTTCAACTCAACACTATCGATCTGTAAAACCATAAAACACATCATAACACGTAGAAAACATAACTCCTACCCTTATATAGAATCCCAACACCCCAGATTTCACCAGACAACAGAAATTCCGGTGCCGGATTCTAGCCGGGTATTACACCGATCTTGAGTTCTTCCTACAAATATTTTATGATTTTTACAAGTTTTCACCTTTGTTTTGAAGATTTTGAGCTTTAAAGCAAGTTTTGAGGCTTGGAAGACTCAAGAGCTCATTTCCTTTGTTCTCCAAGCTTAGGTCGTTTCTCTCTCGATCTTCAAGAGGTAAGAGCCGATCTTGAGCTCATTTTATGTTTTAAGTAAGTTTTAAGTTGTTTTATGGGGTAGAAATGCATGTTTATGATAGTTAAGCTTGGTTAGGTTTTATGTGCTCTTATGAGCAATGTAGGTTATTTATGTTGATGGTTATGTGTTTATGTTGGGGTTTAGGAAAGTTTGAGACCCCTAAGGGTTGATGTATGTGTGTATGCATGTTGTGGGAGTGTTGAATGCATGATTGAAGGTTTGAGAGGCGTTTATGCATGTTTGAGCCGAGTTTCTGCCATTTGGGAGAAACCAGGTTCGGCAGCCGAAGGGACTTTCGGCCACCGAACCTGCCTATGAGGCAAGCCTTTCGGCTGCCCAAGCCTGCCCCCGAAAATGGACTTTCATCTCTGGAGGGCACTTTCGGCCGCCGAAGGTGCCGCCGAACCTGCCTGACTTTCAGCTCTGGAGGGACTTTCGGCCGCCGAACCTGCCGCCGAAAGTGCCCTGTTCAGCCTTCCTTTGCATGATTTGTATGATTGTTTTGAGGTGTTTTAGGGGGTTTTTGGGGAGTATTTTAGAGTCATGTTCATGTATGTTTGGTCCCTCATTTGAGTCCACCTGTGTAGGTTCGGACCCGAGGAACCGAGGACCCCAGCAGTGAGATAGCTGCTACAGAGTCTTTAGAGCTTCAGCCAGAGGTGAGTAGAATAAATCTATATGTTTTAAAGCAAATAAATATGAAATTTAAGCATGACCATGCATCATGAATGCCATGTGATATTCTAGGTTGTTGGCATTAGAATTCACGAATATGTTGCATTGCATAATTTGATGATGATGTGGATGGATGTTGGATGATCCTTAGTCCTTGATATGATACGATGTGATATGATACGGTATGGTATGGTATGGAAGTCCGGTTGACCCATTCTACATCCCGGCACTATGTAAGAGAAAGACCGGTTGACCCATTCTACGTCACGGCACATTGGAATGTTATGTTATGTTATGTTTAAGAGAAAGACCGGTTGACCCATTCTACGTCCCGGCATTTTTGGAATGTAGAGGACTATTGGTGACAACACCATCCTTAATGTGACTTGTTTGTGTTGTGTTGCATTCCATGAAAGCATGAAAAATTTAATATATGTTTTATTATTCTGCTCACTGGGCTCTAGTAGCTCACCCCATTCCCTAAATCCCCAGGTGTGCAGGTACAGGGTAGACCAGGAGGTTAGCAGGAGTAAAGTTGGTTCTATGTAATAGTTAGAAGTTGTGGACATGATAAACGGTTTATGTATTGTTAAAGTATTGTATAGTCCTGTGATGTAATGATTTTGAGGATTAGATATTGTGCTTGACCCCATATGTATGGTTATCCCCTTTTTGTATACATGATCTTTATGTTATGAGTTATGATGTTATGGTTCAACCAAGCTTAATGCATGATGAGATACCCCATTGGAGCATTTGATGAGGGCTCTAGTGGAGGTTTATGTTTACGTCTATGTTTCTGTACAGGTTAAGCTTGGTTGATGTAAGAAAAATTTCTACAGGTTTATATTTATGTATGATCATGTATGGGATTGGACAGGTTATCAGGTTATATGTCAGGCTTGCTACGGGTCTCGGCGGCCTTACGCCGATCTGGATCCTAGCACCGGTAGCGGTCCAAATTTCCGGGTCGTTACAGAGTGGTATCAGAGCTCTAGGTTCATATGGTCGGACCTAGAGTGTCGGGCTCATAAATGTTATAGAAGGTCAAGCACAATAGGAAAGATCATGTCCACTAGGATAGGATGTAGAGTCCTGTCTTGAATGATGATGTGAAATGCCATGATAATATACCTGTGCATTAATGATATGTTGTGAATGCTATGTATGTGATGCGGGTTCATGTGTTTTCACATGAACCATATGATGCTAATGCTCTATGTCTTGTGTGCTATTTTTCAGAAGTTAAGATGAGAGGAACTCGTTGATCTGCACGATTGACTGGAGTACCACCAGAGGATGAGGGCATGAGTGCCCGTCCCCCTGCATTGCCAAGGGCAATGTCCAGTAGGTCCAGCAGAGAAAGAGTAATAAGAGACCCTAGAAGGTCTTTGGATATAGGTAGAAGCATATCAGTAAGGGGAACAGCTCAAGGTGGGATGTCAGCTGATGTCGGGGATGATATGGATGTAGACCAAAGGAGGGATGGCAGTTTGGGTGTAAGCATGTCTGAAGAAGGCATGGGAGAGTCACAAGGAGGCACTCAGGCCTCGGGGTTTGTCCAACCACCACAATACCCACTCTTTTCACAAAATCTCGGGTATTCGATGGGAGGTACATCGGATTACCCCAGCTTTAACCCTTATCCCACACACATGCCATACCCACCTTACTACCCACCATACCCACAGTACCCAGTGTATCCACCCCCACCTTACTATCCAAGTCCAGCAAATCCTACCTGGGGAAATGTTGCACCTCCTCCACCACCACCAGCACCTACTGTCCCAGAAACTCAAATACCTAAACCTAGCTCATCTGGAGGGAGCAAGGTCAAGATGACCGATTACATGAAGCTGGGTGCTCCCTAGTTTGAAACAGGTGATGACCCGTTTGTGTACCTTGAGAGGGTCAAGATGATAACAGATGAGATAGGAGCGGATGACAGTAGAGCCATTCAGATGGCTAGGTTCACACTGAAGTGCAAGAAGGCCCGTGAGTGGTTTAAGAACTATGTGAACCCGAGGTTGGACAACCTATCATGGGAGGAGTTTGCAAATGAGTTTGCTGGATGGGCTTTCCCTGACAGTTCAAGGGAGTTGAAGATGATCAAATTTGAGCAATTGAGGCAGACAGAGGAGATGAGTGTAGATGAGTACACTGACAGATTCTTGGAGCTGTTGCCGTTTGCTGGGCAAAATCTTGACACAGATCAGAAGAAGTCAAGGAGGTATATCATAAGGTTTCATTCTAGGTATTCCTCCTTGATTCAGTCAGCAGAGAGGGAGAGCTTTCATGCCATAGTAGATATGGCTAGGAGAATGGAGGCTAGTGCAATAATTGAGGGGAAGGTAAAGCAGTCTGTGGCACAGCCTTCTGGTTCCAAGACCCCAGGAGGGGGAAGGTTAGATCCCTCATCTTTGAGCGCAGCAGCTCCAAGAATGTTCTGGAGTAAGTTCTGGAGCAAAATCAAGTTAGGTCTGGGTTTTGGTAGTGGCTCGAGCTCTGGTGCAGATAATGCAGTTTGTGTAAAGTGTGGTAAGCCACACAAGGGAGTGTGTCTATATGGGTCAAAAGCCTGCTTCAGATGTGGGCAGGAGGGACATATGGCTCGGGAATGTCCTAGAGCAGCTATTATGGCACAGTCCCAGCAAACAGGTTCAGGCAGTGTAGCACAGCCAGTAGCTCCAGCAGCAACTCAGGCCAGTGGCAGAGGTAGAGGGAGAGGGGCAGCCTCTTCTTCAATGGGTTTTAGAGGTGAAGGTCCGTCAGCTCCAGCATAGATTTTCACTATGACACAGCAGGAGGCTAATACATCCAATACCGTGGTGTCAGGTAATCTCATCATTGGTTGTTCTGATGTTTATGCCTTAATGGACCCTGGTGCATCGCATTCTTTTATTGCTCCGAGAGCCGTCGAGAGGTTGGGGTTGATGGTCTCCAGGTTAGAATGTCCCCTATGGGTTAGCGGACCCAAGTGTGACCCGTCTGTAACAGAGTCAGTCTGTCTGTGTAGTCCAGTGTTTGTTGAGGGAAGATGCTTGTCCGCCGACCTTGTGGTTCTAGATTTGACAGATTTTGACGTCATTCTAGGGATGGATTGGCTAGCTACCCATGGTGCTACCTTGGACTGCAGAGACAAGGTAGTCAAGTTCAGAGGTCAGGATGGGTCAAAGGTTGTCTTCAGAGGAGACAGGAGGGTTACACCTAGAGGTTTGGTATCAGCCCTACAAGCTCGTAGGCTGCTCAGGAGGGGTTGTCAGGGTTTCTTAGCTTATGTGAGAGAGCTGGATAGTCATGTCAGAGAGCCCGCCTCAGTGCCTGTGGTCAGTGAGTTTTTAGATGTGTTCCCAGACGAGCTGCCAGGTTTACCGCCTGCTAGGGAGATAGAGTTCGAGATAAAATTGATGCCTGGAACCATACCGATCTCTATCCCTCCCTACAGGATGGCACCAGCTGCATTGAAAGAGTTGAAAGATCAGTTGCAAGAGCTGGTAGATAAGGGCTTCATCCGACCGAGTACTTCACCTTGGGGTGCTCTAGTGCTGTTTGTGAAAAAGAAAGATGGATCTCTTAGACTTTGTATCGACTACAGGCAGTTGAACAAAGTCACTACCAAGAATAAGTACTTGTTGCCGAGGATCGACGATCTATTCGACCAGCTAGCAGGAGCAAGTTGTTTCTCCAAAATAGATCTGAGATCCGGGTATCATCAGCTAAGAATAAGGGAAGAGGATGTGCCGAAAACGATGTTTAGAACCAGATATGGGCACTATGAGCTCCTTGTGATACCGTTCGGGTTGACCAATGCCCCTGCAGCATTCATGGATCTCATGAACAGAGTGTTTAGACAATACCTGGATCGCTTCGTTATTGTCTTCATAGATGATATCCTAGTGTATTCCAAAAATGCAGAGGAGCATGCCCATCATCTGAGGTTAGTTTTGCAGACCTTGAGGGAACATGGCTTGTATGCCAAGTTCTCCAAGTGTGAATTCTGGCTGAGGAGTATTTCCTTCTTGGGGCATGTGGTGTCAGAAAATGGAATAGAGGTAGACCCCAAGAAGGTAGAAGCTGTGGCAAACTGGCCTAGACCCACTTCAGTAACAGAGATCAGGAGTTTCTTGGGTTTGGCTGGTTACTACAGGAGGTTCATTCAGGACTTCTCAAAAATTGCGGCTCCTATGACCAGATTAACCAGGAAGAACCAGAAGTTCATATGGACCGACCAGTGCGAAGAAAGTTTTGAAGAGCTTAAGAAGAGGTTGACTTCAGCACCGGTGTTAGCTCTGCCCACTAGCAACGAGGATTTCACAGTGTTCTGTGATGCATCCAGAGTAGGCTTGGGTTGTGTGTTAATGCAGAATGACAAAGTGATAGCTTATGCTTCTAGGCAGCTAAAGAAGCACGAGTTGAACTATCCCACACACGACCTTGAGATGGCAGCAGTTATCTTTGCACTCAAGATGTGGAGGCATTACCTCTATGGGGTAAAATGTGAGATCTTCACAGATCATAAGAGCCTGCAGCACATCTTGAGCCAGAGAGAATTGAACTTGAGGCAGAGATGGTGGGTAGAATTGCTCAGTGACTATGATTGCAAGATCCAATATCATCCGGGAAAGGCCAATGTTGTAGCTGATGCCTTAAGCCGGAAATCACTAGGCAGTCTATCCCACATCACAGCAGAGAGAAGATCGGTGGTAAAAGAGTTTTGCAAGCTCATTAATGAAGGTCTACAACTAGAGTTGTCTGGTACAGGTGCTTTGATAGTCCAGATGAGAGTGACACCTGTGTTTCTGGAGCAGGTGGCTTAGAAACAGCACGAGGACCCAGAGTTAGTGAAGATTGCCAGGACTGTTCAGTCAAGCAAGAATGTGGAGTTCAGGTTTGATGATAAGGGGATCCTCCGCTATGGGAACAGATTATGTGTACTAGATGACGTGGGACTAAAAGGAGACATCATGAGAGAGGCTCATAATGCCAGATACAGTGTTCACCCTAGAGCCACCAAGATGTATCAAGATCTGAAAAGAGTGTATTGGTAGCCAGCTATGAGGAGAGAAGTGGCACAGTTTGTGTCAGCCTATGAAGTATGTCAGAGGGTGAAGTTGGAACATCAGAAGTCGGCTGGAATGTTGAACCCACTGCCGATTCCAGAGTGGAAATGGGAGAATATCGCCATGGATTTTGTAGTAGGGTTACCGGCAACATCCAACAGATTAGACTCCATATGGGTGATTGTGGACAGACTCACCAAATCTGCTCACTTCATTCCTGTCAGGAGTGGCTATTCTGTGGATAGATTGGCACAGGTATATGTGGATGAAGTTGTTAAACTACATGGGGTTCCTATTTCGATAGTGTCTGATAGAGGGCCCCAGTTCACCTTCAGGTTTTGGTAGAGTCTGCAGAGTGCTATGGGTACCAGATTGGATTTCAGTACTGCCTTCCACCCCCAGACTGATGGACAGTCAGAGAGGACCATCCAAACTATAGAAGATATGCTCAGAATGTGTGTGCTAGATTTTGGCGGTTCTTGGAGGCAGCATCTACCTTTGGTGGAGTTTGCCTACAATAACAGCTATCATGCTAGCATCAGGATGGCCCCATATGAGGCTTTGTATGGGAGGAAGTGCAGGTCACCCGTCTATTGGGAAGAAGTATGAGAGAAGGCCTTGGCAGGGCCTGAACTTGTAGAGATCACCAGCAGGGTGGTGCCCATTATCAGAGAGAGAATCAGAACTGCTATGAGTAGGCAGAAGAGTTATGCAGATGTTCGCAGAAGGCGGATAGAGTTTCAATAGGGAGATCTAGTATTGCTCAAGGTGTCTCCTATGAAAGGAGTGGTTCGGTTTGGGAAGAAAGGTAAGTTAGCTCCACGGTACATCGGACCCTTTGAAATCTTGCAAAAGATTGGGAGTGTGTCGTACAAGCTGGACTTGCCTGCTTTTATGGAAAGAATCCATCCGGTTTTCCATGTTTCTATGTTACGAAAGTTTGTGTTAGATCCGGGCAAGGTTCTCAGTGAGCCTGATGTAGAGATCCAAGGAGATCTCACTTATGTAGAACAGCCAGTGCGGATTCTAGACACCCAGATCAGAAAGCTGAGGAACAAGGAAATCCCGATGGTGAAAG
This sequence comes from Manihot esculenta, assembly GCF_001659605.2. Classification (NCBI taxonomy): domain Eukaryota; kingdom Viridiplantae; phylum Streptophyta; class Magnoliopsida; order Malpighiales; family Euphorbiaceae; genus Manihot; species Manihot esculenta. The sequence goes on from NC_035167.2 coordinate 8,213,170, forward strand.
TCCTTTGGAACCGCCACAATATGGAAGAATGCACCTGGGAGACACGGGAGTCTATGCTCCAGCAATATCCTCATCTCTTCTAAGGTGAGTTTTATGTGTTTTGTATGTATGTTATGCTGTATGCCTTGCATGTGCTAGTTGAGGAACATTCGGGGACGAATGTTCATAAGGGGGGGAGAATGTAATACCCGGCTAGACTCCGGTATTGGAATTCCTACCGTCCTGTGGAATCTCGGATGTCGGAAACCTCTAGAAGGGTAAAACCATGTTTTCATAGAATGTTTTAATGTATTTTTATGGTTTTAAGTAAGAAAGAAAATAAATTTTTGCATGAAAATAACTTTGGAGGAAGACCCAGGTTCGGCCGCCGAACCTCAAGTTCTGCCGCCGAACATGGCATGCATGCGGAGGCACGTTCGGCCCCCGAAAGTGGCCTGGCCAGCCACCTATAAAAGGGTCCCCTTGTCCGAACGGGCGAGATTTTCTCCCCATTTTTGGCCAAGGTGAGCTCTCCGCCGTCCCTCACCGATCTTGAGTTCTTCCTACAAATCTTTTATGATTTTTACAAGTTTTCACCTTTGTTTTGAAGATTTTGAGCTTTTAAGCAAGTTTTGAGGCTCGGAAGACTCAAGAGCTCATTTCCTTTGTTCTCCAAGCTTAGGTCGTCTCTCTCTCGATCTTCAAGAGGTAAGAGCCGATCTTGAGCTCATTTTATGTTTTAAGTAAGTTTTAAGTTGTTTTATGGGGTAGAAATGCATGTTTAGGATAGTTAAGCTTGGTTAGGTTTTATGTGCTCTTATGAGCAATGTAGGTTATTTATGTTGATGGTTATGTGTTTATGTTGGGGTTTAGGAAAGTTTGAGACCCCTAAGGGTTGATGTATGTGTGTATGCATGTTGTGGGAGTGTTGACTGCATGATTGAAGGTTTGGGAGGCGTTTATGCATGTTTGAGCCGAGTTTCTGCCATTTAGGAGAAACCAGGTTCAGCAGCTGAAGGGACTTTCGGCCGCCGAACCTGCCTGTGAGGCAAGCCTTTCGGCTGCCGAAGCCTGCCCCCGAAAATGGACTTTCGTCTCTGGAGGGCACTTTCGGCCGCCGAAGGTGCCGCCGAACCTGCCTGACTTTCGGCTCTGGAGGGACTTTCGGCCGCCGAACCTGCCGCCGAAAGTGCCCTGTTCAGCCTTCCTTTGCATGATTTGTATGATTGTTTTGAGGTGTTTTAGGGGGTTTTTGGGGAGTATTTTAGAGTCATGTTCATGTATGTTTGGTCCCTCATTTGAGTCCACCTGTGTAGGTTCGGACCCGAGGAACCGAGGACCCCAGCAGTGAGATAGCTGCTACAGAGTCTTTAGAGCTTCAGCCAGAGGTGAGTAGAATAAATCTATATGTTTTAAAGCAAATAAATATGAAATTTAAGCATGACCATGCATCATGAATGCCATGTGATATTCTAGGTTGTTTGCATTAGAATTCACGAATATGTTGCATTGCATAATTTGATGATGATGTGGATGGATGTTGGATGATCCTTAGTCGTCGATATGATACGATGTGATATGATACGGTATGGTATGGTATGGAAGTCCGGTTGACCCATTCTACGTCCCGGCACTATATAAGAGAAAGACCGATTGACCCATTCTACGTCCCGGCACATTGGAATGTTATGTTATGTTATGTTTAAGAGAAAGATCGGTTGACCCATTCTACGTCCCGGCATTTTTGGAATGTAGAGGACTATTGGAGACAACACCATCCTTGATGTGACTTGTTTGTGTTGTGTTGCATTCCATGAAAGCATGAAAAATTTAATATATGTTTTATTATTCTCCTCACTGGGCTCTAGTAGCTCACCCCATTCCCTAAATCCCCAGGTGTGCAAGTACAGGGTAGACCAGGAGGTCATCAGGGGTAAAGTCGGTTCTATGTAATAGTTAGAAGTTGTGGACATGATAAACGGTTTATGTATTGTTAAAGTATTGTATAGTCCTGTGATGTAATGATTTTGAGGATTAGATATTGTGCTTGACCCCATATGTATGGTTATCCCCTTTTTGTATACATGATCTTTATGTTATGAGTTATGATGTTATGGTTCAACCAAGCTTAATGCATGATGAGATATCCCATTGGAGCATTTGATGAGGGCTCCAGTGGAGGTTTATGTTTACGTTTATGTTTCTGTACAAGTTAAGCTTGGTTGATGTAAGAAAAATTTCTACAGGTTTATATTTATGTATGATCATGTATGGGATTGGACAGGTTCTCAGATTATATGTCAGGCTTGCTACGGGTCCCGGCGGCCTTACGCCGATCTGGATCCTAGCGCCGGTAGCGGTCCGGATTTCCGGATCGTTACAAGTAATATGTCGGGACTATTGCTGACACATTCATCCTTGATGTGAATTGTCTGTGATATGATGCATTTCATGAGAGCATGTTTAATTAACATGTTTTTACTGTTCTACTCACTGGGCTATAGTAGCTCACCCCTCTCCCCTAACCCCAGTCTTGCAGGGTCAGAGTGCAGTGGGAGTCCAGCAGGGTACAGGAAGAGTAAAGAGTTGTGTAATAGCTTAGTGTGGACATGTAATATTGTAAGAGAGATGTTTTAGTATTGTACAGAGTATAGTATTGTGCTTGACCCATATGCTTTGTTAATCCCTGTTTGTACATGGTCTGTTTATGTAAATGTTGTATTGATGAGCATGTAAACCAGGCTTAACATATATAGTGTTGGCCCAACTAGAGCATTTGATGAGGGCTCTAGTAAGGGGTCTGTGCATAGAGTATTAGAGTTAGTGCATGCACAGGTTGAGCCTTGGTACATAGCAGAGTTTTATAGTTTTTGCAGAAAATGTATGACCATGTATGGGTTTTAACAGGTACATAGAGAGTATAGTAGGCTTGCTACGGGTCCCGGCAACCTTATGTCGATCTGGATCCTAGCGCCAGTAGCGGTCCGGTTTCCGGATCGTTACAGATTGGTATCAGAGCCCTAGGTTGACATGGTCGGACCTATAGAGAGTGTCGGGCTCATAGAGGTTATAGTAGGTCAAGCACAATAGGAATCATGTCCAATAGGATAGGATGTGGAGTCATGTCTATATGATGATGTGAAATGCCATGATTTATGCATGTGCATTGTTGATATGTGATGTATGCTTAAGGGTTCATGTGTTTCCACATGGACCATATGGTGCTAATGTGTTATGTTATGTGCTATTTTCTTAGAGTTAAGATGAGAGGAACTCGTCGATCTGCACGATTGACTGGAGTCCCACCTGAGAGTGAGGGTGCAGATGCTCATCCTCCTGCATTGCCAAGGGCAATGTCTCAGAGATCAAGCAGAGAGGGCACGTCAAGGGACCCTAGAAGGTCTTTTGACGAAAGTAGAAGAGGAATAGACAGAGGAGGGAGGTCTGATGAAGTGAGGGAGGCTATGGATGTTGACCAGAGAGAAGATGAAAGCATGGGTATGGACAAGTCTGAAGAGGGTATGGAAGAGTCTCAAGGAGGCGCTCAGTCCTCGGGGTTTGGTTATCCACCCCACTATCCACCCTTTCCACAAAGCCCGGGGTATCCGATGGGGGTTACGTCGGATTACTCTAGCTTTACCCCATATCCCACCTACATGCCTTATATGCCTTATCCTCCTTTCTACCCACCATATCCCATGTATCCACCCTCACCTTTCCATCCAAGTTCAGCACACCCTGATTCAAGAGATACAGTACCTCCTCCACCACCACCAGAACCGGTAGTTCCTGTTGTCCAAGCACCTTAGTCTAGCCCATCTGGGGGAAGTAAAGTAAAAATGACAGAGTATTTGAAGTTGGATGCTCCTAAGTTCAACACGGGAGATGATCCATTTGAGTACCTCAGATCGGTTAAGATGATAACCGATGAGCTAGGAGCTAATGATGGTAGAGCCATTGAGATGGCGAGGTTCACATTGAGGTGTAAGAAAGCCCGAGAGTGGTTCAAGAGTTATGTGGATCCCAGGTTGGACAGCATGTCATGGGAAGAGTTCGCCAATGAATTTGCTGGGTGGGCTTTTCCTGACAGTTCCAGGGAGATGAAAGTAATAGAATTTGAACAGCTGAGACAAACTGAAGAAATGAGTGTAGATGAATACACTGATAAGTTCCTGGAATTGCTACAGTATGTGGGTCAGGCTTATGACACTAACTAGAAGAAGGCAAGGAGATATACTATGAGACTTCATCCCATGTATTCCTCTTTGATTCTTCCAGCAGAGAAAGAGAGTAGTGGCACCATCCCAGCAGATGACTTCTGGCAGTGTGGCACAGCCAGCAGCTTCAGCCATGCCTCAGAGTAGTGGCAGAGGTAGAGGGAGAGGGTCAGCCTCTTCTTCAGTAGCAGGTTCCCGAGGTGGAGGTCCAGCAGCCCCAGCACGGATCTTCACTGTGACACAGGAGGAGGCAAACACATCTAACACAGTGGTGTCATGTAATCTCATCATTGGTTGTTCTGATGTGTATGCTTTGATGGACCCTAGTGCTTCTCATTCCTTCATTGCATCTAGAGCCGTAGAGAGTTTGGGTCTGATAGTCTCTGGGTTAGAGTGTCCTCTCTGGGTCAGCGGACCCAAGTGTGACCCATCAGTGGTAGAGTTAGTCTGTCGTTTCAGCCAAGTGTTTATCGAGGGTAGATGCCTTCCAGCTGACCTTGTGGTTCTAGATTTGACGGATTTTGATGTCATTCTAGGGATGGATTGGCTATCTACATATGGTGCTACCTTGGACTGTAGAGACAAGATAGTCAGTCTCAGAGATCAGGATGGGTCAGAGTGTGTCTTCAGAGGAGAAAGGAGGGGTACACCTAGAGGTTTGATATCAGCCCTTCAGGCTCGTAGGTTGCTTAGGAGGGGTTGTCAGGGGTTCCTAGCTCATGTGAGAGAGCTAGATAGTCAGGTTAGGGAACCAGCCTCGGTACCAGTAGTTAGAGAGTTTCCAGACGTCTTCCCAGACGAGCTTCCAGGACTACCACCTGATAGGGAGATAGAGTTTGAAATAGAATTGCTGCCTGGTACCAGATCGATCTCTATCCCTCCCTACAGGATGGCACCAGCTGAGTTGAAAGAACTGAAAGAGCAGTTGCAAGAGTTGGTGGATAAGGGTTTCATCCGCCCTAGTACCTCACCCTGGGGTGCTCCAGTGCTTTTTGTCAGAAAGAAGGATGGATCCCTCAGACTTTGTATCGACTACAGGCAGTTGAATAAAGTCACTACCAAGAACAAGTATCCCTTGCCTAGGATCGACGATCTATTTGACCAGCTAGCTGGAGCAGGTTGTTTCTCTAAAATAGATCTGAGGTCCGGGTACCACCAGCTGAGAGTCAGAGAAGAGGATGTGCCAAAGACAGCTTTCAGGACCAGATATGGGCATTATGAGTTCTTAGTAATGCCGTTCGGGTTGACTAACACCCCTGCAGCATTCATGGACCTCATGAACAGAGTTTTTAGCCAGTATCTGGATCACTTCGTTATTGTCTTCATAGATGATATCCTAGTGTATTCTAGAGATGCAGAGGAGCATGCTCATCATCTGAGGACAGTTCTGCAGACCCTGAGAGAGCATGGCTTGTATGCCAAGTTCACTAAGTGTGAGTTCTGGTTGAGGAGCATTTCATTCTTGGGGCATGTAGTATCAGCAGAGGGTATCGAGGTAGACCCCAAGAAGATAGAAGCTGCAGCTAACTGGCCCAGACCCACTACAGTGATAGAGATTAAAAGCTTTTTGGGTTTGGCAGGTTACTACAGGAGGTTCGTACAGGACTTCTCAAAGATTGCAGCTCCTATGACCAAACTGACCAAGAAGAACCAAAAGTTCGTATGGTCTGATCAGTGTGAGGAGAGCTTTGAAGAGCTAAACAGAAGATTAACGTCGGCACCAGTGTTAGCTCTGGCAGTCAGTAATGAGGACTTCACAGTGTTCTATGATGCATCCCGAGTGGGACTGGGTTGTGTGTTGATGCAGAATGAGAGGGTGATTGCTTATGCCTCTAGACAGCTGAAGAAGCATGAGTTGAATTACCCCACACATGACCTGGAGATGGCAGCAGTTATCTTTGCACTCAAGATGTGGAGGCATTACCTGTATGGGGTTAAATGCGAGATCTTCACAGATCATAAGAGTTTACAGTATATCTTGAGTTAGAGAGAGCTGAATTTGAGGCAGAGAAGATGGGTAGAACTGCTCAGTGACTATGATTGCAAGATTCAGTATCATCCGGGTAAGTCAAATGTTGTGGTAGATGCCCTAAGCCGGAAATCACTTGGCAGTTTGTCCCATATAGCAGCAGAGAGAAGACCAGTGGTGATGGAGTTTTATAGGCTCTTTGAGGAAAGGCTACAGTTAGAGTTGTCTGGTACAGGTGAGCTGTTAGCACAGATGAGAGTGATACCCGTGTTTCTGGAGCAGGTGGCTCATAAACAGCATGAGGACCCTGAGTTAGTGAAAATTGCCAGGACTGTTCAGTCAGGCAACAGTGCAGAGTTCAGATTTGACAGCCAAGGGATCCTCCGCTATGGGAACAGGTTATGTGTGCCAGATGACATAAGTCCGAAGGGAGACATTATGAGGGAAGCTCATAGTGCCAGGTATAGTGTTCACCCTGGAGCCACCAAGATGTATCAGGATCTGAAAAAAGTGTATTGGTGGCCAGCTATGAAGAGAGAAGTGGCACAATTTGTGTCCGCCTGTGAGGTTTGCCAGAGGGTGAAACTGGAACATCAGAAGTCGGCTGGAATGCTTAACCCACTGTCGATTCCAGAGTGGAAATGGGAGAACATAGCTATGGATTTTGTGGTGGGGTTACCGGCAGTGTCCAATAGACTAGACTTTATATGGGTGATTGTGGACAGACTGACTAAATCTGCTCACTTCATTCCTGTCAGAAGTGGCTATTCTGTAGACAAGTTAGCACAGGTTTATGTGGAAGAGATAGTAAGATTGCATGGGGTTCCAGTGTCTATAGTGTCAGATAGAGGATCCCAGTTCACCTCCAGGTTTTGGCGGAGTCTGCAGAGTGCTATGGGCACAAGGTTGGATTTTAGCACTGCTTTCCACCCACAGACTGATGGACAGTCAGAGAGGACCATCCAGACCATAGAGGATAAGCTCAGAATGTGTGTGTTAGATTTTGGCGGTTCTTGGAGGCAGCATCTACCTTTGGTGGAGTTTTCCTACAATAACAACCATCATGCTAGCATCGGGATGGCTCCTTACAAAGGTCTGTATGGGAGGAAGTGCAGATCACCTGTTTGCTGGGAAGAAGTGGGAGAGAAGGCTCTTGCAGGGCCGGATTAGTAGAGATTACCAGCAGGGTGGTGCCCATTATCAGGGAGAGAATCAGAACTGCTGTGAGCAAACAGAAAAGTTATGCAGATGTCCGTAGAAAGCAGATAGAGTTTCAGGAGGGTGATATGGTATTGTTGAAGGTGTCTCCTATGAAAGGAGTGGTTCATTTTGGAAAGAAGGGTAAACTAGCTCCACGATACATTGGACCCCTTTGAGATCTTGCAGAAGATCGGGAATGTGTCATATAAGCTGGATTTACCTGCGTCTATGGAGAGAATTCACCCGGTTTTCCATGTTTCCATGTTACGAAAGTTCGTGTCAGATCCGAATAAGGTTCTTAGTGAGCCTGATGTAGAGATCCTTGGAGATCTCACCTATGTAGAGCAGCCAGTGCGGATCCTAGACACGCAGATCAGAAAGCTGAGGAACAAGGAGATTCCGATGGTGAAAGTCCTTTGGAACCACCATAACTAGAAGAGTGCACCTGGGAGACACGGGAGTCTATGCTCCAGTAATATCCATATCTGTTTTGAGGTTAGTTTTTCCTCCTTGTTATGTGTTTAGTAGTTTGAGGAACATTCGGGAACGAATGTTCTTAAGGGGGGAGAATGTAATACCCGGCTAGAGTCTGGCATCGGAATTCCTACAGTCCGGTGGAATCTCGGATGTCGGAATCCTCTAGAAGGGTAAGAATTATGTTCTTCTAAATGTTTTGCATAAGTTTTAAGGTTTTAAGTGTAAAAGAAATGAGTTTTTGAAAGAAAAGCATCAAGAAAGAAAAGCCAGGTTTGGCCGCCGAAGGTGATGTTCGGCCACCGAACATGCATGGCTTTAGGAATCACATTTGGCCGCCGAAGGTGGTCTGGCCAGCCACCTATAAAAGGCCATAGGTCGGTGAATGGATAAGATTTTTTTTTCATTTCCACAGACAGAGGTGAGACCATGATCTTCCTTGGGTGATCTTCATGTTTTCTTCAAATCTTTCAACGTTTTGATAAGTTTTCATGATATTTTGAAGTTTTTGAGCTAAAGACCAAAGTTTTGAAGCTTGGAGACTTTGAGAGCGAGTTTCTCCATATCTCCACGTTAGGATCACCTATCCTCTCGATCCTCAAGAGGTAAGTATGGATCCTTAACTTCTTTCATGTTTTATGGAAGTTTTATGGAGTTTTATTGTAACGACCCGAAAATCGAACCGCTACCGGCGCTAGGATCTAGATCGGCTTAAGGCATGCCGGGACCCGTAGCAAGCCTAACATACATCCTGTGAACCTGTTTAATCCCATACATGATCAACAACATACATAAAAGTTAAAACTTTTCTTTCATCCATTCATTCTTTTCATTCACGAAAACTCAACCTGTGCATGCACTATACATAACTTAATCATAAACATAAACCCCTCTTTGGGATCTCATCCTAGCCCCATTGGGGTGACATAACCTGTGTTGAGTTTGGCTTACATAAACATCATAAAACATCTAAGATCATGTATTAAAGGGAATAACAACATTCTATGGTCAAGCACACCTCTAATATCCATCAACATCATTACATCATTATCCATACTATACTTTTACATTACATCATATTCATGTCCGCTACTAACTTTTACATTACTGTACTAAACATTTCATACAACATAACTCTACTCCTGTTGACCTCCTGGTCTACCCTGTACCTGCAAGCCTGGGGGTTAAGGGAGAGGGGTGAGCTACTAAAGCCCAGTGAGCAGAATAATAAAACATTGTATTTAAAACATATGATATCATAGAATACGTCACAGCACAAACAAATCACATCAAGGATGAACTTGTCACCATTTAGCCCTCTATACAGTCTAATCATGCCAGGGGCGTAGAGCAGGCACGCCTGGACTTCCATAGCATAACATACATATCCAATAGTGCCGGGGGCATAGTGCAGGCCACACCCGGACTTTCTCTTACATAGTGCCAGGGGCGTAGAGCAGGCACGCCTGGACTTCCATATCATATCATATCATCATGTCATAACATATGAGGGCTAGTGGATCATCCAACATTCATCCGCATCAACAACATAATATGCAATGCAACATATTTGTGAATTCTAATGCAAGCATCCTAGTATATCTCATGGCATTCGTGATGCGTGAATCATGCTAAAACTTTCATTTATTTATTTTAAAACATAAAGAGAGTTATTCCACTCACCTTTGGCTAGCTCTGACAAGACTCTGAAGCAGCTGACTCACTGCTGGGGTCCTCGGTTCCTCGGGTCCAAACCTACACAGGTGGACTCAAATGAGGGACCAAACATCTATGATCATGACTCTAAAGTACTCCCCAAAAACCCCCTAAAACACCTCTAAACATCCATGGAAAACATGCAAAGGAAGGCTGAACAGGGCACTTTCGGCGGCAGGTTCGACGGCCGAAAGTCCCTCCAGAGCCGAAAGTCAGGCACGTTCGGCGGCACCTTCGGCGGCCGAAAGTGCCCTCCAGAGACGAAAATCTCTTTTCGGGGGCAAGCTTCAGCAGCCGAACCTGGTTTCTGCCAAAGGGCAGAGACTTTGGCTCCTCAACCTCACATGCCTCCCAAACCTTCCAAACAAAGTGAAAACTCATGAAAAACTTGAAAGATTTGAAGGAAGAAACTCAAGATTAGTGAGGGACGGCGGAGAGCTAACCTTGGCCGAAAATGGGGAGAAAAACTCGCTCATTTCGGCTAAGGGACCCCTTTATAGGTGGCTGGCCAGGCCACATTCGGGAGCCGAACGTGCCTCCGCATGTATGCCATGTTCGGCGGCCGAACATAAGGTTCGGCGGCCGAACCTGGACTTCCCTCACTTATGCTTTTGGGGGCCTAAAGCACTCCCGAAGTGCATGCATGTTCGGCGGCCGAACTTGGGATTCGGTGGCCGAACCTGGGTCTTCCTCCAAGGCTATTTTCATTTAAAACTCAACTTCCTTTTTACATAAAATCATAAAATACATTAAAACATTTTATAAAAACATAGTTTTACCCTTCTAGAGGTTTCCGTCATCCGAGATCCCACCGGACGGTAGGAATTCCGATACCGGAGTATGTCCACAATCACCCATATGGAGTCTAATCTGTTGGACGTCGCCGGTAACCCCATTACGAAGTCCATAGCTATATTCTCTCATTTTCACTCTGGAATAGGTAGCGGGTTAAGCATTCCAGCCGGCTTCTGATGTTCCAGCTTCACCCTCTGACACACTTCGCAGGCTGACACGAACTGTGCCACTTCTCTCTTCATAGCTGGCCACCAATACACTTTCCTCAGATCTTGATACATCTTGGTGGCTCCAGGGTGAACGTTGTATCTGGCATTATGAGCCTCCCTCATAATGTCTCCTTTTAGCCCTATGTCATCTGGTACACATAGTCTGCTCCCATAGCGGAGGATCCCTTTGCTGTCGAATCTGAACTCACTATCCTTGCCTGACTGAACAGTCCTGGCAATCTTTACTAACTCTGGGTCCTCATGCTGTTTCTGAGCCACCTGCTCCAGAAACACGGGTGTCACTCTCATATGGGCCACTAAAGCACCTGTACCAGATAACTCCAATTGTAGACCTTCATTCATGAGCTCGAAGAGCTCCCTCACTAATGGCCTTCTCTCTACCGAAATATGGGACAAACTGCCAAGTGATTTCCGGCTTAAAGCGTCTGCCACAACATTCGCCTTACCCAGATGGTACTGGATTTTGCAATCATAGTCACTGAGCAGTTCTACCCATCTTCTCTGCCTCAAATTCAAATCTCTCTGACTCAGGATGTACTGTAGGCTCTTATGATCTGTGAAGATCTCACATTTAACCCCATAAAGGTAGTGCCTCCACATCTTGAGTGCAAAGATTACTGCTGCCATTTCTAGGTCATGCGTAGGGTAATTCAACTCGTGCTTCTTTAGCTACCTAGAAGCATAAGCAATCACCCTTTCATTCTGCATAAGCACACAACCCAGTCCCACACGGGACGCGTCGCAAAACACTTTGAAGTCCTCATTACTAAATGGCAGAGCTAACACTGGTGCTGAAGTCAACCTCTTCTTGAGCTCCTCAAAGCTTTCTTCACACTGGTCAGTCCACACAAACCTTTGGTTTTTCTTAGTCAATCTGGTCATGGGAGCTGCAATTTTTGAGAAGTCCTGAACGAACCTCCTGTAGTAACCTGCTAAACCCAAGAAACTCTTGATCTCTGTCACTGTAGTGGGTCTAGGCCAGTTTGCTACAGCTTCCACTTTCTTGGGGTCTACCTCGATACCATTTTCTGACACTACATGCCCCAAGAATGAAATGGTCCTCAGCCAGAACTCACATTTGGAGAACTTGGCATACAACAAGCCATGTTCCCTCAAGGTCTGCAAAACCAACCTCAGATGATGGGCATGCTCCTCTGCATTCCTGGAGTACTCTAAGATATCATCTATGAAGACAATAACAAAGTGATCCAGGTATTGACTAAACACTCTGTTCATGAGATCCATGAATGCTGCAGGGGCATTGGTTAACCCGAACGACATTACAAGGAACTCATAATGCCCATATCTGGTCCTGAAGGCTGTCTTCGGCACATCCTCTTCCCTTATCCTCACCTGATGATACCCTGATCTCAGATCTATTTTGGAGAAACACCCTGCTCCGGCTAGCTGGTCAAATAGATCATCGATCCTTGGCAATGGGTACTTGTTCTTGGTAGTGACCTTGTTCAACTGCCGGTAGTCGATACAAAGTCTAAGGGATCCATCTTTCTTTTTCACAAATAGCACTGAAGCACCCCAAGGTGAGGTACTCGGTCGAATGAATCCCCTATCTACCAACTCTTGCAATTGTTCCTTAAGCTCCTTCAATTCTGCTGGTGCCATCCTGTAAGGAGGGATAGAGATCGGTCTGGTTCCATGCATCAATTCTATCTCGAACTCTATCTCCCTAGCAGGTGGTAAACCTGGCAGTTCGTCCAGGAAAACGTCTAAGAACTCTCTGACTACTGGCACTGAGGCGGGCTCTCTAACATGACTATCTAGCTCTCTCACATGAGCTAGGAAACCCTGACAACCCCTTCTGAGGAGCCTACGAGCCTGTAGGGCTGATATCATACCTCTAGGTGTATTCCCCCTGTCTCCTCTGAAGACAACCTCTGACCCATCCTGACATCTGAACTTGACTAACTTGTCTCTGCAGTCCAAGGTAGCACCGTGGGTAGATAGCCAATCCATCCCTAGAATGACGTCAAAATCTGTCAAATCTAGAACCACAAGGTCGGCGTACAAGCATCTTCCCTCCATAAAAACTGGACTATACTGGCAGACTGACTCTGCCACTGACGGGTCACACTTAGGTCCACTGACCCATAGGGGACACTCTAACCCAGAGACCATCAATCCCAACCTCTCAACAGCCCTCGGAGCAATGAAAGAATGAGATGCACCAGGGTCCATTAATGCATACACATCAGAACAACCAATGATGAGATTACCTGACACCACGGTGTTGGATGTGTTTGCCTCCTGCTGAGTCATGGTGAAGATCCGTGCTGGAGCTGATGGACCTTCACCCCTAAAACCCACCGAAGAAGAGGCTGCCCCTCTCCCTCTGCCTCTGCCACTAGCCTGAGTCGCGGCTGGAGCTACTGGCTGAGCCACACTGCCTGAAGCTGTCTGCTGAGACTGTGCCCCAAAAGCTGACCTAGGACACTCCCGTGCTATGTGTCACTCCTGCCCACATCTGAAGCAGGCTGACGTCCCAACCAGACACACTCCCTTGTGCGGCTTCCCACACTTCAGACATGCTGTATTATCTGCACCTGAGCTCGAGCCACCTCCCAATCCCAGACCAGACTTGATCTTATTCCAGAACTTGCTCTTCTTGGACTTCCGGGAGCCTCTGTCCCACTTCTTACTGCCTGAACTCAGAGAAGAAGGGTCTAACCTTCCCCCACCTGGGTTCTTGGAACCAGAAGGCTGTGCCACTGACTGCTTGACTCTCCCTTCGATGATAGCACTATCCTCCATCCTCCGAGCCATATCCACTATGGCATGGAAACTCTCCCTCTCTGCTGACTGAATCAAGGAGGAATACCTGGAATGGAGCCTCATGATATACCTCATTGACTTCTTCGGATCTGAATCCAAATTCTGCCCAGCAAACGGGTCATCTACACTCATTTCATCCGTCTGCCTCAACTGTTCAAACTCAATCATCTTCAATTCTCTTGAACTGTCAGGGAAAGCCCATCCTACAAACTCATTCGCAAACTCCTCCCATGATAGGCTTTCCACCCTCGGGCTCACATAATTCTTAAACCACTCTCGGGCTTTCTTGCATTTTAATGTGAACCCAGCCATCTGAATGGCTCTACTGTCATCCGCCCCTAACTCATCTGTAATTGTCTTGACCCTCTCAATGTAACGACCCGGAAACCGGTACCCCTCAGTAACGGTCCGAACCATCACTGGCACTAGGATCCAGATCGGCTTAAGGCCGCCGGGACCCGTAGTTAGCCAACTATACTTGTTGTGTACCTGATAAATCCCATACATGATACAGAATGACTCAACAATCCTGGAAAACTCTGTAGGCTTAACTACTGCTACTCAGATATGTCAATCTGAAATGGCCCTCAGGGCCTATACCAGGGACTACCATCTGCTGTGGCTCAAGGGATTGAAACCCTTTTTAATCTGTAACACATCCCACTGGTATCTCATCCAAGCCATGCATTAAGCCTAACTCACACATTTCTCATCAAGAAACGTAAAACAGGATTCATGTACAAGGGATTAATCATACATCACACTGTAGCAATGACACTAGGGAAAGCATAAGTCTATCCAGTATATGACAGTACATATCTATACATTACATTACAATTAATCTTTTACTTACATCATGTCCACTATGCTATTACAAACATACATTCATGCATAACTTTCCTCTGTACTCTTGTTGACTTTGACTTCCCATAGCTATCTCAGAACCTGCAAAACTGGGGTTAAGGGAGTGGGATGAGCTCTAGAGCCCAGTGAGGAGGAACAATAAAAACAGTTCATTCATTACATGCTCTCATGAAATGCATCACATCACAAACATATCATCTCAAGGATGAATTTGTCACCAATAACCCTCAACTACATGTCATAATAATGCCAACTGTGCCAAGGAGACTATGTCATCACCTGGTCTACACTTATCTCTCTGATATCATAACATGACCAACTGTGCCAAGGAGACGAGGTCTCACCTGGTCTACACTTAACTCTGATTTGACAGCCCAGCTGTCTCACTCATAGTACCAGGAGCGACCTGGACTATCCAGGGGCGACCTGGTATGGCTATCTCATGCCATAAATCTGTATTTGCTCTCTGTCAAGGGCTAAGGATCATCCAACATTCATCCACAGGAACAACAACATATGCAATGCATCATATTCATGAAGTCTAATGCAACACAACCTACGACATAACATGGCAGTTTATGATGCATGGATCATGCTAGAATCGTGTCATTTCTCAAAATAAAATATTCAGTTTAGTTCCACTCACCTGTAGCCTCTGCTTGGCTACCTCTGGGCTACCTCAGAGTACTACTGCTAAACTCTTCGGTTCCTCGAGTCCAATCCTACAATGGAGGACGCAAATGAGGCACCAAACAAACTCTATACAACTGATAAAACAACGTCCCAAAACCCCTCTAGAACACCTCGAAACATGCATGCAAAACAAGCAAAGGAAGGCTGGACAGAACACTTTTGGCGGCAGGTTCGGCGGCCGAATGTCCTCTCCAGAGCCGAAACTCAAGTACCTTCGGCGGCACCTTCGGCGGCCGAACCCTCCAAACAGAGCCGAACCTCCAAAACACTCGGGGCAAGCTGTGGCAGTCAAAGCCACCATGCAAGGGGTTCGGCGGCCGAATGCACCTTCGGCTGCCGAACCTGAGTTCATCAAGAACTCAGCTTCAAGCTTCAACCAGCCTCCCAACTCTTTCCATACTCCCCAAATCTTGCATTCAACCTCTCAAACGATGCATATACTCATGTACATGCTTCAAGGGGTCCATAACTAACTTAAAACCCCAACAAAACAAGACACATAACACATAATCATGCATAAACCATGAAAACACTAAAACTAACCTATACAAGCAACTCTACCCTTATCCTCTGTAAAAGCTGTTATAAACCATTAAAACAAGTTCAAAGCTTCCCTTACCTTTGGACAACAGAAGCTAAACAATCTGAACTCAAAGCTATGCACCAACACCTCTTCTTCTTCACTAACCCACCAAAGCTCTCCCTTTTTTCTCAAAAACGTTCAAAACACTTTACCACCCTCCAACCTGTGCATGGGTGATTAAAACTTTGCAGATGAGTCATAGGAGACATGGCCTAACCTCTGGGAATTATGTGGAGGCAACACCTGTCCAAAACAGTGCCTGAGGAGTGCCTTTTAGTGAGCTGGCCAACTCAGCTTCGGCTGCCGAATCGCAGGCAAAATCACGCAATCTTCGGGGGCCAAACTTGAGTTTCGGGGGCCGAACATTGGGCACTTTCGGCGGCCGAACTTACCTTCGGCGGCCGAACCTGGCCTTTGTCCCCTAAGCCTTTTCTTTTCAAAACTCAATCCTATTCTATTCAAAACCTTAAAACACGTGAAAATAATTTAGCAAACGTTCTCTTACCCTTCCAGACACCTCTGACATCCTCGAATTCCACCGGACGGTAGGAATTCCGATGTCTGAATCTAGCCGGGTATTACATTCTTCCCCCCTTTAAGAACATTCGTCCTCGAATGTTCACACACCAAACACACATGCAAAGAATCAATGACGAAAAGCCTAACACCTTCCTCTGGGAAGAGACACAGATATTACTGGAGTAAAAACTCCCGAGTTATCTATACTTCCTGACTCTGAACTGCTTACTCTGTGTTCGCACGTTACACTGCTTGCTAACTTTTCTTTCTCTTTGGCTCTTCTTAGCTTTATTCACACTACTCTGGTTATACTATCTCTTTACTCAACCCGGTCAGAGGAGCAATAACTCTAAGGAAATGCTAGATGACTTGGTTATAGCTTTCTCTCTCTCCACTTACTTTAGAACGCGGATGGTGACACATCACGAGTTACAGAAACATACCTCGAAACCGAACTCAGATTACAGAACTTGGCCTGTATGCCGTGTTCTCTTAAAATCTACACCGCTTAGTAGATAATGGGCATGCTTCTCTGTTTCTCTGACCTATTCGACGCTTTTGCTGCGCACTCTGATCCTTGCCCGCCTTTCTTCTTCTGTACTATCCTGGCTTTTTCTTTCACTCTCTCTCTAATGCTCAACATCTAGTTCCCATCTCTTAGCTTTATCGTGGAGGATAATCAGCTCCAACTAGCTGTCTCCACAGATCAGTACTCCTACGTGGGAATACCTGTCCTTGGTAATGACCTTGTACAACTTACAGTTATGACAACGTCTCAAGGTTTCCTCCTTCCGTTCTTACACCGACACTGGTACATTCCAGGGTGTGTAGTACTAAGTCGGATAGAATCCTTCGCTACCAAGTTCACACTGCTCTACTATCTTCTCACTTATGCAACTGCTTTTCTCGTTCTTACAACTTTTTCAACTTTTCGTAGGAAGAGGTGAAGATGAGTCTAGTCTCCATCCTCACTTAACGTCCAGACTCTAGTGGTAATCCTGCTTGGATAACACATATAACTCTCTTTCTCTTTTTCTGTCTATGCGTACTGAGGCTGGTTCCCTGACCTGGCTATTCTGCTCTCAAACAAGAGCAAGAAAACCCCTGATTACCCTGCCTACACAATTCACGAGCCTGTAGGGCTGATATCAAACTTCTGGGAATGCTATGTTGTCCCCTCTAAGGACTAACTCTGATCCATCCGAGCCTCTGAACTCTGAACTCTCCTACCTTGTCTTTGCAGACTTAGGTAGTACCTCGAGTAGCTAGCCAATCCGCCCTAGATTGACATCACTAGTCAACTCTAGAACCATAAGGTCAGCTGGATTGCATTCACTACTCTCACCATACGCAACAGACTCTGAACTGAACCGACAGACTGACTCTGCCACAGATGGATCACACTCGGGTCTACCAACCCAAAGAAAACTCTCTAAGCCCAGAAGTTATCAAACCCTCTTCTATCTCTGGCTCTTAAGACAACAGGGAAAGAAACATCAGGGTCCACAATAACCTACACATCTGAACACTCAAGTGAACGTATCTGACGTCACCGTGTTCGATGTGTTAGCCTCCTACTGAGTCAGGATGAAGATCCAAACTAAAGCTAACGACTCTTCCCTCGGGAACCGACCAAAGAAAAGGAGAACTCTCTTCTCCTACCTTAACCACTGTCCTGAAACATGGCTAGAGCTACAGGCTGAGTTACACTACTAGAAGTCATCTGCTGGGACTGTGCCAATCAGGGCCGCAGTAGGACAACATGAGTCCTTCCTGCTCGCATCTATACATGCCGTAGTCCCATACCAACAGACTACTTTCGTGTACACTCCACACCTCACGCATCCAGAACTATCTGAACCAGAGCTCATCGCCATCTAATCCCAGACCAAACTGAACTCTCCTTCCACACTTTCGTACTTTACCTTTATTCTATTCTATTCTTTCTCTGCTCTATATTCTCTCATGTTCTCATTTACTCTTTTCTTTGCTTACTTTTCTCTTCCTTACTTTTCTTCTTTTTCTTACTCTTCACTTTCTTACGCTATTCTCTACCTTATTTCTTTACTTGAGGTCTACACTCAGAGATGAGAGATCTCTCTCTACCTGGATTTCAAATCCACGGCTATAGCTCTCGAGCTTTTCCTGGCTGACTAACCTTTCACGACTCACTGACCTTTTATCTCTGCCTATCTAACTCTATTCCACTTTTCTATGTTCACATCAACTGATATTCTATACACATCAGAACACTCAAAAGTGAGTTTACCTGGCACCACTGTGTTCCGTGTGTCTGTCTCTGGCTGATCCTGGGTGAAAATCCGAGCCGGAACTAACGGACGTCCACTGAAGGAACCTCCTGAAGAAGGGACTACCCCTCTTTCTCTACCTCTGCCCTGCACCGAGGCTGGAGCTTCTGGTGGAATTATATTGTCTGAGGATGTCTGCGGAAACTGGGCTGACAAGGTCATAGTGGGACACTCTCGTGCCATGTGCCCCTCCTGTCTGCACCTGAAACATGCTGTTGTCCCAGCCCGACAGACTCCTTTGTGCCTCCTACCGCACTTCACACATCTAGAACTATCCCAACCAGAACTCGAACCCTCGCGAAAACCCATGCCAAACTTTACCCTATTCCAGAACTCTCTTTTCTTTGCCCCTTTCAGGCCTCTCACTTTCTTTTTATTCCTTGCAGTAGTCTCACCCAACGAGAAACGATCACTGTTCTCTGGGTCATTTTCTACACTCATGTTTTCTGTGTGCTTAAACTGTGCAAAGTCACTCTCCTTACGCTCCTTTGAGCTATTTGAACAAACCCATCCTGCAAACTCTGTAGCAAACTGTTCCCAGGATAAACTTTCTACCCTCGGGTTTACATACTGGGTGAACCATTCTCTCACTTTTTCACATTTCAATGTGACCCCTGCCATCTGAATGGCTCTACGCTCACTGACTCCCAACTCATCAGTTATCATCTTGACCGTTCTGAGATACTCAAAAGGGTCATCACCAGTCTCAAACTTGGGAACATCTAACCGCAAATAGTCTGTCATCTGTACCATACTTTCCCCAGGTGAACTAGGCTTGGGTGTTTGAACATTTGGGGCTACTGGTTCTCCTGGTGGTGGAGGAGATGCAACATGCCCTAAGTTAGGGTTTACTGACCCTGGGTAACAAAAGAAGGGTGGAAACATAGCATACTGTGGATGTAACGGTGGATATGGCGGGTAAAAAGAAGGATAAGGCATAAAGGTAGGATATGGGTTATAACTAAGGAAACCCGCTGTACCACCCATCGGATACCCTGACCCCCACGGGTAGGGCGGATACTGAGGTGGAACGAATCTCGAGGCCTGAGTGCCTCCTTGGGACTCACCCACATCTCCTCCTAACCTACTCATGCCAAAGCTACCATCTCTGCTCTGCTCATCCTCCTCTACGACTCTCATAAACCCTGACATACCACTCTGACCAACTCCCCTTCTACTCGCCTCAACAGACCTTCCAGGGTCCCATGATGTACCTTCCCTGCTTAAACTATCTGACATTGCCCTTTGCAGAACAGGGAGATGAGCATCCATGCTCTCACTCTCTGGCGGAGCTCCTGTCAATCTAGCAGATCGACTAGTTCCTCTCATCCTGTTTCTGAAAAGCACAACATCACACAAAAATCTCATCAAATGATCCATGTGAGAACACATGAATCCGCAGCACATATCAAACATATCAATAATGCACATGCAACTCATCATGGCATTTCACATCATCATGCAAGACAGGACTCCACATCCTATCCTAGTGGACATGATTGTACCTATTGTGCTTTCCCTTCTATATAAGACAACACCTCTTTCCGATGTGGGAATCTGATCCTTGAGCATCTTCGCTCAACACACCGTACTCGAAGATCTACACGTCTGACATCTTAACCTCTTTCCGATGTGAGATAGCTCTGATCCCTGAGTATACTGACTCAGCACATCGTACTCTAGAGGCCCTATGCTCTGATACCAATCTGTAACGACCCGGAAACCGGTACCCCTCAGTAACAGTCCGAACCATCACTGGCACTAGGATCCAGATCGGCTTAAGGCCGCCGGGACCCGTAGTTAGCCAACTATACTTGTTGTGTACCTGATAAATCCCATACATGATACAGAATGACTCAACAATCCTGGAAAACTCTGTAGGCTTAACTACTGCTACTCAGATATGTCAATCTGAAATGGCCCTCAAGGCCTATACCAGGGACTACCATCTGCTGTGGCTCAAGGGATTGAAACCCTTTTTAATCTGTAACACATCCCACTGGTATCTCATCCAAGCCATGCATTAAGCCTAACTCACACATTTCTCATCAAGAAACGTAAAACAGGATTCATGTACAAGGGATTAATCATACATCACACTGTAGCAATGACACTAGGGAAAGCATAAGTCTATCCAGTATATGACAGTACATATCTATACATTACATTACAACTAATCTTTTACTTACATCATGTCCACTATGCTATTACAAACATACATTCATGCATAACTTTCCTCTGTACTCTTGCTGACTTTGACTTCCCATAGCTATCTCAGAACCTGCAAAACTGGGGTTAAGGGAGTGGGATGAGCTCTAGAGCCCAGTGAGGAGGAACAATAAAAACAGTTCATTCATTACATGCTCTCATGAAATGCATCACATCACAAACATATCATCTCAAGGATGAATTTGTCACCAATAACCCTCAACTACATGTCATAATAATGCCAACTGTGCCAAGGAGACTATGTCATCACCTGGTCTACACTTATCTCTCTGATATCATAACATGACCAACTGTGCCAAGGAGACGAGGTCTCACCTGGTCTACACTTAACTCTGATTTGACAGCCCAGCTGTCTCACTCATAGTACCAGGAGCGACCTGGACTATCCAGGGGCGACCTGGTATGGCTATCTCATGCCATAAATCTGTATCTGCTCTCTGTCAAGGGCTAAGGATCATCCAACATTCATCCACAGGAACAACAACATATGCAATGCATCATATTCATGAAGTCTAATGCAACACAACCTACGACATAACATGGCAGTTTATGATGCATGGATCATGCTAGAATCGTGTCATTTCTCAAAATAAAATATTCAGTTTAGTTCCACTCACCTGTAGCCTCTGCTTGGCTACCTCTGGGCTACCTCAGAGTACTACTGCTAAACTCTTCGGTTCCTCGAGTCCAATCCTACAATGGAGGACGCAAATGAGGCACCAAACAAACTCTATACAACTGATAAAACAACGTCCCAAAACCCCTCTAGAACACCTCGAAACATGCATGCAAAACAAGCAAAGGAAGGCTGGACAGAACACTTTCGGCGGCAGGTTCGGCGGCCGAATGTCCTCTCCAGAGCCGAAACTCAAGTACCTTCGGCGGCACCTTCGGCGGCCGAACCCTCCAAACAGAGCCGAACCTCCAAAACACTCGGGGCAAGCTGTGGCAGTCAAAGCCACCATGCAAGGGGTTCGGCGGCCGAATGCACCTTCGGCTGCCGAACCTGAGTTCATCAAGAACTCAGCTTCAAGCTTCAACCAGCCTCCCAACTCTTTCCATACTCCCCAAATCTTGCATTCAACCTCTCAAACGATGCATATACTCATGTACATGCTTCAAGGGGTCCATAACTAACTTAAAACCCCAACAAAACAAGACACATAACACATAATCATGCATAAACCATGAAAACACTAAAACTAACCTATACAAGCAACTCTACCCTTATCCTCTGTAAAAGCTGTTATAAACCATTAAAACAAGTTCAAAGCTTCCCTTACCTTTGGACAACAGAAGCTAAACAATCTGAACTCAAAGCTATGCACCAACACCTCTTCTTCTTCACTAACCCACCAAAGCTCTCCCTTTTTTCTCAAAAACGTTCAAAACACTTTACCACCCTCCAACCTGTGCATGGGTGATTAAAACTTTGCAGATGAGTCATAGGAGACGTGGCCTAACCTCTGGGAATTATGTGGAGGCAACACCTGTCCAAAACAGTGCCTGAGGAGTGCCCTTTCGTTAGCTGGCCAACTCAGCTTCGGCTGCCGAATCGCAGGCAAAATCATGCAATCTTCGGGGGCCGAACTTGAGTTTCGGGGGCCGAACATTGGGCACTTTTGGCGGCCGAACTTACCTTCGGCGGCCGAACCTGGCCTTTGTCCCCTAAGCCTTTTCTTTTCAAAACTCAATCCTATTCTATTCAAAACCTTAAAACACGTGAAAATAATTTAGCAAACGTTCTCTTACCCTTCCAGACACCTCTGACATCCTCGAATTCCACCGGACGGTAGGAATTCTGATGTCTGAATCTAGCCGGGTATTACACTCAAGATACACAAACGGGTCATCACCTGATTCAAACTGGGGAGCACCCAGCTTCATATATTCGGTCATCTTGACCTTGCTCCCTCCAGATGAGCTAGGCTGAGGGACTTGGGTTACAGGGACAGTAGGTGCTGCTGGTGGTGGAGGAGGTGCAGCATCCCCTGGGGTAGGGTTTGCTGTACCTGGATAGAAAGATGGGGGTGGGTACATAGGGTACTGTTGGTAAAAAGGTGGGTAGGGCATCTGAGAGTGATAGGGGTTAAAACTAGGGTACTCCGATGTGCCTCCCATCGAGTACCCGAGATTATGTGAAAAGGGTGGGTAGTAAGGTGGCTGAACATATCCCGAGGCCTGAGTGCCTCCTTGGGACTCTCCCACATCTTCTTCTAACATACTCACTCCAAGACTTCCATCCCTCCTTTGATCTACATCCATACTGTCCTCCACATCCTCTGACATGCCTCCTTGAACTGTTCCCCTTACTGATCTGCTTCTACCCAGATCCAAAGACCTTCTAGGGTCTCTTACTGCTCTATCCCTACTGGACCTGCTTGACATTGCCCTAGGCAATGCAGGAGGACGGGCATCTGTGCCCTCGTCCTGGGGTAGTACTCCAGTCAATTGTGCAGATCGACGAGTTCCTCTCATCCTGTTTACTGAAAAACAGTACACATTACATAAACATTAGCATCAAATGGTTCATGTGCAAACACATGAACCCGCATAACATACATCACGTATCATAACATATCATTAATGCACATGCATATGATCATGGCATTTCACATCATCATCAAGACAGGACTCTACATCCTATCCTAGTGGACATGATTTTCCTATTGTGCTTGACCTTCTATAACATCTATGAGCCCGACACTTTAAGTCCGACCATATGAACCTAGGGCTCTGATACAAATCTGTAACGACCCGAAAATTGGACCGCTACCGGCGCTAGGATCCAGATCGGCTTAAGGCCGCTGGGACCCGTAGCAAGCCTAACATACATCCTGTGAACTTGTTTAATCCCATACATGATCAACAACATACAGAAAAATTAAAAATTTTCTTTCATCCATTCATTCTTTTCATTCACCAAAACTCAACCTGTGCATGCACTATACATAACTTAATCATAAACATAGACCCCTCTTTGGGATCTCATCTTAGCCCCATTGAGGTGACATAACCTGTGTTGAGTTTGGTTTACATAAACATCATAAAACATCTAAGATCATGTATTAAAGGGAATAACAACATTCTATGGTCAAGCACACCTCTAATATCCATCAACATCATTACATCATTATCCATACTATACTTTTACATTACATCATATTCATGTCCGCTACTAACTTTTACATGACTGTACTAAACATTTCATACAACATAACTCTACTCCTGCTGACCTTCTGGTCTACCTTGTACCTGCAAGCCTGGGGGCTAAGGGAGAGGGGTGAGCTACTAAAGCCCATTGAGCAGAATAATAAAACATTGTATTTAAAACATATGATATCATGGAATGCGTCACAGCACAAACAAATCACATCAAGGATGAACTTGTCACCATTTAACCCTCTATACAGTCTAATCATGCCAGGGGCGTAGAGCAGGCACGCCTGGACTTCCATAGCATAACATACATATCCAATAGTGCCGGGGGCATAGTGCAGGCCACACCTGGACTTTCTCTTACATAGTGCCAGGGGCGTAGAGCAGGCACGCCTGGACTTCCATATCATATCATATCATCATGACATAACATATGAGGGCTAATGGATCATCCAACATTCATCCGCATCAACAACATAATATGCAATGCAACATATTCGTGAATTCTAATGCAAGCATCCTAGTATATCTCATGGCATTCGTGATGCGTGAATCATGCTAAAACTTTCATTTATTTATTTTAAAACACAAAGAGAGTTATTCCACTCACCTCTGGCTAGCTCTGACAAGACTCTGAAGCAGCTAACTCACTGCTGGGGTCCTCGGTTCCTCGGGTCCGAACCTACATAGGTGGACTCAAATGAGGGACCAAACATCTATGATCATGACTCTAAAGTACTCCCCAAAAACCCCCTAAAACACCTCTAAACATCCATGGAAAACATGCAAAGGAAGGCTAAACAGGGCACTTTCGGCGGCAGGTTCGGCGGCCGAAAGTCCCTCCAGAGCCGAAAGTCAGGCAGGTTCGGCGGCACCTTCGGCGGCCGAAAGTACCCTCCAGAAACGAAAGTCTCTTTTCGGGGGCAAGCTTCGGCAGCCGAAAGGCTGGCCTCCCAGGCAGGTTCTTTCAGCTACCGAACCTGGTTTCTGCCAAAGGGCAGAAGCTTTGGCTCCTCAACCTCACATGCCTCCCAAACCTTCCAAACAAAGTGAAAACTCATGAAAAACTTGAAAGATTTGAAGGAAGAAACTCAAGATTGGTGAGGGACGGCAGAGAGCTAACCTTGGCCGAAAATGGGGAGAAAAACTCGCTCATTTCGGCTAAGGGACCCCTTTATAGGTGGCTGGCCAGGCCAGATTCGGGAGCCGAACGTGCCTCCGCATGCATGCCATGTTCGGCGGCCGAACATAAGGTTCGGCGGCCGAACCTGGACTTCCCTCACTTATGCTTTCGGGGGCCTAAAGCACTCCCAAAGTGCATGCATGTTCGGCGGCCGAACTTGGGATTCGGCGGCCGAACCTGTCTTCCTCCAAGTCTATTTTCATTTAAAACTCAACTTCCTTTTTACATAAAATCATAAAATACATTAAAACATTTTATAAAAACATGGTTTTACCCTTCTAGAGATTTCTGTCATCCGAGATCCCACCGGACGGTAGGGATTCCGATACCGGAGTCTAGCCGGGTATTACATTTATGGGTAGAGATGCATGATAGGATAAGTAGGGTTTTTGTATGTTTATTGGTGATAAAATGTTTAAGTGATGTGTTGTTGATGTTGCTTGGGGTTTTAAGTTAGTTTTGGACCCCTTTATGCATGTACTTGAGTATATGCTTGTTGTTGAGTTGTTGATTGCATGAATGAGGAAGTTGGGAGGTTGATTGCATGAGGAAGAGCAGGGTTCTACCTTACTGGGGAATCCAGCTTCAGCCGCCGAAGGAAGGTTTGGCTGCCGAACATGCTAAGGAGGTGGTTTCGGCTGCCTAAACCCGCCCCCGAAAGTTTGGACTTTCGGCTCTGGAGGGGGGGTTCGGCCGCCGAAAGTGCTGTCGAAGGTTTGGACTTTCGGCTCTGGAGTGTCTTTCAGCCCCGAACCTTGCCTCCGAAAGTTTAGACTTTCGGATCAGGAAGGGACTTTCGGCTGCCGAAAGTGAAGTTCGGCCGCCGAAAGTGCATGAGTTTCGGCTCTGGAGAGGACTTTCGGCCGCCGAACTTGCCGCCGAAAGTGCCCTGTCCAGCCTCCTTTTGCATGTTTTATGTGATTGTTTTAGAATGTTTTAGGGGGGTTTTGGAGAGTTTTATAGAGATGTTCTTGAGCTAGTTTGGTCCCTCATTTGAGTCCACCTGTGTACGAACGGACCAGAGGAACCGAAGAGATCAGCAGTGAGCACTGTTTCAGAGTCAGTTCAGAGTTAGCTAGAGGTGAGTGGAACTAAATTTAATCTTTCTAATTAACAAATCAAATGCTTTTAGCATGCTTCATGCACCATGGTTATGCAATAGGTGTAACGACCCGAAAATCGGACCGCTACCGGCGCTACGATCCAAGTCGGCTTAAGGTCGTCGGGACCCGTAGCAAGCCTAACATACCTCTTGTGAACCTGTTTAATCCCATACATGATCGACAGCATACATAAAGATTAAAACTTTTCTTTCATTCATTCATTCTTTCTTTTCATTCACCAAAACTCAACCTGTGCATGTACTATACATAACTTAATCATAAACATAAACCCCTCTTTGGGATCTCATCATTTCCCCATTGGGGTGACATAACCTGTGTTGATTTTGGTTTACATAAACATCATAAAACATCTAAGATCATGTATTAAAGGGAATAACAACAATCTATGGTCAAGCACGCCTCTAATATCCGTCAACATCATTACATCATTCTACATACTATACTTTTACATTACATCATATTCATTCATCATGTCCACACTAGCTATTACATAACCAAGACTTCATTACTCTTGCTGACCTCCTGGTCTACCCTGTACCTGCGAACCTGGGGGTTAAGGGAGAGGGGTGAGCTACTAGAGCCCAGTGAGCAGAATAATAAAACATTTAAAACATATGATATCATGGAATGCATCACATCACAGCTAATCACATCAAGGGTGAAGTTGTCACTAATAGCCCTCTACATATCCAATAGTGCCAGAACGTAGAATGGGTCCTGGTCTTTCTCTTACATAGCATAACATAACATTCCAATGTGTCAGAACGTAGAATGGGTCCTGGACTTTCTCTTACATAGTGCCAGCGAACATAGAATGGGTCCCATTGGTCTTACATTCCATACCGTACATACCATATCGTCACATCATAGGTCGAGGGCTATGGATCATCCAACCTTCATCCACATCAACAACAAATTATGCAATGCAACATATTCGTGAATTCTAATGCAACAACCTAGTATATCTCATGGCATTAATGATGCGTGAGTCATGCTAAAAATGTCCATTATTTGCTTTAAAATGTAATAAGTTATTCCACTCACCTCTGGATAGCTCTGACCAGACACTGGAGCAGCTGACTCACTGCTGGAGTCCTCGGTTCCTCGGGTCCGAACCTACACAGGTGGACTCAAATGAGGAACCAAACATACATGAACATAACTCTAAACTACTCCCCAAAAACCCCCCTAGAACCTCATGAAACAACCATAGAGAAACATGCAAAGGAAGGCTGGACAGGGCACTTTCAGCAGCAGGTTCGGCGGCCGAAAGTCCCTCCAGAGCCAAAAGTCAGGCAGGTTCGGCGGCACCTTCGGCGGCACCTTCGGCGGCTGAAACTCCCAGACAGAGACGAAACTCATGCATGTTCGGCGGCACTTTCGGCGGCCGAAACTTCCCTCCAGAGATGAAAGTCCTCTTTTGGGGGCAGGCTTCGGCAGCCGAAGGCTGCCTCCACAAGCGGGTTCGGCGGCCGAAAGTTCCTTCGGCGGCCGAACCTGAGTTTCTCCAAAGTGGCAGAAACTCAGCTCCAACATGCACAAACGCCTCCCAAACCTTTCAAACATGCATAAACCTATTCCACAACACTCCCAATCAAACACAAACAAGCATACAAGTTCATAGGGGTCTCAAACTAGCCTAAACCCCAACCACAACACATCCAACATACCCACATTGCTCATAAACACACATTAAACCCATAAACCCAAAACAACCTAAACATGCATTTCTACTCCATGAAACAACTTAAAACTTGTTTAAAACATATAGTGAGCTCAAGATCGACCCTTACCTCTTGAAGATCGAGAGGAAAACGACCCTAGCTCAGAGATGGGAGAGATTGGGTTTCTTGAACCTCAAAGCTCCAAAACTTGCTTTATACTCGAAAATCTTCAAAACAAAGTGAGAACTAGTCAAAATCGTGAAAGATTTGAAGGAAGAAACTCAAGATTGGTGAGGGACGGCGGAGAGCTCACCTTGGCCGAAAATGGGGAGAAAAACTCGCCCGTTTTCGGCTAAGGGACCCCTTTATAGGTGGCTGGCCAGGCCACATTCGGGAGCCGAACGTGCCTCCGCATGCATGCCATGTTCGGCGGCCGAACATAAGGTTCGGCGGCCGAACCTGGACTTCCATCACTTATGCTTTCGGGGGCCTAAAGCACTCCCGAAGCGCATGCATGTTCAGCGGCCGAAGTTGAGGTTCGGCGGCCGAACCTGGGTCTTCCTCCAAGATCATTTTCAAGCAAAAACTCATTTTCTTTCTTGGTTAAAAGTATAAAACACATTCAAACATTTTATAAAAACATGGTTTTACCGTTCTAGAGGTCTCCGACACCCGAGATTCCATCGGACGGTAGGAATTCCGATACCGGAGTCTAGCCGGGTATTACATTCTCCCCCTCTTAAGAACATTCGTCCCCGAATGTTCCTCAACTAGTACAAGCAAGGCATACAACATGTCATACACATAACATACATACAAAGCACATAAAACTTACTTTAGAAAAGATGGGGATATTGCCAGAGCATGGACTCCCGTGTCTCCCAGGTACACTCCTCAATATTGTGGTGATTCCAAAGGACTTTCACCATCGGGATTTCCTTGTTCCTTAGCTTTCTGATCTGGGTGTCTAGAATCCGTACTGGCTGCTCAACATAGGTGAGATCCTCTTGGATCTCCACATCAGGCTCACTAAGAACCTTGCCCGGATCTGACACGAACTTTCTCAACATAGAAACATGGAAAACCGGATGGATTCTCTCCATTAAAGCAGGCAAATCTAGCTTGTACGATACATTCCCAATCTTTTGCAAGACTTCAAAGGGTCCGATGTACCGTGGAGCCAGCTTACCTTTCTTCCCGAACCGAATCACCCCTTTCATTGGAGACACTTTGAGCAATACCAAATCCCCCTCCTGAAACTCTACCTGTCTTCTGCGGACATCTGCATAACTCTTCTGCCTGCTCGAAGCAGTCTTGATCCTTTCTCTAATTATGGGCACCACTCTGCTGGTGATCTCTACTAGTTCAGGCCCTGCCAAGGCCTTTTCTCCAACTTCCTCCCAGCAAACAGGTGATCTGCACTTCCTTCCATACAAAGCTTCATATGGAGCCATCCCGATGCTAGCATGATGGCTGTTATTGTAGGCAAACTCCACTAAAGGTAGATGCTGCCTCCAAGAACCGCCAAAGTCCAGCACACACATTCTGAGCATATCCTCTATTGTCTGGATGGTCCTCTCTGACTGTCCGTCCGTCTGTGGATGAAAAGCAGTGCTAAAATTTAACCTGGTACCCATGGCATCCTGCAGACTCCGCCAAAACCTGGAGGTGAACTAGGGTCCTCTATCGGACACTATAAACAGGAACCCCATGCAGCCTGACGATCTCATCAACGTACACCTGTGGTAACTTGTCCACAGAATAGCCACTCCTGATAGGGATGAAGTGAGCAGATTTGGTGAGTCTGTCCACAATCACCCATATGGAGTCCAATCTGTTGGATGTCGCCGGTAACCCCACTACGAAGTCCATTGCTATATTCTCCCATTTTCACTCTGGAATGGGTAGCGGGTTAAGCATTCTAGCCGGCTTCTGATGTTCCAGCTTCACCCTCTGACACACTTCGCAGGCTGACACGAACTGTGCCACTTCTCTCTTCATAGATGGCCACCAATACACTTTCCTCAGATCTTGATACATCTTGGTGGCTCCAGGGTGAACGCTGTATCTGGCATTATGAGCCTCCCTCATAATGTCTCCTTTTAGCCCTATGTCATCTGGTACACATAGTCTGCTCCCATAGCGGAGGATCCCTTTGCTGTCGAATCTGAACTCACTGTCCTTGCCTGACTGAACAGTCCTAGCAATCTTTACTAACTCTGGGTCCTCATGCTGTTTCTGAGCCACCTGCTCCAGAAACACGGGTGTCACCCTCATCTGGGCCACTAAAGCACCTGTACCAGACAACTCCAACTGTAGACCTTTATTCATGAACTCGAAGAGCTCCCTCACTGCTGGCCTTCTCTCTGCTGAAATATGGGACAAACTGCCAAGTGATTTCCGGCTTAAAGCGTCTGCCACAACATTCGCCTTACCCGGATGGTACTGGATTTTGCAATCATAGTCACTGAGCAGTTCTACCCATCTTCTCTGCCTCAAATTCAGATCTCTCTGACTCAGGATGTACTGTAGGCTCTTATGATCTGTTAAGATCTCACATTTAACCCCATAAAGTTAGTGCCTCCACATCTTGAGTGCAAAGATTATTGCTGCCATTTCTAGGTCATGCGTAGGGTAATTCAACTCGTGCTTCTTTAGCTGCCTAGAAGCATAAGCAATCACCCTTTCATTCTGCATAAGCACACAACTCAGTCCCACACGG
Source organism: Manihot esculenta (assembly GCF_001659605.2). Classification (NCBI taxonomy): domain Eukaryota; kingdom Viridiplantae; phylum Streptophyta; class Magnoliopsida; order Malpighiales; family Euphorbiaceae; genus Manihot; species Manihot esculenta. Next base: position 8,243,589 of record NC_035167.2, read on the forward strand.
GATGCGTCGCAAAAGACTGTGAAGTCCTCATTACTAGATGGCAGAGCTAACACTGGTGCTGAAGTCAACCTCTTCTTGAGCTCCTTAAAGCTTTCTTCACACTGGTCGGTCCACACAAACCTCTGGTTCTTCTTTGTTAATCTGGTCATGGAAGCTGTAATTTTAGAGAAGTCCTAAACGAACCTCCTGTAGTAACTTGCCAAACCCAAGAAACTCTTGATCTCTGTCACTGTAGTGGATCTAGGCCAGTTTGCTACAGCTTCCACTTTCTTGGGGTCTACCTCGATACCATTTTCTGACACTACATGCCCCAAGAATGAAATGGTCCTCAGCCAGAACTCACATTTGGAGAACTTGGCATACAAGCCATGTTCCCTCAAGGTCTGCAAAACCAACCTCAGATGATGGGCATGCTCCTCTGCATTCCTGGAATACACTAAGATATCATCTATGAAGACACTACAAAGTGATCCAGGTATTGACTAAACACTCTGTTCATGAGATCCATGAATGCTGCAGGGGCATTGGTTAACCCGAACGGCATTACAAGGAACTCATAATGCCTATATCTAGTCCTGAAGGCTGTCTTCGGCACATCCTCTTCTCTTATCCTCAGCTGATGATACCCCAATCTCAGATCTATTTTGGAGAAACAACCTGCTCCGGCTAGCTGGTCAAATAGATCGTCGATCCTTGCCAATGGGTACTTGTTCTTGGTAGTGACCTTGTTCAACTGCCGGTAGTCGATACAAAGTCTAAGGGACCCATCTTTCTTTTTCACAAATAGCACTGGAGCACCCCAAGGTGAGGTACTCAGTCGGATGAACCCCCTATCTACCAACTCTTGCAACTATTCCTTAAGCTCCTTTAATTCTGCTGGTGCCATCCTGTAGGGAGAGATAGAGACCGGTCTAGTTCCAGGCATCAACTCAATTTCGAACTCTATCTCCCTAGCAGGTGGTAAACCTGGCAGCTCGTCTGGGAAGACATCCTGAAATTCTCTGACAACTGGCACTGAGGCTGGCTCCCTGACCTGACTACTAAGCTCTCTCACATGAGCCAAATACCCCTGACATCCCTTCCTAAGCAACCTACGAGCCTGAAGAGCTGATATCAGACCTCTAGGTGTACCCCTCTTGTCTCCTCTGAAGACGACCCCTGACCCGTTCTGATCTCTGAACCTGACTACCTTGTCTCTGCAGTCCAAGGTAGCACCATGGGTAGATAGCCAATCCATCCCTAGAATGACGTCAAAATCTGTCAAATCTAGAACCACAAGGTCGGCAGAAAGGCATCTTCCCTCAACAAAAAATGGACTGTACTGGCAGACTGACTCTGCCACTGACGGGTCACACTTGGGTCCACTGACCTATAGGGGACACTCTAACCCAGAGACTATCAGACCCAACCTCTCAACGGCTCTCGGAGCAATAAAAGAATGAGATGCACCTGGGTCCATTAATGCATACACATCAGAACACCCAATGATGAGATTACCTGACACCACGGTGTTGGATGTGTTAGCCTCCTGCTGTGTCATGGTGAAGATCCTGGCTGGAGCTGATGGACCTTCACCTCGGGAACCAGAAGAAGAGGCTGTCCCTCTCCCTCTACCTCTACCACTGCCCTGAGTTGTGGCTAGAGCTGCTGGCTGTGCCACACTACCAGAAGCTGTCTGCTGGGGCTGACCCATAAAAGGTGCTCTAGGACACTCCCGAGCCATGTGTCCCTCCTGTCCACATCTGAAGCATGCATTAGTCCCAGCCCGACACACTCCCTTGTGTGGCTTCCCACACCTTAGACATTCTGTACCATCTGAGCCTGAGCTCAAGCCACCGCCTAATCCCAGACCGGATTTCAACTTACTCCAGAACTTGTTCTTCTTCGGCTTCTTGGTGGTGTTACTCCACTTCTTGCTACCTGAACTCTGAGAAGAGGGACCTGGCCCTCCTCTGCCTGGGGTCTTAACTCCTGAAGACTGGGTCACTGACTGCTTCACTGACCCCTCAATTATGGCACTAGCCTCCATTCTTCGAGCCATATCCACCACAGTGTGGAAACTTTCCCTCTCAACTGATTGAATCAAAGAGGAGTACCTAGAATGCAGTTTCATAACATATCTCTTGGCTTTCTTCGAATCTGTATCTAGAGCTTGCCCTGAAAAAGGCAATAGCTCCAAGAATTTATCCGTGTACTCCTCTACACTCATGTGTTCTGTCTGCCTCAGCTGCTCAAACTCAATCATCTTCAGTTCTCTTGAACTGTCTGGAAAAGCCCATCCAGCAAACTCATTTGCAAAATCCTCCCATGTCATGCCGTCTAGTCTCGGGTCCACATAACACTTGAACCATTCCCGTGCCTTTTTGCACTTTAAAGTGAACCCTGCCATCTGGATGGCCCTGCTGTCATCTGCCCCTAGCTCATCGGTTACCGCCTTCACTACTCTTAGGTACTCAAAGGGGTCATCCCCTGACTTGTACTTGGGAGCATCCAGCTTAAGGTAATCTGTCATCTTCACCTTGCTCCCACCGGCTGAGCTAGGTTTAGAAGGTTGAGCAACTGGGGCTGCTGGTTCTATGGGTGGTGGAGGTGGGGGTGCAGCATTCCCCGAGGTGGGGTTTGCCGGGTTAGGATAGAAGGGTGAGGGTGGATAAGCTGGGTACTGTGGGTAAGGTGGATAGAAAGGTGGATAAGGCATGTAGGTAGGGTAGGGGTTAAAGCTGGAGTAATCCGATGTACCTCCCATCGGATACCCTGAACCCTGTGGGAAGGGCGGATAATGGGGTGGAAAACCATACCCTGAGGCCTGAGCGCCTCCCTGTGACTCCCCTGTCCCTTCTTCCGACATGCTGACATCCAGATTCCCATCCCTCCTCTAATCCTCTTCCGTAACCTCCCTCACATCTGAAGAACTTCCTCCTCTATCTGTCCCCCTTCTGCTAGCATCAAAAGACCTTCTAGGGTCCCTTGACACTCTTTCTCTGCTTGATCTACATGACATTGCTCTAGGCAATGCAGGAGGACGAGCATCAGTGCCCTCATCCTGGGGTGGTACTCCAGTCAATCGTGCAGATCGACGAGTTCCTCTCATCCTGTTTTCTGAAAAACAGTACACAACACTAAAACATCAATATCATATGGTTCATGTGGAAACACATGAACCTGCATCACATACATCGCATACATAGCATATCATTAATGCACATGCATAAAATCATGGCATTTCACATCATCATACAAGATAGGACTCAACATCCTATCCTAGTGGACATGATCTTCCTATTGTGCTTGACCTTCTATAACATCTATGAGCCCGACACTCTAGGTCCGACCACATGAACCTAGGGCTCTGATACCACTCTGTAACGATCCAAAAATCGGACCGCTACCGGCGCTAGGATCCAGGTCGGCTTAAGGCCGCCGGGACCCGTAGCAAGCCTAACATACCTCCTGTGAACCTGTTTAATCTCATACATGATCGACAGCATACATAAAGATTAAAACTATTCTTTCATTCATTCATTCTTTCTTTTCATTCACCAAAACTCAACCTGTGCATGTACTATACATAACTTAATCATAAACATAAACCCCTCTTTGGGATCTCATCATTTCCCCATTGGGGTGACATAACCTGTGTTGATTTTGGTTTACATAAACATCATAAAACATCTAAGATCATGTATTAAAGGGAATAACAACAATCTATGGTCAAGCACGCCTCTAATATCCATCAACATCATTACATCATTATACATACTATACTTTAACATTACATCATATTCATTCATCATGTCCACACTAGCTATTACATAACCAAGACTTCATTACTCTTGCTGACCTCCTGGTCTATCCTGTACCTGCGAACCTGGGGGTTAAGGGAGAGGGGTGAGCTACTAGAGCCCAGTGAGCAGAATAATAAAACATTTAAAACATATGATATCATGGAATGCATCACATCACAGCTAATCACATCAAGGGTGAAGTTGTCACCAATAGCCCTCTACATATCCAATAGTGCCAGAACGTAGAATGGGGCCTGGTCTTTCTCTTACATAGCATAACATAACATTCCAATGTGTCAGAACGTAGAATGGGTCTTGGTCTTTCTCTTACATAGTGCCAGCGAACGTAGAATGGGTCCCACTGGTCTTACATTCCATACCGTACATACCATATCGTCACATCATAGGTCGAGGGCTATGGATCATCCAACCTTCATCCACATCAACAACAAATTATGTAATGCAACATATTCGTGAATTCTAATGCAACAACCTAGTATATCTCATGGTATTAATGATGCATGAGTCATGCTAAAAATGTCCATTATTTGCTTTAAAACGTAATAAGTTATTCCACTCACCTCTGGATAGCTCTGACCAGACACTGGAGCAGCTGACTCACTGCTGGGGTCCTCGGTTCCTCGGGTCCGAACCTACACAGGTGGACTCAAATGAGGGACCAAACATACATGAACATAACTCTAAACTACTCCCCAAAAACCCCCTAGAACCTCATGAAACAACCATAGAAAAACATGCAAAGGAAGGCTGGACAGGGCACTTTCGGCGGCAGGTTCGACGGCCGAAAGTCCCTCCAGAGCCGAAAGTCAGGCAGGTTCGGCGGCACCTTCGGCAGCCGAAACTCCCAGACAGAGACGAAACTCATGCATGTTCGACGGCACTTTCGGCGGCCGAAACTATCCTCCAGAGATGAAAGTCTTCTTTCGGGAGTAGGCTTCGGCAGCCGAAGGCTGCCTCCACAAGCGGGTTCGACGGCCGAACCTGAGTTTCTCCAAAGTGGCAGAAACTCGGCTCCAACATGCACAAATGCCTCCCAAACCTTTCAAACATGCATAAACCTATTGCACAACACTCCCAATCATACACAAACAAGCATACAAGTTCATAGGGGTCTCAAACTAGCCTAAACCCCAACCACAACACATCCAACATACCCACATTGCTCATAAACACACATTAAACCCATAAACCCAAAACAACCTAAACATGCATTTCTACTCCATGAAACAACTTAAAACTTGTTTAAAACATATAGTGAGCTCAAGATCGACCCTTACCTCTTGAAGATCGAGAGGAAAACGACCCTAGCTCAGAGATGGGAGAGATTGGGTTTCTTGAACCTCAAAGCTCCAAAACTTGCTTTATACTTGGAAATCTTCAAAACAAAGTGAAAACTTGTGAAAATCGTGAAAGATTTGAAGGAAGAAACTCAAGATTGGTGAGGGACGGCGGAGAGCTCACCTTGGCCGAAAATGGAGAGAAAAACTCGCCCGTTTTCAGCTAAGGAACCCCTTTATAGGTGGCTGGCCAGGCCACATTCGGGAGCCGAACGTGCCTCCACATGCATGCCATGTTCGGCGGCCGAACATAAGGTTCGGCGGCCGAACCTGGACTTCCCTCACTTATGCTTTCGAGGGCCTAAAGCACTCCCGAAGCGCATGCATGTTCGGCGGCCGAACCTGGGTCTTCCTCCAAGATCATTTTCAAGCAAAAACTCATTTTCTTTCTTGATTAAAAGTATAAAACACATTCAAACATTTTATAAAAACATGGTTTTACACTTCTAAAGGTCTCCGACACCCGAGATTCCATCGGACGGTAGGAATTTTGATACCGGAGTCTAGCCGGGTATTACAATAGGTTGATTGCATTAGAATTCACGAATATGTTGCATTGCATTCTATGTTGTTGGTGTGGATGGATAGTGGATGATCCATTAGTCTCTGAGAAAGACCAGGTGCCCATTCTACGCCCTGGCACGAGTTATGAGGTAAGACAGGAAGTCCAGGTGCCCATTCTACGCCCTGGCACGAGAGTAATATGTCGGGACTATTGGTGACACATTCATCCTTTATGTGAATTGTATGTGATATGATGCATTTCATGAGAGCATGTTTAATTAACATGTTTTTACTGTTCTACTCACTGGGTTATAGTAGCTCACCCCTCTCCCCTAACCCCAATCTTGCAGGGTCAGAGTGCAGTGGGAGTCCAGCAGGGTACAGGAAGAGTAAAGAGTTGTGTAATAGCTTTGTGTGGACATGTAATATTGTAAGAGATATGTTTTAGTATTGTACAGAGTATAGTATTGTGCTTGACCCATATGCTTTGTTAATCCCTGTTTGTACATGGTTTGTTTATGTAAATGTTGTATTGATGAGCATGTAAACCAGGCTTAACATATATAGTGTTGGCCCAACTAGAGCATTTGATGAGGGCTCTAATAAGTGGTCTGTGCACAAAGTATCAGAGTTAGTGCATGCACAGGTTGAGCCTTGGTACAGACCAGAGTTTTATAGTTTTTGCAGAAAATGTATGACCATGTATGGGTTTTAACAGGTACATAGAGAGTATAGTAGGCTTGCTACGGGTCCCGGCGACCTTATGTCGATCTGGATCCTAGCGCCGGTAGCGGTCCGATTTTCGGGTCGTTACAGGTTTTGCTTTTGACTCGTCCTTTTGTCCTCTCTCAACGCTTGGACTTCGTCATACAACTTGATGTACTTCTGGGCTTTATCTATTAGTTGTTGGTATGTAGCGACTGGGTCCTTGATTAGAGAATTCATGAACTTAATGTTACACGTTCCTTTTTTTCCATACTGCACATGCTATCTCATGATTTAATTCTTCCACCTATATTGCTTTTGCATTCAAATGTGAGATAAATCTCCTTAAAGACTCTCCCTCTCCTTGTCGAATCTTCTACAAGTCAGAGAAGAGCTTTTTAGGAACTATATAAGCAATAAACCTAGATTTAGATAACATAGCAAATTATGTAAAGTTCTGAATTGAAGCTGGGATTAGATTTTGGTACCATTTTTTAGCCAAACCATTGAGTGTTGACGGAAATACTTGGCACAACACAAAGTCATTGACATTTTGGAGTTGCATTATGGTTCTAAAGTTCGCCAGGTGACTTCTGAGTTTTGCTGTTCCATCATATTTTTCCAAACTTGGCAGCTTGAACTTGGTTGGGAAAGTTTCTACTAAGATCTCTTTTGATAGGGGCGAGGCATCGTCCAAGCCATAGTCCTCCTTCTGCTCCGTCTAGTACCTTTTCATAGCCTGAACCAGCTTCCAGTCGACGTTCTTTGGAGTCTTGTCCGATGACTCTCCATCCTCCAGTTTGGCCTTTCCTTTAGACTGCGCTTGGATCGCTTCTGTCCGAGTCCTTAGGGTATCAATGGAGGCGTCCTCCCTTACCTTGGGAGCCATAAATGAGGCCTCCTCCTGAGCCTTATACTGCTCAAAAGTCACCTGTAGCCTTTTACTGTATTGGAGCATTTTCTCGTTATTGAAATTGTTGAGATCTACCTTGTTGACCATCGATAAGGCATTTTGTCCACTACCAGGAGTGAAGAAAATGATTACATTTTTACTGGCAATAGTCTTAGCAGTAGCTCATGAATTGTCAACCAGTTTAGAGTATAGGAAAGATTACTTTTTAAGAGAAAATGAAAGACCAGCTTCTAATCCAATTAAATAGAAATAATCCAATGGATTTTCCGACAGCGAAACCAAATGATGTAGCCAAAACAAAGATGTGCTATGATTGGTCAATCCTGCAAAATGAGAATGTGAGGTGGTTGGCGTCTATAGCTGTAATACCCGGCTAGACTCTGGTATCGGAATTCCTACCGTCCGGCGGAATCTCGGATGTTGGAAACCTCTAGAAGGGTAAAATCATGTTTTTATAAAATGTTTTAATATATTTTATGGTTTCAAGTAAGAAAGAAATTGAGTTTTGAATGAAAATGACCATGGAGGAAAATCCAGGTTCGGCCGCCGAACTTGCATGAGTTATGGAGTCACCTTCGGCTTCCGAAGGTGGCCTGGTCAGTCACCTATAAAAGGCCCCATGGCCGAAAATGGGCTAGTTTTCTTCCCCATTTCCGGCCAGAGGTGAGTCCATGCCCTCCCATGGTTGGTTTTGATGATTTTCCTCAGATCTTTCAAGTTTTAACAAGTGTTTAACTTGGTTTTGAAGATTTTTGGAGCTAAGATCAAGATTTAAAGCTTGGAGACCCATGAGCTCTCTTCCTCCATTTCTCCAAGTTTAGGTCGCCTCCCCTCTCGATCTTCAAGAGGTAAGAGTAGATCTTTAGCTCATTCCATGTTTTAAACAAGTTTTATGAGGTTTATGGGGTAGAAATGCATGATTAAGCTAGATGTTTAGTGTTAGGGTAAATGTTGAGTTTATGGATAATGTATGTTGTTTATGTTTGTTAGATGTGTTATTGTTGGGGTTTAGGATAGTTTGAGACCCCTATATGCTTATGGAAGTGTGTATGCATGTTGTAGAATAACTAAATGCATGTTTGAAAGGTTTGTGAGGCAAAATGTGCATGAGGAGGCTGAGTTCTGCCACTTTGGAAGAACTCAGGTTCGGCAGCCGAAGGCACTTTCGGCCGCCAAACCTGCCTGTGGAGGCAAGCTTTTGGCTGCCGAACCCTGCCCCCAAAAGTTGGACTTTCGGCTCTGGAGGGGAGTTTCGGCCGCCGAAGGTGCCGCCGAAAGTGGCTGAGTTTCAGCTCTGGAGGGACTTTCGGTCGCCGAACCTGCCGCCGAAAGTGCCATGTTCAGCCTTCCTTTGCATGTTTTCTATGATTGTTTTAAGGTGTTTTAGAGGGTTTTTGGGGAGTTTTTTAGAGTCATGTTAGTGTTTGTTGGTCCCTCATTTGAGTCCACCTGTGTAGGTTCGGACCCGAGGAACCGAGGACCCCAGCAGTGAGATAGCTGCTTCAGAGTCTTTTCAGAGCTAGCCTGAGGTGAGTAGAATGGTTCTGTATATTGCAAAGTAAATAAATAAATTTTGAGCATGTTCATGCATCACGAATGCCATGTGAAATATTAGATTGTTTGCATTAGAATTCACGAATATGTTGCATTGCATAATATGATGTTGATGTGGATGGACATTGGATGATCCATTGGCCCTCGTATGATATGATATAATGATGATACGGTATGGAAGTCCAGGAAGACCCATTCTACGTCCCTGGCACAATGTAAGAGAAAGTCCAGGAAGACCCATTCTACGTCCCTGGCACATTGGAATGTTATGATATGCTTAAGAGGAAGTCCTGAGGAGCCCTGTTGAGGGCCGGGCATTTAATGAATATGTAGAGGGCTATTGGTGAGAAGTTCATCCTTAATGTGACTTGTTTGTGATGTGATGCATTTCATGATAGCATGAATTTTAAATAATGTTTTACTATTATGCTCACTAGGCTCTTGTAGCTCACCCCTTTCCCTTAACCCCCAGGTTTGCAGGTACGGGATAGACTAGGGAGTCAGCAAGAGTAAAAGAGGTGTCTATGTAATAGAATAGTTGTGGACATGATAAAATGACATGTAATGTAGTAAATTGTAAAATGATGTAATGTAATGATGATATTGAGGATTAGAATTGTGCTTGACCCTAGTATTTATGGTTAATCCCTTTTCACATGATCTATATAATGTTTTTATGGTGTTTATGTCTAACCAAGCTTAATGTGCGATATGTTGACCCATCTAGAGCATTTGATGAGGGCTCTAGTATGGGGTTTGTATGATTAATGTTATGGTGCATGCACAGGTCAAGCTTGGTGAGTGGAAAGTTTAACATTTTTATGAAATTGTATGATCATGTATGGGATTTAACAGGTATACAGGTTGAATGTTAGGCTTGCTACGGGTCCCAGCGACCTTAAGTCGATCTGGATCCTAGCGCCGGTAGCGGTTCGATTTCCGGGTCATTACAATAGCAGCTACTCCGACGCTTAAGTCAGTAAACTGAAGAGTAGAGTGAGTATAAGGAATTGCTTAGAACTCAATAGTAGTTGTGTAAGAGAATGCGTATCTTTGTCTCTATGATCATTAGCTTTTATATTATAAGAAGATGGAGTTAATTACGGCATCTCCTGAAAATCTAGTTGGTACTGACTAATTGCTAGGAGATCCCGCGATTATAGACGTAACGAGAATCAACTGCATGATATCCGTTAACGGTAACTTTATGTGAAGACTCAACCTTTCTTGAATAGGGCGAGTCTTGATGAAGAATCGAGTGCCATGGTGTTTGGGCCTTCCTTTCGATGGGTAGGACTGTATACTAGCTTATCAAACTCTTGTCATGTGACCCTATCTTATGGTGACAGCTCATAACTTACTATGGGACACGTGACGTTTTTAGATTGGCCTTCTATGATTTTAATGAAAAATATTTTCTTTCATATCTTGCCATTATTTTTACTGAGTGTTTATATACTCTATACTCGTTTATAACCCTCATCCGACCATCATTAAACAAAACTTACATAATCTCTTTAAAAGATTAGTAAGGGGTTAACACCTGACCAAGTATCTGGCAGCCTCTATTTTTTGCCATAAAATAACATTAAATTTTTTAATGGAACTTATCCCTTGTTGTGACTTGTCTAGCAGATACCCATCTCATGGCTATGGAATAAATAACTTGAAAAAAAAAATAATAAACCGAACTTAACACCCTATCATGATAATAAATTAAAGGATTTTATTAATTGGGATTGACACATAATTGTTAGCCTGGCGGTCATTCGCCTTGTAGCACTTTTTAGCAGAAACTTATTTTTGTCTTTTGGGACTAATGCCCGAAAACTCTCCTGGTGGTCACTTGCCTTGTGGCTTTGATATCAAATACTTTTTTTAGCGGGATTAACACCAAAAACTCATCTGGCAGTCATCCGTCTTGTAGCGCTTTTCGATAAAAATTTATTTTTATCTTTTGAGACTAATACCTGAAAACTCACTGGGTGGTATCCCGCCTTGTGACGCTTTTTGATAAAAATTTATTTTTATCTTTTAAAACTAACACACTCAAAAACTCGCCTGATAAATATCCCCTTATAGCCTGAATATGAAATACTTTACAATATATGGTATAAACAATAATTAAATAATTAATTTTAAAATTCTAAGTTATTGTGCCGTGGGTAGAATAAATTTTATTTTATTTTTTTAATAGTTTACCGTCGCCAGTAATATTTCAAGAATTATGTGTTATTTTTTTAAAAAAATTAATTTAAAATATATTATCAACGATGGGACGTGGTTGGTAATATTTAAATAATTAATTTAAAACTTAATTTATTACCGACGACGTGCGCTGTTGATATTTTTTAAAAAATTACATATTATTTTAAAATATAATTTAAAATATATTATCAACCGTTTAAATAATTAAATTAAAATTTTAATTTATTACCAAAAAAATTTATAAAATTTTATTTCAATATTTTAATACATTATTAATAATATTTTGTCATTCGTAATATTTAGATAATTAATTTAAAATATAATTTATTATCGATATGTCTCCATATTTTTTAAAAACATTACATATTTTTTTTTAAATGTAACATAAAATATATTATAGAGGACTGGTTATCATCAATAATATTTAAATAATTAATTTAAAACTTAATTTATTACTGATGATTTTGGTTGTGGATAACATAATACTTCATTTCAATATTTTAATAAATCACTGACTATACAAGTTCGTTGGTACTATTTTAAAAATGATGTATTTTTATAAATTTTAATTTAAAATATACTTTATTGTTGATAATATTTAAATAATTAAATTAATATTTTAATTTATTATCCGCAACATTTATCATTGGTAACATAAAATTTTTATTTATTATCGATAATATTTTTTTTAAATAAAAATTAAAGGAATAAAATTTAAAATTTCTCTGAGATAATATTTAAATAATTAATTTAAAATTTTAATTGATATTTTTTTATTCTTTCAAAAATAATATTTAAATAATTAATTTAAAATTTTAATTTATGGCCGACGGTAATAGGCGTTGATAAAATAAACTGTCTTTTAAATTTTAATAAATTACCGATGGTTTTATATCGTCAGTAATATATTTATATGTTATTATTTAAAAACATTTTATTTTAAAACACATTATCAACTATATAGCGGGGTCGGTAAGATTTAAATATAACTAATTTAAAATTTTAATTTATTATCAATAAAAGTTATCGTGGGTAATATGTAATTTTTTTACAAAAATTTTTTAATAAATTAAAAAAAGGGAGTCGGTAATATTTGATTTATTTGTTTTTTTTTTTTAAACATAGATCTAGCTATGAATTGGATGACATCCAATTCAATTTAATTTTAAATGTATATACTTTTTGAAATATATGAGAAGAAATAAGATATTATACTAAGAAAAAGTATTCAATAATTATTTTGATCCATCTTAGAGTGGAATCACGGCTAAAATTTGAGCAATTCAAAGTTATTAAAATGCATATATTTGAGCAATTTGAGCAATTCAAAGTTATTTCGACGCAAGTTTCCCTCTGTTATCCCTTTATGACTCGATACTCTCGTCTTTTCCTCTTTTTTAAACCAAACTTCTTCTTTCCCCTTCCCTTTGGAAAACGATTTGTGTCAATTGACTATCAATGAAGAAAAAACATATTGTTGTCCTTATTAAGAGCTCAAGAAATATTCTGATCATCACTTATGCTTTCTGTATGGTGGGGATGTTTCTCACATATAATCCAATTAATTTTCAGAATATGCAGACCTCTTTGGCAGATTTATGGCGACAATTCTCGGACAGTTATTGCATTGAAGGATTTGGTTCCTAGTTACAAGCCGAATATTTTATTTTTTATGGAAATAAAAGCTCTTAGTTTTCGTATAAAATTTTTTCGTAGTTTTTTACATTTTGATGGTTGCTTCTCAGTCAATAGACAAGGATTGGGAGGAGACATTTCGTTAATGTGGAAGAGTCATGGATCTATTTCTGCTGTTGGCTTTTCTTCAAATTTTATTAATTTGGTCATTTCGGAAGGTGATGTTCAATGGAGGTTTACTAGTTATTATGAGTTTCCAGAATTGCAATGACAACGTCAGTTTTTGAACCTTATTCGAGCTTTATCTCGGAGAAACTCTCTTCCATGACTTTATTCGGGAGACTTTAATGATTTATGCTTGAGAGATGAGAAAGAATGAGGAGTATCTTTGCCAAATTATCTTATACAGGGGTTTAGACATGCACTTGAGGAGCATTTTTGTCAAATTATCTTATGCAGGGATTTGATTTTGAATGATTGTAAATCTTTGTTAGACTCTAAAACTGATATTTCTGTTAGATGAGTTAGTCGTAATACTACTCTAGTTGCTCATACTTTGACTAGAGAATTTATCAGGTATAAGCATCTCTCTGTTTGGGATGATATCCTCTTTATTTGATGGAATTTTATTAATACAATCAATAATTTTGCTTTCAAAAAAAATAAACAAAAAATTTTTTCCCTCCCAACTAAAACTTTTCCCTCTTTCTGCGCTTTCTCTCTCTTTTGGAAATCTCTCTACCTTGACTTCTTTTGTTCTCTCTCTCAAATCTCTCTCTCCCTCCATATGTAACTTTCTTCCTATCTCTCTATTGCAACTCGGCGGCCTCATTTCAGATTTTACTTTTTTTCTTTATGATTTAGAATTTGTGAGTTTAACATCAATATGTTTTGGTGTTATATTCTTTACAATTAGGAGAAATTTTTATTTTTCTTGGGTCTCATTTTCAGGTTTTGCTTCTAATTGATTAGTGGAATTAATCTTCCACTTTGTGAGAGTGATGTGTTTCATGTGTCAATAGAAGATCTTGAGACTTCATCTTGTTTTCCCTTTTGTAATTGCGGAGAAGTTTAACTTGTTAATTACAAGTGAATATCTTGTTGTATGTGTTAAAGTATATTCGAAGTCTTTGTTTGGCATTCTCATCAGCAATTACTAATTAGTAGAATCATGTGCTGAGTTGATTCCTCAAATCCCTAACTCTGCGTAAAAGAATAGGAAACCTATAATAATTTAGTGAAAGAATGTAAACGAATTCTAATGTAATGATATTAAATTTTTAAAAAATTAAAAAATATAGAATTTAATTACAAAATTATAAAATTACAGTGCAGCAAGGCTTGCTGCAATATTATATTATTAAAATAAAATCTCATGAACTTTATTCATCATGATAAAGAGAATTTTATTGATCAAAAGTCGATACAAATATATATATATATATATATATATTAATTTATTAAATAACTAATTATAAAATATTTTGAAATATATATTATAAATTAGTGTTATTTTAGTTAACATTTTTTAATGTATATATATATATATATACATAATATTTTTCTCTTTAGAAGACAACAAATGATACAATCTGATAAAGGACTATTTAGACTCCGTCAGAAATTTTAACCAATATCGTTTGGTTAAGACGATATAAGAGAAAAGATATGTTAGAAGACGAAAAGTCTTATTGAAATTTTTCAAAGATTGAAAAGTGAGTATCTAATAGTAAATGAAGACTATTTATAATAAAAAAAAACCATAATATGCAAAATTATAAAAATATCTAAAAAAATAATTAAATTGTAAAATTGACTCTCTAAATGATAGAATTTCTATATCAATTTTTGTGACAGACCTGCAGCTCTCGTCACATTTTTTAAAGTCATGCGTCTCGAAATCCCTTTTCCGAAAAGCTATCGTGGGTCTCCATCGGACGACGACAACAAAAGTTAGGTCCGGTCCAAATCTGCCGTAAAGTCCAAGTCTGCCATAAAGTCCAAAACTAGTTTTTTCATGTCACAATAATTAAAAGACATTGATGATAATTGGATATATGTAGATGTGGTTGGAAATAGCAAAAAGTGAAGGGCATATTAATGCAATAAGTTAATGATTTGCAGCAAGAAATTGAGAATAGTAAAAAAAAAAAAAAAAAGGAACTCATGAATGAAATTGAAAATAATAAACAAGAAAGGGAGGAAATGAGATAAGGAATGAGATGAAGTATGAGTTAGATAAATTAAAATCCTCTTTGATGGAGCAGATGCAGGCCTCCATGATGGAACAAATTGAGAGATTAATGAGTGGTTTGCTAACTCTTCCATTACATAGTTGATTGTACTTTATTTTATAATTAGTCTAATAGATTTTAACATATTAAAATTAAATTAGATTTTAAATGAAGTATTTTATTAAATATTTAGTGTTGTAATTAAATTAAATTTTATAATTACTCTTTTAGAATATTTATTTAATTTTCATTATATAATTATTAGTACAGGTTGAGTATTTATTGATATAGATTGAATATTTATTGATACAGGTTAAATAAATATGTAAAAATTTTATAATTTAATTTTTTATATTATAATAATTTTACTAATGAAATAAGTTAAAGGTTAAGAATTTTAGTCGCTGTATTTTTTTTTAATAATCAATATTTTATCGATGTCGAATTGTTATTGTTAATATTGTATTTATTAAAAATAATATAAATTATTAACCACGAAATATTTACTGCTAATTAACATTGATATATTATTGCTCTAGTAAAATTAAAAATTCTTTAAAAATGTACTGGCGAAACATTGCGTCAGTGATAATGTCACTATTTATAAATTTAGACTAATAAATAAAGAATTACCGACAAAAAATAGTGTCGGTAATGTTATCGATGACATCTTATTGTTGATAAGGCGTTACTGTTTCATCACATATAACTTTTATTCTAACAACATTACTAACGACGGAAAAAAAGATTAGTGATCAAAATACCAATGATCAGCATGCTCAATAACTTTATTTATCGACAAAATTTTAATTTTTACCAATGAAAATAATTAAAATGATTAATAAATAGGCGAAATATAGTTATTAAGTAAGATAATTTTTGAATAACAACTTAATGAAATTAATTATTAGTAATAAGGATACAAATTAATTAGTCGGCTAATACCAAGTCCAAATTAAAATTGAAATTTTCTTTTAAATGAAGGGGATTATTCAAATTAAATTAACTAAAGTTTAGTATTAAACTAATTATTTTGTTGGGAGCTATCAACTTCAACTCCAATCAAAATCAATTATATATAAAAAGATTAATAAGTATAATATTAATCATTATGCTATTATCATTTTTTTTAAAAAAATAATAAGCAATATGTGTCAACATTACTGAAAATAAATAAAAAAAATATTTACTCTCTCATAAATATCTTGAAAAAACTCATATTTATATATAATTTAAGAAATGAAAAGAACTAACTATACTATTCTAGAAACAATTATTTTTTCTTGTTTTCTTGAATAACTAAGTAATACCCCCCACAAGCTGGAAAATGAATATCAAGCATTCTCAGCTTGACCTTTAAATTGGAGAAAATAGGTAGAGCCAGTGGTTTAGTGAAAATATCAGCAAGTTGAGCAGCTGTGGAGATAAGAAATAATTTAAGGACACTAGTCTGTACTTTTTCTCGAATAAGATGACAATCCAATTCAATATGTTTTGTGAGCTCATGAAAAATAGGACTAGCAGCAATGTGGAGAGCACTTTGATTATCACAAAAAAAAACATCGCATAGGATTGATAAGTAACATGAAAATTATGAAGCAAATAAGTTAACCATTGTAATTCACAAGTGAGAGTAACAAGATCTCTATACTCAACCTTAGAAGATGAACGAGAAATTGTGTGTTGTTTCTTGGATTTCCATGATATCAAAGAAGAGTCAAGAAAGACACAAAAAGCAGTCACAATCTTAAGTGTCAACACATCCAACCCAATTAGAATCACTAAAACCTTTTAACTGAAGATCAGATGTTGCAGAAAAGAAAATACCAGAACTTGGATAGTACTTAATATATCTTAAAACCTTGTGTGTTGCCTACAAATGAAAATCAGTAGAATGTGATAGATATTGACTAAACTGTTGAACATAATAAGTCAGATTAGGTCTTGTAGTAGTAAGATATAATAATATGCCAACAAGTGTTCTATATATAGTAGGATCAGGCAAAAGAGTGCCTTTATCCTTTTGAAGTTTAAGAATACAACTCATTGGTGTCTGAATAGGTTTAGAGGCAAGGTAACCTGCATCAAAAAGAATATTTAAAGCATATTTTCTTTGATTAAGCAGAATACCCTTGGAAGATCTGGCAATCTCTAATCTAAAAAAAAGAAATTTAAGATCTCCCAAGTCTTTGATTTTGAAGGAGGTGTTAAGAAAATTTTTTACAAGTTGTATTTCTTTCATATCATTACCAGCAAGGATAATGTCATCCATATAGACTAATAGAGCAGTAAAAGAAGAAGAATTATATTTAATAAAGAAAGAATAATTAGATTTACTCTGAATATAACCAAAATTAAGTAAAACAATAGAAAGTCTAGAGAACCATTATTTGCTAGCTTGCTTGAAGCGGTACAAAGACTTGAGAAGCTTGCAGAATTTATTAGGTGTAGTGGTATGAAAACCAGGAGGCAAAATCATATAAATTTCCTTATTAAGATCTCTATAGAGAAAAGCATTATTAACATCCAATTGTTGGAGATGCCAATTATGTGCAGCAGTTAAAGAAAGTAAAAGTCTAACAGTAGCCATTTTAGCCACAGGTGAAAAAGTGTTAAAGAAATTAATACTTTTTGTTTGAGTATAACCTTTGGCTACAAGTTGAGCCTTGTATCTTTCAATAGTTCAATAAGCTTTGAGTTTGATTTTATAAACCCATTTGTAACCAATAAATTCTTTGCCTGGTGGTAAATAAGTGAGAATCCAAGTTTTATTTTGCTCAAGAGTAAGAATTTCAGCTTGCACAACTTCTCTCCAACAAGCATATTGAACTGCTTGATGATAAGTTTTTGGCTCACTAATAATAGAAGCAGATAAAACAGAATATTTATAGGAGGAAGAAAGATTATCATAGGAAAGAACTTGAGAAAGAGGGTGAAAAATATTAGGGGTAAGAATTGGAGAGACAGATTTAAGTAAATGACAATGATAATCCTCAAATAGATAGGAGCAGTTTTATTTCGAGTGGACTTTCGAGTGAAAAATTTCTCTAATGGACAAATCAAACAACACAAAACCTTTAACACCAGCCTTATATTCCAAAAAAATACACTTTCTTGCTCTAGGATCAAATTTTGTCCTAATTGTAGTAAGAGTAGCAATAAAACATAAAGAACCAATAACTTTGAAAGAAGACAAACCAGGAGCAGAACCATGAACCAAGTCATAAGGAGATTTATTTGCAAGTAAAGGTGTAGGCAATCTATTGATCATAAAAATAAAATGTGCAATAGCATAAGACCAAAACATCTTTGGTAATTGAACTTGAAAAAATAAAGCTCTAGCCACATTTAAGATATGTTGATGCTTTCTTTCAACTATGGAATTTTGTTGAGGAGTTTCCACACAACTAGTTTGATGAATAATACCTTTTGAAGCAAAAATCTAAGTCATAGCAAATTCAGAATCATTATCACTTCTGAGAATTTTTAAGTTTTTTTTTTTCAAACTGTCTCAATGAAATTAACAAAAGGCTAGATTAAAAAAGAAATTGCAGAATTATGCTTCATTAAGAAAATCCAAGTATACCCAGAAAAATCATCTACAATATTTAAAAAATATTGGTGTCCATGAACAAAAAGAACCTTAAAGGTCCCGAAACATCAGCATGAATCAAATCAAACAGGGCAGAGGACTTAAATGTACTCATAGGAAAGGGCAATCTTTTCTATTTAGCATAATGCAAGTATCACAAACATCATTATTTAAAGAAGCCACATAAGAGTGTATATTCCAAACAAAATGCATAACCTTCATGGATGGATGTCCTAATCTAAAATGCCATATATCAAATGTTGTATTAGAACCTTTTTCAGCAGAATGTATGTCACAAGCATCTATGGATAACAAAGTACTGTTAACAGAAGATAAAACAGGTTCCATCAAAATGTAAAGTCCATTCTTAACCTCAGCTAAACCAATCTTCTTCAATGTATTCTGCTCTTGTATAACACATTTATTGTAATGAAAAATAAGAATGCATAGAAGATAATAAGTCAATTTAGTCACAGAAATAAGATTGAAAGTAAAGTCAAGTATGCATAAAACTTCAAATAGAATGAACAATTCTGAAAAATAAATGGTCCCTGAAATATTAGCAGAAACAGTAGTACCATTTGGTAGCTTAACATGAACAGGCTTAATTTTTCTTATGTGTTATAAAGTGAGTAAGAGAAAAACATACATGAACAGTTGCTCCAGTATCCAAGATCTAAGATTTAGTTTACAATGCACAAGAAAAAATTAAGGAATTACCTACTGAGTTAGAATAAAAAGTTGTAAAACGCAAAGCATCCGGATCTGCTAGGATAGATTTGCTAACTTGATTTGCACTGTGGATCTCAGGTTGATTAGGGCGAGCAATCATTGATATTGGTCAGGTGTGGAGATCGATACCAAATGCTCAATATGAGATAGAATAGAATCAGTACTAGGTACATAAACAATATCGGGTTTAGTCTCAACATAATTATTTTTGGTCTTAAAACCAGAGGAAAAACCATGTTTACGATGACAAGTTTCCTCAGTATGTCTCATTCTACTACAAAAGATGTGGATCTTAATTTTGGACCGAGAAGCAAATTTTTTATGATCATGATTAAAAGGAGTAACAACTATGCCTCGCCCATAAGAGGATTTCTGTGACAGATCTTGAGAAGATTTAACAGTAAGGGCTCTAAGTTCAACAATTAGCCCTAAACTCAATTGTCTCTCTTGTTGTACCATAAGAGAGAAAGTCTTAATGATGGATGGTAAGGGATCCATCATTATAATCTGGGATCTAGCATGACTAAAAAAATCACTGAGACCTTTTAAGAAATGAATGATATAGTCAGTACTGTTTATGAGTTTTCATAGTCTTAAGAACACCCCAATTGTAAGGATCTAAACAAGCACATTATGGCATAGGTCTAAATTTATCTAACTCATCTCATAGAGTTTTAAGATGACTAAAATAATCGGTAACAAATAGATCACCTTGTTTGAAATTGTAAATTTCTTCTTGTAAGTCAAAGATTCGGAACATATCACCTTGTGAGAAGCGATCTTATAGATCTTTCCATGCATCTGAGAAAGAGACCTCGTTATCCATGAAAGAACCATGTTGTTGCATCTATCATACGCAGTAAATATAGAATTGCCTTTCTATAGTTTCTTTAGACTTTCATCAATGAATCTGATCTTATTTTTGGATTGTAATGCCATTTTTATTGCTTTCATCCAAGAGTGATAGTTTAGACCAGAAAAGACTGGAGACACCAAAACTAGTGCCAGATTTTTGTTTGGATGAAAAAAATATAGATTCGAAGGATTAGTAAGATAATGACTATTCAAATTTGTGTTTCTGGTTGCAGATGATTCAAGCAAAAGATAAGGAAAAGAAAGAAAGAACAAGAAAAAAAACTCTCGGAATAGAAAGAAAGAACTCTCGGGAAAGAAACTTTGCATGGAAGAAAAACTCTCGAGACGAAAAGAAAAACGCTCAGAATGAAAAGAAAAACTCTTGGGAAAGAAACTTCGCATGAAAGAAAAAAAAATTCTAGAAAGGAAAGAAAAATACTCGGGACGGATGAGAGAAACTTCACGAGGGAAAACTCTCAAAACGAAAGAAAAAACCCTCGGGACAGATGAGAGACTTTGTGTGGAAGAGAAGATTCAGTGTCAGAGGTCAGAGAGTATTTTTTTTTTCTCAGGACAGAGGAGAAAAAACACTCGGAATGGATATGAGACTTCGCGTGAAAGAGAAGACTCGGGTCAAAGAACGGTATTCTTTATCGGGACAAAGGAGAAATTTCACATGAAAAAAAAATTTTCTCGAACAATGGGAGCAATTATTGCTCTGATATCATGTCAATATTACTGGAAGTAAAAAATAATATTTACTTTCTCATAAATACCTTGATAAGACTCATATTTATATATAATATAAGGAAGAAAAAGAATTAACTATACTATTTTAGAATAATCCATAAGAACAAACTATATCATTTTAGAATAATCTATAAGAACTAACTATATTATTTTAGAAATAATTATTTTTTTATTTTCTTGAATAACTGAATCCCTTAATAATATGTGATGTCAGATTTTAAGAAACAAACTCTCCATTAAACCATTTGAAAGAGGAGCAAATAGAAAGAACTCCACATGAACATTTTGAAACGATTAAAAATTTTGAGAATGACACACATTAAATTTAAGAAAGATTTAATTTGCTATATAGATATAAATAGATTCCAATCTTTTTGGATGTGATAGGCTTATGGCCCTTGTTGGATAAATTTCTATTATTTAATAATGTGGATTGTTATTTGATAGAAAGTGATTTTTCTGCTTCTTGCTCATTCTGTTTGATGGATAAGCAGCTTGTAATTTTTTCTTTTAACGAAAAACAAAGTCCGTTGGCATTTGACGGGATGTAGACGGGTTTAATTGCAGTGAAGGAATTAGTGGTGTGTTGAAAAAAAAATTGGGGAATAATCGCAAAATGAAAAATTGAAGACCCGAAACTCTAGATCCAAGATCAAGACTGAATACTGAAACGTCGAAATCCGGAGCCCAGAAATATAGAAATAGTAATTAGAAATTTGAATTAGGGGCAAAATTTTATTTTTTTTTATAAAACATCTAATTTTATTTATTTTAAAAAAATTTTATGCATATATATTTTAAAAATAAAGTTCTGAAATTGAGAGTCGAATTAATTAAAAAAAATTTATATGAATAAAATATTGCAAGTTAAATCAGTTTGCCTGAAATTTTTTAAAAATTTTTGAATAACTTAACCTATTATCTATATGAACACTATTTAATTTTATCTATATTTAACTTTTTTTTAAATAATTTAATTCATAACCTATTAAACTTGTTAAATAATCTAATCATTATTCATAGTACTTTTTTTTTAATTTAAAATTTACTTTTATAAATTAAAATAGTCTAATATATAATTTCAATCACATAAATATAAATAAACAAAAATAATTATCACTTGATAATAATAAAAGGTGAGTATATAAAAATAAATTAAATAATGAGTGAATACTTATTTTATAAATAGTTTGAAAAATATTAGTACACTTGAAGTTAAAATTATATGTACTAAATAATATGTATAGTTAAAATTACATGAATTAAATAATATAAGTATTTAAGGTAGGTTAATTGATTTTTTTTATAAAAGGATTTAAGGATTTGATTTTATAAAATATAAAGATATTTTAATTGTATGATTTTTAAATAGGGACAAACTAATAACTTTTTTTAAAAATTTAGGGACTTAATAATAATTTTTCTCTTATTTATTTAAAATTAAAGAAAAATTACCTAAACATACCTACATAATCTTAAAAAGTTGAATGGCGCATGGCACCCCTTGGCCCTAGTGTGGATCTGCCCTTTGATACAGTTAAAGGAGATCCAAGAGGAATAAAACACAGATTCCTTGTCCCAAGGAAACTCCAATCTTCATCGGGATAAGACCAACAAACAAATCTTTGTCTTATTGAAATTCTATTCTCCAAACCAAGTGAAGATAAGACTTCCAACAGCTATATATAAAGACATCCTCTAGGTACATAGATTATTTTATTGTTCACCCTTTTCATTAATATACTGCAAAAAGAGAATCACACAATTTGAAAATAAAAATATTGTCCTTTCATTGATAGAAATGAGAAACTATATACACCGGGTTCAATTCTATTAAGAAAATTTTAAGAATGCAAAACTTTCTAGACACTACAAACTAAACTTCCTATACTGTACAAATTAAACTTCTTATATTGCACAAGACAAAGAAAGAAAGAAGAGATATTCACACACAAATCAAGCCTTAAACCACAACAAGTAAGATTGCTTCCAATACGTACACTATTGAACCCATCACTAACTTAAGTATAAGAGATTTTGCCACCAAACTACCTAAATTCTATTTATTTTGTATATCTGAACTCAAAAAAAGAGAAGGTGCAACATCAGATATATTATGTTTTTCTTTTTTAGTAAGTAATGTTTTAATTTTTTTTCCAGTGCTTTTGGAAAATAAAAAAAGGAAACATAAGAATTATATTTGCCAATAAATATATATTTTGCATTAAAACCTGCATCAATATACATTTCGGCGAAAATAAATGTTATCCTCTAAAATAAATATTAATTAATGATAAATTATAATAGAGGTGGAAGCAACCATGTTGAACCTTGAATATAGGGGTGAGTATTCGGTCAGTTCGGTTTAAAATTAAACTGAACCGAATAAACTGAAAATCGAAATTTTAGTATTTATAAAAATCGAACCGAACTGATTTTGATCAGAAACTGAATTGAATCGGTCTGATTCAGTTCGATTCGATTCAATTTGATCGATTTCGATTTTTAATAAATTTTTTATTTTTTACACTATTTTTAGTATTTCAAAATTTAATTAAAATATTTTAATCTTAATATAATTTAATTTCTCTATATTATTAAAAATAACATATTATTATTACTAATCAGTTCGGTTCAATTTTTTTCTGATCAAAATCGAACCGAACCGAAATAACCGAAATTTTTGAAATTAAAAATTGAACCAAACTGAAATAAATAAAAAACCAAACCCAATTTTCAAATTAATTCGGTTCGGTCGGTTTTTTCGATTTGAACCGAATACTGCTCACCCCTACTTGAATATAGCCAAGAGAGATGGAATGCGTTACATCGATGGATTATAAATGTAATATTAATTATAAATGAGATATTTTTTATAAGCAATACCGATCAAAGAGATCAAAGAAATAGGATGTTGGATCATATAATATTAATATTTATCTTGACAAGAAATTATCAACATGATAAAATATGTATCACAAACACAAGGGCTAACAACACACCTAACTAATGAGAATCTTCCAGTTTCCTAGCAATCCAGTAACTTGACTTTACTGCATACACACCACTCCTTTCAAAATGCCAGACCAAAAAATCTTGGCTTGGAAATAGACTAATTGGAATGGATAGGATATGAGCAATGCCATCCCTTTTGAAATTTGCTTCCAGAGTAGGTACATCCCAAGCATGTAAAGAGTGAGTAATCAGGTGTAACTTTGGTAATATTGTGATCATGGTTCCTTGTCACTTTTGAAATATGAGGAAATAAGCATAGGATCTAGCAATCTTCTTTACATCTGATGTTCTCACCATTTTCGACTTGACATCTTAGACCTTGCTTGATAATCTCCCTTCACCAAAGAATGCTCCGCCATCCCTTGAACGTAGAATGGGGAAAATATTTACTTTTGAGCACTTGAGCAAGTAAGGAGTTTGGGTTGGTGATAATATACGCAAACACTATTTCGCAAGTAGAGCTCTATTGGAGCTAACCATGTCCCTGAAACTAAGGCCTCCTTCACTCTTTAATTTGCATAGTTTTGACCAAGCTAGCCAAC
Organism: Manihot esculenta; assembly: GCF_001659605.2. Taxonomy (NCBI): domain Eukaryota; kingdom Viridiplantae; phylum Streptophyta; class Magnoliopsida; order Malpighiales; family Euphorbiaceae; genus Manihot; species Manihot esculenta. Next base: position 8,267,971 of record NC_035167.2, read on the forward strand.
CAAGCTTCTTCTATTCATTGATTTTTCCTCGCAAAAAACTAGCAATAATACTGTTATTTTTGTTGCAAAGAGGCAGGGAACAGAAAGCATGAGATTGCAAACATTGGGATAGCCGATGAAATCGCTTTAATGAGAATTTCTTTACCGACCTTATACAACAACTTTTCCTTTCATCCTGAGCACTTCTTTTCAATCCGCTTTTTAATGAAATCCAAAGAAGGATCTTAGGCCTGTGAAATTGAGCTGGAAGTCCAAGAATATGGTCTTAAAATTAAGATACTAGATGTTTAAATGCATAGAGATTTGCTGCTTGATTAGAGAGTTGGGACTCAAACAAATAGCTAACTTTGACAGATGAATGGATTGGCTACTAGCTCTAGGATACTGCTGGAGAATGGATTTAATAATATCCGCTTGAGCAAGACTTTGTTGGCTCTACAAAAAAGTCTGACTTCAAAATTAATCTCAACATAAATGAGTTAAACTATTAAGAAAAGCAAAAATTTTAGGGCTTGAACTATTGGGAAAAAAATTTTAAAATTCCAAACTTTCAGTGGCAATTAAAACGCATCCACATTCCAAATTTACAATGGTTGAACTATAAAGAAAAAAAAATGTTTTTATTGAAAAATTTTCAATGTATTATTCATTACTATACAATTTCGTAATTTTTTTAAAAAATATTTAATAGGGGGCCATCATACTTGTTCAAGTTATCTTTCTCAACTTGGATTTCATGAGGCTCTTGGAAAGTTTTAGAATAAGCAGAAGGGATTCGCAAATCCTATGTAGAGTGTGTTGGGTTTTGAACCCAAATACATTACCCACAATAGAAGTAATCATGTTAGTAACAAAAACTTTTTCAAAAAGGTCTAATGGGTAAGCCACATAAACAATATATTAATTTTGTTCTCTAGGAACGGGCTCGAGGCCTATAGCATCGTCCTTTATAACGATCAAGATTTATAAGTCCCTCAGTCTATACAGTTGTCCATATATTAGTAGAAGATTCAACAGCTACTGCAGCTCTTGCTTCTCGGTGAAACTCCAAGTTGAGGAGTTACTAGAATGCTGCCAAGATATCTATGGTGGGTTTGATAGTCAAGAGTATAATAAGTCAATTTATAATCTTTGACACCAGCCTTGAATCCAACACTTACTTTAGTTTTTATTTACGGTAACATAAATCCCTCTCTACAACTCATGAATTAAGAATTCTCATAACAATAAGATCTACTCGATGTGAATTAAGAGTTAATGAAACCTTTCACAGGAATCTTTCACAAAATTATCAATCAATATTATCAACTAATCAGAATTTTGCTATTAGACCATAGTATTTGATTCATCAAATACATTATTATTGTATATTCTTTTATATATATGGTGCAACCATAGTATTTGATTCATCAAATACATTATTATTGTATATTCTTTCATATATATGGTGCAACCCATTCCTTGTTTAATAAGAAATTTTATTATGACAGTGATATATGTTGTATATGTAAATCTGAGATGTGAAAATCTATGGAATTCACCTATGAAAAAAATAATAATAATAAATAGGCGTAAATTGATATACTGAAATAAAAAAGAAAGGCTCATGAGATAAAAATCATATATCATAAATAGATTTATTTAAAAATTATATATATTTTTGATAAAGTAATTATTTTTATGAAAAATTATTAAATTAACAAAAAAATAACTTTTAAAGGAATATAAAAAATATTAAAATACTCAATAATGTAATACAACATTATTAATAGTAATAATATTAATTTAATATAATTTTATTATATTAATTTAAAATATATCTTTACATATTTGAAAAATAAAACTTTTTATTAATTTAATAAATTTTCCATAAAATGGTTGGAAAAATAAATTTATTTTTATAACAAAGTTAGTTTATTTTATTCTAAACTAATTAAATAATAAAAATATTCATATTGCAGATTTATCTTTAAAAGATTAAAAAAAGTTATATGTATATATTAATTTGAATCATTATTATCATTTTTCTGTTAATGTCGCATATTTTCTATATCATAATTTATTTCGAAAAATATATTAATTTGTAAAAAATTTCACGTAAAATATAAATTTTTTGATAAAACAATTAGTTTTTTTTTTTTTTTTGAATAAATTGAGTCTAGAAGCTACCAAGAGAAACAAGGATTAATCAACATATGGAAAATTAAAATAAAGTAAAAATCGTTTACATTATTAAACAAATAATTAGCATTCAAATTTAATTAACATTCCATGCGGAGGATGGAATAGAACTATTTAAATTTCGTTAGAAATTTTAACTAATAATGTTTGGTTAAGATGAAAATTAAAAAATCAAAGATTAAAAATTAAAATTCTTTATTAAATTCTTAAAAATTAAAAAGTGTTAAACAGTCAAGAAAAGAGCTATTTATAATAATAAAAATTTTAATGTGAAAAATTATGAAAAAATTAAAAAAAAATTAAAATGCAAAATTAATTCCCTAAACGATTGAATTTGGGCCTCGAACTTTGTGACCAGGCCTACAACTCTCGTCACACTTTTGAAAGTTGTCCGTCTCGAAATTCCCTTTCCGGAAAGCTATTGTGGGCCTCCAACGAACATCGATAGCAGAAGTTAAGCCTGATACAAGTCTTTCATAGAATTCAAGGCTAATTGCTCTGCATCATTCCCTTCCACTTATAAAGAACTCGACTTCGAGTTGTCATCAATAGAGTATTACTGAAACAGATCCATTACGTTAAACGTCTTGGGAATTTTCATATAATTTGAGAGTTCAAGAACATAGACATTATCATTAATATTCTGAATAATCCGAAATGGACCAATCTTCTTTGGATCAAATTTTTTTCTTTCCTCCACCATATTCCTTGCACAAATACACCATAACTTGATCGTCAATATTGAATTACTTAAAACGCTTATATTTATCATATGCAATTTTATACTTGTCATTGGCTTCTGTAAGACATTTTGACATGGAGCAACTAGCCTTGGACTTTACGGCAGACTTAGACCGGGTCTAACTTTTGCTGCCGACATTCGATAGAGACCCACGATAGCTTTTCGAAAAGAAAATTTTGAGACGCACGACTTTCAAAAGTGTGACGAGGGCTGTAGGCCTGTCACAAAGTTCAATATGAAAATTCCATCGTTTAGGGAGTCAATTTTGCATTTTAATTTTTTTTTTGATATTTTGGGTATTTTCATAATTTTGCATATTAGGGTTTTGTTTCTATTATAAATAGTCTCCATTGCCTATTAGAAATTCACTTTTTCAATTTTTGAGGAATTTCAATAAGACTTTTTGTCTTCAGTCTATTTTTTCTCTTATTTCGTCTTAGCCAAACGATATTGGTTAAAACTCCTGACAGAGTCTAAATAGTCCTTTATCACATTGTTGTACCTGTTTGAAAACGTCCACATACTGATTTGCCAAGCTGTTTGCTGCAATACTGTTATGAAAACTTGTAGAAAGGGTAATAAAATCAACTGTGTGCATTGAAATTTTCTTGTATACAACTGCAAAGGGTGACATCTATATAAAGCTGTGGACAGAACTATTGTAAGCAAATTCTGTTTAGGCAAGAGTAAGATTCCAAGCAGTTTTCTTATCACTGCAGATGCAATGTAGAATCACCCAAAACGCTTCCATAAAATCACTCAAAAGTGAGCTAGAAACTTCACATCTCTGTCAGAAGTAATGATCTTAGGAATGCCATATAAACGAACAACCTCCTGGAAAACAGTTTTGCAATATGAGAATCATCATTAGTTTTCTTGCAAGGAATGAAATGCGCCATTTTGGAGAACCTGACAATGACAACAAAAATGAAATTATATTCATGTTAATAAACAAGTGCTCTCGAGGATATTCTGGAATAGGTAATGAAGTATATAAACACGTATTCTGTGAATGACCCTTCTGAGTTTAACAAACTCGATACTTCTAGACTATCCGACATGTATCCTTTTTCAATTATGGCCAATAAAAACACTCCTCTAAACTAGCAATAGTCTTATCACGCCCCAAATGACCACTCAAACCTCCTTCATGGACCTCTCGAATCAATTTTTTCCGCAGAGAAGAACGAGGAATGCATAACCTATTCTCTTTAAAAAGAAATCTATCATGTATCAAAAACCCATGAACAGGCTAATGAGCCTAGACCTTCGCCCATATATCAGCAAAATCATCATCTGCAACATACAAATTCTTCAAAAATTCAAACCCATGATCTTCTGGCTAACTGTAATCAACAAAGCAGCCCTCCTACTGAAAGCGTCTGCTACCTTGTTACTATAGCCAGCCTTATATTTATAATATAATGAAAAGCTCCAAAATAAGCTACTCATCGAACGTGTATCTTATTCACATATTTTTGAGTCTTAAAATGAATCAAAGATTGATGATCTGTGTGGATAATGAACTCCTGCCCCATCAGATATTGTTCCCAAGTCTTAAAGGCCCAAAAAATACTGCATACAATTCCTGCTCATAAGTAGACCACTTCTTCCTAGCATCATTCAATTTCTCACTAAATAAGGCAACAGGCCCACTAGACTATGATAATACACCACCAATCCCAACTCTACAAGCATCACATTCAATCTCAAACAGTTTATCAAAATTAGGTAGAACAAGAATAGGGGCAAAAGTAAGCTTATCTTTAATCTTCTCAAAGCTTATCTTTAGTCCAAGTAAATTTATGTATTCTCTCTTTCTTTAAACAATCTATGATGGGGGCAATGATGTTGCTGAAATTTCTAATAAACCACCGATAGAAAGTAGCAAGTCCGTGAAAGCTGCGAACTTCTGAAATATTTTTGGTAATGGGCCAGTTTCGTATTGCTTCTACCTTTTTCTCATCAACATTTATCCCTTATGCACTAACAACAAATCCAAGAAATAGAACGTGCTCTGTCATATAAATATATATTTTTAAATTAATAACCAGCTCATTTTCTTATAAGGCTGTTATGACTTGACGGAGTTGCTGTAAATGTTCTTCTTCACTGCGACTAAAAATCAAGATATCATCAAAATAAACAACCAAAAATTTGCATAAGAAAGGGTGCAAAACCTGGTTCATAAGTTGCATGAACGTGCTACGTGCATTCATCAAACCAAATGGTATAATCAGCCACTCATACAAACCTTCCTTGGTTTTAAAGGCTATCTTCCTCATCTACCTCCTTAATTCAAACTTGGTGGTAGCCGCTTTTAAGGTCGATCTTAGAGAAGACTTTAGAACCTGATAACTGATCTAGCATGTCATCCAGGCGAGGAATAGGAAATCGATATTAAACTGTAATCTTATTGATAGCTCTGCTATCCACTCACATTATCCAAGTTTCATCTTCTTTGGAACCAACAAGGCAGGGACTCCACAAGGGCTAATGCTCTCCCGAATGTGTCCTTTCTTCAATAACTCTTTAACCTGTTCTTGAAGGATTTTGCTCTCCTTCAGGCTCATCTTGTAATGAGGCAGATTCGATAATTTGGATTCAGGAATGAGATCAATCTGATGTTGAATATCCCGCAAAGGTTGAAGCTTTGAAGGCTCCTTCACTACCCTAGGAAACTCCTCCAATAGCTCTTTGATGGGTGGCGGTAAAGATGGTGCATCATCCACTTCACCTTTTACTCTCACTAATAAAGTCAATGTGCCTCCAGATTTCTCAACTGTGCCTGATAGCATTTACACTCCCATAGAAATAGTAGAAACAATAGCAATAGTCTTCCCTTCCACTTTAGAATGCTTCGCAGAACTAGAAGGCAAAATAGTAATCTTCTTCTGATTCCATGTAAATATGTATGAATTCTCCTTTCCCTTATTGTAATACCCGGCTAGAGTCCGGCATCGGAATACCTGTCGTCCGGTGGAATCCGGGATGTCAGGATTCTCTAGAAGGGTAAGATTTATGTTTTTCTTAAGTAATATGGAATGTTTTAATGTTTTAAAGTGAAAATGCAATAAGTTTTTGAAAGAAAAGAACCAAGGCAGAAAAGTCAGGTTAGGCCGCCGAAGGTCAGGTTGGGCCGCCGAACATGCATGGCTTTCAGTTTCACGTATGGCTGCCGAAGGTGGTCTGGCCAGCTACCTATAAAACGACCCTCAGTCGGTTGAAAGGATAAGTTTCGCCGTTTCTTTCACTTTCTGAGGTGAGACCCTGTCCTTTTTGAGCATTCTTTCATGTTTTTATCCAATCTTGCAAAGATTTGATTGAGTTTTATGGTATTTTGAAGGTTTTAAGCTAAAAACACAAAGTTGTGAAGTTTGGAGAGTTTGAAGGAGAGTTACTTCAAAACTCCACGTTAGGATCATTCATCTACTTGATTTCAAGAGGTAAGTGAAGATCCTGAACTTGTTTTTATGATTTATAATGGTTTTATGGGGTTTATGGAGAGAGTTGCATGAATAGGTTAAAAAGAGAGTGTTTGATGATTTTGTGAGAAGAGCTTGTTTTTGTGTTATGTGTTTTGTGTTGTTGGGGTTTTTAGGTAGTTTTTGACCCCTTTGAGCATATACTTAGGTGTATGCAAGTTGAGGAAGTGAGATGTTTGAGTTTGGAGGAGCTTTGTGCATTTGGCGAGAGGCAGGGCAAGTTTCTGCCCTGCTGATGAACTCAGGTTCGGCAGCCGAAGGAACATTCGGCCGCCGAACCCCTGAGGAGGTGAGAGGAGGTGATTTCGGCTGCCCAAGCTTGCCCCCGAGCTTTTGGACTTTCGGCTCTGGAGGGGAGTTCGGCTGCCGAAGGTGCCGCCGAAGGTTAGACACTTTCATCTCTGGAGTGCCTTTCAGCCCCCAAAACTAGCCCCCGAAAGGGTTCGGCTGCCGAAAGTTAAGATTCGGCCGCCGAAGGTGCATGAGTTTCGGCTCTGGAGAGGACTTTCGGCCGCCGAACCTGCCGCCGAAAGTGTTCTGTCCAGCCTTCCTTTGCATGCTTTGCATGGATGTTTGAGTGAGTTTAAGGGGATTCTTGGGGAGTTAATAGAGTTATTCTTAAGCTAGTTTGGTCCCTCATTTGAGTCCATCTATGTAGGCATAGACCAGAGGAACCAGAGAGAGCAGCAGTGAGTACTGCTCCAGAGTTTTCAGAGTCTGCAGAGTCAGTCAGTCCAGATAGCCAGAGGTGAGTGGAACTAAACTTAAATATTTTAATTGAGCAATGGAATGTTTTTGGCATATCTCATGCATCATGATTATGCAATAGGTTGATTGCATTAGAATCCACGAATATGTTGCATTGCATAGTTAATTGTTGATGTGGGTGAATGCTGAATGATCCAATAGTCTCTGAGTTAAAACCAGGAGCCTTTGACTACGCCCTGGCAATGGTAAGTACAGGTGTTATATACACGTATACATATATGACAGGAAGACCAGGTGCTCGATTCTACGCCCTGGCACGGCAGTGTTACTGAGACTATATGGTGACAGGTTTACCCTTGATGTGGATTGTCTGTGTTATGATGCATTCCATATGATCACATTTTTAACGGTATGTTTTACTGTTCTACTCACTGGGCTATAGAGCTCATCCCACTCCCTTAACCCCAGTCTTGCAGGTTCAGTGTACAGTGTACAGAGGGGGATCCAGAAGAGTACAAAAAGAGAAAAGAGATATGTAATAGCTTAGAGTGGACATGTAATATTAAAGAGATGTACTAGTTGTGTATTCAGTTACAGTTGTGCTTGACTTAGTGGTTTGTGTTGTAAATCTTGTGTTATGTACATGATCTAGTATGTATATGCTTTACAAAGTATGTGAAAAACCAGGCTTAACAGGTATGAGATAAACCATCTAGAGCAAGCTCTAGTCAGGGGTACAGAGTACAGAGTACAGAGTACAGGGTACAGAGTACAGAGTACAGAGATAGTGCATACACTGGTTAAGCCATGGTTCAGGAAAGAGTTTTTATTTTCACAGAAAATGTATGATCATGTATGAGATTTACAGGTACACAGAGAGTAAAGCAGGCTTGCTACGGGTTCTGGCGGCCTTAAGCCGACCTGAATCCTAGCGCCGGTGACGGTCCATTTTGGGGTCGTTACAGATTGGTATCAGAGCCCTAGGTTCACATGATCGGACCTATAGAGAGAGTGTCGGGCTCATAGAGGTTACAGTTGGTCAAGCACAATAGGAGATCACGTCCACTAGGATAGGATATTGAGTCCTGTCTTTTTGATGTTATGAAATGCCATGATATGCATGTGCATTATTGAGATATATGAGTTAATTATATGTTGATATGCTATGTTATGTGTTGTTTTCCAGAGTTAAAATGCGAGGAACTCGTCGATCAGCTCGATTGACTGGAGTCCCACCAGATAGTGAGAGATTAGCTGCTCGTCCTCTTGCATTGCCGAGGGCAAGGTCACAAAGATCTAGCAGGGAAGGCATGTCAATAGACCCTAGAAGGTCTGTAGACGAGAGCAGAAGAGGGACAGTTAGAGGAGGTAGATCAGAGGAGGTGAGGGAGGCCATGGAGACTGACCCGTCTATGGATGAAGGTATGGGAGAATCCCAGGGAGGCGTTCAGGCCTCAGGTTTTGACTATCCGATGGAGGGTATGTCGGAGTACTCTCGTTTTGTCCCATATCCTACATATATGCCAGATCCTCACTATTACCCACCACACCCCATGTATCCACCCTCCCCTACCCATCCAAATGCAGCACACCCAGAACTAAATGAACCAGTACCCCCACCACCACAAACAGAACCAGTAGCCCCTGTTGTCCAAACACCTCCACCTAGTTCATCTGGAAGTAAGGTGAAAATGACTGAGTACCTGAAATTGGATGCTCCCAAGTTCAATACAGGAGATGATCCATTTGAGTACCTGAGAACTGTGAAGATGATCACTGATGAGTTAGGTGCAGATGATAGCAGAGCCATTGAGATGGCGGGGTTTACACTAAAGTGTAAGAAGGCTCAGGAATGGTTCAAGAATTATGTGGAGCCCAGGATGAACAGTATGTCGTGGGGAGAGTTCGCCAATGAGTTTGCAGGGTGGGCTTTTCCTGATAGTTCCAGGGAGATGAAGGTAATAGAGTTTGAACAGCTGAGACAAACAGATGAAATGAGTGTTGACGAGTTTACAGATAAGTTCCTGGATTTGCTTCAGTACGTGGGTCAGGCCTATGATACTGATCAGAAGAAAGCAAGGAGATATACCATAAGACTTCATCCCAGGTATTCTTCCTTGATTCTTCCAGCAGAAAAGGAGAGTTTCCACTCTATAGTGGACGCAGCCAGGAAAATGGAAGCAAGTGCCAATATTCAGAGACAGTCAAAGGCACAGGCTTCGGGTTCTAAGGCCCCCAGTTCAGGAACTTCAGGCAACAAGAGATGGGATAGAGTGAAAGGATTAAAGAATAAGTTCTGGAGTAAAGCCAAGTCTAGTCTGGGAATGGGTAGTGGTTCTAGTTCTGGCACAGCTAGTCCAGTGTGCAGAAGATGTGGGAGACCCCACAGGGGAGCCTGTCAGTTGGGATCTTCAGCCTGTTTTAGATGTGGACAGGAAGGGCATTTTGCTCGGGATTGTCCTCAGGTGACTTTTGTGGCACCATCCCAGCAGATGAGTTCAGGCAGTGTTGTACAGCCAGTAGGGCAGCTTGCAGCTCCAGCCATGCCTCAGGGTAGTGGCAGAGGTAGAGGGAGAGGGGCAGCCTCTACTTCAGCAGCAGGTTCCCGAGGTGGAAATCTGGTAGCCCCGCACGGATTTTCACAGTGATACAGGAAGAGGCTAACACATCGAACACTGTGGTGTCAGGTAATCTCATCATTGGGTGTTCAGATGTGTATGTTTTGATGGACCTCGGTGCTTCTCATTCCTTTATTGCTTCGAGAGCCATAGAGAGATTGGGTTTGATCAGTTCTGAGTTAGAGTATCCTCTCTGGGTCAGTGGACCCAAGTGCGACCCATCAGTGACAGTGTCAGTCTGTCGTTTCAGTCCAGTGTTTATAGAGGGTAGATGCCTTCCAGCTGACCTTGTGGTTCTAGATTTGACAGATTTTGACGTCATTCTAGGGATGGATTGGCTATCTACATATGGTGCTACCTTGGACTGTAGAGACAAGGTAGTTAGTCTCAGAGACCAGGATGGGTCAAAGTGTGTCTTCAGAGGAGATAGGAGAGGTACACCCAGAGGTCTGATTTCAGCCCTTCAGGCTCGTCGTTTGCTTAGGAGGGGTTGTCAGGGGTTTCTAGCTCATGTGAGGGAGCTAGATAGTCAGGTTAGGGAACCAGCTTCAGTACCAATAGTCCGAGAGTTTCCAGATGTGTTCCCAGATGACTTACCAGGACTACCATCTGATAGGGAGATAGAGTTTGAAATTGAATTACTGCCTGGTACCAGACCTATCTCTATTCCTCCCTACAGGATGGCACCAGCAGAGTTAAAGGAGTTGAAAGAACAGTTACAGGACTTGGTAGATAAGGGTTTCATCCGCCCTAGTACCTCAGCTTGGGGTGCTCCAGTGCTTTTTGTTAGAAAGAAGGATGGATCCCTCAGACTTTGTATCGACTACAGACAGTTGAACAAGGTTACTACCAAGAATAGGTACCCTTTACCTAGGATTGATGATCTATTCGACCAGCTAGCTGGAGCAGGTTGTTTTTCTAAAATAGATCTGAGATCCGGGTATCATCAGTTAAGAGTCAGAGAGGAAGATGTGCCTAAGACAGTTTTCAGGACCAGATATGGGCATTATGAGTTCTTAGTGATGCCGTTCGGGTTGACTAACGCCCCTGCAGCATTCATGGATCTCATGAACAGAGTTTTCAGCGAGTATCTGGATCACTTTGTTATTATCTTTATCGACGACATCTTAGTGTATTCCAGAGATGCAGAGGAGCATGCCCAGCATCTGAGGATAGTTCTGCAGACACTGAGAGAGCATGGTTTATATGCCAAGTTCTCTAAGTGTGAGTTTTGGTTGAGGAGCATTTCCTTCTTGGGACATGTAGTATCAGCAGATGGGATAGAGGTAGACCCCAAGAAGATAGAGGCTGTAGCTAACTGGCCCAGACCCACTACAGTGACTGAGATTAAAAGCTTTCTGGGACTGGCAGGTTACTACAGGAGGTTCGTTCAGGACTTCTCGAAGATAGCTGCTCCTATGACCAAACTGACTCAGAAGAATCAGAAGTTTGTCTGGTCAAACCAGTGCGAAGAGAGCTTTGAGGAGCTCAAGAGGAGATTGACATCAGCACCAGTGTTAGCTCTACCTGTTAGTAACGAGGATTTCACAGTGTTCTGTGATGCATCTCGAGTGGGATTGGGTTGTGTTTTGATGCAGAGTGATAGGGTGATTGCTTATGCTTCTAGACAGTTAAAGAAGCACGAGTTGAATTACCCCACCCATGACCTAGAGATGGCAGCAGTTATCTTTGCACTCAAGATGTGGCGGCATTACCTCTATGGGGTTAAATGCGAGATCTTTACTGATCACAAGAGTCTACAGTACATCTTGAGCCAGAGAGAGCTGAATTTGAGGCAGAGAAGATGGGTAGAATTGCTCAGTGATTATGATTGTAAGATCCAGTATCATCCGGGTAAGGCGAATGTTGTGGCAGACGCCCTAAGCCGGAAGTCACTAGGCAGTTTATCCCATATAGCAGCAGAGCGGAGACCAGTAGTGATAGAGCTTTATAAGCTCATTGAGGAGGGGTTACAGCTAGAGTTGTCTGGTACAGGTGCGTTGATAGCACAAATGAGAGTGACACCAGTGTTTCTGGAGCAGATAGCTCAAAGACAGCATGGGGACCCTGAATTGATGAAAATTGCCAGGACTGTTCAGTCAGGCAATAGTGCAGAGTTCAGATTTGATAGCAAAGGGATCCTTCGCTATGGGAGTCGACTTTGTGTACCAGATGTTAGTAGTCTGAAGGAAGACATTATGAGGGAAGCTCATAATGCGAGATATAGTGTTCACCCGGGAGCCACCAAGATGTATCAGAATCTGAAGAAGGTGTATTGGTGGCTAGCCATGAAGAAAGAAGTGGCGCAGTTCGTGACAGCTTGTGAGGTTTGTCAGAGGGTGAAACTCGAACATCAGAAGCCGGCTGGAATGCTTAACCCACTGCCGATTCCAGAATGGAAATGGGAGAACATAGCTATGGATTTTGTAGTAGGCTTACCGGCAACGTCCAACAGGATAGACTCTATATGGGTGATTGTGGACAGACTCACGAAATCTGCTCATTTCATTCCAGTTAGGAGTAACTATTCTGTGGATAAGTTGGCACAGGTTTATCTGGATGAGATAGTGAGATTACATGGAGTCCCAGTGTCTATAGTTTCAGACAGAGGACCTCAGTTCACCTCCAGATTTTGGCGAAGTCTGCAGAGTGCAATGGGCACGAGATTAGATTTTAGTACTGCTTTCCACCCACAGACTGATGGGCAGTCAGAGAGGACCATCCAGACCATAGAGGATATGCTCCGAATGTGTGTGTTAGACTTTGGCGGTTCTTGGAGGCAGCATCTACCTCTGGTGGAGTTTGCCTACAATAACAGTCATCATGCTAGCATTGGGATGGCTCCTTATGAAGCATTATATGGGAGGAAATGCAAATCACCTGTTTGCTGGGAAGAGGTAGGAGAGAAGGCTCTTGCAGGGCCAGAGTTAGTAGAGAATACCAGTAGAACAGTGCCCGTGATCAGAGAGAGGATCAGAACAGCGCAGAGTAGACAGAAAAGCTATGCAGACATTCGCAGGAAACTGTTAGAGTTTCAGGAGGGAGATTGGGTATTGCTAAAAGTGTCTCCAATGAAAGGAGTGGTTCGTTTTGGAAAGAAAGGTAAGTTAGCTCCACGGTACATTGGACCCTTTGAGATTTTGCAGAGGATCGGAAATGTATCGTATAAGCTGGATTTACCTACTTCTATGGAGAGGATTCACCCGGTATTTCATGTTTCTATGCTACGGAAATTTGTGTTAGATCCGGGTCAAGTTATTAGTGAGCCTGATGTGGAGATTCTAGGAGATCTCACTTATATAGAGCAGCCAGTGCGGATTCTGGACACACAGATCAGACAACTAAGGAACAAGGAGATTCCGATGGTGAAAGTTTTATGGAATCACCATAATCTGGAAGAGTGCACCTGGAAGACGCGGGAGTCTATGCTCCAGCAGTAACCATATATGTTTTAAGGTTAGTTTCGTCCTTTTTATGTGTTATTGTTTGTTTTGGGAACATCCGAGGACGAATGTTCTTAAGGGGGGGAGAATGTAATACCCGGCTAGAGTCCGGCATCGGAATACCTGTCGTCCGGTGGAATCCGGGATGTCGGGATTCTCTAGAAGGGTAAGATTTATGTTTTTCTTAAGTAATATGGAATGTTTTAATGTTTTAAAGTGAAAATGCAATAAGTTTTTGAAAGAAAAGAACCAAGGCAGAAAAGCCAGGTTCGGCCGCCGAAGGTGAGGTTCGGCCGCCGAACATGCATGGCTTTCGGTTTCACGTATGGCCACCGAAGGTGGTCTGGCCAGCCACCTATAAAACGGCCCTCAGTCGGTTGAAAGGATAAGCTTCGCCGTTTCTTTCACTTTCTGAGGTGAGACCCTGTCCTTTTTTAGCATTCTTTCATGTTTTCATCCAATCTTGCAAAGATTTGATTGAGTTTTATGGTATTTTGAAGGTTTTAAGCTAAAAACACAAAGTTGTGAAGTTTGGAGAGTTACTTCAAAACTCCACGTTAGGATCATTCATCTACTTGATTTCAAGAGGTAAGTGAAGATTCTGAACTTGTTTTTATGATTTATAATGGTTTTATGGGGTTTATGGAGAGAGTTGCATGAATAGGTTAAAAAGAGAGTGTTTGATGATTTTGTGAGAAGAGCTTGTTTTTGTATTATGTGTTTTGTGTTGTTGGGGTTTTTAGGTAGTTTTTTACCCCTTTGAGCATATACTTAGGTGTATGCAAGTTGAGGAAGTGAGGTGTTTGAGTTTGGAGGAGCTTTGTGCATTTGGCGAGAGGCAGGGCAAGTTTCTGCCCTGCTGATGAACTCAGGTTCGGCAGCCGAAGGAACATTCGGCCGCCGAACCCCTGAGGAGGTGAGAGGAGGTGATTTCGGCTGCCTAAGCTTGCCCCCGAGCTTTTGGACTTTCGGCTCTGGAGGGGAGTTCGGCCGCCGAAGGTGCCACCGAAGGTTAGAGACTTTCGTCTCTGGAGTGCCTTTCAGCCCCCGAAACTAGCCCCCGAAAGGGTTCGGCTGCCAAAAGTTAAGATTCGGCCGCCGAAGGTGCATGAGTTTCGGCTCTGGAGAGGACTTTCGGCCGCCGAACCTGCTGCCCAAAGTGTTCTGTCCAGCCTTCCTTTGCATGCTTTGCATGGATGTTTGAGTGAGTTTAAGGGGATTCTTGGGGAGTTAATAGAGTTATTCTTAAGCTAGTTTGGTCCCTCATTTGAGTCCATCTGTGTAGGCACAGACCAGAGGAACCAGAGAGAGCAGCAGTGAGTACTGCTCCAGAGTTTTCAGAGCCTGCAGAGTCAGTCAGTCCAGATAGCCAGAGGTGAGTGGAACTAAACTTAAATCTTTTAATTGAGCAATGGAATGTTTTTGGCATATCTCATGCATCATGATTATGCAATAGGTTGATTACATTAGAATCCACGAATATGTTGCATTGCATAGTTAATTGTTGATGTGGGTGAATGCTGAATGATCCAATAGTCTCTGAGTTAAGACCAGGAGCCTTTGACTACGCCCTGGCAGGTATAGTAAAGACCAGGAGCCTTTGACTACGCCCTGGCAATGGTAAGTACAGGTATTATATACACGTATACATATATGACAGGAAGACCAGGTGCTCGATTCTACGCCCTGGCACGGCAGTGTTACTGAGACTATGTGGTGACAGGTTTACCCTTGATGTGGATTGTCTGTGTTATGATGCATTCCATATGATCACGTTTTTAACGGTATGTTTTACTGTTCTACTCACTAGGCTATAGAGCTCATCCCACTCCCTTAACCCCAGTCTTGCAGGTTCAGTGTACAGTGTACAGAGGGGGATCCAGAAGAGTACAAAAAGAGAAAAGAGATATGTAATAGCTTAGAGTGGACATGTAATATTAAAGAGATGTACTAGTTGTGTATTCAGTTACAGTTGTGCTTGACTTAGTGGTTTGTGTTGTAAATCTTGTGTTATGTACATGATCTAGTATGTATATGCTTTACAAAGTATGTGAAAAACCAGGCTTAATAGGTATGAGATAAACCATCTAGAGCAAGCTCTAGTCAGGGGTACAGAGTACAGAGTACAGAGTACAGAGATAGTGCATGCACTGGTTAAGCCATGGTTCAGAAAAGAGTTTTTATTTTCACAGAAAATGTATGATCATGTATGAGATTTACAGGTACACAGAGAGTAAAGCAGGCTTGCTATGGGTTCTGGCGGCCTTAAGCCGACCTGAATCCTAGCGCCGGTGACGGTCCATTTTGGGGTCGTTACACTTATGTAAAGCATCAACATCAAACTGTCAAAGACGACCTAGCAAAATTCTACAGTAATCCATATCCATAACATCACAATTAACAGATTCAGTGTAAGATTTACCGATAGAAATAGGCACGCTGCAGATTCTATTGACTTCAATTGTCGGACCTTCCTTAATCCACCCAACTTTGTATGTCGAAGGGTGAGGCTGTATTGACAACTGCAGTGTTTTCACTAATTGCTTAGCTATCAAATTTTCACAATTGCAACTATCTACAATTAGCCTGCAAATCGCTTCTCCCACTCGACACTTCGCCTGAAAAATCTTCCTCCTTTGTTTTTCGTCCTCCTATTTTGTCGAGTATAGAATTTTCTTCACCACATAGGTAACCTCCCCATCTTTAGAACCAACAATAGACCCATCATCTTCATCCTCTTCCTCCTCAGATTCAACCACGTCCTCAACCACATTAACCTGTTGACTATCATTATTAACTCCTTTGCGTTCTGGATAATTATTCAATCGATGTCGAGGTTGCCTACAGTGATAACATATGTCCCGGATTGGTTTCTGATAAGAATTAGTTTTGCCTCCTTTGTCTGCTGTATTGATGACTGCCTTTCCCTTACTGTCTCTCCTTTCTTCCACAGTATTCTGATGATTGCTAGAATTTTCAACCCTAGAAGGTTGTCCGTTATAATTACCTCTATACTACTGAGTTCCTATCGAATTAGAATTTTTGTAATTAAAATTCCGATTAGACTGATGTCAAAGCTGCCATGCAACACGTTCTTTTACTCTTTTTGCCATCTCAATGGCATCTGCTAAAATGAAAATCGCAGCTACTCCCATTATATAGAAAATTTCGTGTTTCAGTCTCCTCTGATAATGAGCAAGCTGCTGGACTTCGTTCTCATAGTTATCACACCTTGCCTGCAACCTCAAAAACTCTTCCGTATATTCATCCACCCTTCGACTCCCTTGAATACAGTCATGATATCGATTATACAAAACCTGGGTGTGATCATTAGGCAAGAACCGCTATTCTATCATCTATGGATGTTGTTTCATCAATAACCAGTTTTGTATAAATTCAAACCTCCTGCAATAGCATTCGTTTTGAACATAATTCCACCATGTTACTGCACCACCCTTTAATTTATAAGCCACAATCAGAACCTTTCGATCCTCCTCCACGTTCATAACTTCAAAAAACCAATCAACCTCTGCTAATCAATCAAGGATAGATTCTACATCCAACGAACTAGAAAAGTTTTGAATGTCTATCTTTATCTTATAACCTTTGTGATAATCCTGTTAGGGATTTGCGACCACAGGATTTGGAACTGGCTGTGGGCGTTTGACTACGATGAGTTGGTTGTTATCCCGTTGTAGGGCTAGCTATCCAATCATCTCCCTCAATTCTATTAAGGATGCCTTAATTTTAGCGAGTCGTGCCTCTTGGTTGTCGGTCATGGATGAAATTCGCTCTGATACCAATTGAAATAGGACTGTTTAGGCTCTGTCAGGAGTTTTAACCAATAATATTTAGTTAAGATGAAATTCAGAAAACGAAAGATTAGAAGCTGAAATTTCTTATTGAATTCTCGAAAATTGAAATGTGTCTCAAACAGCTAAGAAAATGACTATTTATAATAATAAAAACCCTAATGTGGAAAATTATGAAAAAATCTAAAAAATAATTAAAATGTGAAATTGACCTCCTAAATGATTGAAATTGAGCCTGACCTTTGCGACATGCCTATGACCCTTGTCACACTTTTCAAAATCATCAGTCTCGAAATTTCCTTTCTAGAAAGTTATTGTGGGCCTTCAACGAATGTCGGCAATAAAAATTAAGTCTGGTCTAAGTCTTTTATAAAATTTAAGGCTAATTACTCCACATTAGAGAAAGAATAAGAGAAAAGGAAATTAAATATCACCAAAGAATTTGATCCAACGATTAATGGTAGGGAGGTAATTTATGGGGATAGCAAATTGAATGGCCACTGTTATAAGATTTTAGAAGTATTATTTCTTTTAAATTGTTTATCAGAAAAGATTTTTTTTAACGATTCTAATTAAAAAAACTTCAAAATTTAAAAACTGAAAAAGAATTTTAAACAAAATTTGATTAAAAATTAGATTTCTATTAAAGGTTTTCATTCATAATTCGTATGGTTGTGTATAAAATTACATTTGCATTTTGATTTTTTAGCTGTTTTGATTTGTAATAATTGACTTACAGAATGAATATAAATAGACGAAATATAGTTATTAAGCATAACATAATTTTTGAATAACAATTTGAGATAATAATGAAATTAATTATTAGTAATAAGGGTACAAATAAATTAGTTAGCTATAATCAAGTCCAAATTAAAGTTGAAATTTTCTTTTTAAATGAAGAGTATTATTCAAATTAAACTAACTAAAATTTCTTTTCATTAACATACAACCTTACATCCATTACTAACTTAAATATAGGAGGTTTTGCCCACCAAACCACCTAAATTCTAATTATTTTGTATATCTGGACGCGATAAAAGAGAAGGTGCAACATCAGTTATATTATGTTTTTCTTTTTTTATAAGTAATGTTTCAATTTTTTTTTCAGTGTTTTGGGAAAATATATATATTAGTGCCCTCTATAAAAATAAAAAAAAAAGACATAAGAATTATGCTTGCCAATAAGTATATATAATTTTTGCATTAAAACCTGCATCAATATACATTTCGGCAAAAATAAATGTCATCCTCCAAAGTAAATGTTAATTAATGATAAATTACAATGGAGGTGGAAGCAACCATTTTGAACCCTGAATATAGCCGAGAGAGATGAAGCGTTTCGCTTCTCTATCCGTTAGCTGCTTGGTGAACTTAACACGTCGTTTGGGAGCTGCTCCAGGTCCTGAATTCTTGTATTCCCCGAAGAAAACCGTGCTGCATTTTCAAACAATTCATCTTAATTAATTCATTACTAATCTTATTTCTTTCAGGATTAAATTTAAAAGGCGGTCAATTCTTACCTAAATTAAATCCGCATGGACCCATAGTGTAAATACGTGGGATTTCATATGGATTCCATCATATATTTACAAAATGGGTCCATGCGGATCTAGTCTAGGTAAGTATTTTCCTTAAGACAACTTAATGTACCTATCTCTCTCAGGTATATTATTATTTGACCATCCAAGAGGATTGACAACGGCACCCATTTTAGTATAAGAGAATACCACTTCAGGCATCGTCTTCCATGCTCGTCCCAGATATGTGCCAGACCCTTTTCCAGTTATTTTGCATTGTACAAAAGAGTAACCATAATCTTCTGATTTTTTGGTTTTTGCCTGTGCTGTGATGAATGCACCCTTATTATCTATAACGTGTATCTCTGTTTCCTACATTTAAAAACAGGTATAAAAGTGAAATTTTTATTATATACATAAAGATTTTTTTAAATGTTGATTTTATATGTATATATATTACCAGATAAAGGGACTTCCCACTTCCAAAAATGAAATCAACAGTGCCTTCAATGTAACAATTCTTAAAGAAATGGCGGCCTCTTTCATCCAACAATGTATCTTGAAATCCAAGCATTCTACAGTTATAAAAAGTGGCCTTGTCTCCACTAATTCTTAATGCAACTGCCTGAGCTCCTGGCTTCTTTGAATTAGGTCCTGGTGCAGTATTCTAGACCCAAAAGAAAAAAAAAAAGAATTATAAGAACAAAAACCATTAAACTAAATAATATGATAATTAAAACAGACATGTATGTGTATGTCTAAATACCTTAAAAATAATATAAGTAGCCATGAAATAATCAGACAACACCATTACAGAGGCACTATCAACAGTTCCATACTCCAAGGCTGTGCCACCAAATGCTAAAGTGGGCATAGCATTAGGAGCTCCAAGGAATGTAATAAAAGGTTTATTCATATCAATAGTGATTTTCTCGGTGTAAACTCCAGGTCCAATTTTCATAATCACACGTTGTTTATTTCCTGATGGAATACTTTTAATCGCATCAGTAAGAGTCCTGAAATCTCCTTTTCCATCTTTTGAGATCTTAATTATTTTGGGTTTACCCTCAGCAGCTACAAGGGCTGGATCTAAGGTACCTTTACGACTTGCCAAGGGCTTAACGTTAGTTTGGAACCAATTACGTACTTTAGCATCATCAGCCGGAATGGGTGTTGTATCATCAGAGCTAACAGTGGGAGCAACAATAAGAATGATGATAAGAACACATTGAGCACTAACAAAGTGTTCTTTAGTCATCTTGTTGTTACTTCCTCCCGTTAATTTATATATTCAAGGTTCTCTAAATGGTTGCTTGCTTCTCCTTTGCAGTAGGATTCTAATTTATAGAACTATAGCCCTAATCTATAGAGAAACAATCTAAAAAAAATGTGGGATTCAAAGGATTCCTCACTTATGCAACTAAATATAGGAAAAAAATTGAAAGGTGTCCTCATCTTTGCCTTAAATTAGCAAAATCTATCTTATTCCTTTTTTTTTCCTGTTTATGAGTTGTGAAGAGTCCATTCAACCAAATTTGTAGGATCCGTTCCCTTAACATGAAGCAGATCAATAAAAAAAATTAACGTCTATTTTCTCATGTCATTAGACATTATCTCTTCGTTGACTAGATGAAGAGATAACCATAAGCCTAATGCCTCTATAACAATTAAGAGAACCAAATGGTGCTAAGATAAAAATTGAGACAGAAAAAATTCAATATTCTTGAATTTTTTGAAAAAAAAATAATTCATAATTCTAATAATAATAATAATAGTTGTTAAGAATCAAACAATCAAGTAATTCAAAAAATAAGCAGGAAAAGAAATCAACACAGCTTTAACATGATTCACTAATTTGGCAACATCCACGGTGGCTAAGGTTTTCTCATTTCTCTGTGAGTTCTCAAAACAAAATACACCAGAAGAATATTATATAATTATATCCCTAGAGAAAATACAAAAATATATCAAACTCCCAACTGCAAAAGCATAAGGTACTTTTGCCATGTGATCATGCTCTATAGCTGTTTTGGGTGATTGCTCCTTTGACAATTTGAGATGGTTAGTCAAAGGTATGCTCCTGAGCTTAGCATCATCAATTCTGAACCTGGACAACACCTTCTCAATGTATTGCTCCTAGGAAAAATTTAGAATTCCAGCAAACCTATCCCGGAAAATCCTCATCCATAGAATCTACTTTACTGCACCCAAATCTTTCATCTCAAACTCTAATGATAGTCTCCCCTTAAGATTATTGATCTCCTCCACACTTGACCTGCAATCAATATATCATCCACATATAAGAGTAACATAACAAAGAAGTTAGTAAACTTCTTGATATAATAACACTGATTCTTTTCACTCCTATGAAATATGTTCTTATACCACTGTCTTGGAGCCTGCTTCTACCCATACAAACTCCTCTTGAACTTGCACAACATGTGTTTCTTACCAGGAACCTCATATCCCTATGGTTGCTACATGTAGATCTCTTCCTATAGATCTCCATGTAGAAATGTTGTTTTTACATTCATTTGCTCAAGGTGCAAGTTCTCTACTGCAACAATACTCAACAAAATTCTGATTGTGGTTAGCTTCACAACAAGAGAGAATATTCCAATGTAATCAATACATTTTCTTTGTGAATACCCCTTAACCACCAATCGAGCCTTGAACCTAATTTTACTATCAGCTTCATTCTTAATCCTGTAAACCCACTTGTTCAACAAATCTTTCTTCCCTGCAGACAACTCAGTTAATTTCCAAGTCTCATTCTTCTCAAGTGACCATATCTCATCATCCATGACTTGCTCCTACTTGATTGATTCCTTCATCTGCAAAGCCTTATCAAAGGATTCTAGTTCCCCTCCATCAGTCAATAGCAAATAATACAAGGAAGGTGAATACTTTTCTAGTGACGTGGTAGCACTAGTAGATCTCCTCAACACTGGTGCAGGTGTGACTGCTATTGTTCTGGTTCTGCAATAGTGTTTTCTAGATTCTCATGTGGTCTTACAGTAACATCACTAGGTGAAATTTTTTGCAACTCAACCTCAGCTCCCACTTCTTCTGCATCTTCAGATTGCACCCCAGACTTACCCTTATACAATACATTCTCATCAAATATCACATCACAGTGTCTCAAGATCTTCCCGTTCTTGTCATCCTAAAATCTATACCCAAACTGATCTGAACCATACCCAATAAAGTAACACTTCAAAGCCTTTGCATCAAGCTTGTATCTCTTTTATGGATCAATGTGAACATAGGTAGCACACCCAAAAGTCCACAAGTGAGTAAACTTGATCTCCTTACCCGATCAAACTTCTTCTTGAATCTTGAAATCCAAAGGAACTGAAGGTCCCCTATTTATAAAATATGTTATTGTGCTCACTGCATCTGCCCAAAACATTTTTGGCAGCCCAACATGTAGCCTCATGCTTCTTGGTCGCTCATTCAACATTCTGTTCATCCTTTTTGCAATTCCATTCTGTCTTGTCTTGCCAGGAATTGACCTGGTGCACCTGATTCCCTCATCAGCACAGAACTTTTTGAATTTTATAGAATCATACTCTCCTCCATTATTAGACCTTAGGCATTTGATATTCAACCTAGTCTGATTTCAACTTTAGCTTTCCATCTCTTAAAGTGGCAAACACTTTTGATTTTTGTTTCAGAAAGTAAACCCATACCTTCCTACTAAAGTCATCAATGACGGTAACATAGTATTTGGAACCTTCAAGAGAGGAAACTGGAGATGGACCCCACACATCTATATGTACTAGTTCTAACCGTTTTGCCTTTAGTTCTTTGGTAGCCTTTGTGAAACTGACTCGTTTCTGCTTCGCCAGAACATAACTCTCACATAGACCTATATCAACATATTTCAACCCTTGCAGATATCCTTATGAAGTTAGCATCTTCATCCTTTTCTCATTAATGTGTCCAAGCCAGTTGTGTGACTCGCGGTTGTCGAAGCCGTTCAAAAATAACCTTTCTGGTTATCAACAATTTTACAACTGTAGATAGTGGTGAAACGATCGAATCCATAGGGAATTGAGAACTTATCTATTTTTCTTATCAAATCAAGAGAATTAATTGAAACAAAAATAAACTGAAACAGAAGTAAACTGAAAGAAAAATAAATGGAAAGCAAAATAAACTGAAAGTGAAACAAACTGAAAGCAAAATAAACTGAAAGCGAAACAAATCGAAAGTGAAATAAACTGAAACCAACTAAACTGAAAGTAAAATGGGGGGGGTTTGAGATTGGTTTAATTGATCTAATATTGAAAGCAATAAAAGAAAATAAATAATTAAAATAAAAGAAATCAATAATAAGAAAGGACTAGTTGAAGAGTTGGATCCACTTCAGTTGTTTGGATTGATCATTGAAACTTATGTTCTTTTAATTAATTCAATAGATTAGTTATGGAGATGGAAGACGCTTCTCACCACCATGTCTCTCCTTAAGATTAAACCAATTAGGGAACATCCTCTAATTAATTATTAATTAACAAATTGCCAAAGAACGTCCTTAGGCCTTAGGCATCAAAACAATTGTTAATTGCATGAAGAAATAGAGAGATCCAATCCTAGCTACCCAAAAGCATGGAGATGTTGCTAGATCATACAATTTCCTTAGTTTTTACACCAAGTGTTCTTGTGTTTGAACAATCCAAGCAATTACGAACTTAAAATTATCCAAACTAACAATATATTACCTTGCAATCAAGAATTAATTGGCCACATTGATCAAAATAACAAAGCAATAATGGAATCAAGCATGAAATTGCACAAATATTGAATAACCAGAAGATAAACAACTTATGTTCAGATCTCACAATCCATAAAACAACCAAATTTTCAACCAATCTTCAACTAGATAAAAAGGTTTCAGCTACTCATGGTTGAAACAAAAAAAGAAAATAAAAGAAAGGAAGAAGAAGAGATGGTGTCACTTGCAATCCTGTAGGTGTGTCCAAGGCGGTCTTAAAAAAATATGGAGAGGCTCCTTATGTAATACCCGACTAGAGTCCGGCATCAGAATTCCTATAGTCCGGTGGAATCTCGGGTGTCGGAATTCTCTAGAAGGGTAATACATATGTTTTAAAGTGTTTTAAGATGATTTTAATGTTTTAAGAGTTAAAAGGGATGAGTTTTTGAATGAAAAGCAACAAGGGAGAAAATAGCAAGTTCGGCCGCCGAAGGTCACTTTCGGCCGCCGAACCTTGCATGGTTTAGGGAGCACGTTCGGCTGCCGAAGGTGGTCTGATCAGCCACCTATAAGAGGGCCACAGGTCGGTGAGAGGGAGTATTTTCTACTCCACCAGCAACCAAAGGTGAGTCCCAATCCTCTCCAAGTTGACTTTCATGATTTTGGTGTTTTTCATCAAATCTTCCAAGGTTTTAAAGGTTTTTGGGATGTTTTGAAGGTTTTTAGCAAAAAGTGAAAAGTTTGGAAGCTTGAAGCTTTGGAAGTGGATTTCTCCATAACTCCACGTTAGGATCCTTCAATCTTGAGTTCTTCAAGAGGTAAGTGAAGATCCTAAGCTTCTAGTATGATTTTTAAAGGTTTTAAGAAGTTTGTATGGGTAGTATGCATGTTTAGGTTTTTGGGAGGTTTTTGATGATCTTTGAGTTGAAGCATGTTTATGTGTTGTTTGATGAGTTTGTTTGGGGTTTTAGGATAGTTTTGGACCCCTTTGTGCATATATATATGTATATGCTAGTTGGGAGTAGTTGATATGCATGTTAGGCAAGTTTGGGGCAAAGGTTGCATGAAGCAGAGCAAATCTCTGCCCTTCTGGCCAAGCCAGGTTCGGCCGCCGAAGGAAGGTTCGGCCGCCGAACCCCTTGTGGAGGCAGTTTCGGCTGCCAAAGCTTGCTTCCGAAAAATTGGACTTTCGTCTCTGGAGGCAAGGTTCGGCCGCCGAAAGTACCGCCGAAAGTCAAGTTTCGTCTCTGGACGAGACATTCGGCTGCCAAAGGTGCCCCCGAAGGTTAGAAAGAGGACTTTCGGCCGCCAAAGGTAGAGGATTCGGCTGCCGAAAGTGCATGAGTTTCGTCTCTGGACAGGACCTTCGGCCGCCTAACCTGCCGCCGAAAGTGCCCTGTCCAGCCTTCCTTTGCATGCTATATGTGTTTGTTTTAGGATCTTTTAGAGGGCTTTTGGGGGAGTTTATAGAAATGTTCTAGAGTTGGTTGTGGTCCCTCATATGTGTCCATCTGTGTAGGAACAGATCAGAGGAACCAGAGTGGTCAGCAGTGAGTACTGCCACAGAACCTGTAGAGTTTATACAGAGTCAGCCAGAGGTGAGTGGAACTAAACTTAACTATTTTAATATGAGTAAATGAATATTTTTTTTTATCATGTATCATGCATCATGAATATGTTATAGGTTGAGTGCATTAGAATTCACGAAGATGTTGCATTGCATTATTCTATGTTGATGAACAATCCGTGAGAGGAAGGACGTTTACGTGAACTCTCTGGGGAAGGACGTTTACGTGAACCCATACGGATAAAGGTAACAGACGATGAATTACTTGTGTTATGATGCATATCCATGAGAGCATTTTTATCACCTGTTTTATAGTTCTGCTCACTGGGCTAGTATAGCTCATCCCTCTCCCTTAACCCCAGTTTTGCAGGTTCAGAGTCCAAGAGAAGGGTGTCAGCAGGGTACAGAGAAAGAGAAGAGTTATGTAATAGTTAGTTGGACATGTATTGTAAAAGAGATAGTTTATGATGTATAGAATTGTGCTTGACTATTATAGAATGTTGTCACACTTTGTGTACATGATCTTTTATGCAAATGATTTTATTATGTATGAATGAAAAACCAGGCTTAACATAATATGAGATTGACCCGCCTTGAGTATTGATGAGAACTCTGGCTGGGATTATGGCATAGAGATGATGCATGCACAGGTTAAGCCTTGGAAAAGGACAAGCTTTAAATTTTTACAGAAAATGTATGATCATGTACAAGTTTTCACAGGTACACAGAGGGTATGTCAGGCTTACTACGGGTCTAGGCGGCCTTAAGCCGATCTGGATCCTAGTGCCGGTAGCAGTTCGGTTTCTGGGCTGTTACACCTTATGTGTCTTTTTATAGTTGAAAGTGCTGCCCAAGAGGTACTTGCTGCCCAAGTTGTGTCTGAAAAGGAAAGAATCGCATTGCAAGGGCTTCAGAAGGAAGGAGGCGAACGGATGCTCTTTAGAGGGAAGGTAGGCGCGCGGTCATTGAATGCAGAAGGGAAAGTGAATCTGTCTAGTCTTTCCTTTTTAAGTGGAGCCTTTGTTTGAATTTTGAATGCTGAACGCGGACGAGGCAAGTGCGTCTTCATGAAATCTTGATGCCTAAATAGGAAGATATGACTGCTGCAGTGTGTGCACATCTTTGAACAAGGAAAGAAAGATCTGCGATTTGAATTTCAAATTATCTTCTGACTGAGCTTTCCTTATTTGATTTTGCTTCTGCACTTTTCTTGTTTAAAAACTTTCCTTTTCTGAAAAGTTTCCTTATTTGAAAACTTTCCTTTTTTGGCACTTTCCATATTTGGTACTTTTTGGCAATTTTAAGAGCATTTTCTCCAGATTGTCCCTTTACACCTAATATCTGCAAAACATGATTAAAACCACAAAATTAGGTAGAAAAGATGTAAATAAACATCAAGAACATAATGATAAAATGGACTAAAATATGCTCTATCAAATACCCCCACACCTAGCCTTTTGCTTGTCCTCAAGCAAATAAACATTGTCAAACAAGCTTTCTTTGCTACTTGATCCTTATTTCCACTTAAGCTCTTACTCTAGATACCTATTTTGAGTCATTGCAGTGAAGAATATATGTATGAAGATTACTCACCTTCTTTCCTTGTTTCCCTTTACTTACCATGGCTAGGATCTGTTTTACTCAAGAGAGAGATTACACATGCACATGTCTTGTTCAGTTAAGACTTTTTCTAGCTTTCAGAGTGATTTGCCCTTACCTTAAAGTACTATATTCAGCCTTTTGCACTTAAGTTTTGCTTGAAAAAGTCACCAACCATTTGACGTGAAGGTACATATTGGTGATACCCACCCCCAGTTACTCAGTTGGTCACCTGTTCAAGTCGCTACTAGCTCTGTTCATAGTCTTTCAACCATTGGAATAATTTTCAATTTGTGCGCATGAAAGTCTTAGCCATTGCCGAATTTCTTTAATCAATGCATTGGGCAAATCAACACCAATTGCTAAAACAAGTCATGTTAAGTTCATTCACACAACTTTCAATTCATTCCCTCTACTGATGTCATCAATATATTTTTCACCTTGGCAAACTCAAAGATTCAATTCAAAAGGCAATTCTCAAACATGAATATAACTCACTGCAATTGATTCAACATAAGTTTAAAGGATCATCACATCAATGGGTCATGGAAAGAAAGCTCATCCAACATAGTCTATCAGTTTGAGCAAAGCATATCAAAACTGAAACAAAACAAAATGATTGTGGCTAATTGTGTGTGTTATTGAAAGAAAAAATTAAATGAAAACTAAAAGGAAAAAAAATGCAAAAACTGTAATACCCGGCTAGACTCCGGTATCGAAATTCCTACCATCCGGTGGAATCTCGGATGTCGGAAACCTCTAGAAGGGTAAAAATCATGTTTTTATAAAATGTTTTAATGAATTTTATGATTTTTAAGTAAGAAGGAAATTGAGTTTTGAATAAAAATAACCATGGAGGAAGAACCAGGTTCGGCCGCTGAACCTCAAGTTATGCTGCCGAACGTGCATATGCTTCGGGAGTGCTTTAGGCCCCCGAAGGCATAAGTGAGGGAAGTCCAGGTTCGGCCGCCGAACCTTATGTTCGGCCGCCAAACATGGCATGCATGCGGAGGCACGTTAGGCCCCCGAAAGTGGCCTGGCCATCCACCTATAAAGGGGTCCCTTGTCTGAAATGGGTGAGCTTTTTCTCCCCATTTTCGGCCAAGGTGAGCTCTCCGTCGTCCCTTGTTGATTTTGAGCTTCTTCCTTCGAGTTTTCATGATTTCTTATGAGTTTTAACTTGGTTTTTGAAGATTTCAAGCCTAGATCGAAGTTGTGAAGCTTGGAGACCTCAAGAACCCATCTTCCCCAAATCTCCAAGTTAGGTCACGCTCTCTCTCGATCTTCAAAAGGTAAGAGTCGATCTTGAGCTCATTATATGTTTTAAGCGAGTTTCATGAAGATTTATGGGGTAGAAATGCATGTTAGGTTTTATTTGAGTTTATGGGTTCATGTTGATGTTTTGAGCAGTGTGGATTGTTTATGCATGTTTGATGTGCTTTGGTTGGGGTTTAGGTTAGTTTGAGACCCCTTTTTGCTTGTTGGCTTGAGTTTGCTTGTTGTAGAATAGGTAAAAGCATGATTGAATGGTTTGGGAGATTTTTGTGCATGTTTGAGGCTGAGTTCTGCCCTTTGAAAGAACTCAGGTTCGGCAGCCGAAGGGACTTTCGGCCGCGGAACCTGCCTGTGGAGGCCAGCTTTCGGCTGCCCCCGAAAGTGGACTTTCGGCTGCCCTCGAAAGTGGACTTTCGGCTCTGGAAGGGACTTTCGACCGCCAAAGGTGCCGCCGAACATGCATGAGTTTCGTCTCTGGAGGGAACCTTCGGCCGCCGAAGGTGCATGACTTTCGGCTCTAGAGGGACTTTCGGCCGCCGAACCTGCCACCGAAAGTGCCCTGTCCAGCCCTCCTTTGCATGGATTCTTGGATTGTTTTGATTTGTTTTAGGGGGGTTTTTGGAGAATATTTTAGAGTCATGTTTATGTATGTTTGGTCCCTCATTTGAGTCCACCTGTGTAGGTTCAGACTCGAGGAACCGAGGACCCCAGCAGTGAGTCAGCTGCTTTAGAGTCTTGTCAGAGCTAGCCTAAGGTGAGTGGAATAACTCTCTATATTTTAAAGCAAATAATGAAAGATGAAAGTTTTAGCATGATTCACGCATCATGAATGCCATGAGATATATTAGGGTGCTTGCATTAGAATTCACGAATCTGTTGCATTGCATATTATGTTGTTGATGTGGATGAATGTTGAATGATCCATTAGCCCTCATATGTTATGATATGATGATATGATATGGAAGTCCAGGCGTGCCTGCACTACGCCCCTGGCACTATGTAAGAGAAAGTCCGGGCGAGCCTGCACTACGCCCCCGGCATGATTGGATATGTATGATATGATATGGAAGTCCAGGCGTGCCTGCACTATGCCCCTGGCATAGTTAGACGGTATATAGAGGGCTAAATGGTGACAAGTTCATCCTTGATGTGATTTACTTGTGATGTGATGCATTTCATGATATCATATGTTTTAAATACAATGTTTTATTATTCTGCTCACTGGGCTCTAGTAGCTCACTCCTCTCCCTTAACCCCAGGTTTGCAGGCACGGGATAGACCAGGAGGTCAGCTAGAGTAAAGTCATGTTGTGTAATAGCTAGTGGTGGACATGATAAATTATTGAAATGTAATGTATGGTTTAGAAAGGTAATGAACAGTATTGAACAGTTATGTAATGTAATGATGTTATTGAGGATTAGAGTTGTGCTTGACCCTAGTTTGTATGTTAATCCCTTGTGTTACATGATCATTCAAATGTAATGGTTTAATGATATTTATGTTTAACCAAGCTTATTGTATGTTATGATACCCCATGGGAGCATTTGATGAGGGCTCCAGTGTGTGGTTTATGTTTATGGTTATGTGCATGCACAGGTTAAGCTTGGAAAAGGAAATAAAAAGTTTACAGTTTTTATGTATATGTTGATCATGTATGGGATTGAACAGGTATACAGGTTGTATGTCAGGCTTGCTACGGGTCCCGGCAGCCTTAAGCCGATCTGGATCCTAGCGCCGGTAGCGGTCCGATTTTCGGGTCGTTACAGAGTGGTATCAGAGCCCTAGGTTCATATGGTCGGACCTAGAGTGTCGGGCTCATAGGCGTTCTAGAAGGTCAAGCACAATAGGAAAATCATGTCCACTAGGATAGGATGTAGAGTCCTGTCTTGATTAATGATGTGAAATGCCATGATTCTATGCATGTGCATTAATGATATGCTATGATATGTGATGTATGTGATGCGGGTTCATGTGTTTGCACATGAACCATTTGATGCTAATGTTCTATGTGTTGTGTGTTGTCTTTCAGTAAGCAAGATGAGAGGAACTCGTCGATCCGCACGATTGACTGGAGTACCACCCCAGGACGAGGGCACGGATGCCCGTCCTCCAGCATTGCCTAGGGCAATGTCCTGCAGGTCAAGCAGGGAGAGAGCATCAGGGGACCCTAGAAGGTCTTTTGATGTGAGCAGAAGGGGAACAGTGCAAGGTGGAATGTCAGAGGATGTGGGGGATGACATGGATGTGGATCAGAGGAGGGATGACAGTCTCGGAGTGAGTATGTCGGAAGAGGGAATGGGAGAGTCCCAAGGAGGCACTCAGGCCTCGGGATTTGTTCAGCCACCCCAGTACCCACCCTTTTCACAAAATCTCGGATATTCGATGGGAGGTACATCGGATTACCCCAGCTTTAACCCTTATCACTCTCACATGCCGTACCCACCTTTCTACCCACCATACCCACAGTACCCTATGTACCCACCCCCATCTTTCTACCCAGGTCCAGCAAACCCTACCCCAGGGGATGCTGCACCTCCTCCACCATCAGCAGCACCTACTGTCCCAGAAACCCAAATGCCTAAACCTAGCTCATCTGGAGGGAGCAAGGTCAAAATGACCGATTACATGAAGTTGGGTGCTCCACAGTTTGAAACAGGTAATGACCCGTTTGTGTACCTTGAGAGGGTCAAGATGATTACAGATGAGATAGGAGCTGATGACAGTAGAGCCATTCAGATGGCTGGGTTCACACTAAAGTGCAAGAGGGCCCGAGAGTGGTTTAAAAACTATGTGAACCCGAGGGTGGATAGTCTTTCATGGGAGGAGTTTGCTAATGAATTTGCTGGATGGGCCTTCCCTAACAGTTCAAGGGAGTTGAAGATGATCGAATTTGAGCAGTTGAGGCAGACAGATGAGATGAGTGTGGATGAGTATACAGACAGATTCTTGGAGCTGTTGCCATTTGCTGGGCAAAATTTGGACACAGATCAGAGGAAGTCAATGAGGTATATTATGAAGCTCCATTCCAGGTATTCCTCCTTGATTCAGTCAGCAGAGAGGGAGAGTTTTCATGCCATTGTGGATATGGCCTGGAGAATGGAGGCTAGTGCAATCATCGAAGGGAAAGTTAAGCAGTCAGTGGTGTGGGATAAACACAACTCCTTTTAGGAAAAGGAGTTGTGGGAAAAATACAACTCCTTTTAGGAAAAGGAGTTGTAAGAAAAAAAAACACAACTCCTTTTAGGAAAAGGATTTGTGTAAAAACAAAAGACTGAAACATATAAATACCCCTTCTACGAATTGTAGAAGGTATGTGTTTTTGAGAAAACTCAGTCTAAAAGATTGCAGATTATGGAGCACATAATCTATCCATCTTAGAAAGAGCTAGCACTCTAGAAGGATAGAAGACGTTCGTGTGGATACCATAGAGGGTGTTCGTTTGAAAAGGCAGCACCATCAGTCCAACATTGTTTCTTCTTGACGAGATTAACAGGTTAGTCTCATATCTATCTTATTAATTAAACGAAGCACTTGGATTCTGGGAAAGGAAATCAACAGAGATTTTATTTTTCCGCTGCGCAACTGGGTTGCAATAATCTCAGGATTTCCCAACAGTGGTATCAGAGCCTACCTGTGCTTTTCGTTTAAATTAATTATGTCATGATTAATATTATATATGCGATATATGTTTATTAGAATGGCATGGATAAATGATTTGATCATTTAGATAATTTTAATTTTTGTTAATAAAAAATTAATTTAATAAAAATTAAAATAATAATAAAAAAAAGAGGGAAAATCAATTTCTGGAAATCGTGCTCGCGAGGGACACGATGGCCATGTTCAGCCCGTCGCATGACTTGTTGCTGGCGTTACATGTGGCCGCAGCTAGGTTTTCTCGAGCCAAAAGATGAGTCTTCTGGCAAATTACAGATTAGTCCATGCAAGTTTTGAAAATTTACAAACTGATCCTTTTTATAAGAAAATAAATTTTAAATTATTTTCTTTAGTCTTTAAATTAAATTTAAATGACTATATTTTATTATTTTGTCATATATTAGTATGAGATACTATGCATTATTGTATATATATATATATATATATACATATAGGATGCTATAATATATATATATACAAGACAAAATAATTATAAGAAAATAAATTTTAAATTATTTTCTTTTAGTCTTTAAATCAGATTTAAATGACAATATTTTATTATTTTGTCATATGTTAGTATGAGATACTATGCATTATTGTCTATATATATATATATATGTATGCATATAGGATGCTATATGCATCCTATATTAAAAATTTTAAGTTTTAAGTTTTAATGCCACCCATATATTAAAAATCTATCAAGACTAAGATCACCAAAATGCAGGTTTTGCCAAAGCAAAGTGCATTAGGTTATCCTAGTAAGATAGGATGAGTAATGGTTACTCATTTATTTAATTTTGGTTAAGCTTAATTAGGCTATCAAAACGGTTTTGGGCCTAAGGCATTAGATGGGGTATAACATGCATTTGATATATGATGTCAACACCTCATAATTTAAGAGTTACATTAGATGTAATTGGTAAGGAGTTACCTACCTAAATAACTTAATTCTAAGTGTCATGCCAAAGCTGACTTAGAACTAGGTGAAATATGGATCTTAGCCCACTAAAATATTATTATTATTTTGAGGGTTATATTTTAGTGGGAGATTATTATCAC
Organism: Manihot esculenta; assembly: GCF_001659605.2. NCBI lineage: Eukaryota > Viridiplantae > Streptophyta > Magnoliopsida > Malpighiales > Euphorbiaceae > Manihot > Manihot esculenta. The sequence goes on from NC_035167.2 coordinate 8,300,354, forward strand.
CTCAATATTAATTTGTTTACTAAATTAATTATATTTGCATATTTTTGTAGATAATTATGGCTGCTAATAACAATTCCACCTTATCATTGCGATCTATCCTTGAGAAGGATAAACTGAAAGAAAATGGGACTAATTTTATTGATTGGTTTAGAAACTTGAGAATTGTTCTCAAGCAAGAGAAAAAGTCCTACGTGCTTGATGAAGCTGTCCTTGAACCAGCTCCTGCTGATGCTACTAATGCTGTTAAGAACAAGCATAAAAAGCATATGGATGATTCTAATGATATTGGATGTCTTATGTTGGCGACTATGTAACAGCCCGAAAACCGGTACCCTACCGTAACGCCCCGAACCGCCACTGGCACTAGGATCCAGATCGGCTTAAGGCTGCTGGGACCCGTAGTAAGCCTAACATACATCCTGTAAACCTGTATAATCCCAAACATGATCCAACCTAGACATAAAGCTGTAAGACTCTTCTTACAACTACCAGGCTTTACTACTAACACTCAGATATGCAAATCTGAAATAGCCCTCAGGGCTAACACTAGTGAATACAACCGCTTTGGGTTCACGCCCAGCGTTCTTCCCCTCACGGGTTAGCCTCTGGGTCAAGGGACTCAACCCTGTCTTCCCCAAGCATATTCACAGAAACTCTTAACCAACATGCCATTCTATACACTATGCCTGGTTCAACACATTTCTCATCAAGAAACGTGAAACAGGATCCATGTACAAAGGGATCGGACATACACCTGGCAAAGTACAATTCTATCCATACATGACATCATTTATCTATACATAACTGTACAAGACATATCTTTACATAAAATCCTTTGTAATACATCATGTCCACTGTTCTAACACATACAAAACATAACATAACATATCATCCCTTGCTCTTTACCTCAACCTTGCATAAACATATACATGCCCTTTTATCAAACTAAACTATGCTATTACAACCATACATGGCAACTCATGCCTAGACTCTGATCTTCCCCATGGCTAACTCTGCCCTGCACTACCTCTGACCTGCAAAACTGGGATTAGGAGAGAGGGATGAGCTAAACAGCCCAGTGAGCAGAAACATAGAAAACAGTTCATTAAATATATGCTCTCATGGAATGCGTCACAGCACAAACAATACATATCAAGGACGAATTTGTCACCAATAGCCCTCTACATAACAAACTCATATCATGCAAAGGTTAACAACGTTCTGGGCCAGGGGCGATTAGGCCACACCTGACTATTCCTAATCTGGGCCAGGGGCGATTAGGCCTCACCTGACTATTCTTAGTTTGGGCCAGGGGCGATTAGCCCTCACCTGACTATTCTTAATCTGGGCATATTACATCATTTCATCTCATGTCATATCATACCATACTGAGGGCTAAAGGATCATCCAACATTCATCCACATCATCATCGAATTATGCAATGCAACATCTTCGTGAATTCTAATGAAACAGCCTAATATCACATGGCATTCATGATGTGTGTCTCATGCTCATACCTGTCATTATCTCTAAATATTAATCTTAAAACATGCATAATTAGTTCCACTCACCTGGCAGACGCTGACTGACTCTGCAAAACAACCACTGCTAAACACCTCGTTTCCTCGGGTCCAATCCTACATAGGAGGACTCAAATGAGGTACTAAACACACTCTAACAAACCTCAAAACATCTCCCCAGAAATCCCCTAAAACACCCTAGAACAATTATAGAAAACATGCAAAAGAAGGCTGGACAGAGCACCTTCGGCGGCACCTTCGGCGGCCGAAAGTCTCCTCCAGAGATGAAACTCATGCATGTTCGGCGGCACCTTCGGCGGCCGAATGTGCATGACAGATCTGAAAGTTCACTTTCGGGGGCAACCTTAGGCAGCCGAAACCACCTCCTCAACACGTTCGGCGGCCGAATCCTCCTTCGGCGGCCGAAACTGGGTTCTCCAGTTAGGCAGAACCTTGCTCAACTCATGCACAACACTCCCCAAACCTCACTCAACATGCAAACCACTTCTCATCAACAAGCATATACCCAAGTACATGCACAAAGGGGTCTAAAACTAACTTAATACCCCAACAAACACATCAACACATCACATAAACATGCTTTCACACCAAAACATCAAAACCTCCACTAAACCCAAACATGCATCTCTACTATACTCCTCCCATAAAACCTTCATATCATGCCTTTAGCTCTTCTACTAGCACATAGGGGCTTAGAACAAGCTCAAAACCCCCCTGAACAACCCATCTCACCTACAAAGGCATAAAGGGTCCATAAACCCTCACATGCACAACTCATGCATCCCATGCATATCTACCCCTTTTCCCTTCATAAAACTTACTTAAAACATCATAAAACACAAGGATCAACACTTACCTCTTGAAGAACTAGAGTTGATGTGATCCTATCTGTAACAGCCTGGAAATCTGGACCGCTACCGGCGCTAGGATCCAGATCGGCGTAAGGCCGCCGGGACCTGTAGCAAGCCTGACATACAACCTGTGAACCTGTTTAATCCCATACATGATCATACATACTCATAAACCTGTAAACTTTCTCATATATCAACCAAGCTCAACCTGTACATAAACATAGACATAACCATAAACCTCCACTGGAGCCCTCATCAAATGCTCCAATGGGGTATCTCATCATGCATTAAGCTTGGTTGAATCATAACATCATAACTCATAAACATAACGATCATGTATACAGAAGGGAAAAACCATATACAATGGGGTCAAGCACAATCTCTAATCCTCAATACCATTATTACATCTCATGATTTTTTCATTACTCTACATTACAATATTTATCATGTCCACAACTAACTATTACAACACGAGCATAAAACTACTCTTCCTGACCTCCTGGTCTATCCCGTACCTGCACACCTGGGGGTTAAGGGAATGGGGTGAGCTACAAGAGCCCAGTGAGCAGAATAGTAAAACATTATATTTAAATTCATGCTTTTCATGAAATGCATCACAACACAAACATATCACATCAAGGATGAACTTGTCACCAATGGCCCTCTACATGGTCCAACTGTGCCAGAACGTAGAATGGGTCCTGGTCTTTCTCTTACATAACATAACATAACATTCCAATATGCCAGGGACGTAGAATGGTCTTCCTGGACTTTCTCTTACTCTGTGCCAGGGACGTAGAATGGATCTTCCTGGACTTCCATACCGTATCATCATATCATCATAACATACAAGGACCAATGGATCATCCAATATTCATCCACATCAACATCATAGTATGCAATGCAACATACTCGTGAATACTAATGTAAACACCCTAGAATATCACATGGCATATATGATGCATGAACGTGCTCAAAAGATTTATATTTCATTAATTTAAAACTTAAGAGTTTATTCTACTCACCTCTGGCTAGCTCTGACAAGACACTGAAGCAGCTATCACTGCTGGGGTCCTCGGTTCCTCGGGTCCGAACCTACACAGGTGGACTCAAATGAGGGACCAAACAACATGTACATAACTCTGAAAATACACCCCAAAAACCCCCTAAAACACCTCAAAACAAGCATGGAAATACATGCAAGAAATGGCTGAACAGGGCACTTTCGGCGGCAGGTTCGGCGGCCGAAAGTCCCTCCAGAGCCGAAAGTCAGGCAGGTTCGGCGGCACCTTCGGCGGCCGAAACTCCCAGACAGAGACAAAACTCATGCATGTTCGGGGGCACCTTCGGCGGCCGAGATGCTGCCTCACAGGCAGGTTCGGCGGCCGAAAATCCTTTCGGCTACCGAACCTGGTTTCTGCCAAAAGGGCAGAAACTTGGTTCCTCATGCACATTTCTTACCTCCCAAACATCAAATCATGCATTCAAACTCCTCAAACATGCATACATTCATACATCAACTGTAATACCCGGCTAAATCAGGCATCGAAATTTCTACCATCCGATGAAATTCGAGGATGTCAGAGATTCTAGAAGGGTAAGAGTAAGTTTTTCTAAAATGTTTTTAAGTGTTTTAAAGGTTTTGAATGAAATAGGATTGAGTTTTGAAGAGAAAAGACTATGGGGACATTTGCCAGATTCGGCCGCCGAAGGTAAGTTCGGCCGCCAAAAGTGCTCAATGTTCGGCCTCCGAAGTTTAAGTTCGGCCCCCGAATGTTGCATGGTTTTGCATGCAGTTTCGGCAGCCGAAGCTGAGTTGGTCAGCCAGCTATTGTGCACTCCTCAGTCCGTGATTTGGACAGGTGTTACCTCCAGATCATGGCCAGAGATGAGGCCACGTCTCCCATGAGTCATCTGCAGTGTTTTAATCACCCCATGCACAGGTTTGAGGGTTTTGTAGTGGTTTTGAAGGTTTTTGAGTGAAAAAAGCTAAGGTTGGGTGGTTTGGTGATTTTGAAGAGGAGTTGCTGAGTTCAGATTGTTCAGCTTCTTGTATTAAGAGGTAAGTGAAGATCTTGAGTTTCTTTTAATGGTTTATAACAGTTTTTAAAGAGGTTAAGGGTAGAGTTGCATATATAGGTTTTAGAGTTTAGCTTTGATGAAGCTTGAATATGTGTTATGTTTGTTGTTGTGTTGGGGTTAATAGGTAGTTTTGAACCCCTTTGTGCATATACTAGAGTATATGTAAGATGAGGAGTTGAAGTATGCATGTTTAGAGTGTTGGAAGGGATTGAGGAGCTTGGTTGTGCACGAAGCTGAGTTCTGGATGAACTCAAGTTCGGCCGCCGAAGGGAGGATTCGGCCGCCGAACCTCTTGTGGAGGCAGTTTCGGCTGCCTAAGGTTGCCTCCGGAAGTTGGACTTTCGGATCTGTCATGGACATTCGGCCGCCGAAGGTGCCGCCGAAAGTGTTCTGTCCAGCCTTTCTTTTGCATGTTTTATGTGATTGTTCTAAGAGTTTTAGAGGGGTTTTGGGAAGTTGTTTATAAGTTGTTTAAGAGTATGTTTGACACCTCATTCGAGTCCATTTGTGTAGGATTGGACCCGAGGGTTCGAGGAGGTCATCAGGATTAGAGGTAGCAGAGTCAGTACAGTTTCTGCTTGAGGAGCAGAGGTGAGTAGAACTAAACTTAATCTTTTATATTGAAAAATGGAATGCTTTAGCATATGTGCTAGGGTGATTGCATTAGAATCACGAATATGGTGCATTGCATTATTTACTGATAGTGGGGATTGGACCAAGGCGACATCAATAGCCCATTATCTGTCAATGGCAGTGAAAATCCTGTGTGAGCTCCATAGGAGGAGTCGGGTGCCGACAGAGGGAGTTTTGAGGTCATGTCTAATCCGAGATGTGAAATACTTGTGTTGTGACGCATTTCATGAATGAGTGTAATTAATGAACTGTTTTCAGTGTTTCTACTCACTGGGCTTTAGAAGCTCATCCCTTTCCCTTAATCCCAGTTTTGCAGGTACAGAGTTAGCTGGGAAGTCAAAAGCAGCAGAGTGTTGGCTTCAGTATTGCTTGTGTAATAGAATAATGTGGACATGATGTAAATTAAAGAGATATTTGTAAAGTGATGTAATAGATAGTAAGTCAGTGTGTTTATAGTTTAGTATGTGCTTTGCCTATAGTAGGCTTAATCCCTTGTGTATGCATGTATCCTATTTTATGTTTCTTGATGAGAAATGAGTCAAACCAGGCTTAATAGATGTTGTGTTTCGAAAACTCCAGTAAAATTTATAACTGTAAGGGAAGACAGGGTTTGATTCCCTTGACCCAAGATCAGACCGTAAGGGAAGACCGGGTTTGATTCCCATGACTCTATGGATAGGATTATTGGTGTAAGCCCTGAGGGCTATTTCAGATTTGTATATCTGAATATTTTTAAGGTTAAGTCTGGTAGTTTTTAAAAGAAAAGTTTTTTTCAGTCGTAGGATCATGTATGGGATTTTATCAGGTACACAGAGTTCAGGTTAGGCTTACTACGGGTCTAGGCGGCCTTAAGCTGATCTGGATCCTAGTGCCATAACAACTCGGACCGTTACAGAGGGGTACCGGTTTCCGGGGTGTTACATCAACACCTAGGGGTCTCAAACTATCCTAAACCCCAACCACAACACATCAAACATACACAATCAACACACATTGTCCATAAAACACATAAAACCTAACAATGCTCAACTAACTTAAACATAGATTTCTACCCCATGAAAACTCTTAAAACTTACTTAAAACATATAGTGAGCTCAAGATCGGCCCTTACCTCTTGAAGATCGAGAGGAAAACGACCCTAGCTCGGAAATGGGAGAGAGAGAGTTCCTTGAACCTCCAAGCTCCAAAACTTGCTCAAATGCTCAAAAACTTCAAAACAAAGGTAAAACTAGTGAAAATCATGAAATATTTGAAGGAAGAAACTTGAAATCAGCGGGGGATGGTGGAGAGCTCACCTTGGCCGAAAATGGGGAGAAAGCTCGCCCGTTTTCGGCTAAGGGACCCTTTTATAGGTGGCTGGCCAGGCCACGTTCGGGGGCCGAATGTGCCTCCGCATGCATGCCATGTTCGATGGCTGAACTTGAGTTTCGGAGGCCGAACCTGGACTTCCCTCACTTATGCCTTCGGGGGCCTAACGTGCCTCCAAAACGCATGCATGTTCGGCGGCCGAACTTGAGTTTCGGCGGCCGAACCTGGGTTTTCCTCCAAAACTATTTTCATGCAAAACCTCATTTAATTTCATACTTAAAACCATAAAAATACATGAAAACATTTTATAAAAACATGATTTTACCCTTCTAGAGGTTTCCGACATCCACATTCCACCGGACGGTAGGAATTCCGATACCGGAGTCTAGCCGGGTATTACATTCTCCCCCCCTTAAGAGCATTCATCCCCGAATGTTCCTCAACTAGCGCATGCATAGCAAAACAACATAACATACATACATAAACACATAGAGATCTAACCTTAAAAGAGATGAGGGTACTGCTAGAGCATGGACTCCCGTGTCTCCCAGGTGCATTCTTCTATATTGTGGTGGTTCCAAAGGACTTTCACCATCGGGATTTCCTTGTTCCTTAGCTTTCTGATCTGTGTGTCTAGAATCCGTACTGGCTGCTCGACATAAGTGAGATCCTCTAGGATCTCCACATCAGGCTCACTAAGAACCTTGCCCGGATCTGACACGAACTTCCTCAACATGGAAACATGAAAAACCGGATGGATTCTTTCCATAGATGCAGGTAAATCCAGCTTGTACGACACATTCCCAACCTTTTGCAAGATCTCGAAGGGTCCGACGTATCGTGGAGCTAGCTTACCTTTCTTACCAAACCGAACCACCCCTTTCATAGGAGACACTCTGAGCAATACCAGATCTCCCTCCTGGAACTCCACTTGTCTCCTGCGAACATCTGCATAGCTCTTCTGCCTACTCATAGCAGTTCTGATTCTTTCTCTGATCATGGGCACCACCCTGCTGGTGATCTCTATAAGCTCGGGCCCTGCTAAGGACCTCTCTCCAACTTCTTCCTAGCAAACCAGTGATCTGCACTTCCTCCCATACAAAGCTTCATATGGAGCCATCCCTATGCCAGCATGATAGCTGTTATTGTAGGCAAACTCCACCAAGGGTAGATGCTGCCTCCAAGAACCGCCAAAATCTAGCACACACATTTGAAGCATGTCCTCTATTGTCTGGATGGTCCTCTCTGACTGTCCATCAGTCTGGGGATGGAAAGCAGTACTGAAATCTAACCTGGTACCCATAGCACTCTGCAGACTCCGCCAAAACCTAGAGGTGAACTGGGGCCCTCTATCTGACACAATAGACACTGGAACCCCTTGCAGCTTGACCACTTCATCCACATACACCTGCGCCAATTTATCCACAGAGTAGTTGCTCCTAACAGGGATGAAGTGAGCATATTTGGTGAGTCTGTCCACAATCACCCATATGGAGTCTAATCTGTTGGATGTTGCCGGTAATCCCACCACAAAGTCCATGGCGATATTCTCCCATTTCCACTCTAGAATCGGCAGTGGGTTAAGCATTCCAGCCGGCTTCTGATGTTCTAGCTTCACCCTCTGACACACTTCGTAGGCTGACACAAACTGTGCCACCTCTCTTTTCATAGCTGGCCACCAATACACTCTCTTTAGATCTTGATACATCTTGGTGGCCCAAGTGTGAATGTTGTACCTTGCATTATGAGCCTCTCTCATAATGTCTCCTTTTAAACCGATGTCATCTGGTACACATAGTCTGTTCCCATATCGGAGGATCCCCTTATCATCAAATCTGAACTCCTCATTCTTGCCTGACTGAACAGTCCTGGCAATCTTCACTAACTCTGGGTCCTCGTGCTGTTTTTGGGCCACCTACTCCAGAAACACAGGTGTCACTTTCATCTGGGCTATCAAAGCACCTGTACCAGACAACTCCATCTGTAGACCTTCATTCATGAGCTCATAAAACTCTTTCACCACCGGTCTCCTCTCTGCCGTGATGTGGGATAGACTGCCAAGTGATTTTCGGCTTAAGGCATCAGCTACTACATTAGCTTTACCCTGATGATATTGGATCTTGCAATCATAGTCACTGATGTAATACCCGGCTAGTTCAGACATCGGAATTCTTACCGTCCGGTGGGATTCATGGATGTCAGAGGTTTCTAGAAGGGTAAGAGGAAGGTTTTCTAAAATGTTTTAGAAGATTTTAATGTTTTATGTTTAAAAGAAAATGAGTTTTGAAAGGAAAAGAACCAAGGCAGATTTGCCAGGTTCGGCCGCCGAAGTTGAGTTTCGGCCGCCAAACTTGCATAGCATTCGGCTTCACGTTTGGCCGCCGAAGGTGGTTTGGCCAGCCACCTATAAATGGTCAAAGGTCGGTGATTTGGATCACTTTTTCCATTTTTGCCAACCAGAGGTGAGGCTGAAGTTCTTCTTGGGTGATTTCCATGTTTTCTCCAAATCATTCAAGGTTTTAATGAGTTTTATGTTGTTCTGAAGATTTTTTAGCAAAGAAGCAAAGTTGTGAGGCTTGGAGAGATTGGATTGGATTTCCTTGCATCTCCAAGTTCTAGCCATCAAACCCTTGTTCTTCAAGAGGTAAGCATGGATCCTCACTAGTTTTAGTGTTTAAAGAAGGGTTTGAAGGGGTTTTGCATGGGAGAATGAGAGTTTTGCATGAGTTGCATGAAGAGGAGGTTTGAGTTGACCTTGAGCCATATGCATGGTTATGAGCTCTTTTGGGGTTTTGAGTAAGTTCTAAGCCCCTATATGTATGTGGAAGTGTTTGTGTGTGTTTTGGAGAAGTAAGGAGTAGTTATGCATGATTAGGGTATATGAGATGTTTTTGGAGATTTTGGTGTTCAAGTATGTTTATATGTTATATGTTATGTTTGTTGGGGTTATAGGCTAGTTTTAGACCCCTTTGGGCATGTACAAGTGTATATGCATGTTGAGGAGTTGTGTGTGCATGTTGAGTGAAGGTTTGGAGGAGTTGTGCATGAAGCAGAGCAGGTTTCTGCCTTTGGGATAAACCAGGTTCGGCCGCCGAAGAAGGGTTCGGCCGCCGAATGTGTTAAGGAGGTGGTTTCGGCTGCCTAAGCTTGCCTCCGAAAAATGGGACTTTCATCTCTGGAGGGAAGGTTCGGCCGCCGAAAGTGCCGCCGAAGGTTGAGTTTCGTCTCTGGATGAGACTTTCGGATGCCGAAGGTGCACCCGAAGGTGTAGTAATAGGACTTTCGGCCGCCGAAAGTAGAGGTTCGGCCGCCGAAAGTAGGCGAGTTTCATCTCTGGACTGGGTATTCGGCTGCCGAAGGTGCCGCCGAAAGTGCCCTGTCCAGCCTTCTTTTGCATGATTCATGTGATTGTTTTAAGAGCTTGCAGAGGGGTTTTGGGAAGTTGTTTAAGAGTTATTCAGAGTATGTTTGACACCTCATTCGAGTCCATTTGTATAGGTTTGGACCCGAGAGTTCGAGGAGGTCAGCAGGATTAGAGGTTGCAGAGTCAGTTCAGTATCTGCCAGAGGAGCAGAGGTGAGTAGAACTAAACCTAAATGTTTTATATAAAGAACAGAATGTTTGAGCATAGTTCATGCATCATGAATGCTATGATTTATATAGGATTATTGCATTAGAATCACGAAGTTGATGCATTGCATTATTCGTTGATAGTGAGGATTGGACCAAGACGACATCAATAGCCCGTCGAGGGAGTTTTGAGGTCATGTCTAATCCAAGATGTGTAATGTTTGAGTTGTGATGCATTTTCATATAAAGTGCGTATGAATGAACTGTTTTCAGTGTTTCTACTCACTGGGCTTTTGTAGCTCATCCCTTTCCCTTAATCCCAGTTTTGCAGGTCAGAGTTAGCTGTGGGATGTCAGAGACAGCGAGAGTAAGGGACGAAGTCATAGCTTAGGTTGTGATTATGTAATAGAACAGTGGACATGATGTATATTAAAGAAGTGTATGTATTGTTATGTATGGACGTGTAATAGGTAGTAAGTCAGTATGCTTATGGTTTAGTATGTGCTTTTGCCTAGTGTATGTTGATCCCTTGAGTATATACATGTATCCTGTTTTTAGAGTTTCTTGATGAGAAATGAGTCAAACCAGGCTTAACAGATGTTGTGTTTCGAAAACCCAGTGAAATATAACTGTGAGGGAAGATCAGGTTTGATTCCTGTGACCCAAGACCAGGCTGTGAGGGAAGAAAGGGTTTGAATCCCTTGACCCAAGATCAGACCATAAGGGAAGACCGGGTTTGATTCCCGTGACTCTATGGACGCCAAGGTTAACTTATGATATGCTGACCCTACAGGGTGGGTTCTATGTTTACTGGCATAGTGCATGGAGGTTACTTGGTAGAGCATCACTGGTGTATTACAGATAGCCCCAGAGGCTATTTCATATTAGTATATCTGAGCTTTGGGTTCCGATGATTGGACCTATGATACAGTGTTTTAAAGGTTAAGTCTGGTAGTTTTAAAGAAAAGTTTTAAAGAATTGCAGTCCAGTCGGATCATGTATGGGATTTTAACAGGTACACAGAGTTCAGGATAGGCTTACTACGGGTCTAGGCGGCCTTAAGCCGATCTAGATCCTAGTGCCGAGCAGTTTGGAGCCGTTACAGAGGGGTACCTGTTTCCGGGCTGTTACAGATGGTATCAGAGCAGAGGTTCCTCAGAAGTACGATGTTTTACATCGGGAAGAGGTTGGTCTAGAAGTCATAGTAAGGCAAAGCACAATAAGTAAAATCATGTCCACTAGGATAGGATGTTGAGTTGTGTTTGATGATGATGTGTAATGCCCATGTATATAAGCATGTGTATTAAAGTTATGCTATGTAATGCATGTATATGTTGTAAGTTCATATGTTTTCATATGAACATGTGTGCTAATGTTTGCTTATTGATGTGTTGTTCTTCAGGAGAGCTAAGATGAGTAGTTCTGTGGAGTCAGATCCGTCGGAAGGATCTTTTGAGGAAAATAGAGAAGGAATGAATCTAGTGAGAGTAGCAGAAGACAGGAGAGAGATAGAGATAGATGTGCAAAGAAGGGATATAGGTGTACAGGTGAATATGGATGAAGAAGATGTTCAGACCAGAGATTCTAGAATAGGAGAGAATGAACCCTCCACATGGAGTACAGCTACCTGGAAGGGAGTGAAGTGGGGAAAAGCTAGAAAGCAAAAGGTTAGAGGCCTTAAAGGGTCGAAAAAGAAGGAGTTAGGGATTAGTGGTGCTGGTCCGAGTTCTGGTAAAGGCAAACCAAGATGTGAGAGATGTGGAAAGTTGCATAAGGGAGTCTGTCTTGCAGGGACCACAGCATGTTATAGGTGTGGTCAGGAGGGGCATAAGATACGTGAGTGCCCTATTGCACCTTGGATGACTGCTGGGACTGAGCAGATGTTGGCAGGCAGAGCGGCTCAGGATAGTAGGCAAGGAAGAGAGGCGGACACATCAGACACAGGAGGACCAGGTATGTTTCTTATGAGTATTCTGATGTGAGTATAGTAGAGTTAGACATTCAGAGTAGAAGGTAAGAGATAGAAATTCAGAGAAAAAGTAAAAGTTAAAGAGATAAAGATTCAGAGAAGAGTTAATGGCCAAAAGTTAATGAATCAGAGTAGAGTATAAAGAAAAAGTAAGTGTAAGATAAAAGAAAGAGGGAGGAAGATAGAGTCAGAGAAAAGTAAAAAGGAACCAAAGAGTAAGTATATTAGATTAGAGTAAGAGAAAGAGAAAAAGAAGTAAGGATGAACTCAGGAAGAGATTAGAGTCAGTCTGGGATTAGATGGTAGTTGAGGCAGAGAAAAGAGTTGGTCTTTTCTTTAGAGATTCCTGAGAGAAGTTCCATTAGCTTTAGCTTGGATCTTCACCCTGACATAGTAGAGGCTAACACATTAAGCACGGTGACGTTAGATACGTTCACTTAGAAGTGCTCAGATGTGTACGCCGTTTGTTCTAGACCCAGTGTTTCGCTTTCCTTGTTGCTAGTGAGCCGTCGGTAGCGTGGGTTTGATGACTTCTGGGCTTAGAGTGTGTTCTCTGGGTTAGTGGACCCGGATATGATTCATCTGCGGCAGAGTCAGTCTGTCAGTATAGTTCAGAGTTTGAGGTGAGTAGATACGATCCAACTGACCTTATGGTTCTAGAGTTGACTACAGGATGTCATTCTAGGGCGGATTGGCTAGCTACTCATAGTACTACCTGTGTCCACAAAGACAGGGTAGCAGAGTTCAGAGCTAATGATGGATCAGAGGAGTCCTTTAGAGGGACAGAGTATAGAGATGCCTAGAAGTTGATGTCAGCCCTACAGGCTCACGGTTACTCGGGAAAGGTTATCAGAGGGTTGTTGTAGCTCTTATGAGCAGATTAGAGTTTGTCAGGATAGGGAATTAGCCTCAGTGCCCGTTCCTAGTAAGGATTAGATGTTTCCCAGACAATCTGTCAGGTTTTCCTTGTGTCAGGGAGTCAGAGTTTAGAATAGGAGTGGTGTCTGGACGCAGAACCATCTTATTCTTTCCTTCCCCGGCAGGATGGCACCTACAGATAGAGAAGCAGAGAGAGAGAGTAAGGGTGATCAGAGTGGTAAAGGAGTTTAGTAGATAAAGGTTTTATCCGACCTAGTACCTCACCCTGGGATGTTTTCAGTGTGTTGTGGGAAACGAAGGATAATCCCTTAAGATTTGATTGTTATAGATTGGTATAGTACCTATTGAGAGTCAGCAGCAGGAGCCTGTTGAGAGTTAGAGATAAAGTTAGTTTAGTAAAGAAGAGGAAAAGCGAGCAAGGATTAGGAGTACAGGTTGATATCAATTTGATATCGAACCTATAGATTGGTAGAAAAGATTGGTGGCCTAATAGAGTAGTCAGTAGGAACTGGTGGAGATGCCAGTGTGATTACAGATTGGTGTTTTCTGAGGATTAATGATTAAAGAGTGAAAAGTTAGAAAAGAGATTATTGTGAGTTAAGATGAAAAGAGAAAGAAAGGAATGAAGATCAGAGTAGCGCAGCGAAAGCTGTGGAGTTCAGAAAGGATTAAGATATTGCTTTTGGAGTATGAACTCATAGTAGAAAGATAGAGTTTCAGAGATTCTCTCTTAGAGAGAAGTGTTAGGCTTTTTGTGCCAATTTGTTTGTTTTTACATTCGAGGACGAATGTTTTTTTAAAGGGGGGAAGAATGTAATACCCGGCTAGTTCAGACATCGGAATTCTTACCGTCCTGTGGGATTCATGGATGTCAGAGGTTTCTAGAAGGGTAAGAGGAAGGTTTTCTAAAATGTTTTAGAAGATTTTAATGTTTTATGTTTAAAAGAAAATGAGTTTTGAAAGGAAAAGAACCAAGGCAGATTTGCCAGGTTCGGCCGCCGAAGTTGGGTTTCGGCCGCCGAACTTGCATAGCATTCGGCTTCACGTTTGGCCGCCGAAGGTGGTTTGGCCAGCCACCTATAAATGGTCAAAGGTCGGTGATTTGGATCACTTTTTCCATTTTTGCCAACCAGAGGTGAGGCTGAAGTTCTTCTTGGGTGATTTCCATGTTTTCTCCAAATCATTCAAGGTTTTAATGAGTTTTATGTTGTTTTGAAGATTTTTGAGCAAAGAAGCAAAGTTGTGAGGCTTGGAGAGATTGGATTGGATTTCCTTGCATCTCCAAGTTCTAGCCATCAAACCCTTGTTCTTCAAGAGGTAAGCATGGATCCTCACTAGTTTTAGTGTTTAAAGAAGGGTTTGAAAGGGTTTTGCATGGGAGAATGAGAGTTTTGCATGAGTTGCATGAAAAGGAGGTTTGAGTTGACCTTGAGCCATATGCATGGTTATGAGCTCTTTTGGGGTTTTGAGTAAGTTCTAAGCCCCTATACGTATATGGAAGTGTTTGTGTGTGTTTTGGAGAAGTAAGGAGTAGTTATGCATGATTAGGGTATATGAGATGTTTTTGGAGATTTTGGTGTTCAAGTATGTTTATATGTTATATGTTATGTTTGTTGGGGTTATAGGCTAGTTTTAGACCCCTTTGGGCATGTACAAATGTATATGCATGTTGAGGAGTTGTGTGTGCATGTTGAGTGAAGGTTTGGAGGAGTTGTGCATGAAGCAGAGCAGGTTTCTGCCTTTGGGATAAACCAGGTTCGGCCGCCGAAGAAGGGTTCGGCCGCCGAATGTGTTAAGGAGGTGGTTTCGGCTGCCTAAGCTTGCCTCCGAAAAATGGGACTTTCGTCTCTGGAGGGAAGGTTCGGCCGCCGAAAGTGCCGCCGAAGGTTGAGTTTCGTCTCTGGACGAGACTTTCGGATGCCGAAGGTGCACCCGAAGGTGTAGTAATAGGACTTTCGGCCGCCGAAAGTAGGCGAGTTTCGTCTCTGGACTGGGTATTCGGCCGCCGAAGGTGCCGCCGAAAGTGCCCTGTCCAGCCTTCTTTTGCATGATTCATGTGATTGTTTTAAGAGCTTTCAGAGGGGTTTTGGGAAGTTGTTTAAGAGTTATTCAGAGTATGTTTGACACCTCATTCGAGTCCATTTGTATAGGTTTGGACCCGAGAGTTCGAGGAGGTCAGCAGGATTAGAGGTTGCAGAGTTAGTTCAGTATCTGCCAGAGGAGCAGAGGTGAGTAGAACTAAACTTAAATGTTTTATATAAAGAACAGAATGTTTGAGCATAGTTCATGCATCATGAATGCTATGATTTATATAGGATTATTGCATTAGAATCACGAAGTTGATGCATTGCATTATTCGTTGATAGTGAGGATTGGACCAAGACGACATCAATAGCCCGTCGAGGGAGTTTTGAGGTCATGTCTAATCCAAGATGTGTAATGTTTGAGTTGTGATGCATTTTCATATAAAGTGCGTATGAATGAACTGTTTTCAGTGTTTCTACTCACTGGGCTTTTGTAGCTCATCCCTTTCCCTTAATCCCAGTTTTGCAGGTCAGAGTTAGCTGTGGGATGTCAGAGACAGCGAGAGTAAGGGACGAAGTCATAGCTTAGGTTGTGATTATGTAATAGAACAGTGGACATGATGTATATTAAAGAAGTGTATGTATTGTTATGTATGGACGTGTAATAGGTAGTAAGTCAGTATGCTTATGGTTTAGTATGTGCTTTTGCCTAGTGTATGTTGATCCCTTGAGTATATACATGTATCCTGTTTTTAGAGTTTCTTGATGAGAAATGAGTCAAACCAGGCTTAACAGATGTTGTGTTTCGAAAACCCAGTGAAATATAACTGTGAGGGAAGATCAGGTTTGATTCCTGTGACCCAAGACCAGGCTGTGAGGGAAGAAAGGGTTTGAATCCCTTGACCCAAGATCAGACCATAAGGGAAGACCGAGTGTTTGAGGTTCTGTCCTTCGGACGAACCCAGGATAGGCCGCCGAACCCCTTGTGGAGGCAGTTTCGGCTGCCTAAGGTTGCCTACGAAGGAATGGACTTTCGGATCTGTCATGCACATTCGGCCGCCGAAGGTGCCGCCGAAGGTGATTGAGCTTCGGCTCTGGAAAGGACATTCGGCCGCCGATCCTGCCGCCGAAAGTGTTCTGTCCAAGCTTTCTTTTGCATGATTTATGTGATTGTTCTAAGAGTTTTAGAGGGGTTTTGGGAATTGTTTATAAGTTGTTTAAGAGTATGTTTGACACCTCATTCGAGTCCATTTGTGTAGGATTGGACCCGAGAGATCGAGGATGTAATACCCGGCTAAACCCGGCATCGGAATTCTTACCGTCCGGTGGGATTCGAGGATGTCAGAGGTTTCCTGAGGATAGAGTGAAGGTTTTCTAAAATGTTTTAAAGTATTTTCACGGTTTGATTAGGAAATAGTTGAGTTTTCGGGAGAATTGGCCAAAGGAGTTTCTGCCATGTTCGGCCCCCGAATGTTAAGTTCGGCCGCCGAAAGTGCCCAATGTTCGGCCCCCGAAGTTTATGTTCGGCCTCCGAAAGTTGCATGGTTTTGCATGCAGTTTCGGCAGCCGAAGCTGGGGGGTCGGCTAAGCTGTGCATGCGCCTCGGTCCATGGTTTGGCCAGCTGTTGCCTCCAGATCATGGCTAGAGGGTTATGCCACGTCTCCCATGACTCATCTATACACTTTTAATCACTCATGCACAGGTTTGAGGGTGGTAAAGTGTTTAGAACTTTTTGAAACAAAAGAAGAGAGTTTTGGGGTTTTGGTGAAGGGAAAGAGGTGTTGGTGCATAGTTTGGTGTTTAGGTTGTCCAGCTTCTGTTTTTAGGAGGTAAGGGAAGTCTTTATACTTGTTTTAATGATTTCTAATAGCTTTTAAAGTGGTTAAGGGTAGAGTGGCATGTTTAGGTTTTAAAGTTGAGTTTTTGATGTTTTAATGGTTTATGCATGATTATGTGTTATGTGTGTTGATTGTTGGGGTTAATAGGTAGTTTTGGACCCCTTTGAGCATATACCAGAGTATATGCAAGTTGAGGAGTTGTGTATGCAGGATTGTGTAGAGTTGGTGCGTGGCAGGAGATGGTTGTGCATGAAGCTGAGTTCTGGATGAACTCAGGTTCGGCCGCCGAAGGGAGGATTCGGCCGCCGAACCCCTTGTGAAGGCAGTTTCGGCTGCCTAAGGTTGCCTCCGAAAGAATGGACTTTCGGATCTGTCCAGCACATTCGGCCGCCGAAGGTGCCGCCGAAGGTGTCCTGCCTAGCTTTTCCTATGCATACTTTATGTGATTGTTTTATGAGCTTTTAAAGGGGTTTTGGGGAGTTGTTTAAGAGTTGGTAAGAGTATGCTTGACACCTCAATCGAGTCCGTTTGTGTAGGTTTGGACCCGACAGTTCAGGGAGGTTGTCAGGAGTAGCAGTTGCAGAGTCAGTCAGGTTTCTGCTTGGAGCAGAGGTGAGTAGAACTAAACTTAATCTTTTATTAACAAACATAATGTTTTAGCATAGTTCATGCATCATAAATGCTATGATATGTATTAGGGTGATTGCATTAGAATCACGAATGTGAAGCATTGCATATTATGTGATCAGAGATTAGGTGGACCCAGGCGACTCCAATAGCCTAAGCTTCGGCTCCTGTCATTGTGTCAGGTCAGTTGGGCAATTACTTGTTGGAATGCCCTGTGTAGCTCCTTTGGGGGGGGCCAGTGTTGACAGAGGGTATTTTTGGGGTCATGTCTACCTTAGTGGGGATTGGACCAAGGCGACTTCAATAGCCCGTCGAGGGAGTTTTGGGGTCATGTCTAATCCAAGATATATTGAGATGTTTGTGTTGTGATGCATTTTCATATATAGTGCGTATGAATGAACTGTTTTCAGTGTTTCTACTCACTGGGCTTTAGAAGCTCATCCCTTTCCCTTAATCCCAGTTTTTGCAGGGTCAGAGTAGCTGGGAAGTGAGAAGCAACAGAGTTATGGCTTCAGTATGCTTATGTATAGTTAGTGTGGACATGATGTAAATTAAAGAGCTATGTATTACAGATGTAATAAACAGTTAGATAGTGTGCTTGTGGTTTAGTATGTGCTTTGCCTATAGTATGTTTTATCCCTTGTCTATGCATGTATCCTGTTTTCAGTTTAATGATGAGCAATGAGTCAAACCAGGCTTAATAACATGTTGTGTTTCGAAAACCCAGTGCATTATAACTGTGAGGGAAGACAGGGTTTAATTCCCTTGACCCAAGACCAGTGCGGAGGAAAGACCAGGTTTGATTCCTGTGATCCACAGAGTAGACCACTAGAGAAGACCAGGTTTGATTCCTGTGACTCTATGGTAGCCAAGTTAACTTATGATATGCTGACCCTTACAGAATGGGTTCTATGCTGCAGAGCGCATAGGGTATGGAGGTTACTTGGTAAAGCATCACTGGTGTATTATAGATAGCCCTGAGGGCTAGTTCAGATTAGTATGTCTGAGCATTTGGTTCATATGATTGGACCTATAGTACAGTGTTTTACAGGTTAAGTCTGGTAGTTTTAAAGACAAGTTTTAAAAAGTAATAGTCCTGTCGGATCATGTATGGGATTTTAACAGATACACAGAGTTCATAGCAGGCTTACTACGGGTCCCGGCGGCCTTAAGCCGATCTGGATCCTAGTGCCGAGCAGTTTGGGCCGTTACAAAGAGGGTACCGGTTTCCGGGCTGTTACAGATGGTATCAGAGCATAGGGCCTCTTAAGTACGGTGTGTTGAGCATTTTTTGTTCAAGGATTAGCGAGGTCCCACATCGGAAAGAGGTTGGTCTAGAGTCATAGTAAGGCAAGCACAATAAGGAAAATCATGTCCACTAAAATAAGGATGTTGAATTTGGTTTTGCATACTGATGTGAAATGCACATGTATACTCATGGGTATTAATGTGATGCTATGTATGCATGTATATGTTTTATGTTCATGTGTTTTCATATGAACTCTATGTGTGCTAATGTTTGTTTCTTGTGTTGTTCTTCAGGATAGCTAAGATGAGTGGTGTTAGTCCGCAGATTGATTCAGATCCGTCTGAAGCATCTTATGATGAAAATAGAGGAGGCATGGATTTAGGAAATAGGAGAGAGTTGGGAATAGATGTGCAAAGAAAGGATGTAGGATTACAGGTGAATATGGATGACGAGTCTTTAGATGATGCTCAGACCAAGGA
Organism: Manihot esculenta; assembly: GCF_001659605.2. Taxonomy (NCBI): domain Eukaryota; kingdom Viridiplantae; phylum Streptophyta; class Magnoliopsida; order Malpighiales; family Euphorbiaceae; genus Manihot; species Manihot esculenta. Next base: position 8,319,405 of record NC_035167.2, read on the forward strand.
TACCAAAATGTCAGGTATAGGAGAAAATGATCCTTCCACTTGGAGTACAGCTACCTGGAAAGGAGCAAAGTGGGGGAAAGTTCAAAAGAAAAAGGTTAGGGGTCTTAAAGGGAAAAAGAAAAGAGAATATTGGAATAGGAAAGAACTTAGTTCTGGTGGTGGTGTTGATTCGAGTTCTGGTATAGATAGACCAAAATGTTTGAGGTGTGGAAGATTTCATAAGGGAGTTTGTCTTGTTGGCATGACAGGATGTTATAGATGTGGTCAGGAGGGACATGTGATTCGTGAGTGTCGTACGATGCCTTGGATGATTCAGTCCCGGCAGACATTTTCTGGTAGAGCTGTTCAGCAGGGGATAGTCCCATCAGATTCAGTGGTGCCAGGTATGCTCATTTTGAGAGTTTTGATGTGTATGGTTCTTTTGTGGACCCTAGTGGGATTGAGAGAGATAGATCAGAAAAAGAAAAAGAGGAAAAGAAAAAGTAACAGTGATCTTAGAAAGAGATTAGAATTAGTCTGGGATTGGGTGGTAGTGAGGCAAGGAAAAGGGTGAGCCTTTTCTTCAGCAGATTCCCGAGAGAAGTTCCATTAGCTTTAGCCTGGATCTTTACCCTGACGTAATAGGAGGCTAACATATCGAATACGGCGACGTTAGGTACGGTTGCTTGTGAGTATTCGGATGTGTATGCTGTTTGTGTTAGACCCTAGTGTTTCGCTTTTCCTGTTGTTGTGAGCTGTTGATAGGATGGGTTTGATGACTTCTGGGCTTAGCGTGTTTTCTCTGGGTCAGTGGACCTAAGAGTATGATCCATCTGACGCAGAGTCCGTCAGTTCAGTTCAGAGTTTATAGAGCGTAGGCGATGCCTTTCCAGCTGACCTTATGGTTCTAGGGGTGACTATTGGTGTCAACCTAGGGCGGAGTGGCTAGCTACTCATAATACTACCTGAGTCCACAGAGACAAGGTAGCAAAGTTCAGAGCTAAGGATGGATCAGAGGTAGTCCTATAGAGGACAGGGTACAGAGTATAGAGGTGCCTAGAAGTTGATGTCAACCCTACAGGCTCACAGTTATTCAGGAAAGGTTATCAGAGGGTTCTAGCTCTGTTGAGCGAGTTTAATAGTCAGGACAGGGAATTAGCCTCAGTACCCAGTGCTAGTGAGCTCTGGATGTTTTTCAGACTAGTTGTCAGGTTTTCCATCTGTTAGGGAGTTAGAGTTTAGAATAGGAATGGTGTCTGGACGCAGAACCATCTTATTCTTTTCTTCTATCCGACAGAATGGCACCTGCAGACAAAGAGACAGTGAGAGAGTATAAGAATAACGGAAAAGTTTAGGAGTTACAGGTTTTATCTCACTGAGTACCTTACCCTGGAATGTTTCCAGTACGGTTAAGGGAAATGAAGGATAATTCCTTAAGTTCTGCTTATTACAGATTAAGTATTGCAGGTTGGTATTCCTAGTTAGCATAGATGATCGATGAACTGTTCTAATCAACGATGATCAGAATACAGATTGGAGCAGTAGCCTAATGAGAGTGAAAGATTAAGCTAGTTTAATAAAGAAGCAGAAAGGCGGGCAAGGATTAGGAGTATAGGTTGATATCAGATTGATATCGAACCTACTAATTGGTAGAAAAGATTGGTGATCTCTTGGAACTGTTAGGGGAAATTGGTTATGATTTCAGTGTGATAACAGATTGTTAGAATCTATTGAGATTAAAGAGATGAGTTTAGTTAAGATGAAAAGTAAAAGAGCAGAGTAAAGATCAGAGTAGCGCAGCGAAAGCTGTGAATTTTAGAAAAGGTTATGAGTATGAACTCAGATTAGGAGAATAGAGGTATAGATTCTCTTGTTAGAGAGAAGTGATAGGCTTTACTTGCTTATCTGTTTGTTTTTTTTAACATTCGAGGACGAATGTTTTGTAAGGGGGGAAGATTGTAATACCCGGCTAAACCCGGCATCGGAATTCTTACCGTCCGGTGGGATTCGAGGATGTCAGAGGTTTCCTGAGGATAGAGTGAAGGTTTTCTAAAATGTTTTAAAGTATTTTCACGGTTTGATTAGGAAATAGTTGAGTTTTCGGGAGAATTGGCCAAAGGAGTTTCTGCCATGTTCGGCCCCCGAATGTTAAGTTCGGCCGCCGAAAGTGCCCAATGTTCGGCCCCCGAAGTTTATGTTCGGCCTCCGAAAGTTGCATGGTTTTGCATGCAGTTTCGGCAGCCGAAGTTGGGGGGTCGGCTAAGCTGTGCATGCGCCTCGGTCCATGGTTTGGCCAGCTGTTGCCTCCAGATCATGGCTAGAGGGTTATGCCACGTCTCCCATGACTCATCTATACACTTTTAATCACTCATGCACAGGTTTGAGGGTGGTAAAGTGTTTAGAACGTTTTGAAACAAAAGAAGAGAGTTTTGGGGTTTTGGTGAAGGGAAAGAGGTGTTGGTGCATAGTTTGGTGTTTAGGTTGTCCAGCTTCTGTTTTTAGGAGGTAAGGGAAGTCTTTATACTTGTTTTAATGATTTCTAATAGCTTTTAAAGTGGTTAAGGGTAGAGTGGCATGTTTAGGTTTTAAAGTTGAGTTTTTGATGTTTTAATGGTTTATGCATGATTATGTGTTATGTGTGTTGATTGTTGGGGTTAATAGGTAGTTTTGGACCCCTTTGAGCATATACCAGAGTATATGCAAGTTGAGGAGTTGTGTATGCAGGATTGTGTAGAGTTGGTGCGTGGCAGGAGATGGTTGTGCATGAAGCTGAGTTCTGGATGAACTCAGGTTCGGCCGCCGAAGGGAGGATTCGGCCTCCGAACCCCTTGTGAAGGCAGTTTCGGCTGCCTAAGGTTGCCTCCGAAAGAATGGACTTTCGGATCTGTCCAGCACATTCGGCCGCCGAAGGTGCCGCCGAAGGTGTCCTGCCTAGCTTTTCCTATGCATACTTTATGTGATTGTTTTATGAGCTTTTAAAGGGGTTTTGGGGAGTTGTTTAAGAGTTGGTAAGAGTATGCTTGACACCTCAATCGAGTCCGTTTGTGTAGGTTTGGACCCGACAGTTCAGGGAGGTTGTCAGGAGTAGCAGTTGCAGAGTCAGTCAGGTTTCTGCTTGGAGCAGAGGTGAGTAGAACTAAACTTAATCTTTTATTAACAAACATAATGTTTTAGCATAGTTCATGCATCATGAATGCTATGATATGTATTAGGGTGATTGCATTAGAATCACGAATGTGAAGCATTGCATATTATGTGATCAGAGATTAGGTGGACCCAGGCGACTCCAATAGCCTAAGCTTCGGCTCCTGTCATTGTGTCAGGTCAGTTGGGCAATTACTTGTTGGAATGCCCTGTGTAGCTCCTTTGGGGGGGGCCAGTGTTGACAGAGGGTATTTTTGGGGTCATGTCTACCTTAGTGGGGATTGGACCAAGGCGACTTCAATAGCCCGTCGAGGGAGTTTTGGGGTCATGTCTAATCCAAGATATATTGAGATGTTTGTGTTGTGATGCATTTTCATATATAGTGCGTATGAATGAACTGTTTTCAGTGTTTCTACTCACTGGGCTTTAGAAGCTCATCCCTTTCCCTTAATCCCAGTTTTTGCAGGGTCAGAGTAGCTGGGAAGTGAGAAGCAACAGAGTTATGGCTTCAGTATGCTTATGTATAGTTAGTGTGGACATGATGTAAATTAAAGAGCTATGTATTACAGATGTAATAAACAGTTAGATAGTGTGCTTGTGGTTTAGTATGTGCTTTGCCTATAGTATGTTTTATCCCTTGTCTATGCATGTATCCTGTTTTCAGTTTAATGATGAGCAATGAGTCAAACCAGGCTTAATAACATGTTGTGTTTCGAAAACCCAGTGCATTATAACTGTGAGGGAAGACAGGGTTTAATTCCCTTGACCCAAGACCAGTGCGGAGGAAAGACCAGGTTTGATTCCTGTGATCCACAGAGTAGACCACTAGAGAAGACCAGGTTTGATTCCTGTGACTCTATGGTAGCCAAGTTAACTTATGATATGCTGACCCTTACAGAATGGGTTCTATGCTGCAGAGCGCATAGGGTATGGAGGTTACTTGGTAAAGCATCACTGGTGTATTATAGATAGCCCTGAGGGCTAGTTCAGATTAGTATGTCTGAGCATTTGGTTCATATGATTGGACCTATAGTACAGTGTTTTACAGGTTAAGTCTGGTAGTTTTAAAGACAAGTTTTAAAAAGTAATAGTCCTGTCGGATCATGTATGGGATTTTAACAGATACACAGAGTTCATAGCAGGCTTACTACGGGTCCCGGCGGCCTTAAGCCGATCTGGATCCTAGTGCCGAGCAGTTTGGGCCGTTACAAAGAGGGTACCGGTTTCCGGGCTGTTACACTATTTGTCTTTGGTTTGTTCAATATTCATATAATTTGGTGCTTGAATCTATTATTACTTTGTTGTTTTGATCAAATTGGCCACTTGATTCTTGATTGCAAGGTAATTGATTGTTAGTTTGGATAATTTTTAGTCCGTAATTGATGGAATTATTCAAACATAAGAACACTTGGTGTAACAACTAAGGAATTGTGTGATCTAGCAACATCTCATGCATTTGAGTAGCTAGGATTGGATCTCTCTATTCCTTCATGCAATTGACAATTGTTTTGATGCCTAAGGCCCAAGGATGTTCCTTGGCAATTTTTTAATTAGTAGTTAATTAGAGGACGTTCCCTAATTGATTTAATCATAAGGAGAGACATGGTGGTGAGAAGCGTTTTCCATCTCCATAACTAATCTATTGAATCAATCAAGAGAACATAAGTTTCAATGATCAATCCAAACAACCAAAGTGGATCCATCTCTTCAACTAGACCTTTCTCATATTAGATTTCTCTTTTATTTTAATTACTTGCTCATTTAATTGCATTCAGTAGTTTGCTAATCAAATCAATCTCAAAACCCCCCCTTTTTACTTTTATTGCACTTTATTTTTATTCCGCTTACAGTTACTTGCTTTCAGCTTCTCATTCAGTTAATTCTCTTGGTCTTGTTGAGAAAAATAGATAAGTTTTCAATTCTCTGTGGATTCGATCCTTTACCACTATCTGTAGTAGTAATATTGTTGATAACCAGAAAGGTTATTTTTGACCGACTTCGACAATCGCGAGTCAACACAAAACAAGCAAAGGAAGGCTGGGGAGAGGACTTTCGGCGGCAGGTTCGGTGGCCGAAAGTCCTTACAGATCCGAAAGTCAGGCACTTTTGGGGGCAAGGTTCGGCGGCCGAAAGCCTTCACAGACCCGAAAGTCACTAACCTTCGGGGGCAGGTTCGACGGCCAAAACTCCCCTCCAGAGCCGAAAGTCCATGCTTTCGGGGGTAGTTTAGGCTGCCAAAGGCTGCCTCCCCAGGCAGGTTCGACTGCCGAAACTGGCTTCGGCGGCCGAACCTGGGTTCTCCCAAAGGGTAGAACCCGATTTTGCCTCACATAACCAGTCACCCAAAACTCCCAAAACTCACACTCAACTTCCTACAACATGCATATGCACTTATTCAAGCATAAAGGGGCATAAAACTAGTCTAAACCCCAACAAACAATACATAGAAGCATACAATAATTTTCAAACTCACATAAACCCTAACATTTTAAAACTAGCCAAAACATGCATCATATACCCTTAACCCTTCTTAAAACTCATTCAAAACATAAAGAAAGGCAAGGATCTACACTTACCTCATGGAGATCAAAGGTAGGTGCGACCCAAACTTGGAGTTGAGGAGAAAAGGGTCTCCGGAAGTCTCCAACCTTCAAAACTTTAGATTGAGCTTAAAATCTTCAAAAACAAGATAAAACTTATAAATATTTGGAGAGATTTGATGGAAAAACACAAGATCATCAAGGGGAGACGGAGACTCACCTTGCCCGGAAATGGAGAGAGAAAATTCGCCCATTTTCGGACAGGGGGCCTTTTATGGGTGGCTGGCCAGACCACCTTCAGGGGCCAAAAGAGCTTTCGAAACCTCACCATGTTCGGCGGCCGAACCTGAGTTTTTCCCTCAAACTCTTTTCTTTCAAAACTCAATTCTTTCTTTCTTAAAACCTCAAAAACATATAAAAATATTTTAGAAAACCTTTATTTTCACCCTTCTAAGGAATTCCGACCTCGAGATTTCGGATTCCAATGGAGATTCCGCTGGAAAGTTGGAATTCCGATGCCGGATCTTAGCCGGGTGTTACAGAAAACCTTATCTATTTCTTCCTCTGATAGTGGGAAGGTTTCAGCTCCCCACAAGCTCTATCCTTGCCTACTTCTTCTCATCCCTGACCTCTATGACCTCTAAGTTGATTCCCTCATCTACTGAGCTCGGTTCTGCCACCATGGCCATGTATACTGCCCTTGCTTCCTCCTGACGCCCCTGAACTACTCCCACCCTTGCCTCTATTGGGAATTTCATGGTCAGGTACCTAATGCCGGTTGCCACCTCGAAGTCATACAGCACAGGCCTTCCTAATATCGCATTATAGCTTAACGGGAGCTTCACTACCAAGACCACCGCATAGTGAGTTCGAGACAGAGGTGGCTCTCCCAAAGTCAAGGCTGCCTTCACCTTCCCCTCCACGGCTACTGGGATTCCTCTGATCCCCTTCACCGGGGCTTGATCCCGTACCAACTGCTCTTCTGGTATCCCCATCTGCTGGAAGACCCTGTATGGCAGTAAATTCACTTTGCTTCCATCGTCAACCAGGATCTTTCGGACTCGGTAGTTGTGGATGACGACTTCAATGACAAGAGCATCATCATGAGGTATCTGAATGCCCTGGGCATCCTCAGGGGAGAAAGAGACGACCACTGGGGAGTGTTTTACCACTTGCAGTACTTCACTGCTGCTCCCCTCCCCATCCCAACTTCTTTTCCTTCCCCTCCTGCTCATCCGGCCTGCAGTCCCTCCGACAATCATGTTAATGGTCCCACTGGAGCCATCATTCACAGGCCCTGCCCCCTGTCTACGGGGCCTTTCTGCGGTGGGGTTCTGTTGGGGTCTCTCCCCCTCAGGTTTCTTCATGAAGTTCTGAAGGTGTCCCCTCTTTATCAGCCTTTCGATCTCACTGATCAGCTGGTAGCAGTTATTGGTGTCATGGCTGTGGGTGTGGTGGTATTGGTAGTACTTGTCAGGGTCCCTCTTGTAACTACCCGGATTCCGGACCGCCACCGGCACTAGGATCCAGATCGGCTTAAGGCCGCCGGGACCCGTAGTAAGCCAAACATGAACTCTGAGTACCTGATAAATCCCATACATGATCAAACATAAACTCAAAAACCTGAAAACAAACTGACAACCTTTCCTTCCACTTACCAAGCTTGACCTGCATGCACTATGTCTGAACACATAGAACCCACTCTCATAGGGCCAGCATCTCACAAGTCAGCCTTGGTTCAACACCTTTCTCATCAAGAAACGTAAAACAGGCACTAAAGATCATGCATCACAAGGGATTAACCATACACTAGGGCAAAGCACAACTCTATCCAGTACATTACATGCTAGCTCTATACATTACATTACAACCGTTAAGTGACATCATGTCCACTACCTATTACATAGCCAAAACCATAGCCAACTCGAACTCATTACTCTGCTGACTCTGACTTCCCATAGCTAACTCTGGCCCTGTAAAACTAGGGTTAGGGGAGAGGGATGAGCTAACAAGCCCAGTGAGTAGAAACAATGAAAACAATTCATTAATAACATGCTTTCATGAAATGCGTCACAGCACAAATAGTTCACATCTCGGATTGGACATGACCTCAAAACTCCCTCTGTCAGTGCCCGGCCCCCCCAAGGGACTCACACAGGTCTTTCCTTACTGAACAGTTAGTGGGCTATTGAGATCGCCTTGGTCCATCCCCATCAACAATAAATCATGCAATGCATCATATTCGTGACTACTAATGCAATCAACCTATTGCATACTCATGGTGCATGAAATATGCTAAAAGCATTTCTTTCTTAATTACATTAAAACATTAAGGTTAGTTCCACTCACCTCTGGCAGACGCTGGACTGACTCTGCAACAGCTAACACTGATGGCCTCCTCGATCCCTCGGGTCCGATCCTACACAGGTGGACTCGAATGAGGTGCCAAACACACTCTAAACAACTCAGAAACAACTCCCCAAAAAACCCCTCAAACATCCCAAAAGCATGCATAGAAAACTCCCAAGAAAAGGCTGGACAGGGCACTTTCAGCGGCACCTTCGGCGGCCGAACCCTCTCTCCAGAGACGAAACTTGGGTACTTTCGGCAGCACCTTCGGCAGCCGAAAGTCCCTCTCTAGAGACGAAAGTCAGGCACTTTCGGCGGCCGAACCTTCCTTCGGCGGCCGAAAGTCTGCTTTCAAGCCAAAACTCCACTTTCGGGGGCAAGGTTAGGCGGCCATCACAGCCTTCCTAAGGGGTTCGGCGGCCGAATCCTTGCTTCGGCAGCCGAACCTAAGTTCCTCCAAAACTCAGCTTCATGCACAACCAAGCCACCCAAACCTTCCAAACCCCCACAACATGCAAACCACACTTCCACTGTAACGACCCGAATATCGGACCGCTACCGGCGGTAGGATCCAGGTCGGCTTAAGGCCGCCGGGACCCGTAGCAAGCCTGACATGAAACCTGTAAACCTGTATAATCCCATACATGATCAACAACATGCATAAAAATTAAAACTTTTCTTTCCACATACATCAACCCAACTCAACCTGTGCATGCACTATACATAACATAAATCATAAACATTGATCCCTCTGTGGGATCTCATCAGTGCTCCCAATTGGGTGACGCAACATATGTTGAGTTGGTTTACATAAACATCATAAAAATCTCTAAGATCATGTATTAAAAGGGATAACAACAATCTATGGTCAAGCACACCTCTAACATCCATATACATCATCTCATTACATAACTATACTGATTAAGACATTACATTACAATTCGATCATGTCCATTGCTAGCTATTACATAAACATGACTTCTTTACTCTATCCGGACTCCTGCTCTATACTGTACCTGCAAGCCTGGGGGTAAAGGGAGAGGGGTGAACTAAAAGCCCAGTGAGTAGAACTATAAAACATATTAACACTATGCTTCAATGAAATGCATCATAACACAGACAATTCACATAAGGGCTGGGTGAACTTGTCACCAATTAGTCCAATCTAACTCTGTGCCAGGCCGTAGCATGGGGTCCTGGTCTTCCTGTCATAACATACATTACTTACCATTGTCCTAGGGCCTCCTTTGGGCTCCTGGTCTTCGAGTCCCATAACCGTGCCAGGCCGTAGAATGGGGTCCTGGTCTTTCCTTACTCTGTGCCAGGCCGTAGAATGGGGTCCTGGTCTTCCTGTCATGGACTAATTGGGTCATCTAACATTCACCCACATCAACAACAATCGATGCAATGCGGCATATTCGTGAAGACTAATGCAATCATCCTATTGCATAATCATGATGCATGAAACATGATAAAACATTAAATTTCTCAATTTAAAAGGTTAAGTTTAGTCCCACTCACCTCTGGCTGACTCTGACAACACCGAAGTAGCTGAACTCACTGCTGGGGTCCTCGGTTCCTCGGGTCCGAACCTACAAAGGTGGACTCAAATGAGGGACCAAACACACCTGAACATAACTATAAACTACTCCCCAAAAACCCCCTAAAACATCATGAAACAACTATGGAAAAACATGCAAAGGAGGCCTGGACAGGGCACTTTCGGCGGCAGGTTCGGCGGCCGAAAGTCCCTCCAGAGCCGAAAGTCAGGCAGGTTCGGCGGCACCTTCGGCGGCCGAAACTCCCAGACAGAGATGAAACTCATGCATGTTCGGAGGCAGTTTCGGCGGCCGAAACTGCCAGACAGAGACGAAAGTCTCCTTTCGGGGGCAAGCTTCGGCAGCCGAAAGGCTGCCTCCCCAGCCATGTTCGGCGGCCGAAAGTCCTTCGGCTGCCGAACCTGGTTTCTGCCAAAGGGCAGAAACTTGGCTCCCTTTGCACATTTCGCCTCCAAACCTTTCCTACATGCAACCAAACCTATTCTACAACACACAAACACAAGCATACATATTCCTAGGGGCCTCAAACCATCATAAACCCCATCTACAACACATCAAGCATCCACATTGTTCATGAACATACATTTATACCCATAAACATAACCATAACCTAAACATGCATTCTAACCCATAGATCTACTTAAAACTTACTTTAAACATGCAATGAGCTTAAGATCGGCTCTTACCTCTTAAAGATCGAGAGAGAGACGACCTAAAACTCGGAGGTGGGAGAGATTGGGTTCTTGAACCTCCAAGCTCCAAAACTTGCTCAAAACTTGAAAATCTTCAAAACAAGATGGAAACTAATGAAAATCATGGAAGATTTGAAGGAAAAGACTCAAGATCGGTGAGGGATGGCGAAGTGCTCACCTTGGCCGACAACGGGGAGAAAAGCTCGCCCGTTTTCGGCTAAGGGACCCTTTTATAGTGGCTGGCCAGGCCACGTTCGGGGGCCGAATGTGCCTCCGCATGCATGCCATGTTCGGCGGCCGAACTTGAGGTTCGGCGGCCGAACCTGGGCTTCCCTCACTTATGCCTTCGGGGGCCTAAGGCTCACCCGAAAAGCATGCATGTTCGGCGGCCGAACTTTGAGTTTCGGCGGCCGAACCTGAGTTTTCCTCAAGGTTGTTTTCATTCAAAAACTCATTTTCTTTCATGCTTAAAACCATGAAAAACATTAAAACATTTTATGAAAACATGTTTCTACCCTACTAGAGGCTTCCGACATCCGAGATTCCACCGGACGGTAGGGATTCCGATACCGGAGTCTAGCCGGGTATTACATTCTCCCCCCCTTAAGAACATTCATCCCCGAATGTTCCTCAACTAGCACATGCATAGAGTCATCACAATATACACATAAAACACATAGAGACTAACCTTAAAAGAGCTGAGGATATTGCCGGAGCATAGACTCCCGTGTCTCCCAAGTGCACTCTTCCAGATTGTGGTGGTTCCAAAGGACCTTCACCATCGGGATTTCCTTGTTCCTTAGCTTTCTGATCTGGGTGTCTAAGATCCGTACCGGCTGCTCAACATAGGTGAGATCCTCTTGGATCTCCACATCAGGCTCACTAAGAACCTTGCCCGGATCTGACACGAACTTCCTCAACATAGAAACATGGAAAACCGGATGGATTCTCTCCATTGAAGCAGGTAAATCCAGCTTGTACGATACATTCCCAATCTTTTGCAAGACCTCAAAGGGTCCGATGTATCGTGGAGCCAGCTTACCTTTCTTTCCAAAGCGAACCACTCCTTTCATAGGAGACACCTTGAGCAATACTAGATCCCCCTCCTGGAACTCTAATTGCCTTCTGCGGATGTCTGCATAACTCTTCTGTCTGCTTGCAGCAGTCTTGATTCTTTCTCTGATTAAGGGTACCACCCTGCTGGTGATCTCTACTAGCTCAGGCCCTGCCAAGGCCTTTTCTCCAACTTCTTCCCAGCAAACAGGTGACCTGCACTTCCTTCCATATAAAGCTTCATATGGCGCCATCCCGATGCTAGCATGATGGCTGTTATTGTAGGCAAACTCCACCAAAGGTAGATGCTGCCTCCAAGAACCGCCAAAGTCCAGTACACACATTCTTAGCATATCTTCTATGGTCTGGATGGTCCTCTCTGACTGTCCGTCTGTCTGTGGATGGAAGGCAGTACTGAAATCCAACCTGATACCCATGGCATCCTGCAGACTCCGCCAAAACCTGGAGGTGAACTGGGGTCCTCTATCTGACACTATAGAAATAGGAACCCCATGCAGTCTGACTATCTCTTCAACATATACCTGCGCCAACTTGTCCACAGAATAGCCACTCCTGACAGGGATGAAGTGAGCAGATTTGGTGAGTCTGTCCACAATCACCCATATGGAGTCCAATCTGTTGGACGTCGCCGGTAACCCCACTACGAAGTCCATAGCTATATTCTCCCATTTCCATTCTGGAATAGATAGCGGGTTAAGCATTCCAGCCGGCATCTGATGTTCCAGCTTCACCCTCTGACAAACTTCGCAGGCTGACACAAACTGTGCCACTTCTCTCTTCATAGCTAGCCACCAATAAACCTTTTTCAGATCTTGATACATCTTGGTGGCTCCGGGGTGAACGCTGTATCTTGAATTATGAGCCTCCCTCATAATGTCTCCTTTTAGCCCTATGTCATCTGGTACACATAAACAACTCCTATAGCGGAGGATCCCCTTATTGTCGAATCTGAACTCGCTGTCTTTGCCTGACTGAACAGTCCTGGCAATCTTCACTAACTCTGGGTCCTCATGCTGTTTCTGAGCCACCTGCTCCAGAAACACGGGTGTCACTTTCATCTGAGCAACCAAAGCACCTGTACCAGACAACTCCAACTGAAGACCTTCATCAATGAGCTTGTAAAATTCCTTCACCACTGGTCTCCTCTCTGCCGTGATGTGGGATAGACTGCCTAGTGACTTCCGGCTTAGGGCATCTGCCACAACATTCGCCTTACCCGGATGATACTGAATCTTGCAATCATAGTCACTCAGCAGCTCTACCCATCTTCTCTGTCTCAAGTTCAAATCTCTTTGACTCAGGATGTACTGCAGGCTTTTATGATCTGTGAAGATCTCACATTTTACGCCATAGAGGTAGTGCCTCCACATCTTGAGTGCAAAGATTACTGCTGCCATCTCAAGGTCATGTGTGGGGTAATTCAACTCGTGCTTCTTTAGCTGTCTAGAAGCATAAGCAATCACCCTCTCATTCTGCATCAGCACACAATCCAGTCCCACTCGGGATGCATCACAGAAAACCGTGAAGTCCTCATCACTAGATGGCAGAGCTAACACTGGTGCCGACGTCAACCTCTTCTTAAGCTCTTCAAAACTCTCTTCGCACTGGTCGGTCCACACAAACTTCTGATTCTTCCTGGTCAACCTGGTCAGAGGAGCTGCAATTTTTGAGAAGTCCTGGACGAACCTCCTGTAGTAACCTGCCAAACCCAAGAAACTTCTAATCTCTGTCACTGAAGTGGGTCTAGGCCAGTTAGCCACAGCTTCTACCTTCTTGGGGTCTACCTCTATACCATTTTCTGACACCACATGCCCCAAGAATGAAATGCTTCTCAGCCAGAACTCACACTTGAAGAACTTGGCACACAAGCCATGTTCCCTCAAGGTCTGTAGAACCAACCTCAGATGATGGGCATGCTCCTCTGCATTCCTGGAATACACTAGGATATCATCTATGAAGACGATAACAAAGTGATCCAGGTATTGGCTAAACACTCTGTTCATGAGGTCCATGAATGTTGCAGGGGCATTGGTTAACCCGAACGGCATCACAAGGAACTCAAAATGCCCATATCTGGTCCTGAAAGCTGTCTTTGGCACATCTTCTTCTCTGATCCTCAGCTGATGGTACCCAGATCTCAGATCTATTTTGGAGAAACAACCCGCTCCTGCTAGCTGGTCGAATAGATCGTCGATCCTTGGCAAAGGGTACTTGTTCTTGGTAGTGACTTTGTTCAACTGCCTGTAGTCGATACAAAGTCTAAGGGATCCATCCTTCTTTCTGACAAACAAGACTGGAGCACCCCAGGGTGAGGTACTCGGTCGGATGAAGCCCTTGTCTACCAGCTCCTGTAACTGCTCCTTCAACTCTTTTAATTCTGCTGGCGCCATCCTGTAGGGAGGGATAGAGATCGGTCGGGTTCCAGGCATCAGTTCTATCTTGAACTCTATCTCCCTAACAGGTGGTAAACCTGGCAGCTCATCTGGGAACACATCTAAGAACTCTCTAACCACTGGCACCGAGGCGGGCTCTCTAACCTGACTGCTAAGCTCTCTCACATGAGCCAAATACCCCTGACATCCCCTCCTGAGCAACCTACGAGCCTGAAGAGCTGATATCAGACCTCTAGGTGTACCCCTCCTGTCTCCTCTGAAGACAACCTCAGACCCATCCTGACCTCTGAACCTGACTACCTTGTCCCTGCAGTCCAAGGTAGCACCATGGGTAGATAACCAGTCCATCCCTAGAATGACGTCAAAATCTGTCAAATCTAGAACCACTAGGTCGGCGGACAAGCATCTTCCCTCAACAAACACAGGACTACACTGGCAGACTGACTCTGCCACTGATGGATCACACTTGGGTCCACTGACCCAGAGAGGACACTCTAACTCAGAAGTCATTAGACCCAACCTCCCCACGGCTCTCGGAGCAATAAAAGAATGAGATGCACCAGGGTCCATCAAGGCATACACATCTGAACAACCAATGATTAAGTTACCTGCCACCACGGTGTTAGATGCATCTGCCTCCTGCTGTGTCATTGTGAAGATCCGAGCTGGAGCTGACGGACCTTCACCTCTGAAACCCGCTGAAGAAGAGGCTGCCCCCCTCCCTCTGCCTCTGCCACTGGCCTGAGTCATGGCTGGAGCTGCTGGCTGCGCTACACTGCCTGAGGCTGTCTGCTGGGACTGAGCCATCGGGACTGCTCTTGGACATTCTCGAGCCATATGCCCCTCCTGACCACATCTGAAGCAGGCGTTCGTCCCAAACCGACATACTCCCTTGTGTGGCCTACCACACCTCGCACAAACTGCATTATCCGCACTAGAGCTTGAGCCACTTCCAAATCCCAGACTGGACTTGACTTTACTCCAGAACTTATTCCTCTTACCCTTGGGCTTACCCCATCTCTTACTGCCTGAAGCTGCTGCACTCAGGGTAGAGGGATCTAATTTTCCCCCACCCAGAGTTTTAGGACCAGAAGACTATGCCACTGTCTGCTTAACTATCCCCTGAACGATGGCACTGGCCTCCATTTTCCTGGCCATATCTACTATGGCATGGAAGCTCTCCCTGTCCACGGACTGAATCAAGGAGGAATACCTGGAGTGAAGTTTCATGACATACCTCCTTGACCTCTTCGAATCTGTATCCAGACTCTGCCCAGCAAAAGGCAACAGCTCCAAGAATCTGTCGGTGTACTCCTCTACACTCATTTCATCCGTCTGCCTCAACTGTTCAAACTCTATCATCTTTAGCTCCCTTGAACTATCAGGAAAAGCCCATCCTGCAAACTCGTTTGCAAACTCCTCCCAAGACATGCTGTCCATTCTCGGGTTCACATAATTCTTGAACCACTCTCGTGCCTTCTTGCACTTAAGCGTGAACCCAGCCATCTGAATGGCTCTATTGTCATCAGCCCCAATCTCCTCTGTGATCACCTTAACCCTTTCAAGATACACAAATGGGTCATCCCCTTTTTCATACTGAGGAGCACCCAGTTTCATGTAGTCAGTCATCTTGACCTTGCTCCCACTGGCTGAGCTAGGTCTAGAAGGTTGAGTAACTGGGGCTGCTGGTTCTGTAGGTGGTGGAGATGGTGCAACATTTTCTGAGGTAGGGTTTGCTGGATTTGGATAGTAGGGTGGGGGTGGATACATTGGGTATTGTGAATATGGTGGGTAGTAGGGTGGGTATGGCACCTGTGTGGGATAAAGGGTGAAGCTAGGGTAATCCGATGTACCTCCCATCGAATACCCGGGATGTTGTGAGAAGTGTGGGTAGTGGGGTGGCTGAATAAATCCCGAGGCCTGAGTGCCTCCTTGGGACTCTCCCATACCTTCTTCTGACATGCTAACTCCCAAACTGCCATCCCTTCTCTGCTCTACATCCATATCATCCCCCATATCCTCTGACATTCCTCCCTGAACTGTTCCCCTCACTGATCTGCTTCTACCCAGATCCAGAGACCTTCTAGGGTCTCTTATTGCTCTTTCTCGGTTAGACCTACTAGACATTGCCCTAGGCAATGTAGGAGGACGGGCGCTCATGCCCTCATCCTCAGGTGGCACTCCAGTCAATCGTGCAGATCGACGAGTTCCTCTCATCCTGTTTTCTGAAAAACAGTGCACATCACATAAACATTAGCATTATATGGTTCATGTGGGCACACATGAACCCGCATCACATACGTCACATATCATAGCATATCATTAATGCACATGCATATTATCATGGCATTTCACATCATCATACAAGACAGGACTCCACATCCTATCCTAGTGGACATGATCTTTCCTATTGTGCTTGACCTTCTATAACACCTATAAGCCCGACACTCTAGGTCCGACCATATGAACCTCAAGCTCTGATACCATTCTGTAACGACCCGAATATCGGACCGCTACCGGCGGTAGGATCCAGGTCGGCTTAAGGCCGTCGGGACCCATAGCAAGCCTAACATGAAACCTGTAAACCTGTATAATCCCATACATGATCAACAACATGCATAAAAATTAAAACTTTTCTTTCCACATACATCAACCCAACTCAACCTGTGCATGCACTATACATAACATAAATCGTAAACATTGATCCCTCTATGGGATCTCATCAGTGCCCCCAATTGGGTGACGCAACATATGTTGAGTTGGTTTACATAAACATCATAAAAATCTCTAAGATCATGTATTAAAAGGGATAACAACAATCTATGGTCAAGCACACCTCTAACATCCATATACATCATCTCATTACATAACTATACTGATTAAGACATTACATTACAATTCGATCATGTCCATTGCTAGCTATTACATAAACATGACTTCTTTACTCTATCCGGACTCCTGCTCTATACTGTACCTGCAAGCCTGGGGGTAAAGGGAAAGGGGTGAGCTAAAAGCCCAGTGAGTAGAACTATAAAATATATTAACACTATGCTTCAATGAAATGCATCATAACACAGACAATTCACATAAGGGCTGGGTGAACTTGACACCAATTAGTCCAAGCTAACTCTGTGCCAGGCCGTAGCATAGGGTCCTGGTCTTCCTGTCATAACATACATTACTTACCATTGTCCCAGGGCCTCCTCTGGGCTTCTGGTCTTCGAGTCCCATAACCGTGCCAGGCCGTAGAATGGGGTCCTGGTCTTTCCTTACTCTGTGCCAGGCCGTAGAATGGGGTCCTAGTCTTCCTGTCATGGACTAATTGGGTCATCCAACATTCACCCACATCAACAACAATCGATGCAATGCGGCATATTCGTGAAGACTAATGCAATCATCCTATTGCATAATCATGATGCATGAAACATGATAAAACATTAAATTTCTCAATTTAAAAGGTTAAGTTTAGTCCCACTCACCTCAGGCTGACTCTGACAACACCGAAGCAGCTGAACTCACTGCTGGGGTCCTCGGTTCCTCAGGTCCGAACCTACAAAGGTGGACTCAAATGAGGGACCAAACACACCTGAACATAACTATAAACTACTCCCCCAAAACCCCCTAAAACATCATGAAACAACTATGGAAAAACATGCAAAGGAGGCCTGGACAGGGCACTTTCGGCGGCAGGTTCGGCGGCCGAAAGTCCCTCCAGAGCTGAAAGTCAGGCAGGTTCGGCGGCACCTTCGGCGGCCGAAACTCCCAGACAGAGACGAAACTCATGCATGTTCGGCGGCAGTTTCGGCGGCCGAAACTGCCAGACAGAGACGAAAGTCTCCTTTCGGGGGCAAGCTTCAGCAGCCGAAAGGCTGCCTCCCCAGCCATGTTCGGCGGCCGAAAGTCCTTCGGCTGCCGAACCTGGTTTCTGCCAAAGGGCAGAAACTTGGCTCCCTTTGCACATTTCGCCTCCAAACCTTTCCTACATGCAACCAAACCTATTCTACAACACACAAACACAAGCATACATATTCCTAGGGGCCTCAAACCATCATAAACCCCATCTACAACACATTAAGCATCCACATTGTTCATGAACATACATTTATACCCATAAACATAACCATAACCTAAACATGCATTCTAACCCATAGATCTACTTAAAACTTACTTTAAACATGCAATGAGCTTAAGATCGGCTCTTACCTCTTGAAGATCGAGAGAGAGACGACCTAAAACTCGGAGGTGGGAGAGATTAGGTTCTTGAACCTCCAAGCTCCAAAACTTGCTCAAAACTTGAAAATCTTCAAAACAAGATGGAAACTAATGAAAATCGTGGAAGATTTGAAGGAAAAGACTCAAGATCGGTGAGGGATGGCGGAGTGCTCACCTTGGCCGACAACGGGGAGAAAAGCTCGCCCGTTTTCGGCTAAGGGACCCTTTTATAGTGGCTGGCTAGGCCACGTTCGGGGGCCGAATGTGCCTCCGCATGCATGCCATGTTCGGCGGCCGAACCTGGGCTTCCCTCACTTATGCCTTCGGGGGCCTAAGGCTCACCCGAAAAGCATGCATGTTCGGCGGCCGAACTTTGAGTTTCGGCGGCCGAACCTGAGTTTTCCTCAAGGTTGTTTTCATTCAAAAACTCATTTTCTTTCATGCTTAAAACCATGAAAAACATTAAAACATTTTATGAAAACATGTTTCTACCCTACTAGAGGCTTCCAACATCCGAGATTCCACCGGACGGTAGGGATTCCGATACCGGAGTCTAGCCGGGTATTACATCCACAACTGGCATATACTCAAGTATAGGCACAAAGGGGTCCAAAACTAACTTACAACCCCAACAAACAACACATCTACACACATAAGCAGGCTTTGACCACAAATCAACCAAAAACTCACTTTACCCTAAACATGCATCCCTACCCATAAACCTCCATAAAACTCACTTAAAACTTCATAAAAGCTAAGGATCTACACATACCTTTTGAAGAACAAGAGTTGGTGTGACCCCAAACGTGAAGATATGGAGATCTAAGCTCCACAAGTCTCCAAACTTCAAAATCTTGCTTCAAGCTCACAACTCTTCAAAACAAGGAGAAAACTCATGAAAACCTTAAAGATTTGAAGACAAACCATGAAAACAACCCAAGGAGAGCATGAACCTACCCTTGTACGAAAAGGGAGTGAAACACACTCCATTTCCGGTCAACGGGGCTTTTATAGGTGGCCCAACCGCCTCTCCTTCGGCGGCCTAAGCTGCATGCAAAAACATGCAACGTTCGGTAGCCGAACTTCACCTTCGGCGGGCGAAACCAAGCAATGTTCGGCGGCCGAACTTATCCTTCGGCGGCCGAACCTGCAATTGTTCCCTTGGTCTTTTCCTTTTCAAAACCTAATGCACTTGCAGTCAAAACCATAAAACCCTTAAAAACACGTTGAAAACCCTTCTCTCTCTTACCCTGCAAAGAACCTCCGACATCCTCACATTCCAGATTCCAACGGAAACCCGCCGGAAAGTAAGAATTCCGATGCCGGTGTCTCGCCGGGTATTACAATCTACCCCCCTTACAAAAACATTCGTCCCCGAATGTTCAAACAACAAACATGCAAGCAAGCAAGCAAAGCCTAACCCTCTCTCCAAAGAGAGACGCAGGTCCTGCTGGCGTAAACACTCCCTGGTCTTCTAGGCACACTTCCAAACTGTGGTGATTCTAAAGAACTATCACCACCAGGATTCCTTGTTCCTTAACCTCCTCACTAGCTGCTTAACCTAGGTGAGATCCCCTGAGATCTCCACCTCTGGTTCCTTATGAACATCACTCGGATCTGACACAAACCGTCACAACACAGGAACATGGAAAACCAGAAGGACTTCCTTCATTGGAGTCGGGTAACTCTAGCTGAGATACATCTCGTTACAAAGTCTCAAGGATTCATCCTTCTTTTCCCACAACAACACTGGAACATTCCAGGGTGAGGTACTAAGTCGGATAAAACCCTTATCTACCAAGTCCCACAACTGCTCTAACAACTCTCTCACCTCTGCAGGTGCCATCCTGTAACGAAGAATAGAGATGAACTTGATGCTAGGCATCACTTCTATTTCCCAACTCTATCTCTCTAGCAGGTGGTAAACCTGACAGCTCGCCTGGGAAAACTTCTAAGAACTCTCTCTCCACCAACAAACACGGAGGCTGGTTCCTGACCTGACTACTAAACTCCTCAGCAAGAGCTAGAAACCCTCTGAAAACCTTTCCTAAGCAATCTACGAGCCTGTAGGGCTGACATCAAACCTCTAGGCACCCCTATTATGTCCCCTCAAAGGACAACCTCTAATCCATCTTGCTCTCTGAACTCTCCTACCTTGTCTCTGCAGACTCAGGTAGTACCTCGAGTAGCTAACCAATCCACCACTAGAATGATATCACACAGTCAAATCTAGAACCACTAGGTCAGCTGGAAGACAGCTACTCTCAACAAACTCTGAACTGAACCGGCAGACTGCCTCTGCCATAGATGGATAACACTCGGGTCTACCAACCCAAAGAGAACACTCTAAGCCCAGAAGTCATCAAACCCACCCTCACTACGGCTCACTAAACAACAAGGAAAGAGAAACACTAGGGTTCACAAAAGACACACATCACAACAACCCAAAAGTGAGCATACCTGGCACCATTGGGTTTGCTGTGTCTGCCTCTTGCTGAGCCTGAGCGAAGATCCGAGCCGAAGCTGACGGACCTTCTCCACGGGAACACTCAGAAGAAAAGGCTGACCCTCTTCCTCTGCCTCGACCTCTGCCCTGAGACACTGCTGGAGCTGCTGGCTGAGCCTCTCTACCTGAAGCTAACCGCTGAGACTGTACTACTCGGGGCGCAGTAGGACACTCACGTGCTATGTGCCCTTCCTGCCCGCACCTGAAACAAGCTGTTGTCCCAGCGTGACAGACTCCCTTGTGTGGCTTTCCACACCTCGTACATCTTGATCTGCCTAAGCCAGAGCTTGAACCAGTACCACAACCCAGACTAGCCTTTACCTTCGTCCAAAACTTCCTATTCTTCGACCTTCTCAGGCCTCTAGCCCCTTTCTTCGGGGTCTTCCCCCACTTTACTCCTCTCGAGGTAGCTGTACTTCGAGTGGAGGGATCATAATCTCCTGACCCTGAGATTCTGGAATCCTTGGTTTGAGCGTCTTCTTGAGCCTCTCCTATGCCTTCTTCCAGCATAATCACATTCAGACCTCTATCTCTCCTCTGCACATTCATCTCCATTTCTCTCACATCTGCAGACCTTCGCTTTAGATCCATTCCTTCTCTACTTTCATCAAAAGACTCTCTTGGCAGAACAGGGGGAAAGGTGTCCATACCTTCCCTCTCAGACGGAACTCCAATCGATTCCACAGATCGACGAGCACCTCGCATCTTAGCTCTTCTGAAGAACAACACACAAGCATACAAACATTAGCATCATCATACGGTTCACGTGGAAACACATGAACCTACACACATACCAAACATAACATTAATGCACATGCATAAAATCATGGCATTTCACATCATTAGCATGCAAGACTCTACATCCTATCCTAGTGGACATGATCTTGCCTATTGTGCTTGCCCTCCTATCACCTCTTTCCGATGTGAGATACCTTGGATCTCCTGAGCATCTCTGCCCAGCACATCGTACTCTTGAGGCCCTATGCTCTGATACCAATCTGTAACGATCCGGATTCCGGACCGCCACCGGCACTAGGATCCAGATCGGCTTAAGGCCGCCGGGACCCATAGTAAGCCCAACATGAACTCTGAGTACCTGATAAATCCCATACATGATCAAACATAAACTCAAAAACCTGAAAACAAACTGACAACCTTTCCTTCCACTTACCAAGCTTGACCTGCATGCACTATGTCTGAACACATAGAACCCACTCTCATAGGGCCAGCATCTCACAAGTCAGCCTTGGTTCGACACCTTTCTCATCAAGAAACGTAAAACAGGCACTAAAGATCATGCATCACCAGGGATTAACCATACACTAGGGCAAAGCACAACTCTATCCAGTACATTACATGCTAGCTCTATACATTACATTACAACCGTTAAGTGACATCATGTCCACTATCTATTACATAGCCAAAACCATAGCCAACTCGAACTCATTACTCTACTGACTCTGACTTCCCATAGCTAACTCTGGCCCTGTAAAACTAGGGTTAGGGGAGAGGGATGAGCTAACAAGCCCAGTGAGTAGAAACAATGAAAATAATTCATTAATAATATGCTTTCATGAAATGCGTCACAGCACAAATAGTTCACATCTCGGATTGGACATGACCTCAAAACTCCCTCTGTCAATGCCTGGCCCCCCCAAGGGACTCACACAGGTCTTTCCTTACTGAACAGTTAGTGGGCTATTGAGATCGCCTTGGTCCATCCCCATCAACAATAAATCATGCAATGCATCATATTCGTGACTACTAATGCAATCAACCTATTGCATACTCATGGTGCATGAAATATGCTAAAAGCATTTCTTTCTTAATTACATTAAAATATTAAGGTTAGTTCCACTCACCTCTGGCAGACGCTGGACTGATTCTGCAACAGCTAACACTGATGGCCTCCTCGATCCCTCGGGTCCGATCTTACACAGGTGGACTCGAATGAGGTGCCAAACACACTCTAAACAACTCAGAAACAACTCCCCAAAAAACCCCTCAAACATCCCAAAAGCATGCATAGAAAACTCCCAAGAAAAGGCTAGACAGGGCACTTTCGGCGGCACCTTCGGCGGCCGAACCCTCTCTCCAGAGACGAAACTTGGATACTTTCGGCAGCACCTTCGGCAGCCGAAAGTCCCTCTCCAGAGACGAAAGTCAGGCACTTTCGGCGGCCGAACCTTCCTTCGGCGGCCGAAAGTCTGCTTTCAAGCCAAAACTCCACTTTCGGGGGCAAGGTTAGGCGGCCATCACAGCCTTCCTAAGGGGTTCGGCGGCCGAATCCTTGCTTCGGCGGCCGAACCTGAGTTCCTCCAGAACTCAGCTTCATGCACAACCAAGCCACCCAAACCTTCCAAACCCCCACAACATGCAAACCACACTTCCACAACCGGCATATACTCAAGTATAGGCACAAAGGGGTCCAAAACTAACTTACAACCCAACAAACAACACATCTACACACATAAGCAGGCTTTGACCACAAATCAACCAAAAACTCATTTTACCCTAAACATGCATCCCTACCCATAAACCTCCATAAAACTCACTTAAAACTTCATAAAAGCTAAGGATCTACACTTACCTTTTGAAGAACAAGAGTTGGTGTGACCCCAAACGTGAAGATATGGAGATCTAAGCTCCACAAGTCTCCAAACTTCAAAATCTTGCTTCAAGCTCACAACTCTTCAAAACAAGGAGAAAACTCATGAAAACCTTAAAGATTTGAAGACAAACCATGAAAACAACCCAAGGAGAGCATGAACCTACCCTTGTACGAAAAGGGAGTGAAACACACTCCATTTTCGGTCAACGAGGCTTTTATAGGTGGCCCAACCGCCTCTCCTTCGGCGGCCTAAGCTGCATGCAAAACCATGCAACGTTCGGCAGCCGAACTTTACCTTCGGCGGGCGAAACCAAGCAATGTTCGGCGGCCGAACTTATCCTTCGGCGACCGAACCTGCAATTGTCCCCTTGGTCTTTTCCTTTTCAAAACCTAATGCACTTGCATTCAAAACCATAAAACCCTTAAAAACACGTTGAAAACCCTTCTCTCTCTTACCCTGCAAAGAACCTCCGACATCCTCACATTCCAGATTCCAACGGAAACCCGCCGGAAAGTAAGAATTCTGATGCCGGTGTCTCGTCGAGTATTACACCTCTGACTTGCATCTGCTTTCATGGGCTTGGGCCATTGAAGGAACTCCTTGTATTGAACCGCCACGAGCATTTCAACTCAGCAGGCATTGAGTGGTGTTATTGTTTCAGGGACCCGAGGTGGGTACGGTCTCTATTCCTTCCTGTCCTAGGGCTACCTATATGCCTCAGGTCCTTTATTTTGCCTTCTCTCAAGTCTCTTCGACCTCCTCTCTTTTGGGGCTTTCCCTCTGTCTGCAGACTCCCTGGCAAATCTACTGGTTGTCAAGGCATCGTCTTGCCTTATATACTTCTCCGCTCTCTTCATTAGTTCTGCTAGGGAGGTGGGTGGCTTCCTACACAACGAACCAAAGAACTCTAGGGAGGTGGTCCCCTTCTGCATGGCTTCCACAACCCAGCTTTCATCCAGCTCTGGGATCTGTAGGGCTTCCATGTTGAAACGGGCTACATATTCCCTCAGGGACTCGTTCTTCCTCTGCGTGACTGTCTCCAGGTAACTGGTTTTCCTTTCAGTCGGAACCCCTGCTATGAACCGGCTGATGAAGGTGTTAGCGAGGTCATCAACTTCTAATGCTTCCAGCTTCTAAAATGTTAAACCAGGCCCTCGCTGGCCCTATGAGCATTGTAAGGAATACCTTGCACATCAAGGCATTCAATAGGGTTTGCAGCTCCATGAAAGTCTTGTAGTTATGGATATGCTCCATCGGGTTCCCCGTTCCGTCATATGTTGCCATGGGAGGCATCATGAACTTCTTGGGGATGGTCTCCTATTGGATCCACCCCAAAAAAGTATGGGCAAAAGGGTCTGGCTATGGTCTTTTACCCCCAGCTCAGCCAAGAACTGCTCCTTCATCTTTTGTAGTTTTTGGTCTACGTCTTCCTCCTCTTGTCTAGGCCTCTTCTCCAGGTGATACCCCTCCTTCCACTCTTCACTCTCTATCTTCTTGGCCGTTCCTACAAAATAGCTTTCTACCTCATCATTCTTAATGAGTTCCCTCACTCTTCTTCCACGAGCCTTAGTTGCTGGCTCCTTCTCTCTATCAATTCCTCTACTCCCTTCTCCAGCTCTATGGCTGCTTTGCTGAGGGATTTGGTGGTTAAAGGTGGGTTGAGGTTCTGTGGTAGGGCCCCCCTCTATTACAGGGAATACATTCAGTGGGGTCTTGAGACCCCTTTGTTGCATTATCTATCCCAGCCAGTGGGCAGTGTTTTGCAACTGGAGGGCCATGGTTTGGAGTTCCTGATTGGAAATGGTGGTTCTGAGTGTGTTCCCTGCCGAGCTCGGCGAGGGGCTAAACAGAATTGGTGGTTAGCTGGTGGGGGTTGTAAGGCTGGAGAAAGAGAACTACTACCCTTCTTGAGCAGCGCTTAGGTCATTTGGGGTGTTGGCGCTGTGGTTTTCATTGTGATTTTCCATTGTGGATTTCAGTAGGTTTTGCAAGAAAGGAATTCCAGTAATGAGAAGATCCCCTTCATCACCACAGATGGCGCCAATTGATGTTCTGAGATCTAGAGAAATCTGGTTTGCCAGTGTGTGTGTAAGCTTAGATAGGGAGGAAGACGTTCCTTCCCTTTTATCCCTTTCCTTTAGTCCACTAGTGACGCCTAACGGCTTCTCTGCTACAGTGCCACCTATCTCTGTCATATAGATCCGTACGTACGGATGCATCAGAGCCCTTTCCACGCCAAGCGGCTATTTAATTCCCCTCGGCGTGCATGCGGGCAGGGCTGCGAAGTGACTGGACCTGCTGTCCTTCCTCGCATTACGTCACCAGGCTGGACTCCTTCTTACTGGTCTTGGGCTTGCATGTTACCTAGTCTACCCTGTGTATCTGGGCCAGGACTGAAGATGCTAGATCAGACAAATGAAGCGGGCCCCTGGGACCTTAGGCCTACTTGCTATCTTTAGGCTTGGCCTTCCCTCGCGTAAATGAGGCTTGGCGGTTATCAAGCGTGAAGCGGAATAATTTATTCATACGGAAGAATTGGTGGGATTCGCGTGTGACATGAAATTAATCACTCATATATATTCGGGGGACGTTAATCGCATGGGATCTAATAAATAAGTTGGATACTATGAAGATGAGCTTGGTGGAAATGCTTCTGCTTGATTTTGTGCAAGACCTTACCAGCTTGATCTAAGAACAAGAATGTTCACGAGTGAGAATAATTCCGTTGAAGAAAGCAAAGAAGAAGCAGCAAATCTTGCTCTTTATATAAAGAAACTTAAGAGATTTTTTCATATCGCAAAAACAAAGGCGATTCAATGTTACAACTCTAGCAGACAAAGATTACAAGAATAGTACTCAGACTGGTGATTTTGTTGATAAGCTGATAGAAGAGTGGAAAAATGGAACTTGTGGAACTTACTTTTAATAATGGTAACTTATAATAATTATAATATTAAATAATAATAAATTTTAATAAATAAAATTAAAATTATAGTAATATTTAAAAAAATTGAATTATTATAATTTAGTTAATATCAAATATTTATTTATTTATTTATTTTGAATATTTGATTTCATAAAACATAAATGGATAAGAATAGTAAAAAAGGTTATAACTCTATTTAAAATGATTAAAGAGCTTATATTTAATGATTAAAAATAATAAAAAGAAATTTTATATATAGTGTTTTTAATATAAAAAAATTATTAGTGTAAATATATAAAATTTATTAAATATTAATAAGAAAATATGAAATGTTTATATTTGTACGAAGGTGAAATGTCAAAATAATGTGAAGATAACGTTTTAGCGAAGCACAGATGATAAACTATATATTTTGTTTTTCTTTTTTTAAGCTGTGAAAGTGGATAACAGTCAGCACTTAAGATAAATCATCAAAATTATTATTTGTTTTCTTTATTTTTCTTTTCCAAGGAGTTACAAGACTGGGCCTCAAATCCAAAAGTATAATAGAATATAAGGTACCTATCTAGATTACAAACAAATTCAAGCTTAAAGAAACCTTAATCCTATAAGGTATTCGATTTAAGTGTGGAGTAGCTTTTCACCTCACTCTTCAAAGATATCAATATTAAAACACTTTTTTTATATAATTAAAAAATAAAATTGTGTTATGATTGAAACAGTACGGTCCAAACTGATTCAAATAATTTTTGGACCTGCTTTTCTTTATATAACTTATTTAGTAGTTTCCAAGAGGTGAGTATTCGGTCAGTTCAGTTTAAAACCGAACCGAACCGAAT
The DNA here is from genome assembly GCF_001659605.2 of Manihot esculenta. Lineage (NCBI taxonomy): Eukaryota > Viridiplantae > Streptophyta > Magnoliopsida > Malpighiales > Euphorbiaceae > Manihot > Manihot esculenta. The sequence goes on from NC_035167.2 coordinate 8,346,230, forward strand.
AAACTGAAAACCGAACCGAACTGATTTTGGTCAGAAACCAAATCAAACCAAACCGGTTTGATTTAGTTCAGTTTGATTGATTTCAATTTTTAATAAATTTTTTATTTTTTACACTTTATTTTTAATATTTTAAAATTTAGTTAAAATATTTTAATTTTAATATGATTTAATTTCTCCATGTTATTGAAAATAACATATTATTATTACTAATTGATTCGGTTCGGTTTTTCTGATTTTTTTCTAATGAAAATCGAACCAAACCGAAATAACCATAATTTCTGAAATTAAAAACTGAACCGAACCGAAATGAATAAAAAACCGAACCGAATTTTTAAATTAATTCGGTTCAATCGATTTTTTCGGTTTGAACCGAATGCTGCTCACCCCTATAGTTTCCTGCTAAATTTGCGACGTTCTCGTCGCAACTGAATTGAATACAATTGTTAAATGAGGACCGGACCCTTGGGTATTGTGTTTTATACAACTCTCCTCTGCTAAATTTGCGACGTTCTCGTCGCAACTAGATTGAATACAATTGCTAAATCAGGATTGGACCATCGGGTATTGTGGTTCGCTAGTGACACTCGGGTATTATGGTTTGCTAGTACCTCGGACGGCTCCACCTCGTCTCACACGGGTATCATTCTCTGGTAATCTGATAATAATGTGGCAGGCATACTAGGAGTCTGCTTGATTGTGTGGTAACTTTATGTGAAAATTGGATCTTTCCAAGAGAGGGCAAGATGGATTTCTAATATTTCGGATAAGCTGAATGTTTCATAACCGCTTTATTTTTATTTTTTTCTAAAATAAACGTAGTATTTTATTTGTTTAAATATGTATAAATAGATTGATATGTTTAGAATAGTTAATTATAACCAATGCTAACATTAGTTGTTTTTCTAAAAAAAGATATGAAAGCAATGAAGAGAGGTAAATTACTTCGATTACAAATCACACACGTGGTTAATTTAGCTATAAAAGATAGAAAATGAAGTTATTGTTTCATCATTGAATCTGAAAAGTCTTTTCTTTCACTAAAGAAAATAAAGATTCAATGATGGCCTCTGTGAAATGCTTCATCATCTTAGCTCTCTTTATGGTCTTGACCTTTTCAAATATGCATCTTAGTTTAGGAGCTCGCAGCCGTATGCAACAGTCGTTGGTGCCGGTGGCTGCACCTGGACCCGCCTCTTGGACGGCTGTACCTGGACCTGCCTCTTCGATTTCGGCTTCTACTTCTAACGAGTTTGCAGGATTTCAAGTATTTAATCCAATGCCATGGCTAAGGAGTTTATTTTCACATGCTTAATTGAACCATCACCCCTTATATAACTATTGCCATTTCAATTATCTTGCACATCGTATCACTTAATAAATTACGTGATATTAAAAAATACTTTGTAAATGGTGATATTATTTATTTTTATAAAATTATTATTTAATTTAAATTTCTTCTATTCTTTATGTACTTACATTGACGGTTACTATTGAGATTTTCTATGTGGAGGTTTCCTTTTTATATTTTTATGCTAAAAATTTTGAAAAAGTTTTCAACCAAAAGTTATATAAATAACTAATTATCCTAAACCATAATATGCATTTAATTTTATACTCATTTCGTCTAAATGGATAAGAGTTTATTTTTTAAGAAGATTAACTACAATTTAAAATAAATAGACTTATTTTTATAAGACAAAAAAGAAATATTTTATTTCTCTTTGGAGTCCTCCCTCTTGCAAGTATATGAGGTTGAACCGATTGCCCTCTTCTAATCCTTTTTTTTTTGTTACAAAAGAATATGGATCTTTCTGCCAATTGTGCTGCATTATACTATTAATAAAGTCATTTTCTATGTTATTTTGTTGCTCTAAAGATTGACGACTTGACCTTAATTCGATCTTTTTCAAAACAGACTATAGACCTTAATAAATGGGATTAACACGAGCAAGCTGCATTGATGATAAATGAGTGATTAGATTTCGTCAGGAATTTTAATCAATGTCATTTGGTTAAAGACGATATAAAGGAAATGATAGACTAGAAGGCGAAAAGTCTTATTAAAATTTTTTAAAAATTGAAAAGTGAGTCCAAATAGTCAAGGAAAACTATTTATAATAAAAAAAATCTTAATATATAAAATTATAAAAAATAATTAAAATGCAAAATTAACCCTAAACTGTATAATTTTCGGCTCAAACTTTTAAAAGTCATGCCTCCGTCAATTAAAATGATATTTTAAATAAAGTTTAAAATTTAATTGATATTTTTAAAATAAAATTTTGTCTACAACTTTTTCCTTATTTTTAAAATTTATATTTAAAGTGACATTCTCGGATATATAGACTATTTTTGAAACCGTCATTTTTTATCTGTCATTTTTAAGAGTGATATTGATCCCTATGGTCATATCAAACTTGAAAGTACTTATTCAATTGATATTTTTATTTAACTAACTTAAAAGAAAAACAACTTGAAATGATATATAATTTAGTTCTTAAACTTTATTTAAAATTCAATTCACATTTTAATATTATTGTTGTTAACTTTTTTATATCTGATTTTTATAAAAATATAACTTATTTAACAATAAAATTTTATAAAACATAATTATTTAATTTCTTAAAATTCAAAGCATGTGTAATTAATTTAATAAAATATAATTATTTAATTTTTTTAAAAATTTAAAATCTGTATAAGACATGTACGCTCGTAAAATAAAAATTGAATAATTATATTTTATAAAATTTATATTTTAAATAATTATATTTTTATAAAATATAGTCGTAATTTTAATGAATTTTTTTATTGAAAGGACATGCTTAAATTATATATATTTGGCAAAAAAATGTTTCAAAAATAAAAATTAATTTTATAAATAGTTTAAAAACTGCATTATTTTTAAATTTTCTTTTTAATTTACATTATTTACATAATAAACCCAATCACACAATGTATGTAATATATAATCTCTGGTTTAAAGTTTAGTAATTAATGAGAGGTGAAGATCATATATTCTATAAAAATATTTGATGAGTCGCAAAACTCATAATTCTTTCTTATTTAATTCTATAATTTTGTTATAATTTTGATATAAATATTTAATTTTACTTGAAATTTCATTTTATACAGGTTTTGGAGCAGAAGTTGAGAAAAGGAACGAAAAATAAGATTTTTGAACCGGAAAGTTACAACCTTGACCAAACCTATAGTCCAAGGCAATAGGGAGTTTCAGAAAGCGCCACCTCAACAGAGTTTGACACCTGAGCAAGGATGAAATAAATTTCAAGTTAGATCAAACACAATTAGATTAGGATGGGGATAAAATAGGAGGAGAGTTTATTTTAAACTATTAAATTTTATCTTTTGGTGCCTAGATAAAGACTTCTAAAATTAAACTGAAATCATCATATTTTTTCTCTCCCTCTCCTTTCCTCTCTTTCTACCGCCCCATCTTTCTCTTGGTCTTCTTCTGGTCTTCTTTTTTTTTCTTAGTTGTTGCAATTTTATTATGGCTGGCTAAACAATTATTTTCAGCTGAACGTTAAATTAAATTGAGGTTTTTTCAAGTTGTGAGATTATGCACTTCAATTCTCTTCGTCTATTTTCTATTAGTTTCTGATTTCGAGAAATACCACCTCCATTATTGTTTTCTTGAGAATTTAACACCACCTCCATTATTGTTTTCTTGAGAATTTAACACCACCTCTATTGTTGTTTTCTTGACAATTCAAGAGGTCTGTTAAATCTTTTGAAAAAACAATATTAAGTTAATTAATTTAATTTAATTTATAATTGTTTAATTAGATTAATAATAAATAGCAATTAACATATTAGTTTATGTTAAGAAATTGATAGATTTGATTTAAATAAATCGCATATTTTTATTGATAAGTTTGGATTCTTCTCTCAACTAATTAAATTTACATACGTATTGAAATTGTTGGTTAACTAGTAATTAATTTAAGTACGAAGTGAATTAATTTATTCATAAGAAATAATGGGCGGGATTCGCATGTGACATAAAATCAATCACTCAGAAATATTCGGGGGACGTTAATCGCATGGGATCTAATAAATAAGTCAGATTCTATGAAGAAGGCTTGGTGGAAATGCTTCTGCAGGATAATGCAAGACCTTACCAGCTTAATCCAAGAGCAAGAATGTTCACGAGTGAGCATAATTCCATTGAAGAAAGCAAAGAAGAAGCAGCAAATCTTGCTCTTTATATAAAGAAACTCAAAGAGATTCTTTCAGATTTCAAAAACAAAGGCGATTCAATATTACAACTCTAGCAGATAAAGATTACCAGAATAGTACTCTGGCGGGTGATTAAATTTTATGAATAAACATCACTTGTTTTCTGAATGTATGGTATTTGAATCTTGATCTTTGGGTAATTTTCACCCTTCGTTATAGTAGTTTTAAGGGTAGTTTATGATTTAGTCCCTGGATATTGCCATTATTAACAAGTCAGTCCCTGTATTTTCAGAAATCTATTAAAACGTCCTTATGTTTTCTCTCCGTTAACAAAATAGTCCTTCTGTCTATTTTTGCCGTTAAAAATATAGTAAAAGACTAAATTACCCCCAATTATTTTTCTCCTCCTCCTCCTTCCTTTTCTTCTTCATCAATTCTTCTTCCTTTTGCTTCTTCTTCTTCTGCTTCTTCTCCTTTTTCTTCTTCTTCTTCTGTTTTTTCTCCTTCTTTTTCTGCTTCTTCTCCTTTTTCTTCTTTTGCTTCTTTTTCTTCTTTTTCTTCTTTATCTTCTTCTTCTTCTTTTCATTCTTCTCCTTCTTCTTCTTCTTTTTCTTCTTTTTCTTCTTTTTCTTCTTTCTCTCCTTCTTCTTCTTCTTCTCCTTCTTCTTCTTTTTCTTCTTTCTCTTCTTCTTCTTCTTCTTCTTCTTCTTCTTCTTCTTCTTCTTCTTCTTCTTCTTCTTCTTCTTCTTCTTCTTCGGAGGAGGAGGAGGAGGAGGAGGAGGAGGAAGAGGAGGAGGAGGAAGAGGAAAGAAAAGATAGGGACTATTTTGTTGATAAAAAGAAACAACAAGGATGTTTTAATAGATCTGAGAAAAGATAGGGACTATTTCGTTGATAAAAAGAAACAATAAGGACGTTTTAATATATTTCTAAAAATATAGGGAGAGACGATTTCGTTGACAGAAAGAAACGATGAGGAGAGACTATTTCGTTGACTTAAATAAACGATAAGGATGTTTTAATAGATGTGAGAAAAGATAGGGACTATTTCATTGATAGAAAAAAATAATAAGGACGTTTTAATAGATATGAAAAAAGATAAAAATATTTTAATAGATTTTTGAAAATGTAAGGACTAACTTGTTAATAATTACAATATACAAGGACTAAATAAATGGTTTTATTTGAGGGTAAAATTGGATTTTAAAAATTTTCTCTCTCCTCATTTATCTAATTTTAACAGAAAATAGGACGGAAGGACTATTTCGTTGACGGAAATAAAACATAAGGACGTTTTAATAGGTTTCTAAAAATACAGGGACTGACTTGTTAATAATGGCAATACTCAGGGACTAAATTGTAAATTACCCTAGTTTTAATTTAACTTCAATTTACTTGTTAAAATTTCTTCGACTTTAATTTGAATTTCAATTTTTTTACAGCAATTTCTCTCTAAATTTATTCTTTTTTATTGTATTTATTAAAAATTATATATATTAATAGGTTTATTTAATTTTAAACTCAAATATTATTTATTTATTATAATTTTAAAGAATTATTATTATAAGGAGAGTTATTCAGGTCATTTCAATTTTCTCCAACCATTTGCATTTCTACCTCTAACATCTTTCAATCTATGGAAACTTCTCTAATGTAACTTTTTGTCAAAGCATGTAACAAAGAAAAAGCCAAAAAAAAAAAAACTAGTTCATTTTTTAATTAATTATTTATTACATTATTTTATTTTTTATTGGTTTGATTTTTAAATATCAACTTTAAATAAATAATTTAATTAGATATAACATTTAAATTATTTTTAATAATGGTAACTTATAATAACTATAATATTAAATAATAATAATTTTTAATAAATACGATTAAAATTATAGTAATATTTAAAAAAATGAATTAATATAATTTAGTTAATATTAAATATTTATTTATTTATTTATTTTTAATATTTGATTTCATAAAACATAAATGGACAAGAATAGTAAAAAAAGTTATAATTCTATTTAAAAGAATTAAAGAGCTTATATTTAATGATTAAAAATAATAAAAATAAATTTTATATAATGTGTTTAATATAAAAAAATTATTAGTGTAAATATATAAAATTCATTAAATATTAGTAAGAAAATAAGAAATGTTTATATTTGTAGGTGAAATGTCAAAATAATGTGAAGGTAACGTTTTAGCGAAGCACAGATAAGAAACTATATATTTTGTTTTTTTTTTTTTAAGCTGTGAAAGTAAATAACAGTGAGCACTTAAAGAGAAATCATCAAAATTATTATTTGTTTTCTTTATTTTTCTTTTCCAAGGAGTTACAAGATTGGGCTCAAATCCAAAAGCATAATAGAATATAAGGTATCTATCTAGATTATAATCAGATTCAAGCTTAAAGAAACCTTAATCCTATAAGGTATTTGATTTAAGGAGTTGACCCAGTGTGGAGTAGCTCTTCACCTCACTCTTCAAAAATATTAATATTAAAATATTTTTTTTATATAATTGAAAAATAAAACTGTATTATGATTGGTAAGAGAAAAAAGAGTGAGGTAATTGGTATATATGGCAATCACTCCAACATTTAAATCAATAAATGGAAGAGAAGGATAAGTGTAATATAATGCTCTGAACTTAAGAATAGTTGTACAAGAGAGAACATACATTTGTCTATGCAATCATTAGTTTTTATATGATAAGAAAAGGGAGTTAATTATAACATTCTTTGATAATCTAATAATAATATGGCTGGCTAATTGATAAGGAATTTTGTCGGCTTAATTAGTCGGTGATGACTGTTGGACCTCTGACACTCAGGCTAAGGTCAAGACTTGGAAGAAGAGCTCAAAACCCATTAGAGTCCACTATGTAAGCTGACCCATCAGCACACCACCCAACCTGCGGTTGAAGTAGGCCGGGCTCACCGAGGGTCTGGGCTCATTAGAGAGGAACCCAGCTTATCTGACGTGACGAGAAGTAGGAGAGCAAGCCCAGCTATGTCGCGACCCTATCAGCATGGTTAAATGGTCGCCTGATGAGGATGGGCAGGCAGGTACGTCTGTATGTACGGCTCTGTGTGACAGCTAGGGGTGAGCAGTATTCGGTTCAAACCGAAAAAACCGACCGAATCGAACCGATTTAAAAATTTGGTTCGATTTTTTATACATTTCGGTTCGGTTCGGTTTTTAATTTTAGAATTTTCAGTTATTTCAGTTTGGTTCGGTTTTGATCAGAAAAAATCGAAAAAACCGAACCGAACCGATTAGTGATAATAATATATTTTTTCAATAATATAGAGAAATTAAATCATATTAATATTAAAATATTTTAATTAAATTTTAAAATATTAAAAATAAAGTGTAAATAATAAAAAAATTATTAAAAATCAAAACCGATCAAACCTAACCGAATCGAACCGAATCAGACCGGTTCGGTTCGATTCGGTTTCTGACCAAAATCAGTTCGGTTCGGTTTTCATAAACACTAAAATTTCGGTTTTCAGTTTATTCGGTTCGGTTCGGTTTTGAACCGAACCGACCGAATGCTCACCCCTAGTGACAGCTAGCAGGGTAGCGATTATGCATCACTAGAGGACAAGAAAAAAAAGGAATAAAAGAGGAAGCACAACCCATTCAGGCTAAGTTTTCTTATACACACAAAAAACCTTATTTTCTTTCTGGATCTCAAATTATCAATTGGCGCTATCTGTGGAAACGAAGGAGATCTTTCTGTCACCGGAATTTTCATTTCCATAATACTCACTAAGATCCACATGGGTAACCATAACGAAAACCATACCACCAATATCCCAAACGACCTGAGTTCTACTCGTTAAGGTCAGCAGTTCTCATTTTTCAGCCCTACAGCCCCATCAAACCAACCACCCGTATTATTTAACCCCTTGCCAAACTCGACTGGGAACACACCAAAAACCACCTTATCTGACCAAGAGTTGCAAACCATTGCTCTCCAGCTCCAAAATACCGTCGGGCAAATGTTGCAGCAAAGGGGTCTCAACACCCTACTGAATGTACCTCCTGTATCCGAAGGCTTCAACGCCACCGAACCCCAATCCACTCTCAACTACCAAGTTCCCCAACAAAGCAGTCGGATGACAAGGAGCAGAGAGGCTGACAGGGAAAATGAGCCTACAGTTAGAGCGAGAGGCCGGAGGGTAAGAGAGCTCATCAAGAATAATGAAGTTGAGGCTATTCTGTTAAGCCAATAAGGAGGTCAAAAAGCGAGGAGTTGGAATGGGGATACTGCCTAGAAAAAAGGCCGAGGCAAGAGGAAACGGATGTGGAACAAAAGTTGGAGAGGTTGAAAGAACAGCTCTTGGTTGAACCGGGAGCACGAGACAATAGCCACACTCTTTTACCTACATTTTCACCTTTCTCGAGATGGATACAGCAGTAGACCATCCCTAAGAAGTTCGTGATGCCGCCGATGGCAGCTTATGATGGCACAGGAAACTCTAGGGAACACATCCTGAACTACAGGACGTTCATGGAGCTCCAAACTCACTCAATAACATAATTACAACCACATCGAACTCGGTGAGGGAAGGCATAAAGAGAATGAGATTGCAAAAACTATACAAGAAACTAATCCTTCGGGTAGGGGAAATCAAAATCCCTAACCGACTCACTCTGTTTTCTTCTTTATAGTTCTTTCTAGAGCTAAAACGGGAGAATATTTTCCACAAATATTGCATTCTTTTACGAGTATAACATATTCTATTAAATATTTTTTTTGAAATATATTCTGTTAAATATTTTGATATGCAAATTTTATAAAAATTCACCATTTTTTCCCACGAAAACCACATCAAATTTAAATTTATTTTAAAGTTGATTTTTAGAAAACTCAAAAATTGAAATTTATATTTTGATAGATTAGATGTCGTTTGATAGGCTTAAAACTTCTTTTAGCAGTTTATAAGTGAATTCTGACTGAAATATCTGTGCAAGGATGAGTATATGAAATCTTCTGCAGAAAACACTTGCTTAATTTGCTGTTTAAGATATGTAATTTCTGTTCAGATTCATGCTTTTTCTTAGCTATATGGTTCTTCTGATGGAGAGATGGAGCTTTAAGAAATAGTCTTATCAGTATACAAATGCATAATTATATGGAAATTTCAATTGCACTTTTATTCATCACTGATGGAATCTGCTGTGGCTTTTTCGATTCCTTTGCATGAAATGTTTTCACAACAAAAAAGAATTGACACACCTTTATCAAAATTTCATGAAGCAGTTCTTCTTCAAGCCCCACAGGCTCATCCCAGAGGCAGCACGATCATTAAAGGCAAAACATTGATGGGTGGACTGGTTGTGGACAATGATTAGCAAAGAAGGAGTATCAAAGGATGGAAACAAGGTCAATTGCGGCCTGAAATAGATCAAATCAATGGACAGTGTCTCACAGAAGGTTCAAGTTGACAAAGGAGAGCACTATATTTTCTTTAGTACTTGTTTCTTTCCATTAGTATACAAAATTTCTTTGATCTGAACTGTAAGTCAGATGATTTTAACTGAAATGAGCTTTGTGAAACTGTAGCCCTTTTATTTAGAGCTGCTAATGGTGAATCGATTCACGGTGGGAATTATGAGTTGCAAAACTCACAACTTTTTTCTTATTTAATTCCATAATTTTGCTATAATTTTAATATAAATATTTAATTTTAATTTGAATTTAATTTTAAACAGCTTTGTGAGTAGAAGTTGAGAAAAGGAACGAAAAAAGCTGAATTAAAGGATTTTTGTACTGAGAGGTTACAATCTTGATCAAACCTGTAGCCCAAAGCAATTGGGAGATAAGATATATTTTAACACCTAAGCAAGGATAAGATCAGTTTTAAATGGAATCAAGTTGAATCAGATTATGATAGAGATAAGATAGGAGTAGTAGATTTTATTTTAAACTATTAAGTTTTCTCTTTTTGTGCCTAGCATTAAACCTAGGAACATTATATATTCTACTTCTCTCCCTCCTTTCCTCTCTTGCTGCCCCCACCTTCTTCTCCATCTTCTTATTTTCTTCTTCTTATTTCTATTTTCTGTCAATTTCTAATTTCGAGAAACACCACCTCCATTGTTATTTTTTTAAAAATTCAAGAGGCCTATTGAATCTCTTGAGAAAACAACCTATAGCTAATTAATATAATTAAATCCATAATTGTTTAATTGAGTTAATAATAAGTAGCAATTAACATATTAGTTTATATTAAGAAATTTATAGATTTGATTTAAATAAATCGCTTGTTTTTATTGATCAAGTTTTGGTTCTTTTCTCTTAATGCAATTGACTAATTAAATCTACAAGCGTGTTAAGGTTATTAGTTAACTAAGAATTAATTTAAGCGAGAAGTTAATTAATTTATTCATAAGAAAGAATTGGTGGGATTCGCATGTTTGACCACTATAACCAAACAATAGATAATAATATGAATTATTTTTCTAACTGATCATCTGCAAAACACCTCAATTTGATTACTTTATTTGTTTCTCGAACTTCAATTGCATTGTTTATTTTTTTTTCTTTTAAGTTTATTTTTATTGGGTTACCCAAAGCACAACCACTTTCATAAAAAAAACTCTTTTCTTCTCCTTTTTCGTATTAAAATATTTCTCTATTTTAAATTGGTCATTTAAATTAAACAGAATTGAGGTTTTCGTGAGATCGATACTCACTTGTCTTATCTACATTTTCTTATCAATCCAGAAGATGGAAATAAATTTTAAATTGATGGATTTAACATTTAATATTTCAAATTTTATTTTATCATCTCAAGTATAGTGAGAAAAAGATGTTTAAAAAGTATGTAATATATATCTCATTCAAATGATATAAAATTCTCTATAAAATAATATATTTATGTATTTATTTATAACTAATAATATTTCATAATATTAAAACATAGTTATAATTTTTTATTATTATATTACTCTATAGTTTTACATAAAATTTGTGTAAATATAATTTAATATATAATTATTAAAAATTTAAATTTTAAATAGTTAAAATTTAACTATTAATTTTTATTGATACAGTCAATAATTTTATCATTAATATTTTAAATAATTAGTAAGTTGTTATTTTTTTCTTGATAATTTAATTAATAAATTTTATTATTATTTATTTTATTATACTATTAATTAATATTTAATATATATATTCAATTAATTTTTTAATGAATTATCGATTGAACGTCTAATCTACTCATCTCTTCATTCCCAATCATAATGCCTTACATAATTGGCGGCAAGATGGATTTCTAATATTTCGGATAAGATGAATGTTTCATAACTGCTTCATTTTTACTTTTTTCTAAAATAGACATAGTATTTTATTTGTTTAAATATATATAAATAGATTGATATGTTTATAATAGTTAATTATAACCAATACTAACATTAGTTATTTTTCTAAAAAAAGATATGAAAGCAATGAAGGGAGGTAAATTACTTCAATCACAAATCACACACGCGATTAATTTAGCTATAAAAGATAGAAAATAAAGTAATTGTTTCATCATTGAATCTGAAAAGTCTTTTCTTTTACTAAAGAAAATAAAGATTCAATGATGGCCTCTGTGAAATGCTTCGTCATCTTAGCTCTCTTTATGGTGTTGACCTTTTCAAATATGCATCTTAGTTTAGGAGCTCGCAGCCGTATGCAACAGTCGTCGGTGCCGGTGGCTGCACCTGGACCCGCCTCTTGGACGGCTGTATCTGGACCCGCCTCTTCGATTTCAGCTTCTACTTCTAACGAGTTTGCAGGATTTCAAGTATTTAATCCAATGCCATGGCTACGGAGTTTATTTTCACATGCTTAATTGAACCATCACCCCTTATATAACTATTGCCATTTCAATTATCTTACAAATTATATCACTTAATAAATTAGGTGATATTAAAAAATACTTTGTAAATGGTGATATTATTTTATTTTTATAAAATTATTATTTAATTTAAATTTCTTCTATTCTTTATGTACTTACATTGATTGTTACTATTGAGATTTTCTACGTGGAAGGTTTCTTTTTATACTTTTATGCTAAAAATTTTGGAAAAATTTTCCACCAAAAGTTCTATAAATAACTAATTATCCTAAACCATAATATCATTTAATTGTATACTCATTTCGTCTAAAAGTATAAGATTTTATTTTTTGTATGTTAATTGAAAAAAGTATAATATATATAATTAAAAGTAATTAGTTTTAGATGTATAATTAAATTAATAATTTTTATATTTTTAATGCATATGAAATAGTGTATACTTTGAAATTAATCAACCAATTATGTCTCACAAAAAGATTAGCTATAATTTAAGATAAATAAAGAGACTTATTTTTAAGACAAAAAAGAAATATTTTATTTCTCTTTGGATTCCTCCGTCTTGCAAGTATACGAGGTTGAACCAATTGCTCTCTTCTAATCCTTTTTCTTTGTTACAAAAGAATATGCATCTCTCTGCAAATTGTGCTGCATTGTACTATTAATGAAGTCATTTTCTATGTTATTTTGTTGCTCTAAAGATTGACGACTTACCTTAATTCGACCTTTTTCAAAACAGACTATAGATCTTAATTAACGGGATTAACACGAGCAAGCTACATTGATGATAAATGACTGATTAGATTTCGTCAGGAATTTTAATCAATGTCGTTTGGCTAAGATGATACAAAGGAAATGATAGCTTAAAAGCCGAAATGTCTTATTGAAATTTTTTAAAAATTAAAAGGTGAGTTCCAAATAGTTAAGGAAAAATTATTTATAATAAAAAAAAATTTAATATGTAATATTATAAAAAATATCTAAAAAATAACTAAAATATAAAATTGATTCTCTAAACGGTGGAATTTCCTCTCAAACTTTGTAACTAGATCTACGGCTCTCATTATATTTTTAAAAGTCGTGTGTCCAATAATTAAAGTGATATTTTACATAAAATTTAAAATTTAATTGATATTTTTAAAAACGTCACTTTAATTGATATTTTTTAAAATAAAATTTTATCTACAGCTTTTTTTTATTTTTAAAATCTATATTTAAAGTGACATTCTCATATGTATTTTTAAGAGTAATATTGATTCATATGGTCATATCAAACTTGAAAGTACTTATTCAATTGATATTTTTTATTTAACTAACTTAAAAGAAAAACAACTTGAAATGATATATAATTTAGTCCTTAAATTTTATTTAAAATTCAATTGATATTTTAATATTGTTGTTGTTAACTTTTTAATTTCTGATTTTTATAAAAATATAACTTATTTAACCATAAAAATTTATAAAACATAACTATTTAATTTCTTAAAATTCAAAGCATATGTAATTAATTTAATAAAATATAATTTTTTAATTTTTTAAAATTTAAAATCTGTATAAGTCATGTACGCTAATAAAATAAAGATTGAATAATGATATTTTATAAAATTTATATTTTAAATAATTATATTTTTATAAAATATAGTCATAAATTTAATGAATTTTTTTATTGAAAGGACATGCTTAAATTATATATATTTGACAAAAAATCGTTTCAAAAATAAAAATTAATTTTATAAATAGTTTAAAAACTACATTATTTTTAAATTTTCTTTTTAATTTACATTATTTACATAATAAACCCAATCACACAATATATGTAATATATATTCTCTGGTTTAAAGTTTAGTAATTAATTAGATGCGAAGATCATATATTCCATAAAAATATTTGATGATAGTAAAACTCACAATTTTTTTCTCATTTAATTTCATAATTTTACTATAATTTTGATATAAATATTTAATTTTTTACTTGAAATTTAATTTTGAACAGATTTTTGAGTAGAAGTTGAGAAAAGAAACGAAAGAAATGATTTTTGAATTAGGAGGTTACAACCTTAATCAAATCTGTAGTCTAAGGCGATAGGGAGTTTCAGAAAACACCACCTCAGCAGATTTTGCCATCTAAGCAAGGATATGATAAGTTTCAAGTTGGATCAAATACAATCAGATACAGGAATAAAATAGGAGTAGTAGAGTTAAACTATTAAATTTTATCTTTTTATGCCAATATAAAGACTCCTAAATTTAAACTTAGATCATCATAATTTTCCTCTCCCTCATTTCCTCTCCCTCATTTCCTCTCTTGCTGCCGCCTCCATCTTTTTCTCCGTCTTCTTCTTTTTTTCTTCTTCTTCTTATTTGTTGCAATTTTATTATGACCTTTAGACGTTAAATAATTATATTCGGTTAAAGATTAAATTAAATGAAAATTTTTTCAAGTTACGAGGTTATGCACTTCAATTCTCTTCATTGTTTCTATTTTCTATTAATTTTTTATTTCGAGAAACACAACTTTCATTGTTATTTTCTTAAGAATTCAAGAGGTCTATTAAATCTCTTGGAAAACAACATACAGCTAATTAATTTAATTAAATTCATAATTGTTTAATTAGATTAATAATTAGTAATTAACATATTAGTTTATATTAAGAAATTGATAGATTTGATTTAACTAAATTGTGTGTTTTTATTGATCAAGTTTGGATTCTTCTCTCTCAGTACAGTTGACTAATTATGAATAATTAAATCTACACGCGTATTGGAGTTGTTAATTAACTAATAATTAATTTAAGCGCGAAACGGATTAATTTATTCATAAGAAAGAATTGATGGGATTTGCATGTGACATTAATCACCCCGAAATATTCGGGCAACGTTAATCACATGGGATCTAATAAATAAGTCAGATTCTATGAAGATGAGCTTGGTGGAAATGCTTCAGCAAGATTTTATGCAAGACCTTACCAGCTTGATCTAAGAACAAGAAGTTCACGAGTGAGCATAATTCCATTGAAGAAAGCAAAGAAGAAGCAGCAAATCTTGCTCTTTATATAAAGAAACTCAAAGAGATTCTTTCATATCCAAAAACAAAGGCGATTCAATGTTACCACTCTAGCAGACAAAGATTACAAGAATGGTACTCTGGCTGGTGGTTTTGTTGATAAGCTGATAGAAGAGTGGAAAAATGGAACTTGTGGAACTTATTTTTAATAATGGTAACTTATAATAATTATAATATTAAATAATAATAATTTTTAATAAATACAATTAAAATTATAGTAGTCTTTAAAAAAATTGAATTATTATAATTTAGTTAATGTTAAATATTTATTTATTTATTTATTTATTTTTAATGTTTGATTTCATAAAACATAAATGGACAAGAATAGTAAAAAAAGTTATAATTCTATTTAAAATAATTAAAGAGCTTATATTTAATGATTAAAAATAATGAAAAGAAATTTTATATAATGTGTTTAATATAAAAAAATTATTAGTGTAAATATATAAAAATTTATTAAATATTAATAAGAAAATATGAAATTATAAAAGATGTAAGGAGTGAGAATAATGTTTCAATTGAATTAATCCAATAATCTACAATAATAGGTCCGAGAAAATTTTTTGTTAATCAAATCAAAGGATTTTAAGGAAACAAATTGAAATTAAGAGATCAAATTGAAAATATAATAAAGTTGAGGGATTGCAAGTAAAAATTATTTTTTGATATTTAGATAAAAAAAATATACATTGATAGTATGACTTTTTATTGTTAATTTTCAATATATGAATTATTATTTAATTTTTATAATATGCATTAAATTTTTTAATAGTAAAATTATTACACTTTTATAAAATATAAGAGACTATTAACTATATCTCATAAAATTTAAAGTCTATTAATTATATTTTATAAAATTTAAGGATTAAATGTTTAAATTATATTTTATAAAATTTAAGGATTAAATGTTTATATTTGTATGAAGGTGAAATGTCAAAATAATGTGAAGGTAACATTTTAGACAAAGCACACATGATGAATTATATATTTTGTTTTTTTTTTTTTAAAAAAAACTGTGAAAGGAGATGACGGTAAGCACTTAAGAGCAATCGTCAAAATCATTATTTGTTTTCTTTATTTTTTTTTCCCAAAGAAAGCATAATAGAATATAAGATATTAATCTAAATTACAAACAGATTCAAGCTTAAAGAAACCTTAATTCTATAAGGTATTCGATTTAAGGAGTTCACCGGTGTGGAGCAGCTTTTTACTTCTTAGGTGTAATTGAATCGAATCGAACCGAACTTTATAAAATTTAGATTCGTTTATTTAAAAATTTTATAAGTTTGAAGTCGACTCGTAAAAAATTCATTTAAACTAATAACGAATCTAATTCAAACTTGAATTCGAAAACTTAATTAAATAATTCGTTAACAAAATCTAATTAATTTAAATTTTTAAACTAAAAAGTTAAAAAGACTTTAATAAAATCAAATATAATTTAATTATAATCTATTATAACTAAAATTTTAAATTTAAAATATAATAAAAAAATAAAATATTTATTTATAGAAGATATTCACTACTTTATTTTCATAAATTTCTGATATAGAATAAGAGATATTATTTCAGTAATTTTTAATACTTTATATATAAAATATAAAATAAGGTGTAGTGATTTAACGAAAGTGAGTTTGTGGTCAAGTTATTAATGAAATGTAGTTTTTTAAGGTTTAAGGTTCAACTCTCTACATTTATAAATTTTTTTCTTTTTATATTTTTATTATTTTTATTTTAATATTTTTATTTTTTACTTTTTTTATTATTTAGATTTTAATATTTAAATATTTGTTTATTTATTTATAACATCAAATATTATTTATTATTCAAATAGTAATTGTAAAACTTTTAATTAATTATATAAAATATATTTAATATAAAATCAACGATATAATACTTAATTTAATAATTATTTATTTAAATATTTATATTACATAAAAATTAATTGAAGTACATATAATAAATATATAAATCTATAGTCGGAAAGAGAATTTCTTTTTAAATTACATACTGATATTCTGAAATTCAAAAAGTAGAATTTACGGTGGTTGTATAAATTTAGATGAAGAGGAAGACGTTTCTCCCCTTTTATCCATTTTCTTTTTGTCCTCTAATGACGTCTAACCGCTTCTCTGCTACAGTGTCTCTTATCTCTGTCACTCAGATCTTAAGAGTCCCTCTCCATGCCAGACGGCTATTTAATTCCCCCAACGCGCATGCGGACAGGGCTGCAAAGTGACTAGGCCTGCTCTCCTTCCTCTTGTCACATCACTAGGTTGGGCTTCCTTCAGAAAGGCCCACGTGTGAGGTCTGTCCGACCTTATTCTCTCGACTTCGCTGAGATGCGCGATGTGGGCTGGTTCACTTTGAGAAGGGCCTGGTGAACTTTGGGCTTGTCTTCCTCATTAGGGCCAGACCTTGCCCCCAGGTGTAGAAGGCCCGGCGGTCATCAAGTGCCCATTTACCTCCTCAGCAGTTATTACCTGATTGATGAGGGGGTAAATCTCTAGAACCCATTATGACCGCAGCGCCCGAGAACGACTCCCCTCAAAACGTCCACTACAAAAAAACTGTGAAATTGCGATCAAAATTAGCGACCAAATTTTTTGGTCGCTATATAGCTACCAATCAGCGACCATTCTGCGACTGAATGAATGAAATAATATTTTTATTTAACAAAAAGCTTAACGACCAATTTTTGGTCGTTAATTGGTCGCTATTTAGCGACCAAAAATAAAATGGTCGCTAATTTAGCGGGAATTAATGGCGCGAGTTATTAGCGACCATATTTGCGACGAAATTGCGACAACTTTTTGGGCGGGAATATTTAGCGACCATATTTAGCGACTAAAATAATTAGTCGCTAAATAGCGACCAATCAGCGACCAATCAGCGACCATTTTATTTTTAAAATTTTAATTTAATTTTTAATTAAATTTTATTTTATTTAAAATTTTAAATTAAGTAATTTCAATTCGGTATATAAAACGACGCCGTTTTGACAATTTAAGGGATGCTCTAATCTAGGGATGTAAACGGGTAGGGTACCCGTGAAAATTAAACTACCCTGAACCTGATTTATATTAGTAATATCCGAATCCGTTCCGAACCCGATTAAAAATTAATTTAAACTATCCGAATCCGTTCCAAACCCGATTATTATTATCCGAATAAAACCCGAATCCGTTTAATTTTATATATTTTAATTAATAATTTATACAAAAAATATTTTTCATTAATAATTTTCATATAAAAAATATAATATTTCTAAAGAATATTTAAATTTAAATTTTTAAATAAAAAAATATAAAAAAAATTTATAAATATTATTATAAAATATTTTTTTATATATTAGATTAATTATTTATATAAACGAATTCGAATAGTGGGTACCCTATACATAAAATCCGAATCTGATCCGAACCTGCAATGGATATTATTTTTAAAACCCGAACCCGTCCCAAACCCGATTATAATTACCCAAATCCGTCCTATTAGGGTTCGGTCGGATCGGATACCCGAAAATACCCGATCCGTTTACATCCCTACTCTAACCTAATTCCTAATCCTAATCTCTAATCCCTAATATCTAATTAATCCCTAATCCCTAATAAAATTAACCCTAATTCCTAATTCCTAATTTGTAATCTCTAACCCTAATTCCTAATTAATCCCTAATTCATAATAAAATTAACCCTAATCTCTAATTCCTAATCCCGAATTCCTGATCCCTAATTCATAATCCCTAACCCTAATCCCTAATTTTAATCTCTAAAATAGCAATCAATCAGCGAACATTTTATTTTTAAAATTTTAATTTAATTTTTAATTAAATTTTATTTTATTTAAAATTTTAAATTAAGTAATTTCAATTCGGTATATAAAACGACGTCGTTTTGACAATTTAAGGGATGCTCTAATCTAGGGATGTAAACGGGTAGGGTATCCGTGAAAATTAAACTACCCGAACCTGAACCCAATTTATATTAGTAATATCTGAACCTGTTTCGAACCCGATTAAAAATTAATATCTAATCCCTAATATCTAATTAATCCCTAATCTTAATTGTACTATTAAAGGCAAAATTAATAAAAATATAATATAAAACATTTTAAATAATATAAACTATAAAAATAAAATCTTAATTGAAAGATAAAAAATAAACATAAATAAACAAACCTGCAATCAAAATAACCCATAAAACCCAACCCTAAATCTCTCTCAACTCTCAAAGTCTACTGCCGCCCTCCCCTCCCCATTCGGCCTCTACGTCACTCGTCTGGTGCGCCTCCCGCCGATCGTGCTCCACGCTGTCAACGTCGTTTCTGCGTTCGGTTCCTGCTCTTCTCCGCCGCTTCCTCTGCTCCAGTCTTGCTGTCCGGTGCTGCTCCTCGCCGCGTTCCTCTACTCCACGCTGTCAACGGCGTTCTGCGTCCGGTTCCTGTGTCCGCTTGTCTGCTTGCTTCTTTGCTCTTCTCCGCCGCTTCATCTGCTCTCGGGAACGCAGCTCCTGCACCATCGGGTTCACCTGTTTTCTTGTTCGTTGGAGGAGTTTGGGTTCGTAAAATCAGCTCTCAAACGCGCGATCGGGTTGTTGCCGGATAACGCGCTTGTTGGGTTCGTTTCGTTTGGGACGCAGGCGCAGGTTCATGAATTGGGATTTTCAGATATGTCCAAGGTTTATGTGTTTAGAGGCAACAAGGAGATTTCCAAAGATCAAATTATGGAGCAGTTGGGACTTGGCGTTTCGGGCAGGAGAGCCCCTGTTGGATACCCACAGAAAGGAATGCAAAATGGGTTTCCAATTCTTGGCATTACCCGCTTCTTATTGCCCGCATCCGAGTGCGAATATACCCTCAACTCTGTGCGTACTTGGTTCAGTTTGAGTCTAATTTTGAAATTTCAAATCCTAATGTCATGTTTTTGTTGATCGAGTGAAATGGTTTTTTTAATTATTACCAATTTTCTTCTATAGCTTTTGGATGAGTTGCAAACGGATCAATGGCATAAGGATGCGTTAAAGGTTGAAATTGATGAGCACAACCCTGATAATTACTTGGTTTCTTTCGTTTTCAATGCTTTACTTGATGGGAGGTTAGTAATTATTTTACTTTATGGTTTTTTGTAATATTTGTTGATGAACTGTTTTTTAATTAATTCTGTTAGCTGTGTGGATATTTTCATTTATGGTTGTCTATGTATGTGTTGTTAGTTAAATAATTTTTCATTTGGGTTCTAGCAGTGTTGTTAAATTGACTTGTCCGCTTAAAGAAGGAATGGAGCTAGATATCTAAATTCTTATAATTGACTAATTTTGTTGAACCTCTTGTCGTGATCTTTTCAAATCAGAGAGGAAGAGAAAATGAAAAGCAGAAGTAGAGTTGGGTTGAATTGAATAGTTGATGATAGTGAAGGGCATAGATTTTCCCAAATGTTACAAAATTTTCGAATCTAGCGCTTTGGATTAAATTATGGGTTCCCCTTTAATTGTTTTTCCATGATGGTGTTGAGGTCTAAAGTGCTTATATTAATCACAATACCGTATACATATCTTGTTTTGGATAAGTCAGATTATTGGTAAAGCTTGTCTTGGCCAACATAAAATTAGCTTGTGTAATTTGATTGATTTGGACATGTATAGGTTCTTAGGGATGACTGGATTAATGGGTTTGCATCTATTTAATGTAGTCCTTGAATTTATTTTGCATGATTATTTTCTTTCTGCACAGCTTGGAAGGAGAGTACAGAAGAGGGAGACAGTTATTCCTGATCCAGATTACAGGATACCAGTTGTCTTGCTCGGTTTGTAATATAAAACTCTGTTTCATTTATGTCATGTTGATTGGAATGTGGTAAAGCTTTCCTTGTACTGTTTTTAGAGAGCAGCAAAATGAAACTGAACTGGTAACTGTACAACAATACAATTTGAGTTATCTGCTAAAATGGTCACTGTAAATAGCATTTTATGCTATTAAACTACAATACTACAGCATTTCATGTGTTATCTGCTAAAATGCATATCTGCACAGACCTGGATGCTGTGCTCCTTGCTTGGATTAGAATTTTATTTAACCATGTCCATAAAATGCATATCAAAACATGTCTTTATACTCATTTCTGATTTATGCAACTAAACTCAATGCATGAAAAAAGTTAAAGATTATAAGACAAAATTAACAGATTCAGACCAGCGCTTCTCTCTTCCTGTGTGTGTATAAAAATTCTAAAGAACCCATCCCCAACACAAGCATTAGAAAAAACCTTCTCTTCTTGACTATTCTTCTTGGATATAGGATTTCTTTTGCTGGTGCACCATATCCATGAGAAATTAGCTTCCAACTTTTTGCATTATTTATAATATTATGTTCTCCTTTAGAAAAAGATGTATAGCAATCAATAGTATCTATTAAAAAAATCCTAACTTTCATTATTTAATGGGGATCCTGCTTTGGTGATTGGCTGGCTGCTGTATGCTCTTCCTTCTCTGAACATGATTTCTGTTGAAGCAGGTTTAGCTGGTGGATTAACTTATACAAATAATCTGGCACCAGCTGTACCTGTTGGTCTCCTTGGATTGCTCCTTTTATTTTAGGTAATTATAAACCAAAATGAGTTGCCTAACGAGTGGAGATCATAATTTTCACTTTTTTACACCTGCCAGTTATTTTAGGCTTTCTTCCTCTGTGAGACAGTGGTTTCCTGCATACGATTTAGATTTGTTCTTCTCATTAATAATGAAATAATAAAAAATTCCTTTGCAGACAATCTTTCTACTAACGTTTTCCCTTATGTTTTGTTGAATAAACTATTATGTGTTGACACTCGGTACATCTGCTTCTTTTTTATAGTAATTTTTCGGCATATTTTCCTCAGACTTGTGCATTTGTTTAGAAGTTAGCATGAACTTTAGCTTGAAAAACCAAACTTTTTTTGATGATTCTGTTGGATAGGTTCTGCCAACTGAATTGCTCTAGAATACATCTACTTTGTTGCCTTTGCACTGGACCTTCACCGTAATTTTTGTCTGGTTGGATCACTCTAAAATTTAGGAGAAATGTGTGCTTAGATTTGAATGTGGATTGCATATCAATGCTACTGTTATGACAATTCAGAAAATCAATGTGCTATGATGTCTGGAATCCTTTTCTAGCAAAGTAATGTGTTAAATTGAGATCCAGTGCACTCGGTTTTTCCTTTGTCATTGATAGTTTTTAAAGGAATTAACTGGTACTCTCTCTTTTTCCCCCAGCTGCACTTGATTCGCAAAGGAGTTGGCCAAAGTTGTAGCATTTACTTTCCTAGTTGACTATACTTTCATATGGGAATACTTTGAGATTCAATTGGACTTTGCCTTTTCCCTCTCATTTTGGGTGCATTCAAATTTTAGGAATGCAGAACAGAAGAGACACTTGTAATTGACAAAAAATTTGCATGTATTTTATGGTTTTCTCAACTTGTTTATTCTTCCATAATGTGATTTCTTTTTTTATTCCTAAATACAGCATTACAATTTTCCATGTTATTACTGTGCTGCTCATTGTCCTGTAATATTCACTCTCCCGGTGTAGTTATGAACTTTAATTTGATATTTGAGCATGTGTGTCAACTTGTGAATCTTGCTTTCTCAATTATGTCATCAGGTGTGTTTGTTTCAACAGCTATTAATGATGTTAGGCACGTGTATTCTGTTTCTTCCTATTCTACTTTAAATCCTATTATATTTGATCAGAACGGGGCAAAAAACATTTCATGGTTTAATGATTACGGAAGTCGACTTGATATGCATATATTTTTAAATATCTGTAACTCTCCAGTATTTGGGCAATGAAAGAAGCATGGTTCAAAATGGTTAAGCATGCCTTAGTATCTTGACCTTAGACTTCCAACATAATCAGGTTAAAGCTACTATATATATATATATATATATATATATATATATATATATATATATATATAATTTTTTGGTTTCCCTTTTCTTTTCTTCCAAAGTTATTATGTTTGATTTATAGCCTTGCTTTCGTCTTTTGAAATTCTAAAATGGAGTTTGCAAAACTTCTGCAGGTACTAAACCTGGAGAATATGGACAAAACCAGGCATTGGAAAATCGTGGGCTGTAGCGCATATACAGGGGAGGGGCTGCTTGAGGGATTTGATTGGTTGGTTCAAGACATGATGATACCTTAGGATCTAGTCAACATTAAGCAATAGAGTTAGGTTTTTTTTTATTGGCCCTCTCAGAGAACTAATTAAGGTCCATTTGTACTGTTTTATTAACTATCTTATTGTTGTGGAATTTAGTCAAGCTTTTTGGGTCAATAGTATTATTGAAACTTTCAATGAGAAGTTTGGGTCAATATTAGTGACTAATCAGCTATAAAATCAAATTAAATAACAAATATTTTTTTAATTTTACTATTAATTTGCAATGAAATAACGACCAAATGCTCTTCTCTGAGGCGATCAAATAACAACGAAATAGCAATCAAAACAGCGATCATTTCGCGATCAAAATTTAGCGACCAAAAAATGGTCGCTGATTGGTTGCTATTTTGTAATACTTAATTTGCATGACACCAAATTAGCGACCAAAAAATGGTCGCTGATTGGTCGCTATTTTGTAATACTTAATTTGCCATGACACCAAATTAGCGACCAAAAAATGGTCGCTGATTGGTCGCTATTTTGTAATATTTAATTTGTCATGACACCAAATTAGCGACCAAAAAATGGTCGCTGATTGGTCGCTATTTTAGCGACTAATTTTCAGATTGTTGCCAAAAATTTAGCGACTGGCCAAACACCGACCATTTTATTTTGGTCGCTAAATGGTCGCTATTTCAAAATAGCGACCAAATTCCTCCTTTTAGCGACCAAAATTTTGGTCGCTAAATTACTGTTTTTTTGTAGTGGTCCTTTCCTTACCTTTACGCTTTTCAAATTCAAAACCCTAATTTTCTCCGGACTCTTCCTCTCATCTTGCTCTCTGCATGCTCTATCTCTCTCATTCTTTGCAGAATTCTCCTCCAAGGTACGTTTCTTGCTCTCTAATGGCTAGTCCTAAGCTTCCTGACATCTTGAATCTGAAATCTAACATCACCCCTATCTCCCTTTCCAATTTCTTTTCTCGGGAATATCTGGACACCCTCCGCTTCCGTATTAGGGCTCCTCGTCGTAATGAGAGGATTGTTCTTCCTGTTCCTCCACCTTTTGGTCTGATTAACCCCTAGAAAGATCGCAGCTTGATCTTTTTTGTCAAGCAGCGTGAGTTTAGTTTAACCTTTCCCTTTTTCCCTTTTTTCATAGAGGTCTTTCGCTACTTTAGGGTAACCCCCCGCATGCTTGCTCCTAACTCCATTCTTTTTATGTGTTCTTTTGAGTCTGTTAGCTTATGTTAGGGTTTCTCTCCAACTGCTACCCTGTTTTCCATCTTTTTTCGTTTAGTCCAGGCTAGCCAGGGTTTTACTACTTCACTCCACGAGGACGATTGTCCATCTTCTTGAGACATAAGGACTCCATTAAGGGCTGGGCGGTGAGTTTCTCTGTGGTAGAACTGAAGGAAGGCTCGGGACTGTCTTGGGAGGTGGATCTTTCTTGGAGGGATGTTCCCCCGGGGCATAATGACCTTTCTCGGTTGCCCCTGTTAGACCAGATCTGCCTTCTCCGACTGACCTCTGTTTCACAAAAATATGATGTCGAGAAGTGTATGTTCGTGTCCAATCTTCAGGACTGCCGGGAAGCTAGTACTTGTTTGTTGATGTTCTGCTTTTCTTTTGTTTTCGTTTTTCCTTGTATTCGTTTTTGATAGTGTGGTTATTTTCGTTTGTCGTAGCTTTTGACCTCCCAATGGATCAAGTTAAGCTGCCCAAGAATTTCACCATCTCTAGGGAGAACATGAAGGCCATTGTAATACCCGGCTAGACTCCGGTATCGGAATCCCTACCGTCCGGTGGGATCTCGGATGTCGGAAACCTCTAGAAGGGTAAAGTCATGTTTTTATGAAATGTTTTAATGTATTTTATGTTTTAAGTCAGTAAGGAAATTAAGTTTTGAATGAAAAAGACCATGGAGATATTTCCAGGTTCGGCCGCCGAACATGGGATGGTTTAGGGGGGCATGTTAGGCTTCCGAAAGTCTCAAAGGTTCGGCCGCCAAACCTCATGTTCGGCTGCCGAACTTGCATGAGATGTGGGGGCACGTTCGGCTGCCGAAAGGTGGTCTGCCAGCCCTATATAAGAGCTCCATGGCCGAAACGAGTGAGTTTTCTCCCCATTTTCGGCCACGGTGAGTTCATGCTCTCCTATGGTTCGTTTTTAATGTTTTAACAAGCTTTATGTTGATTTGAAGAGATTTGAGCAAAAAGAGCAAGTTTTGAAAACTTGGAGGCCAAAGAGCGGATCTCTCCCATCTCCGAGTTGGATCGTCTCTCCTCTCGTTCTACAAGAGGTAAGAGTAGATCCATAGTTCCTTTTATGTTTTAAGTAAGTTTTATGAGGTTTTATGGGGTAGAAATGCATGTGTAGGTTTATGTGAAGTTTATGGGTTATGTTATGTTTATGAGCAATGTTGATTGTTTGATGTGTTGTAGTTGAGGCTTAGGATAGTTTGAAGCCCCTAGGAGCTTGTATGCTTGAGTATGCATGTTGTAGAATAGGAAAATGCATGTTTGGATGTGTTGGGAGGCATTTGTGCATGTTGAGCTGAGTTTCTGCCCTTTTGGGAGAAACCAGGTTCGGCAGCCGAAGGCTCTTTCGGCCGCCGAACCTGCCTGTGGTAGCATGAATCGGCTGCCGAACCCTGCCCCCAAAAGTGGACTTTCGGCTCTGGAAGGGAGTTTCGGCCGCCGAAGGTGCCGCCAAACATGCATGAGTTTCGTCTCTGGAAGGAACCTTCGGCCGCCGAAAGTGCCGCCGAAGGTGCATGACTTTCGGCTCTGGAGGGCCTTTCGGCCGCCGAACCTGCCACCGAAAGTGCCCTGTTTAGCCCTCCTTTGCATGAATTCCTTGATTGTTTTGAGGTGTTTTAGGGTGTTTTTGGGGGATGTTTTAGAGTTATGTTTATGTATGTTTGGTCCCTCATCTGAGTCCACCTGTGTAGGTTCGGACCCGAGGAACCGAGGAGGTCAGCAGTGCTACCTGCTTCAGAGTCCTTAGAGCATCAGCCAGAGGTGAGTGGAACAGAACTATGCTTTAAAATTTAATAAAATGTTTAGCATGATCCATGCATCATAAATGCTATGTTTACGTAGGTTGTATTGCATTAGTAATCACGAATATGATGCATTGCATTTTTATTGTCGATGTGGATGGATGTTGGATGACCCACTAGCTCTCAGTATGTAACATATGAAGTCCAGGGCTGCCCATGCCACGCGTCCTGGCACCATGTCATGAAGTCCCCGGCTGCCCATGCCACGCGTTCGGGCAATTGCATTAATGTTTATGAAAATGAGAGTTATTGGCGATAAGTCCGTCCTTGATGTGAAATGTCTGTGCTATGATGCATTCCATGAAAGCATGAATAATTAAAATGTTTTATGGTTCTGCTCACTGGGCTTTTTAGCTCACCCCGTTCCCTTAACCCCCAGGTTTGCAGGTACAGGATAGAGCAGGAGGTCGGATAGAGTAAAGGTTTGGTTATGTAATAGCTAGTAGTGGACATGATGGATGTTGTAATGTAATGTTGAGTTATGTAATGTAATGACAGTATTGAGGTTTAGAAGTGTGCTTGACCCTAGCTGTGTAATCCCTTTATGAATGCATGATCTTTTATTGATGTTTATGTTTTACTAAACTTAATGCATGATTATGGCACCCCATTGGAGCATTGATGAGGACTCTATGGTGGGGTTAATGTTAATGTCTATGTTAATGCATGCACAGGTTGAGTTTGGTTCATGAATGAAAAGAAAAAGTTTTAATTTTTATGTATGTTGTTGATCACGTATGGGATTAAACAGGTTCACAGGATATATGTTAGGCTTGCTACGGGTCCTGGCGGCCTTAAGCCGATCTGGATCCTAGCGCCGGTAGCGGTCCGATTTCCGGGCTGTTACAGATTGGTATCAGAGCCCTAGGTTCACATGGTCAGACCTATAGTGTGTCGGGCTCATAGATGTTATAGAAGGTCAAGCACAATAGGAAAGATCATGTCCACTAGGATAGGATGAGTAGTCCTGTCTTTTGATGATGATGTGAAATGCCATGATTATATGCATGAGCATTAATGATATGTTATATATATGCTATGTATGTGATGCGGGTTCATGTGTTCTCACATGAACCATATGATGCTAATATTTATGTGATGTGTACTATTTTTCAGAAAACAGGATGAGGGGAACTCGTCGATCTGCACGATTGACTGGAGTACCACCTGAGGATGAGGGCACGAGTGCCCGTCCCCCTGCATTGCCAAGGGCAATGTCTAGCAGGTCTAGCAGGGAAAGAGCAGTAAGAGATCCCAGAAGGTCTTTGGATATGAGTAGAAGTAGATCAGTGAGGGGAACAGTTCAAGGTGGGATGTCAGAGGATATGGAGGATCAGATGGATGTGGACAAGAGGAGGGATGGCAGTCTCGGAGTAAGTGTAACAGCCTGGAAACCGGTACCCCTCTGTAACGGCTCCAAACTGCTCGGCGCTAGGATTCAGATCGGCTTAAGGCCGCCGGAACCCGTAGTAAGCCTAACATACTTCCTATCACCTGGTCAAATCCCATACATGATCACAACTTAAACATAAAACCTGTAATCTGAACATACACCCAGCTTGATCCGTATGCTACAACATAACTGTGAACATAAACTTTCCCATGCTAGAGCCCTCATCAAATGTTCTAGCTGGGTCAACATAACATACATCAAGCCGGAGTCACATCCAAAGAACTAGAACCTAACCTGTGCATGCATTAAAAACCATAAGCAAAAGACCTCTACTAGGGTCCTCATCCATTACCATAGCGTAGTAAACAACACATGCCACAAGATTAGTTCAACCAACTCAACATCTAAAACATTACATATTGATCCTGCAAAACCAAGGGATTTACCAACACTAGGCAAAACACAACTCTATACTATATATCTCACACACTTTTCTTAGCTTGGCTCTATCTCTTATAACATACTCATTACTCTTTCCATTCCTCATAATCTTTATATCCATAAGGACCATACATCAAATCCATCTATCATGTCCATTACTAAGCTAAACTAGCATACAAAACATACATAGCATTACATAACATGTCATCTCTTTAACAACTTCCTTACATAACATCCACTATAACCATAAACATACACATCAAGCCTTACTCAAACATAAACAGGACATAGCTACGCTATTACAACCAAACATGGCAACCCATGCTTGAACCTCTTCTATCCCATAGCTCTATCTGACTTACTCTGGCTTACTTACTCTGGCCCTGCAAAATTGGGGTTAAGGGAATGGGGTGAGCTACAATAGCCCAGTGAGTAGAAACAGAGAAAACAGTTCATTAATTATGATTTCATTTTGTTATTCATTATTTATTTTATTTTATTTTATTCTTTCTTTTATTTTATGCTTTCATGAAATGCATCATACCACAACGAATACACATCAAACATTTCTTCCCCGCTTGAGTTCACGCTAGCAATCTCTTCCTCTTGCGGGTGATTTTAGAGGGTTCTCGAAACGTCCTTCCCCTCAGGGTTAGACATGACCCCAACATTCCCTCTGTCAAAACTTGGCCCCAAAGGAGCTCTCATAGGGCTTTCCTACATGTACTTGCCCGACTGACAAAAACTCATTGACAGACTTGTGGGCTATTGAGGTCGCCTTGGTCCACCCATCACATCATATACACAGCAACTTATGCAATGCGTCATATTCGTGAAACTAGTGCAATCATCCTATTACATATAAACATGATGCATGCATATGCTTTAGGCATTTGAATTCCTTAAAATAAAAGATGCATTAGACATTTGATTTCTTAAAATAGAAGATTAGGTTTAGTTCTACTCACCTCCTGGCAGACGCTGACAGACTCTGAAACTGCTAGCACTACTGGCCTCCTCGATCCCTCGGGTCCGATCCTACATAGGTGGACTCGAATGAGGTGCCAAACATACTCTAAACAACTCATAAACATACCCCCAAAAACCCCTCTAAACATCACTAAAACATGCATAGGAAACACCCAAGAAACGGCTGGACAGGGCACTTTCGGCGGCACCTTCGGCGGCCGAAAGTCCCTTCCAGAGACGAAACTCGGGTAGGTTCGGCGGCAGGTTCGGCGGCCGAAACCCCCGGACAGAAACGAAAGTCCCTCCTTCAGGGGCACGTTCGGCAGCCTAAAGACTGCCTCCCATGCAGGTTCAGCGGCCGAAACTCCTTTCGGCGGCCGAACCTGGTCCCCTCTGGACGATAGGTCCGATTCTGCCAAGCCAAAAACCAAACGCAAATATACCCACATCCTCACATACTCTCTCCCAATCATGCATACTCACTCCCACAAGCCTAAAGGAGCATAAACTAACATAAACTCCTCAACACAAATATCACATAACATACATTGGGTATAAAACCCACATAAACCTTAAGCATGCATTTCTACCCAAACACATACATCACATCTCCTTAAAACTTACTTAAAACTCATTAAACATAAGGAAAAGCAAGGATCTACACTAACCTCTTGGAGATCGAGGGTTGGTGTGACCCGAACCTTGGAGATGTGGAGGAAACTAGCTCCGGGGTCTCCAAGCTCCAAATCCTTGATCCAAGCTTAAAACTCTTCAAAACCAAGAATGAAACTCATAAAAACCATAGAAGATTGAAGGAAAACCTGAAATCGACCAAGGGAGGACATGAATTCACCTGGGCACGAGAATGGGGAGAAAACTCGCCCATTTTCGGTCTGAGGCCTTTTATAGGCGACCGGCTGAGCCACATTCGGCGGCCAAACCAGCACCCTAAAGTCCCCCATGTTCGGCGGCCGAACTTGAGGTTCGGCAGCCGAACCTGGTTTCTGCCCATCCTAACTTTCGAAAGCCAAAAGTCCATCCGAAACCATCTCATGTTCGGCGGCCGAATATCATCTTCGGCGGCCGAACCTGGGTTCTTCCTCCTTGGCCTTTTTCTCTTCAAAACTCAATTCATTTTCATTTAAAACCATGAAATCATGTGAAAACATTTTAGAAAACACATTCTACCCTTCTAGAGAGATCCAACACCCTAGATTCCGCCGGAAGGCAGGAATCCCGATGCCGGATTCTAGCCGGGTATTACAGTAAGTATGTCGGAAGAGGGAATGGGAGAGTCCCAAGGAGGCACTCAGGCCTCGGGATTTGTTCAGCTACCTTACTACCCACCCTTTTCTCAAAACCCCGGGTATTCGATGGGAGGTACATCGGATTACCCCAGCTATAACCCTTATCACTCTCAGATGCCATACCCACCTTACTACCCACCATACTCACAGTACCCTATGTATCCACCCCCTCCCTACCATCCAAATCCAGCCAACCCTACCTCGGGGAATGCTGTACCTCCTCCACCCCCAGTAGAACCCATAGTTCCAGAAACCCACATACCTAAACCTAGCTCATCTAGAGGGAGCAAGGTGAAGATGACCGACTACATGAAGCTTGGTGCTCCTCAGTATGACAAAAGGGATGACCCGTTTGAGTACCTTGGAAGGGTCAAAATGATTACAGATGAGATAGGAGCGGACGATAGCAGAGCCATTCAGATGGTTGGGTTCACACTCAAATGCAAGAAGGCCCGTGAGTGGTTTAAAAATTATGTGAACCCGAGGGTGGACAGCATGACCTGGGAGGAGTTTGCAAACGAGTTTGCTAGATGGGCTTTCCCTGATAGCTCCAGGAAATTGAAAATGATTGAGTTTGAACAGTTGAGGCAAACCGATGGGATGAGTGTGGAGGAGCTCACAGACAAGTTTTTAGAGCTGCTGCCGTTTGCAGGGCAAACCTTAGACACAGATCAGAAGAAGGCAAGGAGGTATATCATGAAGCTTGATTCCAGGTATTCCTCCTTAATCCAGTCAGCAGAAAGGGAGAGCTTCCATGCCATAGTGGATATGGCCCGGAAAATGGAGGCTAGTGCAATCATCAAGGGGAAGGTTAAACAGTCAGTGGATCAGTCTTCAGCTTTTAAGACACCAAGCAGTGCAAAGTGGGACAGATCCAAGTCCAAAAAGAGCAAGTTCTGGAATAAGATAAAATCTAGTCTAGGAATGGGAGGTGGCTCAAGTTCTGGTTCGGGCGGTCATGTCTGTATGAAGTGTGGTAGACCACACAAAGGAATCTGCCGGGCTGGGAAGAACACATGCTTCAGATGTGGACAAGAGGAACACATGGTTCGGGAGTGTCCTAGAGTAGTTTCAGGGGCACAGTCTCAGAAGATGGGTTCTAGTAGTGCAACCCAACCAGTAGCTTCAGCCATGACTCAGGCAAGTGGCAGAGGCAGAGGGAGAGGAGCAGCCTCTTCTTCAGGTTCCCGAGGTGAAGGTCCATCAGCTCCAGCACGGATCTTCACCATGACACAGCAGGAGGCGAACACATCTAACACCGTGGTGGCAGGTAATCTCATCATTGGCTGTTCTGATGTGTATGCATTAATGGACCCTGGTGCATCTCATTCTTTTGTGGCTCCGAGAGCAGTTGAGAGGTTGGGTTTGATGGTCTCTGGGTTAGAGTGTCCCCTATAGGTTAGTGGACCCAAGTGTGACCCGTCAGTGGCAGAGTCAGTCTGCCGGTTTAGTCCAGTGTTTATAGAGGATAGATGCCTGCCAGCCGACCTTGTGGTTCTAGATTTGACAGATTTTGATGTCATTCTAGGGATGGACTGGTTATCTACCCATGGTGCTACCTTGGACTGCAGGGACAAGGTAGTCAAGTTCAGATGTCAGGATGGGTCAGAGGTTGTCTTCAGAGGAGACAGGGGAGTACACCTAGAGGTTTGATATCAGCCCTACAGGCTCGTAGGCTGCTCAGGAGGGGTTGTCAGGGTTTTCTAGCACATGTGAGAGAGATCGATAGTCAGGTCAGGGAGCCCGCCTCAGTGCCTGTAGTTAGAGAGTTCTTAGATGTCTTTCCAGACGAACTGCCAGGTTTACCACCTGCTAGGGAGATAGAGTTCGAAATTGAGTTGATGCCTAGAACTAGACCGGTCTCTATCCCTCCCTACAGGATGGCACCCGCGGAATTGAAAGAGCTTAAGGAACAGTTACAAGAGTTGGTAGATAGAGGCTTCATCCGACCGAGTACTTCACCTTGGGGTGCTCCAGTGCTATTTGTGAAAAAGAAGAATGGATCCCTCAGACTTTGTATCGACTACAGGCAGTTGAACAAGGTCACTACCAAGAATAAGTACCCGTTGTCAAGGATCGACAATCTATTCGACCAGCTAGCAGGAGCAGGTTGTTTCTCCAAGATAGATCTGAGATCAGGGTACCATCAGCTAAGGATAAGGGAAGAGGATGTGCCGAAGACAGCCTTCAGGACCAGATATGGGCATTATGAGTTCCTTGTGATGCCGTTCGGGTTAACCAATGCCCCTGCAGCATTCATGGATCTCATGAACAGAGTGTTTAGCCAGTACCTGGATCACTTTGTTATTGTCTTCATAGATGATATCTTAGTGTATTCCAGGAATGCAGAGGAGCATGCCCATCATCTGAGGTTGGTTTTGCAGACCTTGAGGGAACATGGCTTGTATGCCAAGTTCTCCAAATGTGAGTTCTGGCTGAGGAGCATTTCATTCTTGGGGCATGTAGTGTCAGAAAATGGAAATGAGGTAGACCCCAAGAAAGTGGAAGTTGTAGCTAACTGGCCTAGACCCACCACAGTGACAGAGATCAAGAGCTTCTTGGGTTTAGTAGGTTACTACAGGAGGTTCGTTCAGGACTTCTCTAAAATTGCAGCTCCCATGACCAGACTAACTAAGAAGAACCAGAGGTTTGTGTGGACCGACCAGTGCGAAGAAAGCTTTGAGGAGCTCAAGAAGAGGTTGACTTCAGCACCAGTGTTAGCTCTGCCATCTAGTAATGAAGACTTCTCAGTCTATTGTGATGCGTCCCGTGTGGGACTGGGTTGTGTGCTAATGCAGAATGAAAGGGTGATTGCTTATGCTTCTAGGCAACTGAAGAAGCATGAGTTGAATTACCCTACGCATGACCTAGAGATGGCAACAGTGATCTTTGCACTCAAGATGTGGAGGCACTACCTTTATGGGGTTAAATATGAGATCTTCACAGATCATAAGAGCCTACAGTACATCCTGAGTCAGAGAGATTTGAATTTGAGGCAGAGAAGATGGGTATAACTGCTCAGTTACTACGATTGTAAGATCCAGTACCATCCGGGTAAGGCGAATGTTGTGGCAGACGCCTTAAGCCGGAAATCACTTAGCAGTTTGTCCCATATTTCAGTAGAGAGGAGGCCAGTAGTGAGGGAGTTCTTCGAACTCATGAATGAAGGTTTGCAGTTGGAGTTGTCTGGTACAGGTGCTTTGATTGCTCAGATGAGAGTGGCACCCGTGTTTCTGGAGCAGGTAGCTCAGAAACAGCATGAGGACCTAGAGTTAGTGAAGATTGCCAGGACTGTTCAGTCAGGCAAAGATAGTGAGTTCAGATTCGACAGTAAGGGGATCCTCTGCTATGGGAGCAGACTTTGTGTACCAGATGACATAGGGCTGAAGGGAGACATTATGAGAGAGGCTCATAATGCCAGATACAGCGTTCACCCTGGGGCCACCAAGATGTATCAAGATCTGAAGAAGGTTTATTGGTGGCCAGCTATGAAGAGAGAAGTGGTACAGTTCGTGTCAGCCTGTGAAGTATGTCAGAGGGTGAAGCTGGAATATCAGAAGCCGGCTGGAATGCTTAACCCACTACCTATTCCAGAGTGGAAATGGGAGAATATAGCTATGGACTTCGTGGTGGGGTTACCGGCAGCGTCCAATAGATTAGACTCCATATGGGTGATTGTGGACAGACTCACCAAATCTGCTCACTTCATCCCTGTCAGGAGTGGCTATTCTGTGGATAAGTTGGCACAGGTGTATGTTGATGAGGTTGTCAGGCTGCATGGGGTCCCTGTTTCAATAGTGTCTGATCGAGGGCTCCAGTTCACCTCCAGGTTTTGGCGGAGTCTGCAGAGCGCTATGGGTACCAGGTTGGATTTTAGCACTGCTTTCCATCCACAGATGGACGGACAATCAGAAAGGACCATCCAGACAATAGAGGATATGCTCAGAATGTGTGTGCTAGATTTTGGCGGTTCTTGGAGACAGCATCTACCCTTGGTGGAGTTTGCCTACAATAACAGTCATCATGCTAGCATAGGGATGGCTCCATATGAAGCTTTATATGGAAGGAAGTGCAGATCGCCTGTCTGCTAGGAAGAAGTTGGAGAAAAGGCCTTGGCAGGGCCTGAACTAGTAGAGATCACCAGCAGGGTGGTGCCCATAATCAGAGAGAGGATCAAGACTGCTGCAAGCAGACAGAAGAGTTATGCAGATGTCCGCAGAAGACAAGTAGAGTTTCAGGGGGGGGATTTGGTATTGCTCAAAGTGTCTCCAATGAAAGGGGTGATTCGGTTCGGGAAGAAAGGTAAGCTGGCTCCACGGTACATCGGACCCTTTGAAATCTTGCAAAAGATTGGGAATGTATCGTACAAGCTGGACTTGCCTGCTTCAATGGAGAGAATCCATCCGGTTTTCCATGTTTCTATGTTAAGAAAGTTCGTGTCAAATCCGAGCAAGGTTCTTAGTGAGCCTGATGTGGAGATCCAAGAAGATCTCACCTATATTGAGCAGCCAGTACGGATCCTAGACACCCAGATTAGAAAGTTGAGAAACAAGGAAATCCCGATGGTGAAAGTCCTTTGGAATCACCACAACATAGAGGAGTGTACCTGGGAGACAAGGGAGTCCATGCTCCGGCAATATCCTCATCTCTTCTAAGGTAAGTTTTATGTGTTTTGTATGTATGGTCATGTTTTATGCTTTGTATATTCATGTCTTATGCAATGCCATGTTTGTTGGTGAACATTCGGGGACGAATGTTCTTAAGGGGGGAAGAATGTAATACCCGGCTAGACTCCGGTATCGGAATCCCTACCGTCCGATGGGATCTCGGATGTCGGAAACCTCTAGGAGGGTAAAGTCATGTTTTTATGAAATGTTTTAACGTATTTTATGTTTTAAGTCAGTAAGGAAATTGAGTTTTGAATGAAAAAGACCAAGGAGACATTTCCAGGTTCTGCCGCCGAACCTCAAGTTCGGCTGCCGAACGTGGGATGGTTTAGGGGGGCATGGTAGGCTGCCGAAAGTCTCAAAGGTTCGGCCGTCGAACCTCATGTTCGGCCGCTAAACTTGCATGAGATGTGGGGGCACGTTCGGCTGCCGAAAGGTGGTCTGCCAGCCCTATATAAGAGCTCCATGGCCGAAACGGGCAAGTTTTCTCCCCATTTTCGGCCACGGTGAGTTCATGCACTCCTATGGTTCATTTTTGATGTTTTTCCTCCGATCTTTCATGTTTTAACAAGCTTTATGTTGATTTGAAGAGATTTGAGCAAAAAGAGCAAGTTTTGGAAACTTGGAGGCCAAAGAGCGGATCTCTCCCATCTCCGAGTTGGATCGTCTCTCCTCTCGTTCTACAAGATGTAAGAGTAGATCCATAGTTCCTTTTATGTTTTAAGTAAGTTTTATGAGGTTTTATGGGGTAGAAATGCATGTGTAGGTTTATGTGAAGTTTATGGGTTATGTTATGTTTATGAGCAATGTTGATTGTTTGATGTGTTGTAGTTGAGGCTTAGGATAGTTTGAAGCCCCTAGGAGCTTGTATGCTTGAGTATGCATATTGTAGAATAGGAAAATGCATGTTTGGATGTGTTGGGAGGCATTTGTGCATGTTGAGCTGAGTTTCTGCCCTTTTGGGAGAAACCAGGTTCGGCAGCCGAAGGCTCTTTCGGCCGCCGAACCTGCCTGTGGTAGCATGAATCGGCTGCCGAACCTTGCCCCTGAATGTGGACTTTTGGCTCTGGAAGGGAGTTTCGGCCGCCGAAGGTGCCGCCGAACATGCATGAGTTTCGTCTCTGGAAGGAACCTTCGGCCGCCGAAAGTGCCGCCGAAGGTGCATGACTTTCGGCTCTGGAGGGCCTTTCGGCCGCCGAACCTGCCGCCGAAAGTGCCCTGTTTAGCCCTCCTTTGCATGAATTCCTTGATTGTTTTGAGGTGTTTTTGGGTGTTTTTGGGGGATGTTTTAGAGTTATGTTTATGTATGTTTGGTCCCTCATCTGAGTCCACCTGTGTAGGTTCGGACCCGAGGAACCGAGGAGGTCAGCAGTGCTACCTGCTTCAGAGTCCTTAGAGCATCAGCCAGAGGTGAGTGGAACAGAACTATGCTTTAAAATTTAATAAAATGTTTAGCATGATCCATGCATCATAAATGCTATGTTTACGTAGGTTGTATTGCATTAGTAATCACGAATATGATGCATTGCATTTTTATTGTCGATGTGGATGGATGTTGGATGACCCACTAGCTCTCAGTATGTAACATATGAAGTCCAGGGCTGCCCATGCCACGCGTCCTGGCACCATGTCATGAAGTCCGGGGCTGCCCATGCCACGCGTTCGGGCAATTGCATTAATGTTTATGAAAATGAGAGTTATTGGCGATAAGTCCGTCCTTGATGTGAAATGTCTGTGCTATGATGCATTCCATGAAAGCATGAATAATTAAAATGTTTTATGGTTCTGCTCACTGGGCTTTTTAGCTCACCCCGTTCCCTTAACCCCCAGGTTTGCAGGTACAGGATAGAGCAGGAGGTCGGATAGAGTAAAGGTTTGGTTATGTAATAGCTAGTAGTGGACATAATGGATGTTGTAATGTAATGTTGAGTTATGTAATGTAATGACAGTATTGAGGTTTAGAAGTGTGCTTGACCCTAGCTGTGTAATCCCTTTATGAATGCATGATCTTTTATTGATGTTTATGTTTTACCAAACTTAATGCATGATTATGGCACCCCATTGGAGCATTGATGAGGACTCCATGGTGGGGTTAATGTTAATGTCTATGTTAATGCATGCACAGGTTGAGTTTGGTTCATGAATGAAAAGAAAAAGTTTTAATTTTTATGTATGTTGTTGATCACGTATGGGATTAAACAGGTTCACAGGATGTATGTTAGGCTTACTACGGGTCCCGGCGGCCTTAAGCCGATCTGGATCCTAGCGCCGGTAGTGGTCCGATTTCCGGGCTGTTACTGTAATACCCGGCTAGACTCCGGTATCGGAATTCCTACCGTCCGGTGGGATCTCGGATGTCGGAAGCCTCTAGTAGGGTAGAAACATGTTTTCATAAAATGTTTTAAGGTATTTCATGGTTTTAAGTAAGTTGGAAGTGAGTTTTTGCATTAAAACAACCTTGGAGGAAAACTCAGGTTCGGCTGCCGAACCTCAAGTTCGGCCGCCGAACATGCATGCCTTCGGGAGCGCCTTTAGGCCCCCGAAAGCACAAGTGAGGGAAGTCCAGGTTCGGCCGCCGAACCTCAAGTTCGGCCACCGAACATGGCATGCATGCGGAGGCACATTCGGCCCCCGAACGTGGCCTGGCCAGCCACTATAAAAGGGTCCCTTAGCCGAAAACGGGCGAGCTTTTCCCCATTTTCGGCCAAGGTGAGCTTTCCGCCGCCCCTCACCGATCTTTGATGTTTTTCCTCTAGATCTTTCAAGTTTTTCACTTGTTTTAACTTCGTTTTGAAGATTTGAGCTTTTGAGCAAAGTTTTGGAGCTTTGAGGTTCAAGAACTCGAATCTCTCCCAACTCCAAGTTTGGTCGCCTCTACTCTCGATCTTCAAGAGGTAAGAGTCGATCTCTAGCTTATGTTATGTTTTAAGTAAGTTTTATGAAGTTCATGGGGGTAGAATGCATGTTTAGCTCATAGTTAGGTTTATGGGTTTTATATGTGTTTTTGAGCAATGTGAGTTGCTTGTGTGTTGTAGTTGGGGTTTTTGATGGTTTGATGCCCCTAGGAGCTTGTATGTTTGCTTGTGAATGCTTGGGAATGTTGTAGAATAGGTTTATGCATGATTGGTTAGTTTTGGAGGCACAAATGCATAAGGGAGCTAAGTTTCTGCCCTTTGGGAGAAACCAGGTTCGGCAGCCGAAGGAGCTTTCGGCCGCCGAACATGGCTGGGGAGGCAGGCCTTTCGGCTGCCGAAGTTGCCCCCGAAAAGAGACTTTCGTCTCTGTCTGGGACTTTCGGCCGCCGAAGGTGCCGCCGAACATGCATGAGTTTCGCCTCTGTCTGGGAGTTTCGGCCGCCGAAGGTGCCGCCGAACCTGCCTGACTTTCGGCTCTGGAGGGACTTTCGACCGCCGAACTTGCCGCCGAAAGTGCCCTGTTCAGCCATTTCTTGTATATTTTTCTATGATTATTCTATGATGTTTTAGGGGATTTTTGGGGAGTAGTTTAGAGTTATGTTCAGGTATGTTTGGTCCCTCCTTTGAGTCCACCTGTGTAGGTTCGGACCCGAGGAACCGAGGACCCCAACAGTGAGTCTGTTGCCCCAGTGTCTGGTCAGAGCTATCCAGAGGTGAGTGGAATAACCTATTATGTTTTAAAGCAAATAATGTACTTTTTAGCATGCTTCATGCATCATGAATGCCATGTGATGAATTAGGTTGCTTGCATTAGAATTCACGAATATGTTGCATTGCATATGTTAAATGTTGATGTGGATGAATATTGGATGATCCATATCCCTCGATCTATGATATGACGATGTGATATGTACGGTATGGAATGTAAGACCAGTGGGACCCATTCTACGTTCGCTGGCACTATGTAAGGGAAAGACCAGGACCCATTCTACGTTCTGGCACAGTTGGACACTGTTATGTTATGATATGTAAGGGAAAGACCAGGACCCATTCTACGTTCTGGCACAGTTGGACCATGTAGAGGGCTATTGGTGACAAATTCATCCTTGATGTGATTAGCTGTGATGTGATGCATTCCATGATCCATATGATTTAAATGTTTTTATTATTCTGCTCACTGGGCTCTAGTAGCTCACCCCTCTTCCATTTCCCCAGGATTGCAGGTACAAGGTAGACCAGGAGGTTTACAAGAGTAATGAAGTCTGGTTTATGTAATAGATAGTGTGGACATGATAAATGTATTAATGTTATGTAAAAGTACAGTTTCAGTCATGTAATGATATTGAGGATTAGATATTGTGCTTGACATTGTGTATGAGGTATCCCTTTTATTACATGATCAAATGTTTTATAATGTTCATGAAAGCCAACTCATCTCATGTTGTATCGCCCGTTGGGGCATTGATGAGATCCCACAGAGGGATCACGATTATGATCATGACTATGTACATGTATGTTCAGGTTGAGTTGGATGTTTGAAGGAAAAGTTTTAAATTTTTATGCATGTTGTTGATCATGTATGGGATTATACAGGTTTACAAGTTATATGTTAGGCTTGCTACGGGTCCCGGCGGCCTTAAGCTGATCTGGATCCTAGCGCCGGTAGCGGTCCGATTTTCGGGTCGTTACAGAATGGTATCAGAGCCCTAGGTTCATAGGATCGGACCTAGAGTGTCGGGCTCATAGATGTTCTAGAAGGTCAAGCACAATAGGAAGATCATGTCCACTAGGATAGGATGTTGAGTCCTGTCTCGTTTGATGATGTGAAATGCCATGATTATATACATGTGCATTGATACTATGATATGAATGATGTTTATGTGATGAGGGTTCATGTGTGCCCACATGAACCATATGATGCTAATGTTTGTATGGTGTGTACTGTTTTTCAGAAAACAGGATGAGAGGAACCCGTCGATCGGCAAGATTGACTGGAGTACCACCTGAGGATGAGGGCACGAGCGCTCGTCCTCCTACATTGCCTAGGGCAATGTCTTATAGAGCAAACAGAGAAAGAGTGTCAAGGGACCCTAGAAGGTCTTTTGATGCTAGCAGAAGGGGGACAGATAGAGGAGGAAGTTCTTCAGATGTGAGGGAGGTTATGGAAGAGGATCAGAGGAGGGATGGGAACCTGGATGTGAGCATGGAGGAAGAAGGGACAGGGGAGTCTCAGGGAGGCGTTCAGGCCTCGGGGTATGGTTTTCCACCCCACTATCCACCCTTCCCACAGGGTTCAGGGTATCCGATGGGAGGCACGTCGGATTATTCCAGCTTTAACCCCTACCCTACCTACATGCCTTATCCACCTTTCTATCCAGCTTATACACAGTACCCAGCTTATCCACCCTCACCTTTCTATCCAAACCCGGCAAACTCCACCTCGGGGAATGCTGCACCCCCACCTCCACCACCTACAGAACCAGCAGCCCCAGTTACTCAACCTCCTAGACCTAGCTCAGCTGGTGGGAGCAAAGTAAAGATGACAGATTACCTTAAGCTGGATGCTCCCAAATACAAGTCAGGGGATGACCCCTTTGAGTACCTGAGAGTGGTGAAGACAATAGCTGATGAGCTAGGGGCGGATGATAGCAGGGCCATTCAGATGGCAGGGTTCACTTTAAAGTGCAAGAAGGCACGGGAATGGTTCAAGTGTTATGTGGACCCGAGACTAGACGGTATGACATGGGAGGAATTTGCAAATGAGTTCGCTGGATGGGCTTTTCCAGACAGTTCCAGAGAACTGAAGATGATTGAGTTTGAGC
This sequence comes from Manihot esculenta, assembly GCF_001659605.2. Lineage (NCBI taxonomy): Eukaryota > Viridiplantae > Streptophyta > Magnoliopsida > Malpighiales > Euphorbiaceae > Manihot > Manihot esculenta. The sequence continues at coordinate 8,387,065 of NC_035167.2, forward strand.
AACTGAGGCAGTCAGAACACATGGGTGTAGAGGAGTTCACGGATAAATTCTTGGAGCTATTGCCTTTTTCAGGGCAAGCTCTAGATACAGATACGAAGAAGGCCAAGAGGTATGTCATGAAGCTGCATTCTAGGTACTCCTCGTTGATTCAGTCAGCTGAGAGAGAAAGTTTCCACACTGTGGTGGATATGGCTCGAAGGATGGAGGCGAGTGCCATAGTTGAGGGGTCAGTGAAGCAGTCAGTGACCCAGTTTTCAGGGGTTAAGACCCCAGGCAGAGGAGGACCAGGTTTCTCTTCTCAGAGCTCAAGTAAGAAGAGGTGGGATAACACCACCAAGAAGCCGAAGAAGAATAAGTTTTGGAATAAGTTGAAATCCGGTCTGGGATTTGGCGGTGGCTCAAGCTCAGGCTCAGATGGTACAGAATGTCAGAGATGTGGAAGACCGCACAGGGGAGTGTGTCGAGCTGGGACTAATACATGTTTCAGATGTGGACAGGAGGGACACATAGCTCGGGAGTGTCCTAGAGCACCTTTTATGGGTCAGCCCCAGCAGACAGCTTCTGGTAGTGTGGCACAGCCAGCAGCTCCAGCCACAACTCAGGGCAGTGGCAGAGGTAGAGGGAGAGGGGCAGCCTCTTCTTCTGGTTCCCGAGGTGAAGGTCCATCAGCTCCAGCCAGGATCTTCACCATGACTCAGCAGGAGGCTAACACATCCAACACCGTGGTGTCAGGTAATCTCGTCATTGGGTGTTCTGATGTGTATGCATTAATGGACCCGGGTGCATCTCATTCTTTTATTGCTCCGAGAGCCGTCGAGAGGTTGGGTCTGATAGTCTCTGGGTTAGAGTGTCCCCTATGGGTCAGTGGACCCAAGTGTGACCCGTCAGTGGCAGTGTCAGTCTGCCAGTTCAGTCCAGTTTTTGTTGAGGGAAGATGCCTCTCCGCCGACCTTGTGGTTCTAGATTTGACAGACTTTGACGTCATTCTAGGGATGGATTGGCTATCTACCCATGGTGCTACCTTGGACTGCAGAGACAAGGTAGTCAAGCTCAGAGATCAGAACGGGTCAGAGGTCGTCTTCAGAGGAGACAAGAGGGGCACGCCTAGAGGTCTGATATCAGCACTTCAGGCTCGTAGGTTGCTTAGGAAGGGATGTCAGGGGTACTTAGCTCATGTGAGAGAGCTAAACAGTCAGGTCAGGGAGCCAGCCTCGGTGCCGGTTGTCAGAGAGTTTCAGGATGTCTTTCCAGACGAGCTTCCAGGTTTACCACCTGCTAGGGAGATAGAGTTCGAGATAGAGTTGATGCCTGGAACTAGACCGATCTCTATCCCTCCCTATAGGATGGCCCCAGCCGAGTTGAAGGAGTTGAAAGAGCAATTGCAGGAGCTGGTAGAAAAGGGCTTCATCCGACAGAGTACCTCACCTTGGGGTGCTCCGGTCTTGTTTGTGAGGAAGAAGGATGGATCCCTTAGACTTTGTATCGACTACAGGCAGTTGAACAAAGTCACTACCAAGAATAGGTACCCTCTGCCAAGGATCGATGATCTATTCGACCAGCTAACAGGAGCGGGTTGTTTCTCCAAAATAGATCTGAGATCGAGGTACCATCAGCTGAGGATCAGAGAAGAAGATGTGCCAAAGACAGCTTTCAGGACCAGATATGGGCATTTTGAGTTCCTTGTAATGCCGTTCGGGTTAACTAACGCCCCTGCAGCATTCATGGATCTCATGAACAGAGTGTTTAGCCAATACCTGGATCACTTTGTTATTGTCTTCATAGATGATATCTTAGTGTATTCTAGGAATGCAGAGGAGCATGCCCATCATCTGAGGTTGGTTCTGCAGACTTTGAGGGAACATGGCTTGTATGCCAAGTTCTCTAAATGTGAGTTCTGGCTGAGGAGCATTTCGTTCTTGGGGCATGTAGTGTCAGAGAATGGTATAGAGGTAGACCCCAAGAAGACATAAACTGTGGCTAACTGGCCTAGACCCACTTCAGTGACAGAGATTAGAAGTTTCTTGGGTTTGGCAGATTACTACAGGAGGTTCGTTCAGGACTTCTCAAAGATAGCAGCTTCTCTGACCAGGTTAACCAGGAAGAACCAGAAGTTTGTGTGGACCGACCAGTGCGAAGAGAGTTTTGAAGAGCTTAAGAAGAGGTTGACTTCAGCACCAGTTTTAGCTCTGCCATCTAGTGATGAGGACTTTATAGTCTTTTGTGATGCATCCCGTGTGGGACTGGGTTGTGTACTAATGCAGAATGAGAGGGTGATCGCTTATGCTTCTAGGCAGCTGAAGAAGCATGAGTTGAATTACCCAACACATGACCTGGAGATGGCAGCAGTAATCTTTGCACTCAAGATGTGGAGGCACTACCTCTATGGGGTTAAATGTGAGATCTTTACAGATCATAAAAGCCTGCAGTACATCCTGAGTCAAAGAGATTTGAATTTGAGACAGAGGAGATGGGTGGAGCTGCTGAGTGACTATGATTGCAAGATTCAGTACCATCCGGGTAAGGCGAATGTTGTGGCAGACGCCTTAAGCCGGAAATCACTCGGTAGTTTACCCCACACATCGGCAGAGAGGAGGCCAGTGGTGAAGGAGTTTTACAAGCTCATTGAGGAAGGTCTACAGATGGAGTTGTCTAGTACAGGTGCCTTGGTGGCCCAGATGAGAGTGGCACCCGTGTTTCTGGAGCAGGTGGCTCAGAAATAGCATGAGGACCCGGAGTTAGTGAAGATTGCCAGGACTGTTCAGTCAGGCAATGATAGTGAGTTCAGATTCGACAGCAAGGGGATCCTCCGCTATGGGAGCAGACTATGTGTACCAGACGACATAGGGCTAAAAGGAGACATTATGAGAGAGGCTCATAATGCAAGATATAGCATTCACCCCGGAGCCACCAAGATGTATCAAGATCTAAAGAAGGTTTATTGGTGGCCAGCTATGAAGAAAGAAGTGGCACAGTTTGTGTCAGCCTGCGAAGTGTGTCAGAGGGTGAAGCTAGAACATCAGAAGCCGACTGGAATGCTTAACCCGCTACCTATTCCAGAATGGAAATGGGAAAATATAGCAATGGACTTCGTAGTGGGGTTACCGGCGGCGTCCAACAGAGTGGACTCCATATGGGTGATTGTGGACAGACTCACCAAATCTGCTCACTTCATTCCTGTCAGGAGTGGCTACTCTGTGGACAAGTTGGCGCAGGTATATGTGGACGAGATCGTCAGGCTGCATGGGGTTCCTGTTTCGATAGTGTCAGATAGAGGGCCCCAGTTCACCTCCAGATTTTGGCGGAGTCTGCAGAATGCCATGGGTACTAGGTTGGATTTTAGTACTGCCTTCCACCCCCAGACTGACGGACAGTCAGAGAGGACCATCCAGACTATAGAAGATATGCTCAGAATGTGTGTGCTGGACTTTGGCGGTTCTTGGAGGCAGCATCTACCTTTGGTGGAGTTTGCCTACAATAACAGCCATCATGCTAGCATCGGGATGGCTCCATATGAAGCTTTATATGGAAGGAAGTGCAGATCACCAGTTTGCTGGGAAGAGGTTGGAGAAAAGGCCTTGGCAGGGCCTGAGCTTGTAGAGATTACCAGCAGGGTAGTACCCATAATCAGAGAAAGAATCAAGACTGCTGCAAGCAAGCAGAAGAGTTATGCAGACGTCCGCAGAAGGCAGTTAGAGTTTCAGGAGGGGGATCTGGTATTGCTCAAGGTGTCTCCTATGAAGGGAGTGGTTCGCTTCGGGAAGAAAGGTAAACTAGCTCCACGATACATCGGACCCTTTGAAATCTTGCAAAAGATTGGGAATGTGTCGTACAAGCTGGATTTACCTGCTTCAATGGAAAGGATCCATCCGGTTTTCCATGTTTCAATGTTAAGGAAGTTTGTGTCGGATCCGAGCAAGGTTCTTAGTGAGCCTGATGTGGAGGTCCAAGAGGATCTCACCTATGTTGAACAGCCAGTACGGATCATAGACACCCAGATCAGAAAGCTAAGGAACAAGGAAATCCCGATGGTGAAAGTCCTGTGGAACCACCACAATTTGGAGGAATGCACTTGGGAGACACGGGAGTCCATGCTCCAGCAATACCCTCATCTATTTTAAGGTTAGATCTCTATGTGTTTATGTGCTTTGTATGTATGTTATGTTTTATGCCATGCTATGTGTGCTAGTTGAGGTACATTCGGGGACGAATGTTCTTAAGGGGGGGAGAATGTAATACCCGGCTAGACTCCGGTATCGGAATTCCTACCGTCCGATGGGATCTCGGATGTCGGAAGCCTCTAGTAGGGTAGAAACATGTTTTCATAAAATGTTTTAAGGTATTTCATGGTTTTAAGTAAGTTGGAAATGAGTTTTTGCATTAAAACAACCTTGGAGGAAAACTTAGGTTCGGCCGCCGAACCTCAAGTTCGGCCACCGAACATGCATGCCTTCGGGAGCGCCTTTAGGCCCCCGAAAGCACAAGTGAGGGAAGTCCAGGTTCGGCCGCCGAACCTCAAGTTCGGCCGCCGAACATGGCATGCATGCGGAGGCACATTCGGCCCCCGAACGTGGCCTGGCCAACCACTATAAAAGGGTCCCTTAGCCGAAAACGGGCGAGCTTTTCCCCATTTTCGGCCAAGGTGAGCTTTCCGCCGCCCCTCACCGATCTTTGATGTTTTTCCTCTAGATCTTTCAAGTTTTTCACTTGTTTTAACTTCGTTTTGAAGATTTGAGCTTTTGAGCAAAGTTTTGGAGCTTTGAGGTTCAAGAACTCGAATCTCTCCCAACTCCAAGTTTGGTCGCCTCTACTCTCGATCTTCAAGAGGTAAGAGTCGATCTCTAGCTTATGTTATGTTTTAAGTAAGTTTTATGAAGTTCATGGGGGTAGAATGCATGTTTAGCTCATAGTTAGGTTTATGGGTTTTATATGTGTTTTTGAGCAATGTGAGTTGCTTGTGTGTTGTAGTTGGGGTTTTTGATGGTTTGATGCCCCTAGGAGCTTGTATGTTTGCTTGTGAATGCTTGGGAATGTTGTAGAATAGGTTTATGCATGATTGGTTAGTTTTGGAGGCACAAATGCATAAGGGAGCCAAGTTTCTACCCTTTGACAGAAACCAGGTTCGGCAGCCGAAGGAGCTTTCGGCCGCCGAACATGGCTGGGGAGGCAGGCCTTTCGGCTGCCGAAGTTGCCCCCGAAAAGAGACTTTCGTCTCTGTCTGGGACTTTCGGCCGCCGAAGGTGCCGCCGAACATGCATGAGTTTCGCCTCTGTCTGGGAGTTTCGGCCGCCGAAGGTGCCGCCGAACCTGCCTGACTTTCGGCTCTAGAGGGACTTTCGGCCGCCGAACCTGCCGCCGAAAGTGCCCTGTTCAGCCATTTCTTGCATGTTTTTCTATGATTATTCTATGATGTTTTAGTGGGTTTTTGGGGAGTAGTTTAGAGTTATGTTCAGGTATGTTTGGTCCCTCATTTGAGTCCACCTATGTAGGTTCAGACCCGAGGAACCGAGGACCCCAGCAGTGAGTCTGTTGCCCCAGTGTCTGGTCAGAGCTATCCAGAGGTGAGTGGAATAACCTATTATGTTTTAAAGCAAATAATGTACTTTTTAGCATGCTTCATGCATCATGAATGCCATGTGATGAATTAGGTTGCTTGCATTAGAATTCACGAATATGTTGCATTGCATATGTTAAATGTTGATGTGGATGAATATTGGATGATCCATATCCCTCGATCTATGATATGACGATGTGATATGTACGGTATGGAATGTAAGACCAGTGGGACCCATTCTACGTTCGCTGGCACTATGTAAGGGAAAGACCAGGACCCATTCTACGTTCTGGCACAGTTGGACACTGTTATGTTATGATATGTAAGGGAAAGACCAGGACCCATTCTACGTTCTGGCACAATTGGACCATGTAGAGGGCTATTGGTGACAAATTCATCCTTGATGTGATTAGCTGTGATGTGATGCATTCCATGATCCATATGATTTAAATGTTTTTATTATTCTGCTCACTGGGCTCTAGTAGCTCACCCCTCTTCCATTTCCCCAGGATTGCAGGTACAAGGTAGACCAGGAGGTTTACAAGAGTAATGAAGTCTGGTTTATGTAATAGATAGTGTGGACATGATAAATGTATTAATGTTATGTAAAAGTACAGTTTCAGTCATGTAATGATATTGAGGATTAGATATTGTGCTTGACATTGTGTATGAGGTATCCCTTTTATTACATGATCAAATGTTTTATAATGTTCATGAAAGCCAACTCATCTCATGTTGTATCGCCCGTTGGGGCATTGATGAGATCCCACAGAGGGATCACGATTATGATCATGACTATGTACATGTATGTTCAGGTTGAGTTGGATGTTTGAAGGAAAAGTTTTAAATTTTTATGCATGTTGTTGATCATGTATGGGATTATACAGGTTTACAGGTTATATGTTAGGCTTGCTATGGGTCCCGGCGGCCTTAAGCCGATCTGGATCCTAGCGCCGGTAGCGGTCCGATTTTCGGGTCGTTACAGTTACAGCCACCTTGGAGGCCTTCCGAGCTAGCCGATCTGTGGTCGACGTGTCTCGGGAGGTTTTCCATGCCATTTTCCCTTTTGTTGCTGTGCGGACTATCTCCCCTGCCCCAGCTTCTTCTCGCGCTTTGGTGCTGGTCTCTAAGGACTCCCACTCTGATGCCTCTAAGGCATCCAGTCGCGGCTGGACTCCCAGTTCATCTAGATCTCCTGCTGCCCCCAAGCCCAAGTTGGCCTCCCTCCTAGCTTCCCAGGAGCCCATTGTCATTGAAGAATCTATAGAGGTCGGCTCTAAAGGAGGGGCTGAGGTTGCTCCTGCTGAGGACGGCTCCAAAGGAGGGGCTGAGATCGCTCCTGCTACTAAGGACGGCTCTAGAGGAGGGGCTGAGATCACTCCTATAACTGAGGACGCTTCCAGAGGAAGGGTTGAAGTCGTCCCTCCTGCTCCCCGTGCTAAAAAGGTCGCTGCCAGTGGTGGTATCACCATCAGAGAGGCTGCTAGTAAGCGAGCTCCACCTACAGGGGTCCCTTCAGAGGGTCAAGCTTCCAAAAGGGCCCACGTTGCTAGATTGCCCGAGGCCACTCTTCCACCTGCTGAGAAAAGGAAGTAGTCCGCGAAGCTGCTGTCCTCTGCTCTTGACAATGAGCTCCTTAATGCTGCAGAGATCACTTTTGGGTCCGCAGTGGCCTCTGTTGCCTAGTTGTTGCAGGAGAAGATGTTCAGCAGGATCGATGATGCCTCATATTCGCTTTTCCTTGCCCTTGCTAGCCATCTAGCCTACTTCACTAGGCAATAGGTGGCTTTTCGTTCGCGGTCCCGAGAGGAGCTGGGGGATAGCCTCCGAGAGATGCTCCTCATGGTGAGTTGCTTTATTATTTTGAGTTTGCTGCATTTCTGTTGTCTTCTAACTTTGCTTATTGTTTCCTTCTGTTAGGTGCTAGGTATTTATATGGAGATTGATGCTCGGGATCAGTCCCTACAGAGCTCGATGGACCGGCAAATTGAGGAAGCCCGTCGTGAGAAGAACCTCGTGGCGACTGGAGACGCTCGCGGGAACTTAGTTGTCCTTCAGAGCCAGCTTGACGACCTTAACCTCCATTTAGCTGGGATGCGGGATGAGGCCGACAGAGCTTCCGAGCGGGCTACTGTGGCAGAGTCTCATCGTGATGAGGCTTTGGCGCAGTTTTCTTCTCTGGAAGATGCCTGTCGAGAGAGGGACGAGGCCAGAGCTCAGCGCATCGAGGACTGGGGCCAGTGTGAGGCGGCTAAGGTGGAATGTGATGAAGCCCAGGCTCAATGTGAGGTGATGACGGCCCAAAGGGAGGAGGCTCTAGCTCAATTTGTCGTCCTTGAGTAGGAGCTCAGCAAGTGCATTGAAGACCTGAAAGGCATGGCCTTGACAGCGGAGGAGTCATGATTTCAACAATAGCAACTCCACTAAGAGGTTACTGTCTTGGAGGAGAGGTGTTCTATCCTGCTTAAGGACGCCAGACTTGCCGAGGACAGGGTCCAGTTGTCGTGTGAGGAGCGCCTGCAAGAGTATAGGGACTCTACTGAACTGAAGGCCGAGATTGATCAGGCTTGTGAGAAGCGCTTACAGGAGTACAAAGACTCCCCTGAGCTGAAAGCCAAGATCCAGTAGGCCTGTGAGGCATGACTTGTGGAGTACCAGGCTTTTGATGTAATGAAGGAAAGATTATATAACTCATCCTTCCGCATGTTCGCTTCTAGGTTCAATCAAGGCATGAGGGCGGCTAGGGATGCCCCCTCCACCCCGCTGGCTCACCTTCGCGCCCTTGAAGTTGACTCTAATGGCGAAGAGGTGCGCTAAGGGGAGGATGACAATCTGTTGCCTAAAGGGGCTCCTCGCCCGCCAACTGGACCTTAAGAAGAGGGTGTTGGACTCCAAGGAGACAATGCTGGGCTCCAAGGAGATGATAGTGTAAATAAGCCTCTGAACAATCTTGTCAGTTCAAGTTCGTCTTCTGTACCCTTAGATAAATGAATAAATAAAGATATTTATTTTTCTTCTTTGCACTTGTGTTTGTACTTTCTGCCCTTTTATTTCTCTGTCTTTTTACTTAGATGCTTGAATGTATGTCAATCTGGAGATGTATGTCTAACGATGAATGAGATTTTATCTCGGCTTGTGCCTCATTTATACTTAGATTATTTTTTGTTAAAATTGGCTTGCTGGCTTTACCGATCTGCTCAAACCTCTTAAGACTTAAACTATTTTCTCCATCTTACTTGTGAATTTCTCCCAACATAACTTAATAATGAAGGACTTAAGCCATATGTGCCCTTAGTAATATTTCAACTCACTTAACTTTGCGTAATCAATGGGCTAGGCTGTCTCTTCTGGGACTTTGCCAATCTAACTAACTCGGGCTAAGAGCTCTGCATATGGCTAGACTTCCCATTCGCGAGTTTTTCGAATTTTGACGAGTGCATTTCCGTCCTTTGGCTCACGACTTGTAACGACCCGAAAACCGGACAACTACCAGCGCTAGGATTCATATCGACTTAAGGTCGTCGGAACCCGTAGCAAGCCTACTATATATCCTGTGTACCTAATAAAATCCCATACATGATCATACATTTACAAAAACAACTTAACATTTCACGAAACCAAGCTTAATCTGTGCATGTATCATAACTGAAAACATAAAACCCACACTAGAGCCCTCATCAAATGCTCTAGTATGGTAAACATCACATGCCTCATGCTTGGTTCAAACATAACTCATCATTAAAACTTTTACATAAAGATCGTGAACATCAGGGATTTACAAAAACATAAACTAAGGCCAAGCACAATTCTAATCCGTTGAGTAATACATGTCCACAGCTATTCTATTACATAAACTATACCAGCTACTATGCCGGCTTCCCGAGTTATCTTCGACCCTGCAAACCTGGGGTTAGGGGAAAGGGATAAGCTACAAGAGCCTAGTGAGCAGAACATAAAAACAGTTTAATAAACATATGCTCATATGAAATGCGTCATAGCACAAACAATTCACATCAAGATGAACTTGTCACCAGTAACCCTCTACATAATCCAAATAATGTCCGGCCCTCGACGGAGCTTCTCAGGACTTCCTCTTAAACATAACATATCCAAAAATATCAGGGACGTAGAATGGGTAGCCCTGGTCTTTCTCTTACATAGTGCCAGGGCGCGTAGAATGGGCAGCCCTGGTCTTCCGTATCGTATCATATCATAACCTGCTCGAGGGCTAGTGGGTCATCCAATATCCATCCACATCAACAGTAAAAATGCAATGCATCATATTCGTGAATTCTAATGCAAAACAACCTAACACATAACACGGCATTCATGATGCATGAACATGCTTAAAAGTTTAATTGCTTTAGAAAATATAGTTCAGTTCTACTCGCCTCTGGCTGACGCTTGACTAAAACTGTAGCAACTGACTCACTGCTGCCCTCTACAGTCTCTCAGGTCCGATCCTACACAGGTGGACTCAAGTGAGGGACCAAACATAACTCTAACAAGACTCTAAACATCTCCCCAAAAACCCCCTAAGACATAGCAAAACATGCATAGGAAATAAGCAAAGGAAGGCTGGGCAGGAGACTTTCAGCGGCAGTGTAATACCCGGCTAGACTCCGGTATCGGAATTCCTACCGACCGGTGGAATCTCGGATGTCGGAGATCTCTAGAAGGGTAAAGACTTGTTTTATAAAATGTTTTCATGAATTTTAATGTTTTAAAGTATGAAACTAAATGAGTTTTTTGCATGAAAATAGCATTGGAGGAAAACCCAGGTTCGGCCGCCGAAAGTCAAGTTCGGCCGCCGAACATGCATGCGTTTTGGAGGCACGTTAGGCCCCCGAAAGCATGAGTTAGGGAAGTTCAGGTTCGGCCGCCGAAAGTCAAGTTCGGCCGCCGAACATTGCATGGATGCGGAGGCTCATTCGGCCCCCGAACGTGGCCTGGCCAGCCACCTATAAAAGGGTCCCTTAGCCGAAAATGGGCGAGCTTTTTCTCCCCATTTCGGCCAAGGCGAGCATTCCACCATCCTTCCCCAATCTTGAGTTTTTCCTTCCTTTTTCCATGATCTTTACAAGTTTATAACTTTGGTTTTGAAGATCTTTGAGCATTTAAACCAAGTTTTGGAGCTTTGGGAACTCAGGAGCTCACTTTCGTGGATCTCCAAGTTTAGGTCGTCTCCCTCTCGATCTTCAAGAGGTAAGAGCCGATCTTAAGCTCCTTATGTGTTTTAAATAAGTTTTATGCAAGATCTATGGGTAGAAATGCATGTTAGGGTATATGTTGAGTTATGGATATATATTGATGTTTTGAGCAATGTAGCTTGATTGTGTATGATTGAAGTGTTGTAGATGGGGTATATGTAGGTTTGAGGCCCCTAGGAACTTGTATGCATGTTTTGGTTGAGATATATGCATGATTTATGGTTTTGGGAGGCAGGAGGTTCATTTGAACCAAGTTTCTGCCCGTTTGGCAGAAACCAGGTTCGGCAGCCGAAGGGAGTTTCGGCCGCCGAACCCCTTTTGTGGAGGCAGCATTCGGCTGCCGAAGGTGCCCCCGAAAAGAGACTTTCGTCTCTGTCTGGCACTTTCGGCCGCCGAAGGTGCCGCCGAACCTGCCTGACTTTCGTCTCTGGAGGGACTTTCGGCCGCCGAACCTGCCGCCGAAAGTGCCCTGTCCAGCCATTTCATGCATGTATTCTTATGGTTAATTTATGATGTTTTAGGGGGTTTTTGGGGAATATTTTAGAGTTATGTTCAGGTATGTATGGTCCCTCATTTGAGTCCACCTGTGTAGGTTCGGACCCGAGGAACCGAGGACCCCAGCAGTGAGTTCAGCTGCTTCGGTGTTGTCAGAGTCAGCCAGAGGTGAGTGGAACTAAACTCAATCTTTTAAATTAAAATGTCTTATCACGTTTCATGCATCATGATTATGCAATAGGATGATTGCATTAGTTTCACGAATATGTCGCATTGCATCTATTGTTGTTGATGTGGGTGAATGTTGGATGACCCAATTAGTCCAAGACAGGAAGACCAGGACCCCATGCTACGGCCTGGCATAGAGTAAGAAAGACCAGGCCCCAGTCTACAGGCCTGGCACAGAGTAAAGCACAGTTATGGGACTCGAAGACCAGGAGCCCAGAGGAGGCCCTGGAAAATGGTAAGTAATGTATGCCAAAACAGGAAGACCAGGCCCCATTCTACAGGCCTGGCACAGAGTTAACTTGGACTAATTGGTGACAAGTTCACCCAACCCTTATGTGAATTGTTTGTGTTATGATGCATTTCATAGAGCATAGTGTTAATGTGTTTTTAATAGCTCTACTCACTGGGCTTTTAGCTCACCCCTCTCCCTTTACCCCCAGGCTTGCAGGTACAGTATAGAGCGGGAGTCCGGATAGAGTAAAGAACTCATGTTTATGTAATAGCTAGCAATGGACATGATCAAATTGTAATGTAAAAGTACAGTATAGTTATGTAATGAGTTTTATGGATGTTAGTGTGTGCTTGACCATAGAATGTTGTATCCCTTTTTATACATGATCTTAGAGGTCTTGATGATGTTTATGTAAACCAGCTCAACACAGGTTATGTTACCCTTTGAGGGCACAGATGAGATCCCACAGAGGGATCAAAGTTATGTTCATGATTATGCACAGGTTGAGTTTGGTTGATGTTTATGGAAAGAAAAGTTTTAATTTTTATGCATGTTGTTGATCATGTATGGGATTATACAGGTTTACAGGTTTTATGTCAGGCTTGCTACGGGTCCCGGCGGCCTTAAGTCGACCCGGATCCTAGCGCCGGTAGCGGTCCGATTTTCGGGTCGTTACAGAATGGTATCAGAGCCCTAGGTTCATATGGTCGGACCTAGAGTGTCGGGCTCATAGATGTTATAGAAGGTCAAGCACAATAGGAAAAGATCATGTCCACTAGGATAGGATGTGGAGTCCTGTCTTGCATGATGATGTGAAATGCCATGATAATATGCATGTGCATTAATGATATGCTATGATATGTGATGTATGTGATGAGGGTTCATGTGTGCCCACATGAACCATATGATGCTAATGTTGCTTGTGATGCATACTGTTTTTCAGAAAACAGGATGAGAGGAACTCGTCGATCAGCAAGGTTGACTGGAGTACCACCTGAGGATGAGGGCATGAGCGCCCGTCCTCCTACATTGCCTAGGGCAATGTCAAGCAGGTCCAACAGGGACAGAGTAGTAAGAGACCCTAGAAGGTCTCTGGATCTGGGTAGAAGCAGATCAGTCAGAGGAACAGTTCAGGGAGGAGCGTCAGAGGATATGGGGATGATATGGACGTAGAACAGAGGAGGGATGGCAGTTTGGGAGTCAGTATGTCAGAAGAAGGGATGGGAGAATCCCAAGGAGGCACTCAGGCCTCGGGATTTGTACAGCCACCTCACTACCCACATTTCTCACAACATCCCGGGTATTCGATGGGAGGTACATCGGATTACCCTAGTTTCACCCCTTATCCCACACAGATGCCATACCCACCATACTACCCACCATACTCTCAGTACCCAATGTATCCACCTCCACCCTACTATCCAAATCCAGCAAACCCTACCTCAGAAAATGTTGTACCACCTCCACCACCTGCAGAACCAGCAGCCCCAGTTGCTCAACCACCTAGACCTAGCTCAGTCAGTGGGAGCAAGGTTAAGATGACAGACTATATGAAGCTGGGTGCTCCCCAGTTTGAAACCGGTAATGATCCGTTCGTGTACTTGGAGCGGGTCAAGGCAATTACAGATGAGATAGGGGCGGATGACAGTAGAGCCATTCAGATGGCCGGGTTCACGCTTAAGTGCAAAAAGGCACGGGAGTGGTTCAAAAATTATGTGAACCCGAGAGTGGACAACATGACTTGGGAAGAGTTTGCAAATGAGTTTGCAGGATGGGCTTTCCCTGATAGTTCAAGGGAATTGAAGATGATAGAATTCGAGCAGTTGAGGCAAACTGATGACATGAGTATAGACGAATATACCGATAGGTTTATGGAGTTGCTGCCATTTGCAGGGCAAGACCTTAGCACAGACCAGAAGAAGTCGAGGAGGTATATCATGAAGCTCCATCCCAGGTATTCCTCCTTGGTACAGTCAGCAGATAGAGAGAGTTTTCACGCCATAGTAGACATGGCTAGGAGAATGGAGGCTAGTGCCATTATTCAGGGGACAGTTAAGCAGACAGCTTCAGGCAGTGTTGCGCAGCCAGCAGCTCCAGCCATGACTCAGGCCAGTGGCAGAGGCAGAGGGAGAGGAGCAGCCTCTTCTTCAGCGGGTTTCAGAGGTGAAGGTCCATCAGCCCCAGCACGGATCTTCACAATGACACAGCAGGAGGCAGACGCATCCAACACCGTGGTGGCAGGTAATCTCGTCATTGGATGTTCGGATGTATATGCATTGATGGACCCTGGTGCATCTCATTCTTTTATTGCCCCGAGGGCCGTAGAGAGGTTGGGATTGATGACTTCTGGGTTAGAGTGTCCTCTCTGGGTCAGTGGACCCAAGTGTGATCCATCAGTGGCAGAGTCAGTCTGTCAGTGTAGTCCAGTTTTTGTTGAGGGGAGATGCATGTCCGCCGACCTAGTGGTTCTAGATTTGACAGATTTTGACGTCATTCTAGGGATGGACTGGTTATCTACCCATGGTGCTACCTTGGACTGCAGGGACAAGGTAGTCAGGTTCAGAGGTCAGGATGGATCAGAGGTCGTCTTCAGAGGAGACAGGAGGGGTACACCTAAAGGTATGATCTCAGCTCTTCAGGCTCGTAGGTTGCTTAGGAGGGGATGTCAGGGGTATTTGGCTCATGTGAGAGAGCTTAATAGTCAGGTCAGAGAGCCCGCCTCAGTGCCAGTGGTTAGAGAGTTCTTAGATGTGTTCCCAGACGAGCTGCCAGGTTTACCACCTGCTAGGGAGATAGAGTTCGAGATAGAACTAATGCCTGGAACCCGACCGATCTCTATCCCTCCCTACAGGATGGCGCCAGCAGAATTGAAAGAGCTGAAGGAGCAGTTACAGGAGCTGGTAGACAAGGGCTTCATCCGACCGAGTACCTCACCCTGGGGTGCTCCGGTTTTGTTTGTGAGAAAGAAGGATGGATCCCTTAGACTTTGTATCGACTACAGGCAGTTGAACAAAGTCACTACCAAGAATAAGTACCCATTGCCAAGGATCGACGATCTATTCGACCAGCTAGCAGGAGCGGGTTGTTTCTCCAAAATAGATCTGAGATCGGGGTACCACCAGTTGAGGATCAGGGAAGAGGACGTTCCAAAGACGGCTTTCAGGACCAGATATGGGCATTTTGAGTTCCTTGTAATGCCGTTCGGGTTAACTAACGCCCCTGCAGCATTCATGGACCTCATGAATAGAGTGTTTAGCCAGTACCTGGATCACTTTGTTATTGTCTTCATAGATGATATCTTAGTGTATTCCAGGAGTGCAGAGGAACATGCCCATCATCTGAGGTTGGTTCTACAGACCTTGAGGGAGCATGGCTTGTATGCCAAGTTCTCCAAGTGTGAGTTCTGGCTAAGGAGCATTTCGTTCTTGGGGCATGTAGTGTCAGAGAATGGTATAGAGGTAGACCCCAAGAAGACAGAGACTGTGGCTAACTGGCCTAGACCCACTTCAGTGACAGAGATCAGGAGTTTCTTGGGTTTGGCAGGTTACTACAGGAGGTTCGTTCAGGACTTCTCAAAGATAGCAGCTCCTCTAACCAGACTAACCAGGAAGAATCAGAAATTTCTGTGGACCGACCAGTGCGAAGAGAGTTTTGAGGAACTTAAGAAGAGGTTGACTTCAGCACCAGTTTTAGCTCTGCCATCTAGTGGAGAGGACTTTACAGTCTTTTGTGATGCGTCCCGAGTGGGACTGGGTTGTGTACTGATGCAAAATGAGAGGGTAAATGCTTATGCTTCTAGGCAGCTAAAGAAGCATGAGTTGAATTACCCCACACATGACCTTGAGATGGCAGCAGTAATCTTTGCACTCAAGATGTGGAGGCACTACCTCTATGGGGTAAAATGTGAGATCTTCACAGATCATAAAAGCCTGCAGTACATCCTGAGTCAAAGAGATTTGAACTTAAGACAGAGGAGATGGGTAGAGCTGCTGAGTGACTATGATTGCAAGATTCAGTATCATCCGGGTAAGGCGAATGTTGTGGCAGACGCCCTAAGCCGGAAGTCACTAGGCAGTCTATCTCATATCACGGCGGAGAGGAGACCAGTGGTGAAGGAGTTTTACAAGCTCATTGAGGAAGGTCTACAGATGGAGTTATCTGGTACAGGCGCCTTGGTTGCTCAGATGAAAGTGACACCCGTGTTTCTGGAGCAGGTGGCCCAGAAACAGCATGAGGACCCAGAGTTAGTGAAGATTGCCAGGACTGTTCAGTCAGGCAAGGACAGTGAGTTCAGATTCGACAATAAGGGGATCCTCCGCTATGGGAGTCGTTTATGTGTACCAGATGACATAGGGCTAAAAGGAGACATTATGAGAGAGGCTCATAATGCAAGATACAGCATTCATCCCGGAGCCACCAAAATGTACCAGGATCTGAAGAAGGTTTATTGGTGGCCAGCTATGAAGAAAGAAGTGGCACAGTTCGTGTCAGCCTGCGAAGTATGTCAGAGGGTGAAGCTGGAACATCAGAAGCCGGCTGGAATGCTTAACCCGCTACCTATTCCAGAGTGGAAATGGGAGAATATAGCTATGGACTTCGTAGTGGGGTTACCGGCGACGTCCAACAGATTGGACTCCATATGGGTGATTGTGGACAGACTCACCAAATCTGCTCACTTTATCCGTGTCAAGAGTGGCTATTCTGTGGACAAGTTGGCGCAGGTGTACGTTGATGAGATAGTCAGACTGCATGGGGTTCCTGTTTCTATAGTGTCAGATAGAGGACCCTAGTTCACCTCCAGGTTTTGGCGGAGTCTGCAGAATGCTATGGGTACTAGGTTGGATTTCAGCACTGCCTTCCATCCACAGACAGACGGACAGTCAGAGAGGACCATCCAGACCATAAAAGATATGCTGAGAATGTGTGTGCTGGACTTTGGCGGTTCTTGGAGGCAGCATCTACCTTTGGTGGAGTTTGCCTACAATAACAGTCATCATGCTAGCATCGGGATGGCCCCATATGAAGCTTTATATGGAAGGAAGTGCAGATCACCTGTTTGCTGGGAAGAGGTAGGAGAGAGGTCCTTAGCAGGACCCGAACTAGTAGAGATCACCAGCAGGGTGGTGCCCATGATCAGAGAAAGAATCAAAACAGCTGCAAGCAGACAGAAGAGTTATGCAGACATCCGCAGGAGACTAGTAGAGTTTCAGGAGGGGGATCTGGTATTGCTCAAGGTGTCTCCAATGAAAGGAGTGGTTCGGTTCGGGAAGAAGGGTAAGCTGGCTCCGCGGTACATCGGACCCTTTGAAGTCCTGCAGAGGATTGGGAATGTATCGTACAAGCTGGATTTACCTGCTTCGATGGAGAGAATCCATCCGGTTTTCCATGTTTCTATGTTGAGAAAGTTCGTGTCAGATCCGGGCAAGATTCTTAGTGAGCCTGATGTGGAGATCCAAGAGGATCTCACCTATGTTGAGCAGCCAGTACGGATCCTAGACACCCAGATCAGAAAGCTAAGGAACAAGGAAATCCCGATGGTGAAAGTCCTGTGGAACCACCACAATATAGAAGAATGCACTTGGGAGACACGGGAGTCCATGCTCCGGCAATATCCTCATCTCTTTTAGAGGTTAGTCTCTATGTGTTTATGTGTGTATGTTATATTGTTTGGTATGCATGTACTAGTTGAGGAACATTCGGGGACGAATGTTCTTAAGGGGGGGAGAATGTAATACCCGGCTAGACTCCGGTATCGGAATTCCTACCGACCGGTGGAATCTCGGATGTCGGAGATCTCTAGAAGGGTAAAGACTTGTTTTATAAAATGTTTTCATGAATTTTAATGTTTTAAAGTATGAAACTAAATGAGTTTTTTGCATGAAAATAGCATTGGAGGAAAACCCAGGTTCGGCCGCCGAAAGTCAAGTTCGGCCGCCGAACATGCATGCGTTTTGGAGGCACGTTAGGCCCCCGAAAGCATGAGTTAGGGAAGTTCAGGTTCGGCCGCCGAAAGTCAAGTTCGGCCGCCGAACATTGCATGGATGCGGAGGCTCATTCGGCCCCCGAACGTGGCCTGGCCAGCCACCTATAAAAGGGTCCCTTAGCCGAAAATGGGCGAGCTTTTTCTCCCCATTTCGGCCAAGGCGAGCATTCCACCATCCTTCCCCAATCTTGAGTTTTTCCTTCCTTTTTCCATGATCTTTACAAGTTTATAACTTTGGTTTTGAAGATCTTTGAGCATTTAAACCAAGTTTTGGAGCTTTGGGAACTCAGGAGCTCACTTTCGTGGATCTCCAAGTTTAGGTCGTCTCCCTCTCGATCTTCAAGAGGTAAGAGCCGATCTTAAGCTCCTTATGTGTTTTAAATAAGTTTTATGCAAGATCTATGGGTAGAAATGCATGTTAGGGTATATGTTGAGTTATGGATATATATTGATGTTTTGAGCAATGTAGCTTGATTGTGTATGATTGAAGTGTTGTAGATGGGGTATATGTAGGTTTGAGGCCCCTAGGAACTTGTATGCATGTTTTGGTTGAGATATATGCATGATTTATGGTTTTGGGAGGCAGGAGGTTCATTTGAACCAAGTTTCTGCCCGTTTGGCAGAAACCAGGTTCGGCAGCCGAAGGGAGTTTCGGCCGCCGAACCCCTTTTGTGGAGGCAGCATTCGGCTGCCGAAGGTGCCCCCGAAAAGAGACTTTCGTCTCTGTCTGGCACTTTCGGCCGCCGAAGGTGCCGCCGAACCTGCCTGACTTTCGTCTCTGGAGGGACTTTCGGCCGCCGAACCTGCCGCCGAAAGTGCCCTGTCCAGCCATTTCATGCATGTATTCTTATGGTTAATTTATGATGTTTTAGGGGGTTTTTGGGGAATATTTTAGAGTTATGTTCAGGTATGTATGGTCCCTCATTTGAGTCCACCTGTGTAGGTTCGGACCCGAGGAACCGAGGACCCCAGCAGTGAGTTCAGCTGCTTCGGTGTTGTCAGAGTCAGCCAGAGGTGAGTGGAACTAAACTCAATCTTTTAAATTAAAATGTTTTATCACGTTTCATGCATCATGATTATGCAATAGGATGATTGCATTAGTTTCACGAATATGTCGCATTGCATCTATTGTTGTTGATGTGGGTGAATGTTGGATGACCCAATTAGTCCAGGACAGGAAGACCAGGACCCCATGCTACGGCCTGGCACAGAGTAAGAAAGACCAGGCCCCAGTCTACAGGCCTGGCACAGAGTAAAGCACAGTTATGGGACTCGAAGACCAGGAGCCCAGAGGAGGCCCTGGAAAATGGTAAGTAATGTATGCCAAAACAGGAAGACCAGGCCCCATTCTACAGGCCTGGCACAGAGTTAACTTGGACTAATTGGTGACAAGTTCACCCAACCCTTATGTGAATTGTTTGTGTTATGATGCATTTCATAGAGCATAGTGTTAATGTGTTTTTAATAGCTCTACTCACTGGGCTTTTAGCTCACCCCTCTCCCTTTACCCCCAGGCTTGCAGGTACAGTATAGAGCGGGAGTCCGGATAGAGTAAAGAACTCATGTTTATGTAATAGCTAGCAATGGACATGATCAAATTGTAATGTAAAAGTACAGTATAGTTATGTAATGAGTTTTATGGATGTTAGTGTGTGCTTGACCATAGAATGTTGTATCCCTTTTTATACATGATCTTAGAGGTCTTGATGATGTTTATGTAAACCAGCTCAACACAGGTTATGTTACCCTTTGAGGGCACAGATGAGATCCCACAGAGGGATCAAAGTTATGTTCATGATTATGCACAGGTTGAGTTTGGTTGATGTTTATGGAAAGAAAAGTTTTAATTTTTATGCATGTTGTTGATCATGTATGGGATTATACAGGTTTACAGGTTTTATGTCAGGCTTGCTACGGGTCCCGGCGGCCTTAAGTCGACCCGGATCCTAGCGCCGGTAGCGGTCCGATTTTCGGGTCGTTACAGGCAGGTTCGGCGGCCGAAGGTCCCTTCAAGATCTGAAAGTCAGGGACTTTCGGGGGCAGGTTCGGCGATCGAAGGTCTCCACAGATCCGAAAGTCACTACCCTTCGGGGGCAAGTCTGGCGGCCTAACCCTTTCACAGATCCGAAAGTCCATCCTTTCAGGGGCAGGTTAGGCGGCCAAAGGCTGCCTCCACAGGCAGGTTCGGGCACCGAACCTTGCTTCGGCGGCCGAACCTGAGTTCTTCAGAATGGCAGAATCTGATTCTGCCTTATACACTCAGCCACCAAAACTCTCCAATCGTCATACCCAACTTCTGAATACATGCATATACTCACTCATCAAGCATAAGGGGCATAAAAACTAGCCTAAACCCCAACAAACAACATCAAAAACAACACAAGAGCAAGCATTCATTAAAAATACAACTCAAACCCTATAGCATTAGATCTAACCATTTCATACATTTTAACCCTTAACCCTTTTTAAAACTTACTTAAAACATAGGAAAATGCAAGAATCTACACTTACCTCTTGAAGATCTAAGATAGATGCGACCCAAGTTTGGAGTTGAGGAGAAACGGTCTCCAAACTTTAAAATCTTGGATTCAAGCTTAAAACTTCAAAAACAAGGTAAAACTCATGAATATTTTGAAGGAAAACAACAAAATCATCAAAGGGAGGGCAAGAACTCACCTTTGCTCGAAAATGGAGAGGGAAACCCTCCCATTTTCGGACTGGAGGCCTCTTATAGATGGCTGGCCAGACCACCTTCGGGGGTCAAAAGGAGAGCTCCTGCGGCAGCACCATGTTCAGCGGCCAAACCTGGGTTTTCTTTTCAAAATATTTTTCTTTCTTTTAAAAATTCTTTAACACAAAAACCAACAGTAAGATCATAAAATTCATTTTGTGAAAAACTTATTTTACCCTTCTAAGAGGTTCCGACATCCGAGATTCCGGATTCCAACGGGGATTCCGTCGGAAGGTTGGAATTTCAACGCCGGAGTCTAGCCGGATATTACACAACCTCTTCAATGTTTGCGAGTTCAGACCTATAATACTTAAAGAAATAACTTGTTTGCCTAAGTGCCTAGCCTTAGACGATGTTTGAGTCTCGTTCTTACCACGAGTTTGGACACCTTATCATTTTCAATGTAACCCTTGGACAGTCAGTGTGTTCTAGGCTGTGTACCCTGCTAGGATGGGGAGCTTGGCCTTTTGGTGTTTTCCTTTACTTGGCTCGTCTTTGCTGAGTATTTGTTTACCGTGAGCTGGTCCAGGCTGAGAGCACGACTCTTTGTTCTTGCTCATTTCTTATACGTTCTGTGTTTGTGGGCCTCTTCATATAGAGAGTTCGGCTCTTTACTATTTCCTTCACGTTTTGGCTTTATTCAGCTTGGTTGTCCTCATGTCGTGATTCCGTCCGGCTAATGAGCCCGTCTGTTTAACGAGCTCGTGAGCTCGGATTTTTGTTTTCGGTCTTTAAGTGTTTCCAGCCTTTTAATAAGGTCGGACTTGCTTTGCTACTCCTTATTCTGAGCCAAATACAGGCTGCACTTCTGTGTTTTGTTCATGTTTTCGTTCTACCTTAGTTTTTCTTCCAAGGGGAGGCTTAATGCCATTATTTTTCTTTGTTGAGCCTTTTATTTCTAGCTCGGTCGGACAGTGCCGGTGGTCATTGTCCAGGTTCAATCATCTTCTTCCCTGGGATTTTATTACCTTCTGAGCTCGGTCTTGCGTAGCTCAGCTTAGGATTCAGGCTCTTTGGATTCACTCTCACTTCTATGCTCTTTGGCCTTGCTCGGGATTCAGGCTCTTTGGCCTTACTGTCGCTTCGAGGCTCTTTGGCCTTGTTCGGGATTCAGGCTCTTTGGCCTTACTGTCGCTTCATTTTCTCAGCTCAATTTTGTGGTGCTGGGGGTCATTTTTCGAGGCCAGTCGCCTACCTCACTGAGGGCTTGCACGAGATTCAGGCTCTTTGGCCTTACTGTCGCTTCATCCTCTTAGCTCGGTTTGTGGTGCTAGGGGTCATTTTCCAAGGCCAGTCACCCACCTCAGTGAGGGCTTGCACGGGATTCAGGCTCTTTGCCCTTACTGTCGCTTCATACTCTCAGCTCGATTTTGTAGTGCTGGGGGTCATTTTTCGAGGCCAGTCACCTACCTCACTGAGGGCTTGCACGGGATTCAAGCTCTTTGCCCTTACTATCGCTTCATCCTCTCAGCTCAGTTTTGTAGTGCTGGGGGTCATTTTCCGAGGCCAGTCACCTACCTCACTGAGAGCTTTGCACGGGATTCAGGTTCTTTGGCCTTATTGTCACTTCATCCTCTCAGCTCGATTTTGTGGTGTTGGGGGTCATTTTTCGAGGCCAGTCACCCACCTCACTGAGGGCTTTAATCCCTCTCAAGTCGGTTTTGTGGTACTGGCAGTCATTTTTCGAGGCCAATCATCCACCTCACTGAGGGCTTCAATCCCTCTCATCTCGGTTTTATGGTGCTGGCGGTCATTTTTCGAGGCTAGTCACCCACCTCATTCAGGGCTTCAATCCCTCTCAGCTCGGTTTTGTAGTGCTGAAGGTCATTTTTCGAGGCCAGTCACCACCTCACTTAGGGCTTCAATCCTTCTCAGCTCGGTTTTGTGGTGCTGGCGGTCATTTTCCGAAACTAGTCACCCACCTCACTGAAGGCTTCAATCCCTCTCAGCTCGGTTTTGTGGTGCTAGCGGTCATTTTTTGAGGCCAATCACCACCTCACTTAGGGCTTCAATCCTTCTCAATTCGGTTTTGTGGTGCTGGCGGTCATTTTCTGAGGCCAGCCACCCACCTCACTAAGGGCTTCAATCCCTCTCAGCTTCATTTGTGTAGTGTTGGCTGTCATTTTCCCTCTCAACTCGATTTTTTGGTGCTGGTGGTCATTTTTCGAGGCCAGTCACCCACCTAACTGAGGGCTTTTAGTGCCTGTTCTTCTTTTTTTAAAGATATAATGGAGACACACAGTATGATAATAATAACCTTTCTTATTTCATTCATGTTTGTCAGAATACAAACGTTTTCAGAGTATAAGATATTATACAACCATTTTTTTAAGAAAAGTACCTGTTCAGGTGTTGGATATTCCAAGCATGGGGCTCTGAATTCCCTTGTAAGTCTTCAATCCAGTACACTCCAGGCTTGATAACTTTAGTTATTCTGAAGGGGCTTTCCCAGGTCGGTGCCAGCTTTCCCATTGCTGCTCTTTTTCTCGTGGCTCCTAATTTTCTCAGAGCTAGATCTCCCACCTTCAGGCTTCTTTTCCTGACCTTCTAATTATAATAGCAAGCTACTTTTTGTTGGTAAGCAGCTGTGCGGACTTGGACCTCTTCTCTGATCTCCTCTAGGGCATCCAAATTACTTCTCAGCTTTTCACCTTTGGTGCCTTTATTGTCGAACTGGACACGGTGAAAAGGGATTTGCAGCTTGATATGGACTACTGCCTTGGTGCCAAATGCCAGTGCAAATGGTATTTCCTTTGTTGGCTTCCGAAGGGTAGTCCTGAATGCCCACAGGATGCTATTAAGTTCGGCCGCCCAATTCTTCTTTGCCCCATCCAGTCGCTTTTTTAACCCTTGAAGGATAGCTCGGTTCGTGACCTCTGTTTGGCCATTGGTTTGAGGGTGGACCACTGAGGAGAACTTGTGCCAGATGCCCATGTTTCTTGTGAATTCTTTGAAGGTTTTGCAGGCGAACCGCTTGCCATTGTCTAATATAAGTACCCTTGGTATCCCAAATCTGCAGATTATGTTGCCCCAGATGAAGTCTATCATGTTTCGTGCCGTGATGGTGGCGATGGCTTCGGCTTTAGGCCACTTTGAGAAGTACTCCACAGCCACTACCACAAACTTCTTTTGCCCCGTGATCTTAGGGAAAGGACCCAGGATGTCTATGCCCCACTGTGAGAATGGCCATGGGCTAGATATGCTGGACTGAGGAGTGGCTGGAATGTTGACGGCGTTGGCAAACCTTTAGCATATGTCGCACCTTCTAATGAATTCTTCTGCCTCCTTCTTAATTGTGGGCCAACAATAGTCGTGCCTGAAAATTTTGTTTGCCAGCGTTCCTGCTCCTTCATGTGCCCCACAGATTCCCTAATGTATCTCCTTCATCACCCTGGCTGCTTCTTCGAGGCTTACACATTGAAGCCACGGACTGGATTTCCATCTTCGATATAAGGCCCCTCTTACTGCTTGATAATTGACAGCTCGAGCTGCAATTTTTTTTGCTTCAACTTTATCTTCAAGGAGCTTCCCTCTTTCTAAATATTCAAGGGATGGAGTCATCCAATTCTGCCCTTTTTCAATCTACATTATTGCAACAGGCCTCTCAAAGGCGAGGATGCTAATGTGCTGTATGTACACTTCATCTAGAAGTTGTTCTAACTCTTCTTCAGATAAGCGGCTGAGCAGATCTGCTTCTTCGTTCTCTTCTCGAGGTATTTTCTGACATTGTACAATAAATCCCTGCTCGTCGAGCTCAGCTTCTACAACTTTCACCTTCACCAAGTACTTCTGCATGGTGGGGTCCTTTGCTTGGTATGCCCCCATTATTTGATTGATCACCAGCTGGGAGTTGCTGCTTATTTTGAGGTCGGTTGCCCCTACTTTCATTGCTATCAGCATCCCATTTATTAAGGCTTCATATTCTACCATGTTATTCGAAGCAGTAAACTCTAATCGCAAGGTGTAACAGACCTTGAACCCTTATAGGCCTTTCAACAGTATCCCAGCGCCATTGCCCTCGGCGCTAGGCGCCCCATCTACAAACAATCTCCAGTTAAATTCCCATATGAGATGTTCTTCACTCTCTCCTCCTGCCATACCTGATGATTCTCTATGAGCTCTGTCTGCTCTTCATTGAAGGAACATTTTGCTATGAAATCAGTAAGGGCTTGAGCTTTGATGGCCGTCCGAGGTAGGTATTCAAGAGAGTATGGGCCAATTTCAATAGACCAAGCGAGCATCTGACTTGAAGTCTCCGGTCTATGAAGTATTTTCTTCAAAGGCTGATCTATCATCACCACTCCCTGATGGCTCTCAAGGTAGACTCTAAACTTCCTTACTGCCAACAGCAGGGTGAATGCCAACTTCTTTATGTTTAGGTATCTGACCTCGGTGTCTTTGAGCACCTTGTTGACATAGAAGACTGGCTTCTGCTCTCCCCCTTCTTCCTTTTCTAGCACAACACTTATGGCTTGTTCTGAGGCCGCTAGGTAGATCAGGAGTTCTTCTCCAGCTAATGGACTGCTGAGCACATGTGGTGGGTTGAGGTATTGCGTGAGGCTCTTGAAGGCTTGCTGGCAATCCTCTGTCCACTCGAAGTTTGAAACTTTTCTCAGCTTCTTGAAGAATGGTAGGCACCTTTTTGTAGACTTTGACATGAAACGGTTAAGTGCTACCACCCTTCCTATGAGTCTCTGCACATCTCTTTCTTAGGATTTGGCTCAATGCCCTTTTCATTGACCATTTAGCTCAGGAACTTTCCTCCTTTGATGAAGAAAGTATACTTTGCCGGGTTCAGCCTCATTTAGTACTGCTTTAGTACTCCAAATACTTCTTTCAGATCTGCCAAGTGCTGCTGGAAGGTCTGACTCTTCACTATCATGTCATCTACATACACTTCTACATTCCTCCCTATCTAACCCTTAAAGATCTTATTCATCAGTCTTTGGTACGTCGCCCCTGCGTTTTTTAACCCGAAGGGCATGGCCCTGTAACAATAAGTCCCATTTTCAATTATGAATGAGGTCTTCTCTTCATTTGACTTGTCCATTAGAATTTGATGATAACCAGACATTGCATCAAGGGATGTCATATAATTAAAATTGGCTGTGGAATCAACCATTTTATTAATATCGAGAAGGGGGTAACAATCTTTTGGGCAGGCCTGATTTAGGTCGGTAAAGTCTATACACATTCTATATTTGCCATTAGCTTTTTTCACTAACACAGGGTTAGCTAACCACTGTGGGTACATGACTTCCCTAATGAATCCTGCCTCCTCTAATTTCTGCACTTCTTCCTTAGTAGCTTGTTGTTTCTCCTTCCCGAATACCTTCTTTTTCTGCTTTATTGGTTTCACCTCAGGGAGAAAATTGAGCTTGTGGGTCATCACTTCAGGGTCTATTCCTGGCATGTCGAATGGCTTCCAAGCGAAGCTTGAGGCATGTCCTCGGATTAAGGCCATAGCTACCACTTTCTACTCTTCATTCAGGCTCGCATTGAGGCTGAAAACCTTGTCTGTCTCTTCCTCTGATAGTTGGAAGGTCTCTAGCTCTCCAATGGGCTTAGTCCTGGCTTCTTTCTTCTCATCTTTGATTTCCATGACCTCCAGTTTTATCCCCTCCGCTGCTGTACTCGGTTCTACCACTGTGGCTAGATACACTGCTCTTACTTCCTCCTGCCTCCCTCGGGCTACTCCCACCCTTGCCTTTGTTGGGAACTTCAGGGTTAGGTATCTGATGCTGGTTACCACTTCAAAGTCGTACATCACAAGCCTTCCCAAGATCGCATTGCAGCTCAGAGGGAGCTCCACTACCAAGAAAACTGCATAGTGAGTCTGAGATAGGGGTGGCTCTGCCAGCCGAAGTGCTCGATGATAAGAGCATCATCATGGGGCATTTGAATGCCGTAAGCGTCCTCAGGGGAGAAGGAGATGGTCACTGGGGAGTGCTCTACCACTTGCAAAACTTCGTTGCTGCTCCCCTCCCCACTTCGGCTTCTCTTCCTTCCTCTTCTACTCATTCGGCCTCCAGTCCCTCCGACAATCATATTGATGGTTCCACTGGAGCCATCATTCACGGGCCCTGCCCCGTGTCTACAGGGCCTTTCTGCTGTGGGGTTCTACTAGGGCCTCTCTCCTTCTCGTTTCTTCACAAAGTTCCAAAGATTCCCCCTCTTGATCAGCCTCTCAATCTCACTGATCAGCTGGTAGCAGCTGTTGGTGTTATGGCCATGGATGCGGTGGTACTGGCAGTACTTGTCAGGATCCCTCCGACTTACATCTACTTTCATGGGCTTGGACCGTTGGAGGAAATCCTTATCTTGAACTGCCATGAGCACTTCGGCTCTACATGTGTTGAGGGGGGTTATTGCTTCAGGGACCTGAGGTGGATATGCCCTCTGCTCCTTCCTGTCCTAGAGCTGCCTATACACTTCAGGCCCCTTATTCCATCTTCTTTCAAGTCTCTCTGACCTCCTTTTTTCTATCACCTTGCCTCTGTCTGCAGCCTCCCTGGCGAAACTGCTAGTTGTCAAGGCGTCATCCTGCCTTATATACTTCTCGGCCCTCTTCATCAGTTCGGCCAAGGTAGTGGGTGGCTTTTTATACAGCGATCCAAAAAACTCAATGGATGTGGTCCCTTTCTACATGGCCTCCACAGCTTGACTTTCATCCAGCTCCTGGATCTGCAAGGCCTCTATGTTAAAATGGGCTACATACTCCCTCAAGGACTCGTTCTTCCTTTGTCTAACCGTCTCCAAATAGCTGGTCTTCCTTTCAGCCGGGACCTCTGCTATGAACTGGCTGATTAAGATATTGGTGAGGTTCCCGAAGCTCCTCATACTCCCCGCCTCCAGACTATTGAACCAGGCCCTTGCTGGTCCTGTAAGAGTTGTGGGGAACACCTTACACATCAAGGCATCTGATAGAGTCTAAAGCTCCATGAACGTTTTGTAGTTTAGGATGTGCTCCTAAGGGTTCCTAACTCCATTGTTTGTCGCCATGGGTGGCATCATGAATTTCTTGGGGATGGTTTCTTATTGGATCCATCCAAAGAACGGTGAGGATGTGGGTAGGAAGGTCTGGCTGTTGTCTTTTGCCCCCAGTTCAGCTAAAAGCTGCTCCTTCATTCTTTGTAAATTCTAGTCCACGTCCACCTCCTCCTGTCTTGGCCTCTTCTCCAGGCGGTATCCTTCTCCCCATTCTTCACTCTCGGTTCTCCTAGCTGTCCCTACAAAGTAGCTCTTTGCTTCATCATTTTCAATGAGTTCTCTCACCCTTCTTCCTCGAGCTCTGGCTGCCAACTCCTCCTCTTTACCAGCTCCTCCGCTCCCTTCTCCGGTCCTCCTACTATTTTGCTGAGGGATCTGATAGTTGAAAGTGGGTTAAGGCTTAGTGGTATGGACCCCTTCAGCTACAGAGGTATGTTTAATGGGGTATTGAGACCCCTCTGCTGTAGCATCTACCTCAGCCAATGGGCAATGTTCTGTAGCTGAAGTGCCATAGTTTGAAGTTCTTGGTTGGATATGGTGGTTCTGGGCACATTCCCTGCTGAGCTCGGTGAGCGATTAAACAACACTGGTGGTTGGTTGGAGGGGATTGTAGGACTGGAGAAAGAGAATTGCTGTCCTTCTTGAGTAGAGCTCAGGTCATTTGGGGTGTTATTGGTATGGTTTTCGTTATGGTTTGCCATATGGATCTCAGTGAGTATTACAAGAACGAAACTCTGGTAATGAAATATCTCCTTCATTCCTACAGACGGCGCCAATTGATATTCTGAGATCTAAAAAGTAGGGTTTATAGTGGTTGTGTAAGCTTAGATGGAGAGGAAGACGTTCCTCCCCTTTTATCCCTTTACCTTTTGTCCGCTAGTGATGTCTAACCGCCTTTCTGCTACAATGTCACCTGTCTCTGTCACTCAAGTCCATACGTACGGATGTGTTAGAGCCCCTTTCCACGCCAGGCGGCCATTTAATTTCCCTCGGCATGCATGCGGGCAGGGCTGCGAAGTGACTGGGTTTGCTCTCCTTCCTCTTGTCACATCACCAGGCTGGACTTCCTTTAGAAGGGCCCACGTGTGAGGTCTGTTTGACCTGGTTTCTCGACTGGGCTGAAATGCGCGATGTGGACTGGTTCACTTTCAAAAGGGTCTGGTGGGCTTTAGGTCTGCCTTCCTCATTAGGGTCAGACCTTATCCCAAGGGTAGAAGACCTGGTGGTCATCACACAAGTTTAATTAAATCTGTCTAATTTTATTGTTAGTATCAATAGAGATTTTTATATAAAATTTATTAATATATTATCATTAATTATTCATATATTATCATCTAATTATTTATATATTATTATTTATTTTTATTTAAATATATAATTTATATTAAATTATTTTATATTGTATAAAAAATACTATACATATAATATAAATATAAAATATTACATAACATAAATATATTAATATAAGTATAATCAATTTAAATTATATAATTATATATATACATTATACTCAAATTTTATTAATAGAATCATATGGATTTATATTTAAATTATATAAAAATTTTAATTTAATTTATAAAATTAAGCAAATAATATTAAGTAGGAAAATAATCATATAAATACATATATAAATATATGAAAGTAATAATAATAACAATAGTTTATTAAGAGATTTAATAATTTTAAAAAAATATCTACTTAGAAAGACATAAAGTAAAAAATAAATATATAAACTAATAATATAATTATATAATTAAAGAATAGAGATATATAAATTAATAATATATACAGTAAATAGATTAAATAGTTAAAAAAATATGTAATTAATTCATCTGAAATAGGGGTATAATCGAATTGAGTCAAGCCTCTTAACGAGTATGTTAACAAGTCTGTTCATGAATCTCTTAACAAGCCTGCTCACGAGCCTCTTAACGAGTCTCTTAACGAGCATGTTCATGAGTCTCTTAATGAACTAGCTCGCAAGTCTCTTAACGAGCCAGTTCGCGAACTTTAAGGAGTCGAATACTACTGAATTCAAGTTAAATTAAATTTGAACTCACCTCATTTAGAAATCGAATCGAGTTCGGTCGAATTTTTATCGAGTCGAGTTTCGAAGAGCTCATGAATAGTTTGGTTCGTTTATAGCCCTATTCACCTCACTCTTCAAAGATATCAATGTTAAAATATGTTACTTTTTTATATAATTGAAAAATAGATTTGATTGATCAATCTATAAGAGAGAGAGCAGTAAGGTGGTTGATGCCTATAATAATCATTTCAATACTTAAATCAGCAAATTAGAGAGAAGGATAAGTGTAATGTAATATTCTGAACTTACGAGTAGTTGTATAAAAGAAAGCATACATTTACCTTTATAATTATTAACTTTTATACGGTAAGAAGAATAAATTAATTATAGTATTCTATGATAATCGAGCAATAATGTGACTGACTAATTGATAAAAAATTTCATCGGCTTAATTGGCTTAATTGGAATAACAAAAATCTGCTAGATCGTGTCATTAATGGTAATTTTATGTGAAAACTCGATTTTTTTAAAGGGGGACGAGTTTTAATAAAAAATTAGTATTTGAGTCTTTCTCTCCATAAATAGAATTGCATATTAACCAATTAAATTTTTATCGTGTGATCTCGTCTCATAACAGCAGCTTATGGTAGGGGTGAGCACTATTCGGTTCAAACCGAAAAAATCGATCGAATCGAATTAATTTTAAAATTCGATTCGGTTTTTTATTTAATTCGGTTTGGTTCGGTTTTTAATTTTAGAAATTTTATTTATTTCGGTTCGGTTCAGTTTTGATCAGAAAAAAATCGAAAAAATCGAACCGAACCAATTAGTGATAATAATATGTTATTTTTAATAATATAGAGAAATTAAATTATATTAAAATTAAAATATTTTAATTAAATTTTAAAAAATTAAAAATAAAGTGTAAAAAATAAAAAAATTATTAAAAATTGAAACTGATCAAACCAAATCAAATCGAACCGAATCAGACCAGTTCGGTTCGATTCGATTTCTGATCAAAATCAGTTCGATTCAATTTTCATAAATATTAAAATTTTAATTTTCGATTTATTCAGTTCGATTCAATTTTAAATCAAACCGACTGAATGATTGGCCCTAACTTATGGTATATTCTAGATATAATGTCACTGTCACTTTCTTTTACATGTTCTTAGAATTATTATTTTTGAACTATATCAACACACAACCCCTTCAACCATACAAGATGAACCCTTTGTTAAGACGAGAAGAACCAGCCGTCTTTAAGAGACAACTCTAAATGTAGAGATTGGGCGCAACTGGTGGAGATGTAGAATTCATCGGCACCTCATTCACACTTCCCAAGATTTCACTCATTGAGATACCACTGAGAATATCATACCATTAATTATTACAAATTAACTCCGTACTAATACCACGTATATTGTCATGTAGTTAGTTTGTCCATACAGTAGATACCACTTAGTAGCAATTATCAAAATTGTGACGTAAGATGTGATTCTATCATGAAACTGACATATGTTTTAATTAATTTGCTAATGATCCTTCTTTTCTAATAAGGTGGGCTTCCATCAAAATAATAATAATGGTAGGGTGGGCTCATCCTTCACGTAAATAATGCTTAAATTCTCCTTGGTGACGTGGGCATCACATAATATATTTCTAATTTATTAATTGCTAGTCTTTTCTATAAAGCCATACCCTCTAAATCTTAAGGATTCAATTTAATTATAATATTGTATTAATAAAAAGAAATTTATTTATTTAACAGTTGGATTTAAACGGATCTAAATAATTTTTTACTCAATAATTTTTTACTCAATTTTCACTTCATTAAAAATAATTAATTTAATTTATTTAATAGTTTTGTACTAACTATTATATATTATTTTGCCGTATTTCGTCAAATTGAATTTCAAGTAGAGTTGACTATTACATTCGGTCCCACTAAATTTTGCGACGTTTTTATCACAACTGAATCGAATATACGGCTTCACCTCGTCTCTCACAAATAGCTCTTTCCTCGCAATTCCACTAGTTCTGCACAATTTATCTGATTTAAAGTGACTGACATTAATTGAAATAGTCCGATCCAAATTAGACCAAATGATTTTTAGACTCACTTTTCACTTGATCCAAATTATTTAGTACTTTTGTGCTACCTATTATATAATTACTGTATTCCATCGATATGGGATTCAATTTCAAACAGACAGTTGAGCGATATATTTATAATATTAATATAGAAATATACACTTACAAGAAAAATGCAAGTGGATGAGGAGCTTTTATAATAAAAATAGACTTTGTGGGATGCACTTAGAGATTTAAAAAATAACAATCTAATTAACTTTTCTTACGCATGCTAATCGCCACATCTCCCACCTTGCCAATTGATTATTAGATTGTGGGTAAAACACTCAAATCTTATTAAAAATATTATTTGATCTAACCCATTAATTTTCATAGAGAAAGGCTATACAAGACTAATTAAGGAAGCAACTTTGATTCATTGGCCACATGTTTGCTTGTTGATATTATAATTCACTTTCAATTAGGGTTTTTATAATATTAATTAGATCCATACTTTATTTCATATAATTAACTTTAATTACCTGATGACGATTCTAATTTTGTTATACTATGTCAAGAATCACTGAATCTGTATCATCTTTTAAGGGAAAAAAAAAAAAAAAAACTTTGATAATGATTTCGATGTGGACATGCCACCAAATCTCGTGGGATATTACTAATAATGCATCTTAATTAATTAATTAATTAATTTGTTATTTGGATTCTGAAAAGTCATGGGGGAATCCGCCATCGGTGGGGACCATTATGGTTAACAAATTGAATATTCTCTTATTGGTTAGACATACGTGTCATTTTATTGGTTGAGCACATGTGATCGCCGTGGCGACTCGATCCTGCGAAGGGACATCAACTGTAACTGAAATTTGATTTAATTTTTCACCGATTCTCCGCATCTTGCCCCCCGATATTCAAAACATTTGAAATTTTTATAATAAAATAAATCTAATTAAATTTATATATTTTTAATTAATATTAAATAAATTTAATTTGTTTCGAATAATATAAAATATAAAATCAAATAGTTAATAGTAAAAATAAAATCTAAAATTGATCTTGATTTAATAAAAGTTTAACCGTTATGTGACCGATGAAATTTGAATATATTTATAAATAAATAAATTATATTACATATGAATTAATTAATTTAGTGGTAATAATGATTTTTAGTAATTTGAAATAATTTTTAATTTTTGTTATTATAAAATTAATATAGACTGATTTATAAAATATTTTTTATCATTATCGAATTATTACTATTTAAAGGATAGTTTTTTTTTATAAAAAATAAATAAATTTAATTTAATTTTCTAATTGATTAAACTAATTATTATGAATTTAGAAAAAAAAAGGAAATAAAGAGAAAATGAGGAACTAAGCTATCTAACCATGGTTAAATTGAAGTATATAATGGTTTGTAGTTTGCTGGATTCTAAAATCATTGAACCTAACAAATTAGAAAAGGTCATAATAAATTGAGATACCTTTCATTGACCCTTATTCATACTTAAAATACTATCATAAAAAAAGCTAAAAATGTCAAATTGCCTATTTTTTTCAATAAAATTTATATTAAAATAAAATGTTGGGAATCTTGTATATACAACAAGGCATACAGTCAGCATTAATAGAAGTCATTAGGCTTCACAACAAATAAAATTTTTTATTTAAAGTAATTTAAAAAAAAAAATATTTAAAGGCTCACTTCTCTTCTATAAGTTAAAAATATTCATGTGGCTCCAAACAATATTCAACTATTAGTAACTTTATTGAGAGTTCTCAAATTTCACTTCTACCAAAAAAAATTGTTGAAAAATTAAGAGTAATAATTCAAATTATCCTAATATTCATATATGATTAATGAATTTAATTTTTTTTTTTAAGATACTCATCATTTCATATATTAATTTATTTATTATCATTGTAATAAAAAAATTAAAATTTATTATTAAAAAATATAAAATAAAATAATATAAATTTTTTTTATCACCACAAGATAGAAATGGAATCGTGGAAAGAAAGATTTGGACATTTTAGCACTCGATTTTTCATTAAAACTCGCTCATCCCTAAATAAGTCAAGTCAAGTTTTCATGTAAAATTATCATTAACACAAAATAATTTAGCAGATCTCGTTATATCTATAATCACGGAATCCTTAATTAGTTAGGCGATACCAACTAAATTTTCAAAAAATTCTATAATTAACTTCATATTCTTACGGTATAAAAACTAATAATCACAGGGATCAAAACACACAATTTTTAGATAATTATCCTTGAGTTAAAAACATTATATTATACTTTTTCTTCTCCTCAACTTACTGATTTTAGAGTCGGAATGACTATTATAAGCACTAATTAGTTGACATTTTTTTTATAAATTAATTAATCGTCGTTGCACAACTTCATATCCACCGCATCAATAAGTGAA
Organism: Manihot esculenta; assembly: GCF_001659605.2. NCBI lineage: Eukaryota > Viridiplantae > Streptophyta > Magnoliopsida > Malpighiales > Euphorbiaceae > Manihot > Manihot esculenta. The sequence goes on from NC_035167.2 coordinate 8,421,037, forward strand.
TTTATATATTCATTATATACAGTTTTATCAATCATGCCTAAATATTGATATAAATATTTAATTTTTATTAAGATGTCATTAGTTGGTTGTGAAATATTTTTCATTTTTTGTTATATTTAAAAAAATTAATCAATAAAAAATATTTTTATAATTAAAAAAAATATTAAACTATTTTTAAGAAAAATAATTTTTTTATTTTCAAAATAAAAAGTGATTATACTAATTTTAAGGATTTTGTGTACATAAATTTATTAATATTTTTTATTTTTTAAATTATTATTAAAAACAAAGAATAAATTGTTTCCTTAAAAGTATTTTCTATTTTATTTACAAATAAACAGAGCGTTAAGATCAAACTTATATTAGGCTTTTCAATTTATTTTATATTTTTTTAACCCTAACTTTTATATTATTGACTTTGCAAGCAGTTACCTTAAGGGAGAAGATTCCTGGAGCGTTCCCATTTGGCATTATAAAAAGAGCATCTGCGAGACGCTCGAGCTACACCATAACCAAGCAGCACTAGTAGTTGGCGAATATATTCATCTCTCTTTCAACGATATCTTTCATCTTTTTTCAATCTGATTCAGGGTTTCCTTTAAAGGAACTTCACATCTCACTAGCAGCAGATACTTGATCCAGTTCCTTTTCAAGTGTATCTTCCTAGAACGGGTGAGTTAATCACTTTTTTCCTCCATTTCTTACTGATTATCTTCTCTCTCTATTATTTTCTTGATTCTGTTAGTTTATGTGCTCGCTGGTTGAATTTTTGTTTTTTTGATGGGTTAGTGTTTGTTGAAATGTCTCTGTTGTTACACTTCGCAATTAGCCTCAACCAATTGCCTCATCCCATATGTGATAATTAATTTACATGTTTTTTGTTATTATTTTTTGTTTAATCGCTTTAAAAGTTCCCAAATTTATTTTAAATTGTAAGTATGGTCTGAGTAATCATAGAAGAAGCCTATTATTGAGTGCTCATTAACTTGGGTCTGTTTTATAAAGGATAACTCGTTTATTTTCTAAGGAAAAAAATTACTTTTCATCATATATTAAAAATTAATTTCAAAATTTTGTTCTATATAAATTTTACTTTTCGGATATAGTTAAATAAAAAATAAAATTATATGAAAAAATCATAATGAAACTTAGCGTTATAAAGTTGAATAATGACAAAATATTCATATAATTAATTTAATTAGTCTGAAATTAAGATTTAATTATTATTATTATATGTAATTCGTTAAAAGCTTACTTTTTTATTGTATGGAAAATTTTCATCTTCTTGACACTATGACCTTGTTTTATACTGAAATATAACTTTAAAAGTTATACTATACTGTTAGAAAAATAATTAGAAAGGTTATTTTTGCTGTTTTGAAATGGGATATATGTAGGTTTTCATTTGTATCATAGTGCTTTTAAATTTCAATCTTCTTACCTTTCTTTCACTCTTATATTTATTGTTTTTTAAATTATTATTTGAATTACTTTTTCCATTTCCTCTTTTTAAACTTTTGTTTTAAAAAGAAGAAACTTGAAAAAAAAAAAAAAAGAAAGGGAAACCTTCAACCATTTGTCCAATAATTAAAGGTTGATTGATGATTTAAGTGTGATTAATTTAATGATATATTAAAATTGAAACTATATGGACCCACAATCTTTGTGATTTTGAAACTTTTTGTTTGTGAAAATAAATTACGATATAAAACATATTCTTAGTTTTCTAGATTGAAATTTTAATTTGGGCTAGATTCAGTTGAGAAATGAAAATGCCAATAATCATCCTTTTTTCGGAACAGTTTGTCCACTAAGTAGAAAACATTTGGCCTTAAAACAACTTTACACCACAAGAGATGATGGAAACTTTTTTTATAGATCAAAGAAACCCGACAATACAACTCAGTTGATCATTTTGGGGTTTGTGTTGAAGCTTGATTTTCCCAACAGTTTGTGAGTCTGATTATGTTTTTCTTTTTTAAATTCTTTGATCTTTTGGCTGAAATAACTCAATGGTTGTGGTAAGTATATTAGAATAATTTGAGGTAGAATTAGTTAAGATATTATATGTTTGTATTAGTTATCAATTACACTGGCAGGTTTCTGCCTCTGAAATGTATTTGTGATTGCAGTTCTCAAGACAATTTTAGTTGACGATGTTTCTACGACTTGAGCATTTCGGATCTTTGGATGCAAGCAATAGCAATCCTTCCTGGAAGTTCCTCTTTTTGTTTTTCATATTTATTGTCCTAATGTGTTCCGGCTCTTGACAACCTTTGCAATTTGGATTTCACAGGCTCTATTATCAGATACAAATTCAAAGCAAGTTCTATATGGACCATGGTGCTTCTGCACTTAATTCTACAGTATGGACCTTCTCAAGCACTACCATGGATTTGGATGTCATGGATAAACCCTTGTCTCAAGGATATTGCTTGGAGAACAATGATAGAGCCAACTCCTTGGAGCCGGAACCCTTCACCTCTCATGTTCTATATGACCATTCAGAATATTCTTCCTTCAGTGAAGACTTGTATCATCAGATATATCGAAAAGAAATGAAACCCTTGTTTGAAAACATACCTTCAGCTTATCATGGAATTGAGGGAGCGGAGACTGCCAAATCTTTCGTACAATCTGAAAGCTTTACACTTGAAGGAAGCAATTCAGGCAGCAGATGGTTAATTGATCCATCTTATTCGGTGAAGCAGAGATTGATGTTAGCTATTAAGTACTTGAAAGAATATGTGGAAGATAGCGATGTACTTATTCAGATATGGGTGCCTACTCAGATAGGAGGTCAAAATGTGCTCACTACTATTGACCAGCCTTACTCTCTCAATCCGAGTTGTAAGAGTCTTGCAAGTTATAGAAATGTTTCAAAAACATTTCAGCTCACAGCTGAGGAGAATTTAAAAGAGTTGGCTGGATTGCCTGGTCGAGTTTTCTTGGGGAAATTGCCTGAATGGACACCTGACGTTCGTTTCTTCAGGAGTGATGAGTGCCCGAGAAAAAGTTACGCCAAGATGTATAACATTAGTGGGTGTCTTGCATTGCCTGTTTTTGAGCAAGACAATGGAGTTTGCTTGGCTGTTGTTGAAATTGTAACCACAACACAAAAGATCAGCTATAGCCTGGAACTAGAAATAGTTGGTAGAGCTCTAGAGGTTTGTTATTTTTCTCCTTTCCTTTTTCCCGTTCTATTCTTATATATGGACAAATTTTGAATTTATGGGCCTTCCTATTCTTTTCAAGACATTCTTGGAATTTATCCTGAAAATATTCCTTGCGTTCAAACATATACTTCACATTCATACTAATGCTTGATATACATAATGAATTGCAATCTCATAATGATTTGTTTCTTGGAGCAAATTTCATAATGATAATAGATTTATTTCATTTCGGGTTAATTTTTGTTTAGCAAGTGCCATGAAAATTCTCTGTGTAATCTGCACGTTGTTGAATGCATTTTTTTCATTGATGTTTTAGTTTTAAATAAATATGGAACTATCAAAGGCAACGGCAATTATGGATTCCTTAATTTATAGTAGAACTCAACTTTACCGTGAGCTATGATAAGAACTTCTTGTTATTCTAATATAACTAAAGCTACTGATTTGCAGGCTGTTGATCTAAAGAGTTCACAAGACTTCTTCCCTCTGGGTATAAAGGTAACTAGACATTATCTTAAAAACAATGGATTTAAGTGTTTGAAATTTATGGTTTGTTAATGATAAAAAGAATGACGCTTCCTTTTTAACAGGCTTGCAATGAGTCCTATCAAATTTCAATTCTTGAGATATCAGATATTTTACAATTTGTCTGCAAGACACATGGTCTGCCTTTAGCTATGACATGGGCCTTACGTGATCGGCAAGGAGAAGTTGAACACTGGCAGTTTTCCAAGAAGTATGATTATTGTTTATCCACTGTGGATTCTGCTTGCTATGTAGCTGATAGTGATCTCCTGGGATTCCATGAAGCGTGCTCTGAGCACTACCTTTTTCCAAATCAGGGGATAGTGGGCAAAGCTTTCACAACCAAAAAGCAATGGTTTGCTACTGATATAACCTCCTTTAGCAAAGCAAATTATCCTCTCTCTCACCATGCTAGGATGTTTAATTTGCGTGCAGCTCTGGCAGTTCCTCTATGTAACATATATACTGGATTGATTGAATTTGTCCTGGAGCTATTCTTTCCATGGGATTGCAAGGATATTGAAGAGCAAAAGCATTTTTGGGATATGCTGTCAATCGTCATGCAACAGGCTTGCAAGAGTTTTCATGTTATTGTGGACAAAGAGATAGATGAAGAAGTCAGTGAGCAAATGGTGGTTGCTTCAGATGGAAGGTACAATAGAGAAGGAATCCAGGAGCTTGTTGCTTCTCCCTCTAATGAATCCTCTCAAGAGGAATCATCCTCGACTCCCCATGAGATGGATTCTCAAAATAAGGACAAGTTTTCTTTCATATCATGGGAATGTCCAAAAGAAGAACTTGAAGATGAGTTCAAGGTAATAACCCATTGGGAAAATGATGAGATGGGCTTATACCAAGAACCGGTTTTCTCAGATTTCCAGAAAGCTACACAAAGTTCTATGCCTAAACCTGGTGTTGACATTGCAGAAAATTTTTCTAATGGTCGGCATTGCTCTAGTAGCAGCGAAAAAGCCAGTGATAAAAGACAGACCAAGATAGAGAAGACAATCACTTTGCAAATTCTTCGACAGTATTTTGCTGGGAGCCTTAAGGATGCAGCTAAAAGTATTGGAGGTGAGAAACTATGTTACCATTATTCAATTCATATGAACTATAAGTTCAAAATCATGATTTCGTACTAGTAAAACTTTGTGAAGGTATAACAGATTTCAGATGTTTGATTTGTGATTCAAGTAGTCTTCATATTTTAGCCTAGTCAATTACAAGTAGTTAACCAAATTATCTATGTTGCAGTTTGCCCCACTACACTAAAAAGGATATGCAGGCAGCATGGTATCAACCGATGGCCTTCTCGAAAAATCAAGAAAGTTGATCACTCTTTGAGGAAACTCCAACTAATAGTAAACTCCATCCATGGTGCAGAAGGTCTCATTCAGATTGATTCCTTCTATAAAAGCTTCCCTGAATTGAGCTCATCAAAATTTTCTGGGAATGATCCATTTTCATCATCCAGGATGAGTGAAAATTCCTGCATCTTAAAACCACAACCTAGGAGCCGCCTGTTCAGCCCCAAAGGCAAAGTTCCAAAATCTCGGTCCTCTTCATGCAGTCAGAATTCTGGTTCAACCGATGAAGAAAAGCGGCTTACCACTATTAATGGCTTGAATACTGGATGTTCTTTAGCAATAGATGACCCTGTCCTAATGCTGAAGAAAGCTTACAGCAAACCGGAGCTGCATAACCTAAATCAGGAGGAAAAGGAACCAAAGGTCCTTAAAAGCTCTCTAAGCCATAAAACATTACATGGGAATACTACTGGCCATAGTTTACAAGATGGCATGGTCTTTAGAGTGAAAGCTACTTTTGGAGAAGAAAACATAAGATTCAGTTTCTTGCCAAATTGGGATTTCAGGGACTTGCAGCAAGAGATTGCTAAGCGTTTCAAAATAGATGATTTCAGCAGAATAGATCTGAAGTATTTGGACATTGATCAGGAGCCTGTACTTTTGACCTGTGATGCTGATCTTGAGGAGTGTATAGATTTGCTTAGACTCTCTCAATGCAACACCATCAAAATATCTCTTCATCAAGCTTCCAAATCAAATCTAGGAAGTTCATTCAGAATCAAAGGCTTGTTCTAATGCCATTAAGGATTTGGTGTTTCAACTTTAAAGTTAGACAGTAGATATGCACTTGCTCAAAATCTTTTCCTTATTATCTTAGTATTAGTTTGCATTGATCTTGTTTATGTAGTAATGACTAGTTGTAAGGAAACTGGAGACTTGAGAATTCTGTAGAAATCATGGGGAACACAAAACAGCATTTCACTGTTACAATAAATTTTCGAAATACAAATGGATATCAAAAACGAAATCCATTAAATTTATATCTCTAACAGATTCTCAAACGGACAATCTGCGTAATTCATAAACGTATTGCACCTTCATTTGCAAAGAGAGTTTATATTTAATTACAAATAAAATTTCATCATTTACAAATGAATTTTTCCATATGTAAAATCAAACATTTTTTTTCAAAGTGAGATGGGCATTGTCAGAAGTTGTCAAGATGGAACTCAATTGATCAAGGATATTGAATGATTTCAACTTGACATCCATTGCATCAAAACTTGATTAATAAAGAAAAATTTAGGGTATATTTGGTTAGTCAATGGCCTTTATATTAGTGACCATTTCATAACTTTTAAAGCATTTAACTGTTCCAAGAGGAAGCATGAATGACATAATACTAATAATCAATAAAATTAAAAGTCCTTTCACAACTTTTATTCTACTTTTTTTATGTTGTTATAAAATTATTTTCTATTTTCATTTTTATATTATAATAATATATAAATTAATTATTATAATTTTATTTAATTTTATCTTTAAAATATATTTTAAAATCGGTATAATTGAAAAATTAATAAAAAATTTATTTTTTTAATATATATAAAAAATAAAGTAGATGGATGATATATTTTATTATTGAAAAAATATCTATAAAAATCTTAAATTTTATACATTTAATAATTGTACTTTTAACTTTTTTTTAATATAAAAATATCCTATATTAATATTTTTATAATTATATTTTCCGTTCATATTTCTAGTAAAACTAATACATAAAACCAATCTAACATAAAAAAACTTCATATTAATAAAGAAAAATCTTAAATAGAGTTGTCCACCCATCTATATTTCTATTACTTGCTTTGAACTAAATCTGAAGGTTTAATTTGTTTTTAGATTTAAATATTACTTTAATTAGGATGTTTCTTTATTAGGTTTTTATGTTAAAATGAATTCTTCATTAATTTTTAATGGAAATATGGATGAAGGATATAATTGTAAACATGTCTTTAGTATGGAGTATTTTTATATAAAAAAGTTAAAGATACAATAGTTAAAAAATAAAGTTTAAAATTTTTATGAAAATTATCCCATTATCATTAAAATATGTTAAGTGAATCAATTGAAATAGAAAAACTACCAATCTACTTAATAATTTTTAATTATTTACATAGCAAAATGTAAATGATAGGAGACCAACTCATCCAATCACGTAATATTGTTAATTATATATATACTTAAAAGATGACATCTAAAATAGATTACTGATTAGCATTCACACATCCTGATGGTAAATATATCGGAGTAAATCTGAGAGATTTTAAATTCTATTTTCTCAATTTTTAATTTATGTATTTATATTAAATGGTACACTCAAACTTATATATATGTTTAAGGGTATGATACACTCAATATATTTTATTTTTATTTTTAAGTTATATTTTTATATTTAATAATATTATTAATTAATATCTCTATTGTAAAGATAATTTATTATTTTTATTATTATAATTTATATATAATAATTTATTATTATTATTATTAGTATGTGATTTTTTAATTTTTTATAATTTTTTAAATATAATATATTAATTATAATAAAATAAAAACTTCAACATATATATTTTATTTATATTTTTAATAATAAAAATTATTATTACTATTAATATATAACTTTTTTATTTTCTACTACTTTTTATATAATAAATACAATTTATTATATTGATGATCAACCTTTTAGTTTTTATTACTTTTTAATATAATATATTATTAATATTATAATAAAAATTTTATTATATTTTTATTTTAATAATAAATAAAATTTAAAAATATATTTATAAAAATTAGATAACCATCATATAAAAATATGTTCAAATAATAAAATAAATTATTGTGTGTTAATTTATTGATTTGATAATTTTTTAAATCATATTTAATATAATTTAATTAGTAAGCACTATATTTTTTTTAATGTGAATAATTATATAATCGATTAAAATTATTATAAAAAAATTAACTATAATAAAACATAAAATAATTAAAAAATTAATAAAATTAATTGCATAAAATATTATCAATTTAAAATTTTGTTCAATTTAAATAATTAAAAAATAAATATACATAAATAATTAAATATAATAAAAAAAAGTGCATCAAATATTATCAATTTAAAATTTTGTTGAATTTAAATAATTAAAAAAATAAATATACATAAATAATTAAATATAATAAAAAGTAAAATAATGTTTTTAATTCTTTAAATCAAGTGTTATAAATATTAAACAACCAAATTATTAAATTTGAATTATTATAATTTATTATATTAATAATTATAATAATTTTAATCTCTTCACTTTTTATAAACATGTAACATTCATATATCAATTTATATAAAACCAACTAGCATAATATTCATTCTGATACTTCTTTGCACGGCTCTCTATTCTATTTTCAAATGGCTCATATTTTGATTTTTTTTTTTTTTATTATTCTCTTAGCATCTAGCATGGGATGAAAGGTTATACAATTCTCACAAGTCAATTCAACATTTTTAGATAGATGGAAGTTGAATGATGAGTCATTCAAATGTTGGAATTATTTCATTCAAATGATTTTCCTCCTTCACTGTAACCATCACTGCTACTGCCATCCACCACTATTAAAATTTAGTAAATTTTATTTTTCTAAAAATATGGTTCATTAAATCTAATTTACTATTAGATATTAATAATAAATGATAGTAAATACTAAAATATTTAATTTTTTTATGCAATTAAATTTGATAATGCATACTTTTGTATTCGATTAATATTTAAAATCTTTAAATTTTTTACTCTAAAATTAAAAATCATACATATTAATTGGATTTTTAATTTTCCTCTATAATTACTTTTATTTGCAAGCAATAAATTGCATATTTAATCAATATATAAAATAATATATATTCCAAACAAACTGGGCAAACAGACCCGTAGGACAGGGGCAGTGCGCAGACAGCACCCAGACAGACTATTTGACCGAGTTGTTTATCCAAACAATCCGGGCAAACAGCAGTTGCGACAGCAGACAACAGATTACGGGAAATTCAAATTTCAAATCTTCAAGCAGTTTTTTCTCTCCAAACACGTGAGGACAGCTTAGTAAATCTTCAAGATACCTCAGCACTCAATCCCACATATCTAGGAAGCCAAATCTCAAGAGAATGCACTTCCCTTCTAAGAATTCAACTCCAATTAGGAAAAGAACTCAATTCAAATCAAGAAACTAAGGGCTGCACATATTCAGCTATAAAAGGGCATCACACCAGCAACCTAAGACAATCATCATCTTCGGCAGAAACTCCTCCAGCAGCTGCGCACACCAGCCGCCGGCCCTTCTCCTTCTCCATTCTTGTTTTCTTTCTTTATTTTTATGTTTGTTTCAGCCATGAGTGGCTGAAACCCTTGTTTCTAGTTGGAGATTAGGTGAAACTTCAGTTTATTTATGGATTGTGAGATCTGAACCTAATATGTTCTTCTTTTATTTATCAATATTTATGCAATTTCATGCTTAATTCCATTGCTGCTTTGTTATTTAGATCAATAGGGCCCATTGATTATTGATTGCAAAGTAATAAATTGTTAGTTTGGGTGATTTTGAGTCCGTAATTGCTTGAATTACTCAAATATAAGTAACTCTTGGCATAAAAACCAAGGAGATTGCATAATCTAACAAGATCACCATACGTTTGGGTAGCTAGTATTAGGTCTCTCTATCTCTTAATGCAATTAACAGTTGTTAGATGCTAAAAGCACCAAGGACATTCCTTGGCAACTTGTTGATTAGTGGTTAATTAGAGGACGTTCCCTAGTTAATCTATGATTAAGGAGGGATATGGTAGTGAGAAGCGTCTTCCACCCCTATAACTAATTTATTGAGTCAAATAAAAGAACCTAAGTGTCAATGATCAATCCCAACAACTGAAGTGGATCCAATTCTTCAACTAGAGCTTTTCTTATTATTGAATTCTCTTTACTTTATTATTTGCTTTACTTTGCTATTTTTAATTCTAGTTTAGTTCATCAATCTCAAAACCCCCCTTTTATTTTATTTTCAGTTTAATTACTTGGTATTGATAAGAAAAATAGGTAAGTATCAATTCCCTGTGGATTCGATCATTTTACCACTATCTACAGTTGTAAAATTGTGGATAACCAAAAAGGTTATTTTTGACCGGTTTCGACAACCGCATAGTCAATAAACAAAATCCTGCAGCCACAGAGGTGATTTTGTGGCTCTAATGGATCTTCTTAAGGATGATGAAACATGGGGTTGTGGGTTATTAGCAGATGGGTTAGTAAGTAACTAAGAAGTAAGGGAATCAGACTCAGGGATTAGAATAGGCACCACAACATCAAACTCAATTTGCGTATTGATATAAGGAAAAAATGCTCATGAAAACATTACATCTCTACTAACAAAAATAGTGTGATTTGTCAAGTCATAGAACTTATAAGCTTCATGATTGCTGGCATACCCAGTGAAGGCAGCCTTAATGGATTTGGAATCAAACTTGCCCCTATAACGATTAACCTTAGTAGTGAAACAAAGACAACTAAACTTCCTAAGATGAAAGTAATTAGGATATCTCCCATACAGCCTCTCATAAGGGCTTTGCCATTCGAATTGGGCCATGGGAAGTCTATTTATGAGGTAGGTGGTAGTGAAAATACACTCTCTCCAAAAATTCTTAGGAACATTAAACTATATTCTAAACGCTCTAGCCATATCTAGAATATGCTTACGTTTTCTTTCAACCACCCCATTTTTTTGGGGTGTGTGTGGACAGGATCTTTGATGGATTATACCTTTCATATTAAACAATTTATAGCATTCATGTCTGAGGAATTCTTTGCAATTGTATATTCTAATCAATTTGACATCAGTCCCAAATGATTCTTGACTATGTTCAAGAAGGAGGATATAGCATGCATGGTCTGGCTTTTAAGATGCATGATTGAACGTAATTTCAACACATTTTTCATACCGTTCTTAGTATTGATTTGAGTATTTTTTTAATTAATTTTGTATTTTTTGGTTATATTTTGCAGAAAAGCAAAAGAGAAGTAGATTTGATAAAAAATTATTAAAAAGCACTGAAATTGACTTGATCAGCGATTTGGGAAAACCCATCGAATGATCCTACTTCACATAAGTCAAAAATTGCCCAGACCCGCGAGTTAAGTTAACCATATTCTAGATGATGAATTTGACCAGCGATTTGCTCAAACCACTAGGCAAATCAATAGTTTGCACAGAACCTAACAGTGAGCGGGAAAAATTCAAATTTGAAAATAAGAAAACCAAGTCTCCTCATTAAAAGTCATGGTACCCACTCAATTTTCCATCCTTCAGTGCGCATGATATCCTCCTCAAATCAAGGAATTTTCTCCTTAGAAAAAACATATTAAAAGAAGGATTCCTAATTGAAAGCAAAGAAGAATTCCTATTCCCAAAAGGACTTTACAGGGGTTGAGCACCTATTTAAGCCCATATTTGTGAACAGCTACACCATCCATCTTCTATCCATTCTTCATCTAAAATTCTCTTTTCTCTTTTGTATTTTCTTTTAAAATAATGAGTGGCTAAACTCTTTATTTTCTAGTTGGACTTAGGGAAAAATTTCAGTTTATATATGAATTGTGAGATCTAAACACAATTGTTCATATTTTATTCTTTCAATATTTATGCAACTTCAGTTCTTAATATTATTGTTGCTTTATTATTTGATCAATAGGCTCATTGTTCATAATTTCAAAGTAACATATTGTTAGTTTGAATGTTTGAAGTCCATAATTGCTTAGGTTATTCAACAAGTAACAATTATTGTAACCCACTAAGAAATTATGATCTGACTTGAACTCACCACGCAGTTTGATTTTTTTGTTAGAATTGAGTCTCTTTAATTCTTAAGGCAGTTGATAAATAAAATTTCAAAGACGTTCTTTGAACGATTTGTTGGTTAGGGTTAATTAGTGAACGTTTCTTAATTAATTTAAATCTAAGGAGAGATTAGTTATGTGGAGCATCTTCCATAACTGTAAATAATGTATTGGAATAAATAAAGGTATTTTTATTTTTATGATTAATTCCCAAACTGAAATGGATTCTATACTTCAACTACAACTTGTTTATATTTATTTTATTCTCTTTTGATTATCACTTTCTTTAATTATTTTAATCTTTATTTTAACTCATCATTAAAACTCTCCATTTTATTTTCATTGTTTACTTTTCTAGTCATTGTTTGAAAATTTTTAGTGTCAATTCCTCGTGGATTCGATCCTATTCACTCTATATACAATTCATATTTGTTGATTTTTAATAGGTTTTTTTGGTGGCCTTGACACCCGTCAATACATTAGGAAAGTCCAGGTTGCTCTAGTATAGTAATCAACTATAGTGAGAAAGTATCTAGCTCCTGTGATACTTTCTATCTTATAAGGTCTCCATATGTCCATATAGACCAGGTTAAAGGGCTGTGTAGTCATGGTGTGACTACTGGGAAGGGCTAATTTGGCCTGTTTAGCTTGAGGACAAATTTGGCAATGAAAGGGTGTGCCTTCAGTGCATTTGACCCCTTTAATGTGTTTTATCTTGCTTATAGATGCATGTCCTATTCTGTCATGTAAATCATTAATGCTAATCGCACTTGTGTAAGAGTTAGCATTAAAACTAGAGATTTCTTTATTTATATATGCCATAGAAAGCATGGTATTTATAGGAGATTGTATGGCAGGCATTTCACTAATAGTTGGAAGTAAATATCTATCAATTACATCAGGTAAGAAACTCATCTGATTTAACTTGTATAAACCAGCTTTCTCTCTTCCTACTGCAATAACTCTCTTAGTCAGAGGGTCTTGAAGAATGCAACATATGGGTAGAAAGTGAAGACAAAGCTTAGAAGCCTTGATCAATTTGCTAACAGAAAGGAGATTATAGTTGAAACTTGGAATGTATGGAACATTATCAAGTTGTATGTATTTAGAAAGCATAGCTGAACCAACATAAGAAACTTTCATAGTAGTACCATTAGGTAAGTGAATAGATATATGTGTGCTAAGCAATTCTAAAGATGTAAACAATAAGTTGTCTGAGGACATGTAATTAGTGGCACCACTGTCCAAAATCCAACCTATATTTTGGTTGTAATGAGCATAAAATATATTTTTGGAAGTAGATTTACCTGCAAAGGCCATTGGAATGTTGTCTGAAGCATAGGCATTGCAGTACTTTGATGGTTTTATGGTTGCTGTTGATGGGAGCGGGTATTAAGCGGAAACAACCCAGATCCGAAACACATATCAAGGGAAACTAAAAACATAAATATTAACTGACCTCTTGAAGCGCAGAATCGCTCACCGGTCTTTGTTCCTAAGATCTTGGAGTCACCCACGATCTTCTGCAGTAACCCTAGCTATCTCTCTAGAAAGTTTTTCTGAGTGGGCAGAAAAGAATAACGCAAGCGTCTTTTCAACTTAGGGTTTTTCTTATTTATATTCTTCAAAACGTATTTTCCATAGGAAAATAACATTTAATATAAATAAATAAATAATAAATTATTTTATTAAAATAATTATCAATTACTTAAATAAAATAATCCATTTATTATTTAAATAAAAACCCTATTATTCCAAACAACTAGGGTACTACAGGGACCGCAGGAATAAAATAAATTAGGCCACTAATTACAATAAGAACCTATGTAGGACCAACATATTCTTATTATAATTAATCAAGAATTATACCACTAAAAATTCATGATTGAACTCCTTATTTATTTTACAATTCCACAACATAATAATATTATGTTCTCCATGTTAAGATTACTGATGCTGTTATTTAAATAACTCACTGACAATTTATTTAAATAACAATACAACTTTAAGATTGTCGCTCAACTTATTTCATGTGTCGGATTCAAAATCCACCTGCAGGGTTTACACAATGAAACCTTATAAGCATACTTAAAGTGCATCATCAATCTCTAAATCGAGACATGGATTCCATCATTAATTAATATTTCACAAACACAAATTATCTTTGCCCAATCCACCGAGAATATTATTCCAATAATGAAACTCACCCTTTAATGAATCAAAGCACAAGATAACAAATGCTTGCTCATATTAAATTAAATCAAGATTAAGAACATAAACTATATTTCTAATGTCCTAGAGAATATGTTTAATAGCCAGTATAAACATCCATTCTCTATTTGGTCCAATTAGATACATACAAAATGTACTAATCACAATTATTGATCATATGCTGAAAACCAATTTATTTAATGCAAAAATCTAATTAAATACATAGATATAATTGTCAATAGAAAAACATAAAAACTATACTATTACATTTGCATGGTTAATAGTATATCTCTATCAATCTCCCACTTAGACTCATAACCATGCATCAATTATTCTAACTCCCATTCCTTCTACATGACTGTCAAAAGTCTTTGCTGGTAAGCTCTTTGTAAAAGGATCAGCCAAGTTATTTTCCGATGCGATCTTTGTCACTACCACATCACCCCTTTGAACTATGTCACGTATCAAATGATACTTTCGCTCAATGTGTTTTGCCCTTTTATGGCTCCGTGGTTCTTTCGAGTTTGCAACTGCCCCGCTATTATCACAATAAAGTGTAATAGGCGATTGCACTGAAGAAACCACACCTAGATCCATAAGGAAGTTTCTAAGCCATACAGCCTCCTTAGCAGCCTCAGAGGCTGCTACATACTCAGCTTCCATGGTGGAATCAGCAACACAAGTTTGCTTAATACTCCTCCAAATTATGGCTCCACCTCCTAAGACAAAAACATTTCCTGAGGTAGACTTTCGAGAGTCCCTATCAGACTGAAAATCTGAATCTGTATATCCAATGGGTATAAGATCCTCTGACTGAAAGACTAACATATAATCCCTAGTTCTTTTTAAGTACTTGATTATATGTTTGACTGCAGTCCAATGTTCTCGCCCAGGATTAGACTGAAATCTGCTAACCATGCCAACTGCAAAACAGATATCAGGTCTAGTACACAGCATTGCATACATGAGGCTTCCAACTGCTGAAGCATAAGGAACTGCCTTCATGTTCTCTATCTCATCAGGTGTCTTAGGACACTGATCCTTAGATAGAGTGATTCCATGTCTGAAGGGAAGAAATCCCTTCTTGGAATCTTGCATGCTGAAACGAGCAAGAATAGTATCAATATAAAGTGCTTGAGATAAACCAATCATTCTTTTCTTGCGATCTCGCATGAGCTTGATCCCAAGAATATGAGCAGCTTCTCCCAAATCCTTCATATCAAAACGCTGGGATAACCAATCTTTGACAGAAGTCAACATACCAACACAATTCCCTATAAGCAGAATATCATCCACATATAGTACCAGAAAAACAACTTTATTACCATTCCATTTCTTATACACACAAGACTCATCATGACACTGATCGAAACCAAAAGTTTTGATCGACTGGTCAAAACAAGTGTTCCATGACCTAGATGCTTGTTTAAGCCCATATATGGACTTATTCAATTTGCATAGCAAATTTTCTTGTCCACTTGTTATGAAACCCTCTGGTTGCTTCATATAGATGCATTCATCAAGACTCCCATTTAGGAAAGCTGTCTTGACATCCATTTGCCAAATCTCATAATCAAAATGAGCAGCAATGGATAGAAGAGTTCTAATAGACTTTAGCATGACAACTGGCGAAAAAGTTTCCTCATAATCGATCCCTTCTTTTTGAGTAAACCCTTTTGCAACAAGCCTTGCCTTATAAGTTTGCACTTTACCGTCTATACCCCTCTTTTTCTTATAGATCCACTTGCATCCAATGGGTTTAACCCCTTTGGGTGGTTCTACAAGTTCCCAGACTTGATTAGAGTACATAGACTCCATCTCAGATTTCATAGCTACAAGCCACTTATCAGCATCTTTATCTTGTAGTGCTTCATCGTAACATGCTGGTTCGATATTCACTTCTTCAGGGATTCTGTCAAATGCTTCTCCCAAAAGTGTATATCGAATCGGCGGTCGTCTAATTCTCCCACTACGACGAAGTACTACATTTTGTGCAATCTCACCTTGATCTTGCTGTGGCTGTAAGGCCAGCAAGTCAATGACTGGTGGTACTACATCCTGGTCATGTTCTAGAGTGTCAACATGTCCTTCATCACCCACAGGCAATGAAATGTCAATAGCTCCAACATGTTCTTGCTCATGTAAAGTTGGATCAACATCTGCAATTTCAGTTCCAACATAACTCCCACTACTTTCGGGCTGTAGTGAAATGTTGGGTGTTGAATGTTCATGCAGAGGTCGATCTACTGGTCCACTAACATGTCTCCCACTACGTTGAGGTAATGGAATGTCAGCTCCGACCATGGATGGATCAGGTTGGTTTTTAAATGGAAAAGTTCTAGTTGGTATATTCTCTCCTCTCAATTCATACAAGGCTAACTGACTTTTGGGAATATGGTTTCTAATATAGTCTTCCTCAAGATAATGTGCATTAGTGCTAACAATGACCTTTTTATCTTGAGAACTATAAAATAGACCACCTTTCGTTCCTCTAGGATATCCAATAAAGAAGCATAAGTCTGTTTTTGAATCCAATTTATCTGCTTTCCCTTTCAGCACATGGGCTGGGCAACCCCACATCCGAACATGTCTTAGACTAGGCTTTCGCCCAGTCCACAGTTCTGTAGGAGTTTTAGGTACTGACTTAGATGGAACCAAATTCAAAATATATGCTGCTGTTTCTATTGCATATCCCCAAAACGAAATAGGCAAATCTGAATAACTCATCATTGATCTAACCATTTCCATAAGTGTCCTATTTCTCCTTTCTGCTACACCATTCTGTTGTGGCATACCAGGTGCAGACAACTGTGAGGTAATTCCTTGTTCTGTTAAATAAGCAATGAATTCCCTAGAGAGGTATTCGCCACCACGGTCAGACCGCAATGACTTGATATATTTTCCATGTTGTTTCTCCGTTACTGCCTTGAATTCTTTGAATTTCTCAAAGCATTCAGACTTACGGCGCAACAGGTAAATATACCCATATCTTGAGTAATCATCTGTGAAAGTCACAAAATACTCAAAACCACCCCTAGCTTGGACACTCATTGGACCACACAAATCAGAATGAATCAATTCAAGCACATCACTAGTTCTATTACCCTTTATAGGAAAAGGCCTCTTAGTCATTTTACCTTCTAAACAAGATTCACAGGTTGGTAGTGCCTCTACTTTCAATGAACTCAATGGTCCATCCTTGACCAACCTAGAAATCCTATCTAAATTAATATGACCAAGCCTTAAATGCCACAAAAAGGTATGACTAAAATCAATAGGACGTTTTCTTTTCAATGAAACAATGACATCAAAGTTATTAGTTTCAGAATTAGGAATTTGCAGTTCAGGTGAAACTTTGAGAATAAAAAGATCATCAATCATTGAGCCAGAACATATCATTTGTTTTCGAAATTTAATAACGACTGAATCATCATAAAATTCATTGAAACAAACCGAATATCCATTCTTGCTCAAACTAGAAACAGAAATCAAATTCCTTCTAATAGAAGGTACATATAAAACATCCTTCAAAACCAATGTTCTTTTATTCTCAAAATTCAAAGAAACATTTCCTATAGCTAGAACTGCAACTTCTGTGCCATCTCCCAGAAAAATGCTTACATCTCCTTCACTTAGCTGACGAGTTACCTGAAACCCCTGCAATGAATTGCAGACATGATTAGTGGCTCCAGAATCTACACACCATTGGAGTGTAGTCAACACCGCTAAACAAGTTTCAACTATCAGCATATAGAAAAAAGATATACCTTGCTTCTTCTTGGCTAACCAAGTTGGACATTGTGCCTTCCAGTGACCAGGTTGCTTGCAGTGAAAACACTTGCCCTTAGGCTTTTTCACAGCACCATCTGCATTGGGCTTAGCCTTGTGAACATTTTTCTTCTTCTTACCCTTTTTCTGGGCAGAAGAAGAACCTCGCTCAACATTAAGCACAACAGGTTGAGCTCCTTGCTTAATGATAGTCTCAGCAGCTACCAGCTCATTCAGCAATTTAGACAGAGTAAAATCCATCTTATTCATGTTATAGTTCAGACGAAACTGCTGAAAACTGGCGGGCAGTGTGTTCAAGACCATTTCTATCTGTGTAGTCTGGTCAACCACAGCACCTAGAACCTCCATGTCATTCAGAAGACTCATCATCTTCAAGACATGAGTTCTAACAGGGGTTCCCTCTTCCATTTTGGAAGTAAGAATCTCCCTCAGTGCATTTTGCTTGGCCGCACTAGTTTGGTCTCCAAACATCTCCTTGAGATTTGCTAGCATATCATAAGCTGTGTCCATCTTCTGATGCTGATGCTGCAAAACATTTGACATAGAAGCCAAAATGTAACATCGCGCCATCTCATCAGCTTTAACCCATTTCTGGTAAGCCTTGGTGTCCTCCTCAGAGGCACCCTCACCGGGTTTTTCAGGACACTCTTCATTTAGCACAAACTTGTACTCCTCAGCAGTAAGTAAAATGTCCAAATTTCTTTTCCAGTCAACATAGTTTGAACCCTCAAGTTTGTTTTGGGTAAGGATGTTGGCAAGGGGACTGAATGATGCCATTTCTATTGTAAGATTATGCATTAAACAACAAAAAAAAACAGCATATCAATAATAAAAAAAAATGAATTTAAACCAAAAATTGCACATTGACAACAATGATATCAAAATTCACATATGCATATCTAAACATTCATGAATAGTAACCTCGATGGGAGAATTCAACCAAACACATGTTATGCATATTATAATAAGATAAGACCAGCACATACTACTCGATGGGAGATAACATGCTTCTTAAATAAAAATTAATATGTGGGAAAAAATTATATCTAATTCATGTCCCCAATTAATTTATTCAGATGGAGAATTAAATTAATATAGACAAATTAGACTAGCTCAGTAATTATATTAAAACATGACATCTTCCGATGGGGAAGAAATGCAAATAATCACAACTAAAAAGTAATAATTAACACCCACAAATTAATTTTAATATAATTAAAACTTTAATTAAAAAAAATTTAATTAAAATTCATTATAAAGTAAATTTTGCAAAAATAATAAAAATAATGGGACCATTTTGCAAATAAAATTACACATTTTGGACTTCAAAGTGAATAAAAATATATATGGGTCTTTTAAAAAAAAATATAAAAAAAAAGAGCACCAAAACAGAAATTCGGCAGGCAGCAGCTTCTTCTTCACGAAGAAACCCTAGCCGCCGCCGCCACTTCCCTTCAAACTCCATGGCCGCCGTCTGAAGAGCTTCAACCGCGCCGGACCAGGACTCAAGCGGCTTTGCGACCACCGCCCATCCACTCCAGCACCTAGAAGCTCGCCAGCGATCCAAGCCAGAAAACCGATTGGTATTCTTTGCTGCCGTTTTCAAGTTCCAGACGTCAAACCAGTCTACCGGCGACGAGCTAGCGAAGGTTTGAGGCCTTACGCACCGCCTGCCGACGACGAGACTCCGGTTTCACGCCAACTCACCTTCTGTTCTCTACTGTTCATTCTGTTTCCCTTTTTTTTTTATTTAATATTTAATCACAACAATTCGTTTTTCCAGATTTTTAATCAAAAACGATTTAAATTAAAACCAGTATATAAAACAACAACAATCATGTTTCAATCGCCAGAAAACATCAAACGAACAACATGATATTAATGGCAAAATGAATTTAGCCACCCTGTATGGTTTCGAAAGGCTCTGATACCAATTGATGGGAGCGGGTATTAAGCGGAAACAACCCAGATCCGAAACACATATCAAGGGAAACTAAAAACATAAATATTAACTGACCTCTTGAAGCGCAGAATCGCTCACCGGTCTTTGTTCCTAAGATCTTGGAGTCACCCACGATCTTCTGCAGTAACCCTAGCTATCTCTCTAGAAAGTTTTTCTGAGTGGGCAGAAAAGAATAACGCAAGCGTCTTTTCAACTTAGGGTTTTTCTTATTTATATTCTTCAAAACGTATTTTCCATAGGAAAATAACATTTAATATAAATAAATAAATAATAAATTATTTTATTAAAATAATTATCAATTACTTAAATAAAATAATCCATTTATTATTTAAATAAAAACCCTATTATTCCAAACAACTAGGGTACTACAGGGACCGCAGAAATAAAATAAATTAGGCCACTAATTACAATAAGAACCTATGTAGGACCAACATATTCTTATTATAATTAATCAAGAATTATACCACTAAAAATTCATGATTGAACTCCTTATTTATTTTACAATTCCACAACATAATAATATTATGTTCTCCATGTTAAGATTACTGATGCTGTTATTTAAATAACTCACTGACAATTTATTTAAATAACAATACAACTTTAAGATTGTCGCTCAACTTATTTCATGTGTCGGATTCAAAATCCACCTGCAGGGTTTACACAATGAAACCTTATAAGCATACTTAAAGTGCATCATCAATCTCTAAATCGAGACATGGATTCCATCATTAATTAATATTTCACAAACACAAATTATCTTTGCCCAATCCACCGAGAATATTATTCCAATAATGAAACTCACCCTTTAATGAATCAAAGCACAAGATAACAAATGCTTGCTCATATTAAATTAAATCAAGATTAAGAACATAAACTATATTTCTAATGTCCTAGAGAATATGTTTAATAGCCAGTATAAACATCCATTCTCTATTTGGTCCAATTAGATACATACAAAATGTACTAATCACAATTATTGATCATATGCTGAAAACCAATTTATTTAATGCAAAAATCTAATTAAATACATAGATATAATTGTCAATAGAAAAACATAAAAACTATACTATTACATTTGCATGGTTAATAGTATATCTCTATCAGCTGTGAGGGCAGTCTTTCCTTTCATCAGCTTAGTCATTTCTTATTGAAGGGAGCTCAACATTGCATTGAGTTCATCTATTTTGACAGCGGTGTCATGACTATCAAGAGGAGTATCCTTTTGATCATAGTTCCCTCCAAAAACTACTACCATCTTGTGTCCATATCCTATGTTCCTATTTGGTTTGAAGAATTGTCCCTAAGTCTTGTTGAGTAGAATAAGTGACTCAATATTCCCATTTTTGTTCCCTAATATCTCTTTCTGGTTCTCAAACTTGAGTACCATGGAATAAGCTTTGTTTATGGAGGGTAGAGGGTCTATTCCTATAATTTGGTTCCACATAGGTCCGTAGCCATCAGTTGAACCCATGAGAAATTGCATGAGTTTGTTCCTATTATTTATATCAGCAATGGCTTTTGATGCTTCACAGGTACATAGAGGGAGGGTCTCCATTGAGCCCAACTCATTCCAAAGTCTTTTTAACTTTGTAAAATAGATAGAAATAGAAGTGTTGTCCTCAGAGATGATGGAGATCTTCCTACATAATTCATAGATCATTGTTTCATTACATTCATCGAATCTTTCAGTGATTTTAAGCTAAAAATCTCTAGCTGAGGCTGTGTAAATGAATTAGTCAACTAGTTCTTTGGTTATAGAGTTTAGTATCCAAGATGTGACCATTAAGTCACATCTCTTCTACTGCTCATATGTCTTCGATCCCCTATTGGGCATAGAAGTGGTGCCTTCTATGAAATCCAACTTTTGTTTGGCTCCTAGGGCTATCCTTATGGCTCTATACCAAGGTCGAAAGTTTGTTTCTACTAAAGGAGCAAAGACCAAGATCATACCTAGATGATCTGACAATTGCAATGTGAGAGGATCTCTATCATTTTGAATCGTGATCTGATCTTTGCTCACCGACTCGATGACTGTCCCTTCTTTGCTGTCGTTGCCTCGCTCCACTATTAATCGTGAGGTTTAGAGGACGTGCAAGAGAGATTTCGAGGAGAGGAGATCAAAGAGGCAAGGAAGAAATCAAAGAAGCAAGGAATGCGGAGAAATCCTAACCCGCTCTGATACCATGTGAAAAACTGAAAGAAAATACATCTGAATCTTTTATTCAAAGTAAATGTATAATCTGCCCCATCACCTTTTCATGAAAAATCATTTTACCCTCTTAACTTTATTTTTATCCTATTTACTATTTTAACTTTTAAATTTTGAATAATTTAATCTATACAAAGTAAGAGAATGTACATATCACCCTTTTAACTTTTAATTATTGAATAATTTAATTCTTATAATATGGTAGCGCGTGAATATCATATGCCACCATTTGAAAGTTGAAGGAGTAAATAGAACAAAATTAAAGTTGAAGACGTAAATGATTTTTTATGAAAAGGTAAGGGGATAAATTACGTATTTTACCTTTATTCAATTTGCAAAGAATGGTAAAGTTATTCTGTATAACGGTTCAGAATATATATTTATATTTCTGGACACGTGACAGGAATAAAGGAAAAAATATATATAAAAATCCCTGCACTTCTTAAGACATAATATTGAGATCTAATATTATATTCCAGCATAATTAATTATACTACCAAATACATTAACAGAAAACATTACAGCACATCAGTCTTTACAAACCTTAATGAGTCAAACTTGGGCCTTCCAAAATTGAGCTCCACTCAATTTTATTATACCCTAACAACTTATAGAAACTCAATCGATTAAAATTTAAAAACTCTTTTTTTTATAGATTTTATGAGCTGATTTGTATAGGCATTTATTTAACTAAATTTATTTAATTTTAAATTTATTAATTTTATATTAAAATATATTATAATTATAAATAAATTAAATTATTCATTAATTATTTAAAATATATTAAATTTAATAAAAATTAGATTCATTTCAAGTTTTGATTAAAAGGATTAAGATTATATTTTATTAGTATATGATTCAAATTCAAAATAAAAAAAGTTTAAATTATGTTCAAACTCAATAAAATCTTGACAAATCAAGGGAAATTTATTTTTTAGTCCCTGAGATTTAACGTAATTAACACTTCTATCCCTCTATTTTGGCGACCCAACACTTAAGTCCCTCACTTTCTCTTCCGTCCAAATTCGTAGTCCTTCCGTCCATTTAAACCGTTTGGTCAAAGAGTCAAAGGTGAGATGTGATAATTTTTTCCAAAAATACCCTTCTTTCAATGTGAAATTCTAAAAGAAGAAGAAGAAGAAGAAGAAGAAGAAAAAGAAGCTGCTGCAGAAAGAGTAGAAAGAAGAAGAAGAAGAAGAAGAAGAAGAAGCTGCAGAAAGAGTAGAAAGAAGAAGAAGAAGAAGAAGCTGCTGCAGAAAGAGTAGAAAGAAGAAGAAGAAGAAGAAGAAGAAGAAGAAGAAGAAGATGGTTAATTTTGTCAATTCACGTGTCCCAAACGGCTATTTTGGACGGAAGGACTACGAAGTTAGACAGAAAAGAAAGTGAGGGACTTAAGTGTTGGGTCGCCAAAATAGAGAGACAGAAGTGTTAATTACGTTAAATCTTAGAGATTACAAAATAATTTTTCCACAAATCAAATATAAAATTCTCAAAATTCATTTCGACTCGATTAATTTACATCTATAAACATTCATCTCGCGTTCGGTATAGGAATATTTAGCGCTTGACATTAGGGGTTTTCTTTTTTCCAACGGCTAAATTCATAAATTATTTGCTGCGTCTTGTCAAACGGGAAAGCTTCATCAAAAGCCTAATGGTCTCCGTTGTCAAAACGCGTTGGAAAAAAATATCTATCATAGAAAATTTTCAAGTTTGAGTCTACGTCAATGCAAATCTTAATTGATGGGACAAATTTTTTAACTTTTCATTTCATAAATATAAATTTATTTTTTTCATTCATTTTAAATTATAAATTATTTTATTTTCTACAAATATATTTTATTTATTAATTTATTAATATATTTATATTTAATATTTATTTTAAAAATAAAATTTATTAGCTTGAAGAATAACTTAATAATATGTGTTTTTTTTTTTAACTTTAATGTAATAATACAAATAGAGATTATCTATACTTACTATATATAAAAATAAAAGAGGGAGGCGAAATATTGGGATCGAAAATTATATTTTTAGATTATTTATTTATTTATTATACTTTAAATTTAAAAATAGATAATGATTATTATTTAAATAATTTTAAATTAATAAATTATTTCAAATATCATCTAAATAATTTGATACTTATATCTAAAATTAGTGCACGTTTAAATTTTTTATTTCTTAATTTAATTAATTTTTATTTGGTAATTAGATAGAATAATTATTAAAAATTAAATATTTTGATAATAATCAAATTTTAATAAATTAAAAAATAAAAAATTGGGATAAAATTATTAAAATAATAAATTTAAATATTAATAAAAATATTAAAATATTAAACTATTAGATTTAAATTTTTCAATTTTTAAGTTTAATTAATTTTATTTAGTAATTATTTAATATTTAAAACATATTTTAATAATTATTATGTTAAGCTTTTTTTTGTACATTCAGAAATTTGATATTTTTTAATAAATTTAACATTGAATTAAATAATAAAATCATTAATCATAATAATATAAGTGTATATATATATAATTAAAAATTAAAATTTTTGAAATAATATAATTAAAGTAAAAAATTTAAATATTATATATATATGGGGTAAAAATAATTATCACATATTAAAATATTAGTTAATAGTTTCAAATTAAAAAAATAAAAATCATAAGATATACCAGATAAAATTATCAGTAAATTAATAATTTAAAAAATAAGATAGTAAAGTGATTATTTTAATTTTAGAAATTATCTTAATTTTAAATATTAGTTATTTTAATATGACCTAAATACTTAAAAACTAATTTTATTTGGTAATTCATTAATATTTAAATATATCTTAATAATTATTATCTTAAAATTTTCTAACTTTGTTATACTTCATACATTCAAAATTAATATTATAAAATACTTAATTATGTTTATTATTTTTAACTACATTAACAATGATTTAAAATTATTATAAAAATAGAAGTAAACATATTTTTGAGTAATGAAAAAAAAATCTTACAGAAATAAAAAATTTATAGCTTAAAAATTAAAAAAATAATAAAAAAATATTTTCTTTCAATGATTTTGTTTAGTGTTTCAGAAAATACGAAATTAACTACTTTGCTGTCTTTTCTTCTCCCACGGCTAAAGTCGGTTAATTGTAGAAAATTAGAAATGGAAGTTTAGCCCATGCAAGACGTTTGAGGCAGTTGGATAAAATTCTCCGATTTGATGTCACAAAGTGGACTTCATCGTCAGATCTTCCCAAGTCTCAAAATTCACTTTTTTTTTTTTTTTTTTTTTTTTTTTCACTTTGAATTGATGTAATTCTTAATATGAATAAAATTGCAATTATAAATTTGCTTCTACTTGATGGGGCTTTACCACCAATTCCTCTAATTTGTTTCCCTCCATCCAAACAACATACATGGGGCATTCTAGCTTCCTCCTTTCTATCATTTATTTCTTGTGCTTCAGCTTTCTAGTCTTTGCCACCCACCGGAGCAATGACACTGATCGTCTCGCTTTGCTGCAACTCAAAGCCAAAATAATACATGACCCATTTGGGATCATGGGTGCATGGAATAGCACCCTTCACTTCTGCCAGTGGTACGGCGTCCGTTGTGGGCGTAAGCACCAGAGGGTCACAATTGTAAACCTCAGCTCCCTCGAACTTTCAGGTTCCATATCACCATATGTTGGTAACTTGAGCTTTTTAAAGAAGTTGTTCCTTTATAACAATAGCTTCAATGGTGAGATTCCTACTGAGATTGGACATTTGCGCAGATTGCAAAATTTGTATCTTCACAATAATTCAATAGGTGGTCGAATTCCTGCTAGCATATCTAATTGTTCTAACCTTGGTTACTTTACTTCGTATAACAACAATCTGGTAGGGAGAATCCCTGCGAGAATTGGTTCCTTGCTGAAGCTCAAAGCAATTGCTGTGGCCGGCAATCATTTGACAGGGGATCTGCCACCGTCTCTGGGTAACCTTTCTTCTCTTCAAGAAATTAATGTACAAGAAAATAATTTCCATGTGTCTTTCCCCGATGCTCTTTGCAAATTGATGAATCTAAGGATTTTAGATTTGTCTATAAATCAATTTTTGGGTACCATCCCTCCCTCATTCTTGAACCTCTCTTTGATTGAGGTTATAGACATCTCAATAAACAGCTTAGAAGGCAGTCTTCCCTTGAACCTAGGCAACTCTTTTCCAAATCTCCAATTCTTCTCCATTGTAGGTAACCATTTCAGTGGATCTATTCCTATGTCAATTTCAAATGCCTCAAGTTTGGAATTGTTCCAGTTAAATGAAAATAATTTTACCGGAAGAGTGCCTTCTCTTCAGAAGTTGCATAGGCTTATGAGATTAACAATTGCTGGAAACAATTTGGGAAGTGGGAAAGCTGATGACTTGGAGTTCCTTTCCACTTTGAGTAATGCCACCAATTTACAGGCATTGATCATAAATGAAAATAACTTTGGGGGGAAGTTGCCTGAACAACTCTGCAGCTTTTCAGAAAAGCTCCAGATGATTTTCATTGATGAAAATCAAATATTTGGAAACATTCCCACAAGGAATTGTGTTTCCTTGGAAATTCTTGTTGCAAATGACAACTACTTGTCAGGTCCCATTCCTTCTAGCATTGGAAAGCTTATAAATCTGGGAATACTGTATCTGAAGCACAATGATCTCTCAGGATCTATTCCTTCCACTATAGGAAACATGACAAGTTTACTTCAAATGGATCTATCTCATAATAAGCTTCAAGGCATGATCCCTCCTAGTCTTGGGAATTGCAAAAAATTGATCAGATTAGATCTTTCTTACAATAATCTTAGTGGTCCCATGCCTCCGCAACTTTTTGGATCTTCCCCTTTATCTATTGGTCTTGACTTATCCAGAAATCAGTTGTCAGGCTCCATTCCCTCGGAAATAGGAAACTTAACAAATATGGGACGCCTATACCTTTCTAAGAACGTGCTATCAGGAGTGATTCCGAAAGATCTTAGCAGTTGTACGAGTCTAGAATACTTGTACATGGATGCCAACTTGTTTCAAGGGTCTGTTCCTTCATCTCTAAGTTCCCTGCGTGGCCTTCGAGAATTAAATCTTTCTCACAACTTGTTATCAGGCAATATCCCAGAGTTCCTAGAGGAGTTTCATACCTTAAAGTTGTTGGATTTGTCTTATAACAACTTTGAAGGTACAATACCATTAGAAGGAGTTTTCAAGAACGTAACTGCCATCTCCATAGAAGGAAACAAAAATCTTTGTGGTGGCATACCTGAATTGGGGTTGCCTCCATGTAAGCTTCAGCAACCAAAGAGGGGATTGACTATAACATTGAAGATTATAATCTCAACTGTTTCTGTGGTTACAGGTGCAACAGTTCTGCTGATTTGTTTGCTTATGCGCCTATCAAGAAAGAGAAAAAGAGATCAGTCTTCCTCATCATTTCATGGGAAGGAGCTACTGAAGTTGTCCTATCAAAATCTTCTCAAAGCTACTAATGG
This sequence comes from Manihot esculenta, assembly GCF_001659605.2. Classification (NCBI taxonomy): domain Eukaryota; kingdom Viridiplantae; phylum Streptophyta; class Magnoliopsida; order Malpighiales; family Euphorbiaceae; genus Manihot; species Manihot esculenta. The sequence goes on from NC_035167.2 coordinate 8,448,657, forward strand.
ATTCTCTTCAGATAATTTAATTGGTACAGGTAGCTTTGGTTCAGTATATAAAGGAATTCTTGATCCAGAGGGAACTATTGTTGCAGTAAAGGTATTTAACCTCATGTGTCGAGGAGCTATAAAAAGTTTCGTAGCTGAATGTGAGGCCTTGAGGAATCTTAGGCATCGAAATCTAGTTAAAATACTCACAACTTGCTCAGGTGTTAATTATCAAGGCGATGATTTCAAAGCTTTGGTTTATGAGTTCATGGTCAATGGAAGCTTGGATAGTTGGCTGCATCCCGCTCTTGGATCAGATGAAGTGCCAAGGACTTTAGATATACTCCAAAGGCTCAACATAGGCATTGATGTTGCTTGTGCATTGGAGTATCTTCATCTTCATTGCGAAACACCAGTTGTTCATTCTGATCTAAAACCAAGCAATGTCCTTCTGGATGAAAACATGACTGGACGTTTAAGTGATTTTGGATTGGTAAAGTTTCTTTCCGATGGGATTCTTGGTAATTCTACAGATCAATCTAGCTCATTTGGACTACGAGGAACCATTGGTTACTGTCCTCCAGGTAACTGGCTTAATCATGACCTACTAGTTTACATAGATATCTATGCTTCACAGTTTTCAAGTACTAATAGCTAGCTTAAATTAATCATGTTTAATATCCTTTTTTCCTCATATTCAATTAACTATGGTGTTTTATATGCTAGAGTATGGTGTGGGAAGCAAGACATCAACATCTGGTGATATATTTAGCTTTGGCATACTCTTGCTGGAGATGTTCTCAGGAAAGAGGCCAACTGATGAAATGTTTAAAGAAAATTTGAGCCTTCACAATTTTGTCAAGAGAGCATTGCCTGAACAGGTGACAGAGATTATAGATCCCAACCTTTTTCAAGCACGATTCAGTGTACACCACAACGACAACTTGAGGAACAGAAGAAATGATATGTTCATTGAGTGCTTGATTTCAATATTTAAAATTGGACTCTCCTGTTCTGCTGAATCACCACAAGAGCGCATGAATATCAGTGATATTGTTGCTCAACTCTCTTCCATTAAAAACAAATTTCTTGGGGCTCAATTACCTCGGGAGAGGGAAGTTGCAGATGCATTTCTATTGGCAGGTAAACAAAACCATCTTATTATTTCTTATTCAACTTAGTCATTTAGATATCTGATTATTGTTAGTGACAGGTGGACAAAGCTGATGATGATTTGGATGGAATTGCAAAGTGAGTGTTGCCACAGGGCTAAGTTGTTCTTGACTTGTCTTTCTAAGCGTCCATACGCCTGCGTTGCAGATTCTGTCTAAAGTCTTAAGCAGTGTTGAATCAAATCATAGATTTTGTTGTTTTTTTTTTTTGGCTCATTTTCTTTTCCATTGTGCTTTGTTTTGGTTGAAGGACAGTTTCTTGGGTTTGGCCATTGGTGTAATGAGGTGATGTTAGCTAGCAATTATTCATTGCTTGAATAATTTGGGAGTGACACATGACATGACTAATGTGGTATTTTTAGGACTGTTCGGTTTTGGTTCGTTAAGAATTAGAATCGAAATTAAACCGGTTCTTTCCATTTTAGGATCCATATTTAAAATCAAATTTTGGTATGATTTCGGTATGATTCTAAACAATTTTAGTTCGGTCTGATTTTTATTTTGATTCTTTATAAACTTTAATTTTAATTTTAATTTGGATTTTAATTTTTTGCATTTAAAATTATAATATTATTAGATTTAATTTAAAATAGTAAATAACTAATATTAAAATGATAATATTAATATTTAGACAATATTAATATATATTCTATATAATTTTCGCTAAAAATATTATATTATTTTATATATAATTATTAATTATATATTTTTAATATAAAAATATATGTGTAATTAATATATAAAAATATATTATATTACTAAAATGTGATTCACTTATATAATATAATTAAAAATTATAAAGCGATTAATATATTTATAGTTGAAATAATAAATATATATATATAACCTATTTAAATATAATAAACTGTGAGTAAATCATTTAAATAAATTATGATTAATTGATTAAATTATTTAAATTATATTATTAAAAAATTTTAATAACTAATTAGATTATATGATTACTTTTAATAACTATTTAATAATTATGAGAGAATAATATTTAAATTATATAAATAATTTAATTTATAAAAATTAAATTTTTATTAAGATTAAAATAAGTATTAAATAACTATTTTATTTATACTTTTATTTATTTATAATTTTTTATTATATATTATTTACGGACTTATAAAATTAAAATTTGAATTCATTGAATAGAATTCTATAATTTTAATAATATAAATTATAAAATCATACTCAAAATAAACAAGATATAGAATATATTATTGAAATTGCGTAATATAACTATCATATCACTAAAATCATTTAAAAAAAACATATATATAATATCGATTTTCGATATGATCTAATTCAACACGGTTTCGATTTGATTTTAGTTAGGTTTTTATAAGAAATCAAAATTAAAATTAAATAACTAAATAAATTCAGTTCAGTACGGTTTGATTTCTATAACATCGGTTTTTTTTCAATTTTGATATGATTCAATACAATTCTTTAATTTGATTCGGTTCGAGACCCCAATAATCATCCACAATCTTAATATTTTTAATAAATAAAATTAAAATATTTATTATTTTTTTATTAAAATATATTAATTAAATAAAATAACTATTATTGATTTGTCTCATTAATAAAATGCTCATAACTACCTCAGAAAGAAACTTACTTATAACACATGTAGCAGAAAGCAAATTAAAGGAAAATTTGAAAAAAAAAAAAAGTTAAAAGAGGCTTCTATTAATAAACAAATATATTATAGCATAACAAAAATGGGAGACGAAGAGTTGGAATCTTTGTTGATAAAACAGACTTCTCCGAAGCATGAGCAAGTATTGTAAGAATTTATTATGTGGACCACGGAAAATTTTAATTAAACAATCTTTGCTCAGGAAAGGATAGAGTGCCAAATGATTACATTTTTATGTTTACATCTAAAGATAATTTTAAATATTTAACCGTACGATACTCACTTAAATAATTTTTAAACTCATTTTACATTCGGTTTAAAATAATTAATCTAAATTATTTAATAGTTTTGTGCTAACTATTATATACAATTTCAATTTACCGTATTCCACCGATATGGGATGGAAAGCGCACAGCTGAATATCACACTCTCCCCTGCTAAATTTGCAACATTATCGTCCCAACTGAATCGGATATAATTGCTAAATTAGGATCGGACTCTTAGGTATTGTGGTTCGCTAATATATCGAACGGCTCCATCTCGTCTCACACAAGTAGCCCTTTTCTTACAGGCCCACCGATCCAAATAACTTTTGGACCCACTTTTTACTTGATCCAAAATGATTAACTCAAATTATTTAGTAGTTTCATGTTAGCTATTATATATAATTTCGATTTATCATATTCCGCCGATGTTCCGTTGATGTGCAACGGAAAGCGCACAGCTGAATATCACATAACTAATTATATGGCTAAATTTCAATAGAGATACATGAACTTTAAATTAATATTAGTATAGTATATGAATTTTAATTTATAACAATAAAAGTATATTAACATTAATTGTAGTTAATTTCTTAAAACTACAGAGACCAATTATAACCGGTTTTCGGATTAAAAGATGAGCTAAATTTCACCCAAAATATTGGACCCATATGTTTTTAACAGTAAGATACATGAACTTTAACTTATAATAATAAAGTATATTAACTTAAATTCTTATAACAAAATGTACACATCACCCTACATCAATCAATTTTCAATAATGAGATAAGATTGCTTATACCAAATGGTAACATAATAATGACGAGTCCGTTGAGATCGCGACATGAGATACAGAAGGATTCATAGCACTATGCCATCCGGTCTAACTGGGTAATGGAAGGTCCGACTTGTAAGATATAAAGATTAGACTTCCAATACCATTGACCTCTCCAAATGCCCGGAACATGAAGGCCGACCTCACCAATACCCAGAATAAGTAGGCCGACCTCTTTAATGTCCGGAGTCAATGAGCAGACCTCTTCAGAGCAAGCAGGGCCTCTCTAGGCTCGTGATTGCACGTGCGGTAGGGCTGACAGACATGATGCACGTGATGGACAAGATATGGGCAAAAAAACTCAGCATTTATTAGCCGACTGCCCACTATTAATGAGTCGCCTGTTACATCAGCCACAACATATTACCATCCAATCTGATAGGACATCAGCCAGAACATTTCAATATAATTAGAATATAAATACCACTAGACCAACCATGTTAAGGGACAGATTTTTCAGCCTCACTGAATCACAATACAGGCAGATCCCTCTCTAAACCTCAACTTTCTCAAATAAAAGTTCAGCTCTATTAACTCTCAACCACCCAATCAGAGCCATTAACTTCTCCGTGAATCAAGCCCTTGCCTACGTGTCCACATCTTCTTACCTCACCAGATCTTAGACTTATCAATTGGCGTCGTCTGTGGAGAAATAAAGAAAGATTACCCAATCACCGGAGTTTTTCAAAACTAAACCCACTGAAATCCACATAGCTAATCAGGAAAACAACCCATTGACATCCGTGCAAATGAAAATCCAACTCCAGAAACTCCAAATCCTTAAAGATTTCCTATGACATTATTCCCACTCCCCTCAGCCCAAATAATGTCTAACACACCCTCTATAAGCAATCCTACTCTAGCAAATACCATCCTTCAACCCACATATCAAACCAAGACTTACAAGCCATGTCACTGTAGTTACAACAAACTATGATATGGATGAGTCAAATAATGCAAAAAAGAAGTCTCACCCCCTCTCATAGCCGTGAATCCAACACCCACCATAACTCCTAGACAAATACCTCACCAGATCTTAGACTTATCAATTGGCGCTATCTGTGGGAAAACGAAGGAAGATTATCCGATCACCAGAGTTTTCCAAAACTAAACCCACATGGCTAATCAGGAAAACAGCCCATTGACATTCGTGAAAAAGAAAATCCAACACCAGAAACTTTAAATCCTTAGAGATTGCCCATGACATTATTCCCACTCCCCTCAGCCCCAACAATGTCCAACACACCCTCTATAAGCAACCCTACTCTAGCAAATATCATCCCTCAAACCCACATATCAAACCAAGACTTACAAGCCATGTCACTGCAGTTACAACAAACCATGATGTGGATGAGTCAAATAATGCAAAAAAGAAGTCTCACACCCCTCCCATGGCCGTGAATCCAATACCTCACCACAACTCCTAGACAAATATCTCCACCAACTTTCATCCCAGAAACAGAAAACCACGACCAAGTGACTACAACACATTTGACTAGAAAGAGAAGGGAAGACGAAAATATCAGGGAGCCTTCGGCTAAATCCAGGAGCCGTTTAGTAAAGAGTTTGATAGAAGAAGATGATGAAATGATGGAAAGGTACAAGGCAGATAGCAAAGAAGAAGGCACTAGTTCAAAAGCCCCAGTAACCAACGGGAAAACTAACACAAAAGATGAAGGAGTGATTGAGAAGCTGAAAAGGCTAAAGGGAGAGCTGTTAGTCGAGCTGAAAAATCAAACTGGAGCTCACACGAGTTTGAGAACAACCTCTCTATTCGTGGGTGGCATCCAGGAGGAGACCATCCCTAAAAAATTCTTGATGCCAACTATGGGGGCCTACAACGGCACAAGAAATCCTAAGGATCACGTGATCAACTATAAAACCTTCATGGAGTTGCAAACTCACTCTGATGCCTTACTCTGTAAGGTATTCCCAACTATCCTAACTGGGGCAGCCCTAACCTGGTTCAACAATCTGGAGGCGGAAAGTATCAAGACCTTCTATGACTTGGCTAGCTCATTCATGGGAAGGCTTATAATTAGTGTCCTAGCCCAAAGAAAGACTAGCTACCTGGAGACGGTTAGACAGAAAAAGGATGAGATCTTGTGAGAGTACGTGACCTGCTTTAATTTGGAAGCTCTCCAAATCCCAAACTTAGACGAGTCCAGGGCAGTAGAAGCAATGTAGAAAGGTACTACATCTGCTGAGTTCTTTGGGTCTTTAAGCAGAAAACTACTGACCATGTTGGCGGAATTGATGCAAAGGGCTGAGAAATACATTAGGTAAGATGATGCCCTAATGCCTAGCTGATTTGCTAAGGAGTCCCGAGAAAAGGACTAAACAAGAGGACAAGTAGAAGATTGGAGGAGGGAGCATGTAGACCAGAGGCCTGACTAGAGTTTGGGGGCCTTGAGTAGATATCGAGATAACAGGGAAGTTGATCGTCGACCTAGACCCCCTCCTCATCAAGACATTACCCCTTTGAATGTCCTCATGGCGGAAGTCCTAGTTGCAGTACAGGACAAGAACCTAATAATATGGTCACAACCTCTATAGTCTGATCCCATGACCAGAGATCCAAACCAGTATTGCCAATTCCACAAAACTAATGGTCATGAAACAAATAACTGCTATCAACTGAGGAATGAGATAGAGAAGTTGATCAAGAGAGGTCGTTTGAAAAACTTTGTCAAGAAGGAGGTAATGCCCGGAAACAGGCCGAAAGAAAGAAGGGAGCCCGCAGGGAAAGGGTGGTGAGGCCCGTAAACGATGGATCTAGCGAGACTGGGGCTGTGCAATCGGTTGGTTCAGTTCCGAACCGAACTGATAAAAATCGGTTTGATTTGGTTCGGTTACTCCAAACTGAAATCTGTATTAAGCAAAATAATTCAATAAGCATTCAACATAAATTTATCAATAAATATTGTCTGAAACAATACACAATAATAATACTTAAAAAGTCCATATACGTCCATATAAAATTTAAAAGTACGTATAAAATCAAAATTTCACATAATAAATTCACCACAACATATTAAATCCACAACAGCAAATTCACAACAAAATATCATTCCACAAACAACTTTTAACAATATATTAAATCCACAATAGCTTTCAACAGCATATTTGATCCCACAAAATTTTGAAGCATATTTAAAAGATTGAAACCTAAACAAAAAAAGATATTTAAAAATCACCTTGATTCCTTATCATTAAATAAATTTAAATTCTCAATAGTTAATCTTACATTTATGAGGTAGGAGTAGAGCATGATCCACCTAAACCATAGGTGATTTTAACAGGCGGTAATCCTGCAATTAATAATAAGCTATATATATATATATATATATTCAAATTAATACAAATGTGAAAATGTATATAGCATACATTCTTCAAGCTTTTCAAGTTCCTCTAGATCTTCCTCAATATTTACTTGAACATTTGATGGACGAATCCAATCTTGCACACATATCAAGTCCTTAACAATTTTAGGAGTCAGGAAACTTCTAAAGGAATCTAGCACTCTTCCACCAGCACCGAATGCACTCTTTGAGGCAATTGTGGAAACTGAAATTGCTAATATATCTCTAGCCATTTTTACTAGAATAGGAAACCTTTCAGAATTTATTTTTCACCATTTCATGACATCAAAATCCTCTTTTTCCTCTTCAATTGACACTTAGATACACTTCTAACTTGGTTTTTGAATCAAACCCACTAGATTCCTCCAGCTTTTGCTTCTTGCTTCAAAAAGAATTTAGGCTTAGGGTTTATTGAACTGGTAGTAGTGCAACTCCCACTTAATTGTTGTGAACTATTATCATTGAATTGCTCAACATCAAGTTGACACATTTTTATGTATTCATTAAATAAATCAAACAAAGAACTCTTGACCTTATTGAATAGCTCTACACCTTTCTTTTTACCATATATTTGGAAGAAAGAATACTCCATAAACTCAAATTTGTCATGAGGGTCAAGAACAACAATAAAATAGACAATTTTATTCATTTTATCTACATCTCCCCAATACTTGTCAAATTTAACTCTCATTCTTTCCTCATAGATTTCATACCAAGATCATTGCTATTAATCCATTGGCTTAAAATAAAGGCTAAGTCACTGACCTCACTGAAAAATAGGTTTGATGTGACATACCTAGAGCCCGAGATACACAAAGTGAGCTCATAAAAATGAGCCCATAAAAATGAGCCGTCTTCCTAACTTGTGTCCAATCATAATAGTCAGGTATGTCATTCTCTCTCATATCAATCTTAAACATGTAATATTGTGACTCATACCCTTCAAATGCCCTTTCATATTTTTGAGTTGTATTCAACATCAAGTAAGTTGAATTCCATCTAGTTGGCACATCTAAACATAATGAAAATTTGCTTTCAATTTTTTCATGAAGCACACACTCCTTAAATCTCTTCAACCTAACTGGAGAACTCCTGATATATCTTACTGCATCTCGTACTTTTATCACTGAATCATTCACATCTTTTAAGCCATCCTGGACTAGTAAATTGATGATATGTGCCATACATTTCATGTGCAAGTAAGTAGAGTTAGCAACACTAGCACCCCAATTAGCAAGCTTCTTTTTCAAATAAGATATGGACACATCATTAGAGCTAGCATTATCAACTGTAACAGTAAACACTATCTAACCCCCACTCTAGCAAGCAAGTCTCAATTGCCCTATCTACTGCTTCACCTTTATGACTTGAAATGGGACAAAAATTAATGATTCTCTTATGCAACTTCCAATCATTGTCAATAAAGTGAGCAGTTATGCACATGTAATTAATGTGTTGCAATGATGTCAATGTATCTGTAGTAAGACTCGTTCTTTAAAAATTTTTCTTAAAAAAAGACTTCAATTTTGATCTCTCCTCAATAAACAAATCATAACAATCATGTGAAATTGTCCAATGAGAGGAAATCCTAAACCTTAGACAAATTGCTCTCATGAATCTTCTAAAACCTTCTCCTTCTACAAATCTAAAAGGCAATTCATCAATGATTATCATATGGACAAGGGCTTCCCTAATTGCATTTTCATCATACTTCCAAGTAGTAAGAGTGCCTAAATCATTCACATCATTATTACTTGTATTTTTTTGCAATGATAATTGTACTTGTCTAGACTCAATGGAATGTGGGTGCTTTTTGCATGAATTAAGGTGATTCCTAAGTACAATGGTTCCTTTTCTCTTTAGATCACAATAAAATTCCTTTTTACAATAATTACATTTACCTTTTAATTTACCTTCATCATTGACAAATTTTGTTGAAGTGATCCCAAACTACAGACCTTCACTTCATTGGTTTTCTCTTTGTTTTTGATGATGTGGTTGTTTCCGTTGAAGTGTCAGTACTAGTTTGATTTGAATCACTAGTACTATTTTGAAGCATCTGATCATTTTGTGACTCCATGATTCACCTAACAAGTAACAACAATATTCAATTGGGCATAAGCTTAATTAATAACAATATGAAAAAAAGAAATTGAAAATAATATTTTTTCTTACAAATAATACATACTAAACATACAAGTTTTATAACAATCCAAAATTTAAATCACTAATATGTGTTCAAGTATATAAATTTACTATAATATACAAACTAAATAATGTTTTCCTGAGTGCTTTTATTAGAGGGTATTAATATTAAAATTGATGTTATATCAAGTCTAATACAACATATTATTCATAATAATTCCAACACAACTAAACAATATTTTTTTCATCATTTAATGGTGCTTGACCAAAACATAGCTCTATGGTTCTAAACATAAACTTGGTTATTGTCCTTTAATGAGGTTGAAATGTGAAAAAAATGTTTAGAAGGTAGCAATCAATGAGATTAAGATATGAAAGAATCCATGAATATCGAAAATCATATATGATGAGCACAACCAGCTGGTACATTATAGGGTGAAAAAGGTTGGAATCCATTTGAAAAAAAAAAAAAAGAAATGCAATATTATACAATTATTAGAGATATATATAAGCTCTCTTAGTGCCCCATCTATCAATTTAAATTTAAATTTCTTTAAATTGAGTACTTTTCTAACCAGTAATAGGTATATATCAATCGTTTTCTAGAAGATAAATTCTAGAATAAACTGAGTACTTTAACCAGTAGTATGTATACACTTCTTTTAGTGCAGTGTATCATAAAAGATAAATTTTAGAATAAAACACCCTCATTGTCGTAGAAGATGTTGTACCAGTAATTTTGATGATGCATGAGTGCAAATTCAGTATTCAGATTAAATAATAATGATAAAAATTATTACCATACTATCATTATATTTTGGTCTATAATATATGTACTGTCTATGAGAATAATGTTAAATGAAATCATAATTCATCGCTGCTAATTCATCCATAGCCAGTAGTAGCATATATACATGTAGTTATATATAAAATCCTCAGAATTCAAAAAATTCACATATATCACAAAAACGGAGATACAACTTGCAAATCATACATCAAATTATAATTTTTAGCAACAAAAATTATAAGCCAACAGAAGAGGTTACTGAAAGAGATCACAAAAATTATAATTTTTAGCAACAAAACAAAAATTATACCTCAAATTATAAGCCAATAGAAGAGATCACTAAAAGAGGACAGACGGCGACGGGAAAGAGATTCGGCAGCAACACTCAGCAAATCGATACGGAGGGAGGGAAAGAGATCGATAGGGAGCGGTTCGTTCAGTAGATCGACGGGAAAGAGGTTGACGATCGACGGAAAAGAGATTGACGATTGACAGGAAGGATATTGATGGGATTCGACGATTCGTTAGGGATTTTAATTTTTAGCAAGTGTGAAACTGTGAATAGGGGGTTCGGGGGGGGGGATGGGGAGAAGGAGAATGCCTGATTCCTAAAGGCTGAAAGTAGAGAAGGGTCGAAAGGGGGGGGGAGGGCTTGGGCTGCTGGGTTGGGTACGAGAGGGGGAAGAGCTTGGGCTTGGGCTTGGGCCTAGCCAATAAAATCAATTATTTCGATTTGGTCGGTTATTTAACACGTTTAAACCGAACTGAACTGAAAATCGAAGAATCTTAAAAATACTAACCAAACCAAATCGAATATTCCGACTAATCGAATCGATAAACCTAAATCGATCGATTCGATTCAATTTTTCGGTTTAAATCGAAATATGCTCTCCCCTAAGTGGGACCATCAATATGATAGTAAGGGAGGAAACTGTGCAACCTCCTCGGACTAACAAAAAGAGAAGAAGGGGTGGCAAGTTGAAAGAAATGGAAGTCATGCAAGTCGTCGAGCACATCTTGAGGGTAGTGAGTTTCTCAGTGGCCAATGGGGAAGGGGTCGAGATATCACACGACAATGCCTTGATGGTAGAAGCCATCATTCACAACTTTAAAGTCTAGTAAAATTTAGGGAATGATGGGAGCAAGGTAAATCTCTTACCATACTGGGTGTTTAAAACTATGAAAATAGCCGATGAGGATATGGTGAAAGACCAAGCACCAGTGAAGGGAATAGGTGGGATGTCTGTGCTGATGGAAGGGAAAATCAAACTGTTGCTGACTCTAGGGGCACTGCCGACCTCCTGGACCAATATGTCTAGTTCCTTGTTGTCAAATTGCCATTGGCATAAAACATGATTTTGGGTCGACCTGTCCTATACGATTTCAAAGTGGCCACGAGTATCAGATACATGTGCATGAAATTTCCCATTGAAGAGGGAGTGGCCATCGTGAAGGGAAGATAGGAAGAGTCACGGTTGGTGTACCTGACAACCATGGCAAAAGAAGAGGAAATGAGGAGGTACATCCAAAAGTTATGGAGGTCAAGGATGAAGAGAAAGAACAGAGAACCCAGCCACGGGAGAGCCCGAAAGTTTTGTTCTAAATGAAGAAGATCCCAAAAAAACTTTCAACATGAATGCAGATCTGAAGCAGGAGCAAAAAATCATTGTGAAAGCCCTAGTCTGGGGCCATGCAAACAGCTTTTCTCGGAAGCCAGCCAACATGTCGGGCATCGATCCCTAGGTCATGTCTCACCAGCTGAATGTGCGCCCCCGACACAAGACCAATAAAGCATAAAAAGAGGATGTACGTGGTAGAAAAAAGGAAAGCTATAAGATCAAAAGTACAAAAGTGTGTAAAGGGAAAATTTGTAAGGGAAGTGGCTTAACCTGAATGGTTAGCTAACCCTGTCCTTATTAAAAAATCCAACGGGAAGTATCAAATGTGTAAAGATTTTACAAATCTCAATTAGGCTTGTCCAAAAGATTATTATCTTTTACCTGATATTAATAAATTGGTCGATGCTACGGTCGACTTTGAGTACTTATCTTCTTTAGATGCAATGTCAGGTTATCATCAAATTCTCATGCATAAAGCAGAAAAAGAGAAAACCTCATTCATCACTGAAGACGGGACTTATTGCTACCAGGCAATGCCCTTTGAATTGAAGAATGCAGGGGCGACCTATCAGCTGTTGATGAATAGAATTTTTAAGGACTAGATAAGTTAGAACGTAGAAGTGTACATGGACGATATCATAATCAAAAGTCATTCCTTTGAGGAGCATGTAGAAGACCTAAAGGAAATCTTTGCATTCCTTGACACAATCGAATAAATCTCAATCCGGTCAAATGTGCTTTTTTCATCAAAGGAGGAAAATTCCTAGGATATATGGTAGCGCACGGGGGATAGAACTGAATCGAAGAAAGTCAAGGCCATTCTTGAAATGCCAGAGCCAACTTGTATCAGAGATGTTTAGTGGTCAATAGGGAGGAGTATAGCATTGAATAGATTTATGTCAAAGTCAGCAGAAAAATGTCTGCCCTTCTTCAAAAAACTGAGAAAGTCTCCCAATTTTGAAAGGACAGAAGAATGTCGACAAGCCTTTAGAGAGTTGAAAGACTACTTGAGCTCCCCAAAAGTCCTTAGCTGACTTATGGACCAGGAAGACCTTTATATCTACCTGGTCGCCTCTAATCAAGCAGTCAGTGCAGTTCTAGTCCGAGAAGACAATGGAGTCCAGAAATCAATTTTCTATATGAGTAAGATATTGAAGAGAGTAGAGACCCGATATCCCAATATTGAAAAAGCAGTGTTGGCACTTCTTTTGGCTGTCAGAAAATTCAAGGTATACTTGAAAAACCATCAAGGGATCGTGATCACAAACTTACTATTCAGGAGAATCTTATATAGGCCAGAAATGTTAGGTCAGATGCTAGCATTATCGGTGGAGATGGGACCTTACTGTTTGAAATATAGACCACGTGCATCAATGAATGCTCAAGTACTGGTGGACTTTATAGCTGAGTGCTCATTCAGCGAGGAAAAGGGCGGTGGAAAGCCAAGCTCGGAAACAAAAGAAGGGGAAGGACAGGAAAAAGAGGTCAGCAAAGATGACCACTCATACCTCCAGACCTTACACGTAGATGGGGCGGCCGGAACCAATCAGAGCATATCAGGAGCAATCTTGAAAGGGCTAGATGGGCTGGTCATCTCAAATGCCCGACGCTTCAACTTTCCCATAATCAACAATATGGCTGAGTATGAAGCTTTGGTCAATGGAATGTGATTGGCCTTGGAGATGGAGGTAAATAACCTGAACATACTCAACGATTCGCAGTTAGTGCTTAACCAGGTCTGAGGAGTGTAAGAGGCCCGAGATGAAATAATGAAATGATATTTAGCCCGGGTATGAGAATTGCAGTCTGAGTTCATGACAAAGAACATCCCTCTTTGAGTGGATCTCATTCCACGTACTCAGAATGACAAAGCCGATTTGTTGAGTCAACTGACTCTTGAAGAGCTAAAGCAATTGCCCTAGGAAGTGCTTGCGAAGACCATATCGTAGTTGAGCTTCAAAAGAACAGTATGAATATTCATTTTGGGCCAAGCTGGATGGACCCTTTCATCAAATGTTTTGACCAAGGAGACCTACCCAGTGATAAGAACGAGGCAAAGAAAATCTCAACCAAAGTAGAGAATTATCTATATGAAGATGGGGTACTATTCAAAAGAGAAAAATCAACACCTTGGCTCAAATGTGTGGGGCAAGAAGAAGCCCTCGTCATCATCAAAGAAACTCATCAAGGCGTATGTGCCACCCATGAAGGGGCATCTACTTTGGTTAATAAAATTTTCAGGTAGGAATACTATTGGCCGACTTTGAAAGCAGATGTAGAGAAATTTGTGAAGAAGTGTGACGTCTGTCAACGATACGGAAGGGCAATCAATACGCCTGTGACGAACCAGACCAGCATCTCAGCGCCCTAGCCTTTCTCCCAGTAGGGAATTGATATCCTTAGCCCTTTCCCTAAACCACCGGTCAACAGAAGTATATGATAGTCATTGTAGAATTGATAGAGCATATTTTAGTCCATTTTATCATTATGTTCTTGATGTTTATTTACATCTTTTCTGCTTAATTTTGTGGTTTTAATCATGTTTTGCAGATATTAGGTGTAAAGAGACAATCTGGAAAAAATGCTCTTAAAACTGTCAAAAAGTGCCAAATATGGAGAGTGCCAAAAAAGGAAAGTTTTCAATAAAGGAAAGTGCATAAGCAAAAGCAAATAAGGAAAGCTCAGTCAGAAGATTATTTGAAATTCAAAATGCAGATCTTTCTTTCCTTGTTCCAAGATGTGCACACACTGCAGCAGTCATATCTTCCTATTTAGGCAGCAAGATCTCATGAAGACGCACTTGCCTCTTCTGCATTCAGCATTCAAAATTCAAACGAAGACTTCACTTAAAACATTCAGCATTCAAAATTCAAACGAAGACTCCACCTAAAAAGGAAAGACTGGACAGATTCACTTTCCCTTCTGCACATGCATGCCGCGCGCCCACCTTCCCCCTGAAGAGCATCCGCGCGCCTCCTTCCTTCTGAAGCCCTTGCAACGCGATTCCTTCCTTTCTAGACACAACTTGGGCAGCAAGTACCTCTTGGGCAGCATCTTGAAGACACTTGGGCAGCATCTTGAAGACACTTGGGCAGCATCTTGAAGACACTTGGGCAGCAAGTAAAATCTTGGACAGCACACTCTTACCTTTTGAAGCCATTCCGCGCGCCACTTTCCATCTGAAGAGCAAACGCACGCCTCTTTCCTTCTAAATAATTTTGGAACGCGAATCTTTCCTTTTCTGACTCAACTTGGGCAGCAAGTACCTCTAGGGCAGCAAGGTCAGCATCTAAAACCTATTTAAAGACTCCTTAAAGGCCAGCCGATCCTCTCCCCATGTTTTTGCAACACCATCTATGCAAACCTCTCATCTGGCTCCATCTTCTCTTCATCTTCTTCTTCTTTTCTTTATTTTTTTGGTTTTTTGTTTCAGTCATGAGTGGCTGAAACCTTTTTATCTAGTTGAAGATTGGTTGAAACTAAGGTTGTTTTAATGGATTGTGAGATCTGAACATAAACTGTTTGTCTTTAGTTTGTTTAACATTCATACAATTTGATGCTTGAATCTATTATTACTTTGTTGTTTTGATCAAATTGGCCACTTGATTCTTGATTGCAAGGTAATTAATTATTAGTTTGGATAATTTTAAGTCCTTAATTGCTTGAATTGTTCAGACATAAGAACACTTGGTGTAACAACTAAGAAATTGTGTGATCTAGCAACATCTCATGCGTTTGAGTAGCTAGGATCGGATCTCTCTTTTTCTTCATGCAATTGATAATTGTTTTGATGCCTAAGGCCCAAGGACGTTCCTTGGCAATTTGTTAATTAGTAATTAATTAGAGGACGTTCCCTAATTGATTTAATCATAAGGAGAGACATGGTGGTGAGAAGCGTTTTCCATCTTCATAACTGATCTGTTAAGTTAATCTAAAGAACATAAGTTTCAATGATCAATCCAAACAACCGAAGTGGATCCATCTCTTCAACTAGACCTTTCTCATATTGATTTCTCTTTTATTTTAATTATTCACTCATTTAATTGCTTTCAGTAGTTTGTTAATCAAATCAATCTCAAACCCACAAGTTTACTTTTACTGCAATTTATTTTTATTCCACTTTCAATTGCTTGCTTTCAGTTTCTCGTTCAGTTAATTCTCTTGGTCTTGTTAAGAAAAATAGATTAGTTTTCAATTCTCTGTGGATTCGATCCTTTACCACTATCTATAGTATTAATATTGTTGATAACCGGAAAGGTTATTTTTGACCGGCTTCGACAACCGCGAGTCAAGAATACTTCTCCAAATGGCTAGAGGCCGATGTAGTCAGAAGCATCACAACACGGCAGATAATTGACTTCATTTGGGGCAGCATCATATGCCGGTTCGTAGTACCCAGTATCCTCATTTCAGATAATGAGACCTAGCTTGATTGAAGAGAATTTGAGAAATTTGCAAGAAAACTAGCATAGATCACAGATTTACATCGGTAACTGATCCCAAAACTAATGGGAAAATCAAGGTCACCAATTGAACGATTCTAATAGGGCTAAAAAAGAGGCTGGATGGAGCAAATGCCAAACAGGCATATGACCTCCCAAGCATCTTGTGGGCCTGCAAAACTTCACCCCGTGCAGCAATGGGAGAAACACCTTTCTCTTTAGCCTATGGAACTGAGGCAATGGTGCCAATAGAATTAAAATTCCCAACTCATCGAGTATAATACTGCAACGAGCTAACAACCGATGAGAACCTGCGAAGCAGTCTGGATGCCTTGGAAAAACGGAGAGACACCGTAAGCATCCAAACTGCAAACGATTAGCAATGGGCAACCAAATATCACAATCACGAAGTCAAAGAAAGGATATTGAAAGCAGGAGACCTGGTCCTACAGAAGTTAGACGCAACTAGGAAAAGCTTGCCCTTATATGGAAAGGACCATTCAGAGTCATTAAAGTGGTCAGATCGGGTGTATTTCATTTAGAAGACTTAAGCGAAAAAAGAAAACCACATGCCTAAAATATACAACACCTTAAAAGGTACTATGTGTAATATTGTGATTTATCTGAAATAAAAGGTCTTCTAAATTCTTTCCAAACTGAATGAGTCATATGAATTGTTATATTAATATAGTTGAAAATCATCTTTGAAAGCATTTATTGCACAAGTTTTATCTCTTGCAGCATAAATTCTGAATGAATCTTGGAAATCTCCAAGAAGGCCATAAGCCTGAATCCACAAAATTGCCAGTAAGGTCACGAGCCTGAATCCACAAAATTGCTAGTAAGGCCACAAGCCTAAATCTACGAAATTGCGAGTAAGGCTACGAGCCTAAATCTATGAAATTACGAGTAAGGCTACGAGCCTGAATCCATGAAATCACCAGTAAGGCTACGAGCCTAAATCCCTAAAATCACTAGTAAGGCCATGAGCTTGAATCCTCAGAAAGAGACTCAGAGCTAAGTGCCCAAAAGAAAACATGAGAGTAAAAATGCTCGGATGACGCGTAAGAGCAAAAATGCTCGGAAGACGAGTGAGAGTAAAAAGGCTCAAAAGATGCATAAGAGCAAAAATGCTCAGAAGTAGACTAAGGACAGAGAAGCCTAGAAGCAAACTTAGGGCTAAATACTTAGAAGAAAGAACAAAGGAAAAAAATGCTCGAAAGGCGCGAAAGAACGAAAGTGCTCAAAACCAAACTCAGAGCTAAGTGCTTAGAAGAAAACCTAAGGGTAAAAGAAACCAGACGAGGCATAAGAGCAAAAATGCTTAAAAGTGGACTCAAGGCTAACTGCCCAGAAAAAAGCGCGAGAACACATGCTCGGATAAAAACTCAAGGCTAAAAAGTCAGGAATAGATACAAGCACAAAGATGCTCAGAAGCAAAATAAAAGTGAACAAACCAGAAGACGCGTACGAGTAAAATGCTCGGACAAGACTCAGGGCTAAGTGCCCAGAACACGACAAGAGCAAAAGCGCTCAGAGGAGAATCAAGGCTAAAGAGCCTCAAATATGATATAAGTGCTAAAAGTTTGAGAAAAAAAATTTAGATCCTGAAGAGTTCAAAAAGTTCCTGAGGGTTATCCCCCAAAAGGAGCACAGATTGACAATGCAAAATGACAGGGTGAAGTATATCACGAACACAAATAAACAACTTAAAGTAGTTTTTTATATAATCTTTATTGAATAATCTATCTATTACTTCTTTCGTATATATAAATCTTAACGTATAGTTATCTCGGCAGGCCATCAGGCTAAAACAAGAAGTAAATAACCTGCCCACCTAACAAAATATTAAAATTTTATGTAAATGACAGGATTGAGTATGCCCCACGAGGAAAAGTATAATCTGAAAAGCAAAAAAACTAAGCATCAAATTGCAATCAAAGAGAAAAATGTTTCATTGAAATAAAAATGTGTGTTACAAAGAATAAAAAATACAAAGGCAAACACAAGCTTGCTGCACATTTACAAATAAAACCTCTTGGACAAGGGGAAGGCCTTCAACTTCCCCCAGAAGAAGCAAGTTCTCCAGCCTGGCTGGGCTCAACTTCGAAAGCGTTCTCTGGAACATCAACAGTCATGACAGTCAGAGTTGTTATAATACTACTTCCCAAAGGAGGATTCGTAAGGACATTTGCAACCTCGAGCGCAGGTGGACCATCACTAACCTGATTAGCTCCTTAATCAAACTTAGCTGCCAAGTAGGCCAATGCCTCCTGGGGAGTAAGAGGACGCACTTTAGGGAGAGAATGGTTGTTAGTTCCATACTGCACTTCTTCACTGTCAGAGTCATACTCTACAGCATGAAGAATGCTAAGAGGGACAACCGAAGACTCTCTATGTCACACCCAATCCCCAAACTGTAGAGACTGATATGATCCGGAAAACTGACAGAACTTCCCCTGATATTTATACATATAAAAATATGTAACATGCTATAATTCCAAATTATAAAACATATAGGAGATAAAACTGAAAGCTGGACTAGTCAATCCATAATACATTTACAACAACACAATACCTTCTTCATTGGGTTATACAATCTATACATGATCTAACAAAATTACAAAAAGAAATAACAAAAGACCTAAGATTGGTCCGACCTCCTCTAGACTCTGAGTGGACGATGTGGAAGGAAGGATAAACTAGAAGATGAGGACTGCTGAGCGGATCACCAAAAAGGAACTGAAATATTAAAAGAAATATAAGGGGTGAGTACAACATACTCAGTGAGCGGATAAATAAATAACAAAGTGGAAAAGATAAGTTTAGGTACTTAATAGTACCAAATATTTAGCTAAAATAAGTCAGTTGAATAAATACAATTTAATTCCATCAACATAAAATAAACTGTGAAAAATAGAATCCGCATACACTCCTAATATGTTCCCTGCAGATAATGCTGGCATCTTAGGTATAATAAAATAATAACATCCTAAGAGCAATGCTGGCATTTTAGACTCTATAATGACAAATTTAGCCCAAGAGCTAATGAAATGCTGGTCATACACATGTGCAGAGCTACCCCCAAAGGGTGACCACCTGACATATGCCCCAAAGGCTGTCTGTATATCAAGCGCTGTCCCAAAGACAGTATAAATATATATATCATGCTGAAAATAAATCACTTGTCATCAAGGTGTTATCTGTTCGGTGCATATACAGAGTGTAATCGGCTATTTATTCAGCTGTGCTTTAAATTCAATTTTCACTTATTTAAGAAATATAAATTAACTTTATCCTTTCCCATTTTAAATAAACAAAGTAACATATACACATATAAATATATTTAAGAAAAATATCAATGTTATATATTTATCCACTCACCAGAATATTTGGGACAAAAGACCTAGGTCGCAGGAGGACCCCTATTATCTATCGTGGAAGCTGGATCCTCTTCTAGAATTAAAAAGAAAAAATAAATAATATATCAAATAATAATAATAAAAAATACTCTAGGACAATAATATAAAACATAAAATACGAAATTTTAAATATATTTATATATATATTTTTAAGAAAATTTCGGCAGGATTTCGGCATAGTTAGTCCTCCTAAAAATACCCAAACTCAACAAAAATACTCAATAACCTATAAAAAATCATCATCCCAAAAAGAAATATTAAAACTCATTAATTGGATCTAACTAAAACATATACCCTTTTAATTCTCAAATCACTAAAAATCACTATTAAAAGGGTAGAAAAATAAATTATATCTTAAAAATTTGAATAAAAGGGATAAAACTCACCTATCCAATTTGGAGTCTCTGGAAGAAATTATTGAATTTCTTAGCAGGATATAGGTTTAATCAGGATCTAGCTGAAGGATCTTAGAAGTTTGTGGGTTGATTGGGTTGAGGGGGTGGAGATTTGGATTTAAAAGAGGAATTTTTTTTTTTTTTTTTTAGAATAACAGAGGTTCTGCTCTATTTCGCGAGGGAGGAAGACAGCATGCTTTGGTTTCGGGAATGTTTCGGGACATTCCCGAAACCAGAGCTTTAATGCTCTCTATATATATTTTTTTCTTTTTTTTATATAGGCCTGGGCCTGGGCCTGATACTCTAGCCTTTCGAAAAGCCATCATTAAAGCCCATCGCATAAAAGGGGGTAGACTACTCGAAAACTTTAGCTTTAAACTTATTCGACTTAAGATATTTATTAACTTGGCTCTGGACAACCCACTCATCATTGTCCCGAGCATCCACGATCTTCTTTTCATAATCTTTACATCATACAGTAAGATCGTGGACCTCGCTCTTAATGTAATACCCGACTAGACCTCGACATCGAAATTTCTACCTTCCGGCGGAATCTCCGTTGGAATCCAGAATTTCTCGGATGTCGGAGCCTTCTAGAAGGATAAAATAAAGGTTTTCTAAAATATTTTTATATATTTTTATGGTTTTAATGAAGAAAGAAATTGAGTTTTGAAAGAAAAGACTAAGGAGGGAAAAGCCAGGTTCGGCCGTCGAATCTCATGTTCGGCCGCCGAACATTGGGCTCTTGCGGAAGCACCTTTGGCCTTCGAAGGTGGTCTGGCCAGCCACCTATAAAAGGCCCCATGTCTGAAAATGGGCGAGTTTTCTCTCTCTATTTTTGGGCATAGGTGAGATTTCTCCCTTCCGTGGTTGATTTTGTGTTTTCCTTCAATCCCTTCAAGTTTTGATGAGTTTTTACTGTGTTTTGAACATTTTTTAGCTAAGATCAAAGTTTTGAAGCTTGGAGACCCCCTGAGCTCGATTTCTCCCAATCTCCAAGTTGGGATCACCTCTCCTCTCGATCTTCAAGAGGTAAGCGTAGATCCTCATCTTCTTTTATATTTTAAGTAAGTTTTGAGGGGTTTTAAGGGTGTTTAATGCATGTTTAGAGTAGATGTAAAATGTTAGGGTTTATGTTAGTTTAATGAGAAATGTGATGCTATGTGATGTATGTTGGAGTATAGGTTAGTTTTATGCCCCTATATGCTTGAATAAGTGTGTATGCATGTTTTAGAATAGATGGATATGTGTTTGGAAAGTTGTGGGTGGCTGGATGTGCGAGGCGGAATCGGGTTCTCCTTTTGGGAGAGCCCAGGTTCGGCCGCTGAACCTGCCTGTGGAGGCAGTTTTGGCCGCCTAAACTCGCCCCCGAAAGTTGGGACTTTCGGCTCTGGAAGGGAGTTTCGGCCGTCGAACCTGCCCCTGAAGGTTGTGACTTTCGGATCTGTAGAGGACTTTCGGCCGCCGAACCTTGCCCCCAAAAGTGCCTGACTTTCGGATCTCTAGGGACCTTCGACCGCTGAACCTGCCGCCGAAAGTCCCCTGACCAGCCTTCCTTTGCCTGGTTTCTATGCATGTTTTATGATGTTTAGGGGGTTTTTGGGGAGATGTTTAGAGTCATGTTGGAGTATGTTTGGTTCCTCATTTGAGTACACCTGTGTAGGATCGGATCCGAGGAACCGAGGAGGCCAACAGTGTTAGCTGTTTCAGAGTCAGCCAGAGGTGAGTAGAACATAACTTCTTTTATTTTCAAAGCAATCAAACTTTTAAGCATGTTCATGCATCATGATATGTAATAGGTTGTTTGCATTAGAATTCACGAATATGACGCATTGTATAATTTGCTGTTGATGTGGATGGATATTGGTGACAAGTCCATCCGTGATGTGAATTGTTTGTGATGTGATGCATTTCATGATGGCATATGTTTAATGAAATGTTTTTACTGTTCTGCTCACTGGGCTTTAGTAGCTCACCCCTTTCCCCTAACCCCCAGGTTTGCAGGATTAGAGATAGTCTAGTAGTGGACATGATATGTAATAGTCTAGTAGTGGACATGATATGTAATAGTCTAGTAGTGGACATGATATGTAAAATGATGTAATGTAAAGTAATGTAATGAGGATTAGCATTGTGCTTGGCCCTAATGTTTATTGTAAATCCCTATTGTACATGATCTTTATGTAAATATTTTAATGATGAGATATGTTGAACCAGGCTTGACATATGAGATGTTGACCCAACTGGAGCATTTGATGAGGGCTCCAGTAAGGGGTTTTATATATACAGTTATGATGCATGCACAGGTCAAGCTTGGTATATGAAAAAGTTTAAGTTTTTATGAAAAGGTGTGATCATGTATGGGATTCTATCAGGTATGACAGGTTGTATGTTAGGCTTGCTACGGGTTCCAGCGACCTTAAGTCGATCTGAATCCTAGCGCCGGTAGCGGTTCGGTTTCCAGGTCGTTACACTTAAGCTGCCT
This sequence comes from Manihot esculenta, assembly GCF_001659605.2. Taxonomy (NCBI): domain Eukaryota; kingdom Viridiplantae; phylum Streptophyta; class Magnoliopsida; order Malpighiales; family Euphorbiaceae; genus Manihot; species Manihot esculenta. The sequence goes on from NC_035167.2 coordinate 8,471,211, forward strand.
CCTCACAACCTCAGAAGCACTTAGGTTCCCTCGAGGCTTGCTCAACTCCAACTTGACCTCCCCCAACTCCCTAAACAGCCTTTGCATCTCCTCTTTAAGCTGGGGAAACTGGGCGGAAAGGCTCTTCTCTCTCTGGTCTGCAGAAGCCTTCTCCTGAGCAAGTCTGGATTGTACGGTAGATCCCTCTTCAACAATCTATACTTCTAGGAGGGCAATTTTCTCACCTTGAACCTAGTTGTTTCGAAGAAGCCCTTCCAGCCAACTCATCTCCCCTTCATATTGGCGTTTTAGCACAGCAGTTACTAGGGCAACCTCCTCTTTCTTAGCCTTCTCAATATCTTAGAGGGCGGCAACCTTTTGTGAACTGGCTCTTTTATTCTCCAGCTCCAACAAAGCACCCAGAAGCTACAAGAGCAAGATGGCAAGTCAGAAATGACTAAAAAATCCAAAAGCAAGGAAAGAGTAAGAAAACTTATGAGAAGAACTTGTCTTTTAGAGGTGCCAAAAAATTCCTTTTCAGTCCGGGCAGTAAATAAAGCTGACTGCTCGGTGGACTCAATTACTCTGCAAATTGTGCTTACCATCCAAGGATCAGTTAGATTTGGAGAAGGCCCGAAAATGTACCCCTGACTCGTTAGGAATCAAAGCAACCAGGAGATTGCCACCGGCCCCCTGAGACGAGCTCTCCTTACCTTTGCCCTTGCTCGCTTTATCTGAGGAGGACTTTCTCGAGGTCAAGGAAGACAAAGTCTCCTTCCGAGAGGAGACTAGCTTGGACTCCTTCACTAGTTTTCTCTTTTTTCCAGTTGTCCCTGCAACAGCAGTGGTCATTCCCTAACTCAAATGAGAATTGTTTCGCTTCAAGCTCTCACCAACCTCCTCAACTAGAGAAGATCGGTCGGGACTGACCACAACTCTCACTATAGCAACCTCCGAGCTGCCCCTGAGAGCAGGAGCATCCCCAACCACAATATGTACGACCTCAGTCTGGTCAGAGCTTACTAAGGCCAGTTCCGTGTTAACCCCAGTAGATGATGAGGGAGGCACAACTTAGACTGAGGCAGGTTCCACCCTCAGCATCTCGACCACCACATCCATAGTTTTTCGAGTCTTAAAAGCTTCAACAGCATCCCGGACGGCATCCTGGTTGAGGGAAAAATTTTAGGGCATCGAATGGTCCTCTATGGGGACTATGGAAGCTGCAAAAAGCACCAAAAACAAATAAAAACACAAAATAGCAAAGCCAACAAAGAAGCAACAATAAAAAGAATGGTCAATACCAGCAGAATAACAACCCTCCCCCGGGTAGATATCCAAACATTTGAAAATATCATATTTGAAAGGTAGGGAGAAGATCCGAGCAAAGTACAACTGCTCCCACTCGGAGAGAAAAAAGAAAGAGTTACAAAAAGTATCAACAATTCCCCATCCTAACTCTAAGCCCCAATCGAAGCCCCCCTTAGCTCCGACTATAGCAAAACTTTCCACCCAATACTTGATGGAGTCTTTATGGCCAGTGAAAATGGCCAAGCCATTTATACCATAGAAACTAAAGAACCCATTGTTAGCCTTTAAAATCTTGAAGAAGGCCCTGAACAAGTTTAAAGAAGGAGAAAAGCCCCAGCCTCGACACATTGCCTCAAAAGCGCTCATGAATAGGATTGAATTTGGGGTCAGCATTTGAGACGTGACCTGGTAAAACCTAAAAACTAATGGATGAATCTAGAAAAGAGGAAGGAAAGGACATAGTCAATCTGTTTCAAATAGAAGATAAGTCTCCTCTCGGACTGGGCGTCCACTAGATTAGAAGGAAAAGGGAAGGAGAATAAGGCAATCCATTTATTAGAATTCGGAGCTCAAACGTTGTGAGTCTCCGTAGAAAGGAAGGATCGAAAGAAAATTTCCTGAAGAAAGGTGGGGTTAACCCTAGAAACTATCTTCTCAACTCGAGGGTACGGCAGAGGAGCCATTGGAAGAGGGATGCGTACCTGAAACTTGAGAAGCCTGAAAGAAGAAGGTAGAAACGAGGGTGACTCTAAGAATAGTGAACCGAAGCAATAAGAGCAGTGAAAGTAAGAAAGTAAAGGTAAAGCCCTATTTTTATACTCAAAATTACGCATTTATGAGCATTTAAAATGACCACAGCAATCAAAACATGTTTGGGAGGACGTGCGCACGTGTCATATGTATTTATGGAAATTTCTCGTAACTAAAAGGGAATTAATGGATACACACTTGGCAATAAAGCGATGCACGTGATTCGCTCCTCCAACTGTCATAAATAACCCTCGGAGAAATGAAAGGGCATTTGATAACATAATAATGACAGGTCCCGTTGAGATCGCGATATATGTACACGAGATACAAAAGGATCTCTAATACCATGCCATTCGATCTAATCGGGCAATGGAAGGTCCGACCTATAAGACATAAAAATCAGAGCCCCAATACCATTGACCTCTCCAAAAACTCGGAACAAGAAGGCGACCTCACCAATGCTTGGGACAAGTAGATCAACCTCTTCAAAGCCTGAAGTCAACGAGCAGACTTCTTCAAAGCATGTAGAGCCTCTCTAGGCTTATGATTGCGCGTGTGGTAGGGCAGACAGACATGACACATGTGATTGATAGGGTATAGGCTAAACGACTCAGCATTTATTAGCCGATTGCCCACCATTAAGGAGCTGCCTGACACATGAGTCACAGCACGTCACCATCCAATATGATAGGACATCAGCCAGAACGTCTCAATATGATTAGAGTATAAATACTACTGGACCAAACATGTTAAGGGACAAATTTTTCAGCCTCACTGAATTATAATTCAGGTATATCCCTTTCCAAACCTCAACATCCTCGAACCAAAATTCAGTTTTATTAACTCTCAACCACCCAATCAGAGCCATTGACTCCTTCGTGAATCAAATCATTGCTACGTGTCCATATCTCCTTACCTTACCGAATCTCAGACTTATCACCAACAAAGATTCTAATATTTACATGGCTTATACCAACTAGAACATGGTAATGGAACCAAGGACACTGTACACAGCAACTGGCAAGCCAAAATGAAAACAAAGCACCACAAATTTGCACCATATCATTAATATATTATCATATAATATTAATTATATATTATTAAAATCCATATAAATATGATTTAGGCAAAAATTACTCTTTCAACTCCCAAAATAAACCCGTTTTCACTCTATCTTGGAAAATTTTCTTTGCACAATCAATGCTTTATCAAGTTATTCTCCCTTTGCTTTAGACTTCGACGGCATTTAATTTCCAATAACTTTCGGTGTAATGATTCAACGAATAGAGTGGTTTGGCGTTTAGACAAAAGCAAGGAAACATTTAATTATTAGCACTAACTTTACAAATAGTCCATAAACGAATTGTCTTCTACTGCATAAAAAAATTTGTTGCGGTAATCAAGTACAAATAATAAAAATAAATAATATAAATTTTATAAGTGGTTCACCTTTTAATATAGAATTATATCTATATGCATCTATTTTTCATTATTTTTTAATAAAATTTTTTATTATTTTTTAATAAAATTTTATAATAAATATATTAATCAGTTCATCTCATTTTTTTCTAAATAATTCAATATATTTATATTATAAAAATATTTTCAATTACATAAATAATAAAGTCATGCAAAGTTCTGAAATTCTAAATCAAATTGCAGAACTATACTGTAGCGTTATATCGAACCGAATTATTTTATGGTTTTGATACTAGTTCAATTCTAATATTTATTAAGAATCATACAGAACCGTCCGGACTTATATTTTATTGAAATCAAATTAAAAAACTGATTTTATATACATATTTTTTTATAATATTTTTAAGGGTAAACTGTAATTTAATTCCTCTGATTTAATGAAATGCAACCTTTCGTCCCTTTGTTTTAAAAAATCTTTAATTTAATCACTGTAATTTTTAAAAATTATGCCATTAGTCCCTCCCGTTAGATTTTCAGTTAAATCACCGTTAATTTTAGTTAAAAAGACTAAAATACCCATTCTCTCTCCTTCTCCTTCCTCTTCCTCTAGGAAAACCATAGCAAGTGATTCTCATCAACGATCAATTTCCAGGGCCTGTCATAAACTCCACAAGCAACAACAATGTTGTCGTCAATCTTTTCAATAATCTTGACGAGCCTTTTCTCTTGACATGGTATAATTTTTGGTTTCCTGTTTTGTTTTTTCAGCATAGAATTTGGGATGTTTATATCTTGATTGAATTTTTTGCAGGAGCGGCATCCAACAGAGGAAGAATTCTTGGCAGGAGGGTGTGCTTGGAACCAACTGCCCAATTTCCCCTGGAACTAACCACACTTATCATTTTCAAGTCAAGGACCAAATTGGGAGCTTTCTTTACTACCCAAGCACATCGATTCACAAAGCAAATGGTGCATTTGGTGGCCTTCATATCAACAGTGGTTTGCTCATTCCTGTCCCTTATGATGCTCCTGAGGATGACTTCACTGTTATTGTTAAAATCGGTGAGATTGTGATAGAACCCATTGTCCTCAACATGACTTTCAGAAATTTTGTGGAAATCATCTTTGAGAATCATGAGGAAGCCATGCAATCATGGCATTTTGTAACGACCCGAAGATCGGATCGCTACCGGCGCTAGGATCCAGATCGGCTTAAGGTCGTCGGGACCCGTAGCAAGCCTGACATGAAACCTGTAAACCTGTTCAATCCCATACATGATCAACAATCATACATAAAAATTAAAACTTTTCTGGCATTCATTCCTCATACACCAAACTCAACCTGTGCATGCACTAAACATAGCATAACTTAAACATTAATCCCTCTGTGGGATCTCAACATTGCCCCAATGGGCGATACATCATAAGTTGAGTTGGTTAGACATAAACATCAATAAACATTAAGATCATGTATCAACAAGGGATTACAATGAACTATGGTCAAGCACACTTCTAAACCTCAATATCATTATGCATAACATAACTATTTAACTTTACATCATTATACAATTTTACCATGTCCACTATCTATCTATTACAAACATAAGACTTTACTCTTCTTGACTTCTCTGTCTAGCCCGTACCTGCAATCCTGGGGGATTAGGGAAAAAGGGTGAGCTACTAGAGCCCAGTGAGCAGAATAATAGAAAACAACATTTAAAATCTCATGCCATCATGTAATGCAACACATCACAACAAATCACATCTCGGATGGTATTGTCACCTATAGTCCTCTACATTCCAAAGTGCCGGGACGTAGAATGGGTACAACCGGTCTTTCTCTTAACATAACATATCATACATACCAATGTGCCAGGGACGTAGAATGGGTACAACCTGGACTTTCTCTTACATCGTGCCAGGGACGTAGAATGGGTACAACCTGGACTTCCATACCATCTCATGCCGTAGCATCATCATACCATATGAGGACTAAAGGGTCATCCAATAACCAATCCACATCAACATCGTAAATGCAATGCAACATATTCGTGTATTCTAATGCAAACAACCTAATTCATCACATGGCATTCGTGATGCATGAACATGCTCAATTGTATAATGCATTTGCTTTAAAACATAAAGTTTTATTCTACTCACCTCTGGCTAGTTCTGGCAAAGACTTATGCAGCTAACTCACTGCTGGGGTCCTCGGTTCCTCGGGTCCGAACCTACACAGGTGGACTCAAATGAGAGACCAAACAACTAGAACAAAACTCTAAAATTATCCCCCAAAAACCCCCTAAAACACCTCAAACAATCATGCAAAAACATGCAAAGGAAGGCTGAACAGGGCAGGTTCGGCGGCACCTTCGGCGGCCGAAAGTCCCTCCAGAGCCGAAACCCAGGCAGGTTCGGCGGCACCTTCGGCGGCTGAAAGTCCCAGACAGAGACGAAAGTCTCTTTTCGGGGGCAACTTCGGCAGCCGAAAGGCCTGCCTCCCCAGCCATGTTCGGCGGCCGAAAGTACCTTCGGCTGCCGAACCTGGTTTCTGCCAAAGGGCAGAAACTTGGCTCCTTTGTGCACATTTGCCTCCCAACTCTTCCAACATGCATATAACTCATCCAAATCATGCAAATATACATACATTGGCTCCTAGGGGCTTCAAACTAACTTAAACCCCAACTACAACACACAACAACAACAATCCAACATACATTGCTCAAAACATAACTTTAACTCAAAAACCTAACTATGAGCTAAACATGCATTCTACCCATTGATCTTGCATAAAACTTACTTTAAACATAAAATGAGCTTAAGATCGGCTCTTACCTCTTGAAGATAGAGAGAGAGACGTCCTAAACTCGGAGGTGGGAGATTTTGAGTTCTTGAACCTCAAAGCTCCAAAACTTGTTTTAAAACTCGAAAATCTTCAAAACAATGTAAAAGCTTGTGAAAATCTTGAAAGATTTAAAGGAAAGAACTCAAGGATGGTGAGGAACGACGGAAAAGCTCACCTTGGCCGAAAATGGGGAAAAGCTCGCCCGTTTTCGGCTAAGGGACCCTTTTATAGTGGCTGGCCAGGCCACGTTCGGGGGCCGAAAGTGCCTCCGCATGCATGCCATGTTCGGCGGCCGAACTTGAGGTTCGGCAGCCGAACCTGGACTTTCCTCACCTATGCCTTCGGGGGCTTAAAGCACTCCCGAAGTGCATGCATGTTCGGCGGCCGAACTTTAAGTTTCGGTGGCCGAACCTGAGTTTCATCCAAAGGTGTTTTCATTCAAAAACTCATTTCCTCTTTACTTAAAATCATTAAAAACAATTAAAACATTTCATGAAAACATGGTTTTACCCTTCTAGAGGTCTCCGACATCCGAAATTCCATCGGACGGTAGGAATTCCGATACCGGAGTCTAGCCGGGTATTACACATTTAGATGGGTATTCGTTTTTCATAGTCGCGTAAGTATACATATTTCAATTGATGAATGCCCATAATCGACTGGTAAATATAACTAACGAATTCAAATGATCAACAGACTGGAGCCTGGAACATAGGCACCTGAAAAGAGGAAGCACTACAATCTTCTCGACGCAGTTAGCAGGACAACAGTGCAAGTATTTCCAAAATCATGGGCAGCAATCTTCTTGACATTTGACAACGCTGGAATGTGGAACTTAAGATCTGAATTGTGGGAGAGGACTTAGCTGGGACAACAGCTTTATGAAAGATCGAGAAGAAGAAGATCGGGAAGAAGAAGAAAAAGAAGCAGAAGAAGGAGATCGGGAAGGAGAAGAAGAAGAAGAGGAAGAGGAAGAGGAATGAGAGAGAATGGGTATTTTAGTCTTTTTAACTAAAATTAATGGTGATTTAACTAAAAATCTAACGGGAGGGACTAATGGCATAGTTTTTAAAAATTACAGTGACTAAATTAAAGATTTTTTAAAACAGAGGGACGAAAGGTTGCATTTCACTAAACCAGAATGACTAAATTATAGTTTACCCTATTTTTAAATATATTATATACTGTAAATATAATTATTTTTATTTTTATGCACTAATATATATATTATAATTTTAAAAAATTTATATATTATTTTTATCTTTTATTATTTTTTTAATAATTCAATTATAAAATATCAAATCATTTTATTATTCTTGATTACAAGTGTATTAAATTTAGGAATGATAACTGATGGTGTATACTTATTTGATGTAATTAAATTTTATTCAAATAATTCGGATGGCATATAATAAAATTTTTGACGAATTTATATTTAGAAAATAATATCTATATTGAATGTAAATTTTGTGTGAAGTGTATATTATTTAATTTAATTTGTATAAATAACTAAATGTAATATAATTGATGCTACATAATAATTGTTCAAAACAAATCACCTGCTGTGCTCACAAAATAGACAAAATAGGTTCACATAGCAAAGATCAGGTGTGTAAAAAATGCAGCCCCGAGAAAGGGAAGATCTAGACACTATAATACACAGTATATTATTGCCCTTCTCTCGAACGGGCGAATCTTGACACAAAGTTACCATTAGCAGGCGTGGTCCAGTGTATACCCATTACACCTATAATCACAGGATTGTCAACTTATTAACTGGTGATACCCCTTATCAAGCAGTCGACCACATCATCACCGAGTTATCGAGAAATTCTATATTCATCACTACCTTCTTATGGTATAAAAGAAGAAGGATCACAAAAATAAAGGTACGCTATTCTCTAATACTACTCAAACTCTTAGCAATTCATCACCTTCTTTCTATTTTTCAAAATACTGACTTGAGCGTTAGAGTGGCTGACATGGGCACTCACCACCACCTCACATCTCTTTCTTATAGGTTCTAACCAATCACAACTCAGTTCTATTCCGGCCATGTCATCAATCTAACCTCTACAATATCATTTGGTTCTATTTTCGGGAAATTCTTTGAATATTATTCATTTGTATTACAACCGATCTCCTATTTATTTTCTCAAAAATAAATCTCTCCCTTTTCACTTTCAAGATGGCTGGTAGTTCGCGAGCTACTGCTAATATTGTTACCTACGAGAGAGTCATTGTTTCCTCTGTCCCTGACAATAGAGAAAACACGCCTCCAGTGGTCAACGAAGCAAACCTCGATAATTTAAATAATGAATAGATACTCCAGTACATCCAAAGGTTGCATGCTACCCTTGGGTAGTATAAGGTTCGGGAAGAGACATAAAAAATAGATACCGGAAGAAGGAAGGAAGCATATGTAGACACCCCAAGGGCATAAACAGAAAAGGTCAAAACGCGGCCCAAAGGGATGGCCGAATCCGAAGATGAATCAAAAGAGGCTCCAAAAAGTATTAATTGGAAGCTAGTATGGGTCGTGCAAAAGTATCAAAAGGAACAAGAAGAGAATTTTAGCCTAGATGGTGTTTCGCCCCTTTTGAAAGAGATCTTAGCAGAAACCTTTTCCACTAAGTTCAAGCTGTCCATCTTAGACAAATATGACGGAAAGGCAAACCCTAAAAGTCACCTAGCGATCTTTAGGATGACCATGCAGTTTCAAGACGTAAATGATTTTGTGTTATGCAAGGTGTTTCCATCAACACTCACATGTTTGGCTCAAAAATGGTACTAACATCTAAGTCCAGGTTCAGTTTAAAAATTTACACAGTTTGTCGCATTATTTACATCCAGATTTATTAGTTGTATACTTTCTAAAAAACTTTCCTCTAATTTGTGAAAGATCCGCCAGGGAAAAGGTGAGCCTTTAAAGAGTTTTATCTCACGTTTCAATATTGAAACCATACAGGTGGAAGAACTTAATCATGAAATAGCGTGTAAAGTATTGAAGAAAGAAACTTGCAACGTCAAGTTCATGGATTCCTTAATCCAAAATTCAGCTGCAATGTATAAATAGTTAATAGACAAAACTCAGAAGTATATTAGGCTGGATGATGAAGTCTTGGCGGTAAAAGAAGACAAGAGGGCGAATCAAAAGCAAAGTCAGAAGTCTGTGAAACGAGGACATGAAGGAGATCACATGAGTTATCCAATCTCGCAAAAGAGGAATGATCAAAGTAAGTATAAGAATTACACTCTGTTAAGTGACTCACGGACACATATTTTGATGTGGATAAAAAAAAATAATAAAGAGATCAGGTGGCACCCAAGCTCAACTCTGAAAAGCGAAAAAACAAGACAGGACAAACTACTGTCACTTTCATGAAGATCATTCATACAATAGAAGAATGTCGACAAATAAAGGATGAGATTGAAAGACTGATAAGGGAAGGTACCCTTCAGAAATTTACAAGGAAGGGAAGAGAAGAGAAGAGATTTGAGCCCGAGGAAACAACCATTGAGACAACCACTGATCGAGAACCTGTAAGGGTCATATATGTAATAATAGAAGGACCTAATGAGGGTCAGGGAAAGTAAGTAGATTGCAAATATAATTTTCGGACTAGTAAGAAACCTTTTAAAGTCTCGAAGGTCATCCGCCCAGAAGTTTCACAAGTTAGACAGTTTGGGGAGCCGAATGGTCCCCCAATCGATATATTTGTAACATAAGGATATTCCTTTTAATAATAAAGTTAACGAAGTATTTTCATATGTTGTGTTCTTCAGTGATAAGGAACAATGAGATTGCCTTCCTCCAAAAAAGGAAAAAGGATTAAGGAGACAAAAAGAGGCCACAAGGTGAGTTATGCCAAGCCAAGTCATAAGGCGGGTTCCACTAGACCATCCGAGCATTGGTCCCACTATATAAGGCCACAAGGCGGATTCTGCCTGGCCAGATCATAAGGCGGGTTTCGCTAGACCATTTGGGCATTGATCCCACTAAACAAGGCTACAAGGCGAATTCCACTAGGCCAGATCGTAAGACGGGTTTCACAAGACCATCAGGGTGTTGGTCCCACTAAACAAGGCCACAAGGCGAATTTTTTCAGGTCAGGTCGCAAGGCGAGTTTCGCTAGACTATTGGTCCCACTATACAAGGCCACAACGTGGATTTCACCAGACCAGATTGCAAGGCGGGTTCTGCCAAACCATCCGAGCGTTGGTACCACTAAATAAGGCCACAAGGTAGATTCTACCAAGCCAGGTCACAAGGTGGGTTCCACCAAACCATTCGGGCATTGGTCCCACAAGGTAGATTCTGCTAGCCCAGGTCGTAAGGTAGGTTCCGCTAGACCATCTGACCATTGGTCCTAATAAACAAGGCCACAAGGCAAATTCTGTCAAGCTAGGTTAAAAGGCTAGTTCCGCCGGACCATTCGAGCATTGGTCCCACTAAACAAGGCCACAAGGCAGATTCCGCTAGGCCAAGTCATAAGACGGGTTCCGCCGGACCATCTCAACATTGGTTCCACTAAACAGGGCATTCGATGCTCAGGCCATAAGGCGAGAACCTGCCAGGTTGATGACCACGTGTTAGTCTTGACTGATAAAGAAATATTCTAAGGCAGTTCATTCCCAGGCCATAGGGCAGGCATTTGCCATACCACATGTCCAGGTGTTAGTCCTATTTCGTAAATTTACTAAGTTATTTATTTCATGGCCACTAATCAAGCTAGTAATCAGGCGTCACGATCGGATGTTAACTCCTTAAGCAATCTTTTAAAGAGATTATTTGTAGAACATGTAAACACTTAGTAACAATAATGACAAGATATTCTCGTTAAAATCATGGAAGATTACACAGGAGAAGGGTCTTCAAGATCATTTGTCCGAGTCTCTCATTACATCGGTATTTTCTATATCTATTACATTATCAGGAGAAACTCGGACGGTAGAAGTGTTTTCAGCATGCTCCCCTTCAACCTCATCTTCCTCCTCAGAGAGGATGTCATTTATCTAAGAAAAATCCTTAGAAGGAAAACGCTTTGCTAGCTCCTTCTTCACCAAATCCTAGCCTTAAACAAACATCTCCCCACCCTGGGCCATTGTCTCCTTAAGCTCTACCTTGAGCTCAGCAACTCTGGTAAAGGCAGCACGGGCTCCTTCAACTTGCCCCTGCAGCTCTAAGACTTGGCATTGCAGCAGGGCCACCTGAACCTTAGCAGATTTAGCCTGGCTATCAAGGCCCCAGTTGGAAGCAAGGGCCTCATCAAGATTAGCCCGCAGCTTGTCCACTGACTTTAGGGTCTCCTTCATGGTACCCTCGACTTCAGTGACTCGAGCCTTCAACCATGAACATTCCTCAACCAAGAGCCTCATGTTCATCTCGTTTGCACCAAACTCTTGCCTCAAGATTTTATTTTTCTCTTTGGCCACATAGGTGCAAAGGGCACCCTCCAATGCAGAGTGTATGACACTATCAAACAGCTTGTCCATATTATTGCCATTCAGGTGGCGGTGATCTACGGGCCTCAGGGCACTTTTGACTAGCAAGAGGCCTAGAGAAGAATCATCAAGGAGCGAGGGCATCCGATTTAGCGCCAAGGCCAAGTGCTGATGCTAGGAGGCCAGGAAGACTCGACCCCTATGCTCGAAGGAATGGGTACAGAGGGGGAAGGGGCATCAGCAGGGAGCTCAGAAGCTAAGGCAGAAGCAGAAGCACCCAGCGCTGAAGATTTAGGCAAGAGTAGGGGGCCGAATCCTCAGCTGCAGGTGGGGCCAGGGGTGGAGGAAGCACGATCACCTCTTCCACGGGGCAAGTGTGCTTAGTAAGGAAAATAGCAAGCCCAGCAACAGCTTTGCCTTTGCGAGCAGCATGTGTCGCCTCAACAATTTTGCTTGATCCAGCCATATCTGCAAACAAAAAGAAAAGTAAGTAAGAAAGGCAGTTCAAAAAATTAAAAAAAAAAACGAAAAGAGAAGTACCATGATCCTGAGCCAGGGAAGTGCCTTCATAAAGGCTAGGAAGATTGTGCGAGTAAGGACTTCGGGCCTGGTTTGCCTACAGATTAACTCTAGCAAGACAAAATGGCGTTCCTCACCACCTAGGTGATGTCAATTTTCTTTAGGGATTTATCCATCGTTAGGAGAAAGGCTAAAGCTTCATCTTCTTCTCTCCTTGGACGGACCCCATCCTTCTTCAACTACCACCCAATAATGCCAACTTATTTGAAAATGCCCAAAACCCCCCGGCGTCCGATGAAAGAGGAAAACAAATATTTTTCCACCGCTTCAAAGAGGAAGGTATTCGATCAAACAAGGTCAAGTGCTTTCGACTGCTAAAGTACCAAAACTCTTCATTTTTTCGAGTACCCAACTGGTATAGCTGGGAGAAAAATGCTACAATCAATTTAATGTGATTATTGAGACAGATGAACTGGAAAGCCACCATAATTCTTCAGCTATTAGGATGAAGTTGGGCAACCGAAAGCTTGTGGAATCTGAGGACATCCATAAAAAATGGGTCCATAGGAAATCGGAGACCTGCCATTAATTGCTCCTAAAAAACAATGATAGTATCCTTAGCAGGAATCGAGCCACTCACATGGACACGTGGAGAAGGAGCAAAGACACGGAAAGACTCCCGAGGAATTTGGTAAGCATCATGGAGACAGTTCACATCATGCTCCAAGAGGATAGATGAGGTCTCACTAAGTAAGCTGCCTTCATTTCTCGGAGACTCCCTCAACGGAACGATAGGAGCCAGTGCTCGGATGGGGCTATCAGAGGAGGAGCTGGAGAAAGAACCCTTGATAGGGGAAGAAGAAGTACTTCTATTCATATTAAAGAAAAGGAAAACGAAAATTACCGTAAGAAGTACAAGTTCATGAGGAGTAAAAATGGAGAAGAAATAGCAAGTAGTTTTTCTCTAAAAGAAAATGATCACAAGAGGTATTAAAAGTGGAATTGGGAGAAAACGGAGGGATTTTATAAGACGATTTTTAACGGATAGCTTTAAATACGGCATGATAAGCAGTGCAGTCATCATGGAAAGGCTAGATACGCGAAATGGCATGAGGAGCATAAAACCAATCTCAGGAGGCCACGTGCCCCAAACCTCGAGAACAACTATCCCCTTCGAATTTGAAGAATCGAAAACTAGCAGGGGGACCTCTGATGCTACATAATAATTGCCCAAAGCAACCCACGAGCTGTCCTCATGGGATAGGTCCATAGGGCAAGGATCAAGTGAGTAGGAAATGCAATTCATTCCGAGGGAGGGAAGATCTGGACACTACAATATCTGGTGCATCATCGCCCTTCCCTCGAATGGGCGAGTCTCAGCACGAAGTTACCATTAGCAGGTGCGGTCCAGTGTATACCCATTACACCTATAATTGCGGGATTGCTAATTTATTAGCAGGCAATACCTCTTATCAAGCAGTCGGCCACATCATCGCCGTATTATCAAAAAAATTTCATATTCATCACCACCTTCTTATGGTATAAAAGGAGAAACATCATGAAAACAAAAGTATGCTATTCTCTAATACTACTCAACCTCTTAGCAATTCATCACCTTCTTTTTATTCTTTGAGATATTGGCTTGAGTGTCGGAGTGGCTGCCGTAAACACCCACCACCACCTTACATATCTTCCTTGCAGGTTCTAACCAATCACAGCACAGCTTTATTCCAGCCACGTCATTAATCTAATATCTGCAACATCAATAATACATAATATATATTAATAATTATGATTTTATATAATATATTTTAAATAAATAAAATTTTAATATTTATGTTTTGAGTAAATTTTTTTAAAAAATATCAATAAAAATATACTCTGTACACATTATTAATTAACGAATTCAAATATTATTAAAGTAATAATTAGATGCAGAGGGAAGGGGGCTAAAGATTAATAAATATATGGATTATTGATCTCATTGTCTTTCACTTTCTTTTCCATGTGAAATTCTCTCTTTGCTTTAGACTTTCACAAGCTAAATAGCATTTATTTTTCATGGAAAATTTGTACAAATCAATCCAAAACACAAATAAATAATAAAATTTAAAAAATATATTTAATAGAATCTATTTTATTTATATTTTAAATCCATTATAAATTGAGCTTGGTAATAATTGGACATTAATAATTGTGATTCTCGTACATTAAAGATGAGAAAAATAAATAATCATCACTACAAAGAAAATGCTCATTTAACGTTGAAATTTGAAGTGGGAAAAAAAAAGGAATAGAAGGAAAAAAAAAAAAAAAAAAAAAAAAGCAAATGTATATTATCTCAAAGCTAATTCTAAAATAGATGTAGACTTTAGACCAAGGATTTTTTTTAGAGGGGAGAGAAATCCAACTTGATGACTAGAGAATTCTAATTATATCTTACTAATTCATTTAGAATACAATCAATAAAATTTAACATAGTTAATAAAATTTAATGTACACTCAATTATTAATAAAACCATTTCTAACTTTTTCTAATAAAACATGACTAATAATTGGTATTTAATTGTTATAAAATTTATAGTTGGTTTGGTAAATTTTAATTTTATTTTGGAACATGCCAGCTCATTGTATCCCGCTAATAAAAAATCAAAAATAAATACAAAAGAATAAGAAAAAAACTGTACACCTTTTTCTTCCTTCACCCTTCACACTGGACCCTTTTCTTGTTTACACAAACATTATCGCTTTGCTTCTTCATTAAAACTTTGTCATATTATCGTAGGTATAATGTCTTCAGCTTCTTGGATGTTTGCCTGTTCTTGATAATCCAAGTACACGGTGACAATCTACAGCTCCATTTTATGAGAATTTATGCATGATTTTTAATTATTTATTTTTTTTTTTATAAAATAAATATTTTCATTTAAATAATTGCGAATGAAATTATACTTGGAATGCAACTCTAGTATTTTCAATGGTCATTTATGGAATGCTGCAAACATTATTCATCGTGTATATTTTATCTGATATTCGAGTATGAGCAGACTTATCACTACGATTCTAGCTTCCCTCTTGTAGTCGGTCTTGGTGCCAACCATCTTGCAGCTACTCCCTTGAGCCTTCTGAAATAAATGTGGATGCAAGGGCAATCTGATTAAGATTGATTGACATCGAAGTTGTGTTTCACAATGAATGGCGCACATTTATTTCATATAGTCATTCTATGTATAATGACTGATAATATATTTATTTATACTTTGCATTTTGTGTATTTGAAATTTTTTATTAATGAATTTTTTTTTTAGAAATGAAATTAAAGATAGTGGGTAGAATTTAAAATTTTTTAAATTTATTTAGATGTATTTATTATCAGATTAAGTTTGTGAGTGTAAATTTTATATATATATATATATATTAAAATTTAGTTATATTTAGACATAGTAAAACAACTAAAATTGAAATTAAATATTTTTAAAATATATTACATATTGATAAATATTTTTAATTATTTAAATAAGAAAAATAATCTACACCCAATATCACTTTATTCGGTTAGCGGATTGATAAGCATACGTAAGATAAACTCAAAAGAAGACTATTTTTTTAAGTGATTGATTATCTCTCAAAATATGGACAAACCGACGTTAAATAATAAATACTATAAAATTTTAAAAAAATGCAAGAGAACCAATCACATGCGTCCACGTAGTCGGAATTTGGTCATGCACCCACCAGCCACAAATGGTGAATGCAACTGCCAACTGAGAAAACTGGACTGGACGTTCCCTCACGCGATGAACAAGGACAAAATAAATATCCATCCCCATTTTCACTCTCTGGAAAACGATGTCGTTTCCAGGAGCAAGTATTCACCCTTTCCTTGCATTTATCTCTCGCGCGTACAATGTCTTCTCAGTTCTCGCCAATAAGATCCACACAGGTGCTGCGAGAAACCACTTCTATTGGTTCATATTTGCCACTCTCTTTATTAGGCGCGTGATTTTGAGACATTCCTTATTCTGTCTGTACTTGGATTATCATTGGCTTTTGGATTCGAATTTAAATAGCGAGGGAATTCAATTCAATTATTGAGATGAAAAGGCACTCGAAAAGACTGGATTTTCACCTGTAGATCGATCTCATTTTGGGTTTTGATCGGAACCCTCTTTATTGTTTGTTTGATTGAAATTAAAGACGAAGGGAAGAGCGAAAGATGGGATTATGGGAAGCTTTTCTCAATTGGCTTCGAAGGTAATGTCTCCTGTTCTTTTTTTGGATGCCGAGAAAATTTTGATATTATTTTAAATGATTGTTATTGTTTGGAAGAGAGAAGTTTATGAAATGGTGTTTAAGGCCAATACTAATCATATAAAGGTCATGCGTGGGATTCTTCATTTAATTTGAGTTTTTCTTTTTTTCTCTGTTTGGATGCCGAGGAAATTTGATATTACTTTAATCGATTGTTATTGCTTGGAAGAGAAAAGTTTATGAATTGCACTTGAACGCCTATGCTAATCATATTAAAGGTCATGCATGGGATTCTTGATTTATAGTTTGAGGGTCTTATATTATTCATTCTAAATTGGCTGCTTTTGGGCTTTATCGGTTTGTTTGATGGGAACTTTTGGGAAAAGAGGAAATTCGGAGTTAAATTTTCAATGCTACTTAAATTAGTTGAATTTTTTGAGTTAAAATTTGGGTTATTATCTGATTTCATCCTTTGATTCCTTTCTGTTACAAATTATCCACAAAAAGCGATTGAGTTGTAAGTTTAAGTTCAACAAGCTGGTGGACATTTACTGGACATAAGGAAATACTTGGAATCTCGGTTAAGTTACTTGATATGGACTGCGTAGGATCTGAATTGAGTATTTTAAATGCTTTCATACACTCGCCTCTTGTATATCTTGTGCTCATTTCAAAATGGATTCTTCTAATTTAATATTAAAGAGCTCATACTCCGGAGTATATTTGCATTAGATTTCTTTACATGATTTGAGCCTTCATAGGTGACTCCAAGCTTACTCCAAAATTATTCGAAACTTCTTTAATTGAAGTATAACATAAAACACAATTATATGTTCAGTTGCAACAAGAGCAAAACGAAGAATATTAATAGCTTTAGCATTATTAGAAACTTTCTTCCAATTGAATTCAGTATATTCATCTTCAGTTTTCTCTCGATATCTATTAATGTGTAAAACTAAAAGAATCTAGGATCTTTATGCTTCTAAGCCAAGCATTAATTTCAGTAGAATAAATAAAATTTATTATCCTAACTTTTTTGAAAGAAAATTTTGGTTCATAAGCAAAGGTGGTCTAGTGATAAAAAGTTCTTCAGCCAAAGGCGCTGAAATTCCAGTTATGTTGGAAATGCTAGAAATTTTAGAATGTCTCTAATGTCTTTAAACCTTAAACAGGAGAGATAGGCTTCAATACAAATTTGCTGTCTCAAAGCAAGTGATTAGGAGGGGGTGGTAAGCTCTAAAAGATTGCTAATCGATAGATATTTTGAAAAAAGTAACTGTTATTTTGTCTTTTCTATTTTGTTAAAAGTAGCTACCTAAATTTTCACTTGGACATAAAATTAGTTAGCAAACATAAAGGAAGTTCAAATTAGTTAACTATTTTTGACGTGTAGCAAAAATTAGGCATAGAAGTAGCAAGTTAATTTCTTAATTATCTGAATTGACCTTCAAGATTTTGGATTTTTGTAACTCACTTAGTAAAATTATTTTGCCATTTAAAAATTTTGGAAATATGCTAAAAACTGTTCCATAATTTAAAAATTAAATTGGAAAATTTCTATAATTCAATTTTTGGCCTAATCTTCTGAAACTTAGTCAACTTTGATTCATCTCATGTTATACCATATGACAATCTACTTTAGATGCTTCATGCATATTGATAAGCCCTATTCATCAAAGTCTTCTCAAGATTCACCCTAAAAAAGTGACTTAACACTAAGCACAAATGCTAAATTATATGCATCAAGTTTTGTTATCATCAAAATTAAGCTCATCAGAGCTTATGGAGCCAACATCTAGTATAGCTTCTTGTAAGTTCTGAGTTTTACAGTGCTCTACTATGGAGCTAGGAGCATTTTCATAGGTTCAAAGGTATAAAATTGTTCTGGTACTCAGAATTGTTGTTACATTTGAAGCTTCCAGTGTTTGATCATGTCCTTGGGGTTATATAGCCTACTGGTTAAAAGTATGGATTCCAACTTGGAAGTCTCAACTTCAAAGTTAAAGTATCTGTGATGGGATGAGAGTTTTTTGGAAGGAATGTTCTCCCCTTGTGGATCCAAATGCAGGATTAACATCCTAACGGACAAAGGAGTGGAAATATATTCTTTACCTTAGCAGTGTACATAGATCGTGTGTTTGAGCAATAATTTTTCTTAAAGGGAAGAAATGACACAGGCGCACATTTGACAGAAACAATGTCATTTGTTCCTTGTTCTTCATTGACATATTGTTGTGTGGTTGTGGACAAGTGAAAAAGTAACTTTGCATTGGACTGCAACTATGAGAACAATATACAGTGAAAACTATTTTAAAAGTTTAATTTGTGTAGTGTATTTATTGGTTTTTAAGATAACTGAAATAATTGTAATGCTTAAATTTGGTGTAGCACTGTTTAAAACCAGCATTTTGGAGCTATTCTTTTCAGAAACACATTCTTTCATATTATTAGGTTTCGTTGTTTCTAATGGCCTCATACTTACCTTTTTCAATTTTACTTTTGCGTGAGCTTTAAGGAATTTCATATAAAAATTGATCGTCTAAGAAATTTATGCAGTCAGTATGGTGTCTTTATTTTTACTGCAGAGTTTCAACTGCGACACATACTATTAACATTGAACAATATAATTTTCATTTTTCAATTTTATTGTATTTTGATTGTTTTGCCAGATCAAGTGGTTTAATTTTCAAAGGGATTCTCGCTACTTTCTTTCTGTGGGAATTTCTGATTGGACGACTTTTCCATGTAGTTGAAATTACTGAGTATATCTTCTGACCTTATGTTGTCATGTTTCCTAATTGTAGTCTCTTCTTCAAGCAAGAAATGGAGTTGTCTCTGATAGGACTCCAGAATGCTGGGAAAACATCACTTGTAAATGTTATTGCAGTAAGTGGAAAAGTTCATATTATATGTGTGTTCATCTGTTAACTTCTCTTTTGTTTCGACACTGATGGTTGAATTTCTTTTTCTGGCACCTGTTTCTAGACTGGTGGATATAGTGAAGACATGATCCCAACGGTGCGTCCTTTTCTTAGAACTTTTTTGAACATTATGAGAAATTATCATCTGAGTATTTCTCAATTTTTGCAGCATCTTTTTTAATTTGTGATTAGGTTTAATTCATGGACTTGTCAATCACATCACCTTTTCACCTACAGGTAGGATTTAATATGAGGAAGGTAACAAAAGGTAATGTCACAATAAAGTTGTGGGATCTTGGAGGTCAGCCAAGGTTTCGCAGCATGTGGGAGAGATACTGCCGTGCAGTTTCAGCAATTGTGTACGTCTTATGCTATTAACCACATAAGCAGGACCTTTTTTACAGACTTAAAAGATGCTTGGTTTTCTCAAAATAGTATGGAAACCATGGGATATTTTCTTGGATTTATATGCTTCTATTTGGTTATTTTGCTTCATTGCTAAATTTTGCTGGTTCATATCTTGATCAATGCCTATATGTTCCAGAATATTTTTGTGTTTTTCTTGTTTTTTGTTTGCTGATAAGAAATCAATTTTCCTGCCTATTCTTGGATAATTATGATCTTATCTGTCATCTTTTGTTTTCCTCTTTTCCTCCACTTGCCTTGCTTTCGGCACTGTCCTATTGATGCCCCCTAAATATATTTTGTGATCACCACTTGTTATACTCTTCTCTCACAAGGAATTTTACCTCACTTCTTTGTAACTCAGATCTTTAGCAAACTGATATGAAATAACTGGAGAGAGAGAAATTCAGTCGTTTCAAAATGTAGTCTCTAAATTTCTTCCTTCATTCTGGCCCCCAGTGTTTTTCAGTATGAGGTTCTGTAGTTTCATGGTCACATCCAATAGTTTTCTGCTACTTAGTTTACAATTTCAGAGTCTGATGAGCTAATGGTGAAGTTGACATTTGAAATTTGACACTAAGTTATAAGTTAGTTTAAACTTGCGATTTAAGTTGTGTGCATTTCTAGAGATTGATGTGGTATAATGGATATAACATTTGGAGATGGTTTCCAATCATTAGGTCTGTTGTATTGGATACTCATTTTTTGGAGCGATTGTTAGGTAGTAAGGATGGCTTTTGTATGGAAGGGAACGAATCAGGCCACACTTTACTTCCCATTGTCCCTTGCAGTTCTCATATAGTTCTAGTTAAGTTTATTTGATATTAATACAAGACCCTGTTTTTAACAAATGTCCTGAACAGTAGGTTGCATTTTCTTTATTTTGTTCTATGTTACCTGGACTCGGATACAGGAGTTAGAAATGGGTGCACATCCCTATGTCTTAACTTGTCAACTTATGAGATATGCATCTAAACTTAGACACAGGTGCTTGGATACTTTATATGATATAAAATAAATTAGAATTAAAAAATATTAAATTATATAGGAAAAATTATAGTCTAAATAGATGATCAAATATAACTAAATACATTATTTAAAATTCAAGCAAAATAACTATTTTATTTAAATACATGCTCTTCATCTTGAGAGAAAAGTATGCTTTATTAACTATTGATAAATCTGTCACTCAAGAGTTCAAGTACACAAATATGTGTAAGACATATTTCATGTGTATCCTCTGAAGTGTTGTCTCCATACGGGTACGGCATGACGCAATAAAGAGTTGAAATATTAGAGATTTTTTTTCCCTTTCTTTATTTGATATTAATACACTTTATATGCTCATTGTACACATTGTCATGCCACAAATCTCAGGAAATAAGCTCAGTAATTTGAGATGTCTTTGCAGATATGTTGTGGATGCTGCTGATTTTGATAATTTATCTGTCTCAAGAAGTGAACTTCATGACCTTTTGAGTAAGTCCTCACTGAATGGTATTCCCTTGCTGGTTCTGGGAAACAAGATTGATAAACAGGGAGCTTTGTCTAAACAAGATTTTACAGAACAAATGTAAGTGCCAACTAGAAATCTTGAAAGGTTTTGATGTGTGGTTTGGTATGCTGCTGCATCACAAGTGATGACTGGTTGTCGGGTCATGTTTGCATTAATAACTTTCACAATCTTTTATTTTGCTAAAATGAAAAATATTCCTCCTCATCAAGATTAGTGGGAAAATCAATAAAAAAAAGTTTCATAATAGAGGATCAATAACATTTTGCACATGCAGAAAAATACCAATTTCATTTTTCTGTATAAATTTATCCCTGAACCATCATCAAAAACCAAATAAGTCTAGATAGACTAAGTAGAGGATAGATCTCACTTTGAAACCATGATAAGTTATGGCCTTCTATGTCATTTTAATGATAATGTAAGGGCAAATTTAGATCAAAAGTTGAAATTTGGTATGTTTGGCTCTTGTTATATATAGTTCAGGGATAAATTTAACCTTTTAGCCTCATATTTATTCATCTTCATAATATCAAATTTCACAGGAATTTGATGTTAAATCGGTAATCACCATGATATATTGTGCAGGGGGCTCAAATCTATTACAGACAGAGAAGTGTGTTGCTTCATGATTTCTTGCAAAAACTCCACCAACATTGATACTGTTATTGATTGGCTGGTGAAGCATTCAAAATCAAAGAACTAAGTATCGGTGGTCTGTACTTAATATAGTAGTCAGTATACCAATTTTATTTTAAATAGCTGAATTTCAGCTCTGATTGAAGTGAACTTGTACGAGATCTAACAAGGTTCATTGATGTCTGGCTCTAATGGCTGTATGTTTTGTTTGAGTTGGCATCCAGGTTTAGATGAGGACACTCTTGTATTTCTTATTGGGTGCAAACTGGTTTTATTTTTGAGATGCTGTCTCTGGGTATTTTATTTTATTAATATGATCTCTTTATTTTTAAAAACTCTTTAAAACGTCTTTAAATTTTAATTCTGTTGAATGTGTCCGTCATTTAGCTATTAATACTTTAAGAAAAAAGCAATAAATTTTTATAAAGGAGGGATTTTTTGAAAGCAAAAGCCTTAAGTAAAGAAAATGCAGATAGCATTTTTAATGCAAGTTTAAATTTATATGAAAATAAATTTAATAGATATTTGATTGAATATTTATGTAAAATTAATTAAAATATATATAAATTTACATGCAGATATTTAATCTAATTATTTTATTATATAAAACTGAGCTTATAATAGCTGTATTTAAATTCAGTTTGTCAACCACTCGTTAACTTGTATGCAAGGACAGCACGTGCACATTGAACCATTAATAATACATGAAATCCCATGTTTTGGCAATTAAACTATTTATCATTTTTATTTTCATCAAACTTAGGGTATATCAAAATTAAAATATAAAAATAAAATTCACAGTTTTAGTTTTAGTAAATATAAGAGATTTTAAGTTTTATTATTTAATTTTTTATTTTTATTTCAAAAAAAATATATATAAAAATTAAATTATTTATTTTTAAAATTTAAAAATATAAAATATTAATTTTAATATAATTAAATGATTAAATAACATTATATATTTAAAAATATTTTAATTATTTTAAAAATAATTAATCAAAAAACTTCAATACGAAGAAATCAAAGGATGAAAATTTGAATTGTTAGATTTTAAAAATAAAGTGATATTTATATTAATTTTGATATGACTAAAATTTCATTTGTTCTATAAAAAAGAAAATATTTCAGTCAACAGAAAATATTCATATAATCAAAAGAAAAATTAAATTATTTTAAGTAAAATAACTTTTTCTTTTAAAAGAAGTAAATTATTTACTACATTTTAAAAAATTTATTAATATTTATATATAAATTTATTAATATATTTTATTTTTAAAAATAAATTAAATATTAAAAAATAAGTTATTTTATTAAAAATATTTTCTATTTTAAATATAAATTATTTTTTTACAAATAAACGAAGCTTACGAGACATAGAATTAATTTATCCAATATAAAATTGATAATTAGCACTTGTCATTGATATTTTACACATACATGCTTTAGTCTCCATATTTTAATATTATTAAATTAAAAAATATATTGTTCATTAATGAGAATAGAGGATTTCTTTCATTTTGATTAAGTCAAAATATTGGAGATAAATTGTTAAAATTTTTTAAAAAATAATATATATATATATATATGTTAGAGAGGTATTATTGGTGCTTGCACCTCATAACAACACAGAATTCAAATTAATATTAATTTTATTGAGTCAAATATAAAATATATTTCATTCATCCTATAATTTTTTTTTCATTTTACTTTTTATATATATATTAAGAATAATATTTTTTTAATTTTTTTTATTATACTTATCTTAAAAATATTATATTTTATTAAATATTAAAAAATATTTTGAAAAATTTATTAAACGTAAAATAAAATTAAATAAAATTATAATAGAATAAAATTAAATAAAATTATAATAGTTAATTTATATATTATAGTGTAAAAAGTAATAATAATTTTAAAATAATTAAAAAAAATAAAAATTATAGAATGGATGGAATATGTCTTTTCATTTATCAAAATAATGGTAAATAATGATGAAGAAGCTAGTCTTCAAAATAAAATAAAAAAATTTAAAATAATAAATATGACTTATTTTGGTAAAAATAGTGATTATATTTAATCTAATTAATAAAATTAATAATAAATATGACTTATTAATCTAATAACTTTGATATTGTTTCATATCCTCATAGTTAGGGGTGAGCCGTATTCGGTTCAAATCGAAAAAACCGATCGAATCGAACTAATTTGAAAATTTGATTCGATTTTTTATATATTTCTGTTCGGTTTGATTTTTAATTTCAAAAATTTCGGTTATTTTGGTTCGGTTCGGTTTTAATCAGAAAAAAACCGAAAAAACCGAACCGAACCGATTAGTGATAATAATATGTTTTTTCAATAATATAGAGAAATTAAATTATATTAAGTTTAAAATATTTTAATTAAATTTTAAAATATTAAAAATAAAGTGTGAAAAATAAAAAAATTATTAAAAATCAAAATCGATCAAACCGAATCGAACCGAATCAGATTGGTTCGGTTCGATTCAGTTTCTAACTAAAATCGGTTCGGTTCAGTTTTCATAAACACTAAAATTTCAATTTTCGGTTTATTCGGTTCGGTTCGATTTTGAATCGAACCGACCGAATGATCACCTCTACTCATACTTTCCAGAATGATAAGATCAAGTGTTTTTAAAAAAAATATTAATATACCATTTATAAAAAGAAAAAAAAAAATAGTAAAAAGAAGAGTGCTTATTTTAAGTTTGCAATGTTCCTGTTCAAAAGCGAGAAGAAAAAGAAAGAAAGAAAGAATCAACTGATATATTATTTTTTTAGACGTAAATAATATAAGCTATTTGTTAGCAATCAGACAACCTATTATAATTCAATAATTTTGAAATAACGATATTCAGTTTTAAATTTTTTATTAAAATTATTGAAAGGACTAATTCACATAATTTTTAAAATATTAAAGATATTTTAATATATTTTTTAAATTAAATAGATTAATTAAAAAAATTATAATTTAAAAATATTAGTAAATTTTTTTAAAAATTTATAAATAAGATTTTATTAATTTAAATTGTCTCATAAAAAGATTAGCTATAATTTAAGATAAATAAAGAGACTTTTTTTATAAGACAAAAAAAAAAAATTTATTTCTCTTTGGATTCCTCCCTCTTGCAAGTATACAAGGTTGAACCAATTGCCCTCCTCTAATCCTTTTTCTCTGTTATGAAAGTGTATGGATCTCTCTGCTAATTGTGCTGCATTATAGTATTAATAAAGTCATTTTCTATGTTGTTTTGTTGCTCTAAAGATTAACGTCTTGACCTTAATTTGATCTTTTTCAAAATAGACTATAGACGTTAATTAACGGGATTAACATGAGCAAGCTGCATTGATGATAAATGACTAATTAGATTCCATCATAAGTTTTAACCAATGTTATTTGGCTAAGACAATATAATGGAAATAATAGACTAAAAGCTGAAAAGTCTTATTGAAATTCTTAAAAAATTGAAAAGTGAGTTCCAAATAGTTAAGGAAAAGCTATTATAATAGAAAAAAAATCCTAATATGCAATATTACAAAAAATATCCAAAAAATTAATTAAAATGCAAAATTGACTCCCTAAATGGTAGAATTTTCGCCTCAAACTTTATTACTAGGCCTGTGCCCTTCATCATACTTTTAAAAGTCGTGCGTCCTTTAATTAAAGTGACATTTTAAATAAAGTCATTTTTTATCTGTCATTTTTAAGAGTAAAATTGATTCATATGGTCATATCAAACTTGAAAGTACTTATTCAATTGATATTTTTTATTTAACTAATTTAAAAGAAAAACAACTTGAAATGATATATAATTTAGTTCTTAAACTTTATTTAAAATTCAATTGACATTTTAATATTATTGTTGTTAACTTTTTAATATCTGATTTTTATAAAAATATAACTTATTTTACCATAAAAATTTATAAAACATAACTATTTAATTTCTTAAAATTCAAAGCATGTGTAATTAATTTAATAAAATATAATTTTTTAATTTTTTAAAATTTAAAATCTATATAAACCATGTACGCTAATAAAAAAAGATTGAATAATTATATTTTATAAAATTTATATTTTAAATAATTATATTTTTATAAAATACCATGTACGCTAATAAATTAAAGATTGAATAATTATATTTTATAAAATTTATATTTTAAATCATTATATTTTTATAAAATACAGTAGTAAATTTAATAATTTTTTTATTGAAAGGACATGCTTAAATTATATATATTTGGCAAAAAATCGTTTCAAAAATAAATATTAATTTTATGAATAGTTTAAAAACTACATGATTTTTAAATTTTCTTTTTAATTTACATTATTTACATAATAAACCCAATCACACAATATTTGTAATATATAATCTCTGGTTTAAAGTTTAGTAATTAATGAGAGGTGAAGATCATATATTCTATAAAAATATTTGATGAGTTGCAAAACTCAATTTTTTTTCTCATTTAATTTCATGATTTTTGCTATAATTTTGATATATATATTTAATTTTACTTGAAATTTAATTTTGGACAGATTTTTGAGCAAAAGTTAAGAAAATGAATGAAAAAAAGGATTTTTAAACTGAAAGGTTATCACCTTCACCAAACCCATAGCCTAAGGTGATGGGGAGTTTCAGAAAGCGCCACCTCAGCAGATTTTGCCACCTAAGCAGAGATAAGATAAGCTTCAAGTTGGATCAAACACAATCAGATTAGGATGGGATAAAATAGGAGTAGTATAGTTTATTTTAAACTATTAAATTTCATTTTTTTGTGCCTATATAAAGGCTCCTAAAATTAAACTTAAATCATCATATTTTTCCTCTTTCCCTCCTTTCCTCTCTTGCTACCGCCCCATCTTCTTCTTCATCTTCTTCTTTTCTTCTTCTTTTCCTTAGTTGTTGCAATTTTATTATGACCTTTAGAGGCTAAATAATTATTTTCAGTTAAGGTTAAATTAAATTGAGGTTTTTTTTAAGTTGTGAGGTTATGCACTTCAATTCTCTTCATCTTATTTCTATTTTCTATTAATTTCTGATTTCGAAGAACACCACCTTCATTGTTTTCTTGAGAATTCAAGAGGCCTATTAAATCTCTTGTAAAAACAACATACAACTAATTAATTTAATAAAATTTATAATTGTTTAATTAGATTAATAATAAGCAGCAATTAATATATTAGTTTATATTTAGAAATTAGTAGATTTGATTTAAATAAATCGCTTGTTTTTATTGATCAAGTTTAGATTCTTCTATCTTAATGCAGTTGACTAATTATGACTAATTAAATATACACGCATATTGGGGTTGTTAGTTAATTAGTAATTAATTTAAACGTGAAGCAGATTAATTTATTCATAAGGAAGAATTGGTGGAATTCGAGTGTGACATAAAGTCAATCACTCAAAAATATTTGGAGAACGTTAATCGCATGGGATCTAATAAATAAGTCTAGGAAGATGAGCTTGGTGGAAATGCTTATGCAGGATTTTATGCAAGACCTTACTAGCTTGATCCAAAATCAAGAATATTCATATCCCAAAAACAAAGGCGATTCAATGTTACAACTCTAGCAAAGATTACAAGAATAGTACTCTGGCCGGTGATTTTATTGATAGGCTGATAGAAGAGTGGAAAAATGGAACTTGTACAACTTATTACTGATAAGAAAGGATTTGCTAATATACATGTAGTATTTTATATTTGTAAATCTTATCCTTTGTAACCACTCTCTGCTGTATAAATATAGCAGTAAATACTCAATACAAACATCAATTGTTCAACAGTTCATTAATATTGTGTGAGTTGTTTTACATATCTCAATTTTATGTTATAAGTTTATATTATAATTACAGTGTAAATTAATTAATACCTTGTGGATGATAATTTAATAAATTATTTAATTGTAATGTTCAAATTAAATTTATATTTGATCATCATACTAAATTAAATATTAATTTAAATCACAAAAAATATCATTTATAAAATTTAGTATAATTTAAAATATTTTTAACTAATTTAAGTCATGCCTATTACAGCGTCGTTTTTTATATTGCCAAAAAAATTTAAGTTCCAAATTTGCAACCTTTTTGTAATGTGGTTTCATTTGTTTTTAAACTCACCGTTTCACAAGCCAATAAGATGTAGAAGGGCTTTTCATTTTCAAAATTTTAATGGATTACGGTGCTTTTATCGATGAGATTACACACCACTTGAAACGCACTAAACACTTTTGACAGTCATTTCATTTTTCCCACTTGAAACGCACTAAACACTTTTGACAGTCATTTCATTTTTCTCTTTGATCAAACTTGAAAGAGAACCCTCTCCTTGCAAAGGAATAGTTTATTGAAAATCATCTCTCTCTCCAACTATCCACAGCTGAAAATCCTGGACAATAAAGTTATCATAAATTGGGGGACATAAAGTAGTTGACATGCTTATAGAAAATACAACCCTGTTTTGAAAATTGAAACACTTAATGGATAAAAGAGAATTTGAAATTTAAATTTTAAATTGTACACATTATTTTAGAAAAAATAGAAGAAGGGCAATAAAGTAAAAACACATTATGAAATTACTTGAATAACCTCATTGATCCACATTTATTGTGGATAAGTTGAGCCATCAAGCTTTTTCCTTTAAATAAATAGCGTATTTTTATTGATCAAGTTTGGATTCTTCTCTCTTAATACAGTTGACTAATTATGAGTAATTAAATCTACACGCGTATTGGGGTTGTTAGTTAACTAGTAATTAATTTAAGCGCGAAGTGGATTAATTTATTCATAAAGAAGAATTGGTAGGATTCGCGTGTGACATAAAGTTAATCACTCAGAAATATTCAGGGGACATTAATCGCATGGGATCTAATAAATAAGTCAGATTCTATGAAGATGAGCTTGGTGGAAATGCTTCTGCAGGATTTTATGCAAGACCTTACCAGCTTGATCCAAGAACAAGAATGTTCACGAGTGAGCATAATTCCATTGAAGAAAGCAAAGAAGAAGCACCAAATCTTGCTCTTTATATAAAGAAACTCAAAGAGATTCTTTCATATCCCAAAAACAAAGACGATTCAATGTTACAACTCTAGCAGACAAAGATTACAAGAATAGTACTTTGGCTGGTGATTTTGCTTATAAGCTGATAGAAGAGTGGAAAAATGGAACTTGTGGAACTTATTTTTAATATTGGTAATTTATAATAATTATAATATTAAATAACAATAAATTTTGGTAAATACAATTAAAATTATAGTAACATTTAAAAAAATTGAATTATTATAATTTAGTTAATATCAAATATTTATTTATTTATTTTTAATATTTGATTTCATAAAACATAAATTGATAAGAATAGTAAAAAAGGTTATAATTCTATTTAAAATAGTTAAAGAGCTTATATTTAATGATTAAAAATAATAAAAAGAAATTTTATATATAATGTGTTAATATAATAAAAAAATTATTAGTGTAAATATCACTATAAAAATTTATCGAATTAGTAACAGAAAATATCGGTTACTTATTAGATACGGATTAATAACGGATGTTATGTAAATAACAATAACAGTAACGGATTAACTAATCCGTTATCAAGCCGTTACTAAATTTTGTAACGGATAGAAATCCGTTATAGAATTGGTTTAATTTGAAAAAATTAGTAACGGATTTATAAATCCATTACTAAATGGTTTTATATTCAGTAATTTAGTAATAGGTATATTTTCCGTTACAGAAGTTAAATTTAGTAACGGATGTGCTGCATTATAGTATTAATAAAGTCATTTTCTATGTTATTTTGTTGCTCTAAAGATTAACAACTTAACCTTAATTCGATCTTTTTCAAAATAGACTATAGATCTTAATTAACGAGATTAATACGAGCAAGCTGCATTGATAATAAAGGACTAATTAGATTCCGTAAGAAATTTTAACCAATATCGTTTGGCTAAGACAATATAAAGAAAATGATAGGCTAAAAGCTTAAAAGTCTTATTTAAATTCTTCAAAAATTGAAATGTGAGTTCCAAATAGTTAAGGAAATGCTATTATAATAGAAAAAAAATCATAATATACAATATTATAAAAAATATCAAAAAATTAATTAAATGCAAAATTGTCCCCTAAACGGTAAAATTTTCGCCTCAAACTTTATTACTAGGCCTGTGCCCTTTATCATACTTTTGAAAATTGTGCGTCAATTAATTAATGTGACATTTTAAATAAAATTTAAAATTTAATTGACATTTTTAAAAACGTCACTTTAATTGATATTTTTTAAAATAAAATTTTATCTACAGTTTTTTTCTTTATTTTTAAAATTTGTCATTTTTAAGAGTAATATTGATTCATATGGTCATATCAAACTTGAAATTACTTATTCAATTGATATTTTTTTTATTAACTAACTTAAAAGAAAAACAACTTGAAATGATATATAATTTAGTCCTTAAACATTATTTAAAATTTAATTTACACTTTAATATTATTGTTGTTAACTTTTTAATATCTGATTTTTATAAAAATATAACTTATTTAACCATAAAAATTTATAAAATATAACTATTTAATTTCTCAAAATTCAAAGCATGTGTAATTAATTTAATAAAATATAATTTTTTAATTTTTTAAAATTTAAAATCTGTATAAGCCATGTACGCTAATAAATAAAGATTGAATAATTATATTTTATAAAATTTATATTTTAAATAATTATATTTTTATAGAATACAGTAGTTAATTTAATGAATTTTTTTATTGAAAGGACATGCTTAAATTATATATATTTGGCAAACAATCCTTTCAAAAATAAAAACTAATTTTATAAATAGTTTAAAAACTATATTATTTTTAAATTTTCTTTTTAATTTACATTATTTACATAATAAACCCAATCACACAATATATGTAATATATAATCTCTGGTTTAAAGTTTAGTAATCAATGACAGGTGAAGATCATATATTCCATAAAAATATTTGATGAGTTGCAAAACTCACAATTTTTTTCTCATCTAATTTCATAATTTTACTTGAAATTTAATTTTAGACAGATTTTTGTGCAGAAGTTGAGAAAAGGAATGAAAAAAAGGATTTTTGAACGGAAGATTACAACATTCGCCAAACCTGTAGCCTAAGGCGCTAGGAGTCTTAGAAAGCGCCACCTCAGCAGATTTTGTCACCTAAACAGGGATAAGATAAGATTCAAGTCGGATCAAATACAATCAGAATAGGAATAAAATAGGAGCAGTAGAATTTATTTTAAACTATTAAATTTTATTTTTTTGTGCATATATAAAGACTCCTAGAATTAAACTTAAATCATCATGTTTTCCTCTGTCCCTCCTTTCCTTTCTTGCTCTCGCCCCCCATCTTCTTCTTCGTCTTCTTCTTTTCTTCTTCTTCTCTTCTTATTTTCTTCTTCTTTTCCTTGGTTGTTGCAATTTTACTATGTCTTTTAGAGACTAAAAAATTATTTTCAGTTGAAGGTTGAATTAAATTGAAGTTTTTTTCAAGTTGTGAGGTTATGCACTTCAATTTTCATCATTTTATTTCTATTTTCTATTAATTTATGATTTTGAGGAACACCACCTCCATTGTTGTTTTCTTGAGAATTCAATACCACCTCCATTGTTGTTTTCTTGAGAATTCAAGAGGCCTATTAAATCTATTGGAAAAACAACATGCAACTAATTAATTTAATTAAATTCATAATTGTATAATTGAATTAATAATAAGTAGTAATTAACATATTAGTTTATATTAAGAAATTGATAAATTTGATTTAAATAAATCACGTATTTTTATTAATCAAGTTTGGGTTCTTCTCTCTTAATGCAATTGACTAATTATGACTAATTAAATCTACATGCGTACTGGGGTTGTTAGTTAACTAGTAATTAATTTAAGCGCGAAGCGGATTAATTTATTCATAAGAAAGAATTGATGGGATTCGCATGTGATATAAAGTTAATCACTCAGAAATATTCAGGAGACGTTAATCGCATGGGATCTAATAAATAAATCAGATTCTATGAAGATGAGCTTGGTGGAAATGCTTCTCAGGATTTTATGTAAGACCTTACCAGCTTGATCCAAGAACAAGAATGTTCACGAGTGAGCATAATTCTATTGAAGAAAGCAAAGAAGAAGCACCAAATCTTGCTCTTTCATATTCCAAAAACAAAGGCGATTCAATGTTACAACTGTAGCAGACAAAGATTACAAGAATAGTACTCTGGCTGGTGATTTTGTTGATAAGCTGGTAGAAGAGTGGAAAAAATGG
This sequence comes from Manihot esculenta, assembly GCF_001659605.2. NCBI lineage: Eukaryota > Viridiplantae > Streptophyta > Magnoliopsida > Malpighiales > Euphorbiaceae > Manihot > Manihot esculenta. The sequence continues at coordinate 8,503,511 of NC_035167.2, forward strand.
AACTTGTGGAACTTATTACTGATAAGAAAGAATTTGCAGAAATTTCACTATTTCATGCGGATTACCAAGTCATAGTTAAAAATCCAGGAAATAATGCCTCAATTACTTAAAGTTACAAGGTAAAAGAAGAGAAATTGCGGCAAACTGTTAATTTAAAAATCATTTACTGAGAATCTGTGACCGTCAATAACATAAGGAAATCAGATAGTGTCCTTAAATTCTTTGTTAGTGAGGCCACACCATTGGTTATAGTATAAGTAGTATATTTAAAATTTGCATTTCACGTTTTGTATTTTCATCCTAGAATATTTGTTTACCACTTGATATATTATTTTTATTCTTAATTCTTGGAGAGGACCCAACTTCCAGTATATATATTTATATATATGCTAGCTTATTTATTTAAAATAGGAATGGATAAAATGAATTTGTATTTCTTGAACTAATGAAAATTGAATTTAAAACACAGCTGAATAAATAGACGATTATACTATGTATATGCACCGAACATATATCACCATGATGACATGTGATTTATTTTCAGCTTAGCATATATTTATATTGTCTTTGAGACAACGCTTGATATACACACACCTTTTGGTGTGTATGTCAGGTGGTCACCATCTGAGAGTAGTTCTGCACATATGTATGACCAGTATTTTATTAGCTCTTAGACCAATATTGTCATCATAGCTCTTAGGCTGTCATTGTTTTATTTTATCACACTTGAGATGCCAACATTATTCACAGAGAGTATGTTATGAGCGTATGCAGATTTTATTTATCACCTTTATAATTTTTTAATTCATTATTCCTGCAGTGATATCTTAACAATTTGTATTAAGTTTAATTTATATTAAGTGAATTAAATTGCATTTATCCAGTTGACCTATTTTAGCTAAATATGGTACTATTAAGTACCTAAACTTTATGTTTTTCCTTCATTATTTATTTATCCGCTTACCAAGTAAATTGTACTCACCTCTTATACTTTTAATATTACAGATTCTTTTTGATGATCTACTCCTAGCAGTCTAGGTCTTCTAGTTTTGTTCTTTCTTCCACTTCGTTCGCTCAGAGTCTAGTGGAGGTCGGGTCAATCCTAAATCCTTTGTAACTTTTTGTAATTTTAAAAAATAATATAAAAATTGTATATTCAAGTGCTGAATATATTTTGTTTGATGTATTATGAATTGACTAGACCAGCCATCAGTCCTCTTTTTTATATTTTAATATTTTAAAATTATAACAGATTATATGTATTCATATATATTCAAGAGAAATTCAATCAATAATCAACTGCAAAATACCTAAATTTAACTACCTTCAGCTGAAATTTTCAATTAAATATTTGTTTCTCAATTTTTAACTGCATTATTTATTTTTTTTTAAGTTTATTTTTATTAGCCGATAAAATCACTTTCATCAAAAACCCTCTTTTTTCTCTTTTTTTGTATTAAACCACTCTTCTATTCTAATTGGTCATTTAAATTAAACAAAATTAAGGTCTCTATGGGATGGATACTCACTTACCTTATCTATATTTTCTTATCAATTAAGAAAATAGAAGTAAATTTTAAATTGACAGGTTCGACACCCGTCAATATTTCAAATTTTATTTTATCATTTCAAATATAGTGAAAAAAAATGTTTAAAAAGTATGTAATATATATCTTATTCAAATGATATAAATATCTCTATAAAATAATATATTATTCTATTTATTTATAACTAATAATATTTCATAATATTAAAACATAGTTATAATTTTTTATTATTATATTATTCTATAGTTTTACGTAAAATATGTGTAAATATAATTTAATAGATAATTATTAAAAATTTAAATTTTAAATAATTAAAATTTTACTATTAATTTTTATTGATAAACGATCAATAATTTTATTATTAATATTTTAAATAATGATAAGTTGTTATTTTTTCCTAGATAATTTACTTAATAAATTTTATTATTATTTATTTTATTATACTATTAATTAATATTTAATATATGTATTTAATTAAATTTTTAATGAATTATTGATTGAACTCCTAATCTACTCATCCCTTCGTCCCCAATGATAATGCTTTACATAATTGGCGGCAAGATGGATTTCTAATATTTCGGATAAGATGAATGTTTCAAAACTGTTAAATTTTTACTTTTTTCTAAAACAGACGTGGTATTTTATTTATTTAAATATATATAAATAGATTGATATGTTTAGATTAGTTAATTATAACCAATGCTAACATTAGTTATTTTTCTAAAAAAAGATATGAACGCAATGAAGATAGGTAAATTACTTCAATCACAAATCACACGCGCGGTTAGTTTAGCTATAAAAGATAGAAAATGAAGTTATTGTTTCATCATTGAATCTGAAAAGTCTTTTCTTTTACTAAAGAAAATAAAGATTCAATGATGGCCTCTGTGAAATGCTTCGTCATCTTAGCCCTCTTTATGGTGTTGAACTTTTCAAATATACATCTTAGTTTAGGAGCTCGCAGCCATATGCAACAGTCGTCGGTGCCAGTGGCTGCACCTGGACCTGCCTCTTCGGCGGCTGCACCTGGACCTGCCTCTTCGGCGGCTGCACCTGGACCCGCTTCTTCGATTTCGGCTTCTACTTCTAACGAGTTTGCAGGCTTTCAAGTATTTAATCCAATGCCATGGCTACGGAGTTTATTTTCACATGCTTAATTGAACCATCACCCCTTATATAACTATTGCCATTTCAATTATCTTACACATTGTATCACTTAATAAATCAGGTGATATTAAAAAATACTTTGTAAATGGTGATATTATTTATTTTTTATAAAATTATTATTTAATTTAAATTTCTTCTATTCTTTATGTACTTACATTGATTGTTACTATTGAGACTTTCTACAAGTTTCCTTTTTATACATTTATGCTAAAATTTTTGGAAAAATTACCAAAAGTTCTATAAATAACTAATTATCCTAAACCATAATATGCATTTAATTTTATACTCATTTCATCTAAATGGATAAGAGTTTATTTTTTTCTATGTTAATTGAAAAAAGTATAATATACATAATTAAAAGTAATAAGTTTCAGATGTATAATGAAATTAATAATTTTTATATTTTTAATGCATATGAAATAGTATATACTTTGAAATTAATCAACCAATTATGTCTCATAAATAGATTAGCTATAATTTAAGATAAATAAAGAGACTTATTTTTATAAGACAAAAAAAAAATATTTTATTTCTCTTTGGATTCCTCCCTCTTGCAAGTATACAAGGTTGAACCAATTGCCCTCCTCTAATCCTTTTTCTTTGTTATAAAAGTGTATGGATCTCTCTGCTAATTGTGCTGCATTATAGTATTAATAAAGTCATTAATTAACGGGATTAATACGAGCAAGCTGCATTGATGATAAAGGACTAATTAGATTTAATCATAAGATTTAACCAATATCGTTTGGTTAAGATAATATAAAGGAAATAATAGGCTAAAAGCCGAATAGTTTTATTGAAATTCTTCAAAAATTGAAAAGTGAGTTCCAAATAGTTAAGGAAAAGCTATTATAATAGAAAAAAAAATCCTAATATGCAATATTATAAAAAATATCCAAAAAATTAATTAAAATACAAAATTAACCCCTAAATGGTAGAATTTTCGCCTCAAACTTTATTACTAGGCTTGTGCCCTTCGTCATACTTTTGAAAGTCGTGCATCCATTAATTAAAGTGACATTTTGAATAAAATTTAAAATTTAATTTACATTTTTAAAAACGTCACTTTAATTGATATTTTTTAAAATAAAATTTTATCTACAGTTTTTTCTTTATTTTTAAAATTTATATTTAAAGTGACATTGTCAGATATATTGACCGTCATTTTTTATCTGTCATTTTCAAGAGTAATATTGATTCATATGGTCATATCAAACTTGAAAGTACTTATTCAATTGATATTTAATTTAGTTCTTAAACTTTATTTAAAATTCAATTGACATTTTAATATTATTGTTGTTAACTTTTTAATATCTGATTTTTATAAAAATATAACTTATTTAACCATACAAATTTATAAAACATAACTATTTAATTTCTTAAAATTCAAAGCATGTGTAATTAATTTAATAAAATATAGTTTTTTAATTTTTTAAAATTTAAAATCTGTTTAAGCCATGTACGCTAATACAATAAAGATTGAGTAATTGTATTTTATAAAATTTATATTTTAAATAATTATATTTTTATAAAATACAGTTGTAAATTTAATAAATTTTTTATTGATAGGACATGCTTAAATTATATATATTTGGCAAACAATCGTTTCAAAAATAAAAATTAATTTTATAAATAGTTTAAAAACTACATTATTTTTAAATTTTCTTTTTTATTTACATCATTTACATAATAAACCCAATCACACAATATATGTAATATATAATCTCTGGTTTAAAGTTTAGTAATTAATTAGAGGTGAAGATCATATATTCCATAAAAATATTTGATGAGTTGCAAAACTCAATTTTTTTCTCATTTAATTTCATGATTTTTGCTATAATTTTGATATATATATTTAATTTTACTTGAAATTTAATTTTGAACAGGTTTTTGAACAGAAGTTTAGAAAAAGAACAAAAAAAAGGATTTAAACTGTAAGGTTACAACCTTCATCAAACCTCTAGCCTAAGGCGATGGGGAGTCTTAGAAAGCGCCACCTCAGCAGATTTTACTATCTAAGCAGGGATAAGATAAGATTCAAGTCGGATCAAATACAATCAGAATATGAATAAAATAGGAGTAGTAGAGTTTATTTTAAACTATTAAATTTTATTTTTGTTTCTATATAAAGACTTCTAGAATTAAACTTGAATCATCATATTTTCCTCTCTCCCTCCTTTCCTCTCTTGCTGCCGCCCCCCATCTTCTTCTTCGTCTTCTTCTTTTCTTCTTTGTTTCCTTATTTGTTGCAATTTTATTATGTCTTTTAGAAGCTAAACAATTATTTTCTTGAGAATTCAACACCACCTCCATTAGTATTTTCTTGGGAATTCAAGAGGACTTTTAAATCTCTTGGGAAAACAACATACAACTAAATAATTTAATTAAATTCATAATTATTTAATTGGATTAATAATAAGTAGCAATTAACATATTGGTTTATATTAAGAAATTGGTAGATTTGATTTAAATAAGGATCATGATTGATGGCTCAAATGGGTACCATCAACTTAAAATGTCACATTTATCTTTACTGATTTTGGAGGCAAATTAACCCTCCAAATTACAATATCTTTCCTCTATTAATTTTCCTCTAACTAGATATCTTCTTTTTTAGCGAACAACATAAATTATGTTGTAATTTTCAAGACAATAATAATTAAAAAATATATTCATTTTAATACTTATCCTTTCTACCCATTTATATTCTTCCCAAACCTTCTTCTCTCCAATATTCTTTGACACTCCTCTCCTATTTTCCTTGCACGTTTTCACATTTTTCTCCTACTTTCCTTGCATGTTCTCACTCGTCTCTCCTACTTCCCTTGCACATTTTACTCATTTCTTGCAAAATGGAAGGATCACTCAGCCATAGCATCAATAATAGATCTTCTGATCAATCTCGCCACAACAACAGCAACATGGTTCAAGCCTAATTCCACCAAATCCTAACCAGAGTGCTGGTAGGCATGGTAGAGGGCGTGGCATAGGGCATTCTAATGGGCAAAGAAGAGCTTTAGATCACGGTCTAACTCAAGAATCACAATATCAAGTGATGACCGCTGGATTTCCCTACCCCCAATCCTGGGCCCAGATTATGGCTATGGCCCATGAAAGGAAGGCTCGCACGCTCTCTCAAGTAAAACAGGCCCGGATCATCAGACCCCCTGAGGCCGGACTCCACCAGATTCTTCCTAATCGAGATCGGCCCAGCCCGTATAACCTCCCCACGGATTCCTTCTCCTCCTGGGTTCAGCGTCCAGCCCAGCTCTCGGTCCAGTCCAGAATCCAGAACGAGACTCGTCATACAGCCTGGCAGATCCGCTCGAGCGTACGCACGGGGGAGAATCAGAGGCTGTTACGCATGGAGCAGGCGCCTGATATGCTCGTACGCCCATATCTGTATGGCAGAGACGCGTGGCCCAATCATAGGAGAGCCGTTGTACGTCACCAGCAAGCAGAAAGAAAGGATAAAAGGGATACCCCTCTAGAGAGATGGATCAAGCTTTATTCTTCAATACCAAAACCCTTGTAAAACCCTATTCTATTGGATCTCAGATCATCAATTGGCGCCGTCTGTGGGAAACGACGGAGATTGTAACGACCCCAAAATGGACCGTCACCGGCGCTAGGATTCAGGTCGGCTTAAGGCCGCCAGAACCCGTAGCAAGCCTACTATACTCTCTGTGTACCTGTAAATCTCATACATGATCATACATTTTATGTGAAAATAAAACTCTTTTCTGAACCAAGGCTTAACCTGTGCATGCACTATCTCTGTACTCTGTACTCTGTATCCCTGACTAGAGCTTGCTCTAGATGGGTTAACTCATACCTGTTAAGCCTGGTTTTCACATACAGGAAAACATATATACATATACAGATCATGTACAAAACATACAACACTAGGTCAAGCAACAACTATTACATCTCTTTAATATTACATGTCCATTCTAAGCTATTACAGATCTCTTTACTTTTCCTGTACTCTGCTGGACTGTCCCTGTACACTGTACACTGAACCTGCAAAACTGGGGTTATGGGAGTGGGATGAGCTCTATAGCCCAGTGAGTAGAACAGTAAAACATCTCAGTAAAATATGATCTCATGGAATGCATCATATCACAAACAAGCCACATCAAGAGTAAACCTGTCACCACATAGTCCCAGTAACTCTGTGCCGGGCGTAGAATCGAGCACCTGGTCTTCCTGTCATATATGTATATGTGTATATAACACCTCTGTACTTACCATTGCCAGGGCGTAGTCAAAGGCTCCTGGACTTTGCTATACCTGCCAGGGCGTAGTCAAAGGCTCCTGGACTTCCTGTCTGAGACTATTGGATCATTCAGCATTCACTCACATCACCAAATAACGATGCAATGCAACAGATTCGTGAATACTAATGCAAGCAACCTATGGCATAAACATGATGCATGAGATATGCTAAAAAGCAGTTTGTGGTTCAATTAAAAGTCATCAGTTTAGTTCCACTCACCTCTGGCTCTGGACTGACTGACTCTGCAGGCTCTGAACCTCTGGAGCAGTACTCACTGCTGCTCTCTCTGGTTCCTCTGGTCTGTATAAACACATAAAGACATAACTGAGGGACCAAACTACCTTAAAATCACTCTAGTGAACTACCCAAGAATCCCCTTAAACTCACTTAACTATCCATGCAAAGCATGCAAAAGAAAGCTGGACAGAACACTTTCGGCGGCAGGTTCGGCGGCCGAAACCCTTAAACAGAGCCGAACATGTAAAAACACTCGGGGGTAAGCTGTGGCAACCAAGCCACCATGCAGGAGGTTCGGCGGCCGAATGAACTTTCGGCTGCCGAACCTGAGTTCATCCAGAACTCAGCTTCAATGGCAAACCATCTTCTCCTTCCCCTTCAATCACTCAAACCATATATACATCAACTCCTCAACACACATATACTCACGTATATGAGCACAAGGGTCCAAAACTATCTACTAACCCCAAACAACAACACAAACATAACACATAAACATGTAGCCATGCATAAATCTGTAAAACGACCATTAATACCCTAAGCAGGCATCTCCTTCCTTTATCCCCATAAACTCAGAAACATATACACATGTTCAAGTGCATCACTTACCTCCTATAACAAGAAGATGAACACTCAGAACAAGGGAAACGGACCAACACGGCTCAAACTCTCAACGTCTCAAACCCTTTAGCTTGTGTTTCACACTTTCCTTCACTCACTCTCCAAAGCGCACTTTTGCTTCACAACGAGCAAACTCTTGCATGAGCTGCTCAAACCGAACAAATAAAGCATAGAAGACGTGGCCAAACCTCTGGCAACAAGTTGGACATAACACCTGTCCACAATGCTGACTCAGGATTGCTCAAAAGCTGGCTAACCAACTCAGCTTCGGCTGCCGAATCGCATGCAAAACCATGCAACATTCGGGGGCCGAACCTGAACTTCGGAAGCCGAACATTGGGCACTTTCGGCGGCCGAACTTATCTTCGGCGGCCGAACTTGGCTCCTCTGCCTTGGTTCATTTCAACTCAAACCTATAGAACTGTAACACCATAAAACACTTCATAACCCTTAGAAAACATAACTCCTGCCCTTATATAGAATCCCAACACCCCGGATTCCACCAGACAGTAGGAATGCCGGTGCCGGATTCTAGCCGGGTATTACATTCTCCCCTCCTTAAGAACATTCGTCCTCGGATGTTCCTAAAACATACAATGAAAACATGAAACGGAGAAAACGAACCTTAAAACAAATGTGGATACTGCTGGAGCATAGATTCCCGCGTCTCCCACGTGCACTCTTCTAGGTTATGGTGGTTCCACAACACTTTCACCATCGGAATCTCCTTGTTCCTTGGCTGTCTGATCTGCGTGTCCAGAATCCGTACTGGCTGCTCTATATAGGTGAGATCTGTATGAATCTCCACCTCAGGTTCACTCAGAACCTGATTCGGATCTGACACAAACTGTCGGAGCATAGAAACATGAAATACCGGGTGAATCCTCTCCATAGAAGCAGGTAAATCCAGCTTATACGACACATTTCCGATCCTCTGCAACACCTCAAAGGGTCCAATGTACCGTGGAGCCAATTTACCTTTCTTTCCAAAACGAACCACTCCTTTCATTGGAGACACTTTTAGCAATACCCAATTACCCTCTTGAAACTCTAATTGCTTTCTGCGAACGTCTGCATAACTTTTCTGTCTACTCTGAGCTGTTCTGATTCTCTCTCTGATCATGGGCACCATTTTACTGGTAATGTCTACTAATTCTGGCCCTGCAAGAGCCTTCTCTCCTACCTCTTCCCAGCAAACAGGGGATCTGCACTTCCTCCCATACAAAGCTTCATAAGGAGCCATCCCGATGCTCGCATGATGGCTGTTATTGTAGGCAAACTCCACTAAAGGTAGATGCTGCCTCCAAGAACCGCCAAAGTCTAACACACATAGTCGAAGCATATCCTCTATGGTCTGGATGGTCCTTTCTGACTGTCCATCAGTTTGTGGGTGGAAAGCAGTACTAAAATCCAATCTCGTGCCCATCGCACTTTGCAGACTCCGCCAAAAGCGGGAGGTAAACTGAGGTCCTCTGTCTGAAACTATAGACACTGGAACTCCATGTAATCTCACTATCTCATCCAGATAGACCTGTGCCAACTTATCCACAGAATAGTTACTCCGTACTGGAAGAAAATGAGCAGATTCGTGAGTCTGTCCACAATCACCCATATCGAGTCTATCCTGTTGGACGCTACTGGTAAACCCACTACAAAATCCATGGCTATGTTCTCCCATTTCCACTCTGGAATCGGTAATGGGTTAAGCATTCCGGCTGGTTTCTGATGCTCGAGTTTCACCCTCTGACAAACCTCACAGGCTGTCACGAACTGCGCCACTTCTTTCTTCATGGCTGGCCACCAATAGACCCTTTTCAGATCCTGATACATCTTGGTGGTTCCTGGGTGAACACTATACCTCGCATTATGAGCTTCCCGCATAATGTCTTCCTTCACACTGCCCCTATCTGGTACACAAAGTTGACTCCCATAGCGAAGGATCCCTTTGCTGTCAAATCTGAACTCTACACTATTGCCTGACTGAACAGTCCTGGCAATTTTCATCAACTCAGGGTCCTCATGCTGTCTCTGAGCTATCTGCTCCAGAAACACAGGTGTCACTCTCATTTGTGCTATCAACGCACCTGTACCAGACACCTCTAGCTGTAATCCCTCGTCAAAGAGCTTATAAAGCTCCATCACAACTGGTCTCCGCTCTGCTGCTATATGGGATAAACTGCCTAGTGACTTCCGGCTTAGGGCGTCTGCGACAACATTCGCCTTACCCGGATGATACTGGATTTTACAATCATAATCACTGAGCAATTCGACCCACCTTCTCTGCCGCAAATTCAGCTCTCTCTGACTTAAGATGTACTGTAAACTCTTGTGATCGGTGAAGATCTCGCATTTAATCCCATAGAGGTAATGCCGCCACATCTTAAGTGCAAAGATAACTGCTGCCATCTCTACGTCATGGGTAGGGTACTTCAACTCGTGCTTCTTCAACTGTCTAGAAGCATAAGCTATTACTCTATCACTCTGCATCAATGCACAACCCAATCCCACTCGAGATGCATCACAGAATACTGTGAACTCGTCATTACTGACAGGCAGAGCTAACACTGGTGCTGTTGTCAATCTCCTCTTGAGCTCCTCAAAGCTCTCTTCACACTGGTCTGACCAGATACACTTCTGGTTCTTCTGAGTCAATTTGGTCATAGGAGCTGCTATCTTTGAGAAGTTCTGAACGAACCTCCTGTAGTAACCTGCCAGTCCCAGAAAGCTTTTAATCTCAGTCACTGTCGTGGGTCTGGGCCAGTTCGCTACAGCCTCTATCTTCTTGGGGTCTACCTCAATACCCTCTGCTGATACTACATGTCCCAAGAAGGCAATGCTCCGTAACCAAAACTCACACTTCGAGAACTTGGCATATAAACCATGCTCTCTCAGTGTCTGCAGAATGATCCGCAGATGCTGGGCATGCTCCTCTGCATCTCTGGAATACACTAAGATATCATCGATAAACACAATGACAAAGTGATCCAGAAACTCACTGAATACCCTGTTCATGAGATCTATAAATGCTGCAGGGGCGTTAGTCAACCCGAACGGCATCACTAAGAACTCATAATGCCCATATCTCGTCCTGAAAGCTGTCTTAGGCACATCTGCCTTTCTAACTCTCAACTGATGATACCCAGATCTCAGATCTATTTTCGAGAAACAACCTGCTCCAGCTAGCTGGTCAAATAGATCATCAATCCGAGGTAAGGGATACCTATTCTTGATAGTGACCTTGTTCAACTGTTTGTAGTCGATACAAAGTCTGAGGGATCCATCCTTCTTTCTGACAAAGAGCACTGGAGCACCCCAAGGTGAGGTACTAGGGCGGATGAAACCCTTATCTACCAAGTCCTGCAACTGTTCTTTCACTTCTTTTAACTCAGCTGGCGCCATCCTGTAGGGAGGAATAGAGATAGGTCTAGTACCTGGCAGTAATTCAATTTCAAACCCTATCTCCCTATCAGGTGGTAGTCCTGGCAAATCGTCTGGGAACACATCGAGAAACTCTCGGACTACTGGTACTGTGGCTGGTTCCCTCACCTGACTGTCTAACTCTCTCACATGAGCTAGAAACCCCTGACAACCCCTCCTAAGCAAACGACGAGCCTGAAGGGCTGAAATCATACCTCTGGGTGTACCTCTCCTGTCTCCTCTGAAGACACACTCTGACCCATCCTGATCTCTGAGACTCACTATCTTCTCTCTACAGTCCAACGTAGCACTATATGCAGATAGCCAATCCATCCCTAGAATGACATCAAAATCTGTCAAGTCTAGAACCACAAGGTCAGCTGGAAGGCATCTACCCTCTATGAATACTGGACTGAAACGACAGACTGACACTGCCACTGATGGGTCACATCTAGGTCCACTGACCCAGAGAGGATACTCTAACTCAGAACTGATCAAACCCAATCTCTCTATGGCTCTCGAAGCAATAAAGGAATGAGAAGCACCGGGGTCCATCAAAGCATACACATCTGAACACCCAATGATGAGATTACCTGACACCACTGTGTTCGACGTGTTAGCCTCCTCCTGTGTCACTGTGAAAATCCGTGCTGGGGCTACCGGATTTCCACCTCGGGAACCTGCTGCTGAAGTAGAGGCTACCCCTCTGCCTCTACCTCTGCCACTAGTCTGAGGCATGACTGGAGCTACTGGCCGTACAACTGGCTGTACCACACTGCCTGAACTCATCTGCTGGGATGGTGCAAAAGTCATCTGCGGACAATCCCGAGCAATATGCCCTTCCTGTCCACATCGAAAACAAGCTGTAGATCCCAACCGACAAACTCCTCCATGTGGTTTTCCGCATCGTCTGCAGACTGGAGCTGTGCCAGAGCTTGAGCCACTACCTATTCCCAGACCTGACTTGACTTTACTCCAGAACCCTTTCCTTGTTCCTCTCGCTCTATCCCATCTTTTACTGCTTGGTGTGGGGGCTTTAGAACCCGAAGCCTGTGCCTTTGACTGTTTCTGAATATTGGCACTAGCTTCCATTTTCCTAGCTGCGTCTACTATGGTATGGAAACTCTCCTTGTCTGCTGGAAGAATCAAGGAAGCATACCTGGGATGCAATCTCATAGTATATCTCCTTGCTTTCGTCTGATCAGTATCATAGGCTTGACCCACATACTGAAGCAGATCTAGGAACTTATCTGTGAATTCATCAACACTCATCTCATCTGTCTGTCTCAACTGTTCAAATTCAATTACTTTCATCTCCCTCGAACTGTCAGGAAAAGCCCACCCTGCAAACTCATTGGCGAACTCTCCCCATGACATGCTGTCCATTCTAGGCTCCACATAATTCTTAAACCATTCTCTGGCTTTCTTGCATTTTAATGTGAAACCTGCCATCTCAATGGCTCTCCTCTCATCTGCTCCCAATTCACTGGTTATCATCCTAACTGCTCTGAGGTAATCAAATGGATCATCTCCCGTGTTGTATTTAGGAGCATCCAATTTCAAGTACTCCGTCATTTGGACTTTACCTCCAGATGAGCTAGGTTCATGTCTGTCAACAACAGGGGCTACTGGTTCTGGTGGTAGTACTGGTTCCTTTGGCTCTAGGTGTGCTGCACTTGGATGGGTAGGGGAAGAGGGATACATAGGATATGGTGGATAGTAAGGATAAGGCATATAAGGCATATAAGGAGGATATGGCACAAAACTCGAGTACTCCGACATACCTCCCATCGGATACTCTGGATAGCCAAAACCTGAGGTCTGAGCACCTCCCTGCGACTCTCCCATACCTTCCTCAAAACTGCCTATACCCATGCTGTCATCTCTAGACTGATCAATTTCCATAGCTTCCCTCCTTTCCTCTGATCTTCCTCCCCTAGCTGTTCCTCTTCTGCTCTCGTCAACAGACCTTCTAGGGTCTATTGACGTACCTTCCCTGCTAGATCTCTGAGACCTTGCCCTTGGCAATGCAGGAGGACGAGCAGCTGATCTCTCATTCTCTGGTGGGACTCCAGTCAATCGAGCTAATCGACGAGTTCCTCGCATCTTTACTCTGGAACCACAACATATAACATACCACTTTAGCACATAAACATCACATATCAAACATACACATACAACACGCATGGCATATCATAGCAGATAGGACTCAAGACCCTATCCTAGTGGACATGATTTCTTATTGTGCTTGACCACTTCTAGCCTGTCTGAGCCCAACACTGTCTCTATAGGTCCGATCATGTGAACCTAGGGCTCTGATACCAATCTGTAACGACCCCAAAATGGACCGTCACCGGCGCTAGGATTCAGGTCGGCTTAAGGCCGCCAGAACCCGTAGCAAGCCTACTATACTCTCTGTGTACCTGTAAATCTCATACATGATCATACATTTTATGTGAAAATAAAACTCTTTTCTGAACCAAGGCTTAACCTGTGCATGCACTATCTCTGTACTCTGTACTCATGTACTCTGTACTCTGTATCCCTGACTAGAGCTAGCTTGCTCTAGATGGGTTAACTCATACCTGTTAAGCCTGGTTTTCACATACAGGAAAACATATATACATATACAGATCATGTACAAAACATACAACACTAGGTCAAGCAACAACTATTACATCTCTTTAATATTACATGTCCATTCTAAGCTATTACAGATCTCTTTACTTTTCCTGTACTCTGCTGGACTATCCCTGTACACTGTACACTGAACCTGCAAAACTGGGGTTACGGGAGTGGGATGAGCTCTATAGCCCAGTGAGTAGAACAGTAAAACATCTCAGTAAAATATGATCTCATGGAATGCATCATATCACAAACAAGCCACATCAAGAGTAAACCTGTCACCACATAGTCCCAGTAACTCTGTGCCAGGGCGTAGAATCGAGCACCTGGTCTTCCTGTCATATATGTATATGTGTATATAACACCTCTGTACTTACCATTGCCAGGGCGTAGTCAAAGGCTCCTGGACTTTGCTATACCTGCCAGGGCGTAGTCAAAGGCTCCTGGACTTTGCTATACCTGCCAGGGCGTAGTCAAAGGCTCCTGGACTTCCTGTCTGAGACTATTGGATCATTCAGCATTCACTCACATCACCAAATAACGATGCAATGCAACAGATTCGTGAATACTAATGCAAGCAACCTATGGCATAAACATGATGCATGAGATATGCTAAAAAGCAGTTTGTGGTTCAATTAAAAGTCATCAGTTTAGTTCCACTCACCTCTGGCTCTGGACTGACTGACTCTGCAGGCTCTGAACCTCTGGAGCAGTACTCACTGCTGCTCTCTCTGGTTCCTCTGGTCTGTATAAACACATAAAGACATAACTGAGGGACCAAACTACCTTAAAATCACTCTAGTGAACTACCCAAGAATCCCCTTAAACTCACTTAACTATCCATGCAAAGCATGCAAAAGAAAGCTGGACAGAACACTTTCGGCGGCAGGTTCGGCGGCCGAATGTCCTCTCCAGAGACGAAACTCAAGCACCTTCGGCGGCACCTTCGGCGGCCGAAACCCCTAAACAGAGCCGAACATGTAAAAACACTCGGGGGTAAGCTGTGGCAACCAAGCCACCATGCAGGAGGTTCGGCGGCCGAATGAACTTTCGGCTGCCGAACCTGAGTTCATCCAGAACTCAGCTTCAATGGCAAACCATCTTCTCCTTCCCCTTCAATCACTCAAACCATATATACATCAACTCCTCAACACACATATACTTACGTATATGAGCACAAGGGTCCAAAACTATCTACTAACCCCAAACAACAACACAAACATAACACATAAACATGTAGCCATGCATAAATCTGTAAAACGACCATTAATACCCTAAGCAGGCATCTCCTTCCTTTATCCCCATAAACTCAGAAACATATACACATGTTCAAGTGCATCACTTACCTCCTATAACAAGAAGATGAACACTCAGAACAAGGGAAACGGACCAACACGGCTCAAACTCTCAACGTCTCAAACCCTTTAGCTTGTGTGTCACACTTTCCTTCACTCACTCTCCAAAGCGCACTTTTGCTTCACAACGAGCAAACTCTTGCATGAGCTGCTCAAACCGAACAAATAAAGCATAGAAGACGTGGCCAAACCTCTGGCAACAATTTGGACATAACACCTGTCCACAATGCTGACTCAGGATTGCTCAAAAGCTGGCTAACCAACTCAGCTTCGGCTGCCGAATCGCATGCAAAACCATGCAACATTCGGGGGCCGAACCTGAACTTCGGAAGCCGAACATTGGGCACTTTCGGCGGCCGAACTTATCTTCGGCGGCCGAACTTGGCTCCTCTGCCTTGGTTCATTTCAACTCAAACCTATAGAACTGTAACACCATAAAACACTTCATAACCCTTAGAAAACATAACTCCTGCCCTTATATAGAATCCCAACACCCCGGATTCCACCAGACAGTAGGAATGCCGGTGCCGGATTCTAGCCGGGTAATGTAATCTTTTCATCACCGGAGTTTTCACTCTTAAAGAAACCCACTGAGATCCACGATGGCTAATCATCAAGAAAGTAACCTTAACGTCCCAAATGACCTAGGCTCTGCCCAAGAGGGGCAACAATTCTCCTTTTCTAGTCTTACGACATTAAACAACCAAACACCTGTTCCTCTTAATCCCTCGCCAAGCTTGGCAGGGAATACTTCCACGGTTACCTTGTCTAACCAAGATCTTCAAAACATGGCTTTCCAGTTACAGAATACCGCCCACTGGTTGGGGCAGATAATGCAACAGAGAGGCCTCAACACCCCAGTAAATACACTCCCGGTTGTAGAGGAACCTCAGACCAATGACCCCCAACCTGCACCTGACCGTCTTCAAACCAGCAGCCGTGATACTGAAGAAAGAGGAAGAAAAGCCGGCGAAGAGGAAAGACCGGAGGCCCGAATCCATGCGAGGAGGGCGAGAGAGATGATAGAAAATGAGGAGGTGGATAACTATTCTGCCGAAATAACCGGGTGGACGGGAACTGAAGCAGAGGAGGAGGAGTACCACCTGGAGAAAAAACCCAGCCCAGAAGACGAGAAGGTGGACCAAAAGTTGAAGAAATTGAGAGAACAGCTCCTAGCTGAGCTAGGTAAGAAAGACCAAAGCCAAACCTCTTTGCCTACTTCTTCCCCTTTCTCAAAATGGGTGCAGCAAGAGACTGTCCCCAAGAAGTTTATGATGCCATCAATGGCGGCTTATGATGGAACCGGTAACCCAAGGGAGCACGTCATGAACTAGAAGACCTTCATGGAGTTGCAAACTCTGTCAGATGCCTTAATGTGTAAAGTATTTCCAACGACGCTCTCGGGACCAGCGCGGGTGTGGTTCAACAGCCTTGAGGCCGGAAGTATCAGAAGTTTCGGAGACCTAGCCATTCGCTTCATCAGTCGATTCATAGCCGGGGTGCCAGCAGAGAGGAAGACGAGCTACTTGGAGACAGTAAGACAGAGAGAGGGTGAATCACTTAGAGAGTATGTCGCTCGTTTCAATACGGAGGCCCTGCAGATTCCCGATCTCGATGAAGGAAGGGCGGTAGAGGCAATGCAAAAGGGAAGACCTCTGCTGAGTTCTTCGGTTCCTTAAGCAGGAAGCCTCCGACCTCCCTGGCCGAGCTGATGCAAATAGCGGAGAAGTATATAAGGCAGGATGACGCCTTAGTAACAAGCCGATTTGCCAAAAGAATGACAGGAAAAGAAAAAGCCTCAGAAGAAAGGAGGCCAGAGAAACATGAAAAGAAACACGGCAAGAGGCCCGAGCCGTACAAGCAGGCTTGGGAGCGAAGGGATCAAAGGCCTCCCCCTCCACGGGTCCTTGAGCCAAGATTGCCTCCCCCTTGGGTCCCTGAGAAGCCGACTCCACTAAATGCGTCCAGAGCCGAGGTGCTCATGGCTGTCCAGGATAAGGAGTTTCTCCAGTGGCCCAAACCTATGAAGTCAGAAGCAGACCAACGGAATCCTGACAAATATTGTCAATATCATCGGACGCATGGCCACGATACCAACAATTGCTTCCAGTTGATAGCAGAGATCGAGAGGTTGATAAAGAGGGGGCACCTAAAGAACTTTGTGAAGAAATCAGAGGGACAAAGGCCTCAATCCAGTCCGGCGGTTCAGATGCCGAGGAGAACAGGAACTGGACCAGTGAACGATGGATCCAGTGGGACCATCAACATGATTGTTGGAGGAACGGGAGGTCGGATGGGCCGCCGGGGGAAGAAGAGAAATCGGGAGGGAGAGAGCAGCAGTACTGAGGTCATGCAAATCGTTGACCACTCTCCCATGACCATCACCTTCTCTTCAGAAGATGCTCAGGGTATTCAGATGCCCCATGATGACGCGCTTGTCATTGAAGCCGTCATTCATAATTATCGGGTAAAGAAGGTCTTAGTCGATGACGGGAGTAAAGTCAACTTGCTGCCATACCGGGTTTTTCAGCAGATGGGAATTCTGGAAGAACAGTTGGTCCGAGACCAGGCACCAATCAAGGGAATCGGAGGAGTACCAGTGCTCGTAGAATGGAAGGTGAAGCTGGCTCTCACCTTAGGTGAAGCACCCAGGACCCGCACTCACCACGAGGTATTCTTAGTGGTCAAACTTCTGTTGAGCTATAATGTGATCCTGGGGAGGCCTACGCTGTTCAACTTCGAAGCTGTCACCAGTATCAGGTATTTGGTGCTTAAATTTCCAATAGAAGAAGGGGTGGGAATAGTCCGGGGCAGCCAGGAAGAGGCAAGAGCAGTATACTTAGCCACAGTAGCAGAACCGAGCTCCACTGGAAAAGCTCTTGACTCGGAAGTTCTAGAGGTTCGGGATGAGAAAACAGAGGCTAGGACAGAACCGGTGGGGGAGTTGGAGATCTTCCCTTTATCAGAAGCAGAGGTAGAAAAGGTCTTCAGTCTCAACGCCAGCCTCACTAAAGAACAAAAAGCTGAAGTCATGGCCCTGATCCGAGGTCATGCGTCTAGTTTCGCCTGGAAGCCCTCCGACATGCCTGGAATTGACCCTACGGTAATGACACACAAGCTGAATGTACTCCCCGAAGCCAAGCCAGTAAAACAGAAGAAGAGAGTAGTAGGAAGAGAGAAGCAGCAGGCCACCAGGGAAGAGGTGCAGAAACTCGAGGAGGCAGGCTTTATTAGGGAAGTTATGTACCCACAGTGGTTAGCAAATCCTGTATTAGTCAAAAAAGCCAATGGCAAATATAGGATGTGCATAGATTTTACTGACCTAAATAAAGCCTGCCCTAAAGATTGTTATCCACTTCCTGATATTAATAAAATGGTCGACTTTACGGCCGGTTTCGATTATATGTCTTCTTTGGATGCTATGTCTAGTTATCATCAAATCCCAATGGAAAGGTCGGATGAGGAAAAGACCTCGTTTATAACTGAAGATGGAACTTATTGCTACAGAGCTATGCCATTCGAATTGAGAAATGCCGGGGCAACTTACCAAAGATTGATGAATAAAATCTTCAAAAACCAGATTGGCAGAAATGTAGAAGTTTATGTAGATGATATGGTGGTCAAAAGCCCAAATTTCCAGCAGCACATAGCAGATTTGAGGGAGGTATTCGGGGTATTAAACCAGTACAGAATGAAGTTGAACCCAGCAAAATGTGCTTTCTTTATTAGAGGAAAATTCTTGGGATTCATGGTGAGCGAAAAAGGCATCGAGCCTAACCCGGAGAAGGTAGAAGCCATATTGAAAATGCCAGAGCCGACCTGTGTAAGGGACGTCCAAAGACTAACCAGAAGAGTAGTAGCACTCAACCGATTCATGTCAAGGTCAGCAGAAAAATGCTTACCATTTTTCAAAAAATTGAGGAAGGTGCCAAACTTTGAATGGACAGAAGACTGCCAAAAAGCCTTCGCAGAGCTTAAGGGATATCTCAGCTCGCCCCACGTGCTCAGTAGTCCTATGAAAGGGGAAGAACTCCTGATATATTTGGTAGCCTCAGAACAAGCAGTCAGCGCAGTGTTAGTAAGGGTGGAAGAAGGGGAGCAGAAACCCGTTTTTTACGTCAGCAAGGTACTCAGAGATACCGAGGTCAGATATTCGAACATCGAATAAATGGCTTACGCCCTATTGCTAGCAGTCCGGAAATTCAAAGTTTACTTGGAAGGCCACCAAGGAGTTGTGATGACAGACCAACCCTTAAAGAAGATTCTACGCAGACCGGAAACTTCAGGTCGGATGTTGGCTTGGTCCATAGAGATCAGCCCTTACTGTCTAGAATATCGACCCAGGACAGCTATAAAATCTCAAGCTTTGGCTGACTTCATAGCAGAGTGCACATTCAATGAGGAGCAGGGAGGATCATCCTCAGGGATAGCAGGACAGGAACGTGAGGGGGAGCCTCATCCAGAATTTAACTGGAAGTTGTATGTAGACGGAGCATCAGGCGCTGAGGGCAGTGGTGCCAGAATAATGCTTAAGGGGCCAGAGGATTTTAAGGTATGTTACGCCTTACGTCTAGAGTTTAAAGCCTCGAATAATGTGGCAGAATATGAAGCCCTGATAAATGGGATCTTGGTGGCACTGGAAGTGGGAGTAACCGATCTCGAGATAAACAGCGACTCTCAGCTGGTGATCAACCAAGTAACAGGGATGTATCAGGCTAGAGACCCCCTTATGCAGAGTTACCTGGCTAAAGTAAAAACTTTAGAAGCCGAGCTCACAAGTCGAGGAGTAACCATCAGATTTCAAAGAATACCCGAGAGGAAAATGAGGAAGCAGATCTGCTTAGCCGATTATCCAAAGAAGAATTGGAACAGCTTCCTGATGAAGTGTACATACAACATATCCATACACCTGCTTTTAATAAAACTAACACGATATTGCAGGTGGAACAGAACCCGACTTGGATGACCCCTTTTTTAGAATACCTGGAGAAAGGTAAACTCCCCGAGGATAAAGATGAAGCCAAAAAAATAGCAGCTCGTGCCGTTAACTACCAAGCGATAAGGGGGACCTTGTACAGAAAAGGAAAGTCCAGTCCGTGGCTCCGATGCGTGAGCCCGGAAGAGGCTACGAAGGTGATGGAAGAAATACATAGAGGCATGTATGGAGCCCACGAGGGAGGAGGGACATTAGCTAATAAAGTATTCAGGCAAGGGTACTATTGGCCCACTGTTAAAAAAGAAGCAGAAGAGTTCATCCGAAGGTGCGACGTATGCCAGAGATTTGCCAATGCCATCAAAACTCCAGCCACTCCTCAGGCCAACATATCCAGTCCATGGCCTTTCTCGCAATGGGGAATTGACATCCTGGGACCTTTCCCCAAAACCACGGGGCAGAGGAAATTTGTAGTGGTGGCTGTAGAGTACTTCTCAAAATGGCCAGAGGCAGAAGCAATAGCCACAATCACAGCTCGAAAGATGATAGATTTTGTGTGGGGGCATATCATCTGCAGATTTGGTGTACCCAGAGTGCTTATTTCAGATAATGGCAGACAGTTTGATTGCAGCACCTTCAGAGCTTTCACAACGAACATGGGTATCTGGCATAAATTCTCCTCTGTGGCTCATCCTCAAACTAACGGCCAAACAGAGGTCACCAACAGAGCCATCCTACAAGGATTAAAAAAGCGACTAGATGGGGCAAAGACAAATTGGCCAGAAGAACTCAACAGCATCCTGTGGGCACTCCGAACCACTCCTAGAGCACCCACTAAAGAAACGCCCTTTGCACTTACCTATGGTACAGAGGCCGTAGTCCCAGTTGACTTGCATATTCCTACTCATCGAGTCCAATTTGCTAGCGAGAGCACTAACGATGACAAGCTAAGAAGCAACCTGGATGCCCTTGAGGAAATCAGGGAAGAAGCTCAAATCCGAACTGCCGCCTATCAACAACGGGCAGCACGATACTACAACCAAAAGGTCAGAGAAAGAAGCTTCAAAGTGGGAGACCTGGCCTTAAGAAACCTGGAAGCCACAAGAAAAAGGGCGGCAGCTGGTGTAACGACCCGAAAATCGGACCGCTACCGGCGCTAGGATCCAGATCGGCTTAAGGCCGCCGGGACCCGTAGCAAGCCTGACATGTTACCTGTAAACCTGTTTAATCCCATACATGATCAACAACATACATAAAAATTTTAAACTTTTCTTTCATACATTCTATCATACACCAAACTCAACCTGTGTATGCACTGAACATATACATAATCATAAACTTGACCCCTCTGTGGGATCTCATCAATGCCCTCAATGGGCGATATACATACTGAGTTGGCTAGACATAGACACCAATAACATTAAGATCATGTTTCAAAAAGGGATTACATTAATCTATGGTCAAGCACACTTCTAACCTCAATATCGTTACATTACATATCTATACATCATAATACAATCTGTCATGTCCACATTCTAACTATTACATACATGTGACTTCATTACTCTTCTTGACTTCTCTGTCTAACCCGTACCTGCAAACCTGGGGAGTTTGGGAGAGGGGTGAGCTACTAGAGCCCAGTGAGCAGAATAGTAAAGCATTTAAAACATATGATAATATGAAATGCATCACATCACAACTAATCATATCAAGGATGAACTTGTCACCATTTAGCCCTCTATATAATCCAATCATGCCAGGGGCGTAGTGCAGGCCACACCTGGTCTTTCTCTTATACATAACATAACATATCATATATAATCCATGGTGCCGGGGGCGTAGAGCAGGCCACGTCCGGTCTTTCTCTTACATAATGCCAGGGGCGTAGTGCAGGCCACATCTGGACTTCCATATCATATCATCATGTCATAACATATGAGGGCTAATGGATCATTCAACATTCATCCACATCAACAACATATTATGCAATGCAACATATTCGTGATTTCTAATGCAAGCATCCTAGAATATCACATGGCATCCGTGATGCATGAACATGCTCAAAACTGATTTATTTATTTAAAAGCATAAGAGTCATTCCACTCACCTCTGGCTAGCTTTGACACTGACTGAAGCAGCTGACTCACTGCTGGGGTCCTCGGTTCCTCGGGTCCGAACCTACACAGGCGGACTCAAATGAGGGACCAACATACTAGAACATAACTCTAAAACATCCCCCAAAAACCCCCTAAAACATCTCAAAACATCCATGCAAGAACATGCAAAGGAAGGCTGGACAGGGCAGGTTCGGCGGCACATTCGGCGGCCGAAAGTCCCTCCAGAGCCGAAACCCAGGCAGGTTCGGCGGCACCTTCGGCGGCCGAAAGTCCCAGACAGAGACGAAAGTCTCTTTTCGGGGGCAACTTCGGCAGCCGAAAGGCCTGCCTCCCAAGCCATGTTCGGCGGCCGAAAGTTCCTTCGGCTGCCGAACCTGGTTTCTGCCAAAGGGCAGAAACTTGGCTCCCTTTGCACAAAATCTTCTCCCATCCAATCCAACATGCATATAACTCACCAAATCATGCAAATATACATACATTGGCTCCTAGGGGTTTCAAACTACCTAAAACCCCAGCTACAACACACAACAACAACACAATCCAAGCCACATTGCTCAAAACATAACATTAACTCAAAAACCTAACTATGAGCTAAACATGCATTCTATCCCATAGATCTTGCATAAAACTTACTTTAAACATAAAATGAGCTTAAGATCGGCTCTTACCTCTTGAAGATCGAGAGGGAGACGTCCTAAACTCAGAGGTGAGAGATTTTGAGTTCTTGAAACTCAAAGCTCCAAAACTTGCTCAAATCTCTTCAAAACGACATAAACCTTGTTAAAACATGAAAGATTGAAGGAAAATCATCAAAAATGAACCATGGAGGAGCAAGAACTCACCGTGGTCGAAAATGGAGAGAAAACTCACCCGTTTCGGCCATGGAGCTCTTATATAGGGGCTGGCCAGTTCACGTTCGGGGGCCGAACGTGCCCCCACATCTCATGCATGTTCGGCGGCCGAACATGAGGTTCGGCGGCCGAACCTGGTTTCTTTCAAACAAAACTTTCGGAGGCCAAAAGTGCTCCCAAGACCTATCCACGTTCGGCGGCCGAACATGACCTTCGGCGGCCGAACCTGGTAAAGGTTCCATGGTCTTTTTCATTTAAAAACTCAAATTCATTCTTACTTAAAAATCATTAAAACATGAAAACATTTGTGAAAACATGATTTCACCCTTCTAGAGGTCTCCGACATCCGAGATTCCACCGAACGGTAGGAATTCCGATACCGGAGTCTAGCCGGGTATTACATTCTCCCCCCCTTAAGAACATTCGTCCCCGAATGTTCCTCAACTAACACATAGCATGGCATACACATAACATACATGCAAAACACATAAAACTCATAGGGAACTAACCTCAGAAAAGATAAGGGTATTGCTGGAGCATGGACTCCCGTGTCTCCCAGGTGCACTCTTCCATATTGTGGTGGTTCCATAGGACTTTCACCATCGGGATTTCCTTGTTTCTCAGCTTTCTGATCTGGGTGTCTATGATCCGTACTGGCTGCTCAACATAGTTGAGATCCTCTTGGATCTCCACATCAGGCTCACTAAGAACCTTGCCCGGATCTGACACAAATTTCCTCAACATTGAAACATGGAAAACCGAATGGATTCTTGCCATTGAAGCAGGCAAATCTAGCTTGTACGACACATTCCCAATCTTCTGCAAGATTTCAAAGGGTCCGATGTATCGTGGGGCTAGTTTACCTTTCTTCCCAAAGCGAACCACTCCTTTCATTGGAGACACCTTGAGCAATACCAGATCCCCCTCCTGAAACTCTACCTGTCTTCTGCGGATGTCTGCATAACTCTTCTGTCTGCTGGCAGCAGTCTTGATTCTCTCTCTGATTATGGGTACCACCCTGCTGGTGATCTCTTCTAGCTCAGGCCCTGCCAAGGCCTTCTCTCCAACTTCCTCCCAGCAAACAGGTGACCTGCACTTCCTCCCATATAAAGCTTCATATGGAGCCATCCCGATGCTAGCATGATGGCTGTTATTGTAGGCAAACTCCACCAAAGGTAGATGCTGCCTCCAAGAACCGCCAAAGTCCAGCACACACATTCTAAGCATATCCTCGATAGTCTGGATGGTCCTTTCGGACTGTCCGTCCGTCTGGGGGTGGAAGGCAGTACTGAAATCCAGTCTAGTACCTATGGCATTCTGCAGACTCCGCCAAAACCTGGAGGTGAACTGGGGCCCTCTATCCGACACTATCGAAATTGGAACCCCATGCAGCCTGACGATCTCATCCACATATACCTGCGCCAACTTGTCCACAGAGTAGCCACTCCTGACAGGGATGAAGTGAGTAGATTTGGTGAGTCTGTCCACAATCACCTATATGGAGTCCAGTCTGTTGGACGCCGCCGGTAACCCCACTACGAAGTCCATAGCTATATTCTCCCATTTCCACTCTGGAATAGGTAGCGGGTTAAGCATTCCAGCCGGCTTCTGATGTTCCAGCTTCACCCTCTGACACACTTCGCAGGCTGACACAAACTGTGCCACTTCTTTCTTCATCGCTGGCCACCAATAAACCTTCTTCAGATCTTGATACATCTTGGTGGCTCTGGGGTGAACGCTGTATCTTGCATTATGAGCCTCCCTCATAATGTCTCCTTTTAGCCCTATGTCATCTGGTACACACAATCGACTCCCATAGCGGAGGATCCCCTTACTGTCAAATCTGAATTCACTGTCCTTGCCTGATTGAACAGTCCTGGCAATCTTTACTAACTCTGGATCCTCATGCTGTTTCTGAGCCACTTGCTCTAGAAACACAGGTGTCACTCTCATCTGGGCCACTAAAGCACCGGTACCAGACAACTCCAACTGTAGACCTTCATCAATGAGCTTATAAAACTCCTTCACCACTGGTCTCCTCTCTGCCGTGATGTGGGATAGACTGCCTAGTGACTTCCGGCTTAGGGCGTCTGCCACGACATTCGCCTTACCCGGATGATACTGAATCTTGCAATCATAGTCACTCAGCAGCTCTACCCATCTCCTCTGTCTCAAATTCAAATCTCTTTGACTCAGGATGTACTGTAGGCTTTTATGATCTGTGAAGATCTCACATTTTACCCCATAGAGGTAGTGCCTCCACATCTTGAGTGCAAAGATTACTGCTGCCATCTCGAGGTCATGTGTGGGGTAATTCAACTCATGCTTCTTTAGCTGCCTAGAAGCATAAGCAATCACCCTCTCATTCTGCATCAGTACACAACCCAGTCCCACACGGGACGCATCACAAAAGACTGTAAAGTCCTCATCACTAGATGGCAGAGCTAACACTGGCGCCGAAGTCAACCTCTTCTTAAGCTCTTCAAAACTCTCTTCGCACTGGTCGGTCCACAGAAACTTTTGATTCTTCCTGGTTAGTCTGGTTAGAGGAGCTGCTATTTTCGAGAAGTCCTGAACGAACCTCCTGTAGTAACCTGCCAAACCCAAGAAACTCCTGATCTCCGTCATTTAAGTGGGTCTAGGCCAGTTAGCCACAGTTTCTGTCTTCTTGGGGTCCACCTCTATCCCATTCTCTGACACTACATGCCCCAAGAACGAAATGCTCCTCAGCCAGAACTCACACTTAGAGAACTTGGCATACAAGCCATGTTCCTTCAAGGTCTGTAAAACCAACCGCAGATGATGGGCATGCTCCTCTGCATTCCTGGAATACACTAAGATATCATCTATGAAGACAATAACAAAGTGATCCAGGTACTGGCTAAACACTCTGTTCATGAGGTCCATGAATGCTGCAGGGGCGTTAGTTAACCCGAACGGCATTACAAGGAACTCAAAATGCCCATATCTGGTCCTGAAAGCCGTCTTTGGCACATCCTCATCTCTGATCCTCAGCTGATGGTACCCAGATCTCAGATCTATTTTGGAGAAACAACCCGCACCTGCTAGCTGGTCGAATAGATCGTCGATCCTCGGCAAAGGGTACTTGTTCTTGGTAGTGACTTTGTTCAATTGTCTGTAGTCGATACAAAGTCTAAGGGATCCATCCTTCTTTCTGACAAACAAAACTGGAGCACCCCAGGGTGAGGTACTCGGTCGGATGAAGCCCTTGTCTACCAGCTCTTGCAACTGTTCTTTCAATTCCTTCAACTCGGCTGGAGCCATCCTATAGGGAGGGATAGAGATCGGTCGGGTTCCAGGCATCAATTCTATCTCGAACTCTATCTCCCTAGCAGGTGGTAAACCTGGCAGCTCGTCTGGGAAGACGTCTAGAAACTCTCTAACCACTGGCACCGAGGCGGGCTCTCTAACCTGACTGCTAAGCTCTCTCACATGAGCCAAATATCCCTGACATCCCCTCCTAAGCAACCTATGAGCCTGAAGAGCTGATATCAGACCTCTAGGTGTACCCCTCCTGTCTCCTCTGAAGACTACCTCTGACCCATCTTGACCTCTGAACCTGACTACCTTGTCCCTGCAGTCCAAGGTAGCACCATGGGTAGATAACCAGTCCATCCCTAGAATGACGTCAAAATCTGTCAAGTCTAGAACCACAAGGTCGGCGGACAAGCATCTTCCCTCAACAAACACAGGACTACACTGGCAGACTGACTCTGCCATTGATGGATCACACTTGGGTCCACTGACCCAGAGAGGACACTCTAACTCAGAGATCATCAACCCTAACCTCTGGACAGCTCTCGGTGTAACAAAAGAATGAGATGCACCAGGGTCCATCAAGGCATACAGATCTGAACAACCAATGACTAAGTTACCTGCCACCACGGTGTTAGATGCATCTGCCTCCTGCTGAGTCATTGTGAAGATCCGTGCTGGAGCTGATGGACCTTTACCTCTGAACCCCGCTGAAGAAGAGGCTGCCCCTCTCCCTCTGCCTTTGCCACTGGCTTGAGTCATGGCTGGAGCTGCTGGCTGTGCTACACTGCCTGAAGCTGTCTGCTGGGACTGTGCCATCGGGGCCGCTCTTGGACAGTCTCGAGACATATGCCCCTCCTGACCACATCTGTAACAGGCTGTCGTCCCAAACCGACATACTCCCCTGTGTGGCTTACCACACCTTGCACAAACTGCATTATCCGCACCAGAGCTTGAGCCACTTCCTAATCCCAGACTGGACTTAACCTTGTTCCAAAACTTGTTCTTCTTAGACTTCCTGGGACCTCTGTCCCACTTCTTGCTACCTAAGGTTGCTGCACTCATTGAAGAAGAGCCTGGGGTCTTAGAACCAGAAGGCTGTGCCACTGACTGTTTAACTGATCCTTGAACGATGGCACTGGCCTCCATTTTCCGGGCCATATCCACTATGGCATGGAAGCTCTCCCTATCTGCTGACTGGATCAAGGAGGAATATCTGGAGTGGAGTTTCATGATATACCTCCTTGACCTTTTCTGATCTGAATCAAGGTTTTGCCCTGCAAACGGCAACAACTCCAAGAACCTGTCTGTGAACTCCTCTACACCCATTTCATCAGTCTGCCTCAATTGCTCGAACTCAATCATCTTCAGCTCCCTTGAACTATCTGGGAAAGCCCATCCTGCAAACTCGTTTGCAAACTCCTCCCAAGACATACTATCCACTTTCGGGTTCACATAATTCTTGAACCACTCTCGTGCCTTCTTGCACTTAAGTGTGAACCCAGCCATCTGAATGGCTCTACTATCATCAGCCCCAATCTCATCTGTGATCACCTTGACCCTCTCCAGATACACAAACGGGTCATCCCCTTTTTCATACTGGGGAGCACCCAACTTCATGTAGTCGGTCATCTTGACCTTGCTCCCACTGGCTGAGCTAGGTCTAGGAGGTTGGGTAACTGGGGCTGCTGGTTCTGTTGGAGGAGGAGGAGGTGCAGCATCCTCTGGGGTAGGGTTTGCTGGATTTGGATAGTAAGGTGGAGGTGGATACATTGGATACTGTGAATATGGTGGGTAGTAGGGTGGGTATGGCATCTGTGTGGGATAAGGGCTAAAGCTGTGGTAGTCCGATGTGCCTCCCATCGAATACCCAGGGTTTTGTGAGAAGGGTGGGTAGTAAGGTGGCTGAACAAATCCCGAGGCCTGAGTGCCTCCTTGGGATTCTCCCATTCCTTCTTCTGACATACTGACTCCCAAACTGCCATCCCTCCTCTGCTCTACATCCATATCATCCCCCACGTCCTTTGACGCTCCTCCCTGAACTGTTCCTCTGACTGATCTGCTTCTACCCAGATCCAAAGACCTTCTAGGGTCTCTTACTGCTCTTTCTCTGCTAGACCTACTAGACATTGCCCTAGGCAATGCTGGAGGACGGGCGCTCGTGCCCTCATCCTCAGGTGGTACTCCAGTCAATCTTGCTGATCGACGAGTTCCTCTCATCCTGTTTTCTGAAAAACAGTACACATCACATAAACATTAGCATCATATGGTTCATGTGGGCACACATGAACCCGCATCACACATCATAACATATCATTCATATCATAGCATTTCACATCATCATGTAAGACAGGACTCCACATCCTATCCTAGTGGACATGACCTTTCCTACTGTGCTTGACCTTCTATCACATCTATGAGCCCGACACTCTAGGTCCGACCATATGAACCTAGGGCTCTGATACCATTCTGTAACGACCCGAAAATCGGACCGCTACCGGCGCTAGGATCCAGATCAGCTTAAGGCCGCCGGGACCCGTAGCAAGCCTGACATGTTACCTGTAAACCTGTTTAATCCCATACATGATCAACAACATACATAAAAATTTAAAACTTTTCTTTCATACATTCTATCATACACCAAACTCAACCTGTGCATGTACTGAACATATACATAATCATAAACTTGACCCCTCTGTGGGATCTCATCAATGCCCTCAATGGGCGATATACATGCTGAGTTGGCTAGACATAGACATCAATAACATTAAGATCTTGTTTCAAAAAGGGATTACATTAATCTATGGTCAAGCACACTTCTAACCTCAATATCGTTACATTACATATCTATACATCATAACACAATCTGTCATGTCCACATTCTAACTATTACATACATGTGACTTCATTACTCTTCTTGACTTCTCTGTCTAACCCGTACCTGCAAACCTGGGGAGTTTGGGAGAGGGGTGAGCTACTAGAGCCCAGTGAGCAGAATAGTAAAGCATTTAAAACATATGATAATATGAAATGCATCACATCACAACCAATCATATCAAGGATGAACTTGTCACCATTTAGCCCTCTACATAATCCAATCATGCCAGGGGCATAGTGCAGGCCACACCTGGTCTTTCTCTTATACATAACATAACATATCATACATAATCCATGGTGCCGGGGGCATAGAGCAGGCCACGTCCGGTCTTTCTCTTACATAATGCCAGGGGCGTAGTGCAGGCCACATCTGGACTTCCATATCATATCATCATGTCATAACATATGAGGGCTAATGGATCATTCAACATTCATCCACATCAACAACATATTATGCAATGCAACATATTCATGATTTCTAATGCAAGCATCCTAGAATATCACATGGCATCCGTGATGCATGAACATGCTCAAAACTGATTTATTTATTTAAAAGCATAAGAGTCATTCCACTCACCTCTGGCTAGCTCTGACACTGACTGAAGCAGCTGACTCACTGCTGGGGTCCTCGGTTCCTCGGGTCCGAACCTACACAGGCGGACTCAAATGAGGGACCAACATACTAGAACATAACTCTAAAACATCCCCCAAAAACCCCCTAAAACATCTCAAAACATCCATGCAAGAACATGCAAAGGAAGGCTGGACAGGGCAAGTTCGGCGGCACATTCGGCGGCCGAAAGTCCTTCCAGAGCCGAAACCCAGGCAGGTTCGGCGGCACCTTCGGCAGCCAAAAGTCCCAGACAGAGACGAAAGTCTCTTTTCGGGGGCAACTTTGGCAGCCGAAAGGCCTGCCTCCCAAGCCATGTTCGGCGGCCGAAAGTTCCTTCGACTGCCGAACCTGGTTTTTGCCAAAGGGCAGAAACTTGGCTCCCTTTGCACAAAATCTTCTCCCATCCAATCCAACATGCATATAACTCACAAAATCATGCAAATATACATACATTGGCTCCTAGGGGTTTCAAACTACCTAAAACCCCAACTACAACACACAACAACAACACAATCCAAGCCACATTGCTCAAAACATAACATTAACTCAAAAACCTAACTATGAGCTAAACATGCATTCTATCCCATAGATCTTGCATAAAAATTACTTTAAACATAAAATGAGCTTAAGATCGGCTCTTACCTCTTGAAGATCGAGAGGGAGACGTCCTAAACTCGGAGGTGGGAGATTTTGAGTTCTTGAAACTCAAAGCTCCAAAACTTGCTCAAATCTCTTCAAAACGACATAAACCTTGTTAAAACATGAAGGATTGAAGGAAAATCATCAAAAATGAACCATGGAGGAGCAAGAACTCACCGTGGTCGAAAATGGGGAGAAAACTCACCCGTTTCGGCCATGGAGCTCTTATATAGGGGTTGGCCAGTTCACGTTCGGGGGCCGAACGTGCCCCCACATCTCATGCATGTTCGGCGGCCGAACATGAGGTTCGGCGGCCGAACCTGGTTTCTTTCAAACAAAACTTTCGGAGGCCAAAAGTGCTCCCAAGACCTATCCACGTTCGGCGGTCGAACATGACCTTCGGCGGCCGAACCTGGTAAAGGTTCCATGGTCTTTTTCATTTAAAAACTCAAATTCATTCTTACTTAAAAATCATTAAAACATGAAAACATTTGTGAAAACATGATTTCACCCTTCTAGAGCTCTCCGACATCCGAGATTCCACCGAACGGTAGGAATTCCGATACCGGAGTCTAGCCGGGTATTACAGCTGGTAAGCTAGCACCGACCTGGGAGGGTCCGTTCAAAGTAACAAAAGTAGTCCGGCCAGGAGTATACCGGATTGAAGATATGCAAGGGAACCATGAGCCCCACGCTTGGAATATTCAACACCTAAAGAGGTATTTCCCCTGATATAGTTGTAAAGAAAAACATTGTATTCTGATAAATATGAAGGAAACAAGTTATTTATACAATGAGATTATCTTTATTATCATGAATAATATTCCTCCATGAAAAAGAAAGGCAGGTGTACAGGATCCCCTAGATTTCCTGACACCACAAACCAAATTGAGAGCACAAACAGCCGGCGGGGCCCCGAGGTCACCCCGGAACAAAAATGACCAGGATCCCGTAAGATCTCCTGGAACAAAAACAGCCGGCGAGGCCCCGAGGTCATCCCGGAAATACAAAAATGACCAGGATCCCATAAGATCTCCTGGAGCAAAAACAGCCGACGAGGCCTCGAGGTCATCCCGGAAATACAAAAATGACCAGGATCCCATAAGATCTCCTGGAGCAAAAACAACCGGTGAGGCCCCAAGGTCATCCCGGAAATACAAAAATGACCAGGATCCCATAAAATCTCCTGGAACAAAAACAACCGGCGAGGCCCCGAGGTCATCCCGGAAATACAAAAATGACCAGGATCCCATAAGATCTCCTGGAGCAAAAACAACCGGTGAGGCCCCGAGGTCATCCCGAAAATACAAAAATGACCAGGATCCCATAAGATCTCCTGGAACAAAAACAACCGGCGAGGCCCCGAGGTCATCCCAGAAATACAAAAATGACCAGGATCCCATAAGATCTCCTGGAATAAAAACAGCCGGCGAGGCCCCGAGGTCGTCCCGGAAATACAAAAATGACCAGGATCCCGTAAGATCTCCTGGAGCAAAAACAGCCGGCGAGGCCCGGAGGTCATCCCAGAAATACAAAGAAGATCGGGATCCCCTAAGAACTCCAGGAAAAAGAAAGCAAAAAACAGCCAGCGAGGCCCCGAGGTCGTCCCGGAAACACAAAGAAGACCGGGATCCCCTAAGAACTCCCGGGAAAACAAAGTAAAAAACAGCTGGAGAAGGCCTTAAGACCATCTTTAAGCAAAAATTCCCCATATCATATGCAGGGACAATGCATAAAAATACAGTTCCGACCTCAAAAAAAGATGCGTCCAAAGGCATCAAAGAAAAGCCAAACTCCGATCTCCCGAAGGAGCTCGGAGCACTATGGCCAAAAGGTACTGAACTTAAAAAGTGATCGCTGACGTTAAGCTCACAAAGAGGTCTAGACAGCAAATAGCCTGGAAGATACCCAGGGATATACGAAGCATCACAAGCCATAGGCGTAAAAGCCTAAGTGAAGAGTAAAGAGCCGAGCTCTCAGCTCGGATAAAAAAAAAATTCCATATGAAGCTGAAGGACCGCGCTCATAACTCGAGTCCGTCAAATAGACATCCGAGCTCATAACCAAGGAAGTAGGAAAAAATTATTTACCCCCTCAACACTCATGTAATGAAAGGTTGAGGAGGTCAAGGGGGCAATTTGGGAAGAAAGGACCTCAGCTTCATTTCCTGACTGGTCAAGGGGGCAATTTGGGAAGAAAGGACCTCAGCTTCATTTCCTGACAAGACAGAACTAAAAGCAAAAAGGCAGCCCTGCTAATCACCATTAGAAGGTATGTGATCTGAGTTATAAGTTCAGACAGTCAGCTAAGAATCGAGCTCATGACTAAAGGCTAATCTACTTCAGAAAAAGCTTATGAACAAAAATATACAATGTAAGCATTACAGTTACGAGAAGGAGAGATAAATTATAAAGCGAAAAATAGCTCAAGTAAAAAGAAATTAAAATTTCATTAAGAATACAGGGCTGTTACAATCTACTTATCGGACGAGGTTGAAGGAAAGATAGTCCTTAAAGGACTTACATTTGTAAGAACATCCTCGCCTACATTATGTTTATTTACAACTATATCTGGAGGAAGCCCGGCATCCTTTGGGTCAGATGTCTTAGTATCAACAACAGGGGCAATCTCCAACCCTGGATTGAGGTCCTCCCCTTCAGATTCGGGGTCGCCTCCTTCAGACTCAAGGGCTCCCAGGTCCTCCCCATTCGACTCGGATTCTTCTTCAGAAGATACAGCCGACGGACCTCCAACGCGACAATCCCCCCTAGGCATAGGGAAATCATCTTCTCCATACAACACCGGCTCACCATCAGAGTCCACTTCGGCCATACGAAGCTTTGCCAGAGGAGTATCAGGAGCATGTCTAGCCTCTCTTATACCGCGATTGTAACCAGTTACATACATGCGGAAGGCTTTCTGAAGAACAACAGCTTTCATGTCTGCAGAGGCTTTATATTCGTCAAGATGTGTTTCACAGGCCTCAGTTATAAATGCCTTCAACTCAGGAGAATCCTTGTAGTCCTGAAGGTGAGCTTCACAGGCCTGCTCAATCTTTCTTTTCATCTCCTCCGACTCCTAATATTCTGCTAGACACCTCTCGCATTCTAGCAGGACCTTGCCTTCAGCATGTTTCACCACCTCGAGCAGGGCTGAACATTTACGTTCCAAAGTCCTGACTTCATGGTTAAGCTGTTGATTGCGAAGTTGGGACTCCTCCACCGATGAAGCCAGGACTCTGATACATTCAGAGCTCGTGCTCAGCTCCTGCTCGAGGACTTCCACCCGAGCTAAGGCCCTCTCCTTCTGAGCATTCACCTCATTCAGGCGAACTTGAAGTCCTTCAGAATCAACCTTTAAGGCTTTATATTGGCACTGGACTTCATCCCTCTAACTTACAGCCTCATCTCTTTCCTGAAGAGCCGCTGTCATAGAGGACAGCTGCTTTAAAACTTCTACACAACGAGCTTCCACCTCAGCTATCCTCTCATCAGACTCCTGGAGAACCCTGCGAGTACGAGACAACTCTGCTTCCAGGGATTTGGTGTGCTCTGCTGCCTCAGCCGCTCTGCCTTCAGCTCTTTTAAGGGCCTCCAACGCAGAGTGCAACTCCACCTGGAGGGACTGGGAATGTTCCCGGGCAGCTAGAAGATTGCCTCTGGCGTCATTGGTGGCAGATATATTCTCCTCCAGGCGCGCCTCTTCAATCCGGCGATCCACGGACTCCCGGAGGGAGTGGTCGCGAGCGTCCACCTCCATGAAAAGACCCGTCACCTAGTAGGGGAGGACAACCGTCAAAAGAAAGAAATAAAGAAGACCAAAAGAGAGAGAAAAATAATTTACCATCAAAAGCATCTCCCTAATTGTATTCCCAAGCTCTTCACGAGATCAGGATCGGAAGGACGCTTGCTCCTTAGTAGAACTGGCTAAAAAACCAGTAAGGGCAAGCAGGCGTGGATCCGAGGCCTCTGTAGCTCCTCTAAACATCCGTTCTCTAAGAAGTTCGGCGACGGCATTGGCCGGAGATTGAGAGGTGATGTCCGCTACGATCGGAGTGTCGTTGTCAGTAGAAGACAATAGAGGTACAACAGGAACATTTTTTCCCTTCCCAATAGGAGGAAGGGCAGGAGAAGATCCTTGGGAAACCCTGGGCTTCTTTTGGGCAGGAGGAGGGGCAGATGTTCCATGAGGCGCTGGACGCTTGTCCCCAGTTTTCCCTACGGAGTCTCCAGACTCAGACCTGACCCCCACAGGGGTAGGGGCATCTTTGGCAGGCGCCTCCAAGACGTCATCCTCCACAAGGACGATCTCTTTTCCCTTCCCAGAGGCCTCCTCATCCTCGGTAATGGGGGACTTAAGTTTTCCCCCTGACACCTCTTCAGAAGAACGAGCAAGACCCAACTGTGCCCGTTTAACGACCTCGGTCTGCTCCACAATGGCTAGAGAAACTTCCCTCACACCCTCTGAAGAAGCTTGAGCAGACTTAGGTTCTTCAGTAGGCTTAATAGTCAAGGCTGACTTGCCACGACTAGATGGCCGAGATGACTTAGAGCCTCGAGAGCTCAGCTTAGGATCTCGAGAGGAAGCCTTGGTAGGAGGTCGGCTAACTTTCTTGGAAGAAGCAACTTGAGCCACCTCTGCAGCGACCTCAGGCACAGAACGCCCAGCCCGAAAGGCATCAAAAATTGCATGCATATTATCCCGAGACAGGACTAAGTTCTTCGGATGCCTGATCTCTTCCATTTCAACAACAGAAGCTGCAAAAACACGAAACTATAAAGGATTAGTGCATTTTATAATATCATTTCCAAAGAAGAAACGGAGTCACTGGACGAGGCACTGTACCTGTGTCCCAAATATCCCTAAGATTAGACACGAACATACACTTCTCGACGTCATACTTCCTTTCAACAGAAGTCAGTCGAAGCAACCCCACCTGCTCAATAAGGCTCAACCGGGGCAGGTCATTGCAGCCCGGAGGAACATCCTCCCAACTTAGATCCACTTCCCATGATAAGGCAGATTCTAATTTCAGCTCCGCCACAAGGAAATTCTCAACCCATCCCTTTATGGAATCCTTGTAGCCCGTGAAAAGAGACAACCCACTACGGGGGGAAAAATAATAGAAATTCTGAACCGCCCTAACGAGACGGAAGAAAGTGACGAACAGACAGGCCGTGGGTGTGAAACCCCAGCTTCCGCAGATGGATTCGAAACTACTCATGAACAGAATAGAATTTGGGGATAACATCCGGGGGGTTACTCCGAAGTATCGGAAAACCTCGACAAAGAAAGAAGTAAAAGGGAAAGGTAGACCGAAATCCCTCTGTTTGAGAAAAAAGACTATACAACGCCCCCTCTGGGGATCCATTAA
Source organism: Manihot esculenta (assembly GCF_001659605.2). Taxonomy (NCBI): domain Eukaryota; kingdom Viridiplantae; phylum Streptophyta; class Magnoliopsida; order Malpighiales; family Euphorbiaceae; genus Manihot; species Manihot esculenta. The sequence goes on from NC_035167.2 coordinate 8,539,439, forward strand.
ACCGGGGGGGGAGGGTTTGGAAGAACTATCCTTTCATTTTGGAAAGGAGCTCAAATAAGATAAAGCGGAGTATCTAGATACCTCCGAGAAATATGTTTATTTATGGTAGAAGAAGTGATATGCGACCTAAGATTAGTGACATCCGGGAGCTTTGGACCCTCCATGGAAGAGCAAAGAAGCGTACCTGAAAATGCAATAGGGTGGAAAAAACAGAAGAAGTTGCAGGAAAACAGAGAACAGAAGAGAGCGAGTTTCTTCAGAAGACAGGGAGAATTCGAAGTGAAAGGCAATAATGAGATGAAACGTTGTTCTGAGCAGTTTTGTCTTGGAGCGGCGCGATCATTAATTGCTCTCGAAGTTTACCCTCTCAACGGTTAGATAATAACCGGCGAGAAGGTAAAGGGGCAAGGAGATGACTGCTGGGCTTCTCCACCCCTACAAAGGGCCAGGCCCACGACAATAGCCCATCAGCCAAAGGCCCAGACGCTATCTACATAAGATAAACCCATATTGTCAAAACCCTGAGACCGAGCTCCAATTGAATCTCTCACTCAGGACAACCTGACACGCAAAATGCACATCATCACTGCTCAGGCAGTAAAAACTAAGGAAGAAGAGTAAGTTGTAGAAAGACCCAAGGAGACAAACAGGGGGAAGCATGATAAAGGTCAGACCAGCCTATCACCTAAGAAGGATCATCATTAAGCAAAGGCCAGGAGCCCAGAACGAAGCGATGAAGACGCTTCGGAATCTTACAAAGTTATGGGTCAGAAGCTCAACCCATTGATTAAAGACAAAGCTCACAGGTCGGTTAGTCCAGCTCGGAAAAAAGTAAATTGAAAGTTATGGGTCAGAAGCTCAACCCCTTGATTAAAAGCAGAGCTCGCAGGTCGGTAGGTCTCGCTTGGATAAAGTAAACCGAAAGCGAGCTCGCAGGTCGGTCGGTACAGCTCAGAAAGAGTAAACTAAAAGCTAAGACTGGCTAAATGGATTCTGGGTCGGGTCAATTAAAAGGCAAGAAGGAAAAAACAATATTGTAGACTTCTCAGAGAAAACCACGAAGAAAACAGTCTCAACATCTCATTCATAATAAAGAAGGAACAGTTCGGATATGAACGAAAAAATGAAAGTTTCATTACAGCACATTACGAATACCCACATTACAGAATAAAAAGCTATCCTTAGAGGATTTACATGACCAGATACATCGTCTACGTTTACATCACTATCACCCATCACGCTATCCTAGTTTTCAATGCAGAGGAACTCTCGGATACGGAAAACGAGCTCTGTAGGTCGGCCGAGCCCCGCTTCGTTATTATAGGGGAACTGAATAAGTTGATTCCCATAAGCATTTCTCACTGTTCCCCTATGGGCAAACATTCGGTTGCCCAAATGTGATGCACGATACATACGAACAAGCTCATTTATTATATGCTGTTCGTATGTCACGCATGAAAAACATAAGTCTTCGAGTTACGGCTTCAAGAAGATCACAGAGCATATATTCGAAGGCATCGACGGAAGCTTGACTGAGTGCAGCAGATCTCAGCCTCTCATAATACAGGTACTCCACACCAAAGGGGACAATAAATTGATCATTTTCGCCATCTCCATTTATATCAAAAGCAGACAACATGGACATCGGGGAAATTTCCTTCTCGAAGGAAGGTAAAGTCAAAACAGACCTCCCAACAGCCCATAGCCTCTTTGGAGCTCGAACAACGACTAGAGGAGGAGGCCAGCCAGACGATCTGGGTAAAACAGTTTCAACGACCTGCCAAATGACTCCACCCATCAACCGCCCTACTAGGAGGACCTCAGAAGCAACCTTCAGACTCCCTCGAGGTAATATCAGATTTTCAAGAGGTTTGGACTGACCCATCTTTATCTCAGGTACTGCAAAAAGTTCCAAAAGAGACAAGTCAGAATAATCTTTTGTCAAGATAATGAAAGCAAGATTAAAGCAAACCCCTGGGGCAACAAAGCAATGAAGCCCCAGGCTCACCTCAATCCGTTTGAAGAAGGCGTCAAATAGATCCTTTGCAGAAAAAACAGGAGAATCTCGCTGGAAGGAAAGACTCCCTTTCTCCGACAAAGGGCCTAGAAGTGAAGAGGAGTTAACACTGATATATACTCAAAGTCTGAAGTCTTAGCGCAAAGTAACTCTAGACTCTAAGCTCACGATGTCAGGATCTTTAAAAGATATTCATGGAAAAGGAAAAAAGAGGCATGTCCAGGCGATAATGACAGGAAAGTAAAGAAGAGCAGAGTACCTGAGGGGTAAGGAAAGGCCAGAAAGGGAAAGAGGCAGATAGGATTCAAGAAATGAGAAATGACAAAAAGATGAAAGGGAGTTATGAAGGCATCTACACGCGAACAGGCGCGGTCATAATGGTTCTCGATATTCACCCCCTCGGCAGTCGGAGCAATAACTGCCAAGAAGGTGAAGGGGCAATTGATGACCGCTGGATTTCCCTACCCCCAATCCTGGGCCCAGATTATGGCCATGGCCCATGAAAGGAAGGCCCGCACGCTCTCTCAAGTAAAACAGGCCCGGATCATCAGACCCCTGAGGCCAGACTCCACCAGATTCTTCCTAATCGAGATCGGCCCAGCCCGTATAACCTCCCCACGGATTCCTTCTCCTCCTGGGTTCAGCGTCCAGCCCAGCTCTCGGCCCAGCCCAGAATCCAGAACGAGACTCGTCATACAGCCTGGCAGATCTGCTCGAGCGTACGCACGGGGGAGAATCAGAGGCTGTTACGCATGGAGCAGGCGCCTGATATCCTCGTACGCCCATATCTGTATGGCAGAGACGCGTGGCCCAATCATAGGAGAGCCGTTGTACGTCACCAGCAAGCAGAAAGAAAGGATAAAAGGGATACCCCTCTAGAGAGATGGATCAAGCTTTATTCTTCAATACCAAAACCCTTGTAAAACCCTATTCTATTGGATCTCAGATCATCATCAAGTATGTTTTATTTACTGTGATATTTACGTCAATTTAATTCAAGCATCTTATAAAGGGTTAATTTTCTGTTTTTCCATTTATTTTTTGCAGGCATCAAATCTAAAACCTTCAAATTTTCTTTGAACATGGAGAGGGGAATGGTTAATTTTCTGTTTTTCCATTTATTTTTTGCAGGCATCAAATCTAAAACCTTCAAATTTTCTTTGAACATGGAGAGTGGTTTTTTGGTGGAGTATTTTTATCAAGCTGGTGAAAATTAGATCAGCCTTTAATGGAAAAATAACTTACTTTTGTTCACAATATGTTTAAAATTGTAACATATTATGAATGAAAGTGATTTTAATTGATATACATGGATTCTTAATGATATGTATGCATGCCTTATGTTGGAATTTTATTTTAAAATGTGATTATATAAAGAGCTTATAAAAAATCAATAATCATTTTTTTTGTTTAAAACTACCTAAGGTGTGTCTTTTTGTTTGTATGATTTATTGTAAATCTAGTATGAATATCAAATTTGAGTTGTTTAAAACTACCTAAGTATGCTGTAATGGTTATAAGATGATATTGCTACTTGACATTTTGAGTTCACTTTTGAGTTGTTTGTTTGGACAATATTGCTAAGTATAATTTCCAATCATAAGAAATAAACAAGTCATTAAATTTCAAGTAAAATAAACTGCAAACTTAAAGTTTTTAATATTCAATATAAATATAGTCTTGACAAAAGTAAACAAGCAAAATTAAGTAGTCCAAGAGTATTAATTAATTTATCAATACAATATTAGAAAACTCTAATTTAAATTTCTACTCTACGACGCTTTATTTACACAAAGAATGTGGTTGGATCAATTGTAGATCTTCTAAAGGTGTACACATCACCTTTCCTCAACTCATAGAATTGCATGAATGAGATCCACTGCTTCTCAAATCTCGTAATCCACTTAGGATGTCTCATTGATCTTGTAAAAACACTCCTACACATATATTTTATTCTGAACGGAATTGATCTCTGAGCACGCTTAAGGGTGATAGTGCAGCTTCTTGTGCCAATCATACTCGGCGCCTCTTGCACTCGGATATACTGTGATTTAAAAAGTTGAAAACTTATCAAATTATATAACTTATGCATAAATTAAATATAATTAATAATTCAATAAAAAAATATCACTTTATATTTCCAATCATAAGTCCTGCAAACAAATGTGAAAGTCCACGGTGTAGGGAGTATAGTTACACCTTCCGCTAAGTGAAAAAAAAAACATAAAAATAAATCATTATAAGTTGAACATTTGTATGAATAAGACTAAAATAAATAAATATATACATATACATATGCTTACTAGATAGCAAAGGATAATTGATCTCCTGCCCTTCACAATTGAAAATTTTAACAGCAAATTGTTTCGGGCTTAACAATGTAAATTCAATTACATAATTTAAACCCACATTAAAATGGACAATAAATTCCCACACTCCATCAAGCATGTAGGCACTATCCTTTCCTTCTGACACAAATACCTCCCATATTTCTTCATTTGGCATATGCAAATTAAATATTGCTTCATGCTGCACAGAACTCCTAAATAGCATATTTAATGGTATTTCCTATCAATATACAAAATTATGCATGTTATCTCATATGAACAACAACTTAATTTATATGCAATATATAAATAATATAATACATAAAAAAGACACTTATTTCTCACAATTGCTTGCAACTCATATGCATCTTCTGATACCTCAGCCTTGAAGATATCACCCATTTACTGTGATATGTCAATGTTAATAATGAGAAATATATTGCAACATAAACTGCTATATGATATGACAAAAGCATGAGTATAGTTATTCTTTTATATCATGAAATAATATCTGACAACGAAAAAGAACAATAGCATGCACTTGATATATTACAATGAACAGAAAGAAGATTAAAAAGTTTGCTTGATTTTATAATATGCAATATCTTGAATAGTAGAAATGAAGATTTCGTACATGATATCTTTGAATAAGAAAAATCGCAAGTGAATAATATTTGATATCTTTGAACTACAAAAAGAGTACGGTTGATAAAATGGGTACTATAGAAATAAACAAGAAAGGTTGCTTGATAACTATACTGATCCATATTCTTACGGCTTTATCACAGAAATTGAATGGACATTTGCACGTGGACCACCATTCCCATTCCATCATTATTGACACATACAAAACGGTGCACGTAAGCAAGTGCTATTATAATATTATTTATTATTTTATTATAAATGATATCATAAAGGTTGAAATGATACTGATTTATAATATATAAAATTTATTAATAATTCACTAATATGTATTATAGTAAGGTTTAATGTTTAATTCAATGATTTTAACTATACTATATATATAAGATTTTACATTTAAATCACATGTCAATTTTGACTTTACACTATGAGATTTTAAATTTAAGTCACATATTTCAACTAGCCTTAAACCAGCGCATGCTACGGTGCCATTTTAGCAATTTTAGCAAATAAAAGTTAATTTTAATATGAAACAAAAAAGTGTATTTTTTTAAAATAAAATAAAACCTTTAAATGACATATTACATAGTAAAATTTCAAACTAATTTAAAACATAAATATATAAAAAAAAATTATGTAAAATTGACGGCAAGCAATAATATAGAATTTCATAGGAAAGTAAGACGCTAATTTAGAGTCGTGTGGGATGATCTCATTATAATAATGTGGACAGCTAACAAATGATTTTGTTTTTTCAAGAGCTGGTATCAACAATCATTCTGTTAATAAAAACTCTAATGTTGAAGAACATCCTCAAGAGGGATTCTAATAAACATGTTGGCTAATAACAAAAAACACCATTAAGAACATTAAAAAAGAAACGATGGGCACAAAATAAATGACAGTGCCTTGCTTACCCCAAAATATTATACTTATACATTATAAATAAAATTATTATTTATTAGTAATAATTTATTCAAATATTCCATTAAAATAAAACTTTAATTGTTCACTTTAATTAGTTTAAAGTCAAGAACATTAAAAAAGAAACAATGGGGCGCAAAATAAACGACGGTGCCTTCAAAATTGTTATCTATTAGTAATTATTTATTCAAATATTCAATTAAAATAAAACTTTAATTGTTCGCTTGAGTTAGTTTAAATTTAAGAACATTAAAAAAGAAACGATGGGGCGCAAAATAAATGACAGTGTCTTCCTTACCCAAAATATTATGCTTATCTATTATAAACAAAATTGTTATCTATTAATAATCATTTATTCAAATATTCAATTAAAATAAAACTTTAATTATTGTTCACTTGAGTTAGTTTAAAGTCAAGAACATTAAAAAAGAAACCATGGGCGCAAAATAAATGACAATGTCTTCCTCACCCCAAAATGTTATACGTATACATTATAAACAAAATTGTTATCTATTAGTAATCATTTATTCAAATATTCAATTAAAATAAAATTTTAATTGTTCACTTTAATTAGTTTAAAGTCAAGATCATTAAAAAAAAAACGATGGGGCGCAAAATAAATGACAATATCTTCCTTACCCAAAATATTATACTTATCCATTATAAATAAAATTGTTATCTATTAGTAATCATTTATTCAAATATTCAATTAAAATTACCCTTCCATTCACATATCTCAATTACGCATAACTAAGTTTATATTATAATCATAGGGTCGATTTTCACTTTACTGTATGAGATTTTAAATTTAAGTCACATATTTCAATTACGCATAACTAAATTTATATTATAATTATAGTGTCGATTTTGATTTTAGTGTATGAGATTTTAAATTTAAGTCACATATCTCAATTATGTATGATTAATTTTATATTATAATTATAGTGTCGATTTTGACTATACTCTATGAGATTTTAAATTTATGTCACATATCTCAATTACGCATAACTAAGTTTATATTATAATCATAGGGTCAATTTTGACTTTACTGTATGAGATTTTAAATTTAAGTAATATATCTCAATCACGCATGACTAAGTTTATATTATAATCATAGGGTCGATTTTGACTTTACTGTATGAGATTTTAATTACGCATAACTAAGTTTATATTATAATTATAACATCGATTTTGATTTTACTATATGAAATTTTAAATTTAAGTCACATATCTCAATTACACAGGACTAAGTTTATATTGTAATTATAGTGTCGATTTTGACTATATTCTATGGGATTTTAAATTTAAGTCACATATCTCATTTGCGCATAACTAAGTTTATATTATAATCATAGGGTTGATTTTGACTTTACTGTATGAGATTTTAAATTTAAGTCATATATCTCAATTACGCATGACTAAGTTTATATTATAATTATAGAGTCGATTTTGATTTTACTGTATGAGATTTTAATTACGCATAACTAAGTTTATATTATAATTATAACGTCGATTTTGATTTTACTATATGAGATTTTAAATTTAAGTCACATATCTCAATTAAACAGGACTAAGTTTATATTATAATTATAGTATCGATTTTGACTATACTCTATGGGATTTTAAATTTAAGTCACATGTCAAAATTTAAATTTAAGTCTCATGTAGTACATGAGATCTTATATTTAAGGCACGTATTGTTGAAGCATAAAATACAGATAAGTCATAGTTTGTTATTCTGTTGTATTTTGATATACATGTAGTATTTTGTATCTGTAAATCTTATCCTTTGTAACCACTCTATGCTGTATAAATATAGCAGTAAATACTCAATACAAACATCAATTGTTCAACAGTTCATTAATATTGTGTGAGTTGTTTTATGGTATCAGAGCTAGAAAACTCTTGAGTTTTCCACTACAGATCTAGTTTTCTTCCTCTACGAATCCATTCTGTTTTAATGGCTTCAGCTTCGAACACAACCGGTGTTATTCATTCTTCTGGAAAGATGCTAGTCTCTCTTAATGCTGCATCACAGTTTCCATTGAAGCTTACGAGAGAAAATTATCCTGCTTGGCACGCTCAGATCGTGCCGGTGTTGCGTGGGCATAATCTAATGGGTTATGTTGATGGAAGCTTTCCTTGTCCGTCTCAAGGTGTTCAAAAGGAAGGGAAAGAGGTACCTAATTCTGATCATGAGTTTTGGGTCTGCCAAGATCAGTTGATACTAGCAGCGATTATTGCTTCCACTAGTTTCTCTTTTATGCATGTAGTCTCTTCTGCAGAGACTTCAGCGGAGGCATGGAATAAAATCAAATCATCGTGTGCTAATAGGAATGCCACGAGAATACTGTCGCTTCGTGAGAAGCTTGCTAATCTGAAACGTGAGAATCGATCTGTATCTGACTATTTATAGGCGGTTAAGGCAATTTCAGAAGATTTGGCTATTTCTGGGAGTCCGATTCCTGAGATTGATCTTGTTATTCATGTGTTGAATGGTGTGGGGTCTGATTTCAGGGATATTACTGCTGCGGTTAGAGCTAGAGACACAGTAATTTTGTTTGAAGCACTTCAGGAAAAGCTTCTGTCTCATGAGTTATATTTGAAACGAATTAATTCTATTGATATTTGATCAAGCATAAATTAGCCACATTTTTATTATCTTTTTTATTGCTTATTTACACATTTTTTAGCTTAATTTATGGTTTTTATCTTGTTTTTACAGAAAAGGAAGAAATTGGAGAATTGGAGAAAAAGTGCAGAAAGTTGACAGAAAAGTGATCGGGTCAGTGATTTGCCCAGTGATTTGCCCACTGCTTGCCCAAATCAGGCTGAAGCAGAAACCTGAAGGCAACAGGCAGAAGTGATAAGGTCAGTGATTTGCCCAGGACACTCGAAGACACTGGCCAAATCACTCGCAGAAGACAGAGAGAACTGACTCGCAGAAACGTGATCGGGTCTGTGATTTGCCCAATCACTTGAAGAAACTGGTCAAATCACCGGGCAAATCACTTTCACAACAGAAACTGACAGCAGAGCGGGAATTTGGGCAGAAAACAGAAATCCGAATTTTCAGAAGTCCAAATCCAACTCAATCACTATCAATACAAATCCAAGAGCCACGAAAAGAACTTCTCATCCAAGGAATTCCAATTGCAATTAAATTCAACATCAAAAGAGGAGTCAAACACCAAATCAAAAAGGGATTTTGAAACCCTAGATGGATGGAAATCTGCAGCTATAAAAGGAGAGCCTCCAAACCAGCAAGGCATCATCTTGGATCAGCAACTCACTCACCAGAAACTCTCCAACATCTTCCTTTTTCTTTTCTTTTCCATCTTTTGTGTATTTAGTCCACCATGAGTGGCTAATTTCCTTATTTTCTAGTTGAAGTTGAGAATATTCAGATTTGTGATGAATTGGGAGGTTTAATACTCCATTGTTGAACTTTTGTTTGTTTCAATATTTATGCAATCTGATCTTTTCTATAAATATTACTTTGCTTTTAGAATCAATAAGGGCCCATTGCTTTTAATTTGCTTAAGTAATATTGTTTGAATGATTTAGGTCCGTAATTGCTTAGGTTGCTCAAATACACATTTAATCAGGTTGCATAATCTAAACTTGACCACGCGGTTGGCAAGAATAGAATTGGGTTTCTCTAAGTCTTAATGCAATCAACAGTTGTTCGATGCTATAATGCCCCAAGGATGTTCCTTGGCAACTTGTTGATTAGTGTTTGATTAACGAACGTTTCCTAATCAAACTAGAACTAAGGAGGAATTTGGATTGTGAGAAGCGTCTTCCACAACCAAAACTAATTTATTGAAATCAAATAGGAGTCTTTAATAATCAATGATCAATTCTGAACAAACTGAATTAGACTCATACTTCAGCTAGAATCTCTTTCTCACTGAAATTCCTTTTCAATTAAATTATTGTTCTCTTTTGCTTTTAGATTTTAACTCATCAAAACAAACCCCCCATCTTTTACTTATTTGTTATTACTTGCCTTAGTCATTATTAGGAAGATCTTTAGTGTCAATTCCCTGTGGTTCGACCCTATTGCCACTATCTGCAAATTTATTTGTTGATTGATAATAGGTTTATTTTTGACGGCTTCGACAACCGCCTATCAAAAATTGGCGCCGTTGCTGGGGACTTGATTTAAACTAACGTATTTTCCTTTTATGACCAGGGCTGGTCGTAAAGAAGCTTTTCTTTACGATCTAGAAATTGAACGCACTGCCAAGACCTTACAAGCATGGCTACGGTAAGTATGTCTCTTCTCTCTTCTCAAATTTCTGAACTAACCTCTATTGTGGATAGTTATGTCATAGGTCGAGCTCAACACTTTCAGCCACCAAGACCATGTAGGATCTGTGGATATATGGGACACCCAACTGATCAATGTCCCACACTTTATCAATATGACCAACCAGTGCATACATTTAGAGGATTCAATAGCCAGTCTGGACATACATATGGAGGATTCTATGAACAGCCAAGACATGATCCCTACCTTGATACCTACAATCCATGTTGGGGAGACCACCCGAATTATGACTATGCAAGGGCTAACTACTACCAAAGCTATCAAGCCTAAGCAACACCTCAAAACTCCAATATGGAACTTGAAGAGTTGGTAAAGAAGTTGGAAATTTCTGGGAAAATTCTCCAACAGCAAGTGGATCAAGCGGTTGACCATTGGAACACACACATATTAAGAAAAGAGGAAGAGCTTCAAGATCTATGGGACGATGACGAAGGTTCCCAAGAAACAGACCGAGCTATTGAGTCTGCTGCACAAATCACCACTGCACTTGAAACTGAACCAGCTGCTGCACAACACACTTTTGCTGAAGAAAATTCTGCAGCACCTGCTGTCAAACGTCCAGAATTTGTTGCTGTCCAAGCTGCTGAAAACAGGGACAACAATTGCTGTCCAACTTCTGCATCCCCTACTGCTGTCCAGCAAGTCACTGCCGAAGCTGCTGCTGTTCAAACATCACCGGCTGAATTTGTTGCTGTCCAAAAAACAGCATCTACAGAAATTACAGAACAAGCATTAGCTGCTGTCCAGGACACAGCACACACTGAAATTACCTCAACAGAATCAGAAGTTGCTGTCCAAACAGAACCAGCAACGCTAGCTGCAAAAACAGCACAGCCTGCGTCCCTTGTCCAAACACCAGCAACCTTAGAAATTGACACAACTAAACCAGAAGTTGTTGCACTTGCTGAACCAGCAACATACACCACTGAAACAGCTCTTGAACAGCCAGCAAAGAAACAACAAGTAAGTCAAATGGCCACCTCAATGAGCAAACTTGAGTCACAAGGGAAATTACCTTCCCAAACTGAGATAAATCCAAGACAAAATGCTAGTGCCATCACATTGAGGAGTGGAAAAGAGCTACAAGACAGCAAGGCTAAAAAATTGCAAAAACAGGCCATGGAAGAAATTCTGCCAGAAAGTGATCAGGGCAGTGATTTGCCCAATTCACTAGTAGAAACTGACCCGATCGCTGGGCAAACTGAGCTGTCCAGCAGTGATTTGCCCAAATCACCAGAGAAGGCAGAGAGTGATCTGCCCAAATCAACAGACCAGGCAGAATCCAGTCAAAGGCAGAAACAGCAACTTATGGAGAAATTCAAGGTACCTCCTCCCTTCCCAAAGAGATTTGCAAGATCCCAAAAGGAGAAAGAGGAAAAAGAGATATTGGAGACACTTCGCAAAGTGGAAATCAACATACCCCTACTTGATGCTATCAAACAAATACCAAGGTATGCTAAATTTCTCAAAGAGCTATGCACCAATAGGAGGAAACTTGCTGAACATAAAAAGGTAAGTGTGGGGGAGTGTGTCTCAGCTGTCATTCAAAGGAAACTTCCCACCAAATGCAAGGATAGAGGAATGTTTGCCATTTCATGCAAAATAGGCAACATAGGAATAAAGAAGGCCATGTGTGACCTTGGAGCTTCAATAAATGTCATGCCTCTTTCTATTTTTAACTTGTTGAATGCAGGTACACTCAAGGGCACCAGCATTATGATCCAATTGGCTGATCGATCTGTTGTCTACCCCAAGGGAGTGCTAGAAGATGTGTTGGTGCAAGTGGACCAATTAGTCTTTCCAGCAGATTTTTATGTTATTGACATGGAGGAAGACAAGAGCAACACCACCTCTGATATCCTACTTGGAAGACCATTCTTAAGTACAGCAAGAACTAAAATTGATGTGCATGATGGCACATTGACTATGGAGTTTGAAGGGGAAGTTATCAAATTTAATGTTTATGATGCCATGAAATTCCCCAATGATGTTTCTCCTGTTTATGGCCTTGATGTTATTGATGATCTAAGTCAAGAATTTTTTGATTTTGAACAAGAAAATTTACTTTATGATGGCCTTTGCAGGAAAGGAGAAGAGGACAGCAACATCACTGAAGCAGAAAAAACAGCAGTCTGCTGTAACTTGCTGGATATAGGTGATTTGCCCAGTGATTTGCCCACAACACTAGATAATCTGCTCAAATCACAGACCAAATCACTGGAGCAGACAGACTTGACAGACAGTGATTTGCCCAGATCACTAGATAATCTGCCCAAATCACAGCCCAAATCAGACAGCAAACAGCAGAAATCAGCACAAACAGCAACTGCACCAGAACTGAAACCATTGCCTAGCCACCTCAAATATGCCTACTTGGGAGCTGGAAATTCACTTCCAGCAATTATTTCTAACCAGCTCAGCCAAGAAGAAGAGGAAAAGCTCCTTGATGTGTTAAAGAAGCACAAAAAAGCAATTGGGTGGACCTTGGAGGACATAAAAGGCACCTCAAGACCATTCGGTGGAGGCTCATTTCACCAGAATCAGAGACAGGATGCAGCACATGAAGCTATTGACGTACGGAGTCCACAAACAAGCAAGGTTTTCAAGGTTAATGGGCATCGTTTGAAGAGATTCTATGAAGGTTTTACTGTCCATGTTGTGGAGGAGGTTCCCTTGGATCCCCCTTCCCAAGACTGCTGAGCAAGACACTGAAGTCCAGCCCAAGACAGAAAACAGGGCGCTACTGGGAGGCAGCCCAGATGTAGTGATTTGCCCAGTGATTTGCCCACTGCTTGCCCAAATCGCAGGGCAAATCGACTGAATATACCATAGTCACAAGTGATCGGGGCAGTGATTTGCCCAATTGCCCAGATAATTTGACCAAGATCACCGGTCCAATCGCAAAATCAAGCACATCATCAGAAAAGGGCGTGAACAGTACCAACCCAGCAACTGCAAAGGAGAAGCGATCTGGCCAAGTGATTTGCCCACTGCTTACCCAAATCACTGGTCAAATCACCCTGTCAAGAATCCAAAGGGCCAGCATTAAATGATCAGGGCAGTTCACATACCCAAATCACTTTAAGTAGTTCTTTTCTTTTATTTTTTTTTTACTTTTTACGCTACTTATTGTCTTTTATCTCTTCTTCTTCAAGATTTCTCTCCTCTGACCACCACTGACCCACCGGCAAACCCAAGACCACCATGGTAAGAATTAAGATGAAGGCCACCGGCGGGCCGTTCATGTGGAAGAAACTAGGGCTGCCGAAACCCATCCCCTCTGACAGTGACGATGAAACGTGGGACACCACTCCACCGGCCACCACCAGCACCGACACGCCACCGGCTACTGAAACAGCAACAGGACGCACCGACTCACCGGCCGTCCAGACATATCACGGCCAGAAACGGCCAAGAACTCAGTCGCCACCTCCACCGCCGAGATCAGAGCCAGAACCAGAAACCACCATTGCCACACATCCCGCAGGTTATGAGGAAAGCGATGCAACCACTGATGTGCCCAGCAATTTGCCCACTGATGCGCCCACTAGTACGCCCAGTGATTTCACCAGCAATGTGCCAAGCGCTATGCCCAGCGATGTGCCCACTGATGCGCCCACGGACTTGCCAAGTGATACACCTAGCGATCTGCCCAGTGATTTGCCCAGTGCTTGCCCAAGTCACTGGTCAAATCACCCACAGGCCAGGAAGTCCCTTTCCCTTTTCTCCTTTATTTCTCTATATATATATTCAAACATTGAGGACAATATTTGGGATAGGTGTGGGGGTACTGGAGAGTATTTATTCACTGATCACACCATCTTTTGATTTCTTTTTTTTTTCCTATTTTGTTTCTTACTGTTTCTTTTTGTTTCTTTTCGCATTATTCTTACCCCTTTTTGCACACACCAGAATTTTTTTTCACACTTTTTGCACACACACACAGAATTTTGTCTTAGCTTTTGCTCTACTCAACATCGATAACAAGGTTAAAAGAGTTTCCTTATCTCATGACCCCATTGATTTGCCACCCCTTTAAGCCTAAACTGAATCATTCACAGTATGTTACCTTCACTTAGGAAGTTCTTTACTTGAATTGAATCCTTAAATTTGTTGTGGTCAAGGGAAATAAAAATAAAAATACATGCAAATAAAAAGCTAGTGTAACTCCCTATGAGCTGATTTGCCCAAACTATCATGACAAACCAGCACAAAGCACAAATCACAAACTTGTTCCAATGGTCTAAGACTATGAACTGAGCCTAATAGCCACTTGGAGAAGTAACTGACTGAGTAACCGGGGGTGTATCACCCATGTACACAATCGCGTAAAAAGGTCAGTAACTTTTTCAAGCAAATAAGTTTCGATGGTCTAGACTATGAACAGAGCTAGTAGCCACTTGAACAAGTGACTAACTGAGTAACCGGGGGTGTATCACCCATGTACACAATCGCGTAAAAAGGTTAGTGACTTTTTCAGGCAAGGATAAGAATAAGTGCTGCTGAAAATAAAAATTAAATAAAAAGGAGAAAGAGAGAAGGTGGCAAGTCACTCCTAGGGGTTACATTAAACCTAACATAAAAGAATAAGCATGATTGAATCAAAAACCTTTCCCTTGACCATGGTAGGTGAAAGGAAACAAGGAAAGGAGAGGATGACCTTAGTGCATGTACTCTATACTGTGATAGTTCAGATTAGGAGTCTAGGGGGGGCTGATTAAGTGGTGCTTAGGTTCTAAGGAAAAAGGGGGCTTGATTGGCTAAGTTATTTGTTGCTTGAGGACAAGCAAAAAGCTAGGTGTGGGGGTATTTGATCAAGCATAAATTAGCCACATTTTTATTATCTTTTTTATTGCTTATTTACACATTTTTTAGCTTAATTTATGGTTTTTATCTTGTTTTTACAGAAAAGGAAGAAATTGGAGAATTGGAGAAAAAGTGCAGAAAGTTGACAGAAAAGTGATCGGGTCAGTGATTTGCCCAGTGATTTGCCCACTGCTTGCCCAAATCAGGCTGAAGCAGAAACCTGAAGGCAACAGGCAGAAGTGATAAGGTCGGTGATTTGCCCAGGACACTCGAAGACACTGGCCAAATCACTCGCAGAAGACAGAGAGAACTGACTCGCAGAAACGTGATCGGGTCTGTGATTTGCCCAATCACTTGAAGAAACTGGTCAAATCACCGGGCAAATCACTTTCACAACAGAAACTGACAGCAGAGCGGGAATTTGGGCAGAAAACAGAAATCTGAATTTTCAGAAGTCTAAATCCAACTCAATCACTATCAATACAAATCCAAGAGCCACAAAAAGAACTTCTCATCCAAGGAATTCCAATTGCAATTAAATTCAACATCAAAAGAGGAGTCAAACACCAAATCAAAAAGGGATTTTGAAACCCTAGATGGATGGAAATCTGCAGCTATAAAAGGAGAGCCTCCAAACCAGCAAGGCATCATCTTGGATCAGCAACTCACTCGCCAGAAACTCTCCAACATCTTCCTTTTTCTTTTCTTTTCCATCTTTTGTGTATTTAGTCCACCATGAGTGGCTAATTTCCTTATTTTCTAGTTGAAGTTGAGAATATTCAGATTTGTGATGAATTGGGAGGTTTAATACTCCATTGTTGAACTCTTGTTTGTTTCAATATTTATGCAATCTGATCTTTTCTATAAATATTACTTTGCTTTTAGAATCAATAAGGGCCCATTGCTTTTAATTTGCTTAAGTAATATTGTTTGAATGATTTAGGTCTGTAATTGCTTAGGTTGTTCAAATACACATTTAATCAGGTTGCATAATCTAAACTTGACCACGCGGTTGGCAAGAATAGAATTGGGTTTCTCTAAGTCTTAATGCAATCAACAGTTGTTCGATGCTATAATGCCCCAAGGACGTTCCTTGGCAACTTGTTGATTAGTGTTTGATTAATGAACGTTTCCTAATCAAACTAGAACTAAGGAGGAATTTGGATTGTGAGAAGCGTCTTCCACAACCAAAACTAATTTATTGAAATCAAATAGGAGTCTTTAATAATCAATGATCAATTCTGAACAAACTGAATTAGACTCATACTTCAGCTAGAATCTCTTTCTCACTGAAATTCCTTTTCAATTAAATTATTGTTCTCTTTTGCTTTTAGATTTTAACTCATCAAAACAAACCCCCCTCTTTTACTTATTTGTTATTACTTGCCTTAGTCATTATTAGGAAGATCTTTAGTGTCAATTCCCTGTGGTTCGACCCTATTGCCACTATCTGCAAATTTATTTGTTGATTGATAATAGGTTATTTTTGACGGCTTCGACAACCGCCTATCAATGATCCTGCACCAGTTGTTGCTCATAATGTGCGAAAGAATTCTAATAATCGCTAGAATTTTTCTAATAATCGCTGTGGTAGGCAGGAGTACTCATCCATTCAAAATAGTTCTCGGCAGTATTCTGGACAAACAACAAATAAAAGAGGTTCTGGTGGTTCCTCGATTTTATGTCAAATATGTGAACTTCCTGGCCATGGTGCGAAGCGATATTTTCGTGCTAAAGAGTTTTTCAAAGACAATTTTCCTCAGCCGCGTGCTAATCAAGTCACTGCTGCTGAACCACTGAGTTGGATATTAGATATAGGAGCTTCTCACCATGTCACTCATGATTTGCAGAACTTGTCCATACATGCTCCTTATGAGGGTCTTGATGAGCTTCATCTCACTGACGGTACAGGTTTACGTATAACACATGTTGGTTCTAAATTCATTTCTTTTCCTTCAAAAAACTTGTTCTTTGGATAATGTCTTGTGTGTTCCTCGTGCTACTGAGAATTTGATCTCTGTTTCTGCATTTTGTCTTGCCAATAATGTCTCAATTGAATTCTTTTTTGATTGTTTTCTTGTTAAGGATCTGGTCACGGGGGAGATACTCACAAAGGGCAGAATTAAAGACTCTCTTTATCGTCTTTCTACAGTTCCAAAAGCTCGGTCTCCGTTTGCTGCATATTCCTCTGTTCATGGTTCTTCCTATGTCTGGCATCAACGCCTCGGTCATCCTGCCACTAGAGTCCGTCGTTATGTTGTGTCCAAATTTAATTTACCTGAGTCCTCTTCTGGTTTTGATTGTGATTCGTGTCTTTGTCATAAGAGTCATCGACTCGCTTTTGGAGTTTCATCTCTTACTAGTTCTCGTCCTTTAGAATTGGTGTATTCTGATTTATGGGGCCCAGCCAGCTTCAGTTCCATCTATTGATGGTTTTAAATATTATATTATTTTTGTTGATCATTTTACCAAATACATTTGGTTTTATCCTTTAAAACTTAAGTATGATGTTGCCGTTATTTTTCCTGTGTTTAAGAAATTAGTTGAGAATATGTTTGATACTCATATTGTTAGTATTTATACAGATGGGAGAGGGGAATATGTTGCCTTAAGGAAAATTTTTCAAGATTCTGGAATTACTCATCTACAAACACCTCCTCACACTTCACAGCACAATGGTGCTGCTGAACGGTGGCATAGGCATTTAGTGGAAACTGGACTCACTTTGTTACACTCTGCTTCTTTACCTCATCAATTTTGGAGTTATGCTTTTCAAACAGCCGCCTTTCTTATTAATAGGTTACCAACACCTTTGCTTCAAATGCAATCACCTTTTCTTAAATTGTTTAATAAAGATCCTAATTATAATCGACTTAAGATATTTGGCTGCTTGTGCTATCCCTTTCTTCGGCTATATACCAATGGGAAATTTGAGGTCAAATCGAAACCATGTTTATTTTTGGGGTATTCCTTAAATCAAAGTGCTTATATTTGTTATGAGATAAAAAGTCAAAGGGTTTATGTCTCTCGTCACGTTGTCTTTGTGGAGACTAGCTTTCCAGGAATAAACTTTAAATTAGAGAATCTGAGTTTTAGTGGTTGGTATAATATTCCTCAACCAAATTTGGAGTTGTCCACAGACCATGCAACGTTGCCGTTTTCTGCAACGGGGTCTGATTTTATTTCTTTCAATTCTAGGGATTTATCCAATTTATCTCCCTCTGGTTCTCTCGAGTCTTCACGATTGTCGGATTCATCACCTGGTTCGACAACTCCATCTTCTTCGTCTTCTTTGTCTTCTTCGAGTTGTCCCTAAGAGTTGGTCTCTCCTGTATCGCCTATGTTAGCTGCGTCTTCTCCATTATCGTCGTCCTCTAGTTCGATCCCTTCTCAGTCTTCTTCTCAGCAATCTGGTCATTCGACTATCAATTCTTCTGCGTCATCAGCTGAAATTGAACCACCTCAACCTACTAGTAATCATACCATGGTTACCTGGTCTCAAAACAACATCTTTAAACCAAAGATTCTTCACTCTATTTCCAAACATCCACTACCACCCACTATAGAACCAACATGTGTGTCCCAAGCTCTTAAAATCAAAGAATGGAGAGAGGTTATGTCCTCTGAGTTTAATGCGTTGATGTTTAATAGGACTTGGGAGCTTGTTCCTCCTTCTGATGCTACTAATTTGATTGGTTGTAAGTGGATTTTCAGGGTCAAAAGGAATGCAGATGGGACTATAGCCAAATATAAAGCACGGATGGTTGCCAAGGGTTATAATCAACGGCCTGGAGTTGATTTTGGAGAGACGTTTAGTCCGATTTTGAAGCCTGCTGCGATTCATTTGGTTTTGGCATTAGCGGTTTCAAATCGCTGGAGAATTTATCAGCTAGATGTAAACAATGCTTTTTTGCATGGGCCTCTACAAGAACAGGTTTATATGCTCCAATCTCCTGGTTTTGTTGATTCTGAACAACCAACATATGTTTGTAAGCTGGTTAAAGCACTATATGGGCTACGTCAGGCACCCAGAGCCTAGTATCAGGCGTTGACAACATGTGCTATTGAATTTGGTTTTAAACAGTCAATGAGTGATCACTCTCTGTTTATTTTTCGCAAAGATGATGTTGTGTGCTATTTTCTTGTTTATGTGGATGATTTATTGCTTACTGGCAGTAGTTCAGATTTTATTCAGTGGTTTATTGCAGAGCTAGCAGCCCGGTTTTCATTGAAAGAACCACAACAGTTAAGTTTGTTCTTGGGCATTGATGTTCATCATTTTAGTGACGGTTTATTCTTATCTCAACACCGTTATGTTCGAAAAATTCTGGAACAATCTGGGATGGATGGTGCAAAACCAGTTTCCACACCTTTTGCTACTACCACAGTGTTGTCTAAAAATACTATTCCCAACCATGAGGTTGATTCAACGTTATATAGACGGCTGGTTGGTGCTTTGCAATATCTTACGTGGACTAGACTAGATAAAAGTTTTTCTGTTAATAAGCTTTCCCAGTTTATACAGAGTCCCATGGCTCAACATTGGTATGCTCTAAAGCGTCTTCTGCGTTATCTCAAGTCTACGCATGATTATGGCGTTATGATCAAACCGCAATCTCGATTTGTTTTCCATGCGTATTCGGATACAGATTGGGCTGGAGACCCGACTGATAGACATTCAACTACTGGATATGTTGTGTATTTTGGAGATATCCCAATCTTGTGGGCTTCGAAGAAACAGAAGACAATTGCTCGGTCTTCCACCGAAGCTGAGTACAGAGCGGTGGCTACCACTGCGGCTGAAGTTGTATGGATAGGTTCTTTACTCTAAGAACTTGGTGTGACAGTTTCCTCACCAGTTATTTACTGCAACAATATTTCTGTGACGTATGCCTGCAAGAACCCAGTTTATCATTAAAAAATGAAGCATATCGAAATCGATATACATTTTGTTCGAGAGCTCATATAGCAGCATAAGCTACGGGTTGCTCATGTGTCTACCAAGGATCAGCTTGCTGATCTTCTTACTAAACCATTGGCTAAAACTGCTTTCAGTGCTAATCGGTTCAAGATTGGAGTGTGCCGAGGACCCTCCATCTTACGGGGGAGTGTTGAAACACAAAATACAGATAAGTCATAGTTTGTTATTTTGTTGTATTTTGATATACATGTAGTATTTTATATTTGTAAATCTTATCCTTTGTAACCACTCTCTGCTGTATAAATATAGCAGTAAATACTCAATACAAACATCAATTGTTCAACAGTTCATTAATATTGTGTGAGTTGTTTTACATATCTCAATTTTATGTTATAAGTTTATATTATAATTATAGTGTAAATTAATTAATAAATTGTGGATGATAATTTAATAAATTATTTAATTGTAATGTTCAAATTAAATTTATATTTGATCATCATACTAAATTAAATATTAATTTAAATCACAAAAAATATCATTTATAAAATTTAGTATAATTTAAAATATTTTTAACTAATTTAAGTCATGCCTATTACAGCGTCGTTTTTTATATTGCCAAAAAAATTTAAGTTCCAAATTTGCAACCTTTTTGTAATGTGGTTTCATTTGTTTTTAAACTCACCGTTTCACAAGCCAATAAGATGTAGAAGGGCTTTTCATTTTCAAAATTTTAATGGATTACGGTGCTTTTATCGATGAGATTACACACCACTTGAAACGCACTAAACACTTTTGACAGTCATTTCATTTTTCTCTTTGATCAAACTTGAAAGAGAACCCTCTCCTTGCAAAGGAATAGTTTATTGAAAATCATCTCTCTCTCCAACTATCCACAGCTGAAAATCCTGGACAATAAAGTTATCATAAATTGGGGGACATAAAGTAGTTGACATGCTTATAGAAAATACAACCCTGTTTTGAAAATTGAAACACTTAATGGATAAAAGAGAATTTGAAATTTAAATTTTAAATTCTACACATTATTTTAGAAAAAATAGAAGAAGGGCAATAAAGTAAAAACACATTATGAAATTACTTGAATAACCTCATTGATCCACATTTATTGTGGATAAGTTGAGCCATCAAGCTTTTTCCTTTAAATAAATCGCGTATTTTTATTGATCAAGTTTGGATTCTTCTCTCTTAATACAGTTGACATTTTATGAGTAATTAAATCTACACGCGTATTGGGGTTGTTAGTTAACTAGTAATTAATTTAAGCGCGAAGTGGATTAATTTATTCATAAAGAAGAATTGGTAGGATTCGCGTGTGACATAAAGTTAATCACTCAGAAATATTCAGGGGACATTAATCGCATGGGATCTAATAAATAAGTCAGATTCTATGAAGATGAGCTTGGTGGAAATGCTTCTGCAAGATTTTATGCAAGACCTTACCAGCTTGATCCAAGAACAAGAATGTTCACGAGTGAGCATAATTCCATTGAAGAAAGCAAAGAAGAAGCACCAAATCTTGCTCTTTATATAAAGAAACTCAAAGAGATTCTTTCATATCCCAAAAACAAAGGCGATTCAATGTTACAACTCTAGCAGACAAAGATTACAAGAATAGTACTTTGGCTGGCAATTTTGCTGATAAGCTGATAGAAGAGTGGAAAAATGGAACTTGTGGAACTTATTTTTAATATTGGTAATTTATAATAATTATAATATTAAATAACAATAAATTTTGGTAAATACAATTAAAATTATAGTAACATTTAAAAAAAATTGAATTATTATAATTTAGTTAATATCAAATATTTATTTATTTATTTTTAATATTTGATTTCATAAAACATAAATTGATAAGAATAGTAAAAAAGGTTATAATTCTATTTAAAATAGTTAAAGAGCTTATATTTAATGATTAAAAATAATAAAAAGAAATTTTATATATAATGTGTTAATATAAAAAAAATTATTAGTGTAAATATCACTATAAAAATTTATCGAATTAGTAACAGAAAATATCGGTTACTTATTAGATACGGATTAATAACGGATGTTATGTAAAGAACAATAACAGTAATGGATTAACTAATCCGTTATCAAGCCGTTACTAAATTCTGTAACGGATAGAAATCCGTTATAGAATTGGTTTAATTTGAAAAAATTAGTAACGGATTTATAAATCCATTACTAAATGGTTTTGTATTCAGTCATTTAGTAATAGATATACTTTCCGTTACAAAAGTTAAATTTAGTAACGGATGTGCTGCATTATAGTATTAATAAAGTCATTTTCTATGTTATTTTGTTGCTCTAAAGATTAACGACTTAACCTTAATTCGATCTTTTTCAAAATAGACTATAGATCTTAATTAACGAGATTAATACGAGCAAGCTGCATTGATAATAAAGGACTAATTAGATTCCGTAAGAAATTTTAACCAATATCGTTTGGCTAAGACAATATAAAGAAAATGATAGGCTAAAAGCTTAAAAGTCTTATTTAAATTCTTCAAAAATTGAAAAGTGAGTTCCAAATAGTTAAGGAAATGCTATTATAATAGAAAAAAAAATCATAATATACAATATTATAAAAAATATCAAAAAATTAATTAAATGCAAAATTGTCCCCTAAACGGTAAAATTTTCGCCTCAAACTTTATTACTAGGCCTGTGCCCTTCGTCATACTTTTGAAAGTCGTGCGTCAATTAATTAATGTGACATTTTAAATAAAATTTAAAATTTAATTGACATTTTTAAAAACGTCACTTTAATTGATATTTTTTAAAATAAAATTTTATCTACAGTTTTTTTCTTTATTTTTAAAATTTGTCATTTTTAAGAGTAATATTGATTCATATGGTCATATCAAACTTGAAATTACTTATTCAATTGATATTTTTTTATTAACTAACTTAAAAGAAAAACAACTTGAAATGATATATAATTTAGTCCTTAAACTTTATTTAAAATTTAATTTACACTTTAATATTATTGTTGTTAACTTTTTAATATCTGATTTTTATAAAAATATAACTTATTTAACCATAAAAATTTATAAAATATAACTATTTAATTTCTCAAAATTCAAAGCATGTGTAATTAATTTAATAAAATATAATTTTTTAATTTTTTAAAATTTAAAATCTGTATAAGCCATGTACGCTAATAAATAAAGATTGAATAATTATATTTTATAAAATTTATATTTTAAATAATTATATTTTTATAGAATACAGTAGTTAATTTAATGAATTTTTTTATTAAAAGGACATGCTTAAATTATATATATTTGGCAAACAATCCTTTCAAAAATAAAAACTAATTTTATAAATAGTTTAAAAACTATATTATTTTTAAATTTTCTTTTTAATTTACATTATTTACATAATAAACCCAATCACACAATATATGTAATATATAATCTCTGGTTTAAAGTTTAGTAATCAATGACAGGTGAAGATCATATATTCCATAAAAATATTTGATGAGTTGCAAAACTCACAATTTTTTTCTCATCTAATTTCATAATTTTACTTGAAATTTAATTTTAGACAGATTTTTGTGCAGAAGTTGAGAAAAGGAATGAAAAAAAGGATTTTTGAATGGAAGATTACAACCTTCGCCAAACCTGTAGCCTAAGGCGCTAGGAGTCTTAGAAAGCGCCACCTCAGCAAATTTTGTCACCTAAACAGGGATAAGATAAGATTCAAGTCGGATCAAATACAATCAGAATAGGAATAAAATAGGAGTAGTAGAATTTATTTTAAACTATTAAATTTTATTTTTTTGTGCATATATAAAGACTCCTAGAATTAAACTTAAATCATCATGTTTTCCTCTGTCCCTCCTTTCCTTTCTTGCTCTCGCCCCCCATCTTCTTCTTCGTCTTCTTCTTTTCTTCTTCTTCTCTTCTTATTTTCTTCTTCTTTTCCTTGGTTGTTGCAATTTTACTATGTCTTTTAGAGACTAAAAAATTATTTTCAGTTGAAGGTTGAATTAAATTGAAGTTTTTTTCAAGTTGTGAGGTTATGCACTTCAATTTTCATCATTTTATTTCTATTTTCTATTAATTTATGATTTTGAGGAACACCACCTCCATTGTTGTTTTCTTGAGAATTCAATACCACCTCCATTGTTGTTTTCTTGAGAATTCAAGAGGCCTATTAAATCTATTGGAAAAACAACATACAACTAATTAATTTAATTAAATTCATAATTGTATAATTGAATTAATAATAAGTAGTAATTAACATATTAGTTTATATTAAGAAATTGATAAATTTGATTTAAATAAATCACGTATTTTTATTAATCAAGTTTGGGTTCTTCTCTCTTAATGCAATTGACTAATTATGACTAATTAAATCTACATGCGTACTGGGGTTGTTAGTTAACTAGTAATTAATTTAAGCGCGAAGCGGATTAATTTATTCAAAAGGAAGAATTGATGGGATTCGCATGTGATATAAAGTTAATCACTCAGAAATATTCAGGAGACGTTAATCGCATGGGATCTAATAAATAAGTCAGATTCTATGAAGATGAGCTTGGTGGAAATGCTTCTCAAGATTTTATGTAAGACCTTACCAGCTTGATCCAAGAACAAGAATGTTCACGAGTGAGCATAATTCTATTGAAGAAAGCAAAGAAGAAGCACCAAATCTTGCTCTTTCATATTCCAAAAACAAAGGCGATTCAATGTTACAACTGTAGCAGACAAAGATTACAAGAATAGTACTCTGGCTGGTGATTTTGTTGATAAGCTGGTAGAAGAGTGGAAAAATGGAACTTGTGGAACTTATTACTGATAAGAAAGAATTTGCAGAAATTTCACTATTTCATGCGGATTACCAAGTCATAGTTAAAAATCCATGAAATAATGCCTCAATTACTTAAAGTTACAAGGTAAAAGAAGATAAATTGCGGCAAACTGTTAATTTAAAAATCATTTACTGAGAATCTGTGACCGTCAATAACATAAGGAAATCAGATAGTGTCCTTAAATTCTTTGTTAGTGAGGCCACACCATTGGTTATAGTATAAGTAGTATATTTAAAATTTGCATTTCACGTTTTGTATTTTCATCCTAGAATATTTGTTTACCACTTGATATATTATTTTTCTTCTTAATTCTTGGAGAGGACCCAACTTCCAGTATATATATTTATATATATGCTAGCTTATTTATTTAAAATAGGAATGGATAAAATGAATTTGTATTTCTTGAACTAATGAAAATTGAATTTAAAACACAGCTGAATAAATAGACGATTATACTATGTATATGCACCGAACATATATCTCCATGATGACAGGTGATTTATTTTCAGCTTAGCATATATTTATATTGTTTTTGAGACAACGCTTGATATACACACACCTTTTGGTGTGTATGTCAGGTGGTCACCATCTGAGAGTAGTTCTGCACATATGTATGACCAGTATTTTATTAGCTCTTGGACCAATATTGTCATCATAGCTCTTAGGCTGTCATTGTTTTATTTTATCACACTTGAGATGCCAACATTATCCACAGAGTGTATGTTATGAGCGTATGCAGATTTTATTTATCACCTTTATAATTTTTTAATTCATTATTCCTGCAGTGATATCTTAACAATTTGTATTAAGTTTAATTTATATTAAGTGAATTAAATTGCATTTATTCAGTTGACCTATTTTAGCTAAATATGGTACTATTAAGTACCTAAACTTTATATTTTTCCTTCATTATTTATTTATCCGCTCACCAAGTAAATTGTACTCACCTCTTATACTTTTAATATTACAGATTCTTTTTGATGATCTACTCCTAGCAGTCTAGGTCTTCTAGTTTTGTCCTTTCTTCCACTTCGTTCGCTCAGAGTCTAGTGGAGGTCGGGTCAATCCTAAATCCTTTGTAACTTTTTGTAATTTTAAAAAATAATATAAAAATTGTATATTCAAGTGCTGAATATATTTTGTTTGATGTATTATGAATTGACTAGACCAGCCATCAGTCCTCTTTTTTATATTTTAATATTTTAAAATTATAACAGATTATATGTATTCATATATATTCAAGAGAAATTCAATCAATAATCAACTGCAAAATACCTAAATTTAACTACCTTCAGCTGAAATTTTCAATTAAATATTTGTTTCTCAATTTTTTTAACTGCATTATTTATTTTTTTTAAGTTTATTTTTATTGGCAGACAAAATCACTTTCATCAAAAACCCTCTTTTTTCTCTTTTTTTGTATTAAACCACTCTTCTATTCTAATTGGTCATTTAAATTAAACAGAATTAAGGTCTCTATGGGATGGATACTCACTTACCTTATCTATATTTTCTTATCAATTAAGAAAATAAAAGTAAATTTTAAATTGACAGGTTCGACACCCGTCAATATTTCAAATTTTATTTTATCATTTCAAATATAGTGAAAAAAAATGTTTAAAAAGTATGTAATATATATCTTATTCAAATGATATAAATATCTCTATAAAATAATATATTATTCTATTTATTTATAACTAATAATGTTTCATAATATTAAAACATAGTTATAATTTTTTATTATTATATTATTCTATAGTTTTACGTAAAATTTGTGTAAATATAATTTAATATATAATTATTAAAAATTTAAATTTTAAATAATTAAAATTTTACTATTAATTTTTATTGATAAATGATCAATAATTTTATTATTAATATTTTAAATAATGATAAGTTGTTATTTTTTCCTAGATAATTTACTTAATAAATTTTATTATTATTTATTTTATTATACTATTAATTAATATTTAATATATGTATTTAATTAAATTTTTAATGAATTATTGATTGAACTCCTAATCTACTCATCCCTTCGTCCCCAATGATAATGCTTTACATAATTGGCGGCAAGATAGATTTCTAATATTTCGGATAAGATGAATGTTTCAAAACTGTTAAATTTTTACTTTTTTCTAAAACAGACGTGGTATTTTATTTATTTAAATATATATAAATAGATTGATATGTTTAGATTAGTTAATTATAACCAATGCTAACATTAGTTATTTTTCTAAAAAAAGATATGAACGCAATGAAGATAGGTAAATTATTTCAATCACAAATCACACGCGCGGTTAATTTAGCTATAAAAGATAGAAAATGAAGTTATTGTTTCATCATTGAATCTGAAAAGTCTTTTCTTTTACTAAAGAAAATAAAGATTCAATGATGGCCTCTGTGAAATGCTTCGTCATCTTAGCCCTCTTTATGGTGTTGAACTTTTCAAATATACATCTTAGTTTAGGAGCTCGCAGCCATATGCAACAGTCGTCGGTGCCAGTGGCTGCACCTGGACCTGCCTCTTCGGCGGCTGCACCTGGACCCGCTTCTTCGATTTCGGCTTCTACTTCTAACGAGTTTGCAGGCTTTCAAGTATTTAATCCAATGCCATGGCTACGGAGTTTATTTTCACATGCTTAATTGAACCATCACCCCTTATATAACTATTGCCATTTCAATTATCTTACACATTGTATCACTTAATAAATCAGGTGATATTAAAAAATACTTTGTAAATGGTGATATTATTTATTTTTTATAAAATTATTATTTAATTTAAATTTCTTCTATTCTTTATGTACTTACATTGATTGTTACTATTGAGATTTTCTACAAGTTTCCTTTTTATACATTTATGCTAAAATTTTTGGAAAAATTACCAAAAGTTCTATAAATAACTAATTATCCTAAACCATAATATGCATTTAATTTTATACTCATTTCATCTAAATGGATAAGAGTTTATTTTTTTCTATGTTAATTGAAAAAAGTATAATATACATAATTAAAAGTAATAAGTTTCAGATGTATAATGAAATTAATAATTTTTATATTTTTAATGCATATGAAATAGTATATACTTTGAAATTAATCAACCAATTATGTCTCATAAAAATATTAGCTATAATTTAAGATAAATAGACTTATTTTTATAAGACAAAAAAAATATTTTATTTCTCTTTGGATTCCTCCCTCTTGCAAGTATACAAGGTTGAACCAATTGCCCTCCTCTAATCCTTTTTCTTTGTTATAAAAGTGTATGGATCTCTCTACTAATTGTGCTGCATTATAGTATTAATAAAGTCATTAATTAACGGGATTAACACGAGCAAGCTGCATTAATGATAAAGGACTAATTAGATTCAATCATAAGATTTAACCAATATCGTTTGGTTAAGATAATATAAAGGAAATAATAGGCTAAAAGCCGAATAGTTTTATTGAAATTCTTCAAAAATTGAAAAGTGAGTTCCAAATAGTTAAGGAAAAGCTATTATAATAGAAAAAAAAAATCCTAATATGCAATATTATAAAAAATATCCAAAAAATTAATTAAAATACAAAATTAACCCCTAAATGGTAGAATTTTCGCCTCAAACTTTATTACTAGGCTTGTGCCCTTCGTCATACTTTTGAAAGTCGTGCATCCATTAAGTAAAGTGATATTTTAAATAAAATTTAAAATTTAATTTACATTTTTAAAAACGTCACTTTAATTGATATTTTTTAAAATAAAATTTTATCTACAGTATTTTTCTTTATTTTTAAAATTTATATTTAAAGTGACATTGTCAGATATATTGACCGTCATTTTTTATCTGTCATTTTTAAGAGTAATGTTGATTCATATGGTCATATCAAACTTGAAAGTACTTATTCAATTGATATTTTTTATTTAACTCATTTAAAAGAAAAACAACTTGAAATGGTATATAATTTAGTTCTTAAACTTTATTTAAAATTCAATTAACATTTTAATATTATTGTTGTTAACTTTTTAATATCTGATTTTTATAAAAATGTAACTTATTTAACCATACAAATTTATAAAACATAACTATTTAATTTCTTAAAATTCAAAGCATGTGTAATTAATTTAATAAAATATAGTTTTTTAATTTTTTAAAATTTAAAATCTGTTTAAGCCATGTACGCTAATAAAATAAAGATTGAGTAATTATATTTTATAAAATTTATATTTTAAATAATTATATTTTTATAAAATACAGTTGTAAATTTAATAAATTTTTTTATTGATAGGACATGCTTAAATTATATATATTTGGCAAACAATCGTTTCAAAAATAAAAATTAATTTTATAAATAGTTTAAAAACTACATTATTTTTAAATTTTCTTTTTTATTTACATTATTTACATAATAAACCCAATCACACAATATATGTAATATATAATCTCTGGTTTAAAGTTTAGTAATTAATTAGAGGTGAAGATCATATATTCCATAAAAATATTTGATGAGTTGCAAAACTCAATTTTTTTTTTTTCATTTAATTGCATGATTTTTGCTATAATTTTGATATATATATTTAATTTTACTTGAAATTTAATTTTGAACAGATTTTTGAATAGAAGTTTAGAAAAGGAACAAAAAAAAGGATTTTTAAACTATAAGGTTACAACCTTCATCAAACCTGTAGCCTAAGGCGATGAGGAGTCTTAGAAAGCGCCACCTCAGCACATTTTGCCACCTAAGCAGGGATAAGATAAGATTCAAGTTGGATCAAATACAATGGAATAAAATAGGAGTAGTAGAGTTTATTTTAAACTATTAAATTTTATTTTTGTTCCTATATAAAGACTTCTAGAATTAAACTTGAATCATCATATTTTCCTCTCTCCCTCCTTTCCTCTCTTGCTGCCGCCCCCCATCTTCTTCTTCGTCTTCTTCTTTTCTTCTTCGTTTCCTTATTTGTTGCAATTTTATTATGTCTTTTAGAAGCTAAACAATTATTTTCAGTTGAAAGTTAAATTAGATTGAAGTTTTTTTCATGTTGTGAGATTATGCACTTCAATTCTCTTCATCTTAATTCTATTTTATGTTAATTTCTGATTTCGAAGAACACCACCTCCATTGTTGTTTTCTTGAGAATTCAACACCACCTCTATTGTTATTTTCTTGGGAATTCAAGAGGCCTTTTAAATCTCTTGGGAAAACAACATACAACTAAATAATTTAATTAAATTCATAATTATTTAATTGGATTAATAATAAGTAGCAATTAACATATTGGTTTATATTAAGAAATTGATAGATTTTTTTTAAATAAGGATCATGATTGATGGCTCAAATGGGTACCATCAACTTAAAATGTCACATTTATCTTTACTGATTTTGGAGGCAAATTAACCCTCCAAATTACAATCTCTTTCCTCTATTAATTTTCCTCTAACTAGATATCTTCTTTTTTAGCAAACAACATAAATTATGTTGTAATTTTCAAGACAATAATAATTAAAAAATATATTCATTTTAATACTTATCCTTTCTACCCATTTATATTCTTCCCAAACCTTCTTCTCTCCAATATTCTTTGACACTCCTCTCCTATTTTCCTTGCACGTTCTCACATTTTTCTCCTACTTTCCTTGCATGTTCTCACTCGTCTCTCCTACTTCCCTTGCACGTTTTACTCATTTCTTACAAAATGGAAGGATCACTCAGCCATAGCATCAATAATAGATCTTCTGATCAATCTCGCCACAACAACAGCAGCATGGTTCAAGCCTAATTCCACCAAATCCTAATCAGAGTGCTGGTA
Organism: Manihot esculenta; assembly: GCF_001659605.2. Taxonomy (NCBI): domain Eukaryota; kingdom Viridiplantae; phylum Streptophyta; class Magnoliopsida; order Malpighiales; family Euphorbiaceae; genus Manihot; species Manihot esculenta. The sequence goes on from NC_035167.2 coordinate 8,570,034, forward strand.
GGCATGGCAGAGGGCATGGCAGAGGGCGTGGCAGAGGGCATTCTAATGGGCAAAGAAGAGCTTTAGATCACGGTCTAACTCAAGAATCACAATATCAAGTATGTTTTATTTACTGTGATATTTACGTCAATTTAATTCAAGCATCTTATAAAGGGTTAATTTTCTGTTTTTCCATTTATTTTTTGCAAGCATCAAATCTAAAACCTTCAAATTTTCTTTGAACATGGAGAGTGGTTTTTTGGTGGAGTATTTTTATCAAGCTGGTAAAAATTAGATCAGCCTTTAATGGAAAAATAACTTACTTTTGTTCACAATAAGTTTAAAATTATAACAGATTATGAATGAAAGTGATTTTAGTTGATATACATGGATTCTTAATGATATGTATGCATGCTTTCTGTTGGAATTTTATTTTAAAATGTGATTATATAAAGAGCTTATAAAAAATCAATAATCATTTTTTTTGTTTAAAACTACCTAAGGTGTTACTTATTGTTTGTATGATTTATTGTAAATCTAGTATGAATATCAAATTTGAGTTGTTTAAAACTACCTAAGTATGCTGTAATGGTTATAAGATGATATTGCTACTTGACATTTTGAGTTCACTTTTGAGTTGTTTGTTTGGACAATATTGCTAAGTATAATTTCCAATCATAAGAAATAAACAAGTCATTAAATTTCAAGTAAAATAAACTGCAAACTTAAAGTTTTTAATATTCAATATAAATATAGTCTTGACAAAAGTAAACAAGCAAAATTAAGTAGTCCAATAGTATTCATTAATTTATCAATACAATATTAGAAAACTCTAATTTAAAGTTCTACTCTACGACGCTTTATTTACACTTAGGATGTCTTATTGATCTTGTAAAAACACTTCTACACACATATTTTATTCTGAACGGAATGGATCTCTCAGTACGCTTAAGGGTGATAGTGCAGCTTCTTGTGCCAATCATACTCGGCGCCTCTTGCACTTGGATATACTGTGATTTAAAAAGTTGAAAACTTATCAAATTATATAACTTATGCATAAATTAAATATAATTAATAAATCAATAAAAAAATACCACTTTATATTTCCAATCATAAGTCCTGCAAACAAATGTGAAAGTCCACTGTATAGAGAGTATAGTTACACCTTCCGCTAAGTGAAAAAAAAAAAACATAAAAATAAATCATTATAAGTTGAACATTTGTATGAATAAGACTAAAATAAATAAATATATAATATACATATGCTTACTAGATAGCAGAGGATAATTGATCTCCTGCCCTTCACAATTGAAAATTTTAACAGCAAATTGTTTCGGGCTTAACAATGTAAATTCAATTACATAATTTAAACCCACATTAAAATGGACAATAAATTTCCACACTCCATCAAGCATGTAGGCACTATCCTTTCCTTCTGACACAAATACCTCCCATATTTCTTCATTTGGCATATGCAAATTAAATATTGCTTCATGCTGCATAGAACTCCTAAATAGCATATTTAATGGTATTTCCTATCAATATACAAAATTATACATGTTATCTCATATGAACAACAACTTAATTTATATGCAATATATAAATAATATAATACATAAAAAAGACACTTATTTCTCACAATTGCTTGCAACTCATATGCATCTTTTGATACCTCAGCCTTGAAGATATCACCTATTTGCTGTGATATGTCAATGTTAATAATGAGAAATATATTGCAACATAAATTGCTATATGATATGACAAAAGCATGAGTATAGTTATTCTTTTATATCATTAAAATAATATCTGACAACAAAAAAGAACAATAGCATGCACTTGATATATTACAATGAATAGAAAGAAGATTAAAAAGTTTGCTTGATTTCATAATATGCAATATCTTGAATTGTAGAAATGAAGATTTTGTACATGATATCTTTGAATAAGAAAAATCGCAAGTGAATAATATTTGATATCTTTGAACTACAAAAAGAGTACGGTTGATAAAATGGGTACTATAGAAATAAACAAGAAAGGTTGCTTGATAACTATACTGATCCATATTCTTACGGCTTTATCAGAGAAATTGAATGGACATTTGCACGTGGACCACCATTCCCATTCCATCATTATTGATACATACAAAACGGTGCACGTAAGCAAGTGCTATTATAATATTATTTATTATTTTATTATAAATGATATCATAAAGGTTGAAATGATACTGATTTATAATATATAAAATTTATTAATAATTCACTAATATGTGTTATAGTAAGGTTTAATGTTTAATTCAATGATTTTAACTATACTATATATATAAGATTTTACATTTAAATCACATGTCAATTTTCACTTTACACTATGAGATTTTAAATTTAAGTCACATATTTCAACTAGCCTTAAACCCGCGCAATGCTACGGTGCCATTTTAGCAATTTTAAGTCATGCCTATTACAGCGTCGTTTTTTATATTGCCAAAAAAATTTAAGTTCCAAATTTGCAACCTTTTTGTACTATGGCTTCATCTGTTTTTAAACTCACCGTTTCACAAGCCAATAAGATGTAGAAGGGCTTTTCATTTTCAAAATTTTAATGGATTATGGTGCTTTTATCAATGAGATTACACACCACTTGAAACACACTAAATACTTTTGACAGTCATTTCATTTTTCTCTTTGATCAAACTTGAAAGAGAACCCTCTCCTTGCAAAGGAATAGTTTATTGAAAATCATCTCTCTCTCTCCAACTATCCACAGCTGAAAATCCTGGACAATAAAGTTATCATAAATTGGGGGACATAAAGTAGTTGACATGCTTATAGAAAATAGAACCTTGTTTTGAAAATTGAAACACTTAATGGATAAAAGAGAATTTGAAATTTAAATTTTAAATTCTACACATTAGTTTAGAAAAAATAGAAGGGCAATAAAGTAAAAACACATTATGAAATTACTTGAATAACCTCATTGATCCACATTTATTGTGGATAAGTTGAGCCATCAAGCTTTTTTTCTTTAAATAAATCACATATTTTTATTGATCAAGTTTGGATTTTCTCTCTTAATACAGTTGACTAATTATGAGTAATTAAATCTACACGCGTATTGGGGTTGTTAGTTAACTAGTAATTAATTTAAGCGCGAAGTGGATTAATTTATTCATAAAGAAGAATTAGTGAGATTTGCGTGTGACATAAAGTTAATCACTCAGAAATATTCAGGGGACATTAATCGCATGGGATCTAATAAATAAGTCAGATTCTATGAAGATGAACTTGGTGGAAATGCTTCTGCAGGATTTTATGCAAGACCTTACCAGCTTGATCCAAGAATAAGAATGTTCACGAGTGAGCATAATTCCATTGAAGAAAGCAAAGAAGAAGCACCAAATCTTGCTCTTTATATAAAGAAACTCAAAGAGATCCTTTTATATCCAAAAAACAAAGGCGATTCAATATTACAACTCTAGCAGACAAAGATTACAAAAATAGTACTCTGGCTGGTGATTTTGTTGATAAGCTGATAGAAGAGTGGAAAAATGTAACTTGTGGAACTTATTTTTAATAATGGTAATTTATAATAATTATAATATTAAATAACAATAAATTTTAATAAATACAATTAAAATTATAGTAACATTTTTAAAAAATTGAATTATTATAATTTAGTTAATATCAAATATTTATTTATTTATTTTTAATATTTGATTTCATAAAACATAAATTGATAAGAATAGTAAAAAAGGTTATAATTCTATTTAAAATAATTAAAGAGCTTATATTTAATGATTAAAAATAATAAAAAGAAATTTTATATATAATGTGTTAATATAAAAAAAATTATTAGTGTAAATATCACTATAAAAATTTATCAAATTAGTAACAGAAAATATCAGTTATTGATTAGAAACGGATTAATAACGAATGTTATGTAAAGAACAATAACAGTAACGGATTAACTAATATGTTATCAAGCCGTTACTAAATTCTGAAACGGATAGAAATCCGTTATAGAATTGGTTTAATTTGAAAAAATTAGTAACGGATGTACAAATCAGTTACTAAATGGTTTTGTATTCAATCATTTAGTAACGATATATTTTTCATTACAGAAGTTAAATTTAGTAACGGATGTGCTGCGTTATAGTATTAATAAAGTCATTTTCAATGTTATTTTGTTGCTCTAAAGATTAACGACTTGACCTTAATTCGATCTTTTCAAAATAGACTATAGATCTTAATTAACGGGATTAACACGAGTAAGCTGCATTGATGATAAAGGACTAATTAGATTCCGTCAGAAGTTTTAACTAATATCGTTTGGTTAAGACAATATAAAGAAAATGATAGGCTAAAAGCTTAAAAGTCTTATTGAAATTCTTCAAAAATTGAAAAGTGAGTTCCAAGTAGTTAAGGAAAAGCTATTATAATAGAAAAAAAATCCTAATATGCAATATTATAAAAAATATCTAAAAAATTAATTAAAATGCAAAATTGACCCCTAAACGGTAAAATTTTCGCCTCAAACTTTATTACTGGGACTGTGCCCTTCGTCATACTTTTGAAAGTCGTGTGTCTTTTAATTAAAGTGACATTTTAAATAAAATTTAAAATTTAATTGACATTTTTAAAAACGTCACTTTAATTGATATTTTTTAAAATAAAATTTTATCTACAGTTTTTTTCTTTTTTTTTTTAAATTTATATTTAAGTGACATTTTCAGATATATTGACCGTCATTTTTTATGTCATTTTCAAGAGTAATATTGATTCATATGGTCATATCAAACTTGAAAGTACTTATTCAATTGATATTTTTATTTAACTAACTTAAAAGAAAAACAACTTGAAATGATATTTTTAAGAAAAACAACTTAAAAGAAAAACAACTTTATTTAAAATTTAATTTACACTTTAATATTATTGTTGTTAACTTTTTAATACCTGATTTTTATAAAAATATAACTTATTTAACCATAAAAATTTATAAAATATAACTGTTTAATTTCTTAAAATTCAAAGCATGTGTAATTAATTTAATAAAATATAATTTTTTAACTTTTTAAAATTTAAAATCTGTATAAGCCATGTACGCTAATAAATAAAGATTGAATAATTATATTTTATAAAATTTATATTTTAAATAATTATACTTTTATAGAATACAGTAGTTAATTTAATGAATTTTTTTATTGAAAGGACATGCTTAAATTATATATATTTGGCAAACAATCCTTTCAAAAATAAAAATTAATTTTATAAATAGTTTAAAAACTACATTATTTTTAAATTTTCTTTTTAATTTACATTATTTACATAATAAACCCAATCACACAATATATGTAATATATAATGTCTTGTTTAAAGTCTAGTAATCAATGAGAGGTGAAGATCATATATTCCATAAAAATATTTGATGAGTTGCAAAACTCACAATTTTTTTATCATTTAATTTTATAATTTTACTATAATTTTGATATATATATTTAATTTTATTTGAAATTTAATTTTAGACAGGTTTTTGAGCAGAAGTTGAGAAAAGGAAGGGAAAAAAAGATTTTTGAACTAGAAGATTACAACCTTCGCCAAACCTATAGCCTAAGGCGCTAGGAGTCTTAGAAAGCACCACCTCAGCAGATTTTGCCACCTAAACAGGGATAAGATAAGATTCAAGTCATATCAAATACAATCAAAATAGGAATAAAATAGTAGTAAAATTTATTTTAAACTATTAAATTTTATTTTTTTGTGCATTTATAAAAACTCCTAGAATTAAACTTAAATCATCATATTTTCCTCTCTCCCTCCTTTCCTTTCTTGCTCTCGCCCCCCATCTTCTTCTTTGTCTTCTTTTCTTCTTCTTCGTCTTCTTCTTTTCCTTGGTTGTTGCAATTTTACTATATTTTTTAGAGACTAAAAAATTATTTTCAGTTGAAGGTTGAATTAAATTGAAGTTTTTTTCAAGTTGTGAGGTTATGCACTTCAATTTTCATCATTTTATTTCTATTTTCTGTTAATTTATGATTTTGAAGGACATCACCTCCATTGTTGTTTTCTTGAGAATTCAATACTACCTCCATTTTTATTAGTAATTAACATATTAGTTTATATTAAGAAATTGATAGATTTGATTTAAATAAATCACGTATTTTTATTAATTAAGTTTGGGTTCTTCTCTCTTAATGCAGTTGACTAATTATGACTAATTAAATCTACATGCATATTGGGGTTGTTAGTTAACTAGTAATTAATTTAAGCGCGAAGCGGATTAATTTATTCATAAGGAAGAATTGGTGGGATTTGCGTGTGATATAAAGTTAATCACTCAGAAATATTTAGGAGACGTTAAGTGCACGGGATCTAATAAATAAGTCAGATTCTATGAAGATAAGCTTGGTGGAAATGCTTCTGCAGGATTTTATGCAAGACCTTACTAGCTTGATCCAAGAACAAGAATGTTCACGAGTGAGCATAATTCCATTGAAGAAAGTAAAGAAGAAGCACCAAATCTTGCTCTTTATATAGAGAAACTCAAACAGATTCTTTCATATCCCAAAAACAAAAGCAATTAAATGTTACAACTGTAGCAGACAAAGATTACAAGAATAGTACTCTGGCTGGTGATTTTGTTGATAAGCTGATAGAAGAGTGGAAAAATAGAACTTGTGGAACTTATTACTGATAAGAAAGGATTTGCAGAAATTTCACAATTTCATGCGGATTACCAAGTCATAGTTAAAAATCTAGGAAATAATGCCTCAATTACTTAAAGTTACAAGGTAAAAGAAGACCTCAATTACTTAAAGTTACATGGTAAAAGAAGAGAAATTGCAGCAAACTATTAATTTAAAAATCATTTACTGAGAATCTGTGACCGTCAATAACATAAGGAAATCAGATAGTGTCCTTTAATTCTTTGTTAGTGAGGCCACACCATTGGTTATAGTATAAGTAGTATATTTAAAATTTGCATTTCAAGTTTTGTATTTTCATCCTAGAATATTTGTTTACCACTTGATATATTATTTTTCTTCTTAATTCTTGGAGAGGATCCAACTTCCACTATATATATTTATATATATGCTAGTTTATTTATTTAAAATGGGAATGAATAAAATGAATTTGTATTTTTTGAACTAATGAAAATTGAATTTACACTCTGTATATGCACCGAACAGATAACACCCTGATGACAGGTGATTTATTTTCAGCTTAGCATATATTTATATTGTCTTTGAGACAACGCTTGATATACACACAGCTTTTGGTGTGTATGTCAGGTGGTTACCCTCTGAGAGTAGTTCTGCACATATGTATGACCAGTATTTTATTAACTCTTGGACCAATATTGTCATCATAAAGCCTAAAATGCCAGCATTGCTCTTAGGTTGTCATTGTTTTATTTTATCACACTTGAGATGCCAACATTATCCACAGAGAGTATGTTATGAGTGTATGCAGATTTTATTTATCACCTTTATATATGTATGACCAGTATTTTATTAACTCTTGGACCAATATTGTCATCATAAAGCCTAAAATGCCAGCATTGCTCTTAGGTTGTCATTGTTTTATTTTATCACACTTGAGATGCCAACATTATCCACAGAGAGTATGTTATGAGTGTATGCAGATTTTATTTATCACCTTTATAATTTTTGAATTCATTATTCTATTAACAATTTGTATTAAGTTTAATTTATATTAATTGCATTAAATTGCATTTATTCAGTTGACCTATTTTAGCTAAATATTTGGTACTATTAAGTACCTAAACTTTATGTTTTCCCTTTATTATTTATTTATCTGCTCACTAAGTAAATTGTATTCACCCCTTATACTTTTAATATTAGAAATTCTTTTTGACGATCCACTCCTAGCAGTCTAGGTTTTCTAGTTTTGTCCTTTCTTCCACTTCGTTCGCTCAGAGTCTAGTGGAGGTCGGGCCAATCCTAAGTCTTTGTAACTTTTTGTAATTTTAAAAAATAATATATAAATTGTATATTTAAGTGCTGGGTATATTTTGTTTGATGTAAATATATTATGAATTGACTAGACCAGCCAGCAGTCCTCTTTTTATATTTTAATATTTTAAAATTATAACAGATTATATGTATTCATATATATTCAAGAGAAATTCTATCAATAATTAACGGCAAAATACCTCAATTTAATTACCTTCAGCTGAAAATTTCAATTAAATTTTTGTTTCTCAATTTTTAACTGCATTATTTTTTTTAAGTTTATTTTTATTTGCAGGCAAAATCACTTTCATCAAAAACCCTCTTTTTTATCTTTTTTTTGTATTAAACCACTCTTCTATTTCAATTAGTCATTTAAATTAAACAGAATTAAGGTCTCTATGGGATGGATACTCACTTACCTTATCTATGTTTTCTTATCAATTAAGAAAATAGAAGTAAATTTTAAATTGATGGATTCGACGCCCATCAGTATTTCAAATTTTATTTTATCATTTCAAATATAGTAAAAAAATGTTTAAAAAGTATGTAATATATATCTTATTAAAATGATATAAATATCTCTATAAAATAATATATTTATCAATTTATTTATAACTAATAATATTTTATAATATTAAAACATAGTTATAATTTTTTATTATTATATTATTCTATAGTTTTACATAAAATTTGTGTAAATATAATTTAATATATAAATTAAAAATTTAAATTTTAAATAATTAAAATTTTACTATTAATTTTTATTAATAAACGATCAATAATTTTATTATTAATATTTTAAATAATGATAAGTTGTTATTTTTTCCTAGATAATTTACTTAATAAATTTTATTATTATTTATTTTATTATACTATTAATTAATATTTAATATATGTATTTAATTAATTTTTTAATAAATTATTGATTGAACTGCTAATCTACTCATCCCTTCGTCCCCAATGATAATGCTTTACATAATTGGCAGCAAGATCGATTTCTAATATTTTGGATAAGAAGAATGTTTCAAAATCGTTAAATTTTTATTTTTTTCTAAAACAGACGTGGTATTTTATTTATTTAAATATATATAAATAGATTGATATGTTTAGAATAGTTAATTATAACCAATGCTAACATTAGTTATTTTTCTAAAAAAAGATATGAACGCAATGAAGGGAGGTAAATTACTTCAATCACAAATCACACGCGCGGTTAATTTAGCTATAAAAGATAGAAAATGAAGTTATTGTTTCATCATTGAATCTGAAAAGTCTTTTCTTTTACTAAAGAAAATAAAGATTCAATGATGGCCTCTGTGAAATGCTTCGTCATCTTAGCCCTCTTTATGGTGTTGAACTTTTCAAATATACATCTTAGTTTAGGAGCTCGCAGCCATATGCAACAGTCGTCGGTGCCAGTGGCTGCACCTGGACCTGCCTCTTTGGCGGCTGCACCTGGACCCGCTTCTTCGATTTCGGCTTCTACTTCTAACGAGTTTGCAGGCTTTCAAGTATTTAATCCAATGCCATGGCTACGGAGTTTATTTTCACATGCTTAATTGAACCATCACCCCTTATATAACTATTGCCATTTCAATTATCTTACACATTGTATCACTTAATAAATCAGGTGATATTAAAAAATACTTTGTAAATGGTGATATTATTTATTTTTTATAAAATTATTATTTAATTTAATTTCTTCTATTCTTTATGTACTTACATTGATTGTTACTATTGAGATTTTCTACAAGTTTCCTTTTTATACATTTATGCTAAAATTTTTGGAAAAATTACCAAAAGTTCTATAAATAACTAATTATCCTAAACCATAATATGCATTTAATTTTATACTCATTTCATCTAAATGGATAAGAGTTTATTTTTTTCTATGTTAATTGAAAAAAGTATAATATACATAATTAAAAGTAATAAGTTTCAGATGTATAATGAAATTAATAATTTTTATATTTTTAGTGCATATGAAATAGTATATACTTTGAAATTAATCAAACCTCTTGTGTAGTAAGTTACAGAGTTTATATAGTACATAATATGAGCAATTAGACCTTGGATTGTGCCCTCAATTATGTCCTAGAATCGTGCTATGCTAAACATGGTAAGATTTGATCACTGATTGATTTACAATCATGACAGAAGATCACTGATTGATTTACAATCATGGTAGAGGATTCTTTCCAACACTGATTGATTTACAATCATGGCAGAGGATTCTTTCCAACACTCCCCCTCAAGTTGGTTCATGTGGATCTAGCATACCCAACTTGCCCAAAACCTCATGGAATATTCGTCCAGCTACTGCTTTGGTTAGGATGTCCGCCCATTGATCCTTTGATTGAACAAACGGTAAAGATATCAGACCACTGTCCAACTTTTCTTTGATGAAATGTTGGTCTATTTCAACATGTTTTGTTCGATCATGTTGAACTGGATTTTAAGAAATGCTTATTGCCGCCTTGTTGTCACAACGGAGTTCAGCTGCATCCTTTTGTATCCATTCTGAGCAAATGTTTTTCTGTAGGTTGACCAACTGAGGTGATAGTCTTTCTCCTCTAGTAACGTTTGCCACAGGGTATCTGGACCTGGCTGCCTCGAATTCTGGATCATATCTCCTGGGTGGAATTCCTCTATTATTTCGAGGGGGTAGGACATATTGGCCTGTTTCAGGAACCTCAAAGGAAATGGGTTCAGTGGTAAGGTTATTAGAACTAGGGGAAAGTTCAGATTCACATACCTCAGTTGTGTGTTCCTTAGGATATTCTACGGTGTCAGGTTTTGGTTATGACATTGAGACCGAGGACTGTACTAGATGGTCAGTGTCTCCCAGTTCTGGTGTAGACTCAGGAAGAGAAGAATGATCAAGTTCTGGCCCCCCTGACTAAGCCAATTTGGCAGTGGTGGTGATTGTGCCGTTGTCTCCCCCTCACTGCTAGTTGGTTAAGGAAAAAAATATTCCTCTTCTAGAAAAGTGCAGTCCATAGTAGTGAAGAGCCATTTAGAGATTGGGTCAAAACACCGATAGCCCTTTTTATGGACACCATAACCAAAGAAAACACACTTAAGAGCACATGGATCAAGTTTAGTGCGGTGTGTTTTAGGAATGTGAACATAAACTGTGCAGCCAAAGATTTTAGGTGGAAGGTTGAGATGGGAAGGGATGGTGTGATGAGAGGACAAGGTATGCAAGGGAGATTGGAAATTAAGGACGCGAGACGGAAGTCGATTGATGAGGTAAATGGATGTGGCAACTGCTTCAAACCAAAACTTAGGAGGAACTTGGGCTTCATACAATAAGGCTCGGGCAGTCTCAAGGATATGTCGATTTTTCCTTTCAGCAACCCCATTTTGTTGTGGTGTATAAGGACAAGTAGTTTGGTGAAGGATCCCATTATCCCGGAAAAAGGTTTGGAGATGGTTATTTACAAATTCCCCCCCATTGTCAGATCGGAGGACTTGAATGGTCCTGTGAAATTGGGTTTTAATCATGCGGAAAAAATCACAGAATTTCTCAGCCACTTCACTTTTTTGTTTTAACAGGTAAACCCAAGTAACACGAGTGCAATCATCAATAAAAGTCACAAAGTATCTATAATCAGGGGAGACAGATTCCGGGGCAGGCCCCCATACATCAGAGTGTATTATTGAGAAGGGAGTATCAGATTTATTTGTGGATATATGATAAGTACTCTTATGACTCTTAGCAAGCACGCATGAAGTACAAACTGGAATGTCAATGGATTTAAACTCAGGAAACAAAGTACGAAGATAATCACTTGAGGGATGGCCGTAGCGCCGGTGCCAGAGCCATAACTGTCGGGTTGAGGACCCTTGAGCTAAATGAGCTGACCCAGTACTTGAGACCTCCTCCACATAGTACAGTCCATCTTTCTCAGTACCACGGCCCAGTACCGTGCCCGTATGAATATCCTGCAAAACACAAAAATGAGGATACATGAGTACTCTGCAATTTAACTGTTTGGTGATCTGACTGACAGAGAGTAATTTGCAAGATAAGGAAGGTACATAGAGGCTATTGGAGACATTTAAAGTGGGGTTTATAGAAACGATACCACCACCGATGACCAGGAAGGAGCCACCGGTAGCGTTTAGAATATTGGATTTTGAGGGTGGGGCTGACACAACAAAATCTGAAGAATCATTAGTCATAGTGTCTATGGCTCCTGAATCAAATACCCACCCACTAGCATTTTGTACCTTGTGAGTATGACCGATAGAGTTAAGGGCTAACGATTCAGACTTATCTAAAACATCCGGGACCAGTGATTTAATTTTACAAGAATTAAAACAAGCAGGGGCACATTTAGATTTATTTAAAGAGACAGGGGTAGAAAGGTCATTGTCCCTCCTTTCTAACCCTAAAATACCTCCTTCCCGATCATAAGGGACACCCGTGCCTCCTCCTTTCTTGGCTCCTTGTAGTGCCGCTGCAACCCCTGAGCCCTGTCTGTTGCCCGAGTTTTCCTCCGTTTGTCCGATCAGGTTATTGTCGCAGGCAGCCTTTTGGGTGCCGCTGGTAGTGACCGTGGCCGTATTCCCTGCGCCTTGTCCCTTTCCTTTCTTCTTACGGATATTGTTTTCCTCCCACCACTCCGGATACCCTATGATCTTAAAGCATCCGTCCCGGGTATGTCGAGATCCGCCGCAATGGGTGCATTTTAAGCCTGATTTATCATCCCGGAGTGATGACTTGTTTGTGTCTGACCGGTTTTTAGCCAATAGACCGGCCCCCACGAGGTCGGAACCTGCTGTCGCTGGTGATGGAAGAGGAAGGTGGATGGCACGGTGCAACTTCTCACCTCGGAGCCGAGAGTAGGCGTTGTCCAAGGTCGGCAATGGCTCCTCGTTGAGAATTTCTCGACGGACTGGATCGAGGTCCGACTGTACTCCGGCCAAAAATAGGTACAGACGTTCCTCCTGGATTTCTCGGTTCCGGATAGTGATATTGTTGTCTCCTTCGATTCTGGTCGGTTGTCTTTCATCGATCTCGGCCCAGATGGCCTGAAGATCGTTGTATAAATCTTCCAGATTGCTTCCTTGTTGTGTTAATTTGTATGCTTTAGACTGTAACTCGTAAATGATAAGTTTGTTGCTACCTGTATTGAATCTGATCTTGAGGGCATCCCATAGTCCTTTGCTTGTCTTGTGCTGCAATAAATTTGGACGGAGCTTCTGCTCTACCGTCTGGATTAACCATCCTCGGACAATGCTGTCATTAGTTTACCACAGGTAAATTGCGGGGTCTGTTTCTATCGGAGGGGAGGGAGTCCCAGTCAGATGGTTTGATTTCCCTCGCCCTATGATAAAATCTCCATCATCTTTGCCCAGACAATATAATTGGAATCATTCAATTTTATGTCGGACGGTGGCTGTGCTGAATCAAGATTGAATTGGTTTGCTGATTTCTGATTTCCATTTTGGCTATTATGAATTAACTGGAATAGTTTTTGTGACAAGTCTGCTATTGGATCAATTATTGCCTGGGATTGGTCAGCCGGGCTGGGGTGGTCGGCCATTGTTGTTTCGGTGAGAGAAAGAAGTTGGGAAAGGTATCTGGTAGGTTGGTTTAGTGAGAGAAGGTCGGGAAAAATATCTGGTAACGGATGGTTGCAGGACGGCTATAATTCCAGGATCGGAACCTGCTCTGATACCATATTGAGATTATATGAAGAAAACTGCTTCTATTTTCTTACCTCTTGTGTAGTAAGTTACAGAGTTTATATAGTACATAATATGAACAATTAGACCTTTAATTGTGCCCTCAATTATGTCCTAGAATCGTGCTATGCTAAACATGGTAAGATTTGATCACTGATTGATTTACAATCATGACAGAAGATCACTGATTGATTTACAATCATGGTAGAGGATTCTTTCCAACACTGATTGATTTACAATAATGGCAGAGGATTCTTTCCAACAGACCCAAAACTCATGATCAGAATTAGGTACCTCTTTCCCTTCCTTTTGAACACCTTGAGACGGACAGGGAAAGCTTCCATCAACATAACCCATTAGATTATGCCCACGCAACACCGGCACGATCTGAGCGTGCCAAGCAGGATAATTTTCTCTCGTAAGCTTCAATGGAAACTGTGATGCAGCATTAAGAGAGACTAGCATCTTTCCAGAAGAATGAATAACACCGGTTGTGTTCAAAGCAGAAGCCATTAAAACAGAATGGATTCGCAGAGGAAGAAAACTAGATCTGTAGTGGAAAACTCAAGAGTTTTCTAGCTCTGATACCATAAAACAACTCACACAATATTAATGAACTGTTGAACAATTGATGTTTGTATTGAGTATTTACTGCTATATTTATACAGCATAGAGTGGTTACAAAGGATAAGATTTACAGATACAAAATACTACATGTATATCAAAATACAACGGAATAACAAACTATGACTTATTTGTATTTTATGCTTCAACAATATGTGCCTTAAATATAAGATCTCATGTACTACATGAGACTTAAATTTAAATTTTGACATGTGACTTAAATTTAAAATCCCATAGAGTATAGTCAAAATCGATACTATAATTATAATATAAACTTAGTCCTGTGTAATTGAGATATGTGACTTAAATTTAAAATCTCATATAGTAAAATCAAAATCGACGTTATAATTATAATATAAACTTAGTTATGTGTAATTAAAATCTCATACAGTAAAATCAAAATCGACTCTATAATTATAATATAAACTTAGTCATGCGTAATTGAGATATATGACTTAAATTTAAAATCTCATACAGTAAAGTCAAAATCAACCCTATGATTATAATATAAACTTAGTTATGCGCAAATGAGATATGTGACTTAAATTTAAAATCCCATAGAATATAGTCAAAATCGACACTATAATTACAATATAAACTTAGTCCTGTGTAATTGAGATATGTGACTTAAATTTAAAATCTCATATAGTAAAATCAAAATTGATGTTATAATTATAATATAAACTTAGTTATGCGTAATTAAAATCTCATACAGTAAAGTCAAAATCGACCCTATGATTATAATATAAACTTAGTCATGCGTGATTGAGATATATTACTTAAATTTAAAATCTCATACAGTAAAGTCAAAATCGACCCTATGATTATAATATAAACTTAGTTATGCGTAATTGAGATATGTGACATAAATTTAAAATCTCATAGAGTATAGTCAAAATCGACACTATAATTATAATATAAACTTAATCATACATAATTGAGATATGTGACTTAAATTTAAAATCTCATACACTAAAATCAAAATCGACACTATAATTATAATATAAATTTAGTTATGCGTAATTGAAATATGTGACTTAAATTTAAAATCTCATACAGTAAAGTGAAAATTGACCCTATGATTATAATATAAACTTAGTTCTGCGTAATTGAGATATGTGAATGGAAGGGTAATTTTAATTGAATATTTGAATAAATGATTACTAATAGATAACAATTTTGTTTATAATGGATAAGTATAATATTTTAGGTAAGGAAGATATTGTCATTTATTTTGCGCCCCATCATTTCTTTTTTAATGATCTTGACTTTAAACTAATTAAAGTGAACAATTAAAATTTTATTTTAATTGAATATTTGAATAAATGATTACTAATAGATAGCAATTTTGTTTATAATGTATACGTATAACATTTTGGGGTGAGGAAGACACTGTCATTTATTTTGCGCCCATGGTTTCTTTTTTAATGTTCTTGACTTTAAACTAACTCAAGTGAACAATAATTAAAGTTTTATTTTAATTGAATATTTGAATAAATGATTATTAATAGATAACAATTTTGTTTATAATAGATAAGTATAATATTTTGGATAAGGAAGACACTGTCATTTATTTTGCGCCCCATCGTTTTTTTTTTAATGTTCTTAACTTTAAACTAACTCAAGCGAACAATTAAAGTTTTATTTTAATTGAATATTTGAATAAATAATTACTAATAGATAACAATTTTGAAGGCACCGTCGTTTATTTTGCGCCCCATTGTTTCTTTTTTAATGTTCTTGACTTTAAACTAATTAAAGTGAACAATTAAAGTTTTATTTTAATGGAATATTTGAATAAATTATTACTAATAAATAATAATTTTGTTTATAATGTATAAGTATAATATTTTGGGGTAAGCAAGGCACTGTCATTTCTTTTGTGCCCATCGTTTCTTTTTTAATGTTCTTAATGTTGTTTTTTGTTATTAGCCAACATGTTTATTAGAATCCCTCTTGAGGATGTTCTTCAACATCAGAGTTTTTATTAACAGAATGATTGTTGATAACAGCTCTTGAAAAAACAAAATCATTTGTTAGCTATCCACATTATTATAATGAGATCATCCCACACGACTCTAAATTAGCGTCTTACTTTCCTATGAAATTCTGTATTATTGCTTGCCGTCAATTTTACATAATTTTTTTATATATTAATGTTTTAAATTAGTTTGAAATTTTACTATGTAATATGTCATTTAAAGGTTTTATTTTATTTTAAAAAAATACACTTTTTTGTTTCATATTAAAATTAACTTTTATTTGCTAAAATTGCTAAAATGGCACCGTAGCATGCGCTGGTTTAAGGCTAGTTGAAATATGTGACTTAAATTTAAAATCTCATAGTGTAAAGTCAAAATTGACATGTGATTTAAATGTAAAATCTTATATATATAGTATAGTTAAAATCATTGAATTAAACATTAAACTTTACTATAATACATATTAGTGAATTATTAATAAATTTTATATATTATAAATCAGTATCATTTCAACCTTTATGATATCATTTATAATAAAATAATAAATAATATTATAATAGCACTTGCTTACGTGCACCGTTTTGTATGTGTCAATAATGATGGAATGGGAATGGTGGTCCACGTGCAAATGTCCATTCAATTTCTGTGATAAAGCCATAAGAATATGGATCAGTATAGTTATCAAGCAACCTTTCTTGTTTATTTCTATAGTACCCATTTTATCAACCGTACTCTTTTTGTAGTTCTAAGATATCAAATATTATTCACTTGCGATTTTTCTTATTCAAAGATATCATGTACGAAATCTTCATTTCTACTATTCAAGATATTGCATATTATAAAATAAAGCAAACTTTTTAATCTTCTTTCTGTTCATTGTAATATATCAAGTGCATGGTATTGTTCTTTTTCGTTGTCAGATATTATTTCATGATATAAAAGAATAACTATACTCATGCTTTTGTCATATCATATAGCAGTTTATGTTGCAATATATTTCTCATTATTAACATTGACATATCACAGTAAATGGGTGATATCTTCAAGGCTGAGGTATCAGAAGATGCATATGAGTTGCAAGCAATTGTGAGAAATAAGTGTCTTTTTTATGTATTATATTATTTATATATTGCATATAAATTAAGTTGTTGTTCATATGAGATAACATGCATAATTTTGTATATTGATAGGAAATACCATTAAATATGCTATTTAGGAGTTCTGTGCAGCATGAAGCAATATTTAATTTGCATATGCCAAATGAAGAAATATGGGAGGTATTTGTGTCAGAAGGAAAGGATAGTGCCTACATGCTTGATGGAGTGTGGGAATTTATTGTCCATTTTAATGTGGGTTTAAATTATGTAATTGAATTTACATTGTTAAGCCCAAAACAATTTGCTGTTAAAATTTTCGATTGTGAAGGGCAGGAGATCAATTATCCTTTGCTATCTAGTAAGCATATGTATATGTATATATTTATTTATTTTAGTCTTATTCAAACAAATGTTCAACTTATAATGATTTATTTTTATGTTTTTTTTTTTCACTTAGCGGAAGGTGTAACTATACTCCCTACACCGTGGACTTTCACATTTGTTTGCAGGACTTATGATTGGAAATATAAAGTGGTATTTTTTTTATTGAATTATTAATTATATTTAATTTATGCATAAGTTATATAATTTGATAAGTTTTCAACTTTTTAAATCACAGTATATCCGAGTGCAAGAGGCGCCGAGTATGATTGGCACAAGAAGCTGCACTATCACCCTTAAGCGTGCTCAGAGATCAATTCCGTTCAGAATAAAATGTGTGTAGGAGTGTTTTTACAAGATCAATGAGACATCCTAAGTGGATTACGAGATTTGAGAAGCAGTGGATCTCATTCGTGCAATTCTATGAGTTGAGGAAAGGTGATGTGTGCACCTTTAGAAGATCTACAATTGATCCAACCACATTCTTTGTGTAAATAAAGCGTCGTAGAGTAGAAATTTAAATTAGAGTTTTCTAATATTGTATTGATAAATTAATGAATACTCTTGGACTACTTAATTTTGCTTGTTTACTTTTGTCAAGGCTATATTTATATTAAATATTAAAAACTTTAAGTTTGCAGTTTATTTTACTTGAAATTTAATGACTTGTTTATTTCTTATGATTGAAAATTATACTTAGCAATATTGTCCAAACAAACAACTCAAAAGTGAACTAAAAATGTCAAGTAGCAATATCATCTTATAACCGTTTGATAAAAATACTCCACCAAAAAACCACTCTCCATGTTCAAAGAAAATTTGAAGGTTTTAGATTTGATGCCTGCAAAAAATAAATGGAAAAACAGAAAATTAACCCTTTATAAGATGCTTGAATTAAATTGGCGTAAATATCACAGTAAATAAAACATATTTGATATTGTGATTCTTGAGTTAGACCGTGATCTAAAGCTCTTCTTTGCCCATTAGAATGCCCTATGCCATGCCCTATGCCATGCCCTTTGCCATGCCTACCAGCACTCTGGTTAGGATTTGGTGGAATTAGGCTTGAACCATGCTGCTGTTGTTGCGGCGAGATTGATCAGAAGATCTATTATTGATGCTATGGCTGAGTGATCCTTCCATTTTGCAAGAAATGAGTAAAACGTGCAAGGGAAGTAGGAGAGACGAGTGAGAACATGCAAGGAAAGTAGGAGAAAAATGTGAGAACGTGCAAGGAAAATAGGAGAGGAGTGTCAAAGAATATTCGAGAGAAGAAGGTTTGGGAAGAATATAAATGGGTAGAAAGGATAAGTATTAAAATGAATATATTTTTTAATTATTATTGTCTTGAAAATTACAACATAATTTATGTTGTTTGCTAAAAAAGAAGATATCTAGTTAGAGGAAAATTAATAGAAGAAAGATATTGTAATTTGGAGGGTTAATTTGCCTCCAAAATCAGTAAAGATAAATGTGACATTTTAAGTTGATGGTACCCATTTGAGCCATCAATCATGATCCTTATTTAAATCAAATCTACCAATTTCTTAATATAAACCAATATGTTAATTGCTACTTATTATTAATCCAATTAAATAATTATGAATTTAATTAAATTATTTAGTTGTATGTTGTTTTCCCAAGAGATTTAAAAGGCCTCTTGAATTCCCAAGAAAATAACAATGGAGGTGGTGTTGAATTCTCAAGAAAACAACAATGGAGGTGGTGTTCTTCGAAATCAGAAATTAACATAAAATAGAATTAAGATGAAGAGAATTGAAGTGCATAATCTTACAACATGAAAAAAACTTCAATTTAATTTAACTTTCAACTGAAAATAATTGTTTAGCTTCTAAAAGACATAATAAAATTGCAACAAATAAGGAAATGAAGAAGAAAAGAAGAAGACGAAGAAGAAGATGGGGGCGGCAGCAAGAGAGAAAAGGAGGGAGAGAGGAAATAAATATGATGATTCAAGTTTAAATCTAGAAGTCTTTATATAGGAACAAAAATAAAATTTAATAGTTTAAAATAAACTCTACTACTCCTATTTTATTCCTATTCTGATTGTATTTGATCTGACTTGAATCTTATCTTATCCCTGCTTAGGTGGCAAAATGTGCTGAGGTGGCGCTTTCTAAGACTCCTCATCGTCTTAGACTACAGGTTTGATGAAGGTTGTAACCTTACAGTTTAAAAATCCTTTTTTTTGTTCCTTTTCTAAACTTCTGTTCAAAAAACTGTTCAAAATTAAATTTCAAGTAAAATTAAATATATATATCAAAATTATAGCAAAAATCATGAAATTAAATGAGAAAAAAATTGAGTTTTGCAGCTCATCAAATATTTTTATGGAATATATGATCTTCACCTCTAATTAATTACTAAACTTTAAACCAGAGATTATATATTACATATATTGTGTGATTGGGTTTATTATGTAAATAATGTAAATTAAAAAGAAAATTTAAAAATAATGTTGTTTTTAAACTATTTATAAAATTAATATTTATTTTTGAAACGATTTTTTGCCAAATATATATAATTTAAGCATGTCCTTTCAATAAAAAAATTTATTAAATTTAATACTGTATTTTATAAAAATATAATTATTTAAAATATAAATTTTATAAAATATAATTATTCAATCTTTATTTTATTAGCGTACATGGTATTTTATAAAAATATAATTATTTAAAATATAAATTTTATCAAATATAATTCTTCAATCTTCTTTTTATTAGCGTACATGGTTTATATAGATTTTAAATTTTAAAAAATTAAAAAATTATATTTTATTAAATTAATTACACATGCTTTGAATTTTAAGAAATTAAATAGTTATGTTTTATAAATTTTTATGGTAAAATAAGTTATATTTTTATAAAAATCAGATATTAAAAAGTTAACAACAATAATATTAAAATGTCAATTGAATTTTAAATAAAGTTTAAGAACTAAATCATATATCATTTCAAGTTGTTTTTCTTTTAAATTTGATATGACCATATGAATCAATATTACTCTTAAAAATGACAGATAAAAAATGACGGTCAATATATCTGACAATGTCACTTTAAATATAAATTTTAAAAATAAAGAAAAAAACTGTAGATAAAATTTTATTTTAAAAAATATCAATTAAAGTGACGTTTTTAAAAATGTCAATTAAATTTTAAATTTTATTTCAAATGTCACTTTAATTAATGGACGCACGACTTTCAAAAGTATGACGAATGGCACAGGCCTAATAATAAAGTTTGAGGTGAAAATTCTACCATTTAGGGATCAATTTTGCATTTTAATTAATTTTTTGGATATTTTTTATAATATTGCATATTATGATTTTTTTTCTATTATAATAGCTTTTCCTTAACTATTTGGAACTCACTTTTCAATTTTTGAAGAATTTCAATAAGACTTTTCGAGTTTTAGCCTATTATTTCCTTTATATTGTCGCAGCCAAACGACGTTGGTTAAAACTTATGATGGAATCTAATTAGTCCTTTATCATCAATGCAGCTTTGAAAAAGATCAAATTAAGGTCAAGTCGTTAATCTTTAGAGCAACAAAACAACATAGAAAATGACTTTATTAATACTATAATGCAGCACAATTAGAAGAGAGATCCATACACTTTTATAACAAAGAAAAAGGATTAGAGGAGGGCAATTGGTTCAACCTTGTATACTTGCAAGAGGGAGGAATCCAAAGAGAAATAAAATATTTTTTTTTTGTCTTATAAAAATAAGTCTCTTTATTTATCTTAAATTATAGCTAATCTTTTTATGAGACATAATTGGTTGATTAATTTCAAAGTATATACTATTTCATATGGATTAAAAATATAAAAATTATTAATTTCATTATACATCTGAAACTTATTACTTTTAATTATGTATATTATACTTTTTTCAATTAACATAGAAAAAAATAAACTCTTATCCATTTAGACGAAATGAGTATAAAATTAAATGCATATTATGGTTTAGGATAATTAGTTATTTATAGAACTTTTGGTAATTTTTCCAAAAATTTTAGCATAAATGTATAAAAAGGAAACTTGTAGAAAATCTCAATAGTAACAATCAATGTAAGTACATAAAGAATAGAAGAAATTTAAATTAAATAATAATTTTATAAAAAATAAATAATATCACCATTTACAAAATATTTTTTAATATCACCATTTATTAAGTGATACAATGTGTAAGATAATTGAAATGGCAATAGTTATATAAGGGGTGATGGTTCAATTAAGCATGTGAAAATAAACTCCGTAGCCATGGCATTGGATTAAATACTTGAAAGCCTGCAAACTCGTTAGAAGTAGAAGCCGAAATCGAAGAAGCGGGTCCAGGTGCAGCCGCCGAAGAGGCAGGTCCAGGTGCAGCCACTGGCACCGACGACTGTTGCATATGGCTGCGAGCTCCTAAACTAAGATGTATATTTGAAAAGTTCAACACCATAAAGAGGGCTAAGATGACGAAGCATTTCACAGAGGCCATCATTGAATCTTTATTTTCTTTAGTAAAAGAAAAGACTTTTCAGATTCAATGATGAAACAATAACTTCATTTTCTATCTTTTATAGCTAAATTAACTGCGCGTGTGATTTGTGATTGAAGTAATTTACCTATCTTCATTGCGTTCATATCTTTTTTTAGAAAAATAACTAATGTTAGCATTGGTTATAATTAACTAATCTAAACATATCAATCTATTTATATATATTTAAATAAATAAAATACCACGTCTGTTTCAGAAAAAAGTAAAAATTTAACAGTTTTGAAACATTCATCTTATCCGAAATATTAGAAATCCATCTTGCCGCCAATTATGTAAAGCATTATCATTGGGGACGAAGGGATGAGTAGATTAGCAGTTCAATCAATAATTCATTAAAAAATTAATTAAATATATATATTAAATATTAATTAATAGTATAATAAAATAAATAATAATAAAATTTATTAAGTAAATTATCTAGGAAAAAATAACAACTTATCATTATTTAAAATATTAATAATAAAATTATTGATCGTTTATCAATAAAAATTAATAGTGAAATTTTAATTATTTAAAATTTAAATTTTTAATATTTATATATTAAATTATATTTACACAAATTTTATGTAAAACTATAGAATAATATAATAATAAAAAATTATAACAATGTTTTAATATTATGAAATATTATTAGTTATAAATAAATAGAATAATATATTATTTTATATAGATATTTATATCATTTGAATAAGATATATATTACATACTTTTTAAACATTTTTTTCACTATATTTGAAATGATAAAATAAAATTTGAAATATTGACGGGTGTCGAACCTGTCAATTTAAAATTTACTTCTATTTTCTTAATTGATAAGAAAATATAGATAAGGTAAGTGAGTATCCATCCCACAAAGACCTTAATTCTGTTTAATTTAAATGACCAATTGGAATAGAAGAGTGATTTAATACAAAAAAAGAGAAAAAAGAGGGTTTTTGATGAAAGTGATTTTGCCTGCCAATAAAAATAAACTTAAAAAAAATAAATAATGCAGTTAAAAATTGAGAAACAAATATTTAATTGAAATTTTCAGCTGAAGGTAGTTAAATTTAGGTATTTTGCAGTTGATTATTGATTGAATTTCTCTTGAATATATATGAATACATATAATCTGTTATAATTTTAAAATATTAAAATATAAAAAAGAGGACTGATGGCTGGTCTAGTCAATTCATAATACATCAAACAAAATATATTCAGCACTTGAATATACAATTTATATATTATTTTTTAAAATTACAAAAAGTTACAAAGGATTTAGGATTGACCCGACTTCCACTAGACTCTGAGCGAACGAAGTGGAAGAAAGGACAAAACTAGAAGACCTAGACTGCTAGGAGTGGATCATCAAAAAGAATCTGTAATATTAAAAGTATAAGGGGTGAGTACAATTTACTTAGTGAGCGGATAAATAAATAAATATGGAAAAACATAAAGTTTAGGTACTTAATAGTACCATATTTAGCTAAAATAGGTCAACTGAATAAATGCAATTTAATTCACTTAATATAAATTAAACTTAATACAAATTGTTAAGATATCACTGCAGGAATAATGAATTAAAAAATTATAAAGGTGATAAATAAAATCTGCATACGCTCATAAGATACTCTCTGTGGATAATGTTGGCATCTCAAGTGTGATAAAATAAAACAATGACAGCCTAAGAGCTATGATGACAATATTGGTCCAAGAGCTAATAAAATACTGGTCATACATATGTGCAGAACTACTCTCAGAGGGTGACCACCTGACATACACACCAAAAGCTGTGTGTATATCAAGCGTTGTCTCAAAGACAGTATAAATATATGCTAAGCTGAAAATAAATCACCTGTCATCATGGTGATATCTGTTCGGTGCATATACAGAGTATAATCGTCTATTTATTCAGCTGTGTTTTAAATTCAATTTTCATTAGTTCAAGAAATACAAATTCATTTTATCCATTCCCATTTTAAATAAATAAGCTAGCATATATATAAATATATATATATACTGGAAGTTGGGTCCTCTCCAAGAATTAAGAAGAAAAATAATATATTAAGTGGTAATCAAAGATGAAAATACAAAACGTGAAATGCAAATTTTAAATATACTACTTATACTATAACCAATGGTGTGGCGTCACTAACAAAGAATTAAAGGACACTATCTGATTTCCTTATGTTATTGACGGTCACAGATTCTCAATAAATGATTTTTAAATTAACAGTTTACCGCAATTTCTCTTCTTTTACCTTGTAACTCTAAGTAATTGAGGCATTATTTCCTAGATTTTTAACTATGACTTGGTAATCCGCATGAAATAGTGAAATTTCTGCAAATTCTTTTTTATCAGTAATAAGTTCCACAAGTTCCATTTTTCCACTCTTCTATCAGCTTATCAACAAAATCACCAGCCAGAATACTATTCTTATAATCTTTATGATTAAGCATAATTTAGCCACATTTTTATTTTATTTATTGCTGTTTAATTACACATTTTTCTAGCTTAATTTATGTTTTTGTTATGTTTTTGTAAAAAAGGAAGAAATTGGAAAACTGGAGAAAAAGTGCAGAAAATGATAAGAAAAGTGATTGGGTCAGTAACTTGGCCAAATCACTACCCAGATCAAGCTAAAGCAGAAATCTGAACTATCTCACAGGAGACTGATTGGGTCAATGAATTGGCCAAGTCACCCGCAGGAACAGAAACCCGGAGGCAACACGCAGAAATGATTTGGGCATGACGATTTGCCCAAATCACTGCCCAAATCAAACGGAGGAAGCAGAGACAGAAAGCTAAAAACTGGGCTGACTCACAGAAAGCGATTGGGGCAGCGATCTGCCCAAATCACCGCCCCAATCACGTTGACAGCAGAAAATACAGCAGAAGCAGGAAAGTGCAGAAATTCAAGATTTAAAATAAAGAAGTCCTAACCCCTCTCAAACACTTCAAGATCAGTCCTAGGGCATCTCAAAGAGTCACTCTCAAGATAGACCTCCTCAAGAAGAAGATTTATTCACAATTAAAAGAGAGATCAAAGACAAAGACCAATCCAATTTAGGATTCTAAAACCTAATTGGATTGGGATTCCTCACCTATAAAAGGAGGCAGCCCAAACCAGCAAAGATATCATCTCTCCATCATCGGCAGTTCTGCAAAAGCACAGCAGCAAGCCTGCGGCAGTCCCCATCTCTTTCTTTTCTTCTTTTCTTTTGTGATTTTGTCCACCATGAGTGGCTAAATCCATTCCTTTCTAGTTGAAGTTGGAAAATTCAGATTTGTGATGAATTGGGAGATTTAAATCTCCATTGTTAAACTTCTATTTATTTTCAATATTTATGCAATTTGATCTTTCTATAATTGTTGCTTTGCTTTTAGAATCAATTTAGGCCTATTGCTTTTAATTGCTTGAGTAACAATTGTTTGAATAATTTAGGTCCGTAATTGCTTAGATTATTTAAACACACATTTAATCAAGTTGCATAATCTAAACTTGACCACGCGGTTGGCAAGGTTAGAATTAGGTTTCTCTAAGTCTTAATGCAGTTAACAGTTGTTCAATGCTAAAAGCCCCAAGGACGTTCCTTGGCAACTTGTTAACTAGTGTTTGATTAGCGAACGTTTCCTAATCAAACTAGAACTAAGGAGGAATTTGGATTGTGAGAAGCGTCTTCCACATCCTAAACTAATTTATTGAAATAAATAGGAGTGTTAAAGAATCAATGATCAATTCTAAACAATCTGAAATAGATCCATACTTCAACTAGAAGTTTTTCTCTTATTGATTTACTCATCTTTAAATTATTTGCTTTCTATTGTTAATTAGCTTTAGAACATCTTCAAAACAAAACCCCCTTTTTATTTTTGTTATTTACTTGCCTTAGTCATTATTAGGAAGATATTTGGTGTCAAATCCCTATGGTTCGACCCTATTGCCACTATCTGCAAATTTATTTGTTGATTGATAATAGGTTTATTTTTTACGGCTTCGACAACCGCTATAAAAAATTTGCGCCGTTGCCGGGGATTTGATCTAACTAACTAATTTTCCTTTTATGACCAGAGCTGATTGTAAAGAAGCTCTTCTTTACGATCCAGAAATTGAACGCACTGCCAATACCTTACAAGCATGGCTACGGTAAGTATGTCTTTTCTCTCTTCTCAAATTTTTGAACTAACCTCTATTGTGAGAAATTATGGTATAGGTCAAGCTCAACAAGTTCAACAACTTCAGCGAATCAGACCATGTGAGATTTGCACATATGTAGGACACCCAACTGATCGATGTCCTACACTTTATGAGGATTACCAGCAAGTACATGCCTTTGGAGGATTCA
This sequence comes from Manihot esculenta, assembly GCF_001659605.2. Lineage (NCBI taxonomy): Eukaryota > Viridiplantae > Streptophyta > Magnoliopsida > Malpighiales > Euphorbiaceae > Manihot > Manihot esculenta. The sequence continues at coordinate 8,596,654 of NC_035167.2, forward strand.
ATAGCCAACCAAGACATGATCCCTACCTTGATACCTACAATCCATGTTGGAGGGACCACCCGAATTATGACTATGCAAGGGCTAACTACTACCAAAACTATCAAGCCCAAGCCACACCTCAAAACTCCAATATGGAACTTGAAGAGATGATAAGAAAATTGAAAATTTCTAGGAAAATTCTCCAACAGCAAGTGGATCAAGCGGTCAACTCAGTGAACGCGCACATATTAAGAAGAGAGGAAGAGGTTCAAGATCTATGGGACGATGACGAAAGTTCCCAAGAGACAGCTCCTGCTGTAAAAAATATTGAATTTGTTGCTGTAACACTTTCTACACATACTATCCAAACTTCTGAAGCAAAGACAGCAACTGCTGTCGAACCTGCCGAAGCCCCTGCTGCAGAATCTATACAATCTGTTGCATCTCTTGTTGCTGTCCAAGCTACTGAAACAATGACAGCAACTGCTGTCAACAATTCTGAACCAGCAACATTCCCAGCACAGCCTGTTGCTGAACCAGCAGAATAAAAAATATACACTGCAGAAACAGCACCTGCTGTCCAAAAATCAGCAACTAAACCGGAGTCTACCATCCGATCTGCCACTACACCATCAAACAGGATTGCTGCTGCACCTGCAGTAGATTTTTCTGCACCTGCTGCAGAATTTTCTGCACTAGCAGATTTATCTGCACCAGCAGATTTTGCTGATGCACCTGCTGCAGATTTTTCTGCACCAGCAGATTTTGCTGCTGCACCTGCTGCAGAATTTTCTGCACCAGCAAATTCACCCACTGCTGTGTTTGCCCAAACACCTGCTGATATGGCAGAATACAATATGCAAGCTGCTGTAACCGAACTAGCCCAAAAACCAGAAATTTTTAGTAAAAAATTTTCAGAACCAGCCCCCAAATAGCCAGTTGAGACAGATGACAGTCTGCCCAAATCACTTCAGCAAACAGAAAATAGGATGCCCAGACCAGTTGGGCAAACAGCTCCTGAACAGCCAGCAAAGAAGCAACAAGCAGATTGTTGTTTGCCCACACAGCAAGAGAAGGAGGCAGAAGTCGATCTGCCCAAATCAGTGAGCAAACTTGAATCACAAGGGAAGCTACCATCCCAAACTGAGATAAATCCAAGAAAAAATGTTAGTGTCATCACATTGAGGAGTTGAAAAGAGCTGCAAGACATCAAGACTGAGAAATTGAAGAAACAGGCCATGGAGGAGAATCTGCCAGAAAGTGATCAGGGCAGTCGATCTGCCCAAATCACTGACCCAATCGCTAGGCAGACTGAGCTGCCCAGCAGTGATCTGCCCAAATCACCAGACAAGGCAGAATTCAATCTGCCCAAATCAATAATCCAGGCAGAGTCCAGCTCCAAGCAGACCAAGGCAAACCAGCGACCAATGGAAAAATTTAAGGTACCTCCTCCCTTCCCAAAGAGATTTGCAAGGTTCCAAAAGGAGAAAGAGGAGAAAGAAATACTTGAGACACTCCGCAAGGTAGAAATCAACATTCCCCTATTAGATGCTGTGAAGCAAATTTCAAGGTATGCCAAGTTTCTCAAAGAGCTATGCACCAACCGAAGGAAACTTGCTGAACGTGAAAAGGTAAGTGTGGGGGAGTGTGTCTCAGCTGTCATTCAAAGAAAACTTCCAACCAAATGCAAGGATAGAGGAATGTTCGCTGTTTCATGCAAAATAGGCAACGTTGGGATAAAGAAGGCCATGTGTGACCTTGGGGCTTCAATCAATGTCATGCCCCTTTCCATCTTTAACTTGTTGAATGCAGGCACACTCAAGGGCACCAACATTGTGATCTAATTGGCTGACCAATCCGTCGTCTATCCCAAGGGAGTGCTAGATGATGTGTTGGTACAAGTTGACCAACTAGTCTTCCCAGTAGATTTTTATGTGATTGACATGGAGGAGGATAAGGGCAAAATCACCTCTGACATCCTACTTGGGAGACAATTCTTGAGCACAGCCAGAACAAAAATTGATGTGCATGATGGCACATTGACCATGGAGTTTGAAGGAAAAGTTATCAAGTTTAATGTTTATGATGCCATGAAATTCCCCAATGATGTTTCTCCTGTTTATGGCCTTGATATAATTGATGATTTAAGTCAAGAAATTTTTTACTTTGATCTAGAGGACACACTCAATGCTGACTTGTGCATATTTGAAGAGACAGACAGCAGCACCACCAAGACAGACCAGATGGAGTACTGTTCATAGCTGGTTGCAGGTGATTTGCCCAAATCACTGACCAAATCACTGGAGCAGACAAACAGGACAGCCAGTGATCTGCCCAGATCACCTGAAACAGCACCAGATGACCTGCCCAAATCAACCAGCAGACAACAAATGCACCAGATCTGAAGCCCTTACTAGAACACCTCAAATATGCCTTCTTGGGAGCTGAAAATACACTTCCAGTTATAATTTCCAACCAGCTCAGCCCACAAGAAGAAGAAAAACTCCTAGAAGTGTTGAGGAAGCACAAAGTAGCAATTGGGTGAACCTTGGAGGACATAAAAGGCACCTCAAGACCATTCGGTGGAGGCTCATCTCACCAGAATTGAAGACAGGATGCAGCACATGAAAAGCATGCTGCAGCTGCTGGTGGACCATTTTCTGCCCCACCACCATGACAGACAGTGATTTGGCGAGTGATTTGCCCAAATCACTGGCCAAATCGCCCACAGATCAGGCAGTCCCTTTCCTTCTCCTTATTAATTTTTTTCATATAAATGTTTAACCATTAAGGACAATGTTTGGGATAGGTATGGGGGAATTTACTGTTAGGTTATATTTTTTTCGTTTATATTATCTTTTTGCTTTCTTTTTGTTTCTTTTTGCATCTTTTTGCCCCATAAGCACACACCAAAATTTTTTCATACATTTTTCACTTTTTGCACACACACACAGAATTTTGAATTAGCTTTTGCTCTACTCAGCATAGATAACAAGGTTAAAAGAGCTTCCTATCTCATGACCCCATTGATTTTCCACCCCTTTAAGCCTAAATTGAATCATTTACAGTATGCTACCTTCACTTAGGAAGTTCTTTTCCTGAATTGAATCTCTAAATTTGCATTGGTCAAGGGAAATAAAAATATAAATACATGCAAATAAAAAGTTAGTGTAACTCCCTATGAAGTGATTTGCCCAAACTGTCATGAAAAGAAAAAAAAAAGAAAAACCAGCACAAAGCACAAATCATAAACCTGTTCCAATGGCCAAATAAGCTATGAACAGAGCTAGTAGCCACTTGAACAAGCGACTAATTGAGTAACCGGGGGTGGGTATCACTAATATGCACCTTCGCGTAAAAAGGTTAGTGATTTTTTCAGGCAAGAATAAATAAGTGCTGCTGAATAAAAAGTGTGATTAAAAAGAAGGGCAAATCACTCTTAGAGGTTGCATTGAGCTTATACAAAGAGAATAAGTATGATTGAACCAAAAACCTTTCTCTTGGCCATGGTAGGTGAAGGGAAACAAGGTAAAGGGAGAACAACCTTAGTGCATGTAGTCTACACTGTGTTGCTTCAATCTAGGAGTCTAGGGGGGCTGATTAAGTGGCACTTAGGCTCAAAAGAAAAAGGAGCTTGATTGACTAAGTTATTTGTTGCTTGAGGACAAGCAAAAAGCTAGGTGTGGGGGTATTTGATCAAGCATAATTTAGCCACATTTTTATTATATTTATTGCTGTTTAATTACACATTTTTCTAGCTTAATTTATGTTTTTATTATGTTTTTGTAGAAAAGGAAGAAATTGGAAAACTGGAGAAAAAGTGCAGAAAATGACAAGAAAAGTGATTGGGTCAGTAACTTGGCCAAATCACTGCCCAGATCAAGCTAAAGCAGAAACCTGAACTATCTCACAGGAGACTGATTGGGTCAATGAATTGGCCAAGTCACCCGCAGGAACAGAAACCCAGAGGCAACACGCAGAAATGATTTGGGCATGATGATTTGCCCAAATCACTACCCAAATCAAGCGGAGGAAGCAGAGACAGAAAGCTAAAAACTGGGCTGACTCACAGAAAGCGATTGGGGCAGCGATCTGCCCAAATCACCGCCCCAATCACGTTGACAGCAGAAAATACAGCAAAAGCGGGAAAGTGCAGAAATTTAAGATTTAAAATAAAGAAGTCCTAACCCCTCTCAAACACTTCAAGATCAGTCCTAGGGCATCTCAAAGAGTCACTCTCAAGATAGACCTCCTCAAGAAGAAGATTTATTCACAATTAAAAGAGAGATCAAAGACAAAGACCAATCCAATTTAGGATTCCAAAACCTAATTGGATTGGGATTCCTCACCTATAAAAGGAGGCAGCCCAAACCAGCAAAGATATCATCTCTCCATCATCGGCAGTTCTGCAAAAGCACAGCAGCAAGCCTGCGGCAGTCCCCATCTCTTTCTTTTCTTCTTTTCTTTTGTGATTTTGTCCACCATGAGTGGCTAAATCCATTCCTTTCTAGTTGAAGTTGGAAAATTCAGATTTGTGATGAATTGGGAGATTTAAATCTTCATTGTTAAACTTCTATTTATTTTCAATATTTATGCAATTTGATCTTTCTATAATTGTTGCTTTGCTTTTAGAATCAATTTAGGCCTATTGCTTTTAATTGCTTGAGTAACAATTGTTTGAATAATTTAGGTCCGTAATTGCTTAGATTATTTAAAAACACATTTAATCAAGTTGCATAATCTAAACTTGACCACGCGATTGGCAAGGTTAGAATTAGGTTTCTCTAAGTCTTAATGCAGTTAACAGTTGTTCGATGCTAAAAGCCCCAAGGACGTTCCTTGGCAACTTGTTAACTAGTGTTTGATTAGTGAACGTTTCCTAATCAAACTAGAACTAAGGAGGAATTTGGATTGTGAGAAGCGTCTTCCACATCCTAAACTAATTTATTGAAATAAATATGAGTGTTAAAGAATCAATGATCAATTCTAAACAATCTGAAATAGATCCATACTTCAACTAGAAGCTTTTCTCTTATTGGTTTACTCATCTTTAAATTATTTGCTTTCTATTGTTAATTAGCTTTAGTACATCTTCAAAACAAAACCCCCTTTTTATTTTTGCTATTTACTTGCCTTAGTCATTATTAGGAAGATATTTGGTGTCAAATCCCTGTGGTTCGACCCTATTGCCATTATCTACAAATTTATTTGTTGATTGATAATAGGTTTATTTTTTACGGCTTCGACAACCGCTATCACTTTGTCTGCTACAGTTGTAACATTGAATCGCCTTTGTTTTTGGGATATGAAAGAGCAAGATTTAGTGCTTCTTCTTTGCTTTCTTCAATAGAATTATGCTCACTCGTGAACATTCTTGTTCTTGGATCAAGCTGGTAAGGTCTTACATAAAATCCTGAGAAGCATTTCCACCAAGCTCATCTTCATAGAATCTGACTTATTTATTAGATCCCATGCGATTAACGTCTCCTGAATATTTCTGAGTGATTAACTTTATATCACACGCGAATCCCATCAATTCTTCCTTATGAATAAATTAATCCGCTTCGCGCTTAAATTAATTACTAGTTAACTAACAACCCCAGTATGCATGTAGATTTAATTAGTCATAATTAGTCAATTGCATTAAGAGAGAAAACCCAAACTTGATTAATAAAAATACGTGATTTATTTAAATCAAATTTATCAATTTCTTAATATAAACTAATATGTTAATTACTATTTATTATTAATTCAATTATACAATTATGAATTTAATTAAATTAATTAGTTGTATGTTGTTTTTCCAAGAGATTTAATAGGCCTCTTGAATTCTCAAGAAAACAACAATGGAGGTGGTATTGAATTCTCAAGAAAACAACAATGGAGGTGGTGTTCCGCAAAATCATAAATTAATAGAAAATATAAATAAAATTATGAAAATTGAAGTGTATAACCTCACAACTTGAAAAAAACTTCAATTTAATTCAACCTTCAACTGAAAATAATTTTTTAGTCTCTAAAAGACATAGTAAAATTGCAACAACCAAGGAAAAGAAGAAGAAAATAAGAAGAGAAGAAGAAGAAAAGAAGAAGACGAAGAAGAAGATGGGGGGCGAGAGCAAGAAAGGAAAGGAGGGAGAGAGGAAAACATGATGATTTAAGTTTAATTCTAGGAGTCTTTATATATGCACAAAAAAATAAAATTTAATAGTTTAAAATAAATTCTACTACTCCTATTTTATTCCTATTCTGATTGTATTTGATCCGACTTGAATCTTATCTTATCCCTGTTTAGGTGACAAAACCTGCTGAGGTGGCGCTTTCTAAGACTCCTAGCGCCTTAGGCTACAGGTTTGGCGAATGTTGTAATCTTCCGTTCAAAAATCTTGTTTTCATTCCTTTTCTCAACTTCTGCACAAAAATCTGTCTAAAATTAAATTTCAAGTAAAATTATGGAATTAAATGAGAAAAAAATTGTGAGTTTTGCAACTCATCAAATATTTTTATGGAATATATTATCTTCACCTGTCATTGATTACTAAACTTTAAACCAGAGATTATATATTACATATATTGTGTGATTGGGTTTATTATGTAAATAATGTAAATTAAAAAGAAAATTTAAAAATAATATAGTTTTTAAACTATTTATAAAATTAGTTTTTATTTTTGAAAGGATTGTTTGCCAAATATATATAATTTAAGCATGTCCTTTCAATAAAAAAATTCATTAAATTAACTACTGTATTCTATAAAAATATAATTATTTAAAATATAAATTTTATAAAATATAATTATTCAATCTTTATTTATTAGCGTACATGGCTTATACAGATTTTAAATTTTAAAAAATTAAAAAATTATATTTTATTAAATTAATTACACATGCTTTGAATTTTGAGAAATTAAATAGTTATATTTTATAAATTTTTATGGTTAAATAAGTTATATTTTATAAAAATCAGATATTAAAAAGTTAACAACAAGAATATTAAAGTGTAAATTAAATTTTAAATAAAGTTTAAGGACTAAATTATATATCATTTCAAGTTGTTTTTCTTTTAAGTTAGTTAATAAAAAAAATATCAATTGAATAAGTAATTTCAAGTTTGATATGACCATATAAATCAATATTACTCTTAAAAATGACATAAATTTTAAAAATAAAGAAAAAAACTGTAGATAAAATTTTATTTTAAAAAATATCAATTAAAGTGACGTTTTTAAAAATGTCAATTAAATTTTAAATTTTATTTAAAATGTCACATTAATTAATTGACGCACGACTTTTAAAAGTATGACGAAGGGCACAGGCCTAATAATAAAGTTTGAGGTGAAAATTTTACCGTTTAGGGAACAATTTTACATTTTAATTAATTTTTTGATATTTTTTATAATATTGTATATTAGGATTTTTTTTTCTATTATAATAGCATTTCCTTAACTATTTGGAACTCACTTTTCAATTTTTGAAGAATTTAAATAAGACTTTTAAGCTTTTAGCCTATCATTTTCTTTATATTGTCTTAGCCAAACGATATTGGTTAAAATTTCTTACGGAATCTAATTAGTCATTTATCATCAATGCAGCTTGCTCGTATTAATCTCGTTAATTAAGATCTATAGTCTATTTTGAAAAAGATCGAATTAAGGTTAAGTCGTTAATCTTTAGAGCAACAAAATAACATAGAAAATGACTTTATTAATACTATAATGCGGCACATCCGTTACTAAATTTAACTTCTGTAACGGAAAATATATCTGTTACTAAATGACCGAATACAAAACCATTTAGTAACGGATTTATAAATCCGTTACTAATTTTTTCAAATTAAACCAATTCTATAACGGATTTCTATCCGTTACAGAAATTAGTAACGGCTTGATAACGGATTAGTTAATCCGTTACTGTTATTGTTCTTTACATAACATCCGTTATTAATCCGTGTCTAATAAGTAACCGATATTTTCTGTTACTAATTCGATAAATTTTTATAGTGATATTTACACTAATAATTTTTTTTTATATTAACACATTATATATAAAATTTCTTTTTATTATTTTTAATCATTAAATATAAGCTCTTTAACTATTTTAAATAGAATTATAACCTTTTTTACTATTCTTATCAATTTATGTTTTATGAAATCAAATATTAAAAATAAATAAATAAATATTTGATATTAACTAAATTATAATAATTCAATTTTTTTAAAATGTTACTATAATTTTAATTGTATTTACCAAAATTTATTGTTATTTAATATTATAATTATTATAAATTACCAATATTAAAAATAAGTTCCACAAGTTCCATTTTTCCACTCTTCTATCAGCTTATCAGCAAAATCACCAGCCAGAGTACTATTCTGGTAATCTTTGTCTGCTAGAGTTGTAACATTGAATCGCCTTTGTTTTTGGGATATGAAAGAATCTCTTTGAGTTTCTTTATATAAAGAGCAAGATTTGGTGCTTCTTCTTTGCTTTCTTCAATGGAATTATGCTCACTCGTGAACATTCTTGTTCTTGGATCAAGCTGGTAAGGTCTTGCATAAAATCCTGCAGAAGCATTTCCACCAAGCTCATCTTCATAGAATCTGACTTATTTATTAGATCCCATGCGATTAATGTCCCCTGAATATTTCTGAGTGATTAACTTTATGTCACACGCGAATCCTACCAATTCTTCTTTATGAATAAATTAATCCACTTCGCACTTAAATTAATTACTAGTAACTAACAACCCCAATACGCGTGTAGATTTAATTACTCATAATTAGTCAACTGTATTAAGAGAGAAAAATCCAAACTTGATCAATAAAAATAGGCGATTTATTTAAAGGAAAAAGCTTGATGGCTCAACTTATCCACAATAAATGTGGATCAATGAGGTTATTCAAGTAATTTCATAATGTGTTTTTACTTTATTGCCCTTCTTCTATTTTTTCTAAAATAATGTGTAGAATTTAAAATTCTCTTTTATCCATTAAGTGTTTCAATTTTCAAAACAAGGTTCTATTTTCTATAAGCATGTCAACTACTTTATGTCCCCCAATTTATGATAACTTTATTGTCCAGGATTTTCAGCTGTGGATAGTTGGAGAGAGAGATGATTTTCAATAAACTATTCCTTTGCAAGGAGAGGGTTCTCTTTCAAGTTTGATCAAAGAGAAAAATGAAATGACTGTCAAAAGTGTTTAGTGCGTTTCAAGTGGTGTGTAATCTCATCGATAAAAGCACTGTAATCCATTAAAATTTTGAAAATGAAAAGCCCTTCTACATCTTATTAGCTTGTGAAACGGTGAGTTTAAAAACAGATGAAACCACATTACAAAAAGGTTGCAAATTTGGAACTTAAATTTTTTTGGCAATATAAAAAACGACGCTGTAATAGGCATGACTTAAATTAGTTAAAAATATTTTAAATTATACTAAATTTTATAAATGATATTTTTTGTGATTTAAATTAATATTTAATTTAGTATGATGATCAAATATAAATTTAATTTGAACATTACAATTAAATAATTTATTAAATTATCGTCCACAATTTATTAATTAATTTACACTATAATTATAATATAAACTTATAACATAAAATTGAGATATGTAAAACAACTCACACAATATTAATGAACTGTTGAACAATTGATGTTTGTATTGAGTATTTACTGCTATATTTATACAGCAGAGAGTGGTTACAAAGGATAAGATTTACAGATATAAAATACTACATGTATATCAAAATACAACAAAATAACAAACTATGACTTATCTGTATTTTGTGTTTCAACACTCCCCCGTAAGATGGAGGGTCCTCGGCACACTCTAATCTTGAACCGATTAGCACTGAAAGCAGTTTTAGCCAATGGTTTAGTAAGAAGATCAGCAAGCTGATCCTTGGTAGACACATGAGCAACCCGTAGCTTATGCTGCTGTATGAGCTCTCAAACAAAATGTATATCAATCTCGATATGCTTCATTTTTGAATGATAAACTGGGTTCTTGCAGGCATACGTCACAGAAATATTGTCGCAGTAAATAACTGGTGAAGAAACTGTCACACCAAGTTCTTGGAGTAAAGAACCTATCCACACAACTTCAGCCGCAGTGGTAGCCACCGCTCTGTACTCAGCTTCGGTGGAAGACCGAGCAATTGTCTTCTGTTTCTTTGAAGCCCACAAGATTGGGATATCTCCAAAATACACAACATATCCAGTAGTTGAATGTTTATCAGTCGGGTCTCCAGCCCAATCTGTATCCGAATACGCATGGAAAACAAATCGAGATTGCGGTTTGATTATAACGCCATAATCATGCGTAGACTTGAGATAACGCAGAAGACGTTTTAGAGCATCCCAATGTTGAGCCATGGGACTCTGCATAAACTGGGAAAGCTATTGCAAAGCACCAACCAGCCGTCTATATAACGTTGAATCAACCTCATGGTTGGGAACAGTATTTTTAGACAACACTGTGGTAGTAGCAAAAGGTGTGGAAACTGGTTTTGCACCATCCATCCCAGATTGTTTCAGAATTTTCCGAACATAATGGTGCTGAGATAAGAATAAACCGTCCTAAAATGATGAACATCAATGCCCAAGAACAAACTTAACTGTTGTGGTTCTTTCAATGAAAACCGGGCTGCTAGCTCTGCAATAAACCACTGAAGAAAATCTGAACCACTGCCAGTAAGCAATAAATCATCCACATAAACAAGAAAATAGCACACAACATCATCTTTGTGAAAAATAAACAGAGAGTGATCACTCCTTGACTATTTAAAACCAAATTCAATAGCACATGTTGTCAACGCCTGATACTAGGCTCTGGGTGCCTGACGTAGCCCATATAGTGCTTTAACCAGCTTACAAACATATGATGGTTGTTCAGAATCAACAAAACCAAGAGATTGGAGCATATAAACCTGTTCTTGCAGAGGCCCATGCAAAAAAGCATCGTTTACATCTAGCTGATAAATTCTCTAGCGATTTGAAACCGCTAATGCCAAAACCAAACGAATCGTAGCAGGCTTCAAAATCGGACTAAACGTCTCTCCAAAATCAACTCCAGGCCGTTGATTGTAACCCTTGGCAACCAGCCGTGCTTTATATTTGGCTATAGTCCCATCTGCATTCCTTTAGACCCTGAAAATCCACTTACAACCAATCAAATTAGTAACATTAGAAGGAGGAACAAGCTCCCAAGTCCTATTAAACAGCAATGCATTAAACTCAGAGGACATAGCCTCTCTCCATTCTTTGATTTTAAGAGCTTGGGACACACATGTTGGTTCTATAGTGGGTGGTAGTGGATGTTTGGAAATAGAGTGAAGAATCTTTGGTTTAAAGATGTTGTTTTGAGATCGGGTAACCATGGTATGATTATGAGTAGGTTGAGGTGGTTCAATTTCAGCTGATGACGCAGAAGAATTGATAGTCGAATGACCAGATTGCTGAGAAGAATACTGAGAAGGGATCGAACTAGAGGACGATAATAATGGAGAAGACGCAGCCAACATAGGCGATACAGGAGAGACCAACTCTTGGGGACAACTCGAAGAAGACAAAGAAGACGAAGAAGATGGAGTTGTCGAACTAGGTGATGAATCCGACAATCGTGAAGACTCGAGAGAACCAGAGGGAGATAAATTGGATAAATCCCTAGAATTGAAAGAAATAAAATCAGACCCCGTTGCAGAAAACGGCAACATTGCATGGTCTGTGGACAACTCCAAATTTGGTTGAGGAATATTATACCAACCACTAAAACTCAGATTCTCTAATTTAAAGTTTATTCCTGGAAAGCTAGTCTCCACAAAGACAACGTGACGAGAGACATAAACCCTTTGACTTTTTATCTCATAACAAATATAAGCACTCTGATTTAAGGAATACCCCAAAAATAAACATGGTTTCAATTTGACCTCAAATTTCCCATTGGTATATGGCCGAAGAAAGGGATAGCACAAGCAGCCAAATATCTTAAGTCGATTATAATTAGGATCTTTATTAAACAATTTAAGAAAAGGTGATTGCATTTGAAGCACAGGTGTTGGTAACCTATTAATAAGAAAGGCGGCTGTTTGAAAAGCATAACTCCAAAATTGATGAGGTAAAGAAGCAGAGTGTAACAAAGTGAGTCCAGTTTCCACTAAATGCCTATGCCACCGTTCAGCAGCACCATTGTGCTGTGGAGTGTGAGGAGGTGTTTGTAGATGAGTAATTCCAGAATCTTGAAAAATTTTTCTGAAGGCAACATATTCTCCTCCCCCATCTGTATAAATACTAACAATATGAGTATCAAACATATTCTCAACTAATTTCTTAAACACAGGAAAAATAACGGCAACATCATACTTAAGTTTTAAAGGATAAAACCAAATGTATTTGGTAAAATGATCAACAAAAATAATATAATATTTAAAACCATCAATAGATGGAACTGAAGCTGGCCCCCATAAATCAGAATACACCAATTCTAAAGGACGAGAACTAGTAAGAGATGAAACTCCAAAAGCGAGTCGATGACTCTTATGACAAAGACACAAATCACAATCAAAACCAGAAGAGGACTCAGGTAAATTAAATTTGGACACAACATAACGACAGACTCTAGTGGCAGGATGACCGAGGCGTTGATGCCAGACATAGGAAGAACCATGAACAGAGGAATATGCAGCAAACGGAGACCGAGCTTTTGAAACTGTAAAAAGACAATAAAGAGAGTCTTTAATTCTGCCCTTTGTGAGTATCTCCCCCGTGACTAGATCCTTAACAAGAAAACAATAAAAAAAGAATTCAATTGAGACATTATTGGCAAGACAAAATGCAGAAACAGAGATCAAATTCTCAGTAGCACGAGGAACACACAAGACATTATCCAAAGAATAAGTTTTTTGAAGGAAAAGAAATGAATTTAGAACCAACATGTGTTATACGTAAACCTGTACCGTCAGTGAGATGAAGCTCATAAAGACCCTCATAAGGAGCATGTATGGACAAGTTCTGCAAATCATGAGTGACATGGTGAGAAGCTCCTGTATCTAATATCCAACTCTGTGGTTCAGCAGCAGTGACTTGATTAGCACGCGGCTGAGGAAAATTGTCTTTGAAAAACTCTTTAGCACGAAAACATCGCTTCGCACCATGGCCAGGAAGTTCACATATTTGACATAAAATCGAGGAACCACCAGAACCTCTTTTATTTGTTGTTTGTCCAGAATACTGCCGAGAACTATTTTGAGTAGATGAGTACTCCTGCCTACCACAGTGATTATTAGAAAAATTCTGGCGATTATTAGAATTCTTTCGCACATTATGAGCAACAACTGGTGCAGGATCATCAATAGAATTAATCCGTTTCAAATATAACTCATGAGACAGAAGCTTTTCCTGAAGTGCTTCAAACGAAATTACTGTGTCTCTAGCTCTAACCGCAGCAGCAATATCCCTGAAATCAGACCCCACACCATTCAACACATGAATAACAAGATCAATCTCAGGAATCGGACTCCCAGAAATAGCCAAATCTTCTGAAATTGCCTTAACCGTTTGTAAATAGTCAGATACAGATCGATTCTTACGTTTCAGATTAGCAAGCTTCTCACGAAGCGATAGTATTCTCGTGGCATTCCTATTAGCACACGATGATTTGATTTTATTCCATGCCTCCGCTGAAGTCTCTGCAGAAGAGACTACATGCATAAAAGAGAAACTAGTGGAAGCAATAATCGCTGCCAGTATCAACTGATCTTGGCAGACCCAAAACTCATGATCAGAATTAGGTACCTCTTTCCCTTCCTTTTGAACACCTTGAGACAGACAGGGAAAGCTTCCATCAACATAACCCATTAGATTATGCCCACGCAACACCGGCACGATCTGAGCGCGCCAAGCAGGATAATTTTCTCTTGTAAGCTTCAATGGAAACTGTGATGCAGCATTAAGAGAGGCTAGCATCTTTCCAGAAGAATGAATAACACCGGTTGTGTTCGAAGTAGAAGCCATTAAAATAGAATGGATTCGCAGAGGAAGAAAACTAGATCTGTAGTGGAAAACTCAAGAGTTTTCTAGCTCTGATACCATAAAACAACTCACACAATATTAATGAACTGTTGAACAATTGATGTTTGTATTGAGTATTTACTGCTATATTTATACAGCAGAGAGTGGTTACAAAGGATAAGATTTACAGATACAAAATACTACATGTATATCAAAATACAACAAAATAACAAACTATGACTTATCTTTAGTTTGTGCTTCAACAATATGTGCCTTAAATATAAGATCTTATGTACTATATGAGACTTAAATTTAAATTTTGACATGTGACTTAAATTTAAAATCCCATAGAGTATAGTCAAAATCAACACTATAATTATAATATAAACTTAGTCTTGTGTAATTGAGATATGTGACTTAAATTTAAAATCTCATATAGTAAAATCAAAATCGACGTTATAATTATAATATAAACTTAGTTATGCGTAATTAAAATCTCATATAGTAAAATCAAAATCGACCCTATAATTATAATATAAACTTAGTCATGCGTAATTGAGATATATGACTTAAATTTAAAATCTCATACAGTAAAGTCAAAATCAACCCTATGATTATAATATAAACTTAGTTATGCGCAAATGAGATATGTGACTTAAATTTAAAATCCCATAGAATATAGTCAAAATCGACACTATAATTACAATATAAACTTAGTCCTGTGTAATTGAGATATGTGACTTAAATTTAAAATCTCATATAGTAAAATCAAAATCGATGTTATAATTATAATATAAACTTAGTTATGCGTAATTAAAATCTCATACAGTAAAGTCAAAATCGACCCTATGATTATAATATAAACTTAGTCATGCGTGATTGAGATATATTACTTAAATTTAAAATCTCATACAGTAAAGTCAAAATCGACCCTATGATTATAATATAAACTTAGTTATGCGCAATTGAGATATGTGACATAAATTTAAAATCTCATAGAGTATAGTCAAAATCGACACTATAATTATAATATAAACTTAGTCATACATAATTGAGATATGTGACTTAAATTTAAAATCTCATACACTAAAATCAAAATCGACACTATAATTATAATATAAATTTAGTTATGCGTAATTGAAATATGTGACCTAAATTTAAAATCTCATACAGTAAAGTGAAAATCGACCCTATGATTATAATATAAACTTAGTTCTGCGTAATTGAGATATGTGAATAGAAAGGTAATTTTAATTGAATATTTGAATAAATGATTACTAATAGATAACAATTTTGTTTATTTTGCGCCCCATCGTTTCTTTTTTAATGATCTTGACTTTAAACTAATTAAAGTGAACAATTAAAATTTTATTTTAATTGAATATTTGAATAAATGATTACTAATAGATAACAATTTTGTTTAGAATGTATACGTATAATATTTTGGGGTGAGGAAGACACTGTCATTTATTTTGCGCCCATGGTTTCTTTTTTAATGTTCTTGACTTTAAACTAACTCAAGTGAACAATAATTAAAGTTTTATTTTAATTGAATATTTGAATAAATAATTATTAATAGATAACAATTTTATTTATAATAGATAAGTATAATATTTTGGGTAAGGAAGACACTGTCATTTATTTTGCGCCCCATCGTTTCTTTTTTAATGTTCTTAACTTTAAACTAACTCAAGCGAACAATTAAAGTTTTATTTTAATTGAATATTTGAATAAATAATTACTAATAAATAACAATTTTGAAGGCACCGTCGTTTATTTTGTGCCCCATTGTTTCTTTTTTAATATTCTTGACTTTAAACTAATTAAAGTGAACAATTAAAGTTTTATTTTAATGGAATATTTGAATAAATTATTACTAATAAATAATAATTTTGTTTATAATGTATAAGTATAATATTTTGGGGTAAGCAAGGCACTGTCATTTATTTTGCGCCCATCGTTTCTTTTTTAATGTTCTTAATGTTGTTTTTTGTTATTAGACAACATGTTTATTAGAATCCCTCTTGAGGATGTTCCTCAACATTAGAGTTTTTATTAACAGAATGATTGTTGATACCAGCTCTTGAAAAAACAAAATCATTTGTTAGCTATCCACATTATTATAATGAGATCATCCCACACGACTCTAAATTAGCGTCTTACTTTCCTATGAAATTCTATATTATTGTTTGCTGTCAATTTTACATAATTTTTTTATATATTTATGTTTTAAATTAGTTTCAAATGTTACTATGTAATATGTCATTTAAAGGTTTTATTTTATTTTAAAAAAATACACTTTTTTGTTTCATATTAAAATTAACTTTTATTTGCTAAAATTGCTAAAATGGCACCGTAGCATCGCGCTGGTTTAAGGCTAGTTGAAATATGTGACTTAAATTTAAAATCTCATAGTGTAAAGTCAAAATTGACATGTGATTTAAATGTAAAATCTTATATATATAGTATAGTTAAAATCATTGAATTAAACATTAAACCTTACTATAATACATATTAGTGAATTATTAATAAATTTTATATATTATAAATCAGTATCATTTCAACCTTTATGATATCATTTATAATAAAATAATAAATAATATTATAATAGCACTTGCTTACATGCACCGTTTTGTATGTGTCAATAATGATGGAATGGGAATGGTGGTCCACGTGCAAATGTCCATTCAATTTCTCTGATAAAGCCGTAAGAATATGGATCAGTATAGTTATCAAGCAACCTTTCTTGTTTATTTCTATAGTACCCATTTTATCAACCGTACTCTTTTTGTAGTTCAAAGATATCAAATATTATTCACTTGCGATTTTTCTTATTCAAAGATATCATGTACGAAATCTTCATTTCTACTATTCAAGATATTGCATATTATAAAATCAAGCAAACTTTTTAATCTTCTTTCTGTTCATTGTAATATATCAAGTGCATGCTATTGTTCTTTTTCGTTGTCAGATATTATTTCATGATATAAAAGAATAACTATACTCATGCTTTTGTCATATCATATAGCAGTTTATGTTGCAATATATTTCTCATTATTAACATTGACATATCACAGTAAATGGGTGATATCTTCAAGGCTGAGGTATCAGAAGATGCATATGAGTTGCAAGCAATTGTGAGAAATAAGTGTCTTTTTTATGTATTATATTATTTATATATTGCATATAAATTAAGTTGTTGTTCATATGAGATAACATGCATAATTTTGTATATTGATAGGAAATACCATTAAATATGCTATTTAGGAGTTCTGTGCAGCATGAAGCAATATTTAATTTGCATATGCCAAATGAAGAAACATGGGAGGTATTTGTGTCAGAAGGAAAGGATAGTGCCTACATGCTTGATGGAGTGTGGAAATTTATTGTCCATTTTAATGTGGGTTTAAATTATGTAATTGAATTTACATTGTTAAGCCCGAAACAATTTGCTGTTAAAATTTTCAATTGTGAAGGGCAGGAGATCAATTATCCTCTGCTATCTAGTAAGCATATGTATATTATATATTTATTTATTTTAGTCTTATTCATACAAATGTTCAACTTATAATGATTTATTTTTATGTTTTTTTTTTTCACTTAGCGGAAGGTGTAACTATACTCTCTACACCGTGGACTTTCACATTTGTTTGCAGGACTTATGATTGGAAATATAAAGTGATATTTTTTTATTGAATTATTAATTATATTTAATTTATGCATAAGTTATATAATTTGATGAGTTTTCAACTTTTTAAATCATAGTATATCCGAGTGCAAGAGGCGCCGAGTATGATTGGCACAAGAAGCTGCACTATCACCCTTAAGCGTGCTCAGAGATCCATTCCGTTCAGAATAAAATATGTGTGTAGGAGTGTTTTTACAAGATCAATGAGACATCCTAAGTGGATTACGAGATTTGAGAAGCAGTGGATCTCATTCGTGCAATTCTATGAGTTGAGGAAAGGTGATGTGTGCACCTTTAGAAGATCTACAATTGATCCAACCACATTCTTTGTGTAAATAAAGCGTCGTAGACTAGAAATTTAAATTAGAGTTTTCTAATATTGTATTGATAAATTAATGAATACTCTTGGACTACTTAATTTTGCTTGTTTACTTTTGTTAAGACTATATTTATATTGAATATTAAAAACTTTAAGTTTGCAGTTTATTTTACTTGAAATTTAATGACTTGTTTATTTCTTATGAATGAAAATTATACTTAGCAATATTGTCCAAACAAACAACTCAAAAGTGAACTCAAAATGTCAAGTAGCAATATCATCTTATAACCATTACAACATACTTAGGTAGTTTTAAACAACTCAAATTTGATATTCATACTAGATTTACAATAAATCATACAAATAATAAGTAACACCTTAGGTAGTTTTAAACAAAAAAAATGATTATTGATTTTTTATAAGCTCTTTATATAATCACATTTTAAAATAAAATTCCAACATAAAGCATGCATACATATCATTAAGAATCCATGTATATCAACTAAAATCACTTTCATTCATAATCTGTTACAATTTTAAACTTATTGTGAACAAAAGTAAGTTATTTTTCCATTAAAGGCTGATCTAATTTTCACCAGCTTGATAAAAATACTCCACCAAAAAACCATTCTCCATGTTCAAAGAAAATTTGAAGGTTTTAGATTTGATGCCTGCAAAAAATAAATGGAAAAACAGAAAATTAACCCTTCCACTCTCCATGTTCAAAGAAAATTTGAAGGTTTTAGATTTGATGCCTGCCAAAAATAAAACATACTTGATATTGTGACTCTTGAGTTAGACCATGATCTAAAGCTCTTCTTTGCCCATTAGAATGCCCTCTGCCACGCCCTCTGCCATGCCTACCAGCACTCTGGTTAGGATTTGGTGGAATTAGGCTTGAACCATGCTGTTGTTGTTGTGGTGAGATTGATCAGAAGATCTATTATTGATGCTATGGCTGAGTGATCCTTCCATTTTGCAAGAAATGAGTAAAACGTGCAAGGGAAGTAGGAGAGACGAGTGAGAACATGCAAGGAAAGTAGGAGAAAAATGTGAGAACGTGCAAGGAAAATAGGAGAGGAGTGTCAAAGAATATTGGAGAGAAGAAGGTTTGGGAAGAATATAAATGGGTAGAAAGGATAAGTATTAAAATGAATATATTTTTTAATTATTATTGTCTTGAAAATTACAACATAATTTATGTTGTTTGCTAAAAAAGAAGATATCTAGTTAGAGGAAAATTAATAGAGGAAAGAGATTGTAATTTGGAGGGTTAATTTGCCTCCAAAATCAGTAAAGATAAGTGTGACATTTTAAGTTGATGGTACCCATTTGAGCCATCAATCATGATCCTTATTTAAATCAAATCTGCCAATTTCTTAATATAAACCAATATGTTAATTGTTACTTATTATTAATCCAATTAAATAATTATGAATTTAATTAAATTATTTAGTTGTATGTTGTTTTCCCAAGAGATTTAAAAGGCCTCTTGAATTTCCAAGAAAATAACAATGGAGGTGGTGTTGAATTCTCAAGAAAATAATTGTTTAGCTTCTAAAAGACATAATAAAATTGCAACAAATAAGGAAACGAAGAAGAAAAGAAGAAGACGAAGAAGAAGATGGGGGCGGCAGCAAGAGAGGAAAGGAGAGAGAGAGGAAAATATGATGATTCAAGTTTAATTCTAGAAGTCTTTATATAGGAACAAAAATAAAATTTAATAGTTTAAAATAAACTCTACTACTCCTATTTTATTCCTATTCTGATTGTATTTGATCCGACTTGAATCTTATCTTATCCCTGCTTAGATAGTAAAATCGGCTGAGGTGGCGCTTTCTAAGACTCCCCATCGCCTTAGACTACAGGTTTGATGAAGGTTGTAACCTTACAGTTTAAAAATCCTTTTTTTTTTTGTTCCTTTTCTAAACTTCTGTTAAAAAACCTGTCCAAAATTAAATTTCAAGTAAAATTAAATATATATATCAAAATTATAGCAAAATCATGAAATTAAATGAGAAAAAAATTGAGTTTTGCAACTCATCAAATATTCTTATGGAATATATGATCTTCACCTCTAATTAATTACTAAACTTTAAACCAGAGATTATATATTACATATATTGTGTGATTGGGTTTATTATGTAAATGATGTAAATAAAAAAGAAAATTTAAAAATAATGTAGTTTTTAAACTATTTATAAAATTAATTTTTATTTTTGAAACGATTGTTTGCCAAATATATATAATTTAAGCATGTCCTATCAATAAAAAAATTTATTAAATTTACAACTGTATTTTATAAAAATATAATTATTTAAAATATAAATTTTGTAAAATATAATTACTCAATCTTTATTTTATTAGCGTACATGGCTTAAACAGATTTTAAATTTTAAAAAATTAAAAAAATTATATTTTATTAAATTAATTACACATGCTTTGAATTTTAAGAAATTAAATAGTTATGTTTTATAAATTTTTATGGTAAAATAAGTTATATTTTTATAAAAATCAGATATTAAAAAGTTAACAACAATAATATTAAAATGTCAATTGAATTTTAAATAAAGTTTAAGAACTAAATTATATATCATTTCAAGTTGTTTTTCTTTTAAATTAGTTAAATAAAAAATATCAATTGAATAAGTACTCTTAAAAATGACAGATAAAAAATGACTGTCAATATATCTGAAAATGTCACTTTAAATATAAATTTAAAAAAAAAGAAAAAAACTGTAGATAAAATTTTATTTTAAAAAATATTAATTAAAGTGACGTTTTTAAAAATGTCAATTAAATTTTAAATTTTATTTAAAATGTCACTTTAATTAATGAACGCACGACTTTCAAAAGTATAACGAATGGCACAGGCCCAGTAATAAAGTTTGAGGCGAAATTTCTATCATTTAGGGGTCAATTTTGTATTTTAATTAATTTTTTAGATATTTTTTATAATATTTCATATTATGATTTTTTTTTCTATTATAATAGTTTTTTCTTAACTATTTGGAACTCACTTTTCAATTTTTGAAGAATTTCAATAAGACTTTTCGGTTTTTAGCCTATTATTTCCTTTATATTTTCTTAATCAAACGACATTGGTTAAAACTTCTGATGGAATCTAATTAGTCCTTTATCATCAATTCAGCTTGCTCGTGTTAATCCCGTTAATTAACGTCTATAGTCTGTTTTGAAAAAGATCAAATTAAGGTCAAGTCGTTAATCTTTAGAGCAACAAAACAACATAGAAAATGACTTTATTAATACTATAATGCAGCACAATTAGCAGAGAGATCCATACACTTTTATAACAAAGAAAAAGGATTAGAGGAGGGCAATTGGTTCAACCTTGTATACTTGCAAGAGGGAGGAATCCAAAGAGAAATAAAATATTTTTTTTTTGTCTTATAAAAATAAGTCTATTTATCTTAAATTATAGCTAATCTATTTATGAGACATAATTGGTTGATTAATTTCAAAGTATATACTATTTCATATGCATTAAAAATACAAAAATTATTAATTTCATTATACATCTGAAACTTATTACTTTTAATTATGTATATTATACTTTTTTCAATTAACATAGAAAAAAATAAACTCTTATCCATTTAGACGAAATGAGTATAAAATTAAATGCATATTATGGTTTAGGATAATTAGTTATTTATAGAACTTTTGGTATTTTTCCAAAAATTTTAGCATAAATGTATAAAAAGGAAACTTGTAGAAAATCTCAATAGTAACAATCAATGTAAGTACATAAAGAATAGAAGAAATTTAAATTAAATAATAATTTTATAAAAAATAAATAATATCACCATTGACAAAATATTTTTTAATATCACCTGATTTATTAAGTGATACAATGTGTAAGATAATTGAAATGGCAATAGTTATATAAGGGGTGATGGTTCAATTAAGCATGTGAAAATAAACTCCGTAGCCATGGCATTGGATTAAATACTTGAAAGCCTGCAAACTCGTTAGAAGTAGAAGCCGAAATCGAAGAAGCGGGCCCAGGTGCAGCCGCCGAAGAGGCAGGTCCAGGTGCAGCCACTGGCACCGACGACTGTTGCATATGGCTGCGAGCTCCTAAACTAAGATGTATATTTGAAAAGTTCAACACCATAAAGAGGGCTAAGATGACGAAGCATTTCACAGAGGCCATCATTGAATCTTTATTTTCTTTAGTAAAAGAAAAGACTTTTCAGATTCAATGATGAAACAATAACTTCATTTTCTATCTTTTATAGCTAAATTAACCGCGCGTGTGATTTGTGATTGAAGTAATTTACCTATCTTCATTGCGTTCATATCTTTTTTTAGAAAAATAACTAATGTTAGCATTGGTTATAATTAACTAATCTAAACATATCAATCTATTTATATATATTTAAATAAATAAAATACCACATTTGTTTCAGAAAAAAGTAAAAATTTAACAGTTTTGAAACATTCATCTTATCCGAAATATTAGAAATCCATCTTGCCGCCAATTATGTAAAGCATTATCATTGGGGACGAAGGGATGAGTAGATTAGCAGTTCAATCAATAATTCATTAAAAAATTAATTAAATATATATATTAAATATTAATTAATAGTATAATAAAATAAATAATAACAAAAATTATTAACTAAATTATCAAGGAAAAAATAACAACTTACCAATTATTTAAAATATTAATGATAAAATTATTGACGGTTTATAAATAAAAATTAATAGTTAAATTTTAATTATTTAAAATTTAAATTTTTAATAATTATATATTAAATTATGTTTACGCAAATTTTATGTAAAACTATAGAATAATATAATAATAAAAAATTATAACTATTTTTTAAGATTATGAAATATTATTAGTTATAAATAAATAGATAAATATATTATTTTACAGAGAATTTTATATCATTTGAATGAGATATATATTACATACATTTTAAACATCTTTTTCTCACCATATTTGAAATGATAAAATAAAATTTAAAATATTGACGGATGTCGAATCCATTAATTTAAAATTTACTTCCATTTTCTTGATTGATAAGAAAATATAGAATTAATAAAAAAATATAGATAAGGTAAGTGAGTATCGATCTTGCAGAAAACTTAATTTTGTTTAATTTAAATGATCAATTGGAATAAAAGAGTGGTTCAATACAAAAAAAAAGAGAAAAAAAGAGAGTTTTTTATGAAAGTGGTTTTGCCCGCTAGTAAAAATAAACTTAAAAATAAATAAATAATGCAATTAAAAATTGAAAACAAATAATTAATTAAAAATTTCAAATGAAGGTAATTAAATTGAGGTGTTTTGCAGTTGATTATTGATATAATTTCCCTTGAATATATATGAATACGTATAACCTACAACAATTTTAAAATATTAAAATATAAAAGAGATGACTGATAGCTAGTCTAGTCAATTCATAATATATTTACACCAAACAAAATATATCAAGTACTTCAGTATACAATTTATATATTATATATAAAAAAACGATTTAATACTACTTATACTATCACCAATGGTGTGGCCACACTAACAACGAATTAAAGGACACAATCTAATTTTCTTATGTTATTGACGGTCAGATTCTAGGATGAAAATATATCAAGTGATAAATAAATATTTTAGGATGAAAATATAAAATGTGAAATATAAATTTTAAATATATATAGAAAAATTCGACAATATTCTGATATAACTAGACCTCTCAAAATTACACAGGCTAAAAAAAATACACAATTAACTATAAATATTATTTAGATCAACTTATGAAAATTATAAATCCAAAAAAATATATAGAATCTCATTAATTGATCTAACTAAAACTTATCTCCTTTTAATTCTCAAATAACAAAAATCACTATTTAATGGTAGAGAAAATAAATTATCTCGTAATAATCCGAATAAAAGGGATAAAACTCACATATCCAAATATTGAAACTTCTGGAAGAAATTATTGAATTTCTGGTCAAAATATTGATTTAAATAACGATCTAGCTGAAAATTTTGAAAGTTTATGGATTGATTGAGTTGAGAAGGAGAAGATTTGGATTAAAAATAAATTTTTGTTTAAATAACAGAGCAAAGCTCTATTTTCTTTCTTCGGGAGGAAGAAGAAAGGTCTTTAGTTTCGAGAAGGGTCCTGAAACCAGAGCTCTTAATATTTTATTTTTACTATATTTTTTTATTTATTATTATTATTTTTTAATTTTATTTTAATAATTTTTTATATATAAATTTATGGGCTCCTTTTTTTCTTTTTAATGAGTTGGATATAATAATTATCTCCTCCTAAGAGAAATTTCGTCCTCGAAATTTTAAATACCTAGTGAAAGAGAATAAATGTGGAAACTGAATTCGCATATTCTCTTCTTTTTCTTAAGTAGCTTCTTTTTCTTAAGTAGCTTCTTTATTAGAGTGGTTACTCCATCGAACTTTAGCTAGGGGTATTATCTTACTCCTTAGAACCTTCTCTTCTTTGGCAATGATCTCTACCGGCTTTTCTTCATATGTTAAATCTTCTCTCAACTCGATAGGTTATTTCTAGAGGATGTGGGAAAGATCACTTATGTATCTCCTTAACATAAATACATGAGAGACATCATGAATTTTTGATAGCTCTAGAGGTAGTGCTAAACGATAAGCAACTTGTCCAATTCTCTCTAAAGTCCCACATGGTCTTATGAGTTATGGACTCAATTTTTCACATTTACCAAAATGTACAACCCCTTTCCAAGGAGAGATCTTTAGAAATACCTTGTCACCAATATTATATTCAATATCCCTTCTCTTTAGATCTGCATAACTCTTATGTCTATCTTGTGCTGCTTTAATCTACTTCTGATCGTCTGCATTTTATCTGTAGTGTGTTGCACTAATTCTGGACCTTCTAATTGTCTTTTCCCTACCTCATTCAAATACAATGGTGTTCTACATTTCCTCCCATATAAAGCTGATAAGCGGTTGTCGAAGCCGTCAAAAATAAACCTATTAAACAATCAACAATAAACTTGTAGATAGTGGCAATAGGGTTGAACCACAGGGAATTGACACTAAAGATCTTCCTAATAATAACCAAGATGAGTAAATAACAAATAATTAAAAGAGGGGGGTTTGAGTTGATGAATTAAAACTAAATAGCAAAAGAAAGCAATAATTTAAAGATGAGTAAATCAATAAGAGAAAAGCTTCTAGTTGAAGTATGGATCTTATTTCAGATTGTTTAGAATTGATCATTGATTCTTTAACACTCCTATTTATTCCAATAAATTAGTTTTGGATGTGGAAGACGCTTCTCACAATCCAAATTCCTCCTTAGTTCTAGTTTGATTAGGAAACGTTCGCTAATCAAACACTAGTTAACAAGTTGCCAAGGAACGTCCTTGGGGCATTATAGCATCGAACAATTGTTAACTGCATTAAGACTTAGAGAAACCTAATTCTAACCTTGCCAACCGCGTGGTCAAGTTTAGATCATGCAACTTGATTAAATGTGAGTTTAAACAATTTAAGCAATTACGGACCTAAATCATTCAAACAATTTATCACTTTAGCAATTTAAAAGCAATGGGCCCTTATTGATTCTAAAAGCAAAGTAATAATTATGGAAAAGATCATATTGCATAAATATTGAAATAAACAAGAGTTCAACAATGGAGTATTAAATCTCCCAATTCATCACAAAATCTGAAATTCACCAACTTCAACTAGAAAGAAAAGTGTTTAGCCACTCATGGTGGACTAGATACACAAAAAGATGAAAAGAAGAAAAAGGAAGATGCTGGAGAGTTTCTGGCGAGTTCAATTCCTGATCAGAAGACGCCCTTGCTGGTTTGGAGGCTGCCCTTTTTATAGCTGAAGAGTTCCATCCTTCTAGGGTTTTGAAATCCCTTTTTAATTTGGCTTGTGATTCCTCTTTTGATGTTGAATTTAATTGCAACTGGAATTCCTTAGGTGAGAAACTCTTTCGTGGCTCTTGGAATTGTTTTGGTAGTGATTGAGTTGGATTTGGACTTCTGAAAACTTGAAATTCGGTTTTCTGAATAATTTCCCGCTCTGCTGTATTTTCTGCTGTCAAAGTGATTTGCCCGGTGATTTGACCAGTTTCTTCAAGTGATTGGGCAAATCACTGACCAGATCGCTTCTCTGTGAGTCAGCCCTCTATGTCTCTGCGAGTGATTTGGCCAGTGATCTTCGAGTTTCTTGGGCAAATCACTGCCCATATCACTGCTGTCTGTTGCCTCCGGATTTCTGCTTTAGCTTGATCTGGGCAGTGATGGGAGCAGTTTAGCTGGTGATCTTGAGCAAATCACTGGGCAGGTCATCCTTCTGTACTTTTTCTGCACTTTTTCTCCCATTTTCTAATTTCTTCCTTTTCTGTAAAAACAAGATAAAAATCATAAATTAAACTGAGAAATGTGTAAATAAGCAATAATAATTATGATAAAAATGTGGCTAAATTATGCTTGATCAAATACCCCCACACCTAGCTTTTTGCTTGTCCTCAAGCAATAAATAACTTAGCCAATCAAGCCCCCTTTTTCCTTAGAGCCTAAGTACCACTTAATCAGCCCCCCCTAGACTCCTAATCTGAATTATCACAGTATAGAGTACATGCACTAAGGTCATCCTCTCCTTTCCTTGTTTCCTTTCACCTACCCTGGTCAAGAGAAAGGTTTTTGAATCAATTATGCTTAATCCTTTATGTTAGTTTTAATGCAACCCCTAGGAGTGACTTGCCCCTTTTCTCTTCTCTCTTTCTTTTTTTTTTATTTTTTATTTTCAGCAGCACTTATTCTTATCCTTGCCTGAAAAAGTCACTAACCTTTTTACGCGATTGTGTACATGGGTGATACACCCCCGGTTACTCAGTTAGTCACTTGTTCAAGTGGCTACTAACTCTGTTCATAGTCTAGACTATCGAAACTTATTTGCTTGAAAAAGTCACTGACCTTTTTACGCGATTGTGTACATGGGTGATACACCCCCGGTTACTCAGTCAGTCACTTCTCCAAGTGGCTATTAGGCTCAGTTCATAGTCTTAGACCATTGGAACATGTTTGTGATTTGTGCTTTATGATATTCTGGGCAAATCAGCTCTTAGGGAGTTACACTAACTTTGTATTTGCATGTATTTGTATTTTTATTTCCCTTGACCTTAGCACATTTAAGGATTCAATTCAAGAGAAAAACTCCCTAAGTGAAGGTAACATACTGTGAATGATTCAATTTAGGCTTAAAGGGGTGGCAAATCAATGGGGTCATGAGATAAGGGTACTCTTTCAACCTTGTTATCTATGTTGAGTAAAGCAATTAGCTACAAAATTTTGTGTGTGTGTGCTAGGAGTGTGAAAAAATTCTGGTGTGTGCAAAAAGGGGTAAGAATAATGCAAAAAAAAAAACAAAAAGAAACAGTAAGAAACAAAATAGGGAAAAAAAAGAAATCAAAGGATGGCAAAAGATGGTGTGATCAGTGAATAAATACTCTCCAGTACCCCCACACCTATCCCACATATTGTCTTCAATGTGTGAATAAACATATAGAAAACTGAAGGAGAAAAGGAAAAAGGGAAAGGTACTCCCTGGACTGTGAGTGATTTGACCAGTGACTTGGGCAAGTACTGGGCAAATCACTGGGCAAATCGCTATTTGTTATGGTGCTGGGGCAGAAAATGGTCCACCAGCAAGTCCAACAAGTGCTCCATCCTTTGCATTCGATCTTCAATCCTTCTGAGACGAGCCTCTACTGTCTGGTTGGGGGCTTCGTCTTCAGGTGGTTGAGGGGCATCTTGTTGGGGGGTTGCTGGAAGTGTATTTGCTGGTTCTTGCCCTGTTTCCTGTGCTGTCTCATCTGCAGGGGCTGCTATGGAGGCTGGCTGCTGAGTGGTGGTGCTTATGGTGGCTTTCTTCCTTCTGAAAACACGCTCATGGCGTGGCGTTACTGGACCTGCAGGTGCAATGGAAAAAACATCCCCCACCTTACAAAGCAACCCCATATCATCCAATGTGCGTAGGTCCAAGGGGGTTGTTTTGGGGGTGGGGGAAAGGTTAGTATATGCTGGGTGCAATAATTTGAGATTCACTGCAATGGCAGTGATCAAGGGGCCAAAAATCAGTGGCCTGTTATATTGAATGATGCTAGATAGTTGGGTGGCAACCCAATATCCAAGATGAATTTTCCTGCCCCTGTGCATGCACCAAAGGATATACAACTCAGTTCTGGTCAGGATGTTGGAAGCATCCTTCCTCCCAGAGAATGTGTAGGCCAGGAATCTGTGAAGGTATTTCAGACTGGGGTTGCTGAGGTATAGGTCCTTGGACCTAGTGGGTGAGTATGAGTCTGGTGGATTGTCACTTAATTCCAAGTACACAGAGCTTGGATCAAACTCAGCAGGGAAGTCCCAGGTGGACTGAGGGCATTCACAGCCCATGGCTATGCCGAATTCCTGCAGGGATAAGCGAAATCGCTTCCCCAATAACCTAAATCCAATAGTGCCAGGTGTGTGTATGTTGTGCATGGCAGGTTTATCAAAATAGAATGTGGTGAAGAACTCCTGTGTGAGTTCAAGGAAGGAAGGCATGCGCAGGAGGAAAAAGGTGTCCCAGCCAATAACAGAAATGAGAGAACGTACCTGGGAATGGAGTCTCAGTGCTCCAAGGGTGGCATGGTGGATATACTTACCTGGGTGATATGGTAGGGATGAGATTTTAAGCAGCCTAGTGCGCTCAGAAATTTTGTTGAATGTCAGTGATTTGACGATGTGATCTAGGTATGCTGGCCTGGGCAAATTGCTGGGCAAATTGTTGGGCGTATCACTGAGTGTGTCGCTGGGCACGTCGCTAGGCACATCACTTGGTAAGTCCATGGGTGCATCGGTGGGCACATCGCTGGGCATAGCGCTGGTGAAATCAGTAGGCGCATCGCTAGGCACGTTGCTGGGCATAGTGCTGGGCACATCGCTAGGCATAGCGCTTGGCAAGTCCGTGGGCACATCAGTGGGCACATCGTTGGTGGAATCAGTGGGCGTACCACTTTCTTTGAGTCCTGCGGGATGTATGGCAATGGTGGGTTCCAGCTCTGATCTTGGTGGCGACTGTGTTCTTGGCCGTTTCTGGCCGGAGGAAGTGGTGTCTTCAGGTAGCAATTTGCCCGTAGGGTTTGCCGGCGGGGCTATGGTGGATGGTGGTGGCGGCGTTCTTTGCCGCTTCTTTTGCCGGCGATAGGTCTGGGTGGCCGGTGAGTCGGTGCGTTCTGTTGCTGTACTTGTGGCCGGTGGTGTCTCGGTGTTGGTGGTGGCTGGTGGAGGTGTGTCCCGCGCCTCGTCATCACTGTCGGAGGGGATGGGTTTTGGTAGCCCTAATTTCTTCCACATGAATGGTCCGCCGGTGGCCTTCATCTTGATTCTTACCATGGTGGTCTTGAGCTCGCCGGTGGGTGAGTGGTGGTTGGAGAGGAGAAAGCTTGAAGAAGAAGAAGAGATACAAACAGTAGTTTAGCGTAAAAAGTAAAAGAATAAAAGAAAAGAATTACTTAAAGTGATTAGGGAATGTGATCTACCCTGATCATTTAATGCTGGCCCTCTGGATTCTTGACAGGGTGATTTGCCCAGTGATTTGGGCAAGCAGTGGGCAAATCACTTTGGCCAGATCACTCCTCCTTTGCAGTTGCTAGGCTGGTACTGTTCACGCCCTTTGCTGATATGTGCTTGGTTTTGCGATGGGACCGGTGATCTGGTCACTTTATCTGGGCAACTGGGCAAATCACTGACCTGATCACTTGTGATTATGGTACATTCAGTCGATTTGCCCGGTAATTTGGGTAAGCAGTGGGCAAATCACTGGGCAAATCACTGCCTCTGGGCTGCCTCCCAGTAGCGCCCTGTTTTCTGTCTTGGGCTGGACTTCAGTGTTTTGCTCAGCAATCTTGGGAAGGGGGATCCAAGGGGACCTCCTCCACAACATGAACAGTAAAACCTTCATAGAATCTCTTCAAGCGATGCCCATTAACTTTGAAAACTTTGCTTGTTTGTGGGCTCCTAATGTCAACAGCTCCATGTGGATAGATATGTTCAACCAAGAATGGTCCAATCCACCTAGACCGAAGCTTACCAGGGAATAATTTGAACCTGGAATCAAAAAGCAAGACTTTATCACCAATCTGGAAGTGTTTTCTGGAGATATTCTTATCATGGAAGGCTTTAGTCTTTGCTTTGTAATCCCATGAAGCTTCATAGGCATCACGCCGGATCTCTTCAAGCTCTTGAATCTGTAATTTTCTGTTAACTCCAGCTTCTTTTTCATGAAGATTACAGCTCTTCACAGCCCAATAGGCTTTGTGTTCAAGTTCCACAGGAAGATGGCATGCTTTTCCATAAATCAGCCTATATGGAGACATCCCAATTGGAGTTTTATATGCTGTTCTATATGCCCATAAGGCATCATTTAGGCGCATACTCCAGTCCTTGCGACTTGGGCAGACTGTTTTCTCTAAGATTGACTTGATCTCCCTATTTGACACTTCAGCCAGCCCATTTGTTTGAGGATGATAGGCGGTAGAGGTTCTATGGATGACATGGTGCTTCTTTAGGAGAGTTTCTACCACCTTGTTGCAAAAATGGGTGCCTCGGTCACTAATTATGGCCTTGGGTAGTCCAAATCTTGAGAAAATGTGGGACTTTACAAAATCACATACTGTTTTTGCATCATCAGCCCTTGTTGCCTTGGCCTCAATCCACTTGGACACATAATCCACAGCAAGAAGTATGTAGGTGTTGCCAAAGGAAGGTGGGAATGGTCCCATGAAGTCAATGCCCCATATGTCAAAGATTTCACACACCATGATGGGTGCTTGTGGCATTTAACTTCTTTTGCCAAGGTTTCCTGTTTGTTGGCATCTTGTACATGACCTACAAAATAAATAAGCATCTCTAAATATGTTAGGCCAAAATAATCCACTTTCAAGGACTTTCAAGGCTGTCTTGCGTGGCCCAAAGTGACCTCCACAGCTGTAAGAGTGGCAGAAAGTTAGGACAGATGTGATCTCATGGTTTGGGATGCATCTCCTTATGACTTGGTCTGCACAATGCTTCCATAGGTAAGGCTCATCCCACACATAATACCTTGCCTCTTTCTTGATCTTGTCTCTTATGTGTTTGGGCAAATCAGTGGGCAAATCACCTATGGCAAGGAAATTAACAATATCAGCATACCATGGTTCCTCTTCTTGGACAGCAAAGAGGTGCTCATCAGGGAATGTCTCATTGATGGGGCATGTCTCCATCTCGGTCAGAATTCTGCTGAGGTGATCAGCCACAAGGTTCTCCTTGCCTTTCTTGTCACGGATCTCCAAGTCAAACTCTTGTAACAGCAATATCCATCTCACCAGCCTAGGTTTGGACTCCTTTTTCTTGATTAGATACCTTAGTGCAGCATGATCTGAGTATATAATCACCTTTGTACCAAGTAGGTAGGGTCTAAACTTCTCCAATGCAAACACAACAGCCAGCAACTCTTTTTCCGTGGTGGAATAATTGCATTGTGCAGCATCTAGGGTGCGTGAGGCATAGTGAATGACATGAGGAGAGTTACCTATACGCTGTCCCAATACTGCACCTACAGCAAAGTTGCTGGCATCACACATGATCTCAAATGGAAGAGTCCAATCAGGTGGCTGGATGACTGGGGCAGAAATTAGGAGTGATTTGATCAAATCAAATGCTGATTTGCAGCTGTCATCAAAGTTGAAGGGTACATCCTGCTGTAACAATCTGCAAAGAGGCTGAGTTATCTTAGAAAAATCCTTGATAAACCTCCTGTAAAAACCAGCATGTCCAAGGAATGATCGAATCTCCCTAATGCTGGTTGGGTAGGGCAGATTTTTGATGGTGTCAATTTTGGCTTTGTCCACCTCAATCCCTTTTGCTGAAACAATATGGCCTAAGATTAAGCCATGGCTGACCATGAAGTGGCATTTTTCGTAGTTGAGAACTAGATTTGTCTCCAAGCATCTTTGAAGTATTTTCTCCAAGTTGGCAAGGCATTCATGGAATGAGTTGCCATACACCGTAAATTCATCCATGAAGACTTCAATGATCTTCTCCACATAGTCAGAAAAAATGCTCATCATGCACCTTTGGAAAGTGGCTGGTGCATTACAAAGACCGAAGGGCATCCTCCTAAATGCGAATGTGCCAAATGGGCATGTGAAAGTGGTCTTCTCTTGGTCTTCAGGTGCAACGGGGATTTGATAAAATCCCGAATATCCATCTAGGAGGCAGTAATGACTCTTTCCAGCAAGTCTCTCAAGCATTTGGTCCATGAAGGGCAAGGGAAAGTGGTCCTTCCTTGTGGCTGTGTTGAGCTTCCTATAGTCCATGCAAACTCTCCACCCATTTTGTATACGAGTGGGTACTAGCTCTCCTTCAGAATTAGGGACAATGGTAATCCCGGTCTTCTTTGGTACCACATGGATGGGACTCACCCATTTACTGTCAGAAATGGGGTAGATTACCCCAATGTCTAGGAGCTTCACAATCTCCTTCTTTACAACCTCCATCATAGGTGGATTCAGCCTTCTTTGTGCCTCACGAACAGGTTTGCACTCATCCTCCATAAGTATCCGATGCATGCATGTTGAGGGTGAGATACCCTTTATGTCCTCCAATGTCCACCCAATTGCCTTCTTGTGTTTCCTCAACACATCCAAGAGCTTTTCCTCTTCTTCTTGGCTGAGCTGGTTGGAGATGATTACTGGAAGTGTATTTCCAGCTCCCAAGTAGGCATATTTGAGGTGGTTGGGCAAGGGTTTCAGTTCTGGTGCATTTTCTGTATGCTGGTTTTCTGTCTGCCTGCTGTCTGATTTGAGCTGTGATTTGAGCAGACTTTCTGGTGTTCTGGGTAAATCACTGGGCAAATCGCCCACATCCAGCAAGTTACAGCAGTCTGCTATTTTTTCTGCTTCAGTGATGTTGCTGTCCACTTCTTCTCTCCTGCAAAGACCTTCATAAAGTAAGTTTTCTTGATCAAAATCAAACACTTCTTGACTTAAATCATCAATAACATCAAGGCCATAAACAGGAGAAACATCATTAGGGAATTTCATGACATCATAAACATTAAATTTGATAACTTCCCCTTCAAACTCCATTGTCAATGTGCCATCATGCACATCAATTTTTGTTCTTGCTGTGCTCAAGAATGGTCTCCCAAGTAAGATATCAAAGGTGGTGTTGCTCTTGTCTTCCTCCATGTCAATAACATAGAAATCTGCTGGAAAGACTAATTGGTCCACTTGCACCAACACATCTTCTAGCACTCCTTTGGGGTAGACAATGGATCGGTCAGCCAATTGGATCACAATACTGGTGCCCTTGAGTGTTCCTGCATTCAACAAGTTAAAAATAGACAGAGGCATGACATTTATTGAAGCTCCAAGGTCACACATGGCCTTCTTTATTCCCACATTGCCTATTTTGCATGAAACTGCAAACATTCCTCTATCCTTGCATTTGACTGGTAGTTTTCTTTGGATGACAGCTGAAACACACTCCCCCACACTTACCTTTTCACGTTCAGCAAGTTTCCTCCTATTGGTGCATAGCTCTTTGAGAAATTTAGCATACCTTGGTATTTGTTTCACAGCATCAAGTAGGGGAATGTTAATTTCCACTTTGCGAAGTGTCTCCAATATCTCTTTTTCCTCTTTCTCCTTTTGGGACCTTGCAAATCTCTTTGGGAAGGGAGGTGGTACCTTGAATTTCTCCATAGGTTGCTGTTTCTGCCTTTGACTTGATTCTGCCTGGTCTGTTGATTTGGGCAAATCACTTCCTGCCTTCTCTGGAGAATTGGTCAAATCACTGCTGGACAGCTTAGTTTGCCCAGCGATCGGGTCAGTTCCTATCAGTGAACTGGGCAAATCACTGCCCTGATCACTTTCTGGCAGAATTTCTTCCATGTTCTGTTTTTGCAATTTTTCAGCCCTATTGTCTTGCAACTCCTTTCCACTCCTCAATGTGATGGCACTAGCATTTTGCCTTGGATTTATCTCAGTTTGGGAAGGTAGCTTTCCTTGAGATTCAATTTTGTTCAAGGATGAAGCCATTTGCCCCATTTGTTTCTCAAGATTCTGCACAGTATTTGCCAAATTTTTCACAATCTCTTCAAGAGATGCATTGGAGTTCTGAGGTGCAGCTTGAGCGTGGTTCCTTTGCTGGTAGCTTGGATATTGATTTCCCCTTGCATAACTGAAATTTGCATGGTCCCTCCAACCTGGATTATAAGTATTTGCATAAGGATCATACCTTCTTTGCCCATTGAAGCCTCCAACAGCATTGACTTGCTGGTCCTCCTCTTGAAGGGAAGGACATAGATCAGTTGGGTGGTTGTTGGCACATATTCCACATGTCTTGGGCTGCTGAATCTACTGGACTTGTTGGGTTTGACTCACAACAAGGCTACGGACAGCATTGGTGAGTTCAAAAAGTTGGGATGATAAAGTGGAATTACTCACCTCATTTACATTCCTTGTTGGCAGCTCTTGGTCTCCAAATTGTTGAGAAGCTGCAGCCATGGAGGAAATTAAGTCCCTCATCTCTCGAGGTGATTTTTTTTCAATTGTTCCTCCACAGGCTACGTCAATAAATTTTCTATCTGAGGGTAGCAAACCTCCATAGAAGTACTCAATGAGAGATTGGTCAGAAATATCATGCCGAGGGCAGCTTGTGCACAACTTTTTGAACCTCTCCCAGTACTCATACAAGCCTTCAGAGTGCTTTTGCTTTATACCACTTATTTCTCGACGGATGCCTATGGCTTTTGAGGTTGGAAAGAATTTTCTCAAGAATGCTCTTACCATATCAGCCCATGATGTGATGGATCCGGGTGGCAAGTAGAATAGCCATTCTTTGGCATAGTCTTCAAGGGAAAAAGGGAAGGCTCTAAGCTTGATATCGTCTTCTGGAATGCCTTGGGGTCTCATGGTTGAGCACACAACGTGGAATGCCTTCAAATGCTTGTGAGGATCTTCATTTTCTAGGCCTCTGAATTTAGGAAGGAGATGAATCAGACCTGTCCTTAGCTCGAATGGTGCTGTCAATAGGGGATATTCAATACATAAGGGTGCTTGATCTCCTGCTGGTTCAGCTAACTCTCCAAGAGTTCTCTCCCGTGGCTGTGGTGCTTGGATGGGCACGTTTCTTGCTTGATTTTCAGCTTCTACATGTGCAGCAGGTGGTGCTGCCATTGCTGGATTTTCTGCCATATCTAGAAATTCAGTTTCTGGTTCAAATACAGCAGTTGCAGGTGCGGTGATGGAAGTTTCTGCTGGTGCAGAAATTTCTTCAGTTGGGGCAGTAGGTGGTCTGTGAGAGGGTGTTGTTGATGAAGATGCTTTTGAGGCTTGGTTCCTCAAATTTGCTTGCTTCCTTAGGCTCTTGGCAGTTTTTTCAATCTCAGGGTCGTAAAGAAGAGTGTCTTTACGGCCAGACCTGGTCATAAAGGGAAAATACGTTAGTTTTTATCAATTCCCCGGCAACGGCGCCAATTTTTGATAAGCGGTTGTCGAAGCCGTCAAAAATAAACCTATTAAACAATCAACAATAAACTTGTAGATAGTGGCAATAGGGTCGAACCACAGGGAATTGACACTAAAGATCTTCCTAATAATAACCAAGATGAGTAAATAACAAATAATTAAAAGAGGGGGGTTTGAGTTGATGAATTAAAACTAAATAGCAAAAGAAAGCAATAATTTAAAGATGAGTAAATCAATAAGAGAAAAGCTTCTAGTTGAAGTATGGATCTTATTTCAGATTGTTTAGAATTGATCATTGATTCTTTAACACTCCTATTTATTCCAATAAATTAGTTTTGGATGTGGAAGACGCTTCTCACAATCCAAATTCCTCCTTAGTTCTAGTTTGATTAGGAAACGTTCGCTAATCAAACACTAGTTAACAAGTTGCCAAGGAACGTCCTTGGGGCATTATAGCATCGAACAATTGTTAACTGCATTAAGACTTAGAGAAACCTAATTCTAACCTTGCCAACCGCGTGGTCAAGTTTAGATCATGCAACTTGATTAAATGTGAGTTTAAACAATTTAAGCAATTACGGACCTAAATCATTCAAACAATTTATCACTTTAGCAATTTAAAAGCAATGGGCCCTTATTGATTCTAAAAGCAAAGTAATAATTATGGAAAAGATCATATTGCATAAATATTGAAATAAACAAGAGTTCAACAATGGAGTATTAAATCTCCCAATTCATCACAAAATCTGAAATTCACCAACTTCAACTAGAAAGAAAAGTGTTTAGCCACTCATGGTGGACTAGATACACAAAAAGATGAAAAGAAGAAAAAGGAAGATGCTGGAGAGTTTCTGGCGAGTTCAATTCCTGATCAGAAGACGCCCTTGCTGGTTTGGAGGCTGCCCTTTTTATAGCTGAAGAGTTCCATCCTTCTAGGGTTTTGAAATCCCTTTTTAATTTGGCTTGTGATTCCTCTTTTGATGTTGAATTTAATTGCAACTGGAATTCCTTAGGTGAGAAACTCTTTCGTGGCTCTTGGAATTGTTTTGGTAGTGATTGAGTTGGATTTGGACTTCTGAAAACTTGAAATTCGGTTTTCTGAATAATTTCCCGCTCTGCTGTATTTTCTGCTGTCAAAGTGATTTGCCCGGTGATTTGACCAGTTTTTTCAAGTGATTGGGCAAATCACTGACCAGATCGCTTCTCTGTGAGTCAGCCCTCTATGTCTCTGCGAGTGATTTGGCCAGTGATCTTCGAGTTTCTTGGAAAAATCACTGCCCATATCACTGCTGTCTGTTGCCTCCGGGTTTCTGCTTTAGCTTGATCTGGGCAGTGATGGGAGCAGTTTAGCTGGTGATCTTGGGCAAATCACTGGGCAGATCATCCTTCTGTACTTTTTCTGCACTTTTTCTCCCATTTTCTAATTTCTTCCTTTTCTGTAAAAACAAGATAAAAACCATAAATTAAACTGAAAAATGTGTAAATAAGCAATAATAATTATGATAAAAATGTGGCTAAATTATGCTTGATCAAAAGCTTCATAAGGAACCATGCCGATACTAGCATGATAACTATTATTGTAAGAAAACTCCATTAAATGCACATACCTATCCCAACTTTCTCTAAACTCCATCACACAAGCCCTCAGTATATCTTCCAAGGTCTGAATAGTTCTTTTCTGATTGACCATCTGTCTGAGGGTGAAAGGCAATGTTAAATTTCAACTTGGTACCTAAAGCATTTTGCAAGCTAGGCTAAAATCGAGAAGTGAATATTGGATCTTTATCTGAAACAATGGAATTGGAGTCTTACAATCTCATTGACATAGATCTCTGCAAATTTGTCTAAAGAATAATTCATCCTGACAGGCAAAAAGTGTGCTGACTTGGTTAATCTATCAACTATCACCCATGTTTTGCTTTAATCTGTTGACATACTAAGGATGTGGACACAAAGTCACCTATTTCTTTCTTCATGCCTGGCCACTAATAATTTTCCTTAAGATCTCTATACATTTTTGTACTACCCGGATGCATAGAGTAAGCAGAACAATGAGCTTCCTCCAAAATCTCTCTCTTCAAGCTTTCCACTTTGGGTGTACATAATCTATCACCAAACATTTAAGTCCTCTTGATACGGGTGCCATCCCTTACTTCATTACTGATCTTGTTCAACTGCTCGTCTTGATTTTGGGCTTTTTTGACTTTCTCTATCAAAACTGGTCAAATTTTGAGAGTTGCCAAGAACGCTCATACATCATCCACTGCTAGTTCTACCCTTAAGGATCTAATCTCTAGTAATAGGGGAAGTTGAACTGTTTTGAGATAAACTAAATTACTAAATGACTTGCGACTAAGGGCATCAGCTACCATATTAGCTTTTTCTGGATGATATTCAATGGTACAGTCGTAGTCCTTAAGTAACTCAATCCATCGTCTCTGCCTTAAATTCAACTCATTCTTTATGAGAAGATACTTCAAACTCTTGTGATCTATAAAAATCTAGCAAGTCTCGCCATAAAGATAATACCTCCATGTTTTTAATGCAAACACAACTGCAGCTAATTCTAGGCCATGGGTGGGATAATTTAATTCATGTGGTCTAAGCTGTCTAGAAGCATAAGCTATCACCTTCCCATATTGCATGAGTACACAGCCTAAACCCTTGCGAGAAGCATCACTGTACACCATAAATCCATTTGTATTTGAGGGTAAGATAAGGACTGGAGTTGATGTAAGACATGTCTTAAGCTTCTCGAAGCTCTCTTGACATTCATCTGTCCATTCAAACTTTGCATTATTTCTAAGAAGTTTAGTCAATGGTGCTGGAATGATGAAGAAATCCTGAACAAAGCGACGATAATACCCTGCTAAGCCTAGAAAACTCCTAACCTCAGTAACATTAGTTGGAGGGTCTCAATTGACTACTGCTTCAATCTTCTTAAGATCAACCAAAACTCTATCTGCTGAGATAACATGTCCTAAGAAAACCACCCGATCAAGCCAGAACTCACATTTACTCAATTTAGTATACAGTTGCTTATTCCTTAAAATTTGCAATACTATCCCTAAATGTATCTCATGCTCTTCCTTGCTATGGGAATACACTAAGATGTCATCATTAAATACAATAACAAAGCTATCCAAGTAGGGCTTGAACACCCTATTTATGAGATCCGTAAAAGCAGCGGGTGCATTAGTTAACCCAAAAGGCATAACAAGAAAATCATAATGCCCATAACGAGTTCTAAAAGTTGTCTTAGGTGTTTCAGACTCTTTGATCTTCAATTGATGATACCCAGACTGTAAATCAATCTTAGAGAAGACCTTAGCATTTTGGAGCTGATAAAAAAGATTATCAATGCGGGTAATTAAAGGATATTTATTTCGCACTGTGACTCAATTTAATTGCCTATAGTCAATACATAGCCTTAAGGAACCATCCTTCTTCTTCACAAATAGCATAGGGGCTCCCCAAGGTGAAACACTAGGTCTTATGAAACCTTTATCAAGTAGCTCTTGCAATTGTGCTTTTAACTCCTTCAATTCTGCTGGAGCCATAGAAATAGGAGTTGTACCTAGATTTAAATCAATAGAGAATTCAATTTCTCTATTTGGAGGCAACCCGAGAAGCTCTTCAGGGAATACATTAGGAAACTCGCTTACTACTGGTATATCTTCCAATTTAGGTTCTTCTAAGCTATTGTCCATCACATAGGCTAGGTACGCCTGACAGCTCTTCTGAAGCATCTTCCTAGTGGTCATGGCAGAAATTAAATAAGAAGGGAGTAAACGCCTTTCCTAAAAAAAGTGAACTTGGATCCTTTTGAACTATTAAATACCACTGACTTCTCAAAGCAATCTATTGTAGTATGATGACGGGATAACCAATCCATACCTAGGATAACATCTAGATCTTGTAGATACAATGGAACCAAATCCACTAACAACTCATGATTG
The DNA here is from genome assembly GCF_001659605.2 of Manihot esculenta. Classification (NCBI taxonomy): domain Eukaryota; kingdom Viridiplantae; phylum Streptophyta; class Magnoliopsida; order Malpighiales; family Euphorbiaceae; genus Manihot; species Manihot esculenta. The sequence continues at coordinate 8,636,149 of NC_035167.2, forward strand.
CCCAACTTAACAACACAATTTCTATACATACGTTCTCATACAATAGAATCCCCAACTGGAGTACCCACAGCTAATCCACAATCTAAAGGTTTCAATTCTCTATCAGCATGCACCGAAAATGATTGAGATATGAAAGAGTGAGTGGAACCAGAATCTATAAGAATGTGTGCATCTTTATCAAAAATAGTTAACATACCAATCACCACTTTTGGAGATGCTTGTGCCTCTTGTTGTGTCATAGCAAAGACTTTGGCCTGAGTGCGAGGTCTACTAGGTTGTATCATTGGTTTAGACTGAAAAGATGAAGTAGCTCCACTGGCTTTGCTTACGCTAGGCCCAGCTTGTGCTGTAGATACACCATGTGATGGTGTTATACCATACTTTAGATTCTGAGGCGCAACCTAAAACAGCCCGGTGTTAGGAAATTCCGGAAATAATTGCAACCCAAAGGCGCAGCGAAAAAATAAAATTTCTCTGATTTTCTTTTTTCAGAATTCGAGTGCTTCGTTTAATTTACAAGAAGGATATGACACTAACCTGTTAATCTCGTCGAGAAGATACAATGTTGGACTGATGGTGCTGCTTTTTCAAATGAACACCCTCTATGGTATCCACACGAACGTCTTCTATCCTTTTAGAGTGCTAGCTCTCTGAAAGATAGATAGATTATGTGCTCCACAATCTGCAGCTTTTTAGACTGAGTTTTCTCAAAACCTTTTCTCCACAATTCGTAGAAAGAGTATTTATATGTTTGTGTTCATCCCACAACTCTTTTTCCTAAAAGGAGTTATGTTCATAACCCACTATCACAATCTCGCAGATACTCAAATATCTAATGTGATAGAGTTCTTTATCTGTAACAGTTACAGATAGACTGCAGATCTTTTAAATATTATTATCTCATAATAATAAATTTTTAATAATAATAACACTTTATTATTATTAATTATATTAATGATTAATAATAATAACATTTTATTATTATTAATTATATTAACGGGCTTTGGGCTTTTAGCCCATTAATATGACATAGCACATCAACAATGTTCTTTTATGTGTGATCCAATAGGTTCACATTAATTGGCAATAGGCCCAGTCCCACAAAGCCCATAAGTCATAAGTGGCCTCTAGCAAGACATTATGACTACCCAACTAATATGAGGATCAATAGTCCGATAAAGCCTAATAAATAGAACATGAATTCATCCCTTTGTTACATGATATCTAGTTTGAGCATAAGTCATGGTCAATGTCAAACTTATAATGTTCAAACTTATGATTTCTCGATCTCTAAGTAGACTGATAAATTCAAATGATATTGATCACACTATCAATTCATTTGAGCACGGCCGTGCATTTTTCAGTCTCACTTATCGAGGGGCCCAGAAGATATCTCTCTCAGAGAGAGGGACAAATCCTATCTTGATTGTTCATTATCTTCTACATAATTTCTATTATGCTCAATCATAACCTTTATGATTGTCCGATTAAAGACAATGTTTGGTTATGTCAAAACATAATAGTCCTTATGTTGGAAACTATGACAATCTCAAGTCAAAGGATTAAGACATAACTACTTTGAGATTCACTTATGACAATAACCCATGTAGTGATCTCAATGCGGGTCCATCCAATACTTTGTTCTCTAACAAGTATCTATGATTCTTGAATTATATCAACATATACATAATCATCTCATGATTATCAATCAATAATCATACTAGCTATATTTTATTATTATCAACATACTAATAAGTAACCGGGGATGATAATCATTATTATGTAACATGCAAACAAATAATGATGATAAAAACCTCTTTTATTAATAACCAAAATGACATACAAAAGGTCAAAGACAATGGCCTAGGGCATATACACTAACAATCTCCCACTTGCACTAGACCTAATCATACAAGTATCTAATACCCATAGACCTAGTGTGCTGATCATGCTTGACTTGTGAAAGAGCCTTGGTTAGTGGATCTGCAATGTTGTCATTTGTGTCTACTTTGCATATTTTGATATCTCCTCTATCAATGATCTCTCGAATAAGTTGATATCGTCTGAGTATGTGTTTAGATCTCTAATGAGATCTGGGCTCCTTTGCCTGTGCTATGGCACCATTATTATCACAATAAAGGTCCATAGGATTTGCAATGCTAGGAACCACTCCCAACTCTGTGATGAATTTCTTCAACCAGATTGCCTCTTTAGCTGCATCTGATGCTGCTATATACTCAGTTTTTGTTGTAGAATCTGCTACAGTGCTCTGCTTGGAACTTTTTCAGCCAACAGCTCCACCATTTAAAGTGAATACGAATCCTGACTGCGATCTGAAGTCATCTATGTCGGTTTGAAAACTAGCATCTATGTAACCATTTATGTAACGACCCGAAAACCGGACCGCTACCGGCCCTAGGATTCAGATCGACTTAAGGTCGCTGGAACCCGTAGCAAGCCTAACATACATCCTGTACATCTGATAAATCCCATACATGATCATACATTTTCATAAAAACTATAAACTTTTCATACACCAAGCTTGACCTGTGCATGCACTAGAACTATATACATAAAAACCCCATACTAGAGCCCTCATCAAATGCTCTAGTAGGGTCAACATATCATACATCAAGCTTGGTTCAACATATCTCCTTAATAAAAACATTACATAAAGATCATGTACAAAAAGGGATTAACCATACATTACTAGGGCAAAGCATAAATCTATCCATAATACATTACATTACATAATTTTATTTTACATCACATGTCCACTACTACTCTATTACATACTACAAGACCATAGCCATTACCCTTGCTGACCTCCTGAGCTATCTCTGACCCTGCAACCTGGGGGTTAGGGGAAAGGGGTGAGCTACTAAAGCCCAACGAGCAGAACAATAAAAATGATTTACTAAACATATGCTTTCATGAAATGCATCACATCACAAACAAATCACCTTAAGATGGTATTGTCACCAAAAGCCCTCTACATATCCAATAAGTGTTCAGCTCTCGACGGAGCTCCTCAGGACTTCCTCTTAATCATAACATAACATATCCAATAGTGCCAGGGGCGTAGTGCAGGCCACACCTGGACTTCCATATCATATCATATCAAGGGCCAGTGGGTCATCCAATAACCATCCACATCAACATCATATTATGCAATGCATCATATTTGTGAATTCTAATGCAAAACAACCTAGTACATATCATGGGATTCGTGATGCATGAACATGCTAAAAAATTTATTTACTTTAAAACATAGTTCAGTTCTACTCACCTCTGGCTGACGCTGGACTGACTCTGAAACAACTAACTCTGCTGGCCTCCTCGGTACCTCGGGTCCGATCCTACACGGGTGGACTCAAATGAGGGACCAAACAAACTCTAACATGACTCTAAACAACTCCCCAAAAACCCCCTAAAACTTACTTAAAATATAAAAGAAGGTGAGGATCTACTCTTACCTCTTGAAGATCGAGAGGAGAGACGATCCGAACTTAGAGATTGGGAGAAATCGAGCTCCGGGGGTCTCCAAGCTCCAAAACTTTGATCTTAGTTTAAAATCTTCAAAACAAAGGTAAAAACTCATCAAAACTTGAAGGGATTGAAGGAAAACACAAAAATCAACCATGGGAGGGCGAAATCTCACCTATGCCCGAAAATAGAGAGAGAAAACTCGCCCATTTTTGGACAATGGGCCTTTTATAGGTGGCTAGCCAGACCATCTTTGGGGGCCAAAAGAGCTTCCGCAAGCTTCCCATGTTCGGCGGCCGAACCTGGGTTTTTCCTCCATGGCTTTCTCTTTCAAAACTCAATTTTCTTTCTTCATTAAAACCATAAAACATATGAAAACATTTTGTGAAAACCTTATTTTACCCTTCTAAAAGGCTCCGACATCCGAGAATTCTGAATTCCAACGGAGATTCAGCCGGAAGGTGGGAATTCCGGTGCCGGGGTCTAGCCGGGTATTACATTATTCCCCCCTTAAGAACATTTGTCCCCGAATGTTCAACAAACAAACACATGCATAGCATAAACATAAACACATAAAAACACATAAACACTAACCTTAAAAGAGATAAGGGTATTGCTGGAGCATGGACTCCCGTGTCTCCCAAGTGCACTCTTCCATATTGTGGTGATTCCAAAGGATTTTCACCATCGGAATTTCCTTGTTCCTCAGCTTTCTAATCTGCGTGTCTAGGATCCGCACTGGCTGCTCAACATATGTGAGATCTCCTAGGATCTCCACATCTGACTCATTAAGAACCTTGCCCGGATCTGACATGAACTTTCGTAACATGGAAACATGGAAAACCGGATGGATTCTCTTCATGGAAGCAGGTAAATCCAACTTGTACGATTCATTTCCAACCTTATGCAGGATCTCAAAGGGTTCGATGTACCGTGGAGCTAGCTTACCTTTCTTCCCAAAACGAATCACCCCTTTCATAGGAGACACCTTGAGCAACACCATATCTCCCTCCTGAAACTCTACATGCTTCCTGCGGACATCTACATAACTCTTTTGCCGGCTCACGGCAATTCTGATTTTTTCTCTGATGATGGGCACTACTCTGCTGGTGATCTCAACTAGCTCAAGCCCTGCCAAGACCCTTTCTCCCACTTCTTCCCAACAGACAAGTGACCTGCACTTCCTCCCATATAAAGCTTCATAAGGAGCCATCCCTATGCTAGCATGATAGCTGTTATTGTAGGCAAACTCCACCAAGGGTAGATGCTGCCTCCAAGAACCGCCAAAATCTAGCACACACATTCTAAGCATATCTTCAATTGTCTGGATGGTCCTCTCTGACTGTCCGTCCGTCTGAGGATGGAAGGCAGTGCTAAAGTCTAGCCTGGTACCCATAGCGTTCTGCAGACTCCGCCAAAATTTGGAGGTGAACTGGGGTCCCCTATCTGACACTATAGAAACGGGAGCCCCATACAACCTGACAACTTCATCCACATACACCTGTGCCAATTTGTCCACAGAATAGCCACTCCTGACAGGGATGAAGTGAGCAGATTTGGTCAGTCTGTCCACAATCACCCATATGGAGTCTAGTCTGTTGGACGTTGTCGATAACCCCACCACGAAATCCATAGCTATATTCTCCCATTTCCATTCTGGAATCGGCAGTGGGTTAAGCATTCCAGCCGGCTTCTGATGTTCTAGCTTCACCCTTTGACAAACCTCACAGGCAGACACAAACTGTGCCATTTCTCTCTTCATAGCTGGCCACCAATAGACTCTTTTTCAGATCCTGGTACATCTTGGTGGTCTAGGGTGAATGCTGTATCTAGCATTATGAGCTTCCCTCATAATGTCTCCCTTCAGACTCACGTCATCTGGTACACATAACCTGTTCCCATAGTGGAGGATCCCTTTGCTGTCAAATCTGAACTCATCACTCTTGCCTGCTTGAACTGCTCTTGCTATCTTCATCAACTTGGGGTCCTCGTGCTGTTTCTGAGCCACCTACTCCAGAAACACGGGTGTTACACTCATCTGAGCTATCAAAGCACATGTACCAGACAACTCCAACTGTAGCCCTTCATCAATGAGCTTATAGAATTCCCTCACCACTGGTCTTCTCTCTGCTGTAATATGGGATAGACTGCCAAGTGATTTCCGGCTTAAAGCATCTGCCACAATATTTGCCGTACCCGGATGGTACTGAATCTTGCAATCATAATCACTAAGCAGTTATACCCATCTTTTTTGCCTCAGGTTTAACTCTCTCTGACTCAAGATGTATTGTAAGCTTTTATGATCTGTAAAGATCTCACATCTTACCCTATACAGGTAATGCCTCCACATCTTGAGTGCAAAGATCACAACTGCCATCTCTAGGTCATGTGTAGGATAATTCAACTCATGCTTCTTCAGCTGCCTAGAAGCATAAGCAATTACCCTCTCATTTTGCATCAACACACAACCTAGTCTTACACGGGACGCATCACAAAACACTGTGAAGTCTTCATTACTGGTAGGCAGAGCTAACACTGGTGCTGACGTCAACCTTCTCTTCAGCTCTTCAAAGCTTTCCTCGCACTGATCAGACCACACAAACCTCTGATTCTTCCTGGTCAACCTGGTCATAAGAGCGGCAATTTTGGAGAAGTCTTGGACGAACCTCCTGTTGTAACCTGCCAAATCCAAAAAGCTTTTAATCTATGTAACTGTAGTAGGTCTAGGCCAGTTAGCTACAGTTTCCACCTTCTTGGGGCCCACTTCAATTCCCTTTTCTGACACAACATGTCCCAAGAAGGAAATGCTCCTCAACCAGAATTCACATTTGGAGAACTTGGCATACAAGCCATGCTCTCTCAGGGTCTACAAAACTATCCTAAGATGATGGGCATGCTCCTCTGTGTTTCTAGAATACACTAAGATATCGTCAATGAAAACGATAACAAAGTGATCCAGATATTGGTTGAAAACTCTGTTCATGAGATCCATGAATGTTGCAGGGGTATTAGTTAGCCCAAACGGCATTACTAGGAACTCATAATGCCCATATCTGGTCTTGAACGCCGTCTTCGGCACATCTTCTTCTCTGATCCTTAGCTGGTGATACCCGGACCTCAGATTTATTTTAGAGAAACAACCTGCTCCTGCTAGCTGGTCGAATAGATCATCGATCCTGGGCAAGGGATATTTGTTCTTGGTAGTGACTTTGTTCAACTGCCTATAGTCGATACAAAGTCTCAAGGATCCATCCTTCTTCTTTACAAACAGCACTGGAGTACCCCAAGGTGAGGTACTTGGGCGGATGAAACCCTTATCTACCAACTCTTGCAACTGCTCCTTTAGCTCCTTTAACTCTGCTGGTGCCATCCTATAGGGAGGGATAGAGACGGTGCCATAAAGGCTGCCCTAGGACACTCCCGTGCCATGTGTCCCTCCTGCCTACACTTGAAGTAGGCTGTTGTCCCAAACCGACATACTCCCTCTTGCAACTACTCCTTTAGCTCCTTTAACTCTGCTGGTGCCATCCTATAGGGAGGGATAGAGATCGGTCTGATTTCAGGCATCAATTCTATTTCGAACTCTATCTCCCTAGCAAGTGGTAGTCCTGGAAGCTCGTCTGGGAAGACATCTGGAAACTCTCTGACTATGGGCACTAAGGCGGGCTCCCTGACCTGACTATCAAGCTCTCTCACATGAGCTAGAAACCCCTGACAACCCCTCCTGAGCAACCTACGAGCCTGTAGGGCTGATATCAAACCTCTAAGCGTACCCCTCCTGTCTCCCCTGAAGACAACCTCTGACCCATCCTGACCTCTGAACCTGACTACCTTGTCTCTGCAGTCCAAGGTAGCACCATGAGTAGATAGCCAATCCATCCCTAGAATGACATCAAAATCCGTCAAGTCTAGAACCACAAGGTCGGCTAGAAGGAATCTATCCTCAACAAACACTGGACTAAACCGGTAGACTGACTCTGCCACTGATGGATCACACTTGGGTCCACTGACCTAGAGGGGACACTTTAACCCAGAGACTATCAAACCCAACCTCTCTACGGCTCTCGGAGCAACAAATGAATGAGAAGTACCAGGGTCCATTAAAGCATACACATCAGAACATCCAATGATGAGATTACTTGACACCACGGTGTTTGACGTGTTAGCCTCCTGCTGCGTCATAGTGAAGATCCAAGCTGGAGCTGATGGACCTTCACCCCGGGAACCTGCTGAAGAAGAGGCTGCCCCTCTCCCTTTGCCTCTACCACTGTCCTGAGTCATGGTTGGAGCTGCTGTCTGAGTCACACTACCCGAAGGTGTCTGCTGGGACGGTGCCATAAAGGCTGCCCTAGGACACTCCCGTGCCATGTGTCCCTCCTGCCTACACTTGAAGTAGGCTGTTGTCCCAAACCGACATACTCCCTTGTGTGGCTCACTACACCTCAAGCATTCTGAACCATTTGAACCTGAGCTCGAGCCACCACCTAATCCCAGACTAGATTTCAATCTGTTCCAGAACTTATTCTTCTTCGGCTTTCTTGAGCCTCTGTCCCACTTCTTGCTACCCGAGGCTGCTGCGCTCAGAGAAGAGAGATCAAACTTTCCTCTGCTTGGGGTCTTAGAACCCGAGGGCTGTGCCACCTGCTGTTTTACTGTTCCTTGTATAATGGCACTAGCCTCCATCTTCCATGCTGCATCCACAATAGCGTGGAAGCTCTCCCTCTCTGCTAGTAGGATTAGGGAGGAATACCTAGGGTGGAGCCTCATGGTATACCTCCGGGCTTTCTTCTGGTCTGTGTCATAGGCCTGACCTACATACTGCAGCAACTCTAGGAACTTGTCGGTGTACTCATCGACACTCATATCCTCTGTCTGCCTCAGTTGCTCAAACTCAACAACCTTCAGCTCTCTTGAACTATCTGAAAATGCCCATCCAGCAAACTCATTGGCAAACTCTTCCCAGGATAGGCTGTCCAGCCTTGGGTCCATATAATTTTTAAACCACTCCCGTACTTTTTTGTATTTCAATGTGAACCCCGCCATCTAAATGGCTCTACTGTCATTTGCCCCCAGCTCATCTATTATCATTTTTACCGTTTTGAGGTACTCAAACGGATCATCACCTGTCTTGAACTTAGGAGCATCCAGCTTCAGGTAATCTGTCATCTTTACCTTGCTCCCCACAGATGAGCTAGATTTGGGTGTTTGGATTTCAGGGGCTACTGGTTCTGTTGGTGGAGGAGGAGGTGCAGCATTCCCTGGGTTAGGGTTTGCTATATTTGGGTAGAAGGGTGAGGGTGGATACTTAGGGTACTGTGGGTATGGTGGGTAAAAAGGAAGATAAGGCATGAAGGTAGGTATGGGTTGAAACTGGAGAAATCCGATGTACCCCCCATCGGATACCCTGAGCCCTGTGGATAGGGTGGATATTGGGGTGGATAACCAAACTCCGAGGCCCGAGCGCCTCCTTGCGACTCTCCTATGCCCTCTTCTGACATACTCATGCCCAGGCTACCATCTCTTCTCTGTTCATCCTCCTCTGATCCCCTCACATCTGACATTTCACCCTGAACTGTTCCCCTCCTGCTTACATCAAAAGACTTTCTAGGGTCCCTTGACGTTCCCTCTCTACTTGATCTACAAGACATTGCCCTTGGCAACGCAGGGGGGCAGGCATCCATGCTCTCATTCTCAGGTGGAGCTCCTGTCAATCTAGCAGATCGACGTGAGCCTCACATCCTTCTTCTGAAAAACAACATTTAGCACATAACATTAGCATCATACGGTTCATGTGGAAACACATGAACCCACATCATACATAGCATATCATTAATGCACATGCATATAATCATGGCATTACACATCATCATCAAGACAGGACTCTACATCCTATCCTAGTGGACATGATTTTTCCTATTGTGCTTGCCCTTCTATGACATCTATGAGCCCAACACTCTCTAGGTCTGACCATATGAACCTAGGGCTCTGATACCACTCTGTAACGATCCGGAAACTGGACCGCTACCGGCGCTAGGATTCAGATCGACTTAAGGTCGCCGGAACCCGTAGCAAGCCTAACATAAATCCTGTACATCAGATAAATCCCATACAATATCATACATTTTCATAAAAATTTTAAACTTTTCATACACCAAGCTTGACCTGTGCATGTACTAGAACTATATACATAAAAACCCCATACTAGAGCCCTCATCAAATGCTCTAGTAGGGTCAACATATCATACATCCAGCCTGGTTCAACATATCTCCTTAATAAAAATATTACATAAAGATCATGTACAAAAAGGGATTAACCATACATTACTAGGGCAAAGCACAAATCTATCCATAATACATTACATTACATAATTTTATTTTACATCACATGTCCACTACTACTCTATTACATACTACAAGACCATAGCCATTACCCTTGCTGACCTCCTGAGCTATCTCTGACCCTGCAACCTGGGAGTTAGGGAAAAGGGGTGAGCTACTAAAACCCAATGAGCAGAACAATAAAAACGATTTACTAAACATATGTTTTCATGAAATGCATCACCTCACAAACAAATAACCTTAAGATGGTATTGTCACCAAAAGCCCTTTACATATCCAATAAGTGCCCGGCCCTCGACGGAGCTCCTCAGGACTTCCTCTTAATCATAACATAACATATCCAATAGTGCCAGGGGTGTAGTGCAGACCACACCTGGTCTTTCTATTACTCAGTGCTAGGGGCGTAGTGCAGGTCACACCTGGACTTCCATATCATATCATATCAAGGGCCAGTGGGTCATCCAATAACCATCCACATCAACATCATGTTATGTAATGCATCATATTCGTGAATTCTAATGCAAAACAACCTAGTACATATCATGGCATTCGTGATGCATGAACATGCTAAAAATTTTATTTACTTTAAAACATAGTTCAGTTCTACTCACCTCTGGCTGACGCTGGACTGACTCTGAAACAGCTAACTCTGCTGGCCTCCCCGGTTCCTCGGGTCCGATCCTACACGGGTGGACTCAAATGAGGGACCAAACAAACTCTAACATGACTCTAAACAACTCCCCAAAAACCCCCTAAAACATACTTAAAACATAAAAGAAGGTGAGGATCTACTCTTACCTCTTGAAGATCGAGAGGAGAGGTGATCCAAACTTGGAGATTGGGAGAAATCGAGCTCCGGGGGTCTCCAACCTCTAAAAATTTGATCTTAGCTTAAAATCTTCAAAACAAAGGTAAAAACTCATCAAAACTTGAAGGGATTGAATGAAAACACAAAAATCAACCATGGGAGGGCGAAATCTCACCTATGCCCGAAAATAAAGAGAGAAAACTTGCCCATTTTCGAATAAGAGGCCTTTTATAGGTGGCTGGCCAGACGACCTTCGGGGGCCAAAAGAGCTTCCGCAAGCTCCCCATGTTCGGCGGCCGAACCTGGGTTTTTTCCTCCATGGCTTTCTCTTTCAAAACTCAATTTTCTTTCTTCATTAAAACCATAAAACATATGAAAACATTTTGTGAAAACCTTATTTTACCCTTCTAAAAGGCTCCAACATCCGAGAATTCTGGATTCCAACGGAGATTCCGCCGGAAGGTGGGAATTCCGATGCTTGGGTCTAGCCGGGTATTACAATTTACAACTAGCTCGTCTTCCAAACCTCCATAAACTAGGAATGCATCCTTAGTCCTTCTAAGGTACTTTAGGATATTCTTAACAGCTGTCCAGTGACTTTCACCGGGATTTGGCTGATATCTGCTAGTTGTGCTCAAGGCATATGAGACGTCTGGTCTAGTACATAACTTGGCATACATGATAGATCCAATAGCAGAAGCATAAGGGATCTTATTCATCCGTTCTCGCTCATCAGATGTCATAGGAAATTGATTCTTGCTGAGATGAATACCATGAGACATGGGCAAGAATCCTCTTTTGGAATCTTGCATGCTGAACCTTTTCAGCACCTTGTCAATATAAGTACATTGACTCAGACCGATTATCCTCTTGGATCTATCCCTATAGATCTTAACACTAAGGATATAAGCAGCCTCACCTAAGTCCTTCATTGAAAAAGAATTCCCTAACCAAGTCTTAACCTTTTGCAAGGTAGGGATATCATTTCCAATGAGTAATATGTCATCCACATATAGGACTAGAAACACAACTGCACTCCCACTAACCATCTTGTAAACACAAGGTTCATCTTCATTCTTGATGAATCCAAAGTCCCTGACTATTTCATCAAAACGAAGATTCTAGCTCCGAGAAGCTTGCTTCAATCCATAAATGGATCTCTAAAGCTTGCAAATCATTCCAGAATTCTCAGGGATTACAAAACCCTCAGGCTGTGTCATGTACACATCTTCGAGCAAGTTTTCATTAAGGAAAGCTGTTTTGACATCCATTTGCCATATCTCGTAATCATAGTACGCATCAATGGCAATGAGAATTCTAACCGACTTAAGCATTGCTACTAGCGAAAAGGTCTCATCATAGTCTATACCATGAGTTTGTTTGAAACCTTTTGCAACAAGTCTTGCTTTGTAGGTATGCACATTTCCATCAATGTCAGTTTTCTTCTTGAAAACCCATTTGCAACCAATGGTCTTAACACCCTCAGGGGGATCAATTAATGACCAAACTTGATTGTCATACATGGATTGCATTTCAGATTTCATGGTAGAAAGCCATTTCTCGGAATCTGGACCTAACATAGCCTCTTGATAGGTAGTAGGCTCATCTTGATCAATGAGCAAAAGATCACGACTATCAGTCATGAGAAATCCATATCTCTTAGGCTGATGACGTGTCCTATTAGATTTGCGTGGGACTTGTGTCACCCTTTCAGTCTCCACAACTGTTTGTGGTACTAGAAGTGGTTCTACTAGCGGTTCAATGCTCTCTTGTGGTGCTTGAGTTTCCTCAAGTTGCACTGTACTCCTACTGAATCTTTGAGAGATAAATTCCTTTTCTAAAAACGTACCATTTCGAGCAACAAACACTTTGTTCTCTGAGGGAATATAGAAATAGTATCATTTGGTTTCATTAGGATACCCCACAAAATTGCACTTGATAGATTTTAGAGCTAGCTTATCTGAAATTGGACATTTCACATAAGCCTCACAACCCCAAATCTTAAGAAAAGACAAACTGGGCATCTTGCCAGTCCATAACTCATATGGTGACTTTTCAACCGCTTTCGATGGTACTCGGTTTAAAATGAATGCAGCTGTTTCCAAGGCATAACTCCAAAACGATAAAGGAAGATTCGTTTGACTCATCATAGATCGAACCATATCTAATAAAGTCTGATTTCTCCTTTCAGAAACATCATTCCATGGTGGAGTTCCTGGAGGAGTCAATTGTGAAACAATTCCACAGTTTCTAAGATGTTCATCAAACTCTTGGCTCAAATATTCACCACCTCGATCAGATCGAAGCACTTTAATAGTTCCACCAAGTTGATTTCGTACTTCATTTTGAAAAGTTCTAAACATTTCAAAAGATTCATGCTTATGTTTCATTAGGTAGACATAGCTATACCTACTGAAATCATCAGTGAATGTAATAAAGTACTGATAACCTCCCCTGGCACTAATGCTTAGTGGGCCACATACATCTGTATGTATTAAGCCCAATAAGTCTAAAGCCCTTTGACCTTGTCCAGTAAAAGGGTCCTTTGTCATCTTACCAAGCAAACAAGATTCACAATTTTCAAATGATTCAAAATCAAGTGAATCTAATAAACCATCCAAACTGGCCCAAATAATTTTCTATTTTTTTTAAGCCCAATAGAAATTATGTAGAGGATAATGAACAATCAAGATAGGATTTATCCCTCTCTCTGAGAGAGATATCTTCTGGGCCCCTCGATAAGTGAGACTGAGAAATGCATGGCCCTGCTCAAATGAATTGATAGTGTGATCAATATCATTTGAATTTATCAGTCTACTTAGAGATCGAGAAATCATAAGTTTGAACATTATAAGTTTGACATTGACCATGACTTATGTTCAAACTAGATATCGTGTGACAAAGGATTAATACATGTTCTATTTATTAGGCTTTATCGGACTATTAATCCTCATATTAGTTGGGTAGTCATAATGTATTGCTAGAGGCTATTTATGACTTATGGGCCTTGTGGGACTGTGCCTATTGCCAATTAATATGAGCCTATTGGATCACACACAAAAGAACGTTGTTGATGTGCTATGACATATTAATGGCCCAAAGCCCATTAATATAATTAATAATAATAAAGTGTTATTATTATCGATCATTAATTAATAATAATAAAGTGTTATTATTATTAATATTAATTAATAATAATAAAATGTTATTATTATTATTTATTTATTATTATAAGATAATAATATTTAAAAGATCTGCAGTCTATCTGTAACTGTTACAGATAAAGGACTCTATTACATAAGATATTTGAGTATGTGCGAGATTGTGATAGTGGGTTCTGAACACAACTCTTTTGGGAAAAGAGTTGTGGAAAAATAAAAGACTGAAACATATAAATACTCGTTCTACGAATTTAGGAGTGATGATGAAATTTTTAGAAAAATTCAGTCTAACATTTGCAGATTGTGGAGCACATAATCTATCCATCCTTGAGAGAGCTAGCACTGTAGAAGGATAGAAGACGTTCGTGTAGATACCATTGAGGGTGTTCGTTTGAAAATGCAGCACCATTAGTCCGGCATTGTATCTTCTCGATGAGATTAACAGGTTAGTCTCATATCCTTCCTTTGAAATAAACGAAGCACTTGGATTTTGGAAAAGGAAATCAGAGTTTTTTTATTTTTCCGCTGCGCAATATGGGTTGTAATAATCTCTGTATTTCCCAACACCAGATGACTCATATATTCTAGAGTCAGTTTCACGTGGCACCAGAGGTAGGAGTTGCGGTCATGCTAGGGGTCGTAGAAGCGATCAGGCACAGGCGGCACGAGTTGAGAGGGATGTGCATCCAATACCTCCCCCAATACAGTATCATCAGTCCATGCATGATTAAGATGCACCAAGTTCATCTCATGTGGCACCCAGTTCATCTCATGTGGCACCCAGTTCATCTCATGTGATATACATGTTTTATCCTTCTTAGAGTCAGTTCATGGGATGGACGCCGGGACTTTTGATACCGACTATATCCCCTTCATTTATGGCCGGTACTTATGGTGTACCATATACACCATTAGCATCGATGTTTTCTGCATTTGCATCGCCTTAAGAATTCCAGCATGGCTATCTGAAATTACACACAAGTCTTCTCGATTGGTCACAAAGATCCTTATGCAATCCATAAACCACGATCAATTATCATCGTCCTCCTTATCAACAATGGCAAAAGCTAATGGAAAGAGTTTATTATTTCCATCGAGTGCGGTTGCACACAGTATACACCCGGTATATTTTCCATATAGGAATGTCCCATCGATTGAGATTATAGGTCGACAATGTTTAAATTCCTCAATCGATTGCTTAAAAGTTCAAAACATACGGTCAGATACACAACACATCAGATTTAATTGTTCATTTATCCAATGTGGATTATCTTCAATCATGTATATTGTTTCTGGGTTGAAATGATGAAGAGCAGTCATGAATCTACGCAACCAACTGTATGATTCATCCCAACCCCCATAAAGCCTTGCAATTGCCTTCTGCTTTGCTTTCCATGTTTTTTGATAAGACGACGCGTACCCAAATTTATTTCTCACTTTGACTTGTAAGGCAACAATTTTTATATCAGGCTGTTGTTCAATTAATGCAAAGATAAATGAACAAATAAAATTTTCATCCAATTGGCTATGGTTTTTCATCAACTAAGGATTTTTACATATGTGCGGTCTACTATATCTCGTAATTTTCCATATATCCTTTCCTTCTTTTTTGGATGCTCGAAGCCTCCATGCACACTCACTGTCTTTGTCTTTACACTTTATAGAATAAGTCTTCTCTCTTATTTCATGGTAGCAAAATTGATGATTATGTTTTAGGTGATATTCTTTTGCAGCCACAGCCACTGCATCTCTCGAAGAAAATATCATCCCAATCCCAACTGAAAACTCTTTAGATGGGTCCCAAAAGGAACGACCTTCTAGGTTATCATAAGGATCCACCCTAAGTAAATCAAAGTTTATTTCTGAGTATGGGGGATGATGAACAACAGGCATAATAGGATTAGGAAATTGAGTGTTGTAATATCGAGACTAATTCCCACTATTCTCTTGACCATTATCATCATCATCATCTTCAGTAGACATCCATGAATCATTGTCATCATCATCCTCATCCTCTACTATATCAGATAAATTGTTTGACGGCCCTCTAAGACTATCAGATAAATCATAATCATCAACTAAATTTTACTCTTCACATTGTTTAACATTTGATTCTACAGCAGTTCCAAATAGACCTATATCAGCATCCTCATTCGTCGCATCAACCTAGCGAAATATCTTAACGTATATTTCTATACCAAGTATACCACCAATTTGATATAAGTAATTAAACATACTAGAAACATCATCTTCACCCTATATCTCCATGCATTCAAATTTTAAGGATCCATCAACGATTGTAGACTTTCTAAAATTAATTATCTCTATATATTCATTCTTCTCAGATAATCCAATTGTACAAGCAATTTTTCCGAACAATTGATTAAAACTTATCTTTTTACCCATTGGAACAACTTTTAAAAAACTTTCATCATAATCGTATCCATGAGAACTATTTATAATATTAATTCAATATTTCTATAATTGATAAATAAATATTTTTATTTTTTAAAATTACAGTAAATTAAATTTAGACACAATAAAAATGATATGTTTATTTAAAAAAATTATAATTTTTTATGTACTTACCTTTTAAATATGAATCATTGTATCACGTTTTCACCTATACGATCAATGAAATTAAATCTTTCAATTCCTGCAAATAAAATAATTTATATTAAGAATTTATTTTTCTTTACAAAATTTACTACAAAAATAAAAAATAATTTAAATTTAAAATGAAAAATATCTAAAACTTATAAGCGTTTCTTTTTTTTTTTTTTGTAATCGAGTCGAAACAAGTAGAAATGATAATTTTATGAAATTTGTAGAGGAAAAGAACTAATTTGTATCAAAAATTAAGTAAAAAATAATTAAGATTATAGAAGCAGAGAGCAATTTATAGAGGTGATTAAGTAAAAAATAAGTAAGATAATAGATGGGAGGTTGATTGTAATTCAATAAGTAGAGAGCAATTTATAGAGGTGCGGATGGGTAGCTGTTGGACGTTTTGGGCCGTCGGTGTAGTTCGACACTCTTAGTGCCGAACTAGTCGGTGCAGGAACATGCCACGTTCCCAAACTCCTGTGGTGCCAATGGCCCGTCAAGAAGTTAAAATGCTGGACAGGCATGTTCGGCACGTAGACATGCCACATATGTCACCACGGGAGAATTTCAAAATGCTCCTGTGGCATGAAGCAGCTTGTCCGACACCAATGCTTGTTCGATACTATTGGTGTCGAACTATCCATTAGTATCGAACAAGCATGTTCGGCAGTCATACTACCAAACGTACTCCTTTAATACACAGAATCCGAAAATATTTTTGGATTGTACATGATTTGATAAGTATTTTCTTTATTATGGTTGAAAAAAAAGCTCTTATTGTGTTCTTTATGTTGTTTTCTAGGACATGCATCTACCTTCTTGTTTTCTCTTTGCTATTTTCGACTGCTTTTGCTTGTGCTGTTGGCCAGAGGTAGTGAAGACGGTGGAGCAGTTGATGCGATTGTCTTTCTCCAGATGGCTCTTGGATTTTGGGCCGGCAGATTAAATTTCCTCGGGCTTTTAGGGTTGTTTTTGTTAGTGGACTTTTGATTTGTTAGAATGTAATACTTTGTACTAAGCCTATGCCTATTTTACGACTCAGTAAATAAAATTGAGATTGCATGGTAAAAAAGTAACTTGAGCCTTACCAGATAACCACTTCTCCCTTGTATATATCTATACTATATATAAAAATAGGAAGACGACAGGAGAAATATTAAAATTTTTTAAATTACCTTACTTTAGATTTAATTTTTTAATTAGTTTTCTTTATTTTTTAAGAAATTATTAAAATAAATTATTTCATAACGAATATAATTAAGCCAAGGTGGACCTCGAATGCTGTCATTTTAAATTTTAAATATCTAATCTAATTTAATTTAGTGATTAAAAATATATTATTTAAATTTTTTATAAAAATAATTGTAAAAATTAACAATTAAATATTAAATTATACGACACCAAATAATTTTTTGAAAGAAAGAAATAATATTGACTTAAAACTATTAGATGCCATTTACAATAAAAATGGTTGACACAATTTTTAGCAATAATTTAGTTTTGATTTTGAAATCACAATATTATTTTAACCGTAGGTAATTAAATTTTAACAATATTTTTTTATTGATGAAAATTCATAATACGACATATATTATGGCGTTTTCAAAGTTTAAAATTATTTGATCTAATAAATTCATTTTAAATAGTAATAAATACTATAATTATATTTATCTCTTAAACATTAAAGCTCTAAAAACGTTTCTTCTTCTCTTCTTTCTCTGTTCTTATATATCAAACCATGTTTTTAAGACCGATTCAATTATTAAAATACCTTCTTTTCTCTTTATTGGAAGAAAATATTAATTTTAAGATCAATAACGTTAAAATTAAAAAAACGATTTAACTGAATTAATTTAAAAATTCAGTTTAATTTTTTATTATTTTAGTTTTTAATTTTACAATGTTTAGTTATTTTGGTTCAGTTTAATTTTAATAAAAAAATTAAAAAAATTAAACCGAACCGATTAATAATTATAGTATATTATTTTTTATAATATAAATAGATTAAATCATAATCAAAATTAAAATATTTTAATTAAATTTTAAAATATTAAATATAAGATATAAAAAATAAAAAAAATATAAAAAGTCAGAAAATATATTAAAAAGTCTAATTGATCAAATCAAATTAAATCGAATAGAATTGAATCGGTCCAATTCAATTTAATTTCTATCCACAATCAATTTGATTTAATTTTCATACATATTAAAATTCTTATTTTTAATTTATTTAATTCGATTTAATTTTAAATCGAACTAATTGAATATTTACCCAATGTTAAAAGAGCAATGCATATTATTTTCAAAAGTGAAATTCATCATGCTACTTATATTTTTCTTAAAAATAAATATTATTTAATTTATATATTATGAAAATTTTATTAATTAATTTATAATATTTTAAAAACACAATACATTGATTAATTTGAGCTATTAAAAATTAAAAATATCTAAAATACGCTTAATTGATTGACTTGATTATTCACTCAATAAAAAAAAAAGTAATTTTTACGTGAATTTTTTTCTTACCTTTTAGTATCAATGATTATGACATTAGTTTAAAAATCTAAAAATAGAAATTTATTAATAAATTTTTAAAATTTTTAAAAAAATTTAATGTATTTTTAAAAATAAATTTAACTAATATATAGAAATTAAATAATAATTTTTTCTTCAAATTTACTCTATTGATCTCTAGTTTATTATGTTCTCTGTTGAATTTTTTTTTTTCCCTAGATAATGTTGAATTAAGCATATGAAAATTTTATTTTGAAAAAAAATGTACACAAAACTTTAGCAGCACATTTTATTACTTCATCCATTTATTTTTATTCATCACTTTAATTTTACAATTTTTTTTAAAAAATGTTTATCATTTTAAGAAAATTAAATGGCATTGTTTTTAAATTTATTCTTACTTCTATTAAACACAAAAACATTTTTATAATTTCTAAAATCTATTCTTACTATTTTCTTTGCATTTCTCTCAATTTTCTCACTTTTCCAATTATAAATAAATGGAAACAGACTAAATTAAAATTAATTTAACCTAGTTAAGGAGTATTTTTTAAAATTTTAGATGATTTAATGAATTTTTTAATCATCTTAAAAAAAAGAAAAATATTTTTTTAACAAATAGTTGCACAAAAGAGCCAAACTAATTAAAAGATCGTTACGTGGAAAGCATTCATTTTTTATTTTTTAAATATCTTTTTGTTAGTTCTATTATTTATTTTCTTTGTTTTTTAATTAATTTGTTATTAATTATATCATATATGAAAATTTTATATAAAATTACACAAAAATTATAAATTTACAAAAATACAAATACAGGCTATTCAAAACTCAACTGTTTAGTATATATATACATATAAAGGCTATTCAGTTCAAATTTCTGTTAATTATTTAAGAAATTACTAAAATATTTTATAAATATACTACTTTTTCATCCTTGAATTATATTAGAATTAACATTTGCATCCCTTTATTTTTTAAACAAAAATGCTTAATCAAGTTTTGATTTTATCAAATTTAAAAATATCCTAGTTTTGAATATATACAAAGTGACTTTTTTTAAAATTGAATCAAAATACAGAAAATACACTGTTAAATTATAGGAAGAAATGTATTAATTTTGACATAATTTAAAAAAAAAATTCTACTAATTAGAAAAATACTAGTTGCAGTAAAATTTTCAAGTGATTGTCTAATATTTTTCATTCTATTAATTGAAGTATAAAATATATTTATGATTAATTAAAGAGAAAATATAATAATTAATTTAATACTATTTCTCAACCAATAAGATAAGAAGTATTAAACTATAACTCAAAAAAAGTATTAATTAATTTATTATATATATATATATATATATAATAAATTTGAAGACTAACCATTTTAAGGAGAATTCCAATATCTACACGTTAGATTCCATTTCTAAAATAGTTAATAAATTTTAATACCGATCTTTCTAATTTTGAAACTATAAATATGAAAGAAAAATCGTGGTGAACTTTATTTTTTCTCATAGTAGAGAAATTAATTAAGATATATTGACCAAAAATTAAACAAATTAGACGAAAATGAAATAATTAAAATCACTACAAATTCTCAACAAGACATGCAATTAAAATTAAAATATATACCCATAATTATTATTTGATATTAAAATTATCCAAATTTTACTTATTTAATTAATTTATATTCATATCGATTAAATTTATTAAAGATAGAGTGATTCTCTTAAATTTTAAAAATAATTTATTTTAAAACTCAAATTCAAATTTTTAATAAAAAAAAAAATAAATTTATGATATCTCATCTCATCAGGTGTGTGGTAATAAAAATCAGAACGATAGTTTCACGGTAGCTTTAGAAAGGTGTGATGAAAAGTTTATGCTTCCTGGATCACCATATATAGCGAAATCTAGCTTAAGTTTCATGTCAAAGAAACTGCCAAAAGAAGGCCCAGGAATCTAGACCCCCAATCAGACAACTAGCGTGCATGGTTCCACCGTTTACCTCGTCTCTTTCACTTCTTTAATGTTCTAATACCTCTGCAAGTCCTCAAATTCATCAACTGATCATCAAAAGAAAAATATGGAAGGAGAACTGTACAATTTCTTCAAGGTATGGCTCTCAGTTTTGGCATCTCTGATTTATTGCCATGCCATTGGCAGGATAGTCCCAAAAGGTTCTGCACGATTCTTTTGCTTACTACCAATTCTATGCCTGTTTCTTCTTCTTCCTCTCAACCTCTCCTCTATTCATTTTAGAGGTATGACAGTTTTCTTCATCGCTTGGCTTGCAAACTTCAAGCTCTT
Source organism: Manihot esculenta (assembly GCF_001659605.2). Taxonomy (NCBI): domain Eukaryota; kingdom Viridiplantae; phylum Streptophyta; class Magnoliopsida; order Malpighiales; family Euphorbiaceae; genus Manihot; species Manihot esculenta. The sequence goes on from NC_035167.2 coordinate 8,657,373, forward strand.
ACTTTATGCTTTTGGTAAAGGCCCTTTGTCTTCCTCCGACAACAACCCAATTGGTCGTTTCCTGCTCGTTGCTTGTTTTCCCATCAAAATCAAAGGAGAATCTCATCCAAATGGTGAAGATAAACAAAACCCAGCTCCTAGCAAGGTCCATAAATCTATTCCGAATTATGCAGTGAAGGGCTTGCTTTTGGCTATGGTGGTTCGTGTTTATAACTATAGGGAGTTTATCCATCTTAATGTAATCTTACTCCTATATCTTGTTCACATGTACTTTTTCCTTGAATTAATCTTAGCTATGGTGGGGGCCCTGGCTCGAGCCTTGTTAGGGCTCGATCTTGAGCCACAGTTCAATGAGCCATACCTTTCAACTTCGCTTCAAGACTTCTGGGGTAGAAGATGGAACCTCATGGTCACCAGTATCCTCCGGCCCACCGCATATGAACCCTTTCTCAGAACTTCGGCTCCAATCATTGGCCGAAGATGGGCTCCAATCCCTGCAATCTTCGGCACCTTTGTCGTGTCGGCTGTTATGCACGAGCTCATGTTCTACTATGTGTGCCTCGAGAAGCCAACGTGGGATATCACCTGGTTCTTTCTGCTCCATGGAGTGTGTTCGATGGTGGAGGTTACCTTGAAGAAGGCGGTTGCTGGGAAGTGGAGCTTGCCGAGGTTGATATCAACTCCTTTGACGGTTGGGTTTTTGCTGGTGAGCGGTTGTTGGCTCTTCTTTCCACAATTTCTCAGGTGTAAAGTTGATGTTCGAGTGCTTGAAGAGTATTCGGCTGTAAGCGCGTTTCTAAAGAATGCTGATCGTGCTTTTAGTTATTTGAACAGATCTAGTAATTGGTCAATAGTCAATACCATAAAATATTGAAAAAAAAAAAAAAGAAAAAAACCATAAAATCATAAAAATCAGGCAGTAAATATAAAATTTAAGACATACTAATTTTGGCAAATTTAAGTATTTATTTTTATTAAATACCATTAATTAAATTGTACTTACAAATTCTTAATAGTTTGCCAGTGTCAAATTTTTAATTAAGCTGCACTTCAAAACACAGCTGGTTAGAATTATAAAGTTATGAGATGAATAGGGCACAAAACTAGGGATATTTGTGGGCTGGGTTTGAGTATATAATCGAGTTTATATGGGTTTTGATTTTATAAATTGTATTCCTATTGAATTTGAGTATTATACGTTGGTTATTTATTATTAAATTTGTTTATATAAATAATTAATTAATTATAGTTTATATATTTTATAATTAATATTTATATTTTATACATATATTATATATAGAATAAATATAATTTAAATCTTTTATTTAATTATTGAAATTATAGAATATAAATTAATTTTTTAAATTATATTTTATGTAAATGATTTAATTAAAAGTTTATAAAACTAAATAGATTTGAGTATTTTTGGTAATGGTAATCATCTTTATGGTTCAGGTAATTAAACATATATTTTCATTAGAATTTAGACGAGTTTGAATATTGAATTTACTAAATCAAGTTTAAATATTCCTAGGCATAGATAAAATTATAAAGAATTAATTATAGTTTATTTTTTCCTTCAAAGGGAGGGAGAGAGACTTTATACAAATCAGCAAAAAAATAGCCAACAACATCTATCTGGTTCTCTATCCACTTCACACCATACTCTCCATTATATGTATTCTTTACCATGCTATCCGCCACTTGATGTCCTTGGCCTTTGCCTTAACTCTTGGCATTTACGGACCAAATCACTTAGTCGAAAAACTCCATCACCATTCCCTGTGATCAAAGCAATGACTGTAGTAGAATCAGATTGCACTACCAACCTAGATTATCCTTTTTTCCATGCAAAATTAAGAAAATGAAAACAACCCCACACCTTCGCCTCTATAGATCCTTAGGAATCTAAGAAATGTTAAAAACCACCTAACCATTTGCCTTCTTTATCTCGAAAAACTCCTGCACACGCAGCTGTACTAGAGCTACCTCTCGCACCACTATTAGTGTTACAAACAACTCACCCATCCGGCAGAGGTTCCCACCCAATAAAATGCAAATGCCTGCACACGTCTGAATTTGGATTTGCATCTCGATACTAGGCCTTCAAAACGACATGTGATGCAAACATGAGAATAACATTATTTTTCAACAATAAGTAACACATTGAAGTCTTTACATTCTTCTAAGATTCGATATGAGAAGTTTTGAATCACGAGAAATCAAGGAGAATTCGAGTCATTTATTCTGAATACCACATTTTGAAGACAAGAGAAAGAAATGGAATAGTTTCCTTAAAATTTATGGGTCCAATTCCAACCATAATTTATTTACTTTAAAAATTCATATATGAGATATTTTAGTGTGTTTTAGTGTCTTTTATAATTATATATAGACTAGGAGTAAAATTAGTAAGATTAGATATAGTTTTTCTTGTTTAAATAGGATCGCCTTATGTTTTCTTATTTCAACTAAAATTTATTTTATTTTCCTATTTCAATTAGAATTTATTTTGTTTTCCTATTCTAACTAGGATTAGGAGATATTTAACTATAAGTAACCTTTAGTTTGTATGTAGGGAGAAGAAGTTAATAAGTAAAGATTTAACATTTTTCTCCATAATGAGAATTTATGTTCTCCATTACAAAGATGGTTAATTCTTCATACCTATATGTTTAGCAACTTATCAAGGTTCAATCTTGTGGCATTCTAATATGGATTTCCTTTATACTTAGTTAACTTATCAAGAATTTCTCATGGCGTTTTCTAGCTAGAATCACTTGATTATCTTCATTTCTAATCACATTGGTTGATTAAGGATGTGGTAGAGCAATCTTATGGAAGATATATTTACCTTGTTTTTTGTCAAGTTGTGTGACGAGGTTTTTGATATCGAGTTAATCCTGAGTTCCACATCAATTGCCAAAATAAAACTTACAAAAAGTTAGACATAGATAAATAAGAATTTATATCTCATCGTGCTCTGATACCAATTGATATAGAACACAGGATCAACTCGTTATCATAAACTCCGTCACATAATTTAATAAAAAACGAGGTAAAGATATCTTCTATAAAGTTGTTTTACTACACTCCTAATCAATCAATGTGATTAAAAATGAAAATAATTAAGCAATTCCAGTTAGAGAACGCCACAAGAAATTTTTAATAAGTTAACTAAGCGTAAGTGAAATCCATATTAGAATGCCACAAAGTTGAACTTTAATAAGTTGCTAAACATGGAGGCACAAAGAATTAACTATCTTTACAATGGAGAACATCTCATTATAAAGAGAAATATCAAATCTTTACTTATTAACTTTTTTTTTCTCTACATACAAAATAAAAGACTATTTATAGTTAAATATCTCCTAATTCTAGTTTGAATAGAAAAACAAAACAAATACTTAAGTCAATGGTAGACCGGATCAGTGACTAAATACTTCGTAAAGCATGAACAGTTCTTTATCACTCTTCATCAGTAACAATTTGCTGATTTAATCGCTTTGGGTTGTCCATTTCCATACTCCTGCATAGAGCAACATTCAACTTATTATCAATACTTAATTCAAATCTATTTTGTCTCAAACTATTAATAGCATCTATGTTATTAATATGAATTACATCAATAGGATATTTCAAATAATCATAAACATTTAATTTAATCACTTTTCCATCAAATTCTATAGTGAGTATATTGTTACGTACATCAATTTTAGTTCTAACCATACTAAGAAAAAATCTACCTAATAAAATATCAAATGTCTTGTTAGTTTTATCCTCTTCAATATTAATGATATAATAATTATTAGAAAAAACTAAACCATCAACTTGAACTAGCATATCTTCTAACACTCCAATAACATAAACTATAGACTTATTAGCTAGTTGAATCACAGTCTGGCGGTTCTTTCAATTTTTGAATCTCAAAGCAAGTCTTTTTCACGATCGAATTTGGCCACGAGAAGAAATAAATTAATTTAAATCAATTATTCAGTAATAGCGCTAAATTTTTATGGATGTGAAGTTATAAAAAATAATCTATCCAAATCCAAAAAAAAAATAATTACATATATAGGCTGAATAGAATCATATCCACAAAGAATTGACACTAAAAATTTCTAATCAATAACCATAAAAATAAACAATAAAAATAAAAAAGGATTTTGATTAAGAGTAAAACTAAAGTAAAAATCAAGATAATTAATAAAGAAAGTAATAATCAAGTAAAAATCAAATAATAAACTTGAGAGAAAATCAATGAAAATAAATTTTAGTTGAAAAATATGATCTATTTTAGTTGTGAGAATTGATTATTGAAACAAAAATAAATCTTTATTTATTCTAATAAATTGATTCTAGTTATGGGAGATATATACTCCTCACAACAATCTCTCCTTAAGTGTAAATTAATTAGAAAATATTTATAAAATTAATCCTAGCTAACAAATATCCAAAAAACATCTAATTGAATTGAATTTATTAATTGTCTTAAAAATTATAGAAATTTAATTCTAACAAACAAATCTAATCGCGTGGTAAGTTTAAGTGAGAGTATGCGATTACTTAGCAGGTTACAGACTCAAGCATCCCAACTAACAATATATTACCTTTATAAAAATAAACAATGAGTCTTATTGATCGATCAATAAAGTAATAATAATAATAAAAATTAAAATTTAATGAGGTCTAAATCTCACAATTCTTGAAAAAAAAATTCAAATCTCAATCTATTTTCAACTAAGAGAAATCAGCCATTCATGGTGGTTGAAAGTATAAAAATCAGATGTAAAAATAGGCCCCCAAGAGAAAGGATTCACTGTTGTTATAAAAAAAGAGCTTATAAAGCAAAAATCCAAAGAAATTGTAAATTAAAATTCTTTTTTTGAAAAGATAAAATCCAAATTTTCTAAGATAAAGTGTTGATTTATTTTAATATTTCCTAAGCTTATTGGGTGAGAATCCCATTATTCAGGGCTGAATTAAAAGTCTTTTAATGAAAAATCACGAATCTACCACGTTAATTGCATTTCTGCTACTATTCAAAGTTTTGTCCAATGCTTTAATAAAGGTTTTAGGCAAGACTTGATCTTTTGTTATTTTAAGTCAATAAATATATTTGTTTAAGTCCGTTGGTCGAGATTCAGTCTAGTAACTTCTCCAAGATTATTTTTCATCTAAATTTTCCATCACAAAATTTGCCCAAATAAACAGAGATACTAGCGCGTATATAGACTTAGTCAGGTGAAAAGTGCATCCTGGTAGACTTGAGAGGTCTAAAATTCTACTTTTCCAATCCCTATTTCAAAAAAAAATATATATATTAATTAAAATACTTATATTATTAAAAAAATTTAAGGATACAAATATTAATAATTTTCTTGTAATTCAAGAAGGAAAACGTAGTTTATTTCTAAAATATTTTGATAATTTCTCATGTAATTAATAAAAAATTAAAATGACTAGCTTTTAATTTAAAAGAGTAAATATATATATATACTGATTAAGTGTTATAATAGAGAAAAATATATATTAATAATTATATATTTAAGATGAAAAAATAATTGGTCGAATACATACTTATACCCGTATGTTAGTTGGAATTAAAGTGTTGAATATTTAAAGTTAAAAAAATCATATTTTTTCTGTCTTACAATTTTTCTTTATATATATATTTTTAAAAAATTATTATTATTTTTTATATTATAATAATATATAAATTAATTATTATAATTCTATTTAATTATATCTTATTTATAAGAAATTTGTTAAAAATATTTTTTAATATTTAATAAAATTTAATATTTTTATGAAATGTATAATTGAAAAGTCAATAAAAAATTATTTTTGTTAATATGTATGAAAAAATAAAGTAGACAAAAATTATAAAAGGAGTGAAATATCAATTAACACAAATTAATTTTATTGTCTATGCTTTATATATATATAAAAATTATTATAAAAACAAACAATAAAATTTATCAATCAAATTATTTGATTGATAAAATAAATTACCTACTAGTTATTAATTATTTAAAATATCATCAATAAAATTATCGATAATTTATAGATAAAAAATCGTAATTATATTTTTATTTTTTTTGCTGAATATTTTTTATTACATTATAAATTTTAGTGATTATACTCTAAATTTTTAAGAATGGATAAAGTTAAATGAACATATTTCTATTATTTTATGAAAAGTTAATAATATATATCAATTCTCATCTTTTTTCTTTTTATTAGTCATTAATAATATAATTAATTTATATTTAATTATTAAAATTTTTTTATAATTTTAAATACTCACTAAATTATATTTTAATTCAGATATTTAATGAATTAATTTTAAATAATATAAAATATAAATATGTAATTTATCAAAATAATTCACGTGTTGTTTTTTTTTAAATGAAGAGTGGGGAATTCGAAACTGAAATCTCTCAGAATTATTCGGATGCACTTATCACCAAGCTAAACCTGTGAGTGTTAATTCACGTGTTGTTGTAATTTAATAATAGTAATATGTTGGTTGTGATTTAACAATAATAATATGTTGGTTGTGACAGACACCTTTTCCTTGTAATTATAATATATGGTATGGTTCTGGTTATTCAAGAGGAATTTCTCTAATTTTAGATGGATACTCATTAATAATATTGTTGTTATCAAAAGAAAAACATGTTAAATATGTATCACAAATTAAATGCATTATTTTTTAAAAAATTTTAGAAAATTAAAAAGAATTATTAAATTTGTGATGCCATGTCCACAGAAATTGTCAAAATCAAAATTTTACCCTTAATAATTAAAGAAATAAAACTTATGATACAATATTTTCAAAATAAAATCTAAATATTTTAAAATTAAAAATATGAAATTATTTAATTTTTTTATTTTTTATATCAATATTAATTAATTATATAAAATTATAAAACAATATTTATGCATTAATTTCTTTAATTATATGAAAATGGGCTTGGATTGAATTTCCCAGTAAAGTAATAGTAAAATTATATATAAATTATGCACGAGTTCATTTGTGTTTATGAATTAAATAGAGTTTAAAACTAAAAATTTTAGTTAATTAACTAAATTAAAAATCTTATTAAAAAAATATACAGGATAAAATTAAATATTCAATTAAAAAATAATAGTAATGGCACCAAAATGGAGCAGAAAAGAAAATTGGGACTCTTAGGAATCAAATTGGGCGTGTCTATCGAAGACAATTCAACAAAATTTTCTTTCATTGAATTTTCTGGCACCTGTCTCCGGTGACTGATATAATTTATATGGTAATATATTTTTTATTTATCTATTAAATTTAATAAAAATTACTATTTAATCTCTCAATTTAATAAAATTTATTAATTAATTTATTAATTTTAAAAAATATATTAAAAGACATATTAAAAAATTTATTAATTAGACCATCAGCTAATTTTAATTATTAAATATTGAAAAAATTACTAATTAATTTAATATTTATAAAATTATTAAGAAATTAATAAATAAATTTTATTTATATTATAGAGATTATATAGTAAAATATTTAATATTTAAAATAAAAAAATTAATTAATAATTTTTTTAATAATTTAAAAATATTTTAATAAATTTTTTAATTAATAAAATAACTAATGAGTTTCACTAAACTTTTAGAATTAAATAGTTATTTTTTTATAAATTTAAGTGATTATTTAAAATTTAAAATTTTATAATAATTCAACTTAATTTTTTATATTATGTTTTTTAAATAAAAAAATTATTTTTTTCAAAAATAAAAATTTTATTTTCATAAAAATAAATATTACCCTATTTTACAAAAATTGATTTAAATGATTTTTTTTATAAAATAAATAATGTCAAACGGATAATAAATAAAATTGCTGATGGTTTCTTAGTTAGTAGCTAAGGACATTACCTTAATTCTGATTTTTTGATTTTAAGATTCTCTTTTTCCGATATAATATGTCCATTATGGATTTTAAATATTATAAAAAATGGTAAAAATATATGGATTTTAAATATTTTAAGACATGGTAAAAATAAAAATTTTAAATAAAATTTTATTAAAAATATATTCGTTAATTATTAATTGAAGAACTCCATCGTTCCCTTGACCCGACGGCAGCTTTCTATTGGTTACCTTTCTTTTTCTAATTTTGAAACAGAAAAATTAATAATTAAAGAGTTTTTTTTATGTTATTTTACTTGTTTTTTTATGAAAATTTCCAATCTAAGATTATCTTTTGGAGGAGAATATTCTCCAAAGAAATTTATTATATAATTTCTATAAATTAGTAAAATTAATTATTTAATTCCTTTAGGTTTTTAAAAATATAATTAATTACTGTCTGCATTGCTGATTATTAATTTAATATTTATAAATTGTTAAACACTAAATAATATAGTGTTTTAAAATTGTAAGAACTAATAATTAGAGATAATATTATTTTAATTATTTTACTCGTTATTAATAAATAAATAAATAAATAAAGAGACTTAGCAGTTAAGTATTCAGAAAAAATAGATTTTAAAGCCTATGATATGCATAAAATAATTTATATTTAAAAAATATTTTTTTGAAAAATATTTTTTATAAGATAATTTATTTTCTGTTGTTTAATTTTAATTTAAAAATTAGAATTTATTAATTAATTTATATAAAAAGATCTTAATAAATATTTCAAGAGTGTTCCAAATATGAAAAAAATATTTTGGTATTTTTCATTTTAAGTAATTAATAGGAACTAAATAATATTTTTCCTAGTGAATATCAAAACTTGCCTTCCTGTTTAGAATTTATATTTCTTAAAATTGTTAGGAATATATTAAACCAAATAATTTCTCAGAACTTATTTATATTGAATATTGGATACTCAATTTTTATATGTTTTTATATTTAGTTTTTAAAGTTCATTATAATAATTAAAATTCAAGATAAACTTATAAATTAATTCTACAAACAGAGTAGTATTTTGAAAATAAATTTATAATATAAAAATACAAATTTTTTTAACAATAAAATATGTAAAAAAAGATTTACAAAAATAAAATAAAATAAAATAAATTCTATTCATTTTTTGGTAAACGATATCATCAATTCACATCTTTTTCATTATTTAATGTTTCTTACGCATAATGGAATTAATCAGAAGAGTAAACACAAGCCAATATTTCTAAAGTTAACAAATTTTAATACCAAAGCTTCTACTATTAATATCAAAGAAAAGTCTTGGTAAACTTTCTTCTTTCTCTTCTCCTTCGTACAAGATACAAATATTTTTTTTTATTAATGGAGCAAAATTTAAATATACTAAATGAGCAAAATGCCTTCAACCAACAGACTAAAGAATAATATCTATATGAAATAATTAAAACGATTTCCAACATGGCATGCAATTGAAAAATAATAAAAAAAAATCATACCCATTATTTATTTCATATTAAAATTGCTTTAAAAAGGTATGAAGAAATTTCGTCCTAGTTCCTGTCCTTGATCACATAGGGAAAGCTAGCTTAAATTTCATGTGAAGGAAAACTGCCAGAAAAAGGTCCAGGAATCTAACCCCCCAATCAGACAATTGGCGTGCATGGTTCCACTATTTAGCTAGCTCCTTTCTTTCACTTTTTTAATAATGTTCTAATATCTCTGCAATTCCTCAAATTCATCAACTGATCATCCCAAGAAAATTATGGAAGAACTGTACAATTTCTTTAAGGTATGGCTCTCAGTTTTGGCATCTCTGATTTATTGCTATGCAATTGGCACGATGGTCCCAAAAGGTTCTGCACGATTCTTTTGCTTACTACCAATTCTATGCCTATTTCTTCTTCTTCCTCTCAACCTCTCCTCTATTCATTTTAGAGGTATGACAGCTTTCTTCATTGCTTGGCTTGTAAATTTCAAGCTCTTACTTTATGCTTTTGATAAAGGCCCTTTGTCTTCTTCCTACGACAACAACCCATCAATCTCTTTCAGTCGTTTCTTGCCTGTTGCTTGTTTTCCCATCAAAATCAAAAGAGAATCTCATCCAAATGGTGATAAACCAAATCCAGTTCGTACAAAGGTCCAGAAATCTATGACAAATTATGCAGTGAAGGGCTTGCTTTTGGCTATGGTGGTTCGTGTTTATAACTATAGGGAGTTTATACATCCTAATGTAATCTTGCTCCTATATTTTCTTCATATGTACTTTTTCCTTGAATTAATCTTAGCTATGGTGGGGGTCATGGCTCGAGCCTTGTTAGGACTCGAGCTTGAGCCACAGTTCAACGAGCCATACCTCTCAACTTCGCTTCAAGACTTCTGGGGTAGAAGATGGAACCTCATGGTCACCAGTATCCTCCGGCCCACCGCATATGAACCTTTTCTCAGAATATCGGCTTCAGTCATTGGCCGAAGGTGGGCTCCAATCCCCGCAATCTTCGGCACCTTTGTCGTATCGGCTGTTATGCACGAGCTTATGTTCTACTATGTGTGTCTCGAGAAGCCAACGTGGGAAATCACCTGGTTCTTTCTGCTCCATGGAGTGTGTTTGATGGTGGAGGTTGCCTTGAAGAAGGCGGTAGCCGGCAAGTGGAGCTTGTCGAGGTTGATATCAACTCCTTTGACGGTTGGGTTTTTGCTGGCGACTGGTCTTTGGCTCTTCTTTCCACAGCTTCTCAGGTGTAAAGTTGACGTTAGAGCGTTTGAAGAGTACTCGGCTTTAAGCGCGTTTCTGAAGAATGTTGGTCGTGCTTCTAGTTCTATGTTTGGATCTTTCAACAGATCTATCAATTGGTCAATAGTGAATACCATAAAATCTTAAAACTCACGTGCTTAGACAGTAACTATAGAATTCAAAGATATATTAATTTTGAAAAATTTAAGCATTTATTTTTATTAAATAGGATTGCTTACATTGGACTTCAAATTCATAAAAATAAAGAAAGTTGTACTTCAAATACTTATATTGCTAGTTTTCAAAATTTTAATCGAGTTGTAATTCAAAACACAACTGGTCAAAATTACAAAGGTATGAGATGAATGGAGCATATAATTAGGTTTCATTTTTGTGTTTGAGCGAATGATGCACTTCTTATTAAAGACTTTGTGCATTTTGAATTATTAAACATAACTAAAAAAAATGTTTTGAACCGGAATAGATTTTAGTTTTTAAATTTCAGATAAATAAGTTATCCAAGTACGGATAGATTTTAGTTTTATAAATAATATTAGTATCCAATTGAAGTTTTATATATTGATTATCTATTATTGAAACATATTTATATAAATAAATAATTATTTATTTATATTATTTATATTATTGATGTCGCATAACAGTCCACTAATATAAATCGTGAGCTGTTATTATGAGATAGTGCCATGCGATAAAAATCGGATAAATAGAAAATGCAGTTCATCCCGAGAAAGTAAGATACAAATGTCTTAACATCTAGATCATTATCAAGACTCGCCCTTCTCTCAACATGGAGAGTCTCGGCGCTAAGTTACTGTTAACCAGCACAGCCTAGCGTATTTTCATAATCATGAGATTACCAATCCATTAACTAACAATATATCTTATCAAACAGCCGGCTACATTTCTGTCGGATTACCAGAAAATGCTATATTTATTTTTACCTTCTTACAATATAAATCGTGAGCTGTCAATATGAGATAGTACCATGTGACAAGAATCGAATAAATAAAAAATGCAGTCCAAACCGAGGAAGTAAGATACGGATACCTTAACACCTAAATCATTATCAAGACTCGTCCTTCCCTCAACAGAGAGAAATAAAATTTTGTCTACCAAATCACCCTGTGCTCTTTTTATTTTGCAGATTCGGACCTAAAGAAGGAGCTGATGTAGCGTCATTAGCACTGTCTATAGGGAATCTCTCCAATTTCTCATAGAAATACAAATTTTGTGATTGTCTGCCTTAGTTTCTTCCTTCAATGGCCTCTAATCCTCCTAATTCTAGTCACGATATGCAAGACAACGGTACCACTAGAGTAGGCAATAATAGAAACCTCATCAGTATAAAAAATCTTCCCGAGAATGAATTACTAACTCGAAGCTTCTAGAAAAACTAAAGATACTAACAAAACTGCTAAAGAGACAAGAGAGAGATGACGTCCTACAAGGGAGCCAGAATTTGAATATGAAAGAGAATAGAGATGGTGCTTTGGAGAGATCGGCAAAAAGCCGAGAGACCGAAGGAATAAAAACCGTAAACCACGATCGAGGGTAGCTGCATACGAGGTTAATGGATGCCATTAGGAAAATTCAAAAAGAGTAGTTAGATGATGATTTTGCTATAAGAGACGTTTTCCCCCTCTCTCCTGAGATACTAGCTGAAGCTTTTCCTTCAAAATTCAAGTTACCTTCTTTGGATAAGTATGATAGGAAGACATATCCACGTAGTCACCTAGCTAATTTTCGTACAACCATGCTCCTCTAAAATATTAATGACATGATCATTTATCGGGTATTCCCCTCAATCCTCACTGGTTTAGCATAAAAGTGATACCATCACCTTCTTGCCAACTCCATTCATGACTTTAAAGAGTTAGCCTATACTTTCAAGCAATGATTCATCACATGTGTCCCTCCTAAAAAGCTATCCTTAGATTTGCAAAAAGTAAGGCAAGGAGAAATTGAATCCCTAAAGAGTTATGTGAATAGATTTAATGTGGAAGCAATTGAGGTGGATAACGTAAACCATAAAATGACATGCGAAGCAATTAAAAGGGATGCTGAAATATTAGGTTCATGAAATCATTAATCAAGAATCCAACCAGGGACTATTACCACTTTATAAAGAAGGCAAAAAATATATTCATCTGAATAATGAAAAGCAAGCATTGAAAGCGAAAAATGAGAAAGACAGTTTGTTCATATGGTCAAAGAGGAAGAAACTTTAAAGAAAAGACATAACAAAATTCTAACGTTACACACCATTGGATGAAAGTAAATCTCCGATGTATATTCTACTAGTAGAAACAATATTAATAAAGCATAAAACTTTCAGACAAATTCTAAACTACAAAATACTTAGGTAACTTCTCGTCCACTTTAGGCACCTTAGTTCCCATTCAGACAACCTTTTATCCATTCTAAGTGTTTTAGCACCCATTTAGGTGATTTTTCATGCACTTTAGGCATATTAGCACCCACTTAGGCGACTTCTCCTCCACCTTATGTACCTTAGCACTCACTTAGGAAAATTCTCGCGCACTTTAGGTGCCTTAACACCCACTCAGGTAACTTCTCACTCATTTTAGGTACCTTAGCACCCATTAAGGAGAGTTTTCGCCCACCATAGGTGCCTTAACACCTACTCAGGTAACTTCACGACCATTTTAAATGTTTTAGTGCCCACTTAAGCAAAATTTCACCATATAAGGTGCCTTAGCGCTAATCCAAGTGACATTTCGTGAAAATTAAATTTTGCTCCAAATAATTTCATAGGTCGAAATGCATTTTTCGGCCAAGTAATCTCTTGCATTGAAATCCACTTTTTGGCTAAGAAATTTCCTATGCTGAAATTCACTTTTCGGCCAAGAATGATGAAACACTAAGAAGAATGAAACTCTAAGAAGCATGAAACTCCAGGAAGGATGAAATACCAAGAAAGAAGCATGAAACTGTGGGTGTAAACCCCCAGCTCAGACACGCAGATTCAAAGCAAGACATGAAAAGAACGGAGTTAGGGGTTAGCATTCGAGGGGTGATCTCGAAATACTGGAAGACCTCTTTAAAGAAAGAAGAAAAGGGGAAGGACAGACCGTATTCCCTCTGTTTGAGGAAGAAGACTAAACTGACGTCCCTTTGAGGGTCGATTAAGCCAGGGGGAGAAGGATCAAGAAGAACAATCCTCTCATTACGGTAAGGAGCCCGGATGTGGTAAAGAGGGGTATCCAGGTATTCCCTAGAGATGAAATTCCTAATGTTAGATGGGGTGATGCTAGACTCCAGGTTGACGACATTGAGGAGACTAGAACTATCCATGGAGGAATAAGAAAGTGTACCTGAAACACAGTAAAGATGGATAAGCAGAAGAAGAAGGCAAAGGAGAACAGAGAGCAGAAGAGAAGCAAGCTTTCTGAAAAGACAGAGAGAATTCGAAATGTGAAACAATAAAGAGCCGAAAAGATGTTTTGAACAGTTTTGCCCTTTGGCGGCGCGGTCATGATAACTCTCGATATTTACCCCCTTATCACTCGAAGCAATAACTGACGAGAAGGTAAAGGGGCAATTGATGACCGCTGGATTTCTTCACCCCGGACAGAGGCCAAGCCCATTAAGAAAGCCCATAATCTGAAGGCTTCTAAATCTCTTTTAAGAGCCAGGTCCAGCCCGCTCAGCTCAAAGACCGGACTCCAGTCAGATTCTCCAATCAGGTCGGCCCAGCTCATTCGGCCCTATGAACAGATCCCCTCTAGGCCTAGCCTTATCTTTATCTTCTGGCCCAGCTCGGAACCCAAAAAGAGTTCAACCCATTCACTTTGTGGGACCATCCGTGGGACCATCCGCATGCGTACCTGGGGAGAATCAGGGGCCGTTGCGCATGGGACAGAGATCTGATTCCCTCGTACGTCCATATCAACGTAGCAGGGACAGGTGGTCCAATGATACACGTTCTGTTACACGTCACTAGCAGCCAAAAGGAAACATATAAAAGGAGAAATACTCTCCTCTAGGTCTAAGTTTTTCCAATCTTACAGAACCCATTGTAAAATCCTATTTTCTGGATCTCAGATCATCACATGTTTTTAAGACCGATTCAATTATTAAAATACCTTCTTTTCTCTTTATTGGAAGAAAATATTGATTTTAAGATCAACGGTGTTAAAATTGAAAAAATGATTTAACTGAATTAATTTAAAAATTCAGTTTAATTTTTTATTATTTTAATTTTTAATTTTAAAATTTTTAGTTATTTCGGTTCAGTTTAATTTTAATAAAAAAAATTAAAAAAAATTAAACCGAACCGATTAATAATTATAGTATATTATTTTTTATAATATAAATAGATTAAATCATAATAAAATTAAAATATTTTAATTAAATTTTAAAATATTAAATATAAGGTGGAAAAAGTAAAAAAATATATATATAAAAAGTCAAAAAATATATTAAAAAGTCTAATTGATCAAATCGAATTAAATCAAATCGAATTGAATCAATCTAATTCAATTTAATTTCTATCCACAATTAATTTGATTTAATTTTCATACATATTAAAATTTTTATTTTCAATTTATTCGATTCGATTTAATTTTAAATCAAACTAATCGAATACTCACCCAATATAGTTAAAAGAGCAATGCATATTATTTTCAAAAGTGAAATTCATCATGCAACTTATATTTTTCTTAAAAACAAATATTATTTAATTTATATATTATGAAAATTTTATTAATTAATTTGTAATATTTTAAAAAATACAGTACATTTATTAATTTTAGCTATTAAAAATTAAAAATATCTAAAATAGGCTTAATTGATTGACTTGATTACTCACTCAATAAAAAAAAAAAGTAATTTTTACGAGAATTTTTTTCTCTTACCTTTTAGTATCAATGATTATGACATTAGTTTAAAAATCTAAAAATAGAGATTTATTAATAAATTTTTTAAAATTTTAAAAAAACTTTAATGTATTTTTAAAAATAAATTTAACTAATATATAGAAATTAAATAATAATTTTTTCTTCAAATTTACTCTATTGATCTCTAGTTTATTATGTTCTCTGTTGAATTTTTTTTTTTCTCTAGATAATGTTGAATTAAGCATATGAAAATTTTATTTTGAAAAAAAAATGTACACAAAACTTTAGCAGCACATTTGATTACTTCATCCATTTATTTTTATTCATCACTTTAATTTTACAATTTTTTTAAAAAATGTTTATCATTTTAAGAAAATTAAATGGCATTGTTTTTAAATTTATTCTTACTTTTATTAAACACAAAAACATTTTTTATAATTTCTAAAATCTATTCTTACTATTTTCTTTGCATTTCTCTCAATTTTCTCACTTTTCCAATTATAAATAAATGGAAACAGACTAAATTAAAATTAATTTAACCTAGTTAAGGAGTATTTTTTTTTTAATTTTTAGATGATTTAATGAATTTTTTAATCATCTTAAAAAAAAAGAAAAATGTTTTTTTAACAAATAGTTGCACAAAAGAGCCAAACTAATTAAAAGATCGTTGAGTGGAAAGCATTCATTTTTATTTGTTTCATATATTTAGCTATATTATTATTTGTATTTTTGTAAATTTATAATTTTTGTGTAATTTTATATAAAATTTTCAGATATGATATAATTAATAACAAATTAATTAAAAACAAAGAAAATAAATAATAAAACTAACAAAAAGATATTTTTAAAAAAAATCTAACTTTCTTTTTGAAAAAAAAATATATATAAAAAAAATTAAAAACTTTCTAGATACAGCCATGCAACTTAGATTTTCCTTTATCTCAAAACTCAACTGTTTAGTATATATATACATATAAAGGCTATTCAGTTCAATTTTCTGTTAATTATTTAAGAAATTACTAAAATATTTTATAAATATACTACTTTTTCATCCTTGAATTATATTAGAATTAACATTTGCATCCCTTTATTTTTTAAACAAAAATGCTTAATCAAATTTTGATTTTATCAAATTTAAAAATATCCTAGTTTTGAATATATACAAAGTGACTTTTTTTTTTAAATTGAATCAAAATACAGAAAAATAAAAATTAAATTTTAAAAATATAGGAAAAAATATATTAATTTTAACATAATTTAAGAAAAAAAATTTAAATTCTACTAATTAAAAAAATACTAGTTGCAGTAAATTTTTCAAGTGATTGTCTAATATTTTTCATTCTATTAATTGAAGTATAAAATATATTTATGATTAATTAAAGAGAAAATATAATAATTAATTTAGTATTATTTCTCAACCAATAAAATAAAAAGTATTAAACTATAACTCAAAAAAGTATTAACTAATTTATTATATATATATATATATATATATATATATATATATATATATATATATATATATATATATATAATATTGAGTCTAATTAATATTTTAAGTTTGAAGACTAACCATTTTAAGGAGAATTCCAATATCTACACGTTAGATCCCATTTCTAAAACTGTTAATAAATTTTAATTCCCAACTTTCTAATTTTGAAACTATAGATATGAAAGAAAAATCGTGGTGAACTTTATTCTTTCTCTTCTTAGACGTTGAAATATCTTTTTTGTTAGTAGAAAAATTAATTAAGGAGAATGAACTCGAATTTAAATATATGTATTGACCAAAAATTAAACAAATTAGACGAAAATGAAATAATTAAAATCACTACAAATTCTCAACACGACATGCAATTAAAACTAAAATATATATATTCATAATTATTATTTGATATTAAAATTATTCGAATTTTACTTATTTGATTAATTTATATTCATAAGATTAAAGTGATTCTTTTAAATTTTAAAAATAATTTATTTTAAAATTTTAATTAAAAAAATAAATTTATAATATCTCATCTCTATCTCGTATGATAATGAAAATCATATATAGCGAAATCTAGCTCAAGTTTCATGCCAAAGAAACTGCCAAAAAAAGGCCCAGGAATCTAGACCCCCAATCGGACAACTAGCGTGCATGGTTCTACTGTTTACCTCCTCTCTTTCGCTTCTTTAATATTCTAATAACTCTGCAAGTCCTCAAATTCATCAACTGATCATCACAAGAAAAATATGGAAGGAGAACTGTACAATTTCTTCAAGGTATGGCTCTCAGTTTTGGCATCTCTGATCTATTGCCACGCCATTGGCAGGATAGTCCCAAAAGGATCTGCACGATTCTTTTGCTTACTACCAATTCTATGCCTGTTTCTTCTTCTTCCTCTCAACCTCTCTTCTATTCCTTTTAGAGGTATGACAGCTTTCTTCATCGCTTGGCTTGCAAACTTCAAGCTCTTCCTTTATGCTTTTGGTAAAGGCCCTTTGTCTTCCTCCGACAACAACCCATCAATCTCTTTTGGTCGTTTCCTGCTCGTTGCTTGTTTTCCCATCAAAATCAAAAGAGAATCTCATCCAAATGGTGAAGATAAACAAAACCCAGCTCCTAGCAAGGTCCATAAATCTATACCGAATTATGCAGTGAAGGGCTTGCTTTTGGCTATGGTGGTTCGTGTTTATAACTATAGGGAGTTTATACATCCTAATGTAATCTTGCTCCTATATTTTCTTCACATATACTTTTTCCTTGAATTAATCTTAGCTATGGTGGGGGCCATGGCTCGAGCCTTGTTAGGACTCGAGCTTGAGCCACAGTTCAATGAGCCATACCTTTCAACTTCGCTTCAAGACTTCTGGGGTAGAAGATGGAACCTCATGGTCACCAGTATCCTCCGGCCCACCGCATATGAACCCTTTCTCAGAACTTCGGCTCCAATCATTGGCCGAAGATGGGCTCCAATCCCTGCAATCTTCGGCACCTTTGTCGTGTCGGCTGTTATGCACGAGCTCATGTTCTACTATGTGTGCCTCGAGAAGCCAACGTGGGATATCACCTGGTTCTTTCTGCTCCATGGAGTGTGTTCGATGGTGGAGGTTACCTTCAAGAAGGCGGTTGCTGGGAAGTGGAGCTTGCCGAGGTTGATATCAACTCCTTTGACGGTTGGGTTTTTGCTGGTGAGCGGTTGTTGGCTCTTCTTTCCACAATTTCTCAGGTGTAAAGTTGATGTTCGAGTGCTTGAAGAGTATTCGGCTGTAAGCGCGTTTCTAAAGAATGCTGATCGTGCTTTTAGTTATTTGAACAGATCTAGTAATTGGTCAATAGTCAATACCATAAAAGATTGACAAAAAAAAAAAAAAAAAAAAGAAAAAAACCATAAAATCATAAAAATCAGGCAGTAAATATAAAATTTAAGACATACTAATTTTGGCAAATTTAAGTATTTATTTTTATTAAATACCATTAATTAAATTGTACTTACAAATTCTTAATAGTTTGCCAGTGTCAAATTTTTAATTAAGCTGCACTTCAAAACACAGCTGGTTAGAATTATAAAGTTATGAGATGAATAGGGCACAAAACTAGGGATATTTGTGGGCTGGGTTTGAGTATATATTCGAGTTTATATGGGTTTTGATTTTATAAATTGTATTCCTATTGAATTTGAGTATTATACGTTGGTTATTTATTATTAAATTTGTTTATATAAATAATTAATTAATTATAGTTTATATATTTTATAATTAATATTTATATTTTATACATATACTATATATAGAATAAATAGAATTTAAATCTTTTATTTAATTATTGAAATTATAGAATATAAATTAATTTTTTAAATTATATTTTATGTAAATGATTTAATTAAAAGTTTATAAAACTAAATAGATTTGAGTATTTTTGGTAATGGTAATCATCTTTACGGTTCAGGTAATTAAACATATATTTTCATTAGATTTTAGACGAGTTTGAATATTGAATTTACTAAATCAAGTTTGAATATTCCTAGGCATAGATAAAATTATAAAGAATTAATTATAGTTTATTTTTTCCTTCAAAGGGAGGGAGAGAGACTTTATACAAATCAGCAAAAAAATAGCCAACAACATCTATCTGGTTCTCTATCCACTTCACACCATACTCTCCATTATATGTATTATTTACCATGCTATCCGCCACTTGATGTCCATGGCCTTTGCCTTAACTCTTGGCATTTACGGACCAAATCACTTAGTCGAAAAACTCCATCACCATTCCCTAATTTTAGTTTGAATAGAAAAACAAAACAAATACTTAAGTCAAGGGTAGACCGGATCAGTGACTAAATACTTCGTAAAGCATGAATAGTTCTTTATAACTATTTAATTGCTTTGAGTTGTCCATATCCATAATCCTGCATAGAGCAACATTCAACTTATTATCAATACTTAATTCAAATCTATTTTGTCTCAAACTACTAATAGCATCTATGTTATCAATATGAATTACATCAATAGGATATTTTAAATAATCATAAACATTTAATTTAATTACTTTTCCATCAAATTTTATGGTGAGTATATTGTTACGTACATCAATTTTAGTTCTAACCATACTAAGAAAAAATCTACCTAATAAAATATCAAATGTCTTGTTAGCTTTATCATCTTCAATATTAATGATATAATAATTATTAGAAAAACTAAATCATCAACTTGAACTAGCATATCTTCTAACACTCCAATAATATAAACTATAGACTTATTAGCTAGTTGAATCACAGTTTGGCGGTTCTTTCAATTTTTGGATCTCAAAGCAAGTCTTTTTCACGATCGAATTTGGTCACGAGAAGAAATAAATTAATTTAAATCAATTATTCAGTAATAGCGCTAAATTTTAATGGATGTGAAGTTACAAAAAATAATCTATCCAAATCCAAAAAAAAAAATAATTACATATATAGGCTGAATAGAATCATATCCGCAAAGAATTGACACTAAAAATTTCTAATCAATAACCATAAAAATAAATAATAAAAATAAAAAAGGATTTTGATTAAGAGTAAAACTAAAATAAAAATCAAGATAATTAATAAAGAAAGTAATAATCAAGTAAAAATCAAATAATAAACTTGAGAGAAAATCAATAAAAATAAATTTTAGTTGAAAAATATGATCTATTTTAGTTGTGAGAATTGATTATTGAAACAAAAATAAATCTTTATTTATTCTAATAAATTGGCTCTAGATATGCGAGATACTCCTCACAACAATCTCTCCTAAGTGTAAATTAATTAAAAAATATTTGTAAAATTAATCTAGCTAACAAATATCCAAAAAACATCTAATTGAATTTAATTTATTAATTGTCTTAAAAATTATAGAGATTCAATTCTAACTTATTAATTGTCTTAAAAATTATAGAGATTCAATTCTAACTTATTAATTGTCTTAAAAATTATAGAGATTCAATTCTAACAAACAAATCTAATCGCGTGATAAGTTTAAGTGAGAGTATGCAATTACTTAGCAGGTTACAGACTCAAGCATCCCAACTAACAATATATTACCTTTATAAAAATAAACAATGAGTTTTATTGATCGATCAATAAAGTAATAATAATAAAAAGAATTAAAATTTAATGAGGTCTAAATCTCACAATTCTTAAAAAAAAATTCAAATTTCAATCTATTTTCAACTAAGAGAAATCAGCCATTCATGGTGGTTGAAAGTATAAAAATCAGATGTAAAAATAGGCCCCCAAGAGAAAGGATTCACTGTTGTTATAAAAAAGAGCTTATAAAGCAAAAATCCAAAGAAATTGTAAATTAAATTTTTT
This sequence comes from Manihot esculenta, assembly GCF_001659605.2. Taxonomy (NCBI): domain Eukaryota; kingdom Viridiplantae; phylum Streptophyta; class Magnoliopsida; order Malpighiales; family Euphorbiaceae; genus Manihot; species Manihot esculenta. The sequence continues at coordinate 8,678,741 of NC_035167.2, forward strand.
TTTTTAAAAAAAGATAAAATCCAAATTTTCTAAGTAAGATAAAGTGTTGATTTATTTTCTAATGAGAGAGAATATTTCCTAAGCTTATTGGGTGAGAATCCCATTATTCAGGGCTGAATTAAAAGTCTTTTAATGAAAAATCACGAATCTACCACGTTAATTGCATTTCTGCTACTATTCAAAGTTTTGTCCAATGCTTTGATAAAGGTTTTAGGCAAGACTTGATCTTTTGTTATTTTAAGTCAATAAATATTTTTGTTTAAGTCCGTTGGTCGAGATTCAGTCTAGTAACTTCTCCAAGATTATTTTTCATCTAAATTTTCCATCACAAAATTTGCCCAAATAAATAGAGATCTCTCCAATGATTGCCAAATATAAAAGTAAAATATATATTGAATATATGCACCATTAGAATCACTTCATCTATATTTTTTTTTTTTGAAATAAGGGTTGGGGGAGTCGAATCTTAGACCTTTCAAGGCTACATGATGCACTTTTTACCAGGCTAAGCCTTGGAGTGCCACTTCATCTATATTTAAAACTAGCGCTTATATTTTAAGTTTGATAAAAATAAAAAATATTGATTAAAAGCACTCCGAGACTTAGCATTGTGAAAAGTGTATCTTAGTAGATTTGAGAGGTCTAAAGTTCTACTCCCCCAACTCCTATATCAAAAAATATATATATATATATTGATTAAAACACTTATATTATTAAAAAAAATTTAAGGATACAAATATTAATAATTTTAATGTAATTCAAGAAGGAAAACTTAGTTTATTTCTAAAATATTTTGATAATTTCTCATATAATTAATAAAAAAATTAAAATGACTAGCTTTTAATTTAAAAGAGTAAATATATATATATATATACTGATTAAGTGTTATAATAGAGAAAAATATATATTAATAATTATATATTTAAGATGAAAAAATAATTGGTCGAATACATACTTATACCCGTATGTTAGTTGGAATTAAAGTGTTGAATATTTAAAGTTAAAAAAATTATATTTTTTCTGTCTTACAATTTTTGTTTTTATATATATATTTTTTAAAAATTATTATTATTTTTTATATTATAATAATATATAAATTAATTATTATAATTCTATTTAATTATATTTTATTTAAAAATATCTCTTAATATTTAATAAAATTTAATATTTTTAAAAAATTATAATTGAAAAATTAATAAAAAAATTTTATTTTTATTAATATGTATGAAAAAATAAAATAGACAAAAATTATGAAAGGAGTGAAATATCAATTAACACAAATTAATTTTATTGTCTATGCTTTATATATATAAAAAAATTATTATAAAAACAAAACAATAAAATTTATCAATCAAATAATTTGATTGATAAAATAAATTACCGACTAGTTATTAATTATTTAAAATATCACCAATAAAATTATCAGTTATTTATGAATAAAAAATCGTAATTATATTTTTATTTTTTTTGCTAAATATTTTTTATTACACTATAAATTTTAGTGATTATACTCTAAATTTTTAAGAATGGATAAAGTTAAATGAACATATTTCTATTATTTTATGAAAAGTTAATAATATATATCAATTCTCATCTTTTTTCTTTTTATTAGTCATTAATAATATAATTAATTTGTATTTAATTATTAAATTTTTTTTATAATTTTAAATAATATAAAATATAAATATGTAATTTATCAAAATAATTCACGTGTTGTTTTTTTTTTTAAATGGAGAGTGGCGGATTCGAAATTGAGATCTCTCAGAATTATTCGGATGCACTTCTCACCAAGCTAAACCTGTGAGTGTTAATTTATGTGTTGTTGTAATTTAATAATAGTAATATGTTGGTTGTGATTTAACAATAATAATATGTTGGTTGTGACAGAGACCTTTTCCTTGTAATTATAATATATGGTATGGTTCTGGTTATTCAAGAGGACTTTCCTTTTTCTCTAATTTTAGATGGATACTCATTAATAATATTGTTGTTATCAAAAGAAAAACATGTTAAATGTGTATCACAAATTAAATGAATTATTTTTTAAAAAATTTTAGAAAATTAAAAGAATTATTAAATTTGGGATGCCATGTCCATAGAAATTGTCAAAATCAAAATTTTAACCTTAATAATTAAAGAAATAAAACTTATGATACAATATTTTCAAAATAAAATCTAAATATTTTAAAATTAAAAATATGAAATTATTTAATTTTTTTATTTTTTATATCAATATTAATTAATTATATAAAATTATAAAACAATATTTATGCATTAATTTCTTTAATTATATGAAAATGGGCTTGGATTGAATTTCCCAGTAAAGTAATAGTCAAATTATGTATAAATTATGCACGAGTTAATTTGTGTTTATGAATTAAATAGAGTTTAAAACTAAAAATTTTAGTTAATTAACTAAATTAAAAATCTTCTTAAAAAAATATACAGGATAAAATTAAATTTTCAATTAAAAAATAATAGTAATGGCACCAAAATGGAGCAGACAAGAAATTTGGGATTCTTAGGAATCAAATTGGGCGTCTATTGAAGACAATTCAACAAAATTTTCATTCATTGAATTTTCAGGCACCTGTCTCCGCTGACTGATATAATTTATATGGTAATACATTTTTTATTTATCTATTAAATTTAAAAAAATTATTATTTAATCCCTCAATTTAATAAAATTTATTAATTTTAAAAAATATATTAAAAGACATATTCAAAAATTTATTAATTAGACCATCAGTTAATTTTAATCATTAAATATTGAAAAAATTTTAAAATAAAAGACTAATTAATTTAATTTTTAAAAAATTATTAAAAAATTAATAAATAAATTTTATTTATATTATAGGAATTAAATAGTTAAATATTTAATATTTAAAGTTAAAAAAATTAATTAATAAATTTTTTAAATTAATAGACTAACTAATGAGTTTCATTAAACTTTTAGGATTAAATTATTATTTTTTTATAAATTTAAGCGATTATTTAAAATTTAAAATTTTGTAATAATTCAATTTAATTTTTTATATTATTTTTTTAAAATAAAAAAAATTATTTTTTTCAAGAATAAAATTTTTATTTTCAGAAAAATAAATATTACTCTACTTTACAAAAACTGATTTAAATTATTTTTTTATAAAATAATTAATGTCAAACGGATAATAAATAAAATTGCTGATGGTTTCTTAGTTAGTAGCTAAGGATTTACCTTAATTCTGATTTTTTGATTTTAAGATTCTCTTTTTCCGATATAATATGTCCATTATGGATTTTAAATATTATAAAAAATGGTAAAAATATATAGATTTTAAATATTTTAAGACATGGTAAAAATAAAAATTTTAAATAAAATTTTATTAAAAATATATTCGTTAATTATTAATTGAAGAATTCCATCGTTCCCTTGACCCGACGGCAGCTTTCTATTGGTTACCTTTCTTTTTCTAATTTTGAAACAGAAAAATTAATAATTAAAGAGTTTTTTTTATGTTATTTTACTTGTTTTTTTATGAAAATTTCCAATCTAAGATTATCTTTTGGAGGAGAATATTCTCCAAAGAAATTTATTATATAATTTCTATAAATTAGTAAAATTAATTATTTAATTCCTTTATTTTTTAAAAATATAATTAATTACTGTCTGCATTGCTGATTATTAATTTAATATTTATGAATTGTTAAACACTAAATAATATAGTGTTTTAAAATTGTAAGAACTAATAATTAGAGATAATATTATTTTAATTATTTTACTCGTTATTAATAAAAAAAATAAATAAAGAGACTTAGCAGTTAAGTATTCAGAAAAAATAGATTTTAAAGCCTATGATATGCATAAAATAATTTATATTTAAAAAATATTTTTTTGAAAAATATTTTTTATAAAAAATATTTTTGAATAAGATAATTTATTTTCTGTTGTTTAATTTTAATTTAAAAATTAGAATTTATTAATTAATTTATATAAAAAGATCTTAATAAATATTTCAAGAGTGTTCCAAATATGAAAAAAAACATTTTGGTATTTTTCATTTTAAGTAATTAATAGGAACTAAATAATATTTTTCCTAGTGAATATAAAAACTTGCCTTCCTGTTTAGAATTTATATTTCTTAAAATTGTTAGGAATATATTAAACCAAATAATTTCTCAGAACTTATTTATATTGAATATTGGATACTCAATTTTTATATGTTTTTATATTTAGTTTTTAAAGTTCATTATAATAATTAAAATTCAAGATAAACTCATAAATTAATTCTACAAACAGATTAGTATTTTGAAAATAAATTTATAATATAAAAATACAAATTTTTGTAACAATAAAATATGTAAAAAAAAAAGATTTACAAAAATAAAATAAAATAAAATAAATTCTATTTATTTTTTGGTAAACGATATTATCAATTCACATCTTTTTCATTATTTAATGTTTCTTACGCATAATGGAATTAATCAGAAGAGTAAACACAAGCCAGTATTTCTAAAGTTAACAAATTTTAATACCAAAGCTTCTACTATTAATATCAAAGAAAAGTCTTGGTAAACTTTCTTCTTTCTCTTCTCCTTCGTACAAGATACAAATATTTCTTTTTTTATTAATGGAGCAAAATTTAAATATACTAAATGAGCAAAATGCCTTCAACCAACAGACTAAAGAATAATATCTATATGAAATAATTAAAACGATTTCCAACATGGCATGCAATTGAAAAATAATAAAAAATAATCATACCCATTATTTATTTCATATTAAAATTGCTTTAAAAAGGTATGAAGAAATTTCGTCCTAGTTCCTGTCCTTGATCACATAGGGAAAGCTAGCTTAAATTTCATGTGAAGGAAAACTGCCAGAAAAAGGTCCAGGAATCTAACCCCCCAATCAGACAATTGGCGTGCATGGTTCCACCATTTAGCTAGCTCCTCTCTTTCACTTTTTTAATAATGTTCTAATATCTCTGCAATTCCTCAAATTCATCAACTGATCATCCCAAGAAAATTATGGAAGAACTGTACAATTTCTTTAAGGTATGGCTCTCAGTTTTGGCATCTCTGATTTATTGCTATGCAATTGGCACGATGGTCCCAAAAGGTTCTGCACGATTCTTTTGCTTACTACCAATTCTATGCCTATTTCTTCTTCTACCTCTCAACCTCTCCTCTATTCATTTTAGAGGTATGACAGCTTTCTTCATTGCTTGGCTTGCAAATTTCAAGCTCTTACTTTATGCTTTTGGTAAAGGCCCTTTGTCTTCTTCCTACGACAACAACCCATCAATCTCTTTCAGTCGTTTCTTGCCCGTTGCTTGTTTTCCCATCAAAATCAAAAGAGAATCTCATCCAAATGGTGATGAACAAAATCCAGTTCGTACAAAGGTCCAGAAATCTATGACAAATTATGCAGTGAAGGGCTTGCTTTTGGCTATGGTGGTTCGTGTTTATAACTATAGGGAGTTTATACATCCTAATGTAATCTTGCTCCTATATTTTCTTCATATGTACTTTTTCCTTGAATTAATCTTAGCTATGGTGGGGGTCATGGCTCGAGCCTTGTTAGGACTCGAGCTTGAGCCACAGTTCAACGAGCCATACCTCTCAACTTCGCTTCAAGACTTTTGGGGTAGAAGATGGAACCTCATGGTCACCAGTATCCTCCGGCCCACCGCATATGAACCTTTTCTCAGAATATCGGCTTCAGTCATTGGCCGAAGGTGGGCTCCAATCCCCGCAATCTTCGGCACCTTTGTCGTGTCAGCTGTTATGCACGAGCTCATGTTCTACTATGTGTGCCTCGAGAAGCCAACGTGGGAAATCACCTGGTTCTTTCTGCTCCATGGAGTGTGTTTGATGGTAGAGGTTGCCTTGAAGAAGGCGGTAGCCGGCAAGTGGAGCTTGTCGAGGTTGACATCAACTCCTTTGACGGTTGGGTTTTTGCTGGCGACTGGTCTTTGGCTCTTCTTTCCACAGCTTCTCAGGTGTAAAGTTGACGTTAGAGCGTTTGAAGAGTACTCGGCTTTAAGCGCGTTTCTGAAGAATGTTGGTCGTGCTTCTAGTTCTATGTTTGGATCTTTCAACAGATCTATCAATTGGTCAATAGTGAATACCATAAAATCATAGAACTCACGTGCTTAGACAGTAAATATAGAATTCAAAGATATATTAATTTTGAAAAATTTAAGCATTTATTTTTATTAAATAGGATTGCTTACATTGGACTTCAAATTCATAAAAATAAAGAAAGTTGTACTTCAAATTCTTATATTGCTAGTTTTCAAAATTTTAATCGAGTTGTAATTCAAAACACAACTGGTCAAAATTACAAAGGTATGAGATGAATGGGGCATATAATTAGGTTTCATTTTTGTGTTTGAGCGAATGATGCATTTCCTATTAAAGACTTTTGAATTATTAAACATAACTAAAAAAAAGTGTTTTGAACTGGAATAGATTTTAGTTTTTAAATTTCAGATAAATAAGTTATCCAAGTACGGATAGATTTTAGTTTTATAAATAATATTAGTATCCAATTGAAGTTTTATATATTAATTATCTATTATCGAAACATATTTATATCAATAAATAATTATTTATTTATATTTTTTATATTATTGATGTTGCATAACAGTCCACTAATATAAATCGTGAGCTGTCATTATGAGATAGTGCCATGTGATAAGAATCGGATAAATAGGAAATGCAATCCATCCCGAGGAAGTAAGATACAGATATCTTAACATCTAAATCATTATCAAGACTCGTCATTTCCTCAACATGGAGAGTCTCGGCGCTAAGTTACTGTTAACCAGCACAGCCTAGCGTATTTTCATAATCATGAGATTACCAATCCATTATTAACTGACAATATATCTTATTAAACAGCCGGCTACATTTTTATCGGATTACCAGGAAATGCTATATTTATTTTTACCTTCTTACAGTATAAATCGTGAGCTGTCAGTATGAGATAGTGCCATGTGACAAGAATCGAATAAATAGAAAATGCAGTCCATCCCGAGGAAGTAAGATAAAAATACCTTAACACCTAAATCATCATCAAGACTCGCCCTTCCCTCAACAGGGAGAAATAAAATTTTGCCTAGCAAATCACCCTGTGCTCTTTTTATTTTGCATATTCGGACCTAAAGAAGGAGCGGGTATAGTGACTGGTGTCGAATCCGTCAATTTAAAATTTACTTTCCTTTTCTTGATTGATAAGAACTTGTAAATAGGGTAAGTGAGTATCGATTTCACAAAGACCTTAATCCTGTTTAATTTAGATAACCAATTTGAAATAGTTTAATACAAAAAGTGAGAAGAAGAGAGTTTTTTTGATAAAAGTGATTTTGTCTGAGTTTTTTTGATAAAAGTGATTTTGCCTTGTGCAAGCCAAAAAAAATAAACTTAAAAGAAAATTAATAAATAATGCAATTGAAATTGAAGAAACAAATAATTAAAAAACTTTCAGCTGAAGGTAATCAAATTGAGATATTTTGCAGTTGATCATTGGTTAGAAAAAAAATATTTCATATTATTATCTATTGTTTGGTTATAGTGGTCAAACACGCGAATCCAATGAATTCTTCCTTATAAATAAATTAATCTGCTTCACGATTAAATTAATTCTTAGTTAACTAAAGACCCCAACACGCGTATAGATTTAATTAGTCAACTGTATTAAGAGAGAAGAACCCAAACTTGATCAATAAAAACACGTATTTTATTTAAATCAAATATATTAATTTCTTGATATAAACTAATATATTAATTGCTACTTGTTATTAACCCAATTAAACAATTACGGATTTAATTAGATTAATTAGCAATATGTTATCTTTCCAAGAGATTCAATGGGTCCCTTGAATTCTCAAGAAAACAACAATGGAGGTGGTGTTCCTCGAATTCAGAAATTAATAGAAAATAGAAATAAGATGAAGAGAATTAAAGTGCATAACCTCACAACTTGAATAAACCTCAATTTAATTTAACCTTCAACTAAAAAATAATTGTTTAGCCACTCATGGCCATAATAAAATTATAACAACTAAGCAAAAGAAGAAGAAAAAAATGGAAAAGAGAGTGGGGGGCAGCAAGAGAGGACATGAGAGTGAGAGGTAGAATATGATTCATAGGTTTAATGCTATGAGCCTTTATATAGGCACAAAAAGATAAAACTTAATAATTTAAAATAAAATCTACTATTCTTATCTTATCTCTATTCTAATCTTATCTCTATCCTAATCTGATTGAGTTTGATTCAATTTGACCCACTTGAAGCTGATATTATCCTTGCTTAGAAGGCAAAATCTATCTTATATGCCCATCGCCTTGAGTTACAGGTTTGGTCAAGATTATAACCTCCAGTGTAAAAATCCTTTAATTCAGCATTTTTTCGTCTCTTTTCTCGACTTCTGCTCACAAACCTATACAAAATTAAATTCAAATTCAAATTAAATATTTATATCAAAATTACAGTAAAATCAAGGAATTAAATGAGGAAAAAATTGTGAGTTTTGCAACTCATCATATAGCGTCATTAGCACTGTCTATAGGGAATCTCTCCAATTTCTCATAGAAATACAAATTTTGTGATTATCTGCCTTAGTTCCTTCCTTCAATGGCCTCTAATCCTCCTAATTCTAGTCACAATATGCAAGACAACGGTACCACTAGAGTAGGCAATAATAGAAACCTCATCAGTGTAGAAAATATTTTCGAGAATGAATTACTGACTCGAAGCTTCTAGAAAAACTAAAGATACTAACAAAACTGCTAAAGAGACAAGAGAGAGATGACGTCCTACAAGGGAGCCAAAATTTGACTATGAAAGAGAATAGAGATGGTGCTTTGGAGAGATCGGCAAAATGCCGAGAGACCGAAGGAATAAAAACCATAAACCACGATCGAGGGTAGCTGGATACGAGGTTAATGGATGCCGTTAGGAAAATCCAAAAAGAGTAGTTAGATGATGATTTTGCTATCAGAGACGTTTTCCCCCTCTCTCCTGAGATACTAGCTGAAGCTTTTCCTTCAAAATTCAAGTTACCTTCTTTGGACAAGTATGATAGGAAGACATATCCACGTAGTCACCTAGCTAATTTTCGTACAACCATGCTCCTCTAAAATATTAATGACATGATCCTTTATTGGGTATTCCCCTCAACCCTCACTGGTTTAGCATAAAAGTGATACCATCACCTTCTTGCCAACTCCATTTATGACTTTAAAGAGTTAGCCTATACTTTCAAGCAATGATTCATCACATGTGTCCCTCCTAAAAAGCTATCCTTAGATTTGCAAAAAGTAAGGCAAGGAGAAATTGAATCCCTAAAGAGTTATGTGAATAGATTTAATGTGGAAGCAATTGAGGTGGATAACGTAAACCATAAAATGACATGCGAAGCAATTAAAAGGGATGCTGAAATATTAGGTTCATGAAATCATTAATCAAGAATCCAACCAGGGACTATTACCACTTTATAAAGAAGGCAAAAAATATATTCATCTGAATAATGAAAAGCAAGCATTGAAAGCAAAAAATGAGAAAGACAGTTTGTTCATATGGTCAAAGAGGAAGGAACTTTAAAGAAAAGACATAACAAAATTCTAACGTTACACACCATTGGATGAAAGTAAATCTCCGATGTATATTCTACTAGTAGAAACAATATTAATAAAGCATAAAACTTTCAGACAAATTCTAAACTACAAAATACTTAGGTAACTTCTCGTCCACTTTAGGCACCTTAGCGCCCATTTAGACAATCTTTTATCCATTCTAAGTGTTTTAGCACCCACTTAGGTGATTTTTCGTGCACTTTAGGCATCTTAGCACCCACATAGGCGACTTCTCCTCCACCTTATGTACCTTAGCACTCACTTAGGAAAATTCTCACGCACTTTAGGTGCCTTAACTCCCACTCAGGTAACTTCTCACCCATTTTAGGTACCTTAGCACCCATTAAGGAGAGTTTTTGCCCATCATAGGTGCCTTAACACCTACTCAGGTAACTTCACGACCATTTTAAATGCTTTAGTGCCCACTTAAGCAAAATTTCACCATATAAGGTGCCTTAGCGCTAATCCAAGTGACATTTTTTGAAAATTAAATTTTGCTCCAAATAATTTCATAGGTCGAAATGCATTTTTCGGCCAAGTAATCTCTTGCGTTGAAATCCACTTTTTGGCTAAGAAATTTCCTATGCTGAAATTCACTTTTCGGCCAAGAATGATGAAACACTAAGAAGAATGAAACTCCAAGAAGCATGAAACTCCAGGAAGGATGAAATACCAAGAAAGATGAAATCCTAAAAAGGATGGAACCTAAGAAGGATGAAACCCCAAGAAGGATGAAATTCTAAAAAGGATGAAAGCCCAAGAATGATGAAATCCCTAGAAGGATGAAATCCCAAGAAGGATGAAACTCTAAGAGGGATAAAACTCCAAGAAGGATGGAAACTCTAAGAGGGATGAGAACTCCAAGAAGGTTGAAACTCCAAGGGGGTTGAAATTCGAAAATTATAAGCCAAACAAAGTAAATCCACCACAGCTAAAAACCTGAAAAGTGTCAAGCAAACACAACACGATTGAAAATATGAAAAGGATCAAGTAGATCCATATAGCCAAAACCCCAAAAGATGTCAAGCTAACCCACCATGGTTGAAAACTCGAAAAGTTTTAAGTAAACCCACCACAACCCAAAACCCGAAAAGGGTCAAGTTGTAACACCCTTTACCCTATCAAGGTGTAGATTGTCACAAATTATACTTTCTTAAATATTTCAAAACTAAACCATTTCCTTTATGTGTAATTACCAAGTTATTAGATAGTTCATGTAAATTTTATAAAGTGAGTAAAATAAATGCGAGATTTTAAATTAAAATTTTAGCAGAATTTCCTCTGTTTTATCAGTATTTCAACCTGTAGTATATATAAAAAATATATTTATAATTATATTATCAATTGTCATTTGATATCTTACAATTCTTTAATTTAGCACACATTTCATAACAACATCATTAATTATTTTTCCATGATTATCATCACATGCAAATGTTTAGCTCTTTTTCTTTATCCATACATAATTATATTATTTTAACTTACATAACCTTCAAAGCCCACTCTATTTAATATATACATGCCAAAATATAACTATATCATGACTCAAAAACTCAAAACAACCAACTATGATAATGGTTTTGATGCCTGATATTGATCTCTGATGACCTCTGCAGTTATTACTTTATCTACAACCTGTATGAGGTAAAAACTAGCACGTTGAGCTAATGCTCAGTTGGGTGATAGCAATCAAATAATAAAGTAGAGTAAGCATATTTATGTATATAGATTATTAAGTAAACAATTACAAGCATGTAAAGTGTGGTTAATATGATACAAATCATACTTGTCAAACTTCCTAGTATAAGATAGGAGTGCAATATGTATCCTTGTGCACCCTAAGAATTTTCTTCAAAATCAATAAAACATCTCCTTTTGCCACTATTGCACATTTTATATTCATAGCAAATCACCATAACTTAATGCATGTAATAGATGCAAACATGTTTACATTCATCGGTAATTTTACAAAAATTGAGCATCAATCTTAATTAGAATCTCAGCCCTTATAAACACATAGTAGGATCGACTAGGTAGATAAAAAGTTATAACGGTTAGCTCAGGGTGTCAAACGGTAGGCTCAAAGGTTAAAACTGTGATAGCAGAGCTTCATGGCCATGCTTATGAGGTACCTGATATGTAACCTCAAATATAGATCATGTATCAGTAGCAGTAATGCAGACTCTGTATATTTATATGGCATACCATACCCTTAAGCTAACATCGACTCTTATTAAGTTTACTAGGGTTAAGTATCATTAATTCAATGCATCAATTTATTTAACATAAATACATGCCATTTGAAGCTATTTAAAATCATTTCCAAGATACATATATCATACGCCAAGGTTAATAAGATAAGAAACTCATGGCAAATAGTTGAAAACTTTGTCGATTTAGCATTCCAATATTGCATCAAGTCAATTCACTTCTTGCATTTCATACTACTAACAAGTAAAGAATGGTAAGTTTTACTCAAATTATCATGCACCAAAGAAGTTTTATTATCAAGAAAGCACGTGCGAAAATCAAGTACGACAAGCAAGCATGTCAATTTTTATGTATTCCAATCCAAGAGGGCTACATTCTGCCATATTTTGCATCAACTTTTCAAGCATTTTAAAGTTATAATTTGACTTAAGTTTCTTCACAATAAATGTGTATTTATATCATATCTTCCAACAAGGTATAATTCATGCAAATCTGATCACCTTAACTTAAGTGATGAAGTTTAATTTACAAGCTGTTTAATAAGGTCTTAATCGATCCAATATTGGTATTTATTTATAGTATCATAAAACATATCAGATGCATGCATTTTCATACAAATTCAAGCTTAAGTTTTTTGTACAAAGTTTTAGGTATACTTCTTAAGATTCATTTGGCACTGGTCTTAACTAATTTTATTGAGCATAGAATTAATTATGGTATAATCAATATAGTCTGTTTCGGATGCTCTATCACCGTGACCAGTTTATGTTCACTTGTAATTTACATCATCTTACTTATAGATTCGGAATTTGGTCAAATCATGAAAATTTTAGTTCTTTGTCTCAGTTTTTATTTGATATATCTTAGGCCTAATTTTGACAACTATATAAGGAGTTATGAGGTTACCAACTCAATCTGCCTTGTTAAAATCTATTCTGCCAAATTTACACTTTTAATTTTCATCTTAAATTTCTTTGCTTTGAACTTTTCAAACACCATTCCAACATTCATATTACATATTTATACAATTAAAGCAACATTTTCAGTAAATAAAATCAATCCCTAATTTTACATATTTATGAGAAAAATAAAGGAAATCAGAAAATCATACAAACACCAAACCTTTCTTGAATTTCTCTTTCTTTTTCAATTCTACTCTCTGGCTATCTCCTTTCCTTTTGATGTTTCTTCACCTAGGTCAATTTATATCTTAGGGAAAGATTGAATAAATTGAAAAATTAAAGCTTTATAATTTAAATTCATGCATGAAGAAATGAGAAGATGCTATTTCCTACATACTCCTAAGCTTACCTTTGATTTTCAAGTTTGGTGCATATGGAACCCTAAACTTTTCCTTCTTTAATTCTTTCAATATATGGCTCTTTCTTTATCTCTTGATCTTAGAGTGAATTTTGATTAAAAAAAGAAGTTGATTTGATGAGAAATTATCTTGAATTTGGTGGAAGAAAGAAAAAACAAGATTTTGGTTTTCAATGGCATAAGTTTCGGCCATAAGAATGATGGCTCGCTAATTATATCGTCTATTTTATTTTTGGATATATTTGTTTCTTTATTTGAGTTTTCTATAATTCAACTATTAGCAGTTTAGAGCTATACTAGCACCTCCCTTAAGTAACTCGGAGTAAGCTAGCACCTCCCCTAATGCCACTTGTTCTAATAGTGAAATGGCCTAAGTCATACCTAGTGATGTCACTATTCTTAATTATGGGTTTGAGAATGTTACACAAGTAGATCCACACAACAAAAAACCCAAAATGTGTCAAGCTAACCTACTATGGCCGAAAACTCGAAAAGTGTCAATTAGATCCACACGTTGAAAACTTGAAAAGTGTCAAACCCACCATGGCTACAAACTTGAAAAGTGTCAAGTAGGCCCAAGAAGCCTTCCACGACCAAAAACCCAAAGCAGCCCCACCAACAGTCGAACAACTTTTCAAAAGCACCAAAAACTCGAAAGTCTTAAAACCAAAAACCTTAAAAACCGAAAGCCAAATGAAGAAAAGCCAAAATCCAAAAGCTGAAAATCCAAAAACTCAAAAATCCAAAAGCTACAAAACTAGAAGCCAAACAAAGAGAATCCAAAAGCCAACAAGCAAGAAGGGAGGGAAACCCGAAAGCTTGAAGACAGAAAATCCAAAAACGAAGGGGCTATAGACTGGAAGTCTGAAAACTAAGAGCCAAAAAAAAATCTCAATTAATAAGAAGATTTAATTGAAACATGAGGACTCTCTCCTATGAAGCATATGTACAAAAATAATAAAAAAAGTAGCAAGCCTAAAGATTCACAAACTAGGGAGAGACTAATGATACAATACCCATATAATTAAGGAATGGACCGAGAAATCAGAAAGCTCGAATAAAAGAGAATCATAGCCCGAATACTCTATGGGTTATCTGGAGTCTTAATTCAGATAAAATCCTAAATAAAAGTCAAACATAATACTTGTCCTACTAAAACTATATAACAGATTTCAAATTCTATTAAGATGAAACTTCTGACAAGTTATATATATGGACAACCTCCAGATATGCAATCTCATCTTATTATTGATCATTTTCAATAAATACACCATTGAACCTTTCACTGACTTAAGATTGGAGGTTTTGCCCACTGAACCACTCGTCTCTCTTTTTATTTTGCAGATCCGCACCTGAAGAAGGAGCCGGCGCAATATCAATTATATTCATTTCTTTTCTTTAAAAACATGTGCATTCAATTAATTTATCAAATATATAAAAAATTATTATTTAGTCACTGTGATATGGAAAAACTCATTAATTGATCTCTCAACTTTAAAAACTATATTAAAATGTCCCTTATATTTTAAAAAATCTACTAATTAGTCATTCCATTTGTTTTAATTGTTAAGTGTTGTACTATTTAGTTTTTATGGTATAGAAAAACTCACTAGTTGGTCTCTCGTTTTTATAAAAATGTCTACTAATATTGAGGATACTTTAAACTTTTTTATAATATTTAACGGTTAAAATTAATGGGAAACTAACTAGTAGAATTTTTAAAATCTCATAAACGTTTTAATATATTTTTTTAAAACTGATAGATTAATTGATGAGTTTTTTTATATCATAGGGCCCGCATAATAATTTTTTTAGTTATCGAGAGGTTTTTATTGTCCTTTAAATACTTAGTGTATGTGGTATTGATTTCATTTATTAAAATTAATTTTTGAATTCAATTCATATTATTATTAAGTGATATGCATTGATTTCTTTTGTGCTCATGCAAAAGATTTGTGCACATATAGATCTTAAGTATTAACACGATTTGATTAACATTACGTTGTCTATTAATTGAAAAATTATTTTCAGTAAAATCTATCTCATGTATCTCTGCTCTCTCTCTGTTCAGCTTCTACACTTCCTTTGCCTTGCTTGAATCATTATTAAAAAAAAGAGAGATTCATATATGAGCAATCATTTCACAATTTTTGGGAAGAGTAATGAATACTTAGATTGTTTTCCAGCAATTACACTTTACATAGGGCAATTTATTTTTCAAATAAATGAAATTTAATACGGTGAATTATTCATTCAAGCATTGATCAGAATATGAACATTGCCACCCTTGTCATCTTTTCTCAGATTATAATTCCAGCTAGTAGAAGAATTGCTAAGTGGGTCTTTAACAGTTATATTGTAATCTCCATGAAACAATGAAACTTCAATGGATCCTTCACTATCTGTTGTGAGTTCAGCAGTTGTAGCCTTCCACTCATTAATCAGCTTATCCACAACATCTCCAGCTGGAGTGTTCTTGAAATCTTTGTCTGCTAAGGTTGTAGCATTGAAACCTGCAATTTCTGGGCCTGCAAACATGATAATCCCTTCAACACCAGGGTGAGAGTGGCCTTCCCTTAGCACCTGCTCAAAGTACTCTGCCTGCCCCAGCAAAAATATCTATTACCATCAGATCATGCTAATCATATCCATTATATTAATATCAATGAAATTACCTGATTTGGGCCTGCTTCAAGACTCACTTCAGTGAGCCATATGGGCAATCCATTTGAAGCCAGAATGTCCAAGGAAGCTCTCATGTAAGCAAGGTCAGGTTGGCCATAAATGAAATGGCCTTGCACGCCTATTCCAGCTAAAATTCCTTTGTTTCCAGGATATGACAGGATTTGCTCTAGTCTCCTCTTGTAGTTAGTTGGACTTGCAGCCTCATCCCTACGATCTTCAATTGTATTAAACTCATTCATGAACAGTCCCGTTTTCGGATCAAGCTGAAAAGCTCTGGAGAAGTACTCAGCAGAAGCATTTGCGCCAAGCTTATCTTCGTAGAAGCTGAAGTGCAGATTCTCATTCATTACATCCCAAGCAATGAGTTTGCCTGCGTATCTTGAGACCACTGAATTTATTCTTTTTGCTGCAGCTTTTCGTAAATCATTAGGAGAGAGATTTTTAACCCAGTCTGGCTGGTACTTTGGATTATCCCACAAAATGTTGTGACCTCTGATAGAAATGCCATGTCGTTTGGCAAATCTCACCATTGTATCTGCAACTGTGTAGTCTTCGCGACCCTGTATGATCTCGGTGCTGTACCACTTCATTTCATTAGTGAAAGTGGTGTACTTGAATCTTGAAGTAAACCAGTTTTTGTAAGCTTCACTTTCCAAGATATGATGGTTCATGCCACATCCAAATGGCAAACTTGATTGGGTTTGTTTTATGGATACTACAGCACCTTTTACGGCAGTTTTGTTCGCAAATTTTACCTGGAAAGTCACCTTTCTCTTATGTTCCTGCAAGTTTTCAAATTCAAAGTAGAATTCCAATATACAGTGATTTGGTCTGATAGTACAATACTTTAGGGTGTAGGCAGTGGTATATTATCGCAACAGTATATAATTATCTTAATATATATTAATAAATAACAGTTTGATTATAATTTAAAATTTTTATTAAAAAAATTGACTTTTTATTATATATAATAATATATTTTAATAAAAACCACAAACACCCTTTAACTCCCATGTTATAATATAAGTTATAACGTGATTAGAATCAAAATCAATTTATTAAAATTTAAAATAAAAAATTATATTAAAAAAAGTCATTATATGTCATTAAAACTGAAATCAAAATCAAGAGAATTCTTAGGAACTTGAACACCCAAAACAAAATCCTCAATTTTGATCGAGATATATAGGAAACAGCCGGTAGCTCGAATCAGTGTTTTGTATAGATCATGAGAGTATGATGCTGATTTTTAATCTTCACCAGTCAATAAAATAAGCAACGATTGTATATTGATTGAATTACCTTTTGAATGATTTCATCTTGGTGGGATCTCCATTGCTCCATGGTAAATGGTTGTAATGAGACATTGTCAATCCATATTTCCACATTTGTATTCTTGCACTGAAACAAAAATCACAGCCAATTTTCCATATATAGATTTGATCCAATGAAAACTTTGCATATTGATGCCTTTACTTACCTGAAACAGAAGCTCAGCAGGGCCTGAAAAGTTTGCAAAGACACCACCTTTAAGGAAAGACCAGCATCCATCTCTTGCTATAACTTGGCCAACTCGAATCAGTTCACCAGCAGCCGTTCGCAAAACAGCTGCTACACTCTCACTTCCTCGATTGATTTGAACCCAAACTGAATGCCAAGTGAAGTTTAACTAATTAGAAATGCAAAACGTAAAAATTATATATATATATATATATATAATTAGAGACTTACCAGAGAAAGTATAAAGATTTCCTTCTACAAATTGAACTGTCTGTGAGGCACCGTCGAGTGATTGAGTTCTGCCATGTGCAATAATATATCTGTTACCATTCTTTGATATTCCTTCTCTGATTGTTCCTTCACCATGCACATTCCACCCTTCCAAGGTATGGGTAAACTCTGGATTGGCTATTATCCCTCCTCCATATTGAGCTCTCTGAGGCTCTTTCAAGCACTGTTCAAGAAAATATTTCAACTTTTTCTACAATGTTTCTCTTAATAACATATGTAACTGGAAAAATGGTAAAATTTTGAAATCAAGAAACTATGGGAACAGAAAATTCAGCTTGCCTCAGTCGTTGCAGAATAGTCATAGGAGAAAGCAAGAATACTATTCCCTGAAATAGTTAATGAACAATACATATGAGCTTCTCATTTGCCTGTGCATGGTCATAATAATGAGAGAGAGATGGAAAAGTGGACCTGAAGATAGTAAAATATACAAGAAAACCAATACCCAATAAGCTCCTATTGACATACTCATCTTTGCATAACACAAGTATACAGGATCATACATTTCCTGAAAGACTCAAGAGTCAGAGATATTAGTTATATAGGGAGGAAGTCTTCTTGAAAATGCTGCAGTTGGTAACCAGAAATTGAAGATGTAAAAGGAAAAAAAATGCAAAAATTTCTATATTAAATTTGTTTTGGAGTGAGAGTTCTCAAATTCAAATATGGATCAAAGTCAATTATATTAAAAAAATTACAATAATAGACTTAATTTGAAGGGTGTCATTCTCTCAAGAATTGGAACTTTATTATGTTAATGATTTTTATGGCATGTAACAAATTAGTGTTTGCTCATCAAAAATAGAATTTTTATGTCAGAAATGAAAGCAATGAGGTAAGAGGCCTTTTATTATCAGAAGTAATAGCAAGGGATGCATTGTATTTTACTTTATTTTAATGCATAAAAAAGGAAAATTTTCTGTATTTTACTTTAATGCATAGAAAAGGGAAATTTTCTGAATATATATATATATATATATATATATATATATATATATATATATATATATATATATCTAGATATATTTGTGATTGCTGCTCAAAAGTAAATTTTTTTATTTTATTCTTAAATTACAAGGTGAATATGCATTTGCAGTAGCGGATAAATTTTTTTATTTTATTCTTAAATTACAAGGTGAATATGCATTTGCAGTAGCGGATTTAGAAAAAAAAAAATTGCACGGTCACTTGACTTCCCATAAATAAAAATATATACTCTTAGAAAAGATAAAATTTACAAGGAGTTAATTTAATATATAAAAATAATTTTGAAAAAAAAAAAGAACAATTGAGCACTCTTTTATTTCATTGTATATTGAATTAGTAATTAATATTAATTTACAATGATTAATTTATATTATTGTGAGATTTTGAATTTAAATATCAATCATTGCTAATATAATAAAAAAAAAATTGATTCAATAAAAACGTTAGTATAATTTTAAGATCTATGATAGAGAAAATAAAACGAGATGCTAAATATTATATATGGAATGACCCTTATTTGTGGATACATTGTTCGGATCAATTTGTAAAACCATGTGTCTTGGATAAAGAGATTCAGCTCATTTTACAATTCTTTCGTGTCTCTGCTTGTGGAGAACACTTTGGACTTAAAAGAATAGCTGGACAGTGCTTAAGAAATGCTAAATATTATGTATGGGATGACCTTTACTTGTAAATTCATTATTCGGATCAAGTTGTGAAACGATGTGTCTTGGATGAAGAGATTCAGCTCATTTTACAATTTTTTCGTGTCTCTACTTGTGGATAACACTTTGGACTTAAAAGAATAGCTCGACGAGTGCTTGAGTGTGGACTGTTTTGGCCGAATCTATTTCGAGATGCTTATATATTTTGCAAAACTTGTATTAATTATCAAAAAATAAGGGGATTGAGCCATAGAGATAAAATGCCTCTTACTTCCATTTATACCTGTGAAATATTTGATGTATGAGGGATAGATTTTATGGGGTCACATCATTGTTCTTATGGTTTCAATTACATATTATTGGCAATTTATTATGTTTCTAAATGGGTGGAGGCCAAGGTCATTAAGACTGATGATGTTATGGCAGTAGCAAGTTTGGTCACTTTAACATTTTCATTAGGTTCGATATACCAGAAGTACTCATTAGTGATAGGGGCACACACTTTTGCAACAAGATCATGAGGTCACTGTTAAAGAAATATGGGGTACAACATTGCACTTCTACAACCTACCATCCTCAAAAAAAGGCCTAGTTGAGATATTCAATAGAGAAGTGAAATCTATCTTGGAAAAGACTGTTAGTCCAATTTGAAAGGATTGGAGCTTGCGTCTGGAAGATGCACTTTGGGCATATCGTACTGCTTACAAAACACCAATTTGTATGTCTCCATATTGATCGGTATTCGATAAACTATGCCACCTTCCCATTGAAATCGAACACAAGACCTTTTGGGCAATCAAACAGTGCAATATGAAAATGACTACTGCTGGGGAAGAGAGGAAGTTATATCTCTGAGAGCTTGAAGAACTGCGATATGAAGCTTATAAGAGTGCTTGAATTTATAAAGAAAGAATCAAGGCACTTCACAATAAGATGATCGCAAGGAAACAGTTTTCAGTTGGTTAAAAGGTACTACTGTACAATTCCATATTGCAGTTGTTTCCTGGAATGTTACGCTCTTGATGGATAGGGCCATTTGTAGTTACTCATGTCTCCTCTCATGGTGTCGTCGAGATCAAGAGCCTCGACACAGGAAAGACATTTAAGGTTAATGGATACTGGCTTAAACTCTTCTACGAAGGTTTTCAAGCTCAGATGGAGGAAGATGTGTGCTTGGCCAAGCATTCTAATGTAGAGGTCGAGTATTCTGATGCAGTGACCGAGAATTCTGATGCAGTTTAATGCAACCACTGCTTGTCCGGCCTAAGACGTTAGAGTAGAGCGCTCATAGGAGGCAACCCATTTTATAAAGCGTGTCCACGCCTTACTTTTTTTATTTTTTTTTTCATTTTCTATTGGGACTTTCTTTTATTTATAGGAATAATTATCTTTCTGGTCATCTTCAACCTTGGGATTACTAATAGATGCTCTAGAGTATGTTTCTTTCACTTTCAGATATATAGGTTGCATTATCAATAGAAAAAGAGAGGAGTGGGGACTACTACCCACTAAAGTGCTGATGATTGGGTGACAACAAGCTGAGGCGTATCATAAGGCTCGACCATGGGACCTCAACCTCGCCCGACTCACAAACCATGCGACCTCAACCTTCCTAAGCCTCTGGACCTCCGCAACGCAAAACATAATAGGTTGCCCCTCCTACGACTACCTCTTTCTATCATGATGGTAGCCCTTCTCACAGTCGATCCAGGGTGAAAAAGGGCAAGTCCATTCTCACTCTTAGCGATTCCGTCCTCGATAGATATCTCACATTCACAAAGTATAGTGCCCAGGAATGCTATAGGAGCATCAATCTACTCCCAGTTGTCCCCTGACCTATTGTTCTACGCCACCTTCGGGCTTTTAGCAAACATACACATGCCACCTATTCTGTACCTACTGGACCATCTGAGCCTCCACCCAATGACACTGACCTTGCTTAGCGACTGGACTAATTAGACTATCTCGCATGGATACTGTTGACTCCCATCTTTTTTGAATGGATCAGAACATCATTGCCCTCTGCCATGTGCTTAGCGTAAAGCACCTGCTACCCCATGACTCCAGGGAAGCCCCTTTCTTTTATTTGTCCTTTTCTTTTCTTCTTTCTTGTTTTTTAATTGTTGTTTGTCAATTTTTTTTCACTTTGGGGACCAAGTGAACTAAGTGGGGAGGGGGGTTTACATTGAGCATAGAACATATTTTATGCAATCTTATTACTGTTTAGGGGTTGTTCCACATGTTGTTCCCTCTTGTTAAGCCATTTTCAATATCCTTAGACCCCTGCTTATATGAACAGCTTGCCACTTGAGCTTTAGGAGGTTAAGTCAGTTTGCAATGTCTAGATAGCCTTAGTAGAGTCTCTCTTTTGCTCACACTACTAGACTCTTAAATGCACATTAAGAGAGCCTTATAATGAATAACGGACTGAAAAAATTGCTTACTCTTAATTTGATTGTCAACTCAATTAAATTATGTGCTGAAATATTGCCATGATAATTGTGTGATAACAATATTCTCAAAATAAAAGTGTTAAGTGATGAATGAGCTATTTCAACTTCAAAGAAGTAAAATAAACCCTAAGAAGCACAAAATCTTCCTCTGTCGGGTAATGGATAAAGAGCAGAGCTAGTAGCCACTTGAGAATTGTTACATAAGTAGCCAAGAATGAGTATCACCAATATGTGCCCTTACGCCGAAAAAAATTGACACCTCAAGCAAGAAAAAGTGCTCAACTGTATTTAACATGAAAAATTTTAAATGACATGGTTCATGTGCAGTTAGCACTAAAAGAAAATAAAAATGATGAAATATTGTATGCTTTATAACCGAGCTGGTTTTTGGCACTTAACTTGATTTGAGTTGATGTAATTACTTGAAAAACCTCTCTTGTGTGCTTAAATATAGAGGCTCTACTTTGTGTATCTTTGATGCTTCTGTTTTGGATTCTATAGGGGGTATACTACTGCTACCTATCTTTACATTGCTCATTGGATTGATCTCTTGAGACTTATTGGCTTAAACTTTATTCAAATAGGGAAGGCCTGCTAGGGAGTTACATGTAGGACATGAATTTTGACATATATCTCATACTTGAGGGCAAGCATGAACTAAGGGTGGAGGAATTTGATAGGGTGTAAATTTTATCTATTTAGTACACATTCTTTCTGATGAAATTGGAGTTGATTATGCTTGAATTATGGATATTTATTTCTTTTTTATAATATTGACAAATTCTATACTCTTTGGGAAGAAAAGCTCTTAATTGGAAATTTTAGGCAGAAATCAAAAGTAGAGTCACAAGGTAGACCTCGGGTAAGGCAAACCTCGGATAAGACAAACCTTGGGCACGGCTTGTGAAATATCACGGGATTTCCATATCTGATTGAAGAAACCAATTTAGAAAGAAATGATTTTAGAAAGAATAGGAAATTTTGGATTGTCACTTCTCCTTTTAAAGGGATTTTCTTATATTTCTCTTTAGTTTAGAATTTCCCCTTTAAAAAGGGAAGGTTCTTTAAATTGAGAGTCAGAATTTTGGAGTTGCAATATGAGCTTCAATAGCTAATCTTCTTTATCTTTTTAGGGGACTTTCGAGGTGCAATTCACAAGGATTGTGAGATCGAATTAATCTTAATTCTTCTTATTTTTTGTTTCTATGTTATTCCTTTTATTTTTGAGATTATCATTTGTTTAGTTGATGTAGTCTGGCCAATTGTTCAATCTTCTTTATCTAGTTACAGAACTTTCAAGGTATAATTCACAAGGACTGTGAGATCAAATCAATCTTAATTCTCCTTATTTCTGATTTCGATGTTGTTCCTTTTATTCTTGAGATTATTATTTGTTTAGTTGATGCAGTCTGGCTAATTATTCAATTGAATAAATAATATATAGTCATTCAGATTTATTAAACCTGTAATTACTTGTGAATTTGATACTTGTTACAAATAATATTTTATTGTGAAACAACTTATTCTGATTTCACAGCCGCGTTGGTGTGAGCTTCTTGGTCGGAGTCAAACCTTCCTAATTTTTAATGATATTATCAAATTAAATTTCATTGAGCTGATCATGTGGTTTGTTTATTAATTATGAACTAATTAGTGAACTGATCATTTTTAGTTTATTATCTAAGGGAATATTAGGTTATTATACCGTGTTAACATCTATAACTAACTTACCAGAAATTAGGTCGAATATCTTTACATCTATGATCAATATAGAGAATTAATATCAAGATATTTTTGAAACTAAATGTTTTCTTAATCTAATTAATCTTTTTAATTATTTGCTTTTAAGTAGTTTACTTTTACTTCCAATCAAATCTCTTCAATCAAAATCCCCTTTTATATTTATAGTTTAATCTGCTTTGTTGAGAAGACGGTCATCAGGTCAGTCGTCAAGTCATTAGATCAGTCTGGTCATTAGGTTAGTCGGTTATCAAGTTATTGAGTGGTCAATTATCAAGTCGAAAGTCATTAGGTCGTCAGTCAGTCGATCGATAGGTTGATATTTAGGTCATTAAATAGTCAATCATCAAGTCGTCTAGTCGATAGGTCGTTAGGTAGGTCGTCAAGTTCATCGTCAGGTCAGTCATCAAGTGGTCGGTCATCAATCGATCGGTCATCAAGTCATCAAACTAATAGGCCATTAGGACATAAGGTCGTTAGATCATCAATCTGTTGTGAAGACGGGTCGTGGTCGGTCATCAGTTCGTTAGCGAGATCATCAGGTCATCGGTCGTCATTTATATTTTTCTACATCCGTTCTCGAGAAAAATAGTAGTTAATCCATTTTCTGTAGATTCGACTCTACTTTCCATATTTGCAATTCATAATTATTTTAAAGAGCAAAATTTATTTTTATTTTATTCGATACCCATCAAATAAGAATATTCTTAGATAAACTTAATCCACCATGGACCAAAACATATAAAAGCGGGTTCCATATAATTTTTTATAATGAAATCCAATTATATCTTAAGTTTATAATAGACCAAGTCTAGACTAATATTTTCTGCTTAAATATTCTTTTGGGTAGTTGGCGGTGCGCATTTTATATTCTTAATGGCCAGAAAAAGGACACTATGGTATTACGAAGCGCAATGCTATTGATTCTATTCTCTCTTTTTTTTTTTTCTTAAATTTATAACAATACTTCCTTAGATTTATCAATATGTAACTTTTTTTTTTAATGTACATAATTTAACTCTTAACATTTCATTTTGTTAATAAAATAGCTTTATTATTAAATTTTAACAATTTAATACTTAAACTTTATCTTTTGTAACAGTTTTAATATTATTAATAATTTAATCATTATAATTTTTATATTTGTATAAATTTATTCCTTTCAATTTAACTTGACTTTTTAAATTTATAATTGACTATTGGAAATTAATAGGATGTCTATTTTCTTAATAAATAAAAAAATCAAAAAACAGTTATTTTCCATTAAAAATGTGAAATTTTACAGAATATAAAAAACTGTTATGGAAAGTATTATTATTGTTATTTTGTTAAACGTATAGAGAATCTTTGCATTTGCCATAAGATTCAGACAATGAATTTAATGGCATAATTCGATCATGTGATCATATATTTAGTCTAGTGATTCAAATTAAATATAATTTATGGTTGAGTGAATGAAATTTTTTATTAAAGATTTTTTCTAGTATATATCATTTCATTTATTTAATTTCACAATTTTCTGGATGAGTAATGAATGCTGAGATTGTTTTCCAAGCAATTACACTTTACATGGGGCAATTTATTTTTCAAATAAATGAATTTAAGATTGAATGATTTCATTCAGGCATTGATATAAATATGAGCATTTCCTTCTGAGTCGTCTTTTCCCAGACTAAGATTCCAGCTAGTCGAAGAATTGCCAACTGGGTCTTTAACAGTTATATTGTAATCTCCATGGAACAATGAAACTTCAATGGATCCTTCACTATCTGCTATGAGTTCAGCAGTTGTAGACTTCCACTCATCAATCAGCTTATCCACAACATCTCCAGCTGGAGTGTTCTTGAAA
The DNA here is from genome assembly GCF_001659605.2 of Manihot esculenta. Taxonomy (NCBI): domain Eukaryota; kingdom Viridiplantae; phylum Streptophyta; class Magnoliopsida; order Malpighiales; family Euphorbiaceae; genus Manihot; species Manihot esculenta. The sequence continues at coordinate 8,704,066 of NC_035167.2, forward strand.
TCTTTGTCTGCTAAGGTTGTAACATTGAAACCTGCAATTTCTGGGCCCACAAACATGATAATCCCTTCAACAGCTGGGTGAGAGTGGCCCTCCCTCAGTATCTGCTCCAAGTACTCTGCCTGCTCCATAACAGTATCTATTAACATCCACTCATGTTATATCCATTATCATATGTAAAATTAACTTACACCTGGCTCACTATAAATCCAAGATACTGTATGCATTTAATTTTTAATTTATGAAAAATTACTATTTAGTCAATATATTATAGAGAAATTTATTAGTTAATTTATTCATTTTAAAAATATATTAAAATATTTTTAAAATTTTAAAAAAATTTATCGATTAATATTTCTGTCAATTTTGATAAGTGAAAAATAGCAAAATACATATAAAAATTTAAAATAATATAGAATGACTAATCAATAGATGTTTTGTAAAATTGCAGGATCAATTAATATATTTTCTTATATCATCGGACTAAATAGTAAAACATTTAACGATTAAAACTAACAAAATGACTAACTTAATAGGTTTTTTAATATTTTAGTAACGTTTTAATTTTTTTTTTTAAATCGAGATATTAACTAATAAGTTTTCCTATAATATATGGATTAAATAGTAAATTATCCATTAATTTATTAACTCAATAGCAGAGGGAGAATATGGTTTCCAGGATAGTACCTGATTTGGGCCTCTATCAACATCCACTTCAGTAAGCCATATAGGCAATCCAGTTGAAGCCAAAATGTCCAAGGAAGCTCTCATGTAAGCAAGGTCCGGTTGGTCAGAACCGAAATGGCCTTGTGCACCTATTCCTGCTAAAATTCCTTCGTTTCCGGGATACCCCAGGATTTCCTCTAGTCTTTTTTTGTAGTTAACTGGATTTGCATCCTCATCCGTACAATTTTCTATTGTGTTATATTCATTCATGAACAATCTCGTCCCTGGATCAAGCTGAAAAGCTCTTGAGAAGTACTCTGCAGAGGCATCTACGCCAAGCTTATCTTCATAGAAGCTGAAGTGCAGATTCTCATTCATTACATCCCAAGCAATCAGTTGCCCTGCGTATCTTGAAACCACTGAGTTTATTCTTTTCGCTGCAGCTTCTCGTAAATCATCAGGAGAAAGATTTTTAACCCAGTCTGGTTGGTATTTCGGATCATCCCAGAAAATGTTGTGACCTCTGATGGAAATGCCATTTTGCTTGGCGAATCTCACCATTGCATCTGCAATTGTGTAGTTTTCATGTCCCTGTTTTTTCTCGGTGCTGTACCACTTCATTTCGTTAGTAAAAGTGGTGTACTTGAATCTTGAAGTAAACCAGTTTTGGTAATCTACGCTTTCCAATATGTAATGGTTCATGCCGCAGCCAAATGGGAAGCTTGATTGGGTTTGTCTTATGGATACTACAGCACCTTCTACGGCACTTTTGTTCGCATAGGTTACATGAAACCTCACCTTTCGCTTTCGTTCCTGCAAGTTCAAATTCAAAATAGAACTTGATTATGATGATTTAACGAAATTTTGTAGCTATTTTTTTTTTCAATTACCCTTTGAATGCTTTCCTCCTGGTGGGATCTCCATTGCTCCATGGTAAAGGGTTGTAAAGAGACACTGTCTATCCATATTTCCACATTTGTATTCTTGCTCTGAAACAGGAACCAAAACTAATAATTAATTACCCATATTTAAATTTGATCCAAAGACAACCTGTATACTAAATTTGCTGTAAGAAGGAAAAGATTGCTGATACAGTTGATACAAAAATTAATTAACGTGGCAAACAGTACCCTACATTGATGCCTCTTATTACCTGAAACAGAAGCACAGCAGGGCCTGAAAAGTTTGCAAAGACCCCACCTTTAATGAAAGACCAGCATCCATCTCTTGCTATAACTTTGCCAACTCGAATCAGTTCACCACCAGCTGTTCTCAAAACAGCTGCCACACTCTCACTTCCTCTATTGATTTGAATCCAAGCTGTATGCCAAGCCAAGCTTCACTACAAATTAGAAATGCAATTCAAAATAAAATATTTAATTATATGTATGTATAATATAAAGATTTACCAGAGAAACTATAAAGAGTTCCTTCCTCGAACTGGACCTTCTGTGAGGCACTGTCAAGTGATTGTGTTCTGCTATGTGAAATAATGTATCTGTTACCATTGTTTGATAAACCTTCTCTAATTTCCCCTTCACCATACACAGCCCAACCTTCCAAGCTGTAAGTAAACTCTGGATTGGCTACTATCCCTCCTCCATATTGAGCTCTCTGAGGCTCTTTCAAGCACTGTTCCAGACAAATATTCAAGTTCAACAATGTTCTCTTGATAACACACACACACACATATACAAGTAAAACAGAAAATTCAGCTTGCCTCAGTTGTTGCAGAATAGTCATATGAGGAAGCATGAACACCATGTCCTGCAACTGTTAATGAACAATACATATGAGCTTCTCATTTGCCTGTGTATGGCCACAAGAAAGAAAGAAAGAAAGAGAGAAAATTGGACCTGAAGATAGAAAAATGAACAAGAAATCCAATACCCAATAAGCTCCTATTGATATGCTCATCTTTGCACAACGCAAGCATACAGACACATATATTTCCTGAAACACTGAGAGACGTTAGAGGTTAAAGCTTGTCACCTCGAACTTCGCAACCCAAAAATGATGTTTTTGGATCGATTAAGTCATTTCACTACAGGAGCAAATTTATTAATCTTTACTTCTTTCAACTGTTGTAGATAAAGCTAAGGATCAAAACCCAAAAGGAAAAATTCAATGAATAAACATTAAAATTAAAAGAAGTCTATGGAATAATTTCAGAGAAAAAAAGGCAAATTTATACACTTTATTGATCTCTGAAACCTACAAATCTTTCTATGTTATCCCGTGAAAGTTGTTTGGAGTTATATAGAAGTATTCTTGAAAGTGCTGCAGTAGCTAATTAGAAATGAAAGAAATTAATAAAGGGAAATGAGAAATTAAAAGAATTCAAATTTCCAAAATGGAAGTGATTTGATGTTAATGTGTCATTCTTTTAATAGTTGGAATATAACTTTATTATTTGTGCAATCAACTTTCTCTATTGTTTAGCAAAGAACTGAACAAGAAACTTTGCCATCTTTTTTTAACGATAAAACTTTGCCATCTTGAGAGGGAAGTATTAGGAATTCTTTATGGTAATTTTGTTTAATGAAATCGAAATAGGTCTCTACCTAATACCGATTAGTGTATATACTATGTATGGCACGTAACAAGTTCTTCACAAAATGAGAACAATTAAGGAAAGTGGGTAGGGGGATTTTTCACTTTTTTTTTTTTTATGAGAGATTAGTTTTATATGAATCGCGAAATAAATACAGAATAGGAGTGAACCGTATTCGGTTCAACCGAATCAAATTAATTTGAAAATTCAATTTGATTTTATTAATTTTATTTCGGTTCGATTTTTAATTTTAAAATTTTAATTATTTCGATTCGAGTTTAATTTTATTCATTTTATTTCGGTTCGATTTTTAATTTTAAAATTTTAATTATTTCGATTCGATTCGGTTTTTTATGATAATAATATGTAATTTTTAATAACATAGAGAAATTAGATCATATTAAAATTAAAATATTTTAATTAAATTTTAAAATACAAAAAATACAGTGTAAAAAATAAAAAATTTATTAAAAATTGAAATCGATAAAACCGAATCGAATCGAATCAGACCGATTTATTTCGGTTTGATTTTTGATCAAAATCAATTCGGTTTAATTTTTATAAATACTAAAATTTTGGTTTTTAGTTTATTCGATTCGGTTCGATTTTAATCCGTACCAACCGAATATTCATCCCTACGGAAGAATACCAAATTAAAGATAAAATAAAAGAAAAAATTATTATTTACGTTTATACTAAAAATAGAATAATTTTAAAATTAAATTATAAGGCAAATGTATAGTCGATCATTGTAATTAAATATGATGCTGAAGTCATTTTTAGAGTCGAAAGTTTTAGAGTTCAAACTATATATGGTAAAATACATGGACAGAAAATGAAAGTAATAAATCTAGAGGGTAAAATGGTAAGAGGAATTTTATTGCTAATAATAATAATAAGGTAAGAGAATTTTTTTTTTTTTTTTTTCCTCTTTACATAGAAAAAGAAAATGCTGTCGATGGGCAGCAATAAATCTGTGTCCTTTTATATAAATTTCTCTTACGTACAGTTCTGATACATTATTCTTTGTGTTTGCTGCTCAAATTTAGAATCTTATTAAAAAAGAAAATTTACAGGGTAAATATATTTTCGATTAGTAATTAAACATTCTTTAATAGAAATTTCAGAATGATCGAATATACTAGCCAATACAGTAATTGTTAAAAATAAGGACATTCACAGTTGTTGAGATTTTGGATTGAATTAAAAGACACTACTAAAGCTGAATTTATTTTTCGACTCTGATTTAATTATGATTAAACTGTATCGAAAGTTAATTGAGAACTAAATTTATAGATTTTTTTTCATAATTATTTACGTATATATGCTTTAAACATAATTATATATATATATATATATATTTATGAGCAATTTATACATTATTATCTTTTATTTATTTACATTTTTAATAAATTTAATTATTTATTACACTTATTTCATATATTATATAATAAAAAGTAATTAAAATGTTATATTATAATAAGGTTAACAAATTGACTAACAGGTTTACATACGTTTCTAATGATGTCTAATGAGCGGAGTTGAGTTTGGTTAAATCTGAATCAGTTCTAACTTATTCAAAAATTAAATAAGAAAAAGGGTGTCAAACTGATGTGGAATTCAACAAACCTCTCAAAAGTTAAATAATGAGAGGAGTGTCAAACTAATGCGGGATTCAACAAAGCTCCTCATACCCCCTCACACTCAGAACTATATTAGAACATGATGTATTTAAGGAATGTCTAAATAAGTGAAAAGTTTTTAATACTATATTAAATTTGAATTAGATTTAACTCATTTCAAAAATTAATTTAAAAGGAAGAGTGTCTAAGGTCTTATAAGGGTATATTACATCTATTCCAAACCGATGTGCGATTCAATAGATTCAATCTATTTTTTAGAAGGAAGAAATGAAACGTGAATGTTGAGATTCATGAGCAAGAAAATAAGATTTTTTTTTAAAGCTGTGATCAGGGATAACTCTAGGTAGGTAGGAGCGAGTCATATTCGGTTCAAACAGAACAAACTGATTGAACTGAATTAATTTGAAATTTTCATTTAAATTTTTTATTCTTTTCAAGTGGGTTTAGTTTTTATTATTAAAAATTTAGCTATTCAATTTGGTTCAATTTTGATCAGAAAAAGTTCGGCAAAACTGAACTGAACCGATTTGTGAGTAATAGTATATTATTTTTGATAATATAGGAAAATTAGACTATAACCAGGATTAAAATACTTCAATTTAATTTTAAAATACTAAAAATAGGTATAAAAAATAAAAATTTCAACCGATTAAATCAAACCGAATCAGATTGATTCGATTCAAATTAATTTTTACTGAATTCGATTTAATTTTTATAAATACTAAAATTTTAATATTTTATTTATTCAATTCGGTTTGATCTTAAATCAAATCAACCGTATATTCACTCACTCTAAACAATTTTATATTGGATTGATTGGTTTCAAGGAAAAAAATCCTTACTCCTCAACTGGCTAAGGCTATTGCCTTCAAGGAGGGTTTAAACTATTTAAAAACTGTATGGATAGAAGTGTGGATATTAAAGTCGATGCCAAGAGTGTGATAAATACTCTTGGATCTTAAGAAGAAGACGGGGTTGATTTTGATGATATTATTTTTAATTGTAAATTTTATAAGAGTCGAATTAAATTTTAATTTAGATTTGAAGACAAACTAATATGACCGTTAGTTTTATATTGTAAGTGATTATAGATTATGTAGATTATATTTATTTTAAGGTGTGATTTATTTTTTTAAATTTTATTTGTAAATTTTTAAATTTATAACTTAAACTTGATTAATATATTTGAATTTTAAAAAAAATTTAAAAATTTAAATGATAATTTAAATATACATGATTGCTTCCGAAAAAATTGCATGAATTTAATTTAAGAATTAAAAACCGAATTATAATCATATCAAACTACACTAAAACTATATAACTGAGAATTGTATAAAATTGGAGTCAAAACAATAAAAAAAATAAAAATAAAATTTTGATTCTATTTTCATTAATATAGGATATATTAATTACAATTTTTACTTTAAGATATTTCTACTAAAATATAAAAAAATTCAAGATTTTTTTTTTTACAATTATCCCTAAAATCAAATTGTACTTAGGACTACTACAGAATTAAAGACATGAAATAATATTTATTAAAAAAAGGGACATAATATTTTCAGCTTGTGAAATTGAATTGAATCTATCCAACTCGAGATGTTAAACAATTTATAGTAATTTGTGAAATTAAATTGAATTTATCCAACTCGACATGTTAAACAATTTATAATTTATTTAAACTTCAATTTAATTTGAATGATATGCAGTCAATCTAACAATTTTTGTAATTTATCATAAAATTAATCCATGTGGGTATAAGCGGATTAATTTAAATTTTGATTTTAAAAATAAATAACAAAACTTTTTTTAAGAAAATTAACTTTTGATAAATAAAAAAAATATATATATAAAAAAAAAAAAGAAACTTGGGCCACTTTCTCAGAAGTGGACCAAGTATGAATCCATTGAGTGTAAATGAAATGGTTACCATGTCATAGACTCAATAGCATTATGGAGGTCTGTAGATAAGATAAGGTGGCAGAGTCACTTCGGCCATTATTATTTTATTGATAAAATAACACTTTACTTAATCTTTTATAACTTATAAAAATTAATATTAGAATTATAATTTTATTAAATATAAAATAAATATTTATTAAAATATATTATTATATATAATAAAAAAAATAAATTTTTAGTGATTTTAGATTGTTATCAAGCTGATGATTTATTAGTATTAATATAATAATTTTAAATTTTTTGATAAAATATTATTGTCTAAATATTTAGAATATAATAGCGTGTGCGCTCTATCCCACTTAATTAAGCAACATTCATTTTGGTTGTGATATTTTCTTTTGTTTTTTTATATTTTATTACTTTCTCGATTAAAAGTGTTGTGTTTTTATTTTTACCGTTTGTAAAAAAATTTAAAATTAAAAAATTAAAAGCTAAAAACTATAAATATTAATTTTCTTGTTATATATTTTATCAAAACTCTTATTTTTTTTACAAATTTTATCAAATTATTATTAACAATTTTAAAATTTTATTTTTGTTAATTAAATTTATTTTTTAAAATATGTATTTATTCCATTAATTTAAAAAATATAATTTTTTTACTATTATAAAAAAATTTACTATTTAATCTCTGTAATATAAAAAAAACTCATTAATTAGATCTCAATTTTAAAAAATATATTAAAACATTCTTAAGGTTTTAACAATCTATTAAGTAGTCATTCTTAATAAATTATTTATTATTTAATCTTTATAATATGAGAAAATTTATTAGTTAGTCCATCAATTTTGTAAATATATCTACTAATTATTCTCTCTGTATTAAGTGGATTTTAAACTTTTTTGTAAGAAAAATTTAATATTTAGTTCTTGTGATATTGAAAAATTTATTAATTAGTCTCTCAGCTTTGAAAAATATATTAAAACATTCATGAGGTGTTAAACAATATACTAATAAGTACTTCTATTAATTTAGCTATTAAATATTTTATTATTTAATTCTCGTAAAAAATTATTAATTAATTCATCAGTTTATAAAAATATTTACTAATTATTCACTTCACATTAAGGGCATTTAAAACAATTTTACAATACTTAATAGCTAAAATTGAGGCTACGAGTCTGAATACAAAGTAGGGATGTAAGAGTTCGAAATCACCAGCAAGACTACGATCCTAAATAAAAGGAAGGGTTAGAAGAGTTTGAATTTGCCAGTAAGGCTACAAGCCTAAATACAAATTAAAAATGAACAACTTGAAAGGAAGACTCAGGACTAAACCAACTCAAAAAATGACAAGAGGAACAAAGAAGCTCAAAAGGAGTTTCAGGGCTAAAAGATCTCGGAAAACAATAAATGGTCAAAATTCTAGAAAACAATCCAAAGATAGGAACCAAACTACTCAAAGAAAAGGAGAACGTCATAGCCTCCCAGACTCTCTCCCAAATATAAACACCAGGGCAAAAGTATACATACGACGAGGTAGAGTGTTGTCATCGCCATTAATTATAGGATTTCTTCTATTTATTTTTCCAAATATTGAATCTTATCAGCTTAGCAGGACATAGGGCTAAATAAAACCGCAAATGATATGCCAATTCTCATAAATCATCAAGGTTTTGCAGAAATAACAGGCTGAAAATATTCATTATGGAAGTGTTAAACTCAGCATAAAGATAAATATAAATTTCACGAGCAACTGAAAAACAAAAACAATGATAAATATATGCAAACAAAGTAATTAAGACAACACAAATGAACAAATTGAATTTTTATTGAAAGAAAAAGAAGTGTTACAAGTCAAGGGCAAGCAAAAATAACCCGCCATATTTACAAAGAAAAATTACTTTTGAGCTCCCACATAAAAAGCAAGTTCACCAGTCAAGTCCGGCTGAACCTCAGAAATGGCAGTAGGAACACGGGCGGCCTCTAGAGTCAAGTCTAAAGCAGCAACATCATCCAAAGGAGGAATTTGGGCATTTATGGCCTTTGGAGTAGTGGAGTCAATTGTCACTTGACCGGTTAGATTACCTGCTTCTCCCAGAACATGATGCGAAATCCATGATCAACTCGTAATAAAAAATTTCGAATACATACTTGACAAAGAACGAGGTAAAGATATCTTCTATAAGGTTACTCTACTACACTCCTAAGCAACTAATGTGATTAGAAATGAAGATTATGAGCGAAGGTTACTCTACTACACCCCTAACTAACCAATGTGATTAGAAGCATAGATTATGAAGTGAAGGTTGCTCTACCACACCCCTAACTAACCAATGTGATTAGAAATAAAGATTATAGAGTGAAGATTGCTCTACCACACTCCTAACCAACCAATGTGATTAAAAATATAAATAATCAAGCGATTCCAGCTTCGAGAACACTATAAGAAATTTTTGATAAGTTAACTAAGTATGGAGAGAATTCAATTTAGAATGCCACTAAAGTTGAATCTTGATAAATTACTAAATAATAGAAAAAAAAATAAAATATTATTCATAACATCATCTTTATTGATTGTTTGCTCGGCTTCCACCTTAAGAGTGTTTTTATAGCCTCCAAACCCTAATTCTAGTGTAGGAAGGTGTAATTACAATATAGGAAGGATATCTGGTCAAATAGTTAAACCTAGATTATATTAAATATCTTTTTCCTAAATTGTCTTGGAGAAATCTCCTTCCTAAATGAGCTGTACAAATTTGTCTTCTAATATAGGCTAAATTAATTTAAAATAAATTTCATAAAATACTAAAATATCAAAATAATAAAATTGGCCTAAGTGCAATTCGATCATACATGCATTACGCGATCTGAAATTGTGTTGCATGTCCACATGTGCTGAAGAGTGTGTTGCTTATTTTCTTATTTTCTCATGCTTTCCAAATATAGTTCACATCTCGTAAGTTTTGAATTAAACGATGATAATTTGACTTGTCATTATTTGAAACTTCCCATATTAAATCTTTGAAGATGGTAAATACTTCAATCCATAACTTATTGTTGAAGAATCGTGTCATTCCCGTACTCGTATCATTCTCTTCTTCCTCGAAAAGATTCTTCCTCAAAAAGATTCATCCTCGAATCTTCATCCTCGAATCTTCAATTATAATGACAATAAAAGGATCGACATACATAGGATCCTCTTTGAATTCAGTATGAAATTTCGCGTATGAAGCACTAAACTTTGACATCTCTCCTCTTTTTTTTTTTTTTTAATCAAACAACTGAAACGATTTTTTTTATTCACTCTTCTTCTTTTTTTTTTCCTCTTTTTTTTAAAAGTCTCAAACAACTGAAATGAAATATTTTTTTTATATATATATAAGATAAAGTATAAGATAAACTAGAATAATAAAATAAACTGAAAAAATAAAAAAAATTATGAAACAAATAAAAATAGATAAATAGGAATTTATCTATCATTATGCTCTTCAAAGATTTAATTAGGAAGTTCCAAATCATGACAATTCAAATTACTATCGCTCAATTCAAGACTTATGAGATGAGAACTATATTTGGGAATTAAGTATAAAAAAATAAGGAAATAAGCAACGCAATTTTCAGCACATGTGGACGCACAACACAATTTCAGATCGCATAATGTATGTATAGCCGAATTGCACTTAGGCCAATTTTATTATTTTGATATTTTAGTATTTTTGAAATTTTTTTAAAATTAATTTGGCCTATATTATAAGCTAAATTCGTGCAGCCCATTTAGGAAGGAGATTTCTTCAAGACAATTTAGGAAAAAGATCTTTAATATAATTTAGGTTTAACTATTTGACTAGATACCATTCCTATATTGTAATTACACCTTCCTATACTAGAATTAGGGTTTTGAGGCTATAAAAACACTCTTAAGATGGTAGTCGAGTAGATAATCGATAAATATAATGTTATGAACAATATTTTAGTTCTTCTCCATTATTTAGCAACTTATCAAAGTTCAAACTTGTAGTTTTCTAATATGGATTTCCTCCATGCTTAGTTAACTCATCAAAAATTTCTTGTGGCATTCTCAAAGCTGGAATCGCTTGATTATCTATGTTTTTAATCATATTGGTTAGTTAGGGGATATGGTAGAGCAACCTTATGGAAGATTATCTTTATCTCGTTCTTTGTCAAGTTGTGTGACAGAGTTTTCTATCACGAGTTGGTCCTGGCTTCCACATCAGATCACTCGGAGGGGAAGGGCCTTGAGGCACAGAAGCCAGAGAGACTGAAGTCTTGGAGGCCAAAGTCTTAGAGGTTGAGATCTTGGCGGGCTTCTAAATAGGCAGGTCGTGAGGAACACACATCTTCACCATCTAAATCACACTTAGCTAATCAGAGAGCACTAAGGGGCTTGCTAGGCTCATCACAAACAGCTTTTAGCCAAATGTTATAACCACTAGAATAAAAACGCATAGCGAATTAAGAACCTTGGACCCAGTCCTCAGACTCCAAATACTTCCGGTATAAGGTCCTGGTGACGCCCTCAAATTTACAATGCATATCTATTATGGTCCTCTCATACTCCTTGCAATGAGTAGAGAGCTCAGCTACCTCCACCTGAAACTGATTCGTCATGGCTTCACTGATACAGGCATCTTCCTAGGACTTCTCAAAATCATGACGAGCCTACTTCAATTTCTTGAAAATTTTCAAAAGCTCACCCTCGAGATGGATAGTACAAGAAAACCCTCGATTCTCAAATCAGCATCAACTTTAACTTAAGACAATTGAGTTGTTGCCTCAGAGTGTTCTTTAGTTAATTGGCTTTCCGGCTAAACAACCTGATCACTTTGAAGACGGATCTACTCGAGCAGGTCATTTAACCTCTTCACCTCAACCTCGTATTCATCTTTCAATAAGGCTATCACATGGGGTGGCCTCCTCTTGCCTAGCTTTCTCAACCTTGACCTAACTAACTATTTTCATCCTCTCCTCCAACTCAATTAAAGTGTTGAGGAACTGAGAAAAGAATAAACATTGAAAAAAAAAGAGAGGGGGAGGGGAGAAGAAAAAAGGAAAATGAACATCATACAAGGAGGGCTTGCCTCTTGGAGTTTGTGAAGAGCTCCTCGACGAGGGCCGTTGGATCCTGCCTGAGTACTAGTCCCAATAAGGTGATAAAAAATGCCTAAGAGACGAGGACTGGCGATATCAAAAGAAGCCCCAAAGACATGTTTGCGAAGTAACTCCGCAATAGAAGCAGGGGTGGACTCCACATTTAGTTGATAGGTAATTCCTGACTCATGGGCAACGAGAGCACGGGGGAGCTCAAGCTAGCACTGACTGATAAGCCCTCCTTGCCTTTGCTCGCAACAGCACGAATGCCCTCGCTAGGAACTCTAGAAGAGGACTTGCCCCTAGGAAGATGAGGCAAATGTGACTCTTTGACCAACCTCTTCTGTAACGACCCGGAAACCGGACCGCTACCGGCGCTAGGATCTAGATCGACTTAAGGTCGCCGGGACCCGTAGCAAGTCTAACATACATCTTGTATACCTATTTAATCCCATACATGATCATACATATACATAAAAATTTGAACTTTTTCTTTCATTTATCAAGCTTAACATGTGCATGCACAAACTTATAAACATAAAACCCCACACTGGAGCTCTCATCAAATGCTCTAGTTGGGTCAATATTACATACATCAAGTTTGGTTCATCATATAATATCATTAATAAAAACATTTCATAATAATCATGAACAAAAGGGATTAACCATAAACTCTAGGGTCAAGCACAATACTAATCCTCAATACCATTTTGTACAATACTTTACATTACAAAACATTACATTACATTATCCTTCATGTCCACAACTAACTATTACATACATAAGCTTTTACTCTTGCTGACTTCCTGATCTATCCTGAACCTGCAAACCTGGGGGTTAAGGAAAAGGGGTGAGCTACTAGAGCCTAGTGAGCAGAATAATAAAACATTACATTTAAAACATATGATCTCATGGAATGCATCACATCACAAACAATTCACAATCAAGGATGGACTTGTCAAAACTTGAAGGATTTGAGGAGAAATCACAAGATCGACAAGAGGAGTGGCGGAGACTCACCTTGCCCGAAAATAGAGAGAGAAAACTCGTCCATTTTCGGACATGGGGCCTTTTATAAGTGGCTGGCCAGACCACCTTCGAAAACCAAAAGTGCCTCTGCAACTCCACCATGTTCGGCGACCGAACATGAGGTTCGACTGCCGAACCTGGGTTTCTCCTCCAAAATATTTTCTTTCAAAACTCAATTTTCTTTCTTACTTAAAACCTTAAAACACATGAAAACATTTTAGAAAAACATATTTTACCCTTCTAGAGGGTTCCAACATTCGAGATTCCGTCAGACGGTAGGAATTCCGATACCGGAGTCTAGCCGGGTATTACATCTTCCTTTTCCTTTTAGGAGAAAGATCGGAGCTTTGCTAATGAACTTGAGAGTTTTTTATTGCCTCCGGCCCCTCCTCCTTAGATGAAGGGTCAAAAGGAATCACTTGAAAGGGTGGGTCATTTGCCACAGAGGCCGCAAAGTCAGACCCCGTCAATTGGAGTCGGGAGACCCTGATTCTCGTTCCTCTCCTTGAAAACTTGCAAGGAATCGCCAACAGCTACGACCTCTAGAGGGTTCGCTAAAGGTGGTGTCTTTGCAAACTTTTCAGGCCATGCTGAGCTTCTGTTTCAGGTAATAAGAGGCATCAATGTAGGGTATTGTTTGCCCGTTAATTAGTTTTTGGATCAACTGTATCAGCAATCTTTTCCTTCTTAGAGCAAATGATAATTAATTATTAGTTTTGCTTGCTGTTTCAGAGCAAGAATACGAATGTGGAAATGTGGATTGACAATGTCTCTTTACAACCCTTTACCATGGAGCAATGGAGATCCCACCAGAAGGAAAGAATTCACTGGGTAATTCAATCAAAAAATATAATGCTTGTCTGGAAAAGTTAAAAAATCATCATAATCAAATTCCATTTTGAATTTGAGCTTGCAGGAACACAAGAGAAAAGTGACTTTCCAGGTAAAATATGCAAACAAAACTGCTGTAAAAGGTGCTACAGTATCCATAAAACAAATCCAATCAAGTATCCCATTCGGATGTAGCATGAATCATCACATCTTGGAAAGTTCAGCTTACCAAAATTGGTTTACTTCAAGATTCAAGTACACCACTTTCACTAATGAAATGAAGTGGTACAGCACCGAGATCATACAGGGTCACGAAGACTACACAATTGCAGATGCAATGGTGAGATTTGCCAAACGAAATGGAATTTCTATCAGAGGTCACAACATTTTCTGGGATGATCCAAGGTACCAACAACCCTGGGTTAAAAATCTCTCTCCTAATGATTCACGAAAAGCTGCAGCAAAAAGAATAAATTCAGTGGTCTCAAGATACGCAGGGCAACTCATTGCTTGGGATGTAATGAATGAGAATCTGCACTTCAGCTTCCATGAAGATAAGCTTGGCGTAAATGCTTCTGCAGAGTACTTCTCAAGAGCTTTCCAGCTTCATCCGAAGACGAGACTGTTCATGAATGAGTTTAATACAATCGAAGATCGTAGAGATGAGGCTGCAAGTCCAGCTAACTACAAGAGGATACTAGAGCAAATCCTGTCATATCCTGGAAACAAAGAAATCTTAGCAGGAATAAGCGTGCAAGGAGACTTCAGCTATGGCCAACCAGACCTTGCTTACATGAGAGCTTCCTTGGATATTCTGGCTTCAACTGGATTGCCTATATGGCTTACTGAAGTGAGTCTTGACGCAGGCCCAAATCAGGTAATTTCATTGATAATAATAATATAATGGATATAATTAGAAAAAAATACAAAAAATACCAATGTGAATTTATTGATTTTTTATTTTGAGTCTATAGTTTACTTTAAAAGTTGCATATTAATTTTTATATAATCTTGTGATATAAGTTTTAGGTTAGTACAGAATCTAAAAATTATCATTATTTGCTATCGGTAGGATATCTTAAAATATCATTGTAATATTAAATTGAATTACAGATTCTGAATTCATTAAACCACAAATTCTAAAATAAAAAATTGATAAAATTATGTAATTTTTTATATTTTTCCCATATAATTAACATGATTGGATGGTAATAGATATTTTGCTCGGCAGGCCGAGTACTTGGAGCAGGTGCTAAGGGAAGGCCGCTCTCACCCGGGTGTTGAAGGGATTATCATGTTTGCAGGCCCAGAAATTGCAGGTTTCAATGTTACAACATTAGCAGACAAAGATTTCAAGAACACTCCAGCTGGAGATGTTGGGGATAAGCTGATTGATGAGTGGAAGTTTACAATTGCTGAAGGATCCATTGAAGTTTCATTATTCCATGGAGATTATAATATAACCGTTAAAAATTTAGTTAATTTAGTGGTAAGTACACTTGAATAAAAATGAGAGATTTCAGGTTGTATTCTTTCGATCTCCAATTTTCAATTTAAAAAAAATCAACTAAAGACGCCACAGAAAGTCTGAGAAAACACAAAACAAGAGGCATTGTTAATATTTATATCAATGTCTGGATAAATCATTCAATCTTAAATCCATTTATTGGAAAAATAAATTGTCCGATGTAAAGTGTAATTGCTTGGAAAAAAAATCTCAGCATTCATTACTCATTCAGAAAATTGTGAAATTATTAGGTACAATGCTATAGTTATTGGGGTATATTTGTTGTAACTTAATTCAAATAGGTTTAATTTGATATTCAAAATGTCCTTCGAGATTTAATTTCAAAATTTTATATTTTTATTTTTTAATTATATAATTTAGTTGTTGAGCTTTTATATAACCGTTTTTTCAGACATTAGCTAGGGCAGCTGTCTGATTTTCTGGAGTGGCGTAATATTGCCCCAAACTTAATTACTGATATTTTAAGTTTTGATAATATTAATATATAAGCCCATTAAATTTTTTAAAAAAATTATTCAGTAAAATTTAACAATTAATATTTTTTTAATGGAAAATAATTGTTTCTTTATTTTTATTTTATTAAGAAAATAAATATTCTTTTAATTTACGATAGTCAATTACATATTCAAAAAGTCAAGTTAAACTAAAAGGAATAAATTTATACAAATTAAAACTATAATAGTTACATTATTATTAATATTAAAATTATAAAAATTAAATTGTTATGGAAAATAAAATCTGAATTAAATTGTTAAACTTTAATAATAAATTTTAATAAAAAATTATTTTATTAATAAAATAAAATTTTAGAAATTAAATTATTTACACTAAAAATGATTGAATTACATATTGATAAGTCTTAGGATTTATTATTATAAATTTAAGAAAAAAGCAAGAGGATAGAATCAATTGGATTGTGCTTCGCAACACCTTAGCGTCCTTTTTCCGGTCATCAGGACTATAAAAATTTTATTAGACCAAGAGATATGCATATTGCCAATTGTCTAAAAGAATATTCAAGCGGAAAATATTTGTCTTGTCTTGGTTTATTATGGACATTGTTAGTATGATCATAGGAAATTAATCTTTGCATGATTATAAGATATTTGTCTAATATAATTATAGCGATTATTATTCTTGTCATAATTAGCTCATATTCTTTTGTATATATAGATGTAATATCTCTGTAAAATATATACAATAGAAATATACAATTTTTTCATTATTATATGTATTCTTTCTGTTAATATGGTATTAGAGCCGCAAGGCTTCGATTTTTAGTTTCTGGGATCTCTTCTCTCTTTGCAATTCTAATTAGTTTTCCACCAAAGCACCTAACTCTGCCCGTATTTCACACACTGTTCATCTTTGTTCCTTTGCAATTAAGGAACAAAATGGAGAAATCTGACATTTCAAAACCTATTGCAACGCTTTTAACTGGCTCTAACTATAATCACTAGGTTCAAGGTATGAAAAGTTTTTTGATAGGTTGCAAACTTTGGTGTATTGTCACTGGCGATATTATGAAGCCGAAGAGAGAGAAAGATGAAACTGATGCGAAATTTACGGAACGTCTGGAGGATTGGAATAGTAAAAATCACTAAATTATCATCTGGTTTTGCAATACCTCTGCCCTATCAATTCACATTCAATTTGCTGATTGTGACTCTGCAAAAGAAATCTGGGATTTTCTAGCTAATCGATATCAGACCACTGGACTTGCTCACCATTATCAATTGTGGACTACTCTTCATAATCTGAAACAAGAAACTGGACAATCCGTGTAAATGATTTTCTTACCCAGGTACAACCAATTTGGACTCAAATATCTCAGGCCAAAATCAGTGAAGATCATCTTCATCTCATTCAAGTTCTAATGGCTCTTCGATCTGAATATGAGGCTGTTCAAGCATCCTTGTTACATCCAAATCCACTCCCATCATTGGATACTGCTATTCAAGAGATTATCTTTGAAGAGACGCATCTCAATCTGGATCAAACTCCTCAATTTGAAACAGCTCTTGAAACTACTCGCTTTTCCCATCAGAAATTTGGCAATCAACTCTGTAAGAATTGCAATCAAACTAGTCATGCTTTTGCTTATTGTCCAACTATAGAATATAGATATTGTCATGGTTACGGCCATATTCTTGAAAATTGTCCTACATGCCCTCCAAGACCAAAAGGAGGTAATCCTAAATTCAAGAATGTCTCAAAGTCTAGCTCTTCCTCTATCACTGCTGCTGCTACTGAAGGTTCTACTGCCATCACCACGAGTGATCTTGAGACATTACTCAAACAGATTATTTCTTCCAATTCCCCTGCTGTTATGTCTGACACTCCGGGTAATTCTTATTGGCTTTTTGACTCTGCATGTTGCAATCATATGGCCACTAATGTTAAATTCTTGAATTCTGCAAAACCTGTATCTTCTTTACCACCAATCCTTACTGCAAATGGCACTAAAATGAACATCACACACACTGGTTATGTGTCTACTTCAACTCTTCATCTCCCTGACACCTATTGTATCCCTAATTTGACACTCAACCTTATCTTTGTTGGTCAGTTGTGTGAAAAAGGTCTAAACGTTATTTTTTTCTCCCATTGGTGTCCAGGTACAAGATTTATAAATGGGACAGATTCTTGGGACAGGTCGCAGGGTGGATCGATTATTTGAGTTTGCATCTTTACATCTTCCTCACGACTTGTGTCTGCGGCCACAATCCCCAATTCCTCCATTCACCAATGGCATCTTCGTCTTGGTCATGCCTCAGCCACTAAAATTCAACCTTTAATTTCTCATGGATTATTAGGATCTACTAAGTTTGAGTCATTTCATTGTTTAAATTGTCAGCTTGCAAAACAACTCACATTATCTTTTTCTAATGATGACACTAATTCAAATACTCCTTTTAGCTTGGTTCATTTAGACATTTGGGGTCCTTCTCCTATTTCTTCAATAATGGTTTTCGTTATTTTGTGTTATTTATTGATGATTATTCTCGGTTTACTTGGATATATTTTTTGAAACATCGATATGAGTTATCACATACTTATATGACATTTGCAAATATGATTAAAACTCAATTCTCCTGTACCATTAAAATTCTCTGAACAGACAATGCCATGGAATATTAGGATTCTTCTCTACTTTAGTTCCTTAGTCACTAGAGCACTGCAGTCCAACGTTCTTGTCCTCGCACCTCTCAGCAGAATGGGAGAGCCGAATGCAAGCATCGTCACATTCTTGATTTTGTATGTGCTCTTCTTCTTTCTGTTTCTTGTCCAGAAAAATTTTGGGGCGAAACCGCTCTTCATGTTGTTTATATTATTAACCGTCTTCCTACCTTAGTTCTTCGTAATTTATCTCCTTTTGAAAAGTTGTTTGGACAACCTCCTGACTATTCAATCCTTAAGCCATTTGGATATGCTTCCTTTGTCCTTTTTCAACCTTATGAACATACCAAATTAGAACCTCGTGCTCGTCTGTATTGTTTTCTTGGTTATGGCATTGAACATAAAGGGTATCGTTGTTGTAATCCCATTTCCAATCAGTTAAGCATCTCTTGTCATGTTACCTTTTGGGGAAATACTATGTTTTCTTCTCTTTCCAAATTTCATCAATCTGTCATTACTGACTCTCAGTTTTTCACTGACTCTTTCAATGAGTTATTCCCTAGTCTTGATGCAGGTGATTCTAATACCAGCCCACCCGCACGTGCTCCTGTTGAACCTGCACCAGTTGTTGATTATGTACCTGTGCCTGCATCTCCTCCTACCACTACTCTCCATCGTTCTACCCGAGTAAGAGAAACTTCTCATTCTCTTTTTGATTTTCATTATTACTCTACTATTGCAACCCTTCATGAGCCTCGTTCTTTTCGTGAGGCAAGTACTGACCCTCTTTGGCAGTAAGCTATGACTGAAGAACTTCAGCTTTATAGACAACTCATACTTGGAATTTAGTTAATCTTCCACCAAACAAGACCTCTATTGGTTGCAAATGGGTTTACAAAATCAAAACTTATTCTAATGGCACTGTTGAACACTACAAAGCCCGTTTAGTAGCCAAAGGATACACTCAAGAGTATAGTATCGACTATGAAGAAATTTTTGCTTCGGTGTCCAGATTAACATTTATTCGCAGTCTCTTAACTATTGTTGCGGTTTGAAAATGGAAACTTTTTCAGATGGATGTCAAAAATGCTTTTCTTCATGGTGATTTAACAGAAGAGATTTATATGCATCCTCCTCCTAGTTATCATTCTCCTCACAAGGTTTGCAAACTCCAGTAAGCCTTATATGGATTGAAACAAGCTCCTTGGGCTTGGTTGTCAAATTCAGTTCCACTCTTACTCAATTTGGTTTTATCTCTAGCCCACATGATTCTGCATTATTTACTCGTTGAATTGATAGTGGTATTGTTCTTTTGTTGCTTTACGTTGATGACATGATAATCACTAGAGATGATTCATCTGGTATTTCAGAGTTACAAAATTATCTTCATCAGCATTTCAAAATGAAAGATCTGGGTTCTCTGAGCTATTTTTTGGGTTTTGAAGTTACTCAACATTCTGATGGCTATTATCTCTCTCAAGCCAAATATGCATCTGACTTACTTTCTCGAGCAGGCATCACTGATAGCAAAACTGTGTCGACTCCGATGGAGCTCAACTGCAAACTTACACCTCTTGATAGCACTCCTCTTGATGATCCTATTTTACATCGACAGCTTGTTGGAGTCTTGTTTATCTCACAGTTACTCGATATGATATTTTATATGTTGTTCATCTAGTCAGTCAGTTTATGTCTGCTCCTCGTTCAACTCATTTCTCTGTAGTGCTTCAAATCCTTTGTTATATCAAGGGAACTCTTTTTCATGGTTTACACTTCTCTGCTACCTCCTCCTTGGTATTATCTGGCTACTCTGATACTGATTGGGCCGGTGATCCAACAGATCATCGCTCTACAACTGGTTATGGTTTCTTCTTGGGAGATTCTCTTATCCCTTGGCGTAGCAAAAAGCAAACTGTTGTTGCTTATTCTAGCACTGAATCTGAATATCGTGCTCTTGCTGATGCTTTATCTGAACTACTTTGGTTACGATGGCTATTAACTGATATGGGGGTCACTCACTCTTCTGCCACCATGCTTCATTGTGACAATAGAAGTGCCATACAAATTTCTCATAATGATGTCTTTCATGAGCATATCAAATACATTGAAATTTATTGTCATTTGGTACGTCATCATGTTGCTCACGGCACCATATGTTTGATTCCTGTCTCATCTACTAGCCAAACTGTGGATATTTTCACCAAACCGCATCTTTCAGCTCGCTTCCAAGATCTCTTATGCAAACTCAAGTTGGCACCTGCGCTACCGCCTTGAGTTTGAGGGGGGTGTTAGTATGATTATAGGAGATTTGTTTAGCATAATTATAGTGATTATTATTCTTGTCATAATTAGCTCATAAACTTCTGTATATATAGATGTAATATCTCTATAAAATATATACAATAGAAATATATAATTTTCTCATTATTATTTGTACTCTTTCTGCTAATAGACATAAAATAAAAATAAGTGAGTTTTATTATAAAAAATTATATGAAACAGCTTTTATGTCTTGGTACATTGTAAACTAAGTCTATCTAAGAATATTCCAATCTAAGTAAGGAAATATCAAAGTGTTTTGCTTTTTTGCATGCGTACTAACACTAAGTCATGTACAGTTAAATGTAAATGGCCTTATAAAAATACACATATAAATAATATATAAAAATTATAAAATTATTCGAGTAATAGGCTCCACCAAAACATATAGCAAAATATATATCAAAATATATTTTTATATCTCTCTCTAAAGTATGCTAAGAAAGATAGATGGAGCTTCCTTTTTTGATTCAGTAGACCTTAATAAATTAGCTTTCTCCTCCTTTCTCTCTCTCTTTTTTTTTCTTCTTTCTCTTTTCTTTTTTGAAACTTCTACTAAAAAATAAATTTTAAATTTTCAAATCTTACTTGAGTGTTGGAGGGTCTCCACCAGGGTTATCTCTGATAGATTTTGTACTTTTTTTTTCTCAATTTTACATATCAATATTCAAGATCATTGTGAGAGCATTAGAAGAAGTAAAGATAAAAGTCTTCATCCCACAAAATATTTTGCTGCACTAAAGCTAACTAGAAGTCAGTAAATTTTATTTTCCTTACTCTTATGCTCTTGAGGACCATCTAGATAGTGGCCGTACCCAATAGTTAGTGAGGGAGTTAGCCCTCTGAGTTACGCAGTTTCTTTATGCGGAAAAACAAAAGGCCTCCTCTTATTGGGCTTGGAGCTTGAAATTATGAGTGTGGTGATATTTCCAATCATTTAAAATATTTGATACAATTTTCAATTCTTAATGTGGATCGATTTTGTATTTTAGTGATTAATTAATGTTAATTGCTATGTATTAATATGAAATAGTTGGACTTGATGGAAGATCCATTTTCAAAGAATTAAGAATAGGATTATGAAACTTTTGATTATAAACTACAATAAAATTGTTTACAATCGAGAATACTTTATTAGTCTAATTTATCGTGTTAGATTCGTTTCTTTTTATTTTCACAGATTATTATGAGATATTAATGAAAGTGAAATGACCAATCTTATATTATAGGATATATAATGCCTAGATATATACAATCACACTTATGATATAATAGTAAGTTAAATATGTGTGAAATAAGACTGTTTATACTCTGTCAGGAGTTTTATCCAATATCGTTTGATAAAGACAAAACTCATAAAATAAAAGGCTGAATTTTCAAAAATTGAAAAGTGTATCAAACAGTCAAGAAAATGATTATTTATAATAATAAAAATTCTAATGCGGAAATTTATGAAAAAATCTAAAAAAATAATTAAAATATAAAATTGATCTCCTAAATGATAGAATTTGGGTCTCGAACTTTGTAACAGACTTATGGCTTGGTCATACTATTGAAAGTCGTCCGTCTCAAAATTCTTTTTTCGGAAACCTATTGTGCGCCTTCAACAGACGTTGGCAGTAGAAATTAAGCTCGGTCCAAGTTTTCCATAAAATGCAAGACTAATTGCTCCACATCATTCCCTTCTACTTGTAAAGAACTCGACCTTGAGTTGTCATCAATAGGATATTAGTGGAACAGATCTGCCACATTAAATGTCTTGAAAATTTTCATATAAACTGGAAAGTCATTTTCATATAAACTGGGAGGTCAAGAATATAGGCATTATCATCAATCTTTTGAATAATCCGAAATGAACCAATCTTTTTTCAGTCAAGTTTTTTCTACACTCCACGACGTTTTTTACGAAAATACACCATAACTTGATCACCGACATTGAAGAACTTGAAACGCCTATATTCATCAGTTGCAGTACTTGTCATTGACTTCCATAAGACATTGTTGTACCTGTTGAAAAATATCCACATGCTGCTTTGCCAAGTTGTTTACTGCAATACTGTTATGAAGACCTGTATGAAGGGCAATAAAATCAACTGTATGCATTGAAACTTTCCTGTATACAACTGCAAAGGGTGACATTTTTATAGAGTTATTGGCAGAGCTGTTATAAGTAAATTCTGCTTGGGCAAGAGTACGATCTCAAGCAGTTTTTCTTATCACTACAGATGCAATGCAGAAGATTGCCAAGAGTACGGTTTACCGCTTCAATTTGACCATCAGTTTGAGGATGAGCAGCACTACTGTATCGAAGTTCAGTCCCAAAACACTTCCATAAAGTCACCCAAAAATGAGCTAAAAACTTTACATCTCTGTCAGAATTAATAGTCTTAGGAATGCCATGTAAACAAATAACCTCCTAGAAAAACAGTTTCGCAATATGAGAAGCATCATTAGTTTTATTGCAAGGAATGAAATGTGCCATTTTGAAGAATCTGTCAATGATAACAAAAATGAATCAGATCCACATTGAGTAAGTGAAAGACTAAGAACAAAATCTATAGACAAGTCCTCCCAAGAATATTCTGGAATAGGTAATGAAATGTATAAACTCGTATTTTGCGAATGACTCTTCTGAGTTTGACAAACTGGGCACTTCTGGACCATCCAACCTATATTCTTTTTCAATTGTGGCCAATAAAAATGCTCCTCTAAATCAGCAATAGTTATCACGCCCCAAATGACCACTTAAACATCCTTCATGGACCTCTCGAATCAATTTTTTCAGCAGAGAAGAACGAGGAATGTATAACTTGTTCTCCTTAAACAGAAATCCCTCATGTATCAAAAACTCATCAGCAAGCTGACGAGCTTGGACCTTTACCCATATATCAACAAAATCATCATCTGCAACATAAAAATCCTTTAGAAATTCAAAATTCACGATCTCCTGACTAACTGTAATCAACAAAGCAGCCCTCCTACTCAAAGCGCTTGCTACCTCGTTACTATGGCTAGCCTTATATTTTATTATATAATAAAAAGCTCCAAAATAAGCTGCCCATAGAGCATGCATCTTATTCACATATTTTTTGTCTTAAAATGAATAAAAAATTGATGATCTGTGTAAATAATGAACTCTCGCCCCATCAAATATTATTCCTAAGTCCTAAAAGTCCAGAACATTACATATAATTAGTATCATTCAATTTCTCACTAAATAAGACAACAGGGCCTACTAGATTGCGACAACACACCACCAATTCCAACTCCACAAGTATCACGTTCAATCTTAAATAGTTTATCAAAATTAGGTAGAGTAAAAATGGGGGCAGAAGTTAGCTTGTCTTTAATCTCCTCAAAACTTTTGTTGGCAGTTTCAGTCCAAGTAAATTTCTGCACTCTCTCTTTCTTCAAACAATCAGTGATAGGGGCACCGATGCTGCTAAAATTTTTGATAAACCACCGATAGAAAGTAGCAAGTCCATGAAAGCTGCGAACTTCTGAAATATTTTTAGGAATGGACCAGTTCTATATTGTTTCTACCTTCTTCTCATCAACATGTATTCCTTCTGCACTAACAATAAATCCAAGAAACAAAATGTGCTCCATCATGTAAATGCATTTTTTTAAATTAATAACCCACTCATTTTCTAGCAAGGCTGTCATAACTTGACGGAGGTACTGTAAAGTTATGACGGAGGTACTGTAAATGTACTTCTTCACTGCGATTAAAAATCAAGATATTATCAAAATAAACAACCACGAATTTGCATAAGAAAGGGCACAAAATCTTGTTCATAAGTCGCATGAACGTGCTAGGTGTATTCGTCAAACCAAACGGTATAATCAGCCACTCGTACAAACCTTCCATAGTTTTAAAGGTTGTCTTCCATTCATCTCCCTCCTTAATTCAAACTTAGTGGTAGTTACTTTTAAGGTCGATCTTAGAAAAGATTTTAGACTGTGATAACTGATCCAGCATGTCATCCAAGTGAGAAATAGAAAATCGATACTGAACTATAATATTATTGATGCTCTACTATCCGCGCACATTCTCCAAGTTTTATCTTTCTTTGGAATCAATAAGATAGAAACTTTGCAAGGGCTAATGCTCTCCCGAATGTGCCTCTTCTTCAATAACTCTTCAATCTGTTTTTGAAGGATTTCGCTTTCCTTTGAGCTTATCTTATAATGAGGCAGATTCGGTAATTTGGATCTAAAAATGAGATCAATCCGATGTTGAATATCCCATAAAGGTGGAAGCTTTGAAAGCTCCTCCACTACCATAGAAAACTCCTCCAACAGCTCTTTAATGGGTGGTGGTAAAGATGGTGCATCCTCTACTTCATCTTTTGCTCTCATCAATAAAGCCAGTGTGCCTCCAGATTTCTCAACTTCGCCTAATAGCCTTTGCACTCCCATAGAGACAGCAACAACAGTTTTCCCTTTCACTTTAGAATGTTTCACAGAACTAGAAGGCAAAGCAGTAATCTTCTTTCAATTTCATGTAAACATGTACGAATTCTCCTTCCTCTTATGCAAAACATCAACATTAAACTGTCTAAGACGACCTAACAAAATTTCACAGTAATCTATATCTACAACATCACAATCAATAAATTCAATGTAAGATTTACCGATCGAAATAGGCACGCTACAGATTCTATCCATTTTAATTGTCGAACCTTCCTTAATCCACTCAACTTTGTATGGCGAAGGGTGAGGCTATGTAGGCAATTGCAGTTTCTCCACCAATTGCTTAGCTATCAGATTCTCACAACTGCAACTATCTATAATTAGCTTACAAATCGCTTCTCCCACTCGACACTTCGCCTAGAAAATCTTTCTCCTTTGCGTCTCATCCTCCTATTTTGTCGAGCATAAAATTTCCTTCACTAGATAGGTGACCTCCTCATCTTTAGAACCAATAATAGACCCGTCATTTTCATCCACTTTCTCCTCAGATTTAACCACCTCCTCAATTACATTAACCTGTCGACAATCATTATTAACTTCTCTGCATTTTGGATAATTATTCGATCGATGTCCAGTTGCCTACAGTGATAACAAATATCTCCAATTGGTTTCTAATAAGAATTGGTTTTCCCTCCTTTTCCAGCTGTATTGATGACTGTCTTTCCCTTACTGTATATCCTTTCTTCTACAATATTCTGATGATTGCTAGAATTTACAACCCTAAAAGGCTATCCATTGTAATTACCTCTATAGTGCTGAGTTCCTTTCGAACTAGAATTTTTGTAATTAAAATTTTGATTAGACTATTGTTGAGACTGCCATTCAATACGTTCTTTTGCTCTTTTTGCCATCTCAATGGCATCTCCCAAAGTGAAAATCGCAGATACTCCCATCATATAACGAATTTCATGATTCAGTTCCCTCTCATAATGAGCAATCTGTTGGGCTTCATTCTCACAGTTATTATACCTTGCCTGCAATCTCAAAAGCTCTTTTGTATATTCATCCACCCTTCGACTCTCTTGAATACAGTCATGATGTTGATTATATAAAACCTGGGCGTGATCACTAGGCAAGAACCGCAGTTCAATCATCTGTTTCATCAACAGCCAGTTTTGTATGGGTTTAAGCCTCCTGCGATAGCGTTCGGTTGGAACAGAATTCCACCGTGCTGCTGCACCACCCCTTAATTTATAAGCCACAATCGGAACCTTTCAATCCCCTTCCATATTCATAACTTTAAAAAACCGATCAATCTCCACTAATCAATCCAGGACAGATTCTACATCCAACGAATCAGAAAAGTTTTGAAGGTTTATCTTTATCTTGTAACCTTCGTGATAATCCTGTTGGGGATTTCTGACCACAGGCTTTAGAACGGGCGGTGGCATTCGGCTACGGCGGGTTGGTTATTACTCCATTGTAGGGTTAACTATTCGATCATCTCTCTCAATTTTGCCAAGGATGCCTCAATTGCAGCTAGTCGCGCCTCTTGGTTGTTGGCCATGGATAAACTTCACTCCGATACCAACTGAAATAGGACTGTTTAGAGTCCATCAAGAGTTTCAACCAATATTGTTTGATTAAGACGAAACTTAGAAAATAAAAGAATAGAAGCCGAAATTTCTTATTAAATTCTCAAAAATTGAAAAGTGTGTCAAATAGCCAAGAAAAGGGCTATTTATTTACAATAATAAAAACTCTAATGCGGAAATTTATGAAAAAATCTAAAAAATAATTAAAATGCAAAATTAATCCTCTAAATGATGGAATTTAGGTCTCGAACTTTGTGATAGGCCTTCAATCTGGTCACACTTTTGAAAATCATCCATCTCGAAATTCTCTTTTCGGAAAGCTATTGTGGTTTTCCAACGAACGTCGATAGCAGAAGTTAAGACCGGTCCAAGTCTTCCTTAAAATCCAAGACTAATTACTCCGGATCAATGTATTACTTAGATGGTTTATAAATGAAATTTACTCTTATTAATATGATATCATCTAAATCATAATAGTATATATATCATAGACTCCAGATTACACAATTATCTCATGTATATGTTATTTAAATTTGATAACGACTACATACTTATACTATTTATAGGTATATTGCCATGTGTTGGTTCAAATTAATTATATATAGAGATAGATGTTCATTCAAGATAAGATTCATTACTATAAAGTTCCATACTATATATCTTAGTTGTTCTTAATAATGAAGCTCTCTAGCTAGAGTTGAAAGACTTAATTAGAAAAAAGTTTTTTATACTAAGTTTTCATAATAAAAAAATGGAATTAAGATAAGGAAATATGATCTAAATCGATAGGATTTGACATTTACAAAAACCTTAGCCTAGATCAAGATTTTATAATAAAAAAAGTTTAGTATATAGTATGCATGACCATGTGATTCTAAAGTAGAGGTGATATTCCGTGGTTTTGAACCAAACTGAATAAATTGGGAATCAAAATTTTAGTATTTGTAAAAATTGAACCAAATTAATTTTGAGTAGAAACTGATTTGAATCAAATCGATTTAATCGGTTAGACTTTTTAATAAACTTTTTATTTTTTATACTTTATTTTTAGTATTCTAAAATTTAATTGAAATATTTCAATTTTAATTATAATCTAATCTCTTTATATTATTAAAAATAATATATTATTATCGCTAATTGGTTCAGTTCGATTTTATCGATTTTTTTTTTATCAAAATCGAACCAAACTGAAACAACCGAAATTTTTAAAAATAAAAAGCGAACAACAAATGAGAAATCGAATTGAAAAAATAAAAAATAAAACAGAATTTTTAAATTAATTCGGTCCGATCGATTTTTTCGATTTGATTAATCGCAACTTATAATTTATAATTGATAGTCATGGCATGTTATGCTGCATATTAACCACAACTTATTATGAGAATCAAGCATGAAAAGGGAACTTATAATAGAAATGAGTTCCTATATATATCAAAGACTTTAATTTATAATTCTTATTGCCAGTTAGCACAGATAGAAAATCACGCATAAAATGTGTGCAATGAATCCCTAGCATGATTTAAGACTATATTCAAATATTGGTATTTAACACACTTAATTTACATGTGATGTAAATTGATAAGTCTTAAAATAATATATTAAAAAAAGAGTGATTAATATTGATGAGATAAATATTAATTTTAAACCATTTAACTGTTAATTTCAAAAAAAAAAAAAAAACCATTTAACTGTTAAATAGCCTAATTTATATTTTCTTTGTACCACAATGGAAAAAGCTCCATTCTTTATTATATCCTTCCTTTTTATTTTTCTTATTTCGCTCCCCCTCTCTCTCTGTCTTCTTTATTTTTTCCTTTTTTTTTTACCCTATTTGCTTTAAGCCATGAAGAAATGGCCAGACGAAAAGTCATGGATATAGAGAGAGTAGCGCACTAAGTTCAGGTAACGTAGTTGAAATTTACCTTATTTTCTTGCAACAAAGAATGAAACATAAAAATTAAAATATATTTTCATCTGGAGCTTTCAAGCATAGATGACATGTTTTTGGGTCCTTATCTCAATAACCTCACCAACACTTATCATCCACTAGAAAAGATTCAACTGGCTGTTGAAAACTGATTCAAACTTATTCAAACTTATTCAAAGTCTGTTCCTATTTTGTTGGGTCCCTATTTTTGTTTTATGTTCTGGAAATAATGTTATTGTGGGAAGCAAGCATGCACACGTCATTATGCATAATTTTCTGTTTTGCACGTTATTCAACAGGTGGTGCATGAGGATATCTTTCCTTGGATTATGAATGTGACTGCTGCAAAAATGGCATTGTTGACGCTGCAGAAGGAATTCAAAGGGGACAAGAAGGTGATCACAGTGAGGCTGCAAACATTAAGAAGTGAGTTTGAGACGAGAATGATGAACAATGGAGAAACAGTGCAGGGCTATCTTCCCGAATTTCTGCAATTGTGAGTGAAATACATATGGGGAAAATTGCAGTGATCAGACAGTTGTTGCGAAGGTCTTGAGAAGTTTAACTCCAAGGTATGATCATGTTGTTACAGCGATTGAGGAGTCAAAAGATTTGTTTGTTTTTACTTTTGATGAGTTATTGGGATCGTTGTAAGCCCATGAAGCTAGATTACACCGGACGACGGAGACGACTGAGGAAAAAGCTTTTCATGTCAAAGGAGAGGCTTCAAGCCAACAGGAGAACTTGAATGTTCATGGAGGCAATGAATAGTATCAGAATAGACGAAGAGGATGAGGAGGTTATCAGGGCAAATGTGCAAGAGGGCGTAATGTGCAGTGCCATTATTGCAAGCGCTTTGGTCATGTAAAAGCAAATTGCTGGAAAAGAGCTGAGTAGGCCAATTATACTGAAGAAGAGGAGAATGACGAGGAGCTCAAGCTTTTCATGGCCAAAGAGGAAGGTATGGAATTAACTGGAGATGTGTGGTTTCTTGACAGTGGTTGCTCGAATCATATGACAGGGATGCAATCCTTTTTTAAAAAGCTAGATGAATCCTACAAGGTAAAAGTAAGACTTGGAGATGGTAAGCAAGTGCAAGTGGCAGGCAAAGGAGTGGTTACGATCAACAACTATGGTCAAACCAAGTTTCTTCATAATGTTTTCTTTGTTCCTAATCTGACTCATAACTTGCTGAGTGTTGGGCAGTTAATGTGCAGTGGATATTCCGTTTTGTTTGAAAACCTGTCATGTGTGATTAAAGACCAGAAGACCAATCAAGTGGTGGTGGAAGTGCAAATGACTCAAAACAAGTTGTTTCCTCTTGAGATGTCGAGCCTTGAAAAGCATGCCATGATTGTCAAAGAAAAGGATGAATCTATGATATGGCATCTGAGGTATGGTCATCTGAACATAAAGGCCCTAAAATTATTACAGGAAAATGAATTAGTTCATGGCCTTCCTTGCATTAAGGAAATCGATTTGTGTGAAGGGTGTATTTATAGGAAGCAAACAAAGATGCCATTCCCTGTAGGTGAGGCTTGGAAAGCTCCAATCAGTTTGGAACTTATTCATGCTGACATTTGCAGTCCTATGAAGATTGAGTCTTTAGGGGGCAGCCGTTATTTTTTTTCTTTTGACGGATGATCATACACGAATGAGCTGGGTGTACTTTTTGAAGTTTAAATCTGAAGCACTTGAAGCTTTCAAGAAATTTAAAGCACTGGCAGAAAAGCAAAGTGGGAACTACATTAAGGTCTTGCAGACAGATCGAGGAGGGGAATTCATGTCACAAGCCTTCAACTATTTTTGTGAAGAACATGGTATTCAGAGGGAACTCATAGCTCTATATACTTCAGAGCAGAATGGAGTAGCTGAGCGCAAGAATAGAACGGTAGTAGAGATGGCTAGGAGCATATTACAAGAAAGAGGATTGCCAACCCAGTTCTAGAGTGAAGTTGTTGCAACAGCTGTGTACTTGCTGAATTTGTCACCAACTAGGGCAGTTTATGACCAAATACCATATGAGCTATGGACAGGAAGAAGACCTTGGGTAAATCACTTGAGAGTATTTGGTTGTATTGCTTATGTTCATATTGATACTCATATGCGCATCAAGCTCCAGGAGAAGTCCACAAAATGCATTTTTGTGGGATACTGTTCAGGGTCCAAAGCATATAGGATGTACAATCCAGTGAACGGAAAGATAATAGTTAGTCGAAATGTGGTGTTTGATAAAAACAATAGATGGGCGTGGCATGAAGATGCTAATGGGGCTGTTCAGTTCGAAATGCCATTTAATGGTGAAGAGGAACTGGCAGAAGATCAGCAACCCACCTCACCGAGTAGTCAAACTGCAAGTAGCAGCGACATTGTCTCACCATCGAGTGAATCAGAAGATATATCATCAGATGACACTCCTCTAAGGAAGGTTCACTCACTAAATGATATATATGCCACTACTTATGCCATGTTCATTGTAGATCCCACAATAGTTGAGAAAGCTAACGAGAAGGAAGAATGGAGAGCAGGTATGCGTGAGGAGTTTGCCTCCATTCAGAAGAATGGGATGTGGGATCTAGTTGAGCTACCAAGAGACAAGACACCCATTAGTGTCAAATGGGTATTCAAGACAAAATACCATGCGGATAGTAGTATTGAAAAGTATAAGGCGAGGCTGGTGGCGAAAGGATACTCACAACGGCAAGGGATTGATTATGAAGACACCTTCTCCCCAGTTGCAAGGTTTGAAACAATACGGATCTTGCTCTCGGTAGCTGCTCAATTACAATGGTTGGTGTATCAATTTGATGTTAAGTCAGCATTGTTGAATGGGGAGATAGAAGAGGAGGTATACGTATCGCAACTGAAAGGATTTGTTGTTCAAGGAAGGGAGAATCGGGTTTACAGGTTGCGGAAGGCTTTATACGGATAGAAACAGGCGCCTCGTGCATGGTATAGCAGGATAGATGCATACTTCCTAAAAAACGGCTTTCACTGGAGCAAAAACAAGGCCACACTATATATAAAGAAGCAAGGTAACAATCTACTTCTCGTGTGCTTATATGTAGATAATATGGTTTATATGGGTTCTTCGTTAGAACTAATACAAGAATTCTAGTTGAATATGAAGAAAATATTTGAGATGTTAGATTTAGGGAAGCTGCACTACTTTCTTGGAATGGAAATAAAACAAGCAGAAGATGGGATTTTCATATTCCAGAGAAAGTATGCAACTAATTTATTAACGAAATTCAACATGCTGAATTGCAAGACAGCTCCTACGCTAATGAATCTGAATGATAAATTCCAAAATGATGATGGCACTCAATCAGCTGATGGAAACTATTTCAGAAGTCTTGTTGGAGGTTTAATTTCTCTTATTCATTCAAGACCATATACTGTTTTTGCTGTTGGTGTTGTGTCCAGATTTATGCACACCCCTTCGAGGCATCATCTAGGTGCTGCAAAAAGAATGTTGAGATATGTAGCTGGGACAGTTACGTATGGAATATAGTATGCAAAAACTCCAGAGTACAAGTTATATGGCTTTACTGACAGTGATTGGGCCAGATGTTTAGAAGACAGGAAGAGTACAACTGGCTATGTGTTTAGCTTGGGATCAGGGGCTGTTACGTGGAGTTCAAAGAAGCAGGCAACAATTGCACTATCAACATCTGAAGCAGAATATATGACGGCAACAGCTTCTACATGCAAAGTAGTGTGGCTAAGGAAATTTTTTGGCAGACGTTGGACAAAAACAAGAAGGAGCAACAATAATATTATGTGACAACAAATCTGCCATAGCAATTTCCATGAACCCAGTTCATCATGGGCGAACAAAACACATCGATATCAAGGCTCATTATATTCGAGATTTGGTGACAAATGGTGTGGTTTTGCTGGACTATTGCAACACAGAAAATCAGGTAGCAAACATCTTAACAAAGTCCCTTCCGAAGGCCAAGCATGAGAATCTCAGGATGAAGCTGGATGTGTGTGAGTTTGAATCAAGGGAGGGTGTTGAAAACTTATTCAAACTTATTCAAAGTCTAGAAATAATGTCATCGTGGGAAGCAAGCATGCACACGTCATTGTGCATGATTTTTTGTTTTGCACATTATCATGCACGTTTTTTTATTTCCTTGCAAATTTGAGTTTGTTATTTAAGATTTTCTTGTACTTGCCTGTATAAAAAGTGCATTTTGCATTCAATAAAAGTGTTGCAGCTGAAACACAAGTATTTCTCGGTTATAATTCTGCAGTCGTGTATTCTTTTGATTCATCACCGGCAAACTGCATACGCAATGTTTGTGTAGCTGCACCGGTACTTGGAACCACATTGAGTTTTTTAAACGAAGATGTTGCTGCTGTTGGATGCTGAATTTTCACTCGGTAATCTCCATGGATAAGGGACGCCTCAAAGAAGCCATCAACATCAGTCCTACCTACCACGGACTTAGCAGCCAACAGCTTGTCAACTACATCACCAGTAGGCAAGTTTTTGAAATTGTTATCTGTTAGACACATCCTATAACATCCCTGTGGTTTCCAGGCGGACCAGATCACAATACCGGCCACTTTCGGATGGCTCTGTGCCTCCCTCAGAATCTGCTCCAAGTACTTTGCCTGTCCATGAAATCCACCAAAATATCTATAAGTCTACTCATTACAAAAGAATAATCAAATATTTTATATAAGTGTAGACAAATTCTGATTATTTAACTCATTACCTGATTGGGGCTGCTTTGAACATCTACCTCTGTGAGCCAAATTGGCAAATTGGTTGCACCAAGTGTATCAATGGCAGCTCTCATATAAGGAAGATTTGGAGCTGAACTACTGAAATGGGATTCAAGTCCAATCCCCAGTTTTAAATTTTGGTTACCAGGAAATGCCTTAATATCTCTCAGCTTTTGCAGGTACCTTGCTGGTGTAGATTTATCATCTCTTTCTTCTTCAAGGGTGTTAAAATCATTCAAGAACAAAGTCGAAGCTCCATCAATCTTCTGAGCCAAGTTATAGAAAACTGCAGAAGCAGTATTCCCTAATTTGCTCTCAAAGAAATCGAAGTGCAGATTTTCATTAACAACATCCCAGCAAATGAGTTGCCCTTTGTACCTTGACATGATAGAGTTGATCCTATTCGTTGCGGCCTTGGAAAGATCAGTTGGTGAAAGTGATTTCACCCATTCTGATTGATAGTTGGGATCTTCCCAGAGCACATTGTGGCCTCGGACTTGTATATTATTTTTCTTGGAAAACTCAAGCATGGCATCAGGGACTGAGTAATCTACTTTTCCCTGGGAGGATTCTGTGCTGTACCACTTCATTTCATCTTCAAATGTCGTCACTGAAAACCTGGAGGTGAACCAATTCTGATAGGCTTTGTTGGAGAGGATGTTTTTGTTTATAGCACAGCCAAATGGGAAGCTAGCTCTCCTTAGTTCAACTGAGATTGTAGCGTTAGATAAGGGCTTTCCTTTACCATCCACTGCCTGGATTCTCACCTTCGACTTCCGATTCTGCAAAATTTACGTTGATTAGTTAGCAGCTATGTCGTAGTTTAAGAACAATGAACATATTTACTTACCTTTTCAATGCCTTGATCTTGATGAGACATCCATTCTTTTTCTGTGAATGGCTGTAATGAGACGCTATCCACCCATATGTCGACCGATGTGTCGTTACTCTATACAAACAGATTATAAATTTATAAGAACATGCATAGATTTGAAAACTTATGATTAATAACAAGTTAAATAAAGAATTACCTCAAAATAAAGTTGGACAGCGGCGGAGGCATCAACAGTGAAGCCACCTTTAAGCATGGACCAGCATTTGGACTCAGCAATAACAGTACCAGCAATTGTGCTTCCTTTTTGAGTCTTAAAAAGAGCTGATACTGGAACTTTTCCCTTGCTCACTTGAATCCAGGCTGATTTAAACATAACCCAAAAGCTTAATTATGATTAACCTTAACTAGATATAATTAATATTATTAAGGGATAGTTATCAATTTAACCTTATATTTTATTTTTTGCAATTTTACTAAAATAATCAATTAGATCCTCTGCTTTGAATATTTAATCAATTATACCTTACAATCTATTTAGATGTTAATACGCTAATGGTAAAATCGCATTACTTGCCACGTGTCAATGCCATCAAAACTTTGCAATTTTACATATACTTTAAAAATAACCAATTAAATTATATTTTTTAATATTAAATCAATTCTACTCCACTTTTAAAAAAAATTATTATGTCACTAATAGAAATATTTATAACCGTATCACATGAGTTTCACTGAATTTAGAGTTACTTTAGAGAAGGAGAGTTAGAAAATGAATTTACAAGTTGACTGAAACTCATATAGTATAGTTATATGGTATTTAAATTAGTGATATAGTTAGAGATGAGCAGTATTTGGTTCAAATTGAAAGAATTTAACGAATCGAATTAATTTAAAA
Source organism: Manihot esculenta (assembly GCF_001659605.2). NCBI lineage: Eukaryota > Viridiplantae > Streptophyta > Magnoliopsida > Malpighiales > Euphorbiaceae > Manihot > Manihot esculenta. The sequence continues at coordinate 8,739,176 of NC_035167.2, forward strand.
TTTTAGTTCGGATCAATTTTTAATTTTAAAAATTTTGATTATTTCGGTTCAGTTTGATTTTAATAAAAAAAGATTGAAAAAATCAAATTGAATCGATTAGTCAATATATTATTATTTTTAATAATATAGAGAGATTAGATAATATTAAAGTTAAAACATTTCAATCAAATTTTAAAATATTAAAAATAAAGTATAAAAAATAAAAAATTTATAAAAAAATTTAAACCAATCAAATCAAATGGAATCAAACTAAATCAGATCGATTCGATTTGATTCAATTTTCTGATCAAAATCGATTTGATTTGATTTTTATAAATACTAAAATTTTAATTTTTAGTTTATTTAATTCGATTCGATTTAAAATCGAACCGATCGAATGCTCACCTCTAAATATAATAATTTTAAATGAAATTGAAAAAATGTTAAAAATACAGGTCTAATTAGTAATTTTTAAAATATGAAGTCTAATTGTAAAAGTATAATTTTTTTTATACAATTATATTATGTTACCTAGCTTTAACACATGAGTTTACTATTGGTGTATAATTAGTAAAATATTTAAAATATAGAGTTTAATTGATTATTTTCAAATTAAGAATAGAATAAAAAATTTATAAAGTATAGAGTTAAATTGCCAATTATCTTTATTATTAATCAATTCATGAAATTAGCAAACACGTACCAGAAAAAGTGTAGAGATTGTCCTTTTGCAGGTTAAGTTTTTGTGAGACACTATCGTAAGGGTGAACTCTGGAATTGGCTACAATGAATGCGTTGTTTCCCAATTCTTTATGCTGTATTTTAGCATCTCCGAACGTAGACCATCCCTTCAATCCTTCGTTCAGGTCTGGGTTTTGAATGATTCCTCCACTGTATTGAGGTTTTTGAGGACTTGCCAAACACTAATAATTATTTGTAAGAAACATAAGATCAATAATTAGAAAGCCAAACATTAAAAATACGTTTTTAAGAACTCACAAATTTAATTTTATGATAAGTGTATCTGAATAAATCTACTCTTAATCTCTAATTTTTATTTTAAAAAATAAAAATTAGATGATTACCTCGTCCGAAGCCGCGTAATCATAGGACAAAGCATTAGCAATACTACACCCTGTAAAATAAATAAATTATAATTAAAAATCAAAATCAAACTTTTTTTTCCCTTTTAATCGATATATATGATACGTTAATAACAATATGACTATCTTTATCAAAGAAAAAAAAGAAAAATTGATTAATACACATTGCTATTAACGTTCTCAGGTGAGTTGACATCAATTTGAAATAAAATTGCTTGCTTGATTCAATTTGAGCAAAAAAACGTATACCCAAATGAAAAAGAATATTTTTAGAAAAGCTGAATTTTAAAAAAAAATTCATATCTGAATTATGAAAAACTGGGTAAAAATTTAATTTGAAGCAGTAAATTATTTTACTCCTGTAACAAAATAAAAAATAAATAAAATATAATTCTAAGATCATATGAGAAGCCAGGCTCTGGCAACATCAGCATCTATATATATACCGAATCTTGATCAGGGTAGGTTTCAGAATTTTTTTTTTCTGAGATTTTCTCATTAAACATGCATAATATTAATGTATTATCGCTTGCTCAAGTTAGTATTCTAACAAAATAAAGAACAGAACGTAGTGCAGATTAATCACAACCTATTAAAAGAAGAATACAGCACAGCAGCTCCAGCCCAATTACATTTCTCTTCTCTCCGATCTTCATTAGCTTACACATACAAAGCATGAAGAATGCAATGATGTGTTTGAGAGAAAGAGATAGAGAACAATGAAGTCTAAGAGAAACTGGGACTTGAATATATAGAATGAATTTACGGATAATAAATTAGTAGGCATGAAAATAGCTGCATATATTAGAAATATATTTGAACTATGTGAACAGGAAAAATTTCTATTACTTCCCAAAAAAGGTTATCCATCAATTAATAACTGGTCTATTTTTTTATTAGATATTTTCATATATAGCACTCACTATTTATAATATTTTGTGTCAACTTCACATATTAAGAAATGTAATAATAACTATATTTAATTAAAATTCTATTTATTTATAGAAAATACTTTAATAGAAAATATAAAAAAAAATTAGTAAAAAATACTTTGTGAGAAATGGCTTGTTTTTTATTGTTGGGTTTTTTCTTATGGAGTTTTCTTTTTAATAAAGAAAAAATTTATTGAAAAATCTCAGCAGAAAGCTCCCCGTAGCATGCTGTTAAGATCCGCACTCTGAGCAAAATTAACTCAAATCTAAGCGTTTGGAGAAGACACAAGGAAAAACCTCAATATAAGAAATTAAACATAGAAAAAAATAAAAAAGATCTAGCCAGAAAGATAAACAGCAGCATGGCTATAAGCAGAGCCACTAAAACACTAGCCCGGATCAAGTATCTAAAGAAAAGTTAATTTAATTATTATGTTGTAATGTTAAAAAAAAATATATTAATTAATTAATTAATTAAATCTAACACTGAAAAGATAATTTTAAATTATGTTTTTATAAATTAATTATCGATATTAAAAATATTTCAAATATTCAATTCTTTCTTAATTTTTAAACTAGTTAAGAGATACTTGTTAATTAGTTTTAGTCTTGTAAAAACATAGAGTAGACGCTCTCATAATTTAATCCAATTATAGGATTTTATTCTAATTAACAAATGCGAATGATGGATTTATTTAAACTATATTATATTATTCCTTCCTTACGAAGTTCTTACTTAATTTAATTTACCTCTTATTTTATAGTAAACTGAATAATTACAGATTTAATCAATTTAAATGATAATATTTTATTGTAGCAATTGCACAATGAATTCTTATTGTAATAACTAATAGAATACTAATAATAAATTATCATAAGAGAAATATAAATATTAAAAGATAATAAGAAAATAATAAAAAATAATTAAATTTCACAACCAATTGAATGAAATTTTTATTATCCTTCAATTAAAAAATAAAAAAATTACCGACTCATAATATAGCTGAAAGGCAACATTGGAAAAATAAAGTTTTCGGCTTTCAAAATTATCTAAGGTCTTTCTACTATTATCCTTTAAATACTAATAATAATTTTCTAATTACCATAAGTCCAAAGCATACCTGTTTTGTTCCAGTGTATGTGTGTAAGAGCTTCTTTGTATGATGGCATGATTAACCAAGTATAGTTGAGGGGCTTGGTGTAACACCCTAACTTTTACATAGATACTATTTATAATTATTATTAAAGATAAAAATAAATTTAAAACAAAATTGATGATGGAGTTTAAATTAAATTTGAATTTAAAAACAAAAAAAATCCTTAAAGTTTTGGATATAAAATAAAAATTTAATGATTAAATTACTAAAATGAAAGTTTAGAAAGACTTGGAGGACCAAAATGTAATTTAAAAAATTATATTGGTTATATAAGTGTGCAGAACTACTCCAAAAGGCAACCACCTAATATACGCTCCAAAGACAATAAGTATATCAAGCGCTGTCCCAAAAACAGTATAAATATAAGTTGAATTGAGAATAAATTATTCGTCATCAAGGTGTTATCTAATCGATACATATATAGAGTGTAGTCGGTTATTTATTTGGATGTAACTTAAATTTATTTTAAATTATTTAAAGAGCAAAAATTTATCATTATCCAACAATAAAATATTACATATAAATATATATTTAATAAATTTATCCACTCATCTATATTGAACAGAATAAAGTCTAGATAGCTAGAGCACATTTAGGATCTAGAGTAAGAGTTGAATCATCTCCTATAGTTATTTTCTATAGAAAATATAATATATTATGAATGAAAATTTAAATACTAAAATGCAAGTGTGAAATGTGAAATACATGATTAAATTTTGAAATTTGTAACAAAAATTCAGTAGCATTCCGGTATAAACTAGACTTTTCTCCAATTTTTCAAAAATTCAACCAACTCAATAATACTCGATAATCATCCCAAATAATTTAAAATACCTATTGAGTCCTTCAATTATATATTATAAAGATTTCACTATTCCCCATTTATCTCTATTCTTCCATTCTAACCATATATTTCATTTCCTTCAAAATACCAATCTAACTTCTTTTCTAACATTAAATTTCAATTTTTTTAATATTAATATACAACTCAATAATTATCATAAATTCAATATTACTCAATCCATATTTTTATTTCTAATTATACAATAACTATTTAAGAAAATAAACTTCAAATCTCAAATATATAGTGAAATCGTCTTTTTTATACCTCTCTATTATAATAATTAGAAATTATAATAATAAAAATAACTCATTGAACAAACCCTAAAAATAAAGAATAACCAACCCATAAAACAACATTTAACTCTCCATAATCTCAAATTATAAAAATCTCCATGTAATATAAATCTCCATGTAATATAGTAAAGAAATATATAAAACTTAAGAAATTTATAAAGAAAATGAGAGGAAATAACCTATTAAACCTTGATGTACAAGAAAGAGGAAAAATGGATTTTGGGTTAGAGTTTTTTATTGAAAGAAACTAAAACAAAAAAAAAAATTGTATTGGGACTTTGATTTAGATTGAAATATTAAAATCAAAGATGGAGAAAAGATGAAGGAATAAGAAAATAATTTTTTAAAGAGTTTAATTTAACAAAAGGGGCTAGGGGAAAGAATCGCCTTGCTCTGTTTTAGGTGTTCTCCCAAAATCAAGCAAAGAAAATCCTCATCTCCTATCTTTTAAAAAGAAAAAAAAGTAAGTGGGCCCTTTTTTTTTGGTCTTATATCACTAGGTCTTAGAATTCATCTTCCCACTGAAATTGTAATAAAAAAAATTTTCAATTATAGCTCAAAAATTTAACAAAGTAATTGAACACATCATATTTGTGATAAAGAAAATATATCCAGGTGCACTTAGTGTAGTGATAAAAAAAGAATACATAATATAAACAATAAGAATTGGGGTTGGACCCCATAAATCAGAACAAATAAATTATAATGGTTCTTTAGCATTGTAATTAGAATAATGAAAATGAAATTTATGTGATTTGCTAACATAATAGGTTTCACACAAGGAGAAAGGAGTTTTAACAGACAATTTATTTAAAGATAAGACTTTATTAATAGTTCTTGAATAAGCATGGCCTGAACAAGCATGACCTAATTCAGCATGCCAAGTAGACAAAAAAATAAAATTGAAAACCGGAGAAACATGATCTATAATTAATTGATAGAGTTTATTTTAGCGGCTGCTTTGTTTTATCGTCCTTAGTCAGAAAAAAAAATTAGGGAAACATTCAAGTGAGACATCATTAAAAGCCGTAAATTGACGAACAGGTAATACGTTAGCATTTGATTTAGGAACATGAAGGATATTATGTAATAAAAAAGGATGAGAACCGAGAGATAAATCATTAGAACCAATATGAGTAATAGGTAAGTTTTTAATAGTTATGAAAGTAATTTCATCAGTAAGAATATTTGGAGTGAATGCCCAGGTTTTCCAATTCAAAAGTGATGGGTTGCTCCAGTATCAATAATCCACAGTTCGGTTGATGTGGTTGGAGATGAAGTGAAGTGAAATCAATGTTGTTGTTGTATTTAGGACTTGAACATTGTTTGAAGGTGTGTCCTTGGCCTTGACAATTGTAACAAATAGGTGTGAATAATTCACTGTTTATTCGAGAGGTATGTCCACAACCATAGTTGGAATAATAGTCTCTATGTTTATTTCCACATCCTCTACGTTTATTTCCACATCCTTTACCTCGCGCCGCCTCTACCAATGCTTTAGCGAGCATTATAGTGAGCAATGATAGGAAGGTTAAGGGAGGAATTTGAGCTCTCAAGCTATATTTCTTCAGAAAGGAGTAAGATAAATAAATCATCAAATGAAATAGAAGTTAACTTTGCCTCAATATTGCAGATGAAAGGTCTGTAATCTTAGCCAAGACCATGTAAGATATGATCAATGAGATCATCTTCCAAGATGGCAGCATCAAGAGCAACAAGTTCATTCAAATAATTGCTTGGCATGATCCATATAAGTTGCAATGGAGTCATTGTCCCGAGATAAGGCATATAAAGTTTTTTGTAGAGTATACTAAGTTGTGCTCAAGAACCAAAAGCACAAGTGGTTTGTAGATGTAACCAAGTAGCATAAGTTGTAATGGCACCAACAACTGGGAAGAGAATAAATTAAGAAATAGAGTTTAGGCTCCTACATAGCAGAATTTGGTCCATAATATACTAGTATTTGTATGTTGGGTTATTTGCTGAATTTTCAATTTTTTAGGAGGAAGTGTGAAGTCATCTATATGATGAATCAATTGTTTGCCACAAAGGAAAGGAATAAATTAAGTTTTCTAAAAGAGATAATTGGAGGAAGTGAGCTTGATGGTCACTTTGTGATGAACCGAAGAGGAGGAAAAAGAGAAAGAGGATGATTGAGTGGCCATAGTGTTTAAACTTTAGGATGCTTTGATAACAAAAAAACGATTTGAAGATGATAGTAATATAGTATCATGTCCTTTGATCGATACTATCAAGTATATACATAATATAATGGATTAAATCCCTAAAATCATTAGACTATTACAACAGAATAATTAGAAACTTATTACAATAGAAAAATTAGAATCCCTCTAGATCTAGGATTGTATGTGGACTAAAGTGAATTGGAGTCTATTTCCATAATATTCATCTGCTGATCAAAAATTCAGAGTTTAGTATGAATCCTATTGCTTCGTGTTCTAAGTTATACCCATGACTCCTTCATCCCTTTATATCTAAGACACGCACAACTCTTTCTGATCTTTTTCTCCAATCCTTAGTTATCCTATAAAAACACAAAAACTCAAACAAATCAACATCTTTAAGTAGATTTTTAGTCAAATTCTAAGTGTTCAAGTATTAAAAACTACACAAAATATGCATGTCATCATTAAGTTAGAAAAATACTTGTATCCATGCCCTAAAAGTTTTTCGTATATAAAATAAAAGAATAAAAGATTCTACTTTTTCATTTTATTTGTTTTATAATAAAACATATAAAAAAGATTTTGAGAGAAATTAATAAAGTAAAATAAGTTTTGCATAGGTGTTAATATTGTTATGGACTTTCCATCAAGTTTAAATATAAAAAACAAGAAGCAGAAGTTATATATGATTGGTTTGAATAATCACTCCAACGTTTAAGTCAATAACCAATAACCAGTAGTATTGTTTCATGGGAGGCTACTAATTAACCTTTAACTATAATACTATGTATAGATATAATACTAATATTTCTTAGGGTGTACCCATTAGTATTTTTTTTAGTAGAATGATGGCATATAATTTGGAGTTGTGCAAGAATGGGTTATCTACTAAGAAGCTATCAATAAGTATTAGAGTTTGTTGTCTACTTTGAGTTTTAAGGTATCTTGAGATGGAGATTACTAGTTATATGAGAGGCTAATGATCAACCTTGACTCTAGTACTATGTGTCAACATAATACTTTAGAGACTAACAACCACAAACACAAAATTTTGCAATACCTTAAAAAATATGGTGCATTTTTATCATCACCAAATACTTTTGATAAAAATAGCGACACATGGTATAAGAGCTTTCCAAAAATATGTTTGAGTTGGAGTAACATAAATACGCTATTATAAAAATAGATTTAAAGTAGTGACAATAAATTGTTGTCATATATATTTAAATTATAATTATAAGTCAACAGTAATAGTTTAAGAACCATTGAATAAAAAAAAAGGTCAAACACAGAGTTTTTATCATCACCAAGTACTTTTTACAGAAATAAAAGCTTTTAGAAAATGTGATTGGGTTGGAGCAACATAAAGACACTATTACAAATATATATCTAAAGCAGCAATGGAAAATTGTTATTTTATATTTTAAATTATAACCATAAGTCAATAATTTGCTAATGTGATGAGCTATATATACTCGATGAAAGATACACATATGATCTATAAGATAAAGATAAAGTTTGTTTCAGTTATATAAGTATATGAGATAGACATATGACAAATGTGCATTGCTTTATCCTTTATTATAAATATGTTAAGATCTCACTTATATTAACTAAAAATTTTAATTAGATTTTTAAATATAATTAAATATATAAGGACGATTTTTTTCAGAATTATTTGACCTTAGGTTTATTTCTATTATTAATTTAAAATTGTTTAAATATTTAAGAAAATACAATGACAAATGTTGTTAAGCATAATCAAAGTTAAAATTTATCACAATTCAAATATAGCATGCGATTCTGGTACTAAATTTAATGCATAGATTAATATTGACATAAAGAAATGTGATGGTATGACTTATAGAATATTTTCATATTATTATTTACTTTTATTTATTAATTTAGTGATTATTATTATTATTATTGAATGAATATCTAGCATTCATTTCATAGCATTCGCACCGTAACTCCCACAGATAGTTCCTCCACTATCTCTGCACACATAACGCTCTAAAGTTGACCATTCTCCAAGATTATAGTACTTTCGTGTTAATGTGATTGATAATAATTTATTTATAAATTTTTTAACATACTCCTATTTAATATGTATTTAAAAATTAAAATTTATTAATAATTTATAAATTTTATCTTTGTGTTAGATAAATTTATTACTCTAAACTCTCAATAAAGATATTGAGCTTGCAACTCTCTTTGGCTATAGGAATCTCAAGATTGAAAAGGATAGCAATACTGCTAGTGAGCTTATTAATGAAATATATGTCTCTAGGTGAATTTCACGGTGAATTTCAAGACTACTCAACCCTCTCGTATAAATAAAAACCGGATGAGAGTCATTTAAACGTTGAGATTTTTTTATTCAAGTGATTCTCCTCTTTCACGGCCACCACTATTACTGCCACCGCTATTTATACTAATAAAATTTAGTAAACTTTATTTTTTTAAAAACATAGTTTCTTGAATAAAATCTATTATTAGATATTAATAATAAATGATAGTAAGTACTAAAAGTTTTAATTTTTTTTAATAATTAAAATGTTGATGGATAGTTTTGTACGTGATTAATAGTTAAGATCTTTAAATTTTTTATTCTGCAATCGAAAATGATGCATATTAGTTAGATTTCTAATTCTCCACCATAGTTATTTTTTTATTATTTTATGATAGGTAGTATATTTAATTAATAATTCTTGTTTTATATTATTTTAAATTTCAATAGATAAAATAATATAGTATGATATATTATCCAGTTTTAAATTTAAAATCTAGATATAAAATAAAAAAATATTTTACTCTTTGAATAGAGTGAATTTATAAAAAAATATATTATTTTATAAAATAATTTCATATTATTTTATAAATCATTTTATATTATTCTATATAATAATTTTATGTTATTCTATATAACAGTAATATAAAATATTTTAATATTTCCATTGCTGAATTAACGGCCATATTTTTTTTGGTTATTTAATCTTACCATCCCACGCGTTTTTTTTTATTTAATCTCATAATACTATAAAAATTAGAAATTAGAAATTTTACTACCATATTAAAATTTTAATTCATAATATTAGAAAAGATAATAAAATTAAAAGTAGTAGGGAACTGAATGGGAATTCAGGTACCTCTAAATAAGCTTTACAATCAATTTTCAAAAACTAAAAAATCTCAACAATATATTCAATATCCCAATAAATTCTGCAACTTATTTAAATAATTAAAATTTTAGAAAATAATAAAAAATAATAAATGAATATCAAATCTAAATCCCAACATTATAACCGAGCTACGGAATCTTATAATGAAATTATTGATTGACTAGAGCCTCCATACATGACTAGAACAAAGTGACGCTCAAGCAATAGTATTGCATATTTGAACATTTCTATACATGTGTTCAGCAAGATTAGTTACAAGAAGATTCTCCTCACCTTCAAAAGCAATACCCAACTTCTTTTCCAAAATGCACCGTATATAACAGCTCTCTTCTTTAGGATTCTACTAGCTTTGAAGAAAGACAAGGTGAGGCTACCATCTAGACTTGTGCTCGAGCAGAAATGACTGTTAAAAGAACCAGAACATGACGAATCAGCTGAACCATCTGAAGAATCCTGATAACTCTAAAATTAGATGAAGTCTTTGAGTATATGACAATTCAACCTGTGCTGCTTTATGGATCAAACGGGCCACCATTTTCCAAGCAATTAATTCATGAGCAAAATGGTAATCTAATTTGATGTGCTTAATTCTTAGATGGAAACACTGGATTTGAAGTTAAATGAATGGCGTCAATATTTTCATACTATAATATAGTGGGCTAGGAAGAAAGAAACTCGCATTAACTCGTCAATGGAATTTCTCTACTAGGCGATTCTTTTTGTTGAGAAATGCATAATATCAGATTGTTTCTTGGATGCCCAAGAAATCAATTTCTTGTCTAAAAATTTTGCATATCTACTATTTGTGGATCGACAACCATCTGGAAATTCACCCCAATCACTGTCACCAAAGCATTGAAACTCATTAGAGGAGTACTGTGTAAAGAACAAACATTTAAAAGTGAAGAGTTAAACCAATTCAACCATTTATTTTACCAAGTAGGAATTACAATACTTAATTCATTTGCTATGCAATTTAGCCAGTTACCCTTATTAGGACACCACAAATCAAAGCCAGCAAGTCTCATTTATGGAGGATAAATGGAGGAGGAGAAAACTTAACTTTAGTTGTAAAGGTAGCAAATATGATAGCAATTGCTGCTTCAACCCCAATAGCCGCAAGTGTTCTTCTTGCTCTCTTCCAGTGTTGTGGGTTTGGGCAAAAGAAAGCAATAGCAGCTTAGTAGAGATCAGGAGAGAGATTAGGGACATGCTTAGTTTCCTCCCTCTCTCCTTCCCCTATCTCTGCTCTTTTTTTCCCCTTTTCACTCCTTCCATTGCTATGTCAAATAGACTCTATTTTATTTTTTTTTTTAAACGGGACAATTACCTCCAATTAAATATGGAATCCAAGAGTTCTTGGTTCTGAACATGAAAGCAATACCAATGAGTTGAAGTTCATTAGTTATTTTATCCTTTTCTTTGTACCACTCTCGAGAAACTTCTTTCTTTATCGTATCCTCTTAGAATTTCCCACTTAAACTCTATCTGTCTATCATATCATACAAATTGAAATAGGGTGTTACGAAAATGACCAAAGAGGGTGGAAGATGACCAGATAGCCAAGTAAGGGAGAGTCATGGAAAGAGAGAGAGAGAGAGAGAGTATTGAACTAAGTTTAGGTATCGTACGTAATTGAAATCTACCCTATTTCCTTGCACAGAATGAAGCATGGGAATTTAACTGTATTCTTTTTTGAAATTTAAGCAGAGATGGCATGTTTCTAATCCATTATTCTCCTCATACGCCACAAAGAAATAACTGAGTTCATAGTCGCTCGTGCAGTAGACTAGTTGATTTCCCTTTCTTTGTTTCTTCCCTTTTTCTTATTTTTTGGTTTTTTATATCTCAGCAAAGAATCTGTAACCCCTAAATTGAAGTAACCTCACCAACCATTATCATCCTAAACCCACAAAGATAAGCCCATCAAAGAAAAGATTCAACCGGAAAACTGCACAAGCAATGTTTCTTTAGCTGTACCAATACTTGATACCACATTAAGGCTTTGAACCAAAGATGAATTTTCTGCAGATGAGTGATGAATTTTCACACTGTAATCTCCGTGGATAAGGGACGCCTCAAAGAAGCCATTACCATCCGTCCTGCCAACCACGGACTTAGTAGCAAACCGTCCAGCCAGTAACTTGTCAACTACATCACCAGTAGGCAAGTTCTTGAAATTGTTATCTGTCAGACACATGGCATAACATCCCTGTGGTTTCCAGGCTGCCCAAATCACTATGCCGGCCACTTTTGGGTGACTATGTGCCTCCCTTAGAATCTGCTCCAAGTAATTAGCCTGTCCATGAAATCCACCTAAAGATATAAGTTTATGTATTTTGGATGTTGAATATCTTAACACTTTCAGCTTTCCAAAATCATTCATACTAATTACTAGTATACCTCCTAATAGCAAACAAGCTGACAACTACATAATTATAACCAAATGTTATATATAAATACAAACAAAATCAGATGATTTAATTCATTACCTGATTGGGGTTGCTTTGAACATCTAGCTCTGTGAGCCAAATTGGCAAATTGGTTGCACCAAGTGTATCTATGGAAGCTCTTATATAAGCAAGGTTTGGAGCTGAACGACTGAAATGGGATTCAAGTCCAATCCCCAATTTCAAATTTTGGTTACCGGGAAATGCCTTAATATCTCTCAACTTTTGCAGGTACTTTGCTGGTGTAGATTTACCATCTCTTCCATCTTCAATGGTATTATATTCATTCAAGAACAAAGTCGAACCTCCATCAATCTTCTGAGCCAAGTTGTAGAAAACTGCAGAAGCAGTATTCCCTAACTTGCTCTCAAAGAAATCATGGTGCAGATTCTCATTAACAACATCCCAGCCAATGACTTGCCCTTTGTACCTTGACATGATAGAGTTGATCCTATTCGTTGCGGCCTTGGAAAGATCAGTTGGTGAAAGTGATTTGACCCACCATGGCTGAAACTTGGGATCTTCCCAGAACACGTTGTGGCCACGGACTTGAATATTATTCTTCTTGGCAAATTGAAGCATGGCGTCAGGGACTGAGTAATCCACTTTGCCCTGAGAAGGTTCTGTGCTATACCACTTCATTTCATCTTCAAATACTGTCACTGTAAACCTGGAGTTGAACCAATTCTGATAGGCGTTGTTGGAGAGGATGTTTTTGTTTATAGCACAGCCAAATGGGAAGCTAGCTCTCTTTTGTTCAACTATGATTGTAGCATTAGATAAGGGTTTTCCTTCACTATCCACTGCCTGGATTCTTACCTTCGTCCTTCGAGTCTGTAAGAGTTATGTTTATATATTGTAATAAAGAACAATAAAGGAAGATGAAAGGATTTTAGTCAGTTTATTAATTACTTACCTTTTCAAGGGCTTGATCTTGATGAGACATCCATTGTTTTTGTGTGAATGGTTGTAATGAGATGCTATCCACCCATATGTCAGCCGATGTGTCGTTACTCTACGCAAGTATTTATATATATTATTTTAAAAAAATAAAATATATTTAAAAATAAAAATGTGGAGATTCATCCCAAATGTAGCACATAAAAAAACCAATTAAATTAAGAGAAATGATTTAAAAGGAATCAAGAATTACCCCAAAATAGAGTTGAACAGGGCCAGAGGCATCAACAGTGAGGCCACCTTTAAGCATGGACCAGCAATTGGACTCGGCGAAAACAGCACCAGCATATTTGCTCCCTGTTTGGGTCTTCAAAAAAGCTGATACTGGAACTTTTCCCTTACTCACTTGAATCCAGGCTGATTTAAACGTAATCCAGAAGCTCAACTATGATTGATCTTAACTGAATATAATCCATTTTATTAATTAATGGATAACATCAGCAAACACATACCAGAGAAAGTGTAGATTTTGTTCTTTTGCAGGTAAAGATTTTGTGAGACACTATCGTGAGGGTGAACTCTGGATTTAGCCACAATGAATCTGTTGTTTCCCATTTTTCTGTGCTCTATTTTAGCATCTCCAAACGCAACCCATCCCTTCAACCCTTCATTCAGCTCTGGGTTTTGTATGATTCCTCCATGGTATTGAGGTTTGTGAGGACTTGCCAAACACTAATAATCATTTGTTAGAAAAATTAAATGAATAATTAGAACCCAGAAATTAAAAATTAAAAATACTTTTAATTTTGTGAATTATAAATGTTATTCATGAAGAAAGAATAAATTAAAATATTAATGTCTCAGTTTGCAAATGTCTGTATTATAAGATCTGAAAATTAAGTTTTAATTATAATCAAACGAAAGAAAAAACACACTGATCACCTCGATGGAAGCCGTGTAGTCATAGGGCAAAGCATTAGCGATAGTAAATCCTGTAATTAAAATTGACGAAAGCATATTTGCATTATTATTATCAGATGAGTTGATATTTGAAAGAAAATTGCTTGCCTGATTCAACTTAAGAAATAAAACGTATACCCAAAAGAAAAGAATATTTTTAGAGAGAGAGGATAGGACCTAAAAACAAAAAAGAAATAATAATAATTAGGCTAATTTTTACAGTTGGATTTAACGGAAAAAAGTTTATATCCAAATTTAACTTATCCACGTATAGAGTGTTGAGAAACTGGATTAAAATCTCCAGCAGTAAACCTGTAATAATATATATAAAAAAAAAAAGACAAACAAATAAATAAAATCTCATTTTAAGATCATGTAAGAACTCACACGTATATATATCTTTATACGTATATATGTACGTAATCCAATTGTACAAATTTTTGATAAAAAAAAAAAAAGAAAAAACGTAACAAAATAATACATCTGTTATTATTTTTTATTTTATAAATTTATAACTAAATAAATTATGATGTAAATAATATCTATAATAATAAGTATAAAGAATCGAAAAAGTTTCGGATGTCAAAACCTATTAAAAGAAGAATACACAGGAGAGACTCCAACCCAACCATTTTGCTCTTCTGATCTTCGATCTTCATGATTTTTGCCATGCAAAGTAAATAAATAAATGGAAAAATATTATGTGTTTATGAGAGAAAGAGAGCACTGAAGTAAAAAAGAAACAGTGACTTGGATGTATAGAATTAATTTACCAAGAAAAAATAGCAAGAAAATGGAAGAATAGGAGAGAAGCAATTGAGAAATCTTTGAAAGAATGTGAATGGGAATGAAGGTGTGTGTGTGTTGCTGAATTTATAGAGAAGAATATGAACAAATTTAGGAAATATTAATTAAGAGGTTCACAGGTTTAGCCATGAAAATAGCTAGCCGTATATTTTAAATATTTCCTTCTAATTAATTAATATCCATTTTTAAGATTTTCTATTTTTTAACGTGAGAAACAGCATATCTTTCATTATTTCCTAAATTGTTAGCCATTAATTCCTGGCTGGCCAATCTTTTATTAGATATTCTCATATATTATATTTATTATTTCTCTCTTTAAAATTAAAATTTTCGTATAAATTTAATTCAATGATTTCTTCTCATGTAATTTTCTTGTTTTGAATAAAAAGTTTAAAAATTTTTAACAATGATTTTATAAAAATTTATTTAAATTTTTTTTATAAGATGAATCATACAAAAAGAAAAAGTATATATTTTATTAGATATTCTCATATATTATATTTATTATTTCTCTCTTTAAAATTAAAATTTTCGTATAAATTTAATTCAATGATTTCTTCTCATGTAATTTTCTTGTTTTGAATAAAAAATTTAAAATTTTTTAACTTAAAAAATTTTTTAACAATGATTTTATAAAAATTTATTTAAATTTTTTTTATAAGATGAATCATACAAAAAGAAAAAATATATATTTGAGTTTTTTTTTTGTTCTGTACAGATTTCAAATTTATACACTGAACAAATATCATAATAAGTATATTTAATTAAAATTTTATTTATTTATCAAAAATAATTTATATGTGTAAGATATTTGATGTGAAAAATATTATTTGTGAAGAAAGTTCGGCATAAAATATTTTTGAAAAACATAACTTATTTTTTTATTAATTGATTTTAATATTAAAAAATTATTAATAAATTTTTATATAAAAAGTTTAGTGATTTTATTATAAGACGATTCCCAACTCTAGAAAATAGTTTAATTTAGAAGAAAAATAATATTTTCATAAAAATAGCTTAATTAATGAAAAATAATATTTTTTATTCACAATTTTTTTAGTGTATATATATATTATCGTGAAAAATATTCATTTTTTTTAATGTATAACAGGTTAACTTTTTTATTAGATATTCTCATATTAATTTATGTATTACATTTTTCTATTTATATATTTGAAGGGTCAATGTTATATATTCAAAAATTTCATAATAAGTCTTTATTATTATTAAATTGAATGTAAAATTCTATCAAATTTTAGTTCATTGAATTATTAAAATTATTCAATTAAATTCATTTCATTGGTGCCATTTTAAATAAATTGTTTAACAATTATTATTTTATGCTAAAAATAACCAAATTTAAGATTTTTGAAGAATCAAAGGCTACATGGTAATTTTAACTTTAAACAAAAACAAATGCATACTGATGTGTAAAGATGTAAACGAATCAAATTATTTGTGAGTTATTCGAAATTCGACTTGATGAAAACTCGATTGGATTCAGCTCGTTTTCTAAATAAGTCAAGTTAGAGTTCATTTTTAGACTCGTTTAATAAATGAGCTGAATTTGAGTTTAGTATTATTCTTCTCGTTTATACTCACTAGTTCGACTTATTTTAAGATTATGAACAGACTCGCGAATTTTGAGCAGATTCGCGAAAGGGATATAGAGGATTGTGACGTTTCTATAAAAGGACAATCCTTTTATAATTTTTTTTTTTTTAGTTTTGGATTTGAGAGATTTCAATTAAATAAAAAATTTTAATTTAAAAAATCTTTTAATCACCTTATAATTTAAATTTTATTTTTAATTTAAATTTATTTATAATTTAAATGAATTGAAATTATATTGAGTTTGTTTATAATATAATTGAGTTTAAATTCGAATTTAAATGAGTTTAAATTCGATTTTTTTAAATAGAGTTTGAGTTGGTACATTAATGTGATAAACGAATTTATTATAAATCGAGATGAAACCGAACCCGAATTTAATATTTATTTTATAAATTAAACTCGATTTTATAAATAAATTTCGAGTCCAACTCGAGGTCGAACTCGAGGTTTGAAATTTATTTCTAATCGAGTCTGAGTTTATCAAATCTCGATTTGACCCAATTCGATTACAGCCCTATGTTTTGGGAGAGCACATCATCCCCTATCATTTTTCTCTCCTTCCCCTTCTTTTTTCTTTTGTAACTTCAGCCAGTCACCATCCTCCACCACTAATGGTGAAGCCGGCAACCTTCAGCCCTCTGGCGGTGCTAATTAACGAACTTAGAGAATGGAGAACAAAAGGGAAAGTGACCGCAACACAAAGAGAAAGATGAAGATGATGCCACCACTTCCGCGTAATTTCCAGTCATTCCGACCTCTAATAGACGACCTTCCGATGGTGTTGAACTCCTTTTTCTATGGTCTTACATTTCCGTCAATAGCACATTTAAAGGTGATTAGAAAAAACAGTTAATGGTGGATCTTTCACTGTCTTTTGAGGTCATTTTTAACTAATCCAACAGTCACCTAAATTATTTAAGATGATTAACAAATTCCCTTCATTGCAAGCTTTAATTTGACACCTACCTTATCTCGATCGAACACCAATAATAAAAATGCTACATGGATGGTCAAGATTAAATGGATCGACATTAAACGATGGAAGAGAAGTTGTTGAAATGGAGTCTCATAAGCTAGAATAATAACATGTCATTGAGCCTTGAATGCTTATAGATAACCCTATGACGGAAAAGAGTTATATATGCTTCATCAACTTATCATGTGAATATGAAAATGAAAGAACTTAGTCATGACATAATTATATATAATTTGAATGATATAATACATATTTACATCCTTGAATTTTATTAAAAAATTTCATGACATTTTATATTTTGAAAACATCTTACGACATACTTAAATTATTTGAAAGTGGAATTGAAATAATATCATAATTCTAATCAGTAGGTAGCATGAACTTTCTATAATATTTTGAGGTTAATTTGAATTCAAAGAGAAGTTTTTTAAGGATGAATTTCAATTTTAAAATTTATAAATTGTGTATATGATTATCATATTAAGCTATTGACTGCTAATCACAAAAATTTAAAAATTGATTTAATCTTATAATTGTATATTAATGCATTTATAATATATTATCTTATAGTAAAATTCAAAATTATACTTTTAAATAATTTATAAATAAAAAAATAAAAATACAATGATGAAATTTATTAATTAAATTATTAAAAAAATAATTATTAAAATAAATTATCAACCGCTTACCGACCATTTAAAATATTAATAATAAAATTATTTATTATTTACCTATGAAAAGTCGATGATTATATTTTTATTTTCTTATATATATATATATATATATAGAACTTTTTCAAAATATAGGACTTTTTAAAATTTAAGTGACGGCGTCTAATCTATAAAAAAAATAATTTTTTTATTAATTTAAAAAATTTTTATAAATAAAATAAATGAGTGTGGACTTTGTTTAAATTAAATGATCAGGAGAATAAAAAAAACAGTTAAAAATAAAAGGAGAAAAAAATTTTGCTATTTCGAGTTGTTCTTATAAAAAATTAAAATAAAATAATATAATATAATTGAAATTATTGAAGTAAATAATTAATAAAGAAAAATTGAGAGGTTTACGTTGATTGTTAATTAAAGACACAACTCATTTATGATTTTATTGTTTAAATAAATGAATTTTATCAATTTCTTTTTATTGTTAAATTAATCTGTTGTACCACTTAAATTAATTCTTAATTAATTAATAACTTGATCGGCCATATAGATTTAGTTAATTAACTGTTTTGAGAAAAACTCAAATTTAATTAATAATAAGTGAATTATTTAAATAAAATTAATTAATTACTTAATATAAATAAATATTTTAATTGTTACTTTATTATCTAATTAAATAATTAGGTATGTCCTTAAGTTAATTAAGTAGTAGTCGAGACCTCTTAAATTTAAAAAAAAAACAATGAAACTGATGTTTCTCAAAAATAAAAATTAATTAAAAATAAAAATAAGATAAACAGAAATTAAAAATATAATCTCACAATTTTAAATAAATTTCAATTTAATTAATTTTTAATTAAATAAAAGAGTAACCACTAAAATTCATAATAAAATTACATAAAATAAAAGAAGAAAAAGACAAGGAATTCGACCAATAAAATCCAAAAACGAAAGAGAGGTGATGAGAGGATATGATTGTCTACTTCTAAAGTAACCTTTATATAAACTTTTCCTAAACAAAAACATAATCATCCACAATAAAATGTAAAATAAATCTATTATTCCTATAATAGCTCTTATTCTAATCTTCATCTAATTATTTTTACATTTATCTGAAACAGTTTTAAATTTTATACGGCTAACAATACCGAAATTTTATAATTTGGGACTACAGTTTTGAGTTGTACCGTCCAACTAGAAAAAAAATTTTAAAACTGTCTCTTTTAATTTATTTTCTGCTAAAAATCTATCTAAAATTAAAATTTAAATAAAAATTAATTATTTGTATAAAATTATAGTAAAATTATGAAATTTAATATAAAAAAATAATGAATTTTACGATTTATCATTAAATTAACATAAAATATTTATAGTAAAATTAAGAGTGTATAATATACATATTTAGCCTTATTTAAATCTTAAACATAGTTTGATTGAATCATCCTTATCTCTAATTGATATTAGGGTTCTATTCTTTCCATTTTTTGAATTCATTTGTTGCATTTTGTAAGGTCTTCTTTATCTCTCTTAGGAAGTTATTATTATGTCTTATTTTTCAGATGAACTTTTTGATAGTATCAAATACATAAGTATAGATAATTAACTATTTTTTATTGAAGCTTTTGTAGTCATATAAAATAAAAATGAATTAATTATTACTTAAAAGATTGTTTTACATTGTTTAAATCAGCTTTATCCAAGTTTTTAATAATTTATACCTATGAAAAATAACTTGTAAAAAAAATTCTGTAAAAAAAATTATTTTTTATTATTTGATTTTAATTTAAAAAATAAAATATATTAATAAATTTATATATAGATATTAATAAAAGTTTTAAAAATAAAAAGTATTTAAAAAATAAAATATATTAGTAAATTTATATAGGTGTTAATAAAATTTTTAAAAATATGAAAAATTATTTTCTCTTTTTAAATTTTTTAAAATTTTTAAATTATAAAAATATTTTTAGTTGATTAGTTTTTTAATTTAAAATAAAAAATTTATGCATTTTATATTAATTTAAAATAAAAAATTATTCATACTTAAATATATAAATATAATTATTAAATTTATCCGCCCATAGAGTTTCGTGTTTTTCATTTAAAAAATTTTACTTTTAATTTTTCAATATAATAATGAAAACATAAAAAAATAATTATTTCAATATTTTTTATTTTTTAACAAAATTTAAAAAAAATAGAAAATTTACTTTATATTTTTCGATTAAAATATAAAAGTTAAAACAAACACTTTTTTAAAATTTTGAAAAGCAAAGAAATAATTTTAGAAAACAAATATTTTTTTTTATTAAAAAAATATTATTTATGATTAGTTTTCTAACATGTTAGAAAATATAAAAAATATTTTATGTTGAATATGTTATAATTATTTTTATTGCTTATAAATAAATTACTAAATTTTCTATACAAAATAATGTTTTACAATAAAACCAAATCCTAAGAAGGAAAAATTATAATTTTTAATGGAATCGAATAAATATCGCGGGTGAACCGTATTTGGTTCAAATTGAAAAAATTGACTAAATTAAATTAATTTAAAAATTTAATTTAATTTTTTATTCATTTTGATTCAGTTTGATTTTTAATTTTAAAATTTTCAGTTATTTTGATTGGGTTTGATTTTGATAAAAAAATTAAAAAAAATAAATCGAATCGATTAGTGATAATAATATGTTATTTTTAATAATTAGAGAGATTGGATTGGTAAAATATTTTAATTAAATTTTAAAATATTAAAAATAAAGTGTAAAAGATTAAAAATAAAATATAAAAAATAAAAAATTTATTAAAAGTTTAAACCGATTAAATCAAATCAAATCAGATCGATTTGATTTAATTTAATTTTTAATTAAAATCAATTCTATTCAATTTTTATAAATATTAAAATTTTAATTTTTAGCTTATTAAATTCAATTCAGCTTTAAATCAAACGCATTGAATGCTGAGTTTTTTCCAGTAGATAATCTCGTTGGATTTAACATGTATAATTTGGAGTAGACTTTTGTTTGACAATCAGGAGATCAAATTCTAACCTTCGATTTTTTTTAAAAAAGAAAAGAGATGAAATTCTAGGCCCATTGTTTATTTATTTATTTTTTATACCAAACTGGGCTTGGGTGCAAAAGAGAAAAATCCGATGCCCACAACCCTCCTTTCATGGCATTTGATAGCGACATCTCTCGTAGAAATAGAGCCCATATGACGTCGCACGGGCTTTTCTGCTTGGTGTTCGTCAGTTTAAAAATCTGGTGGCTTCTCTCTATCTCGTTGATTTAACTCTTTTACATAGAGAAAATCTACCTGCAGGAGTAGGATTGACTGTGCAAAAAAGTAATTGTTTAATAAAATTATAATTTTAAATGTATTTTTATTCATCATAAAAAAATAATTCCAAATTAAAAAAAATTACCCAACTGTTTTTTTTTTCTACAAAAAATATATCTCGTTACATATTTAAATTTTATAAATTTACTATTTAATCATAAATTTAATCTACGATAATAAATATATCTAAATAAATATAAAAATTTTCAAATTTTACACATCTTAAATTTAGAGTCAACAACTTAAAAAATATTAAATTCATCAATTAAAACATGTCTAATATCGTACCCTAATCAATTTTTATAATCTTAATCTCTCTAAAATTACGATCCAACCTCTTTATTCTCATTTATTACCTTTAAAAAAAACCTAAATTCATCAACTCTTCCCAGATCAAACCACTAAAACTAGGTGTCACAATTTCATTAGTCCTGAATCACAGAACCATCAACATGTAATTACTGTTTTATAGTATAAATTTTCCTTGATGTCCGATTTCTAAAAGAAGCAGACAAGAGGCTCGGTTATATCATAATTCACTGATAATTTAATTTTGTCTCGGTTAAAATTATGAATAAATGAAAATTTTTAATTTTATTTTCCAAAAATTAAAATCTTGACAATAGTGAATTGAAAATTTTCCAATGGGAAAATCACGCTAAGGCAATGAGAAATGAATATCCATCATGTAACGTTTAAAATGTAGCTTTTTCTTTTCCTTTTTGAAACAACACGTCATTTTCTCTTAGTCAACTTTTTCTTTATTCATGAATTTCAAATTAATAGAAAGTATATAAAGTCATTTCATTAAACAAAATTATTAATTTGAAAAATTATAACTCATTATTTATATAAAAAGAGAACTCATTATAAATATTTCCTATTCAAGTTAATGAAAAATAACAAAATAATAATGAAACAGTAAAAATATATTAAAATCTTTCTAATATTTTAAAAAAATCTATTAGTTAATTTTTTTGTATTATAGATATATCTCTGTATCATAAAAATTAAATAATAATTTTTTTCAATAAAAATTAAATACCCACATAAAATTATTGCAATCTAATGAACAACCAAAATAAAATCTTAAAAAGAGAGAAATTAAAAGAAAAAATAGGATACAATATATTTATTAATTGGCATTTTGCCAAGGAAAACATAGAACTTCAACAATCAAATACACAATTTCCATCAACTGTACAATTAATTCCACCACATATCTATCCTAATCATAATAAAATATAATTTTATCTTGCAACATTTAATATTAAAAAAATATAAAATACAATTAATACAAAAAATAATTCACAAATGTCTTTCATTTTGAAGTACCTTTCATTGGCTGAGATGAGAAAATATTATTTTTCCCATAGTGAAGATTATTATTTTTGTTATTATAAGAAGTAAGCTTTGAACCAGCTGCAGCCATTGAGGGAGAATTCACCGACCGTTTTCTCAAGCTGCTTGAATTGAGATATCCATCAAGACCAGACCGTTGCTCCAAAAACTCCACACTTGGTGGCTGGAACTCCGACCTGGTTCGCCTGTGAGAAGAGCCGTTGAAGGAGTCCCCGCCGCTGAGTAACAAATGGTAGCTACGGCTTGAGCTTGCAGAGAAAGACCTGCAGCTGTTTTGAGGCCTTTGTTTCTTCATTGCATGGAGGAGATAAGGAATCAGGCCTTCCATGACTTCTTCTTCTTCTTTTCTTCTTCTTGTTTTTTTTTTTCTGTTCTAGTCGCTGCTGAAGGCTGAAGCTTTGAAGGTAGAGAATTAATGGGTATCTGCCAAATTGTGAGAAGCAAAGCTGGTTTTATAGTGGGTTCAGCCCATGGAAATGGATGAGCTTGGAATGGAATTGCTTTGGTCAAATATGAGACTTTCTTTAGTCTGAAAATTCTTCACCTAATCACTAATGGGTAATGTTAAACAGCTAGCCACCATATTGTTTGATGTACATTCATTATTCGCATCATGATCACGTGAATTTTTTTAATTTTCTTTATTGGAAAAATAAATATATAATTATACTGTAAGATATTTATT
The DNA here is from genome assembly GCF_001659605.2 of Manihot esculenta. NCBI lineage: Eukaryota > Viridiplantae > Streptophyta > Magnoliopsida > Malpighiales > Euphorbiaceae > Manihot > Manihot esculenta. Next base: position 8,762,616 of record NC_035167.2, read on the forward strand.
TAATGATTAAGAAATGGAAAACTTGAAGCAAAGTCAGCGGCGAATACAAAATCGGAGTTAAATAATGAAAAGCGTGTCGTCTTGCAATTGAGTGCGATGTGCTTTTAGGTTTTAGCTTAATCCTGGAGCGCGGCTTTACGCGGATGCTATAATTGCCCTTATCCTTTTCTTTGAAGAAAGCTGCTACTTGGGATCTCCGGATCACTCCTTCCCCAGGTAGGTTCTTCTTTCACAAATTTTTTTTTTTAGGTAAAAAAAATTTATTAGAAGTTTATTATTATTATTATTATTATTATTATTATTATTATTATTATTATTGATCAATCCACATTGGTTTGAGTAAGAAATAATGTGTTATTTATAAGAGTTTTAAACACTCGTTCTCTTTAACTAGTTTTTGAGATAAGTTAGATTTGATTTAAATTTAACATGATATCAAAAATTTCCACTGATGTTGGATCTTCCATAAATATATTACACTACAATATAGTCCTGAATGTAAATGGGTGTGTTAAATCCCAAATCATAAGGGTGTATTGAATCTCGGATCGTTTTAAGATAGGGGTAATGTCAGTTTGAAATAGAGTAATGTGCTCTTTAAACTTTAGGCACTCATCCTTTTGAATTAGTTTTTTATTTGGGTTAAATCTGATTCAAATTTAATATTACTAAGATAATTATTTTGATCGTAATTGATTTAAATTGTAAATGAAATTAAAATTGACTAGGATCAAATCTAAAATTGGATATGGGCAATTAGTTCTGATTCATGAATCAGACTATAATTATTTAGTAGAAGAGTCGATCCATAAAAAGCCTCATAGGGAGCCATCCCTATGCTAGCATGATGGCTGTTATTGTAGGCAAACTCCATCAAAGGTAGATGCTGCCTCCAAAAACCTCCAAAATCTAGTACACTTTCGGCCGCTGAACCTGGTAGAGTTTTGTAGGCACTTTCGGCTCCCGAAGGTGGTCTGGCCAGCCACCTATAAAGGGCCCCCTGTCCGAAAAATGGGCGAGTTTTCTCTCCCCATTTCCAGGCAAGGTGAGTCTCTGTCACCCCTTTTATGATCTTGTGTTTTCTCCTCAAATCCTTCAAGATTTTTACGAGTTTTTATCATGTTTTGAAGATTTTGAGCTAAAGATCAAGGTTTTGAAGCTTGGAGACCCCCGGAGCTCGTTCCTCCATATCTCCGAGTTGGAATCACACCTCCTCTCGATCTTCAAGAGGTAAGTGTAGATCCACCCTTTTATTATGTTTTAAGTAAGTTGTATGAAGGGTTAAGGGGTTTTTAATGCATGTTTAGGCTAGTTGTAAAATATGAGGGTTTATGTTAGTTAAATGATAAATGTATGTTTATGTGTTGATATGTTGTTGTTTGTTGGGGTTTAGGCTAGTTTTATGCCCCTATATGCATGAATGAGTGTATATACATGTTTTGGAATAGTTGGATGCGTGTTGGGAAGTTTGGAGGGCTGAATGTGGGATGGCAGAATCGGGTTCTGCCACCCAGAAGGATCCAGGTTCGGCTTCCGAACATGCTTCCGAACCTGCTTCCGAAAGTGCCTGACTTTCGGATCTGTGGAGGACCTTCGGCTTCCGAACCTGCTTCCGAAAGTGTCTGACTTTCGGATTTGGAAGGGGTTTCGGCCGCCGAACCTGCCGCCGAAAGTCCCCTGTCCAGCCCTTCCTTGGTTGTTTTATATGCATGTTTTACGATGTTTTAGGGGGTTTTTGGGGAGATGTTTAGAGTTATGTTAGAGTTGTTTAGTCCCTCATTTGAGTCCACTTGTGTAGGATCGGACCTGAGAAACCGAGGTGATCAGCAGTGAGATAGCTGCTTCAGAGTCAGTTCAGAGTCAGCCAGAGGTGAGTAGAACACAACTCTTTTATTTTAAGCAAATGAACTTTAGAGCATGATCCATGCATCATGAATGCCATGATATGTATTAGGTTGTTTTGCATTAGAATCCACGAATATGACGCATTGCATTATTCATTGTTAATGTGGATGGATATTGGGTGATACATTAGCCCTCAATGTGATATGATATGATATGATATGAGATGGAAAGACCAGGTGTGGCCTAATCGCCCCTGGCACAGAGTAAGAAAAGACCAGGTGAGGCCTAATCGCCCCTGGCACAGAGTAAGAGAAGACCAGGTGTGGCCTAATCGCCCCTGGCACAGTTGGACATGTTATGTTATGTTAAGAGGAAGTCCTGAGGAGCTCCGTCGAGGGCCGGGCATTTATGGGATATGTAGCGGGCTTTTGGTGACAATACCATCTTAAGGTGATTACTTGTGTTGTGATGCATTTCATGATGGCATATGATATTTAAATGTTTTTATTGTTATGCTCACTGGGCTTTTTAGCTCACCCCATTCCTTTAACCCCCAGATTTGCAGGGTCAGAGATAATTCAGGAGGTCGGCAGGTTACGGCTATGGTTATGTTATGTAATAGTATAGTAGTGGACATGATGAAATGTAAAGTAGAGTTATGTAATGTAAGGATATGTAATGACATGTCATGGTTAGAGTTGTGCTTTGCCCTAGTCATGTATGGTTAATCCCTTTTGATACATGATTTTATGTTAATGTATAAATGATGATGTTTATGTAAACCAAGCTTAATGTATGATATGTTACCCCATTGGAGTATTTGATGAGGGCTCCAGTGTGGGGTTTTATGATATTGAGTTTGTGCATGCACAGGTTAAGCTTGGTGAATGAAAGAAAAAGTTTAAAGTTTTATATATATATGTATGATCATGTATGGGATTTTATCAGGTACACAGGTTGTATGTTAGGCTTGTTACGGGTCCCGGTGACCTTAAGTAGATCTGGATCCTAGCACCGGTAGCAGTCCAGTTTTCGGGTCGTTACAGTAGCGTTTGGTAGCCAGGATCTCTACTTCAGCATCTCCAGTAATCAATATATCGTCAACATAGACAATTAAGGCTTGGAAGGAAGAAGATAAAGATTTTGTGAAGAAATAGTGATTATGTGGACATTGAGTAAAACCATATTGCTTGAGTTTGAGGGTGAATTCTTTGTTCCATTGGCAGTCAGCCTGCTTGAGCCTATAGAGTGATTTTTTTAGTTTACACACTTGATTTGATTGTGCCTTAGAGTTACCTTGTGGGGATAACATATATAGTTTTTCATCAATGGAGCCATGAAGGTAGGTGTTATTGATATCCAACTGGTGGATTAGCTACTGTTTGGCAGCTGCTATGGTAAAAGATAGACGAATGGAGACCATTTTTGCTACGAGAGAGAAGCTTTCAGTGTAATCAATTCCTTCAACCTGGTTGAACCCCTTGGCCACTAACCTGGCCTTATGTCTGTCAATTGAGCCATCAACTTTTCTTTTAATTTTATACACCCACTTAGATGCGACATGCTTTTTATGTACAGGGAATGTGACAAGTTCCCAAGAGCTTCCAATTCAATATCCATGGCTTTGACCTAATTTTTATTTTTCTTTGCTTATTTGTAAGAATATGATTCATGTGTTAAATATAGTAATGCTACAAAATCTTTGTGTGCAGGTGTAAAATAAAAATGGTTTGAAGAAATTTAGATTAATGATGTATCTGAAGGTGGGCTCAGACTGTTAGAGTGGTTGTGTGGGACACATGTTGCATCTTGAGCTATTGCTATAAAGTTATTTAACCAACTTGATTTCTGATGAGTCCTAGAATTCCTTCGAATCTGTGTGTTTGTAGTGACATTCTATTGTAGGTTTGAGAGTGAGGTCGGATGGTGTTCATTGGGTATAAGGTGAGTATTATGATGCTGTGGAATTCTATTTTGGATTCTTCTTGAACTTGTAGAGGGTAAGAGGGATTAAATTCTGTCTGGTTATGTGTTTGGTAGGGAAAGATGGATTCATAAAAGATGACGTCTCTGAAAATACATATAGTCTTATTATTAAGGTCATACGATTTGTATGCCTTATGGCTTATGGCAAAACCCAGAAAAATGCATTTGGTTGCTTTGGGTTCAAACTTAGTTTTGTGAGGTCTTACATTAGTTGCATAACACAAACATCCAAAAAATCGCAGTATGCTATAATCTGATACTTTGTTGTTGAGAAGTTTATAGGGAGTTTTCTAATTAATGACTAAACTTGGGGTTCAATTTATCAGATAAGTGGCATGTATGACTGGCTCTCCCTAGAAATTCTTTGGAAAATCAGAATGGAACATCAAAGCTCTAACTATTTGAAGAAGGGTTTTATGCTTTCTTTCTATAAGTCTGTTCTATTGGGGTGTATAGGCTATTATTTTTTTTTTATGGATAATGTCATATTATTGAAACAATTTTGTTGTATAAGAACTTAGGAATTCTGCCCCATTGTCTGTCCTTATGTGTTTTACAGTGGCTTGGTATTATATTTAAATCATTTTGAGAAAGGTGAAAAGGAGTGAATAGACTTGAAACTTATTTTGCATGAGGTATGTCCATGTTGATCTACTGTAGTCGTCCACTATGGTTAAGAAATATGAGACACATGTAAAAGTAGGTAGGTGGTAAGGTCCCTAGATGTCTATGTATAAGAGGTAAAAAATAGTGGGGCTAGGGATTGAGCTTTTTTGAAATGACAGTCTTGACTGTTTGGTAAGAGGGCATATGTGACATGGTGACATTACTGCATCACAGTTAAAACTCACTATATGAGCAAGATTTGATATGGAAGCATGGCCAAATCTAATGTGCCATAAAGAAGTATCTCTTTTATTCATTTTGAAACCAGTTACATCATCACAGACATTAACTTTTTCTGATACATGTCTTATTATAGAGAATGAATTGCTACTGATCTTGTATTATCCTTCATGGAGGTGCTCCATAACAATCAACTCTTTAGTCCAAAGGTCTTGTAACTCATAGTGATTTAGATAAAAAAAAAATCACAGAAACATTAGAATCCTTTAAAAGTTAGTGAATAGATAAGAGGTGTTTGAAACCTGGTATGTGAAACACATTTTGCAATATCAGGTTAGTTTTAAATCTGATTTCACCAATCCTTTTAACTTCTTTAGTCAATCCATTAGGGACAAAATTATGGGTTTGGTTATAAGCTTAGTGTTTTGTAAATGTGTGAGGGAAGAATACATATGAAATGTAGCACCACTATCTATGATCCAATTACTAGTATTAATAGAACGGACAGAAATAGAAGAATTTTAAATAAATTTACTTGCAAATCCAGTAAATTCAGTACAGTTGGCTTCCTAGACCCTTTTACCTTTTATCATCTTGCTCTGTTCTTGCTGAATTGTGCTAGTGATGATGGCAGTTAGTTCTTCTTTACAGGCTTTGTCTGGCTTAACAACAAGTACAGTATCGCAGGTATCTTCTACAGCATTTGCAAAATGCTTTACCTTCTTTTGTTTGAACCATTTAGAATATCTGATTAGCTTGAAACAAGAGTCCTTGGTGTGTCCTGTGTTTTTGTAGTAGTTGCAGAACCTTTCATCTTTCTTTTCAGTCTCCCTTCTCTTGAATGATGTTTTATAACCTATATTCTCCCTGCTATTGCCTTGTGTCTTAGCCATCAAGGCCATGGAACCATCTGCTACATCTAGTTTGAAGGTTGTTAACCTCTCTTTATTTTTCAACTTTTAATACCATGGCATAGGCACGATTCACTGGAGGAAACGGATCCATGAGGAGGATCTGGTTCCAAACGCGATCATATGATGAATTTAGTCTCATGAGGAACTGGATCAATTTGTCACTTTCACAAATTTCACTCATCTCTTTTACAGCACCACAAGTACATATAAGAAATGGTCTAATACAAGCTAATTCATCTCAACCTTTCTTGAGTTTAGTAAAGTAAACCATTACATTTATGTTACCTTGTTGAAATGAGCTGATTTCTCTTATGATCAGGTAGATCTGAGGTCTATTGCTACCTCCAAAATATTGAGCCAACTCTTCCCATAGTACATGAGAAGTTGTGGTACACATAAATGCGTCCACGATTTCTTTAGAAATAGTTGAGAATCCAAGAAATCACTATACTATCCACTTTCTGCCATTGCTTAAAGTCCTAAGAGTCTTCCTCAAGTTTCTTGTGTTTTCTAGTGACAAAGCCAATCTTATCCATAGCTCGTAGTGCGATCATCATCAATCTGTTCCAAGTTAGGTAGTTTTCTTCAGTGAGTGGTATGCTCACCAACACTGCTCCTAGAGAATTAAAATTATGTATAATGAGGTGACCCTTTTAATTCATAGTTGGAATCATATTGCTGGTACTGGCCATGGCTGCTACGGAAGCTTGATTATCAATCTCTGATAGCGTGAACGGAAAGAAGCAACAATGATAGGAAATAGAAGAGAGAAAAAAAAATCATGTACATTACTTGCTTTGTATTAACTTATATATACAAAAGCGGAAACTGCTAAAACAATCTAGAGGTTCTTCTAAACAGTATGCTAACTACTTTCAAACTAACTATTTATTTCCGCTTAAATTCTCTTTCATAATATAGCGCAGGTGGTAAGCATGACTGATGTTTTTCGGTTTGGTATAACCTTAGGGAAGAAACACTGAACTTGTCTCTGTACATTTCCTTGTACGAAACGTTTCATTAACCTATACTTATTACACTGCGTTTTGTTTATTAGCCGTTACTAACTGTTATTCTTTCAGATAGAACTGAAATACGAGTTAAAACTATAAGGTATTATGTTACAAGATTTCCATTTATTCTTTGGATAATCATATGTAATTTAATATTAATGTGTTATAATCTGTTTTCATTTTTTACTGAAATTAAAATTATTCTATTTAAATTATTCAAAACAGAATTATATCAACTATGAATATTAATGAAATTTTCTGTTAACTAATCAAAACAGAATGATTTAATTTTCATTCTTTCTAAAATTAAAATTTTTAATGTAAATTAATTTTTCAACGTTGGAGATATTCAAAAGAAAATTAGTTAATAGAAAATTTGTACTTATCAAAAAAATAATTAGATTATTTTTAAGGGAAATGACTTATTTTTTTAAAGAAAAAGTTATTTTCTTGATTTCAACAATTTTATGAATATTATTATTATATAAATTTATTAATATTATTTATTTTTAAATTACAATTAAAGAATAAAAAATATAGAGAATTCTCTATATTCAAATCATTTATGGAGCAATTATCTCAAATCTTATTTTTCTAAACAAAGAAAAAGAAAAAGAAAAGAAAAGAAAAGAGAAAAGAAAAGAAAAGAGAAAAAGATCAAAGAATTGAACAAACAGATTCATTTCTGTGCTCCCCTATTATCTCAAGGAACAAGTAATAGCTAATGCCATGCACTGCCCCCAAGCAAAGATGATAAATATGGCAAGAAATTGATTCCATTCAGGGACCAAACCATAATTTATAAAAAATACAAGGGGGAAAATGCAATTAAGGAGAGAAAATATCTTCTCCACAGATACATTTCCAAACTTGTGGATAGTACTCATCATTCTCTTTGAATTCCATTGCTGGAACAGATACTTGAACAGGCATGCAGGGTTTGCATTGGTTGCACTTGAAATGGCATTCAGCAGGAAATGAACCTCTCATTGTCTTCCCAGAGCCACCTCTTCCATTAGACAGGTTCAGGCCTCCGGCCTCTGGCTCACCACCCACCTGAAAAATTCAAAATCAGGCAAAAAAAGAAAAAAAAAAAAAAACATTTAGTGTGGGAATTGCAGGGATGAACTTACTGGTGCAGGTGATGGTGAGGGAGCTAGAGCACGTGAATGCACTGTGGAAGAATGAATTAAGATAATGAAGAGGAGGATGACGATGAAGATTGTTAATCTTTCTTTCATTTTTCTTTGCAGGATTTTGAAACTGGAAGCTGTTAGTTTTCAGTTTATGGTGATTTCAATTGAATTGGTCTTGGTTTCAAGAGGATGGTAAAGAATGCATGGGGGATTTGAAAATTAGAAATGGTCAAGATGGGGTTGTGAGTTTGAAGAATTGCATCGTCATTGATCATCATCTATTGACAGATACAGTTTGTGGCACATGATATATGATCATCAGCATTATCGGCTAAAGTCATAACTCATTGCTTTAAGGCCAGCTTTTGATGGATTCAGTTTACTTTAAAAATTGAAAACTCAATATTTATTTTGATTAAATGAAAATTAAATCAATTTGGTAAAATAAAATCCAATCCAATTAAATCAAAATAATTTAGTTTAGTTGAGTTTATGAGTATTTAAGTCAAATAAAATGCTCTTCCCTCCCCTAACACATTATATTTCAAAAATAAATTGATTATAAATAGAAATATTTTAGAGATATTATTTAATTTTGTTCATCATAGAAAAATGCTTTGCCCATAAGGTTGACTTAAATTATTTTTAATATTTCAAGATTTAGTTGAATTATTTTAATATTGATAGATATAATTTTCATATATTATTAAAATAATGTAGTATTATTAATTAATCGCTTCGGTTTGATTTTATTAAAGTTTTCCTTATTAAAATCAAACCGGATCAAAATAATTAAATTTTTGAAAATTTAAATTAAATCAAATCGAAAAAATATAAAATCAAATTGAATTTTCAAATTAATTCAATTCGATCGATTATTTTAATTTAATCTGAATAATTTCATTGGAGTTAAATTTATATGTGTGAGCCTGAATTAATTATATTTGCCTTTTCTCAACAACAGTGGGGATGATTTTGTACAATGAGCGAGATCGAAATGAAGGGCATTTTTATTTATTATTGCTTGTTATTGTCAATTCTTGATCCATATGATTAGCCAACCTACAAAATTGTCTAATTAACCCGAGTATGATTCATTGAAACAAAGAAGGGAAGTAATTGAGATCTTTGGTGAAGCATATTGATCTGTCTGTCTTCTCAAGCCAAGTTTTGGGAGCATCTTTCATATGTTTTCATACTTTAGTGCCATATTATTAAATAAAAAATTGTTACGTTCATTCTCTAGTATGTAAAGATGGATATAATTCGAAAAAAACTGATAGAATTTTTCTAGAATTTCTATATATATATATATATTTTTTATTTTTTATTTTTATAAATTATATAATTTCTGCCTCTAACTATGAACCCAAGAAAATAGAATGTGTTAATAAATTTATTTAGTTAATATTAAACTCTCACAGCATTACCCACAACGCCATACTAAATTTACATAGAAACTCTGCTTTCTCCTAGTTCATATTGAGCCAATCTAATATCAACATGGTGCCTAACTTGTCTATCGCTAGAAGATCCAATTATAAATGTGTGTTGGCCTGTTACAAGTTTCCTTTTCCCTTCACTATCCACCAGAGCAAGTCTCTTGCAAACATCTATTACCACTGTAGTGTTCTTTGTCTTCCCTCTATTAACCTCCACCCTGCTGAACCCAACCAGCTCCAAACTTGGTGCAACACTGACCTCTGCGGTGTTTGGTGGCTTCCAAAACACTAGCACCACATGGTCTCCATTCCTTGGCCCGTTGTTTCTCACTCCAATGACGAGAACTAGTTGCAAACTTGTGCAGTTCAGGGATGAAGCGTCGATGGCTTGATTATTGGCAAAAGGGTATTTCTCTATGGAGTCATCAACTGAGAGAATGGTATTTGCTTTGAGGTGAGAGTTTGGTTTTATTGGTAGAGTTGATGGAGCTGAAACTATGAACTTGGAGAAGGTTGAATAGCTTAATCCATGGCCAAACTTGTAAATAGTTTCTCCTGTGTAGAATCTGTAGGTTCTTCCAGGATAGTCTCCACTTGCGTTAGCTCGCATGTTCATGTTTGTCATTGGCACTTGATCCACGTACGCTTGTGGGTACCAAGTAAATGGAGACCTTCCAGCTGAAAATTACAACAAAAAAAAAAAAAAAAAAAAAAAACCCTCTCAATTCAAGCTTAAGTAAGCTTCAATCTTAAACTCTGTTCGGTAATAATTTTGAATGTAGTATTTAGTATTTTAAGTTAGTCGGACACTAATACTTAAGGATCAAAGGAGTTCTAACATTTAGCTAAACACTATTAGATTAGTTATCTGCTACTTAGCGACAATTATAAAAAATATTATAATAGTTATTGTAATTGAACATGGCCTTAATCTAACTACTGTGTGAATCAAATCACCTGGATTGTAGTCTCCAAATATGACTTGGGCTATGGCATCTCCTCCTGCTTGCCCAGGATAGCCAACCCATAAAATCCCACCAATCTTGCTGTTGTTCTTGGCAAAGGAAACATCAACAGGACTACCAGACATAACAACAAGAATCACTGTTCCATTTGCTGCATTAGCAACATCCAATACAAGTTTCTCCTGATATCCTGGCAATATCAAGTTCTCTCTATCCAATTCCTCTCTCTCTATTGACTGATCAAGCCCTACAACCACCACCACTGCATCAGCTGTTGATCCAACCTTAGCCGCCGCCTCGAATTGTGTATCATCAGTGCAACTCACTGAACATCCAGCTTCAAATGTAGCTGTTGGGACATAATTTTGTAGCCCTTGTAATGGGGTGGTGTACTGGCAGGGAATACCAGCATAGTTGCTTATCATAGTTGCAGTGACATTAGCATTTGGTCCTATAACTGCTAAGCTTTTGGTGGTGTTTTTAGACAAGGGAAGAGCTCCATTGTTGTCTAACAAGACTATTCCTTGTCTTGCAGCATCAAGTGCCAGCAGTTGATGTTCATTACTGCATACATCAGACGGTCCAAGATTCCCAAATAGGAGTGATTTTGGATCCCCGTCAAAGAAACCGAGTCTCATCAGAACGATGAAGTCGTAGAGTAAGGCCTGGTCTACAACAGATTCTTCTACTTTATTCAATTTCACTGCATTTTCCGTATACTTGCGTAAAAATTCTCCACAGTTCATGTTCAAGCCTGCATACAATGTCATGATCATGTAATAAATGAAAAACTAAATGCTTTAGATCTTTGAATCTTTTGGGTATTTTGTAAAATACCTGCTTTCAGAGCAAGGGCTACTGCATCTTCAGGAGTAGCTGTGTAGTTCATTCTGTCATGATAAACCTCAATGGAATCACAGTCAGAGACAATATACCTGCACAAGAATTAAAAAATAAAAAAAAATAGTTAGTGAAAATTGAATGTCCTGGGCATTTGAACAAGAAAAGAGAGAGAAATTTCGCCAGGTCGCCAGAGGAGATGTATAGCCTTGTCGAGATGGGCTGCTGCTGCCCACTTCTCCCTTGCAGTGACAATGAAGTAAAAGATGATGCACTACAATAGCACCATGTTCCTAGAGAAAGATGGTTGTTATTGTACAGAAAAATTGAAGATCTCAGTATGATGAGCCGGTTGGCCAACAACAGGCTCCATGAGTTAGAACATGACTCCGAAAATGAATCCCTTGATTATGACAATGTTGAAAGTTACGGCCCAATGGGAAACATCAAGAATTCAAGCAGGCCCACTAAGACCAATACAGAAGAAATTCACACTTGCAAGCAATATTGATAGGAAATATACAAGCGAGAATTCACATATGGAAAAGATATAGTACAAGTGAAAGACGCACAAGTAGGAAGGACACATAAACTCATTGCTTTAAATGGTGTCAAGTTTATCAGTGTGCTATTTCACAAGTTCCATAAAAAAAAATTATTTATGAATAATTATTCTCATTAAGAAAAAATAAATAATCATGAAACATAGAGTAAAAGCAGAACAAACCCATCAAGATTCCATTGATCTCTAATAATCCCTTTGAGCAGGTCAGGATCAGCACAAGTAGGAATTCCATTCACCTTGTTATATGAACACATCACACTACTCACATGTGCATCCTCTACGCAACTCCTAAATGGTGGCTGATATGTGTCCTCTAGGTCTTGTTTTGTCACCTGCATTTTCACTTAAAATTTTTAAGAGTCGTAAAATTTTTATCAAAACTTTTTATATTATATTCTGTTTATACCGGATCGACACACTGAAGGGAAGTGCTCTATTGAGTAATTGGATTTTGTTTATACCTTAGCATCAAAGTGAAATCGATCAACATCTTTCCATTTGTCAAGATCATAAGCAGTATAATGCTTGCAACAGCTTGAAACTTTAAGCTTATCACCTCTTGTACAATTCTCTTCTTCACCAACTTCTTGCAAGCCCCTAACGTAATTCACTGCATATTTTGACACCACCAGTGGATCCTCACCAGGTGTCTCTTGGCCACGGCCCCATCTAGGGTCCCGGAACACATTAACATTAGGACTCCAAAATGTCAACCCCGCTAGTCCCACGTTGTGCATGGCTCGAGCCTCTGTTGACACCACCTGCCCCATCTTCAACCACAGTGTCTCGTTAAAACTAGCAGCTGACAAAATCACTGCTGGGAAGCTAGTGGCGCCGGGCACTGTGGCATTGAAACGTACTCCAAAACCAACATCTGAAACCCCATGCAGCGCCTCCGACCACCATTCATAGGCTGGGATGCCAAGCCTGGAAACTCCAGCTGCATGATTTACTAGTTGTTGCACCTTTTCTTGGAGTGTTAGACGTGAAACAAGGTCCTTGGCTCGATCCTCATAGGAAAGGGTTGTATTACAAAAGGGATATTGGCTTGTTTCAGGACTTCTCTGGTCGCATGCAAAATTATTCTGTGGCGTAGTTGGGAGTATTAGGAGCAACGAAAGAAGAAGTGTTAAGAGAAGTTGGATTTTCATGGCTTTCTTAATCTTGTTTTCTTTTCCTTGAATTGGCTTTAGAATTTAAGCAGCAAATTGGCACTTTATATACAGAAAAAAAATTATCTAAACTCAATTTACACAGAATTATAGTAAAAATCAAAGTAGAGTCTACACAAAAATTGGGCTAATATGGTCGCACATTTTCTATTCTATGGAAAAAGCATGGATTGCTTGTGCTTTGAGATATGTTGATGCTTAAATTTAGGAATGCTTAGGCAAAACAAAAGCTTCTTTATAGCTAATAGTAAGACATAAAGTTAAAATTTTTTTAAGTACAAAGGAGAGAAAAATACTGTAAACAAACGGAATCATCATGTTTCTACTGCTTTTTTTTTTTTTGAATGGCCCTTAATGATTCGGCTCGCTTGTGATTTTTCTTTTTCATCTATGTGAGAGAGAGATGGGGAAGAAAGGGAGGGAGAAAGGTGAAAATGTTTTTTTTTTTTTTTTAATTTTAATTTTGAAGTAATTTGGATTTCCCATTAGTAGGATCATATTGCCCTCAAATTCAATTTTAAAATTAGATAAAATTTCGTTAAGTTTTAAAAAATTAGTATTATTGTACCAATATTAAATCTATTGAATTAGGATGCCAATTAAAAAGAAGAAAAGTTGAGGATTTTTGTTTTTTTAATAATTAGGCATCAATAAAATAAAAGTAAATCTACCAAAGCCTAACATATTAACTACTTTATTTTTTCACATTTTGCTAGTAGAGTCTTGTAAGCAAGCCTAACCTAAGATTAGATGTCATTTCTAACTTACATTGTTGCATTTAATTTATAGTTATAGTTGGAGAGCAATATACGATATTATATTTATTACGATTTAATTTTATGGATCAGAAAGTAATTAGACCATATCTATTTTGACCTATGCTATTTCCATTGATATTATATTAAATGCAATTTCAATTCTTAAAACTTGAATCGATATAAAATTCTCAAAATCTATAATAAACAACCAAAATAAATAGTAAATAAAATTACTAGCTACCAACACAATATGCCTAAAAGAAAAATTAGGCTGTTGGATAATATTGTTAAGTAGGGTGAGTAGTATTCGATTTTAATCGAAAAATTTAATTCAATTGAATTAATTTAGAAATATAGTTGATTTTTTATTTTTTTTAATTTAATTTTTATTTTTAATATTTTAATTATTTTGATTGAGTTTGATTTTGATCAGAAAAAACAGTAAAATCGAATTAAACCGATTAGTGCGCAATAATATATTATTTTTTATAATATAAGAAGATTAAATCATAATTAAAATTGAAATATTTTAATTAAATTTTAGAATATTAAAAATAAAATATAAAAAATAAAAAATTTATTATAACTAATCAAATCGAATCGAATTATATTGATTTAATTTACTATTTCTACTGAAAATTGATTTAAATTTTATAAATATTAAAATTTTAATTTTTATTTAATTTAATTTTAAATCAAACAGGTTGAATGCAAAATCTATTACTAAGTCATGATGATTTGAGGCTTTTCAATTTTTCGAGGATCACTTTGCGTGAGATTGTATTTGATGTTTCATAACCATGATTTGCCCATGAAAAAAAAAATCATTTTTCAAGGAAACTTTACCATGTATTTGAAGATTGTGGGGGACATTCAAGGAAGGGTGTCTTCAAAGCAAGTGTTATATGTTTGCATACTCCATTAACTAATTAATCACTGACAAAAAAATATCAATTTTGATTTGCTTCTAAACTTAATCTCTATTAAAGCTTCAATTATTACAAAATTGCACTGTTATTTGATTTTGTAATTAAAAATTTAATAATAAGATGAATTGCATAAACAAAATAAGTCAATTTAAAAAATACATGAGCGGTTGCCGTCTAAATATATAAGATTTTTCATATGAACTCTACCATTATTTTACATTAAAAGTATACAAATTCAGCTTAGATAAATTTTATTTCGAAATGTCTAATTTTTGTCTAGATTTTATCTAAATAAATTTATAATAAAAATTTATAGTGGTCCAAAAAGAGGAGCAAAGTCTCCCCGGAGGGAATTCTACTTCAAAACGGCCTGCGCAGCTCGTCTGTCGTGAGGGTTTGGCCAACGGCACGTGTCTTTGAGGACGGATAACCTCTACTGAAGATTGACAAACGGACGACAAACACAAACATCGATTCTGGCTCGAAGAATTCTGATTTAGAGGCGTTTAACGCATTATCATTTTTATATTATAAATCTATATATACTCGATTCGGGTAAATTTTTATAACATTCTCCTATGATTGTAGTTCCATATGTTAAGAATTCCAACCCTATCCACTTTCTACTCATAGCATTTGGTGTGTAGGAAATATAAAAGGTAGTTTCCCTGTCTCTCATTAATTCAAACTTTTTCACTTAATAAATATTAATTATCCATAATGCCTTTTTTTCCTTATTCTCTGAGAAGAATTTATACTTCTATTTCATGGAAGTTCCTTGTAAACAAATGAATGAGTATATAGTAGGAAAAACTGCGTTCCAGCATTTTTACTTTTGTCTGGTTTGATATTAATTTGATGCACTAACTCATGCTTTTTTAGAAAACTTCCTCACTTTAACTGTCTAAGGATATTCTTTCTTCTTCCGTTTATAAGTCTTTTTTTCCTTCTTCCTTTTTCTAAGAATTTATCGAATACAATCATTATATATACTATGATTTTATTAAATATCGAAAATTTTAAGATTTTGAAGCTATGCTACTCAAATAGTTGAATTATGGATTTGGTTATTTTTTAAAAAAAGTTAATTGATAGCTTATATACAAGTAATATGAGATTTACGAGCTCTATTTTATAAGTGAGTATTCGATCAATTTAATTTTAAATATAATAAAAACTAAAATTTTAGTATATATGAAAATTGAACCGAACTGATTTTAAATATAAATTTATTTGAATCGAACTAGTATAATTCAATTTGATTTAATCGGTTAGAGATTTTATTTTTTACATATTTATTGAAATATTTCAATTTTAATTATGATTTAATCTCTTTATATTATTAAAAATAATAAATTATTATCATTAATTAATTCGATTTAATTTTTTTATTAAAATTAAAATAAACTAAAATAATCAAAATTTTTAAAAATAAAAATTAAATCAAACTGAAAAAATAAAAAACTGAATAG
This sequence comes from Manihot esculenta, assembly GCF_001659605.2. Classification (NCBI taxonomy): domain Eukaryota; kingdom Viridiplantae; phylum Streptophyta; class Magnoliopsida; order Malpighiales; family Euphorbiaceae; genus Manihot; species Manihot esculenta. The sequence goes on from NC_035167.2 coordinate 8,778,499, forward strand.
CGTGGCCCTCATTTCCCATGAATTCTACATTCTATTAAAAAGAAAATAGAAAATATTTTTCCCGAAACAAAAACAGTAGCAACTTTCTTTTTCCATTGTTTTCACAGTAAATATTTTCCCACCAATATAGCTATAAATTGACAAAAACAGTTTTTTTTTTTTTTTATCGTAATCATACAACCAAGCTGCTAATAATAGCAGAGCTGGATTTGGATTAGGAGCCCAAAGGCAGATATGGTCCAACTTAACACAACCCTATGTTACACTCCAAAACTTACCTTCACATATAATAATAATAATTTATTTGCACAGTCGTCTGTTAGTGGCCAACATCAACGGTTATAACTACCTTCTTACATAACAAATTCACCAAAAAAAATTAAAATACTTTCCATCCATCATTTTTTTCATTATTTTAAAATTGTTATTATTTTTTATATTATAATAACATATAAATTAATTATTATAATTCTACTTAATTTTATTTTATTTTTAAAAAATTTATTAAAATATTTTTTAATATTTAATAAAATTTAATATTTTTAAGATAAATACATTAAAAAATAAAATGAATAAAAATTATAAGATAGAAAAAATACACAATAACTCAAAATAATACAATTTTAAAGAATTTAAATAATTTTTAGGTTTTTTATTTAACCCAAATTATTAAATAAATATTAAATAATCCTAAAAATGATAATATATATATGAAACTATCAGGTGATACGTTATCCTTTTAATTTTAACAATTATGTTTAAATATTAAAGTTAGTAAATAAATATTTGTAATTTGTGATATACATAAATAGTAAAAAAAATTAAAATTTTGAGATAAGATTATTAAGTTAGTAAATAAATATTTGTAATTTGTGATATACATAAATAGTAAAAAAAATTAAAATTTTGAGATAAGATTATTAATAATAAATTTTAATTTTAAAAAATAAAATTTCTATAGTAAAAAAAACTTATTAAGATTGATGATATAGTAAGTAATTTATTTTATCTTAATTAATTTTTAATAAATTTAAATAAAAGTTATAAATGTTAGGATCATTTAAGTGATTTAAAGTTTATTAAAGATAATTAACAATATTATTCGATTTATTAAAAGATAATAATAAAAGATTAAATAAATCTAATAATAAATTTATTTAATTTATAAAAATTAAATTAAATTTTAGATTATTAAGATAATAATAATAAAATACCACATAATAAATTCAAACGTTAAAATTTGTAGTATTATTTATGTTTAAATTCTTTTAGTTAATTTTTATTATAATTTAAATTTATAATATAAATAAATAAATTATTACAAATAAAAAAATGTGCGACCCATTATTATTAAAATTGTAAGTCTCTATGTTATTGGTGCATTAAATCAACTTTAGCAAATATAAATAATGCATTAAATGAATCATAATAAGTATATATTTACACTCAATAGATTATAAATAATATTATTAGGTGTCCCGTATTCGGTTGAAACTGAAAAAATTGATTAATTCGGTTTGATTTTTTATACATTTTAATTTGGTTCGATTTTAAATTTAAAACTTTTTTATTATTTCAGTTCGATTTGGTTTTGATAAAAAAAATAAAAAAAAATTAAATTAAACTGATTAGTGATAATAGTATATTATTTTCAATAATATAAAGATTAGATCATATTAAAATTAAAATATTTCAATTAAAATTTAAAATATTAAAAATAAAGAGTAAAAAATAAGAAATTTATTAAAAATTCAAATCGATCAAATCGAATCGGATCAAACTGATTTGATTCAATTCTATTTTTAATCAAAATCAATTCGATTCGATTTGTATAAATACTAAAATTTTAATTTTTAATTTATTTAATTCGATTTGATTTTAAACTAAACCGATCGAATGGTAACCCAATAATTATAATAAATTAATTCTCTGAATTAAGTAATTTTTCTATAATTTATAAATATAGAAGGGAAAATAGTACCCTTACTCTTTTATATTATTTACATTGATAAAAAGCTATTCAAATTAATTTGTTTTAAATTTATTATGTAAATTAATTTTAAATATTTTTAAATTTTAAAGAGGTTAAAATTTTTCACTCCTATTCACAATAAAGATAATAATAAGAATTAAAAAATTAATTGTTATTTAAAATAAATTTCAAAATTTGTTTAAGTTTATAATAAATTAATTCTAATTCAAATTCATTTTTATTCACGATTAAGTTGTAATTTTATTTCAAATAACTCTATTTAATAATAATAAGAAGAAGAAGAAGCAATCTCCATGTATCATCTTAATTCATCTAGCTGTATGAAGGCCTAGAATCACTCATCCTTGCATTTTATTGATGAAAGAAAATCCAATCTCAATCTCATTGTCCCTTTCAGATATGTCCATTTTCTTTGAATGATTCCTATACCCACTTTAACCTGTAGGATCACAAACATAACTTTTGAATGTTTAAATTGTTTATTTGCTATAATTTTAAATATTTATATTATTTATTTTTTAATTAATATTAAAATAAATTGATTAATAATTTTTAAATAAATAAATAAATAATATAATTTTATAAAATATAAAAATATTTTAATTGATTAATTTTGAAATAAAAATAAATTAATGATTAATTTTGAAATAAAAATAAATTAATAAACTTTATTAAAAATTTAGAGATCTCATTATCCTTTTAAAAAAAAAATAAATGGCTTCGAACAATGATTGTGGTTAGAGGTGGTCATGGACGGTTTTATTTAGAATTCACGGTTAATTTACATTTTAAACTGAACTAGAATCGGTCTGATTTAAAAATGATTTGAAATAGATTTTATGTTTTAATCGTTATAGTCAGGTTTTAGTCTAATTTTAAAGCGGTTATTGTTTCGATTTTTAATAAATTTTAATTTTTGATTAAATTTAAATTATAAACGGTCAATTTAATTTTAATTTAAAAATAAAAATAAAAATAAAAATAAAAAACTTAAATAAAATATAAAAAAATAATATAAATTTTAAATATTATTAAATATATATTTTAATAAATAAATAAATTATATTGTATTATTTATTTAATAAAAAAATAAAATAATATTACTGATATTGTTAAGATTATATTGATGACATGATCAGAATAAGACTGTGCTGCAATTTATTAGAATTTGGGGAGGAGAAAATGTGAGGTGGTGGTGGTAGGTGCACACAACACTAAATCTAACATTTAAATCAGTATCTCAGCCAGTAGAGAGAATGCAATTAATTGTTTAAAACTTTTATATAAGAGAACAATATATTTTTATTTTTGCGATTCTTCTCCTTTTATACTATAAATAGTAGAGATGAATATAATTTTTTTTTTATAATTCTTGCCATGTAAATATATTTTGCGATAACAGTTCATAACTCATTTTAAATGGTTATTATATAGCATTAATTATACATAATATAAAAAATAAAATAGTATCACATTTTTATATAAATAATATTTTTTATAAGTTAAAAATAAATATGAGTTTAATTATTTAATAATTTAATTTGCTTGTACATTAATTTTAAATGGCACAATTTTATAAAATAATTTATTTAAAAAAAAATCAAATCAAAATCAAACTGTACTGCTGATTTTAATTTTAATTGAGAGAGAGAATTTGTAACTTACTCTCTAAACTAAAGTTCTAGTCTAGTTTAAAAACTAAAATCATTAACCGATTCAATTTCGATCTAATTTACAATCTGAAACAGATTGTGGCCATGTATGTCTTGTTGTGATCCCATTACATGGCATGGGGAAGTATGTCTTTGCAAAGGGAGAGACAGCCCACATATTCTGTCTTCCTGCCGGTGCATAGAATCCTTCTTCCCTTTTCATTAAAAAAACAATACTTTTCACATTTAACATTCCATTCCATTATTTCTCAGTTCCATTCATTCACATCTTTAGCCGCCGCCCTCCCCCACCAGAATTTGTTCAACGCTTCTTCCCTTTGTACATAAAACCTGGTAACATCTTTAAAATGTGTTTTTATTTCCCAAATTTTTCTGCTTTCTTGTAAAATAAATTACACATTTATTGAAAATCCTTGAACCATGTTTGACTTCTTGGTTCTTCAATGCCTAAAGGAGACTAAAACAACTTAAGTTTTATCCAGCCATCCGTCGAGATCTCCAAACAATTTTTTTTTTTCAAAAGAGCGAGAGATAATGGATAGCAACAGGCGGCAGAAGCAGCAACGTGGGATGGAGATCATGATAGAAGTGGCGGCGGTGGCTGGCACCAAACACGAGTCTGGACTTCAAAGGAAGAGCTGTCGAGGTTTAATTAAATAAAGAGGAAACTTAATGGATTTTGTTTAAGTTTTGAGTCCAATCTCTCACCAACCTAAAAGAAACAAAGCACTAAATCCTCAGCACATTGCTTTGATCATGCCACCTTATACATCAAAATTGAACTGCAGAGACGAACTCGTCTTTAGTTGCAAACCAAAATGAAAACAAAAAGCTTAGGCAAGAATGATAAGAGACATAGCAATTTGGGATGCGTTGGGCAAAGTATGGATATAATAGAGGTTAATATTCATAAAATTAAATTACTATTAAATATATGAACTTTATGAAATTAATTAGTTTGTTATTTTAAAATAATTCAATTAAAATGTAAAAAAAATCATTTAATTAAAATTTCATATATTTTTTAAAATTTAATTTTTTAATTTTTTATTAAAAAAACTGTTAGTTATTTTAAATTATTTATATTATTTAATTTTTATAATTTTTAATTATATATATTATTAAGTCTTTATAATTTTATTTATTTGATTAAAATTAAAATAAATTAATTAATAATATTTTTATGAAATATTTAATTTTAAAAAATAAACAAATATTTTAATCGAATAATTTTAAAATAAAAATAATAACAACCTAATAATATGTATTTCAATATTAATTGAGAAATAGTTATGGATATAAGTGCAACAATTAAATTGTGGAAAAGTTAATTGGTACTATGACTTTTTTATTATTAACTTTCATACCTCATATTTATAAAATTACAATTATTTAATTGCTAAGCTTTACAAAGTATAGTTATTAAATCTTCACTATAAAAAAAATTAAATTTACAAACTGATTTATCTATTTATAAATTATAAAATTTTGTTTATAATTTAATTTACCAAATTATAAATGAATAAAAAAAAAACTTTTTATCATTTGTGTAAACTTTATTTATATTTTTTTTAAATAAAAAATAATTCGTTTATATTACAAATTGAATACCAATTTATAATATAAATGGATTTTGTATCTATTTGTATTTTTTATTTACACACCCTCTCTTATTACAAATAGAATTATATATACACATAAAAAATTTATTTGAAGGCGAAATCAAAAAATTTTTATTATGGAGCCAAATAAAGATTTAATTAATAAATTGAATAAAGAAATTTTATTAATCGAATTTTTAATCAATTTTAAGATACTTGCTGAATCAAATTGAGATTATGAGAAGTATATATATATATATATATATATATATATATATATATATATATATATATATATATATATATTTGAGTAAAGATGGGAGGATGTAAACTTAGGCCTTTTAAGTGAGTAATATTCCTTTAACTACTAAACTAAGCAAGACAATACATATATTTTATTAATTAAATAATATAATTGATGTGCTTGTGATCCTAAAATGGGTCTGGAATTAGATGTATTATGGTAAGCTTAGTCTCTGTTTTTCTCCTTTTCTCTTTTTATTTCTATTTCAATTTTCTTTTTGTCTTTTCGAGTGTACTTCCACCATCCCGAGTGTTACCTTCACGCGGATAGCTTGTTCGTGAATACCATGTTCTTATTCTCGTCAGACGACTATTTAATTACCTTCGACACCTTCTGAACATAATCTCTATTATTGCGGACTTTATTTTTATACGGAGATTGATGGTTGGTCATGCCTAATTACCCCAAGCCTATTCAAGTATTTATCCAGCCCATGGAGACAGACTTGAACTGCCTTGAGTGTTATCTATTCATCGCGCTTTAGGTTTGTATTAGATCGGTCTAGGCCCTTTTTATTTGGGCTATTGTAAGCATGGTAGTCTAGAGCCCGATAGTCATCAAGTGCCCCTTTACTCCCTAATTAATTATTTCATGATTAGTGATGGAGTAAATTTTGAGATCCTAATTACTTTTGCGCGGATCAAGAAGAGGGCTCTAACAGACATTATTTCTTTCGTCTTCCCCAATTTTGAATTTCGCTTTCACTCGTTGCTCTCCTTCTGGCATCACTTCTACTATTTTTCCTTCCTTCCTTCTGTTATCTCGATTTTTCGGTCAGAGGTATGTTATTGCTCTTCTCATGACTTCCACTGAAATGTCTGCGGTGGATGATTTAGTCTCTTCTGTCACTCTATCTTCCCTACTCAAACATTTCCCTGTGATCTAATAGATACTGAAATCTTTAGGATTAGAATGCCTTTGAGTAACGAGCGAATAGTCCTTTCTAATCTATCTCTTAGGGTTTTAATAGAGCTCAACAGGGGATGCAATTTGGTGTTTTTCCTTAAACAACATGAGTTTGGGTTAACTTTCTCTTTTACCCATTTTTCATTGAGGTCTTCTAGTGCTTTAGGGTAACTCCACGAATGCTAATCCCTAACTCCATTCTATTCGTGTGTTATTTCGAATCCATCATTCTGTGCTGGGGTTTCATCCCTTCTGTTGATTTTTTTTCTACCTTCTTTCGTCTGGTTAGGTTTGCCCATGGATTTTATTATTTTGGTCCTCGAGCTGGATTATCTATTTTTATTGGCTACAAAGTTCAAGTAAGTGTTGGGTAGAGCATTTTATCGTCATTGAATTAAAAGAAAGCTCAAGAGTCGAGTGGGACGTCGACCTATCTTGGGGGAATATACCTCAGGGCTGTAACGAGTTCCCTAGGTTAAGCATTTTTTACTAGATCTGTCATCTCTGACTGACCTCCATAAGGAAAAAATATGATGTCGAGAAGTGCATATTCATGTCCTCCTTACAGGAATGTCACCAAGTCAGTACTTTTGAGTTTTTCTCTTGTATTTTTTCTTTGCCATACTGAGTTCTAACTGAATCTTCATTTCCTTTTCAGCTTCTGTCATGCCAATGGACAAGATTAAGCTTTCTAAGAACTTTAACTTGTCTCAAGACAATCTTAAGGATAATCTAGCATCCTTCTGGGCTAATAAGTCTATTGTTGATGTCCCCTAGGAGGTCTTCCATACTGCAACCCTAATGTCATCCATTTGACCTTCTGCACACACCTCTGGGCTTCGGTAGCTTTGGTGCCAATATCAAGAGGCAATCGTTTTACTGCCTTTAGTACGTCAGTTCCTTCCGAGACGCCAACTCTTCCAAGACTCCTGCTGCCCCCAAGATGGTCCCTAAGGATACTATTATTGCCAGTGAATCGAAGGAAGATAGCTTAGAGGAGGGCACTAGGTCTCCAACTCAAAGTACCTCTCCTCCCCAGGCTGTTAACGACATCGTTATAAAGGATCGTGCTTCCAAACGAACTAGGACCTCTATGTCTATTGACGTCAGCCCTCTCCCTTTTGTTGATAAGGGGAAAAGGGTCGTAGAAAATCTGTCCTCTATGCCTGACAATGACATGTTGAATTCTGCTGAGGTTGGTGTTGATTCTACACCAGTCTCCATAACTAGGATGTTATGCAGCAAGGTATTCAACGTAGTGTCAGACGTCTTTGACCCCTAGTTCCTTAAAGTTTTCTACAACTTGGCTTGCTCCAGTAAGAAGCAATCCACCTACAGTTTGTGCTCCTTAGAGACCCTTAGGGACAATTTGAAGGAACTGCTCCTTATGGTGAGTTAATTGTTTTTCCTTCCCATATTCTAGATTTACAGTTTGCTAACATCATTCATCTCTGTGATACTCCTTAGGTACATTTATGGAGATCGATGCTCGAAATTGATCCATCCAAAGCTCCATGGACTGCCGCGTCAAAGAGGCACGATGAGACGAGAACTTAGTTGCCACAACGGTGTGTCACGAGCACATCATAAATCTCAAAGGGCAAGTTATTGACGTCACCAGGCAGCTTGAAGAGTTAAAGGAGGAGGTCATCCGATCATCCCAGCGGGCCTCTGCATTAGAGTTGCAACGGGATGAAGCTTTTGCGCAGCTATCATGTTTAGAGGAAACTCGTCATCAACGGGATGAGTCTTTGACCCGTGCCATCGTACTCCAGAATGAACTCAACAAACAAGCCGAGGAACTAAAAGGCCTGACTCTTAAGATGGAGAATTCTCAGCTTCAGCAATAACAACTTCATCATGAGATCTCCACTCTAGAGGACAAGTGTGCATCTTTGTTGAGGGACACTAAGGCTGCCGAAGATAGGGTTCACTAGGCCTGTGAAGAATGGGTGCACGAGTACAAGAATTTGGAGGAGCCGCGGAAGAAGATTTCTGAAGAGGCCTTTCAGATGTTTACCTCAGGATATAACTAGGGCCTCAAAGCTGCCTGTGATGCCCCATCCATTCGATTGGCTGACCTGAGAGTTCTGGAATTTGACTTTGATGGCGAGGAGGTCCACTATGGAGAGAATGACAACCCTCTTCCTAAGAATCCTTCCCCTTTTACCCCTACTCAGCCAGAGATTGATCCTTTCCGATCTCTTAGCAATAATGATTTAGTTAGCTCTACTTCTCCTTCCCCTGTTGTTTCTATAACAAACTCTAATGGCGTAGCTAAGTGATGAATGATATTTCAACTTTTTTGGTTATTTTCCTAACCTTAGTTTTTCAGTGATGGTTTGAATTTTATTCTGGTTTAACGTGCTTTGTGACTTTATTTGAGGCTTTGACCCGACTTGGCTATTTTCTATCAGTGTGCTTTATAATTTGAATGTAATTCATTGATGCAACTGATTTCTATACTGAAAATTACTTTAACCTCATGATTTTAGATGGCTTTCCTATTTCTTTGACACTGGAACATCTTTCAAGGCTGATGTTTTCTAGTTTTTAAGATTATTTCTCGCTCATTTTGTTCTTCAGCTTGACTGGCTGGTGGCAAAGGTCAGTTTTTGAGGCTGACACTTTCTAGGATTGCTTTTTCTTTTATTTAGTTCCTCAACTTGGCTTATGTGGTGCCATGGGTCAATTTCGAGGTTGGCGCTTGCCGTGGTTGGGCTTACTTTCTTCATTTGATTCCTCAACTCGGCTTATGTGGTGCTAGGGAGCAATTTGTAAGGCTGACACTTGCTGTGGTTGGACTCTTTTTCTTCATTTGATTTCTCCATTCAGCTTATATGGTGCCAGAGGTCAATTTTTGAGATTAGCACTTCCCGTGGTTAGGCTCTTTTTCTTCATTTGATTCTCAACTCGATTTATATGCTGCTAGGGGTCAATTTTTTAGGTCGACACCAGCCATGGTTGGGCTCCTTTTTTATTCATTTGATTACTCAACTCGGCTTATATGGTGCCAAGGGTTAATTTTCGAGGCCGGCTCCTACTATGATTGGGATTTTTTCTTCTTCACTTGATTCCTCAACTCGGCTTATGTGGTGCCAAGAGTCAATTTCTGAGACTGGCACTTGCCATAGTTGGATTTCTTAATTTGATTCCTCAACTCAGCTTATGTGGTACAAGAGTCAATTTTTTAGGCTGGCACCTGCTATGGTTAGGCTCTTTTTTTGCTTCATTTGATTCCTTAACTAAGCTTATATGGTGTCGGGGTGTCAATTTTTGAGGCTGGCACTTGTCGTGGTTGGGTTTTCTTAATTTGATTCCTCAACTCGACTTATGTGGTTCCAAAGGTCAATTTCTAAGGTCAGCACCTGTTGTGGTTGGGCTCTTTTTTTCTTTATTTGATTCCTCAACTCGGCTTATATGGTGTCAGGGGTCAATTTTCGAGGCCTGCACCTGCCGTGGTTAGGCTCTTTTTTTTCTGCATCTGTAACTGTTATAGATAAAAGATTTTTTGGTTTTCCTTATCAAAATAGACTATCACGTAAGATATTTGAGTGTCTGCGAGATTGTGATAGTTGATTATGAATACAACTCTTTTATGAAAAGAGTTGTGGGAAACCAAAAGACTGAAACAAATAAAAACCTCTTCTCGAATTGTGGGAGTAACGTTTTTAGAGAATTCATTTTCAGTTGCAGATTGGGGAGCACATGGTTTATCAATCTTTGAGAGAGCTAGCACTCTAGAAAGATAAAAGACGTTCGTGTGGATACCATAGAGGGTGTTCGTTGAAAAAGCAGCACAATCAGTCCGAAATAGTATCCTCTCATCGAGTCTAACAGGTTAGTCTCATATCCTTCTTTTTGAAATAAACGAAGCACTTGGATCCTCTGAAGGAAATCAGAGGTTTTTTTTTTTTAATTTTTCTGCTGCGTGTTTGGATTGCAGTAATCTTTGGGTTCCTAACAGGCACCTACCCTGGTTAGGCTCTTTTTCTTCATTTGATTCCTCAACTCGGCTTATGTGGTACTAGAGATAAACTTTCGAGGTCGATACTAGCCGTGGTTGCCTCAAATTTTTGTAATTGAAAACTTTTAAATGGAAAATAAATTCAGAAGAAGAATTTCATTTCTTTAATGTCAAAATTACATCTCATTTTCTATTTGAAATACCTCTTTAGATGTTGGATATTCTAGGCGTGAGGCTTCGGGTTCCCTTGTAGATCCTCGATTCTATATACCCCTCGCCTAATGATCTTAGTGACTCTGAAAGGACCCTCCAATGTTGGTGCTAGTTTACCTACAACAACCCTTTTTCTAGTTGCTTTCAATCTTCTCAATGCTAAGTCCCCTACTTTTAAATTTCTTTCACAAATCTTTTGGTTATAATATCTGGCTGCTTTTTGTTGATATGCTCCTGTTCGTACTTATGCTTCATCTCTGATTTCCTCAAGGGCATCCAGGTTGCTTTTTAGCTTCTCACTATTGAGGTCTTCATCGTTCAGCTATACTCGATGTGTTGGAATTTGCAGTTCCACATGAACTACAGCTTCTATTCTAAATGCCAGCGCAAATGGAGTCTCTCTAGTGGGTGTCCGGGGTATAGTCTGAAATGCCCACAGGATGCTGAGTAGTTTGGATGCCCAATTCTTTTTGGTCCCATCTAACCGCTTCTTCAATCATTAGAGAATAGCTCTGTTTGTTACTTCGATTTGGCCGTTCGTCTGTGGATGGGCCATTGAGGAAAACTTATGTCATATTCCCATATTTCGGGTGAAATCTCTGCAGGAATCGCAATTAAACTACTTTTCGTTATCTAAGATAAGTATTTTTTGTATTCCAAATCAGCAAATGATGTTTTTCCATGTGAAGTCTATCATCTTTCTAGCCGTAATGTTGGGAACTATTTCTGCTTCGGACCATTTAGAAAAATACTCCACAGCTACTATTACAAATTTATTTTGCCCCACGGTTTTTGGAATGGTCCTAGTATATCCATTCCCTATAGCTACGTGCTTAAGTAAATTGGAGTCTCAAAAAGAATTATCTTCCCAAACAATAGTCAACTAAGGGATAATATAAGTGTTGTTACATTGAGAAGTGAAAAAGAGTTGTTACAAAATTCTCGTGAGGTAAGCTGTGGGCACGATAAAAGTGCAGACCAGGAGATGCAATTTCAACACTTGAAACAAACAGTAAATGGATACAAACAAATTCATAAACGGACATATAATCCATTTGTAAAATTAAATAGAAACAAATAAATTCACAAACTAATATTAATACGTTTATAAAATTAAATAAATATAAACAGATTTGCAAATGAATTTAAAATCAATTTGTAAAGAGAACATTTTTTTCCAACATCCATTTATAAAACTGTTGGGGTTACAAACAGATTTGTATTTATTTATAAACTCTAATTACATTTTATTAAATTCTTCGAGCTTTATAAATATAACTATTTAATTGAAAAAATTTAGAATACGTGTAGCTCACATCTGTTATATAAGAGTTAAATAATTATACTTTTATAAAAATATAATATGAAAATTTACAATGAACGTTAACTTATATTTAGCCCATTAATATTATGAATCATGTCTACTATTACCCAAAAGAAAGAGAAGAGTAATCGTTAAATTTGTATAATTATATATATATATATATATATATATATGGAGGCAAGAAAACACTGGCTTTAGAAGTAATGGAGGTATTAATTTAATCCGATAATTTTATTTTTTGTAATAAAGAAATAATTTATTAGAAAAATCAAATCATTTAATTAAAATAATTAAAATTTAATCTATTGAATTTGACTTTTTACTAAGTCAGATGAACGCTTATCCTATTAGCTACAGATATATCAGCAGCAAAACAATTAAACTTTTGAAGTGATAATGTTGTCTCACATGAATTTACATAGAAACTAAATGAACAATGCCCATGTATTAGAAAACCAAGTCTTCTTCTGAGGACAATGAAAAAGGACATGCAAACCTCTTGGCCCTTGGTAATTTTAAAGGGCCAAAGCTTAAAAACAAAGAGATAAATATATATATATATATATTTTTTTGAAGTATATCTAGGGAAGATCAGACAAGGGACTGCAGCAAATTATTTTAAAGAGAAATTTTATTATAATGTTGATATGCCCACCACCAGCAAACCCTTACTCCATTATAAAAAAGATAGCCATAATAAACAACTAAATGCCTCTTTATGGGTAACAAAAGCCACCCAATTTCCTCTTTCTTATGATCAAACTCTCTACTTCCATAATTTACACTTTATATTTATTGATATCAGTGTGAAATATTCTATTCAAATCGAATAAATTAACTAAATTGAATTAATTTAAAAATTTGATTAAATTTTTATTTATTTTGATTTGATTTAGTTTTTAATTTTAAAAATTTCAATTATTCCAATTCGATTCGATTTTGATCAGAAAAAATAAAAAACACAAAGTGAACTGATTAGTGATAATAATGTATTATTTTCAATAATATAAAGAGATTAGATTATTAAGGTTAAAATATTTTAATTAAATTTTAAAATATTAAAAATAAAGTATAAAAAATAAAAAAAATTATTAAAAATTTAAATTAATCAAATCAAACCGAATCGAATCATATTAGTTCAGTTCGATCAGTTTGATTTTCATAAATACTAAAATTTAATTTTTAATTTATTCAATTCTAATCAATTTTAAACTGGATACTAATTCTATCTAAAAAAAATTGAATAATTAATTAAGAAGCCTGCAACTCGGACAAATGTGAGGCAAGAGGCAAGAGGCAAGAGGCATGCATGATTGATTAATCTTCTCAGCATGCAATTATCCATTACGTAATAACAAAAATTACAATTCTTAATCCTTCTATTATGAAATTATGCATTAAGTAATATGAAAATTTCTCTTCTATGCTTTAATTTTTTTTAAAAAAAAAAAACAAAAATCATATAAATAATGGCCAAAGCTTTCTTTCACCTCCCTGTAAACTGCAATTAGTCCCTGCAGACGTAGAACCACCACTAACCAGCGTTGTAGTTTCAGACTCCTCCTCCGATGGCGTCGTCGCCCGCAACTTCTTCTCCGTCGGGTACATCAAACACAGGTCAAGATTTGTCAGTTCACATTTACTTTCATCATCATCATCACCAGACCTCTTCATCTTTAAAGTTGTTGTTCTTGTTGTCTTCGATCCTGAACTCACATTCCTTGGCTTAAACTTAGAACATTCTGAGAAGTTATCTAAGTTCTGTCCTAACATCCTACCATCAAAGTCTAACATAGGTTCTATTGCACCGCCACGGAGCACCGTCATCACCGCCGTCTGGCAAACGTGCCAGTTACCGGTCCAGAGAAGCCCTACTGCTCCACTCACTGGATTCACCGTTCGCCCAACAGCCTCAAACAAAAGCGATTGAAACAATGCTGAAAAAACAGATATTCACCATCATCGTTTAAAACAAGTGTCATGAGGTGATATATTTGTATTGAGACTTACAGGGACGCTGGTGTACAGGCACGGAGGAGATGAAGGATATGAGGCCGGCACGGCCGAAGAACTTGGCAACAAAGACGGTGGCATTCGCCTGAGCCTGAGGATCGTCTATTCCCTGGAGACATTGTCGAAGCATGCAATCATCACTGCAGCCCTTTCGGAGGATTCGACACCCATTACAGCTCATAGTGAAAAGATTTTCCGGTACCGGAACATGAAATTCAGATATATATACGGTTAAATAGCAGGGACAAGGAAGATGGGTTTTCTTTGATAACAAGAAAAAGAAAGGAAAGAATTAAAGAATAGTGGTCGAGGAAGCAATAAAGGCTAAGCAACACGGACGCATATATAGAAGAGGCTAATAATTGAGAGAAGACGAGTTAAGAGTAACCATGGTTAGGTTAGGGTTGGATTCTTAAGGAGAGCGGCCCCGTGTTTCCGCGAGTAAAGTTAGGGTTTCACAGCCGTTGGATTCTTGTTTGGATTGTTGAGTCGAATCTTTCTATGTTGGCCTTTCCCTTTCCTTTATACTTGGAGTTGATTGAAAGTTTAGGTCAAGTGGAGGAATAGACGGCTGCCTTTAATATATTTTTATTATATATTTTAGTTGATTAAAGTTGTCAAATGATATAGCTAGAATGTTTTTTTGCTCGAATATATCTTTTCAATCTTGAATTTTAACAAATAAAAAAAAAAAATCTCACACCACCTTAAATTTACATTTAAATTTTCTAAAAATGGGTTTGACTATTTGTACATAATAATAAATTTTAGCAGCAATTTGATTTAATAATTTTAATAAAGTAGCTTTTCGGATCAGAATTTATATTAAACTATTAAAATTGAAAAATCGCATAAATTCATTTAGTTTTATTTACGTTAATCGATTTAATTTGATTTAAAGATTCAAGGAATTTCAATTTTGATACAATTTGCTGTTTTTTTTTTTAAAGAAAAGATAATAAACCCAAATCAACGGAAATTGCGCCATTTCATTCTTTTCTCATTTATCTTCATTTAATCATTTTAGCTCAGTTATTTTATTTAGAAAAATTATTATTTTTATGTATATTACATAATTAATAAATTTATTTATTTATTTTTAAAATTTAATATTTTTATTTTTAATTTTAATTATGTCAAAATTAAAAATTTTTTATCAAAAATACATTTAATGGAAGAAGAGGTGCTAATTAATTTTTTCAAAAAATTAACACTTTAATTCATAAAATTTAATTTTATAAAAATTAGAGATTCTCTCATGTCACCTCTGCCAGGGTTTGGACATGCATTAAGCTATATAGTCGGCAAATTAGCTTGTTAGTCCCCTCTCTACATTTACCTCTCGTCGAAAAAAATTTCGTCGTAGTGAATCCGATATATTAAAATCATAAAATTTTAAAGATTAAAAACTATAATTTTTCAATAGTAAAATTTTTAAAAAAATAATATTTGAATAATAGTGTAAAATAGAGGTAAATTAAGGATGTGTTAAATATCTGTAATTCTTTTTAAATTATTTATTTAGGAATACGCAATAAAAATCTATTAAAAAAATAAAGCAACAATTAAAATCACAAATTCAATCCATATAAATAAATTAAAATTTTAACAAATTTAATATTCAAACTCAACATATTTAATAAAAATTAATAGATTTAATAAAAATTAAAATAAATAAAATTTAAATTATTAAAAAATAATAATAATAAAAATAAAACTCCATAATGGTTGCTCCTCTGAATGCTACCGTTCATTGTCATCTGTCACTTGCCGTGTTGCTCGTCGCTCGTTGTTCCTGTCGTTTGTTGCTGGTTACTCTCCCACTCGCATTCGCGGTCCTATCATCCACTACTAGCTGCGTGTCCCACCAGAGATACTCGCTGCGAGCTTGTTGCTTTTTGCTCTCCCGCCCACTAGCATTTGCGGTCCTATCGCCCACTACTAGCTGCGCGTCCCATGGAGATACTCGCTGCTCGCCCCGCCGGCCATTCGCGTCGTTAACCGCTCTTCCATCTCCTCTTCAATTAGTGTGAAGTAGGTTTTTGAGAGATAAATTGTTATGCTTTCAATAATGAATTAAATATGAATATAATAAAAAGAATGTGGGAAGATGAATGAAAAAAATTCGAAAATTTTAAAAATAAGTAATTTTTATTAATAATAAAGATATTTTTAAAATTATATTTTAATTTTTTTTAACTAGATTTAGATTTAAATCATTTGACTTAATAAAATTATGGGATAGAATAACTTTAAATTTAAATAATTGAAGCATTACATTTTAAAATAAAAAATTAATCCATTAATTATATTATAATTAAAAAATAAAAAAATAATTTTCCCTTTCAATTACCATATCTTGTCCTCTTCGAATTCTTGTTATTGCTGCTCATTGTTACCGAGGTCTATCATTATTGATTTTTTTAAATGAAATGTTTCTTTAAAAGAAAAAAGAAAAGAAAAAGCTATTATTAAAGCTATAGAATTTCTAATCAACCTAAAGTTGAACTTAGATTAAACTAAAGGATAGAGATAGGATATCTTTAATTTGAAGCCTCTCCATATTTCTTTTTTTTAAAAAAAAAAAAAAAGAAAAAGGAAAAAGAATTAAATCCTAGTGAGTAGTGATGATGAATGGCTATAGTTACAAGGTGAGGAAAATTAGAAGAAATTAACCATTAATTACCAAAGGATGAGGACGACCTAGACGATGGTGATGAACCCCAATCATTGAAATTACAGTCATAATTTGGGTTACGTGGCATCATTATCCATCTTTTCTGCAAATACTTCCAAATTTTCAAGGAAATAATAATAATAATAATAATAATAATAATAATAATAATAAGTATCAGTAATTAAATTTAAAAAAAAAAAATGGGAGAAAGTGATTTCAATTCAATTCAATTCAGAGAATTTGGGTACTTTTGGCTTTTTCTACTTAAAGTAAAAATTGGCCACATCGAACATGGGTTTGGTTGGTCTTAACCATATCAAAGCTAAGATTAATTTGTGAAAGAGTTTTTTATTTTTTTTATTTTGGATTTGACATTTACAATATGCAAAAAAAAAAAAAAAAAAATTGCTTGTTCTTTCTTTCTTTGATTGTCTTTTCCATCACTTGGAAAGGCAATTGAGGTTTGAAAACCGGATAGGGTTAGCTCATGAGCCCACTTAACCCATTCAAAAGATAAATCCTCTTATGTTAAGTTATTAGGTGTTCAAATCTATATCTTTATAAATTGTAATGGAACAGCTCTCAAAATAAATTCATCTAAAAGTGACCCTTTATTAGTTTTTATTGTTACAATTAATTAATAAATAACATTTTAATTTTTTTGAACGAATGAAACTTTTTAATAATAATAATAATAATAACATTTTTACTATTTATGATAATTAATATATATAAATTAAATAAAGTTTAGCTGTCTTATATTTATTTTAACCTTAATATACTAAATGAAACGAAAGGGGATTACGATTAAAGTTCGAAGAAATATATGAAATTTCAAGATTAGTATAACGTGTAACTACTTATTATATAAAAGATTTTTTAATATATAATTTTATGAGATATGATTTTTCATGATTTTTAGCTCTTAAAACAAAAGTATTACAATTTTCTTCATATTAAAAAATGGTTGGAGAAGGATAAGAATTGTTAGCATACATTTTTAAGCTTTTTTGTGTGTTTATGCAAGCTGGACTTAATTAATGTTTAATGCTTATCACTAATTAGTTGAATTAATTAACATTAATTTCAAGATTAGATCTTACTGACATCATCCCCAAGAGATTGAATGTCTTTTTATTTTTTCCAAAGCGTGTGTCCTCCCTCCATTTGAAAGGTGGGTGATATAGAATACCGATGATGTGTCTAAGGGAAACTCAGATTTGAGTGGTTGTGGGGGAGTGCTTAGGAATGGCAGAGGCTGTTGGTTGGAGGGCTTTATGGTTCGGTTAGAACTGTGTAATGCTCCTCAGATTGAACTGACTGGTATATTGAAAGGATTACAACTTGCCTGGGATCTTGGTTTTTTACAAGTTATTGTGGAAATTGATTCCACAACAGTTCTGATCATATTAGCTGACATTCCTTAATGTGATAATCTGCATTATTTGAGTCCGTTAACTCAAGGACGAGAGCTTATGGAACGTTCATAGCAAATAAGGTTGAAGCACTATTATCGTGAAACTAATCACGTAACAGATAAATTAGCTAATCTAGCCATTGTTAGCACAGAGAGAATTCTGCATCTTGATGCTCCCCTACCTCCATTGTGGACCTTCTATTGTGAGATGCTCAAGGTGGCTCCATTTTTGGAGATGTGCTAGGTTAGTTTCCTCTTTTACTCTTAATGTTTTAGAGTTTAGATTGATGACGTGGCCGAAAGGGAGCTGTGATGTGATTGACTAGACTTACAGAAAGAGACTATAAGGTGGTGGTAGGTGCTCATGGCAACCACTCCTACGGTCAAGTCAGTATTCTAAAAAAAGAGTGAATGCAATGAATTGCTTAGAGTTTTATGTAAGAAAATAACGTACTTTTGTTTATGTGATTCTTGTCCTCTTATACTGTAAGAAAATGGAGATAAATATAGCATTTTTTCGATAATCCGGCGATGACATAGTCAGCTCTTGATAAGGGATATCACCAGCTATCAATTTGGTGATCCCGCAATTATAGGCGTAACGGGAATGCTCTATCAAGGAAAGAGCGAGTCTTGATGATGAATATGAGCGTTAAGATGTCTGGGTCTTCCTTTTCTCAGGCTGGACCGCGTTTTCCACTTATCAGATCCTTGCAACGTGACCCTATCTTGTAGCGACAGCTCATAGCTTATTTTGGGCGATTGTTATGTAGCATCAGAGGTCCCCCCGCTGATTTTTTATTCTTCATATTCGAAGGAGATAGCTATTCTCGAGACTTGATGTAATACCCGGCTAGATTCCGGCATCGGAATCCCTACCTTCTGGCGGAATCTCCGTTGGAATCTGGAATTTTGATGATGCCAGAGTCTTCTAGAGGGGTAAAATGTGGTTTCTAAAATGTTTTTACTGATTTCATGGTTTTAAATGAAAAAGAATTGAGTTTTGAAAAGAAAGGACCAAAGAGGCATTTGCCAGGTTCGGCCGCCGAAAGTGAAGTTCGGCCACCAAACATGGGAAGGTTTCGGGAGCGCTTTTGGCCTCCGAAAGCTTTGTTTGAATGAACTAAGGTTCGGCCGCCGAACCTCAAGTTCGGCCGCCGAACATGCATGAGTTTAGGGGCACGTTAGGCTGCCGAAGGTCGTTGACCAGGCCACCTATAAAAAGCCCTCATATCGAAAATGGGCGAGTTTTCTCCCCATTCTCGAGCTCAGGTGAGTTTTTGTACTCCTTTGATCGTTTTCATGCTTTCTCTACCCACCCCTCAAGTTTTCATGAGTTCTACCCTTTGTTTTGAAGCTTTGAAGCTTAAATAGGAGTTTTGGGAGCTTGAGGCTTTTGGAGCTTGGATCCTCCACACCTCCGAGTTAGGGATCGCACTACCCCTCGATCTTCAAGAGGTAAGTGTAGATCCTTGCTTTCCTTGTGTTTTAATGAAGTTTTAAGTAAGTTTAAAGATGTTTTGATGGTTGAGTATGGGTAGATATGCATGTTAGGGTTTATGTGGGTTTTATGCCCAATATATATTTATGTGCTGATTGTTGGAGGTTTAGACAAATGTTTATGCTCCTTCATGCTTGTGGGAGAGTGTATGCATGATTGGGAGAGAGCAAGTGAGGTTTTGAGTAGTTTTGATGGTTTTGGCTTATGTGGGTCATAAGCTCTTTATGTATGCTCTATGATGTTTTTTGTTGGAGTTTAAGCTTGTTTAAGCTCCTTTGTGCATGGTTAAGGGTTTATGCATGTTTTTATGAGGTTGGGTGCTTGTTTGGGGTGTTTGGTAAGGTTTTGGAGGCTGGTATGCACGAGAGGCTGAGTTCTGATGAACTCAGGTTCGGCCGCAGAAGGTAGTTTCGGCCGCTGAACCTGCCTATGGATGCATGGATTGGCCGCCAAACCTTGCCCCCGAAAGTTGTGTTTCGGATCTGGAGCAGACTTTCGGCCGTCGAAGGTGATGTTCGGCCGCCGAAAGTGCCTGACTTTCGGATCTGGAGAGAGACTTCGGCCGCCGAACCTGTCGCCGAACCTGTATAGCTTTCGGCTCTGGAAGGGACCTTCGACCGCCGAAAGTGCCCTGTCCAGCCCTTTCGTGGTTGTTTTCTATGCATGTTTTGAGGATGTTTTAGGGGGTTTTTGGGGAGTTGTTTATGAGTTGTTTAGAGTGTGTTTGGCACCTCACTGGAGTCTACCTGTGTAGGATCAGACCCGAGGAACCGAGGTGTTTGGCAGTGTTAGCTGCTTCAGAGTCAGTCCAGAGCTAGTCAAAGGTGAGTAGAACATAACTCTTTTAATATTAAAGAAATTAAATGTTTAAAGCATGTTCATGCATCACGAATACCATGTTATGTAATAGGTTGTTGCATTAGAGTTTACGAATATGTTGCATTGCATAATACGATGATGATGATGATGTGGATGGATATTGGATGATCCATTAGCCCTCAGTATGACATGATATGATACGATATGACATGTATGACATGATATGAGATGGAAAGACTAGGCGTGGCCGTATCGCCCCTGGCATAGAGTAAGAAAAGTCCAGGTGTGGTCGTATCGCCCCTGGCATAGAGTATGTGAAGTCCAGGTGTGGCCGTATCGCCCCTGGCATAGAGTATGTGAAGTCCAGGCGTGGCCGTATCGCCCCTGGCATAGAGCATTGCTGAATTTGTTATGATATGAGATTTATATGTAGAGGGCTATTGATGACAAATTCATCCTTGATGTGTATTGTTTGTGATGTGATGCATGTCATGAAAGCATATGATATAATAAACTATTTTTTTTATTTATTTAGTTCTGCTCACTGGGCTTTATAGCTCACCCCTCTTCCCTAACCCCAGGTTTGCAGGGTCAGAGGTAGTTCAGGAGGGCAGCAGGTTATGGTTATGGTTGTGATTATGTAATAGGATAGTAGTGATTATGTAATAGGATAGTAGTGGACATGATGTATTTGTAAAGTTATGAAATGATGTAAAAGTATGTATTGAAATGTAAGGCTATGTAATGACATGTCATGGTTAGAGTTGTGCTTTGCCTAGTCATGTATGGTTAATCCCTTTTGGCACATGATCCTTCTCAAATGTTGATGATGTTTTATGCAAACCAAGCTTAATGTATGATATGTTACCCCATTGGAGCATTTGATGAGGGCTCCAGTGTGGGGTTTCATGTTTATGGGTTTGTGCATGCACAGGTTAAGCTTGGTAAAGGAAAGAAAAAGTTTAAAGTTTTAGGTTTATGTTTGATCATGTATGGGATTTAACAGGTATACAGGATGTATGTGAGGCTTGCTACGGGTCCCGGCGACCTTAAGTCGATCTGGATCCTAGCGCCGGTAGCGGTCCGATTTTCGGGCTGTTACAGATTGGTATCAGAGCCAGGTTCACATGGTCGGACCTATAGTATGTCGGGCTCATAGAGTTTACAGAAGGGCAAGCACAATAGGAAAGATCATGTCCACTAGGATAGGATGTGGAGTCTTGTCTTGTATGATGATGTGAAATGCCATGATTGTAACAGCCCGGAAACCGGTACCTCTCTGTAACGGCTCCAAACTGTTCGGCACTAGGATCCAGATCGGCTTAAGGCCGCCGGGACCCGTAGTAAGCCTGACATTACTTCTATACATCTGGTCTAATCCCGTACATGATCAACCTTTTCATAAACCTTTAAACGTTTAATACCCCCGGCTTACCCCGAGGACTTGTGACTAAAAACTTTTCTTTCTTTTTCCAAGCTTAACTCATGCATGCTCTTACTCATTAAGCTTGGCCACTATAAACACATCTGTAAAACATTGCATTCATCATAAAAACATTCATCTTTCAAAACATTGATCATGTACCAGCTCTAGGATTAGTCAACTATAGGCAAAACATGCCTCTCTATACATTAGGCAAAGCACACTTCGTAACTATATCTCGTAAACTCTTCTTAGCTTTCCTTTAGCTCTTTCCAATCTCCTCTTTTCTTTCACATCATTACTTGTCATATCATACTCATCATGTCCATCACTATACTTAACATACATACATATCATCACTTGAACTATACATCATCTTGCTGAACATATACAACATAACATAACATCTCTTGCATTAACCTTACATAATCATCTATACTATTACATCAAATACACAAGCCATAACTCTTGGCTTCTTCGTCTTTACCTTCTCTAACTTTCCTTAGCTCATTCTGCTTTAACTATGGCCCTGCAAAACTAGGAATAAGGGAGAGGGATGAGCTTCTAAAGCCCAGTGAGTGGAATCCATAAAAACTATTCAGTAAAACACATGCTCTTATGTCATACATCACATTACAATAATACACATCAAGGAAGAAGTTGTCACCTATAGCCCTCTTCCTAACTGACTCACTTGTAAAATTTCTTTTGTACTTAACTTTCTGAAAACAGATTTGTCAGGGCGATTAGGCCTCCTGACTGATTTCTGAAAACGTTTTGTCAGGGCGCTTAGGCCTCCTGACTAGCTCATGAAAACATTTTGTCAGGGCGATTAGGCCTCCTGACTAACTTCCTGAAAACATTTTGTCAGGGCGATTAGGCCTCCTGACTGCTTCCTGAAAACTTTTTGTCAGGGCGATTAGGCCTCCTGACTATACTCTTTATGCTTGACTCTTCCATTACTCTTTTCTCGACTTTTCATGTCATACTGAGGGCTAAAGGGTTATTCAACATTTATCCGCATACTCATCCAGTTATGCAATGCAGCATCTTCATGGTTCTAGTGCAACCTATTATCTCATGGCATTCATGATGCATGTCTCATGTTCGTCACATTATTATCTTTTAGTATTAACCATCCTAGCATTAACATGGCAATTATGATGCATGGATCATGCTGAAACATTCTTTAATTTAAAACATGCATAGTTAGTCCCACTCACCTGGAACCTCTGCTTTACTAACTTGGGCCAACTCTGTACTGTAGCTAAACACCTCTCCTCTGATCAAATCCTACACAAAAGGACTCTTATGAGGTGTTACACATCTCTAGCATAACTCTAATACACCTTCCCAAAACCCCTTCAAAGCCTCATAAACATGCATGAAAAATCATGCAAGGGAAGGCAAAACAGAGCACCTTCGGCGGCCGAAAGTCTCCTCCAGAGACGAAACTCACCTACTTTCGGCGGCCGAACCTCTACTTCGGCGGCCGAAAGTCCTATTATCACTCCTTCGGGTGCACCTTCGGCATCCGAAAGTCTCGTCCAGAGACGAAACTCAACCTTCGGCGGCACCTTCGGCGGCCGAATGTGCATGACAGAGCCGAAAGTCCAACTTCCGAAAGCAGCCTTCGGCAGCCTAAGCCACCTCCACAAGGCATTCGGCGGCCGAAACTCACTTCGGCGGCCGAACCTGAGTTCTTCAAGAACCCAGTTCCTGCACAAACTCAACTCCCTTAACCCTTCCTAACTCACTTACATGCATGTAACCTCCTCAAAACATGCATAGACCTCTAAACACACCTAAAGGGTCCTAAAACACCCTTAAACGCTAACATCAACCACATATAAACACAAAGTGCACAAAGGGTCCATAAAACCCTCCCATGCACAACCATGCAAATCTAAACCCTTCACCCCAAAACTATCCATAAAACATGCTTAAAACACTAGAAAACATAAAGATCAACCCTTACCTCTTGAGTTGGTGTGACCTCAACTTCAAAACGTGGAGAACCAAGCTTTACAAGCTTCAAACTCCAAAACTTGCTCTTTTTCCTCAAAACCTTCAAAACCAAGTTAAAAGCTTACTAAAACTTTGAAAGAATCATGAAAAAACTAAGAAATCATGCCAAGGAGGACATGAGCTCACCTTGGATGGGAAGAGGGAGAAAACTTTCCTCTTCCACCGCCCTAAGTGGCTTTTATAGAGGAGCTGGTCAACCACGTTCGGCGGCCAAACATGCAGGCGAACCATGCAATGTTCGGAAGCCGAACTTTTCTTTCGGAAGCCGAACCTCAAGCACTTTCGGCGGCCGAACATCACCTTCGGCGGCCGAAACTGCATTTTGTCTCCTTAGCCTTTTTCTCTTCAAACCTCAAAATCCGTTGTACTTAAATACCATGAAAACACTTAAAACCTTTAACACTTTTGCTAAACCTTTTGAAAACCTTTGCTTAAACCCCTACAGGCAACTCCGACATCCAAAATTCCACCGAACAATAGGAATTCCGATGCCTGAACAAGCCGGGTATTACAATGATGATATGAATGTGCATTAATGTTATGCTATGTATGTGAGGTAGGTTCATGTGTTTCCACATGAACCGTATGATGCTAATGTTTATGTGATATGTTATGCTTTCAGAAGTCAAGATGAGAGGAACTCGTCGATCTGCTAGATTGACTGGAGCTCCGCCAGAGAATGAGGGCATGGATGCCCATTCCTCTGCTCTGCAGAGGGCAAGATCTTGTAGGACAATCAGAGAAGGTACGTCAAGGGACCCTAGAAGCTCTTTTGATGCAAGTCGGAGGAGATCAAATCATGATGGGATATCAGCGGATGTGATGGAAACAGAGGAGGATAACCAGAGAAGAGATAGTAGTTTGGGCATGAGTATGTCAGAAAAGGATATGGGAAAGTCCCAAGGAGGCACTCAGGCCTCGGGCTTTGTTCCACCACAGTATGCACCCTATCCTCAGGGGCCAGGATATCCGATGGGAAGTACGTCGGATTATTTCAGTTACCACCCATACCCCACCTTTATGCCCTACCCTCCCTTTTACCCACCGTACCCACAGTACCCCATGTTTTCATCCTCACCCTTTTACCCAGGTCCAGCAAACCCTAACCCCGGGAATGCTGCACCTCCTCCTCCACCAGCAGAGCCAATTGTCCCTAGTACCCAAATATCCAAACCTAGCTCATTAGTAGGGGGTAAGGTAAAGATGATAACTAATGAGTTGGGAGCAAGTGACAGTAGAGCAATTCAGATGGCAGGGTTCACATTGAAATGCAAGAAGGCAAGGGAATGGTTCAAAAACTATGTGGACCCACGGTTGGAGAGCTTATCCTGGGAGCAGTTTGCCAACGAGTTTGCAGGATGGGCTTTTCCAGAGAGTTCTAGAGAGCTGAGGATGATTGAGTTTGAGCAGCTGAGGCAGACGGAAGAGATGAGTGTAGATGAGTTTACCGATAAGTTTTTGGAGTTGTTACCGTATGTGGGGCAAGCCTATGATACGGACTAGAAGAGGGCTAAGAGGTATACCATGAGACTCCACTCCAGGTATTCCTCTTTAATCCAATCTGCAGAGAGAGAGAGTTTCCATGCTATAGTGGATATGGCTCGAAAGATGGAGGCTAGTACCATCATTCAGGGGTCAGTTAATCAGTATGTGGCACAGTCTTCGGGTTCCAAAAACCTGGGGACAAGTGATGTTAATCTCTCTCCTCTGGGCGAGGCTGTCACGAAAAGTAAGAAGGGAGACAAAGGTCTCAGAAGATCAAAGAAGAACAAGTTCTGGAATCGGATAAAGTCTGGTCTGGGATTAGGAGGTGGCTCGAGCTCAGGCACGGAGGTTGCAGAGTGTGCGAGGTGCGGTAGGCCGCACAAGGGAGTCTGTCGACTTGGGACTTCAGCATGTTACAGATGCGGCCAGGAGGGACACATAGCTCGGGAGTGTCCTAAGGTAGCTTTTATGGCACCGTCCCATCAGACAACTCCAGGCAGTATGGCACAGCCATCAGCTCCAGCCATGTTGCAGGGTAGTGGTCGAGGCAGAGGAAGGGGGACGGCCCCTTCTTCAGCAGGTTCCCTAGGTGAAGGTCCATCAGTTCCAGCTCGGATCTTCTCCATAACGCAGAAGGAAGCTAACACATCGGACATGGTGGTGACAGGTAATCTCACTCTCTTATGTTTGATGTGTATGCTTTTATGAACCCTGATGTATTTCTCTTTCCTTGTTGCTCCGAAAGCCGTAGATAGGTTGGGTTGATAGCTTATGGGTTAGAGTATACCCTTTGGGTCAGTGAACCCAAGTGTGATCCATCAGTGGCAGAGTCAGTCTGCCGAAATAGTTCAGAGTATGTTATGAGTAGATGCCTTCCAGCCGACCTAGCGGTTCTAGATTTGACTGTTTGATGTCATTCTAGGGTTGGATTGGTTCTTCTACTAGTGGTACTACCTGAGTCTGCAGAGACAAGGTAGTCAGGTTCAGAGGTCAGGATGGATCAGAGGTAGTCCTTAGAGGGGACAGAATAGGGATACCTAGAGGTTCGATATCAGCCCTGCAAGCTCGTAGGTTGGCCAGGAGAGGTTGTCAGGGGTTTCCATCTCGTACAAGAGAGTTTAGTAGTCAGGTCAGGGAACCCGCCTCAGTACCAGTAGTGAGTTCTTAGATGTTTTCCCAGACAGGCCGCCGAGTGTACCATCTGCTAGGGGGATGGAGTTTTAAATTAAAGTGATAATGGGGACCAGACTCATCCCTACCCCTCACTACAGGGTGGCACCTGCGGAGTTCAAGGAGTAGAAAGAGCAGTTATAAAAGTTGGTAGACAAGGGTTTCATCCGATTGAGTACCTCGCCCTGTGATACTCTAGTGTTGGTTATGAAAATGAAGGATGGATCCCCAGGACTTTGTATCGACTACAAGTCGTCCAGAACAAGTATTTGTTACCTTGGATCGACAATCTATTTTAAACCAGCTAGCAGGAGCTGGTTGCCTTTCCAAGATAGATCTGAAGTCCAAGTACCATCAGTTAAGATCAAGGAAGAAGATGTACAGAGAGCAGTGTTTAGAACCAGATATGGGCACTATGAGTTCCTAGGAATGTCGTTCGGGTTAATGAACGCCCCTACAGCATTTATGGATCTCATAAGCAGAGTTTTAGTCGGCTTCTGGATCACTCCGTTATTGTCTTCATTGACGGTACCTCGGTGAGTTCCAGAAATACAGAAGAGTATGCCCATTATCTGAGGTCAGGATTGCAGATCCTGAGAGAACATGGCTTGGATGCCCAGTTCTCCAAATGTGAGTTTCGGTCAAGGAGCATATCTTTATTGGGTCATGGTATGTCGGAAAAAGAAAGGTGAGGTAGACCCGAGAAAGTTGAAGTTGTAGCTGACTAGCCCAGGCCCATTGTAGTGACATAGATTAAGAGCTTTTTGGGTTGGGCCGGTTACCTATTGGAGGTTCATCTAGAACTTCTCTAGAGTTGCCGCTCCTATGGCCAGATGGATCAAGAAGAACCAGAGGGTTGTGTGGTCTACTCAGTGTGAAGAGAGCTTTGAAGAGCCGAAGAAAATGTTAATGTCAGCACCTGTGGTGGCTCTGTCCACCAGTAATGAAGATGTCACAGTGTCCTGTGATGCGTCCCGGGTGGAACTAGATTGTGTGTTAATGTAAAGTGGCAGAATGATTGCTTATGCTTCTAGGTAGCTGAAGAAGCATGAGTTGAATCATCCTACACAGTATCTAGAGATGGCGATGGTAATCTTTGCACTCAAGATGTGGAGGTGGTACCTGTATAAGGTATGATGACAGATCCTTACAGATCGAAAGAGCTTGCAATACATTTTGAGTCAAGGGAGAAGAACCTGAGGTAGAGGAGATGGGTAAAAACTGCGTAGTGGTTATAACTTCAAGGTTCAATATCCGGGTGAGGCAAATATTTTGATAGATGCCCTCAACCGGAAACCACTTGGCAGCTTATCCCATCCCTTAGTATAGTAAGAAGAAGGCTAGTAGTCAAGAAACGAGAAGAATCAGAACTACTGTGAGTCAGCAGGAGCGTTATGAAGTTGTTCGCAAGAGACATTTAGAGTTTCAGATGAGAGAAGAGTTTCGTCAGAGTGTGCAGCGGAAGCATGTGGAGGTTCTCGAGAAAGTTGAGGTTTGCTGGAGGTGTCTCCTAAAGAGAAGGTGATTCGTTAAGGGCGGAAAGGTAAATTAGCTCTCAGATACATCGGACCCTTCGAAATCCTGCAAAGGATTGGAAATGTATCCTACGAGTTAGATTTACCTACTTCAATGGAGGAGATCCATTCGGATTTCCGAGTTCCGTGTATGGAAGCTCGTGTCAGATCCAAGTGAGGTTCTTAAAGAACTAGAGGTGGAGATCTCAAGGGATCTCACCTATGTGGAGCAGTTAGTGCAGATCATGGACACATAAGTCAGGAAGTTGAGGAACAAGGAAATCCCGATGGTGAAAGTCCTTTGGAATCACCACATTATGGAAAGGTATGCCTGGAAGACCCGGGAGTTTATACTCCAGCAGTACCCGTGTCTCTCTTTTTGGAGAGAGGTTTTAGGCTTTACTTACTTGTTTGTTTGCTTGGTTATGTATGCTTGATACTATGTTTTGAGAATGCATGTTTGTTTGAACATTCGGGGATGAATGTTCTTAAAGGGGGGAAGAATGTAATACCCGACTAGATTCCGATATCGGAATCCCTACCTTCCGGTGGAATCTCCGTTGGAATCTGGAATTTTGATGATGCTAGAGTCTTCTAGAGGGGTAAAATGTGGTTTCTAAAATATTTTTACTGATTTCATGGTTTTAAATGAAAAAGAATTGAGTTTTGAAAAGAAAAGACCAAGGAGGCATTTGCCAGGTTCGGCCGCCAAAAGTGAAGTTCGGCCGCCGAACATGGGAAGGTTTCGGGAGCGCTTTTGGCCTCCGAAAGCTTTGTTTGAACGAACCAAGGTTCGGCCGCCGAACCTCAAGTTCGGCCGCCGAACATGTATGAGTTTAGGGGGCACGTTAGGCTGCCGAAGGTCGTTGACCAGGCCACCTATAAAAAGTCCTTAGATCGGAAATGGGCGATTTTCTACCCATTCTCGAGCTCAGGTGAGTTTTTGTACTCCTTTGGTCGTTTTCATGCTTTCTCTACCCACCCCTCAAGTTTTCATGAGTTCTACCCTTTGTTTTGAAGCTTTGAAGCTTAAATAGGAGTTTTGGGAGCTTGGAGGCTTTTGGAGCTTGGATCCTCCACACCTCCGAGTTAGGGATCGCACCACCCCTCGATCTTCAAGAGGTAAGTGTAGATCCTTGCTTTTCTTGTGTTTTAATGAAGTTTTAAGTAAGTTTAAAGGTATTTTGATGGTTGAGTATGGGTAGATATGCATGTTAGGGTTTATGTGGGTTTTATACCCAATATATGTTTATGTGCTGATTGTTGGAGGTTTAGACAAATGTTTATGCTCCTTCATGCTTGTGGGAGAGTGTATGCATGATTGGGAGAGAGCAAGTGAGGTTTTGAGTAGTTTTGATGGTTTTGGCTTATGTGGGTCATAAGCTCTTTATGTATGCTCTATGATGTTTTTTGTTGGAGTTTAAGCTTGTTTAAGCTCCTTTGTGCATGGTTAAGGGTTTATGCATGTTTTTATGAGGTTGGGTGCTTGTTTGGGGTGTTTGGTAAGGTTTTGGAGGCTAGTATGCACGAGAGGCTGAGTTCTGATGAACTCAGGTTCGGCCGCCGAAGGTAGTTTCGGCCGCCGAACCTGCCTATGGATGCATGGATTGGCCGCCAAACCTTGCCCCTGAAAGTTATGTTTTGGATCTGGAGCAGACTTTCGGCCGCCGAAGGTGATGTTCGGCCGCCGAAAGTGCCTGACTTTCGGATCTGGAGAGAGACTTCGGCCGCCGAACCTGCCGCAGAACCTGCATGGCTTTCGGCTCTGGAAGGGACCTTCGGCCGCCGAAAGTGCCTTGTCTAGCCCTTTCATGGTTGTTTTCTATGCATGTTTTGAGGATGTTTTAGGGGGTTTTTGGGGAGTTGTTTATGAGTTGTTTAGAGTGTGTTTGGCACCTCACTGGAGTCCACCTGTGTAGGATCAGACCCGAGGAACCGAGGTGTTTGGCAATGTTAGTTGCTTCAGAGTCAGTCCAGAGCTAGTCAAAGGTGAGTAGAACATAACTCTTTTAATATTAAAGAAATTAAATGTTTAAAGCATGTTCATGCATCACGAATACCATGTTATGTAATAGGTTGTTGCATTAGAGTTCACGAATATGTTGCATTGCATAATACGATGATGATGATGTGGATGGATATTGGATGATCCATTAGCCCTCAGTATGACATGATATGATATGATATGACATGTATGACATGATATGAGATGGAAAGACCAGGCGTGGCCGTATCGCCCCTGGCATAGAGTAAGAAAAGTCCAGGTGTGGCCGTATCGCCCCTGGCATAGAGTATGTGAAGTCCAGGTGTGGCCGTATCGCCCCTGGCATAGAGTATGTGAAGTCCAGGCGTGGCAGTATCGCCCCTGGCATAGAGCATTGCTGAACTTGTTATGATATGAGATTTATATGTAGAGGGCTATTGGTGACAAATTCATCCTTGATGTGTATTGTTTGTGATGTGATGCATGTCATGAAAGCATATGATATAACAAACTGTTTTTTATTTATTTATTTAGTTCTGCTCACTGGGTTTTATAGCTCACCCCTCTTTCCTAACCCCAGGTTTGCATGGTCAGAGGTAGTTCAGGAGGGCAGCAAGTTATGGTTATGGTTGTGATTATGTAATAGGATAGTAGTGGACATGATGTATTTGTAAAGTTATTAAATGATGTAAAAGTATGTATTGAAATGTAAGGCTATGTAATGACATGTCATGGTTAGAGTTGTGCTTTGCCCTAGTCATGTATGGTTAATCCCTTTTGGCACATGATCCTTCTCAAATGATGATGATGTTTTATGCAAACCAAGCTTAATGTATGATATGTTACCCCATTGGAGCATTTGATGAGGGCTCCAGTGTGGAGTTTTATGTTTATGGGTTTGTGCATGCACAGGTTAAGCTTGGTAAAGGAAAGAAAAAGTTTAAAGTTTCAGGTTTATGTTTGATCATGTATGGGATTTAACAGGTATACAGGATGTAAGTGAGGCTTGCTACGGGTCTCGGCAACCTTAAGTCGATCTGGATCCTAGCGCCGGTAGCGGTCCGATTTTTGGGCTGTTACACTTGGGGTTCGTGGCCCGCTGAGATTGGTATTTCGCTGCTCATATTGTTTCACCTATCTAGCCTCACAATGATAACTGCCCTGCTTATCGTGCCGTATGTAAAGCCTGCCGCTAGAACTATTTTATAAGAACCCATCTCCTTCTCCAAATATCACTTTTTGCTTTCGACTGCGATCTTTTGCTTTCAGAAAAACTCGACCGCCACTTCTTTCCCGTTTATACTTCCTATATTAATTTTCGTTTTCGTTTTCATTTTCTTTTTTTAGAATGAATAGGAATACTTCCTCTCTTTTACCTCTAGTGGAGGTTTCGCTTCAAACTCCTCCTTCGACGGATCCATCTGCGCCCCGACCCCTATCATTCTATTGAGAGATGCTCCAAGAAGTGAGGGTAGCTCTATTAGTGACATCTCATCCATCCTATCGGAACGAGATGTAAAGCATTTTTATGACATATACCAAATTCCTCAAGAATCCTTTCACATCTTTGCTCCTTCTCCATGCATTCGTGTGAACGACCTTATTCCTGCAGAGGAAACTATTATGTTCTTTGAGGAGTAGTTGAAGGCGGGTCTTCGGTTCCCCATAGACCCATTCTTTATTGACATTCTTCGATTTCACAAGCTTTCGGTTGCCTAGTTGCACCCTAATAGTTGGAGAATCTTAATGGCTTTTTGGTTTGTTTGCCTTAATAACTACATTGAACTGAGCGTAGCCCTCTTCTCTCAGTTGTACCAACTGGGTATCCAAAAAAATGAAAAATTTTAGTATTTTAGTATTTTAGTGGGCGAAAACACTTGACCATGTTTAACCGGATACCTTCTTCATTGAAGCAGTGGAAAAATAAATTTTTTATCCTTAACCATCGGACTTCTGGAGATTTTGGGCGCCTTCAAACAAGCTGGCATTTTTTAGTGGAATTGAAGAAGGATAGGGTCCCCCCATAGAGAGAGGAGGATGAGGCTTTAGCCTCTCTTTTATCAATGGCCAAGTCTCTTGTAATACCCGGCTAGACTCCGGTATCGGAATTCCTACCGTCCGGTGGAATCTCGGATGTCGGAGGCCTCTAGATGGGTAAAACCATGTTTTTATGAAATGTTTTAATGCTTTTGATGATTTTAAGTAAAAAGGGAATGAGTTTTTGCATGAAAATAGCATTGGAGGAAAACTCAGGTTCGGCCGCCGAACCTCAAGTTCGGCCGCCGAACATGCATGCGTTGCGGGTGTGCTTTAGGCCCCCGAAAGCATAAGTGAGGGAAGTCCAGGTTCGGCCGCCGAACCTCAAGTTCGGCCGCCGAACATGGCATGCATGCGGAGGCACATTCGGCCCCCGAACGTGGCCTAGACAGCCACTATAAAAAGGTCCCTTAGCCGAAAACGGGCAAGCTTTTCCCCCATTTTCGGCCAAGGTGAGCTCTCCGCCGTCCCTCACCGATCTTTGATGTTTTTCCTCTAGATCTTTCAAGTTTTTCATTGTTTTAACTTTGTTTTTGAAGATTTGAGCTTTTGAGCAAAGTTTTGGAGCTTTGAGGTTCAAGAACTCAAATTTCTCCCAACTCCAAGTTTGGTCGCCTCTACTCTCGATCTTCAAGAGGTAAGAGTCGATCTCTAGCTTATACTATGTTTTAAGTAAGTTTTATGAAGTTCATGGGGGTAGAATGCATGTTTAGGTTATAGTTATGTTTATGGGTATAAATGTATGTTCATGAACAATGTGGCTTGTAATGTGTGTTTGATGTGTTGTAGTTGGGGTTTAAGGTAGTTTGAGACCCCTAGGAGCTTGTATGCATGTTTTGGTTGAGCTAAATGCATGTTGGTTTAAGTTTGGAGGCATTTGTGCATGTTTGAACCAAGTTTCTGCCCTTTGGGAGAAACCAGGTTCGGCAGCCGAAGGGACTTTCGGCCGCCGAACCCTCTTGTGGAGGCAGCCTTCGGCTGCCGAAGCTTGCCCCAGAAAGGAGACTTTCGTCTCTGTCTGGGAGTTTCGGCCGCCGAAGGTGCCGCCGAACCTGCCTGACTTTCGGCTCTGGAGGGACTTTCGGCCGCCGAACCTACCGCCGAAAGTGCCCTATCCAGCCTTCGTTTGCATGTTTTTCATGGATGTTTTGAGGAGTTTTAGAGGGTTTTTGGGAGATGTTTTTAGAGTTATGTTATAGTATGTTGGTCCCTCATTTGAGTCCAGCAGTGAGTCTGTAACGACCCGGAAATCCGACCCGTTACCGGCGCTAGGATCCAGATCGGCTTAAGGCCGCCGGGACCCGTAGCAAGCCTACATACCTCCAGTAAACCTGCGGAATCCCATACATAACAACATATACATGATCTGTAAAAAATTTTCTTTTCTCTTATCCAAGCAAAACCTGTGCATGCACAAAATCATACATAAACCCCACACTGGAGTCCTCATCAAATACTCCAATGGGGTATCATCATCATACATATCAGCTTGGATAATCATGGTCATTAACATCATTGCTCATTAAACACTCTGTACATGATGGGGATTCACACACCTCTAGGTCAAGCACTACTATAATCCTCAATACAACATCAAATCATTCATTACATTACATGGTCAAAAATATACATTACATCATGTTCATGTCCACTACTATCTATAACAACATACAAGGCTTGACTTCACTCTAGCCGACTTCTCGATCTAACCTGTACCTGCAACTCTGGGGATAAAGGGAGTGGGGTGAGCTACTAGAGCCCAGTGAGCAGAAACTAAAAACATTTGTTTAATTCCACCATTTTTAGGTATATTATTATTCATTTTATTATTATTATTATCATTTAACTATTTCTTATTCATGCTTTTATGTATGCGCCATAACACAGACATTTCACAACAAGGATGAACTTGTCACCATTTAGCCCCTATCTTTCTTACTTATACATGCCGGGGGCGTAGAGCCGTAGCAGGCACACCCGGACTTCCATAATCAGTCATAGTGCCAGGGGCGTAGAGCCGTAGCAGGCACACCTGGACTCACATAGGCTATCATGACATACAAGGGCTAATGGATCATTCAACATTCATCCACATCAACAACAAAGTATGCAATGCAACATATTCGTGAATTCTAATGCAAACAACCTAATATTGCATGGCATAATGATGCATGGGCAATGCTTTATGATTCGTTCATTTACTCATTTACTTTAAAACTTAAGAGGTTGTTCCACTCACCTGGTAACTGAAGCTTTAACAACGAACTCTGAACGACTAGCTCACAACCGGGGGTCTCGGTTCCTCGGGTCCGAACCTACACAGGTGCACTCAAATGAGGCACCAAACATACATGAACATGACTCCAAAATACTCCTCAAAGACCCCCTAAAACATCCTGAAAACCTCACATGAAAACATGCAAGAAATGGCTGAACAGGGCATTTTCGGCGGCACCTTCGGCGGCCGAAAGTCCTGGACAGAGACGAAACTCAGGCAGGTTCGGCGGCACCTTCGGCGGCCGAAAGTGCCAGACAGAGACGAAAGTCTCTTTTCGGGGGCAACTTCGGCAGCCGAAAGGCCTGCCTCCCCAGCCATGTTCGGCGGCCGAAAGTACCTTCGGCTGCCGAACCTGGTTTCTGCCAAAGGGCAGAAACTTGGCTCCCTTAGCACATTTCGCCTCCAATCCTTCCAAACAAGCATATAGTTCAACCAAAGCATGCATACAAGTTCCTAGGGGCCTCAAACATGCATATACCCCATCTACAACACTTCAAACACACAAACATCAACATACATTGTTCATCAAAACATCAAAACCCATAAACTCATCAATAAGCTTAAACATGCATTTCTACCCATAAATCAACCTAAAGCTTGTTTAAAACACATAACTAGGGTGGATCCGAGCTTACCTCTTGAAGAAACGAGAGGAAAGGCGATCCTAACTTGGAGATGGAGAGATTGAACTCTTTGAACCTCCAAATACCCAAAACTTGCTCTTTACTCACAAATCTTCAAAACAGTAGTTAAAACCCGTTAAAACCATGAAAGATTTAAAGAAAACACTCAAGATCGAGGGAGGAGCGGCAGAGACTCACCTTGGCCGACAACGAAGGAGAAAAAGCTCGCTCGTGCGGACCTAAGGGACCCTTTTATAGTGGCTGGCCAGGCCACGTTCGGGGGCCGAATGTGCCTCCGCATGCATGCCATGTTCGGCGGCCGAACTTGAACTTCGGCGGCCGAACCTGGACTTCCCTCACTCATGCTTTCGGGGGCCTAACGTGCCTCCTAATCACATGCATGTTCGGCGGCCGAACTTGTCTTTCGGCGGCCGAATCTGGGTTTTCCTTTAAAGAATTTTCATGCAAAACTCATTTAATTTCTTACTTAAAAACATGAAATACATGAAAACATTTCATAAAATCATAGTTTTACCCTTCTAGAGTTTTCCGACATCCAAGGTCCCACCCGACGGTAGGGATTCCGATACCGGAGTCTAGCCGGGTATTACATTCTCCCCCCCTTAAGAACATTCGTCCCCGAATGTTCCTCAACTAACATACAAAGCATGGTATCGATCATAACATACATGCAACACATAGAACAACTAACACTCACCTCAAAACAGATGGGGGTATTGCTGGAGCATGGACCCCCGGGTCTCCCAGGTGCATTCCTCTAAGTTGTGGTGGTTCCAAAGGACCTTTACCATCGGGATTTCCTTGTTCCTCAGCTTTCTGATCTGGGTGTCAAGAATCCGCACTGGCTGCTCTACATAGGTGAGATCCTCTTGGATCTCTACATCAGGCTCACTAAGAACCTTGCTCGGATCTGACACGTACTTCCGTAACAGAGAAACATGGAAAACCGGATGGATTCTCTCCATCGAAGCAGGCAAGTCTAGCTTGTACGACACATTACCGACCCTCTGAAGCACCTCGAAAGGACCGATGTACCGTGGAGCTAACTTACCCTTCTTCCCGAACCGAACCACTCCTTTCATAGGAGACACCTTGAGCAAAACCAAATCCCCCTCCTGAAACTCTAGCTGTCTTCTGCGGATATCTGCATAACTCTTCTGCCGACTAGCAGCAGTTTTGATCCTCTCTCTGATTATGGGTACTACCCTGCTGGTAAGCTCTACTAACTCCGGACCCGCAAGAGTCCTCTCTCCTACTTCCTCCCAGCAGATAGGTGATCTGCACTTCCTCCCATACAAAGCTTCATATGGAGCCATCCCTATGCTAGCATGATAGCTGTTATTGTAGGCAAACTCCACCAAAGGTAGATGCTGCCTCCAAGAACCGCCAAAATCTAGCACACACATTCTGAGCATATCCTCTATTGTCTGGATGGTCCTCTCTGACTGTCCGTCCGTCTGTGGGTGGAAGGCAGTACTGAAGTCTAATCTGGTACCCATAGCGTTCTGCAGACTCCGCCAAAACCTGGAGGTGAACTGGGGCCCTCTATCAGACACTATAGATACCGGGACCCCATGCAGTCTGACAATCTCATCTACGTACACTTGCGCCAACTTGTCCACAGAGTAACCACTCCTGACAGGGATGAAGTGAGCAGATTTGGTGAGTCTGTCCACAATCACCCATATGGAGTCCAATCTGTTGGACGTCGCCGGTAACCCCACTACGAAGTCCATAGCTATATTCTCCCATTTCCATTCTGGAATAGGTAGCGGGTTCAACATTCCAGCCGGCTTCTGATGCTCTAGTTTCACCCTCTGACAAACATCGCAGGCTGACACAAACAGTGCCACGTCCTTCTTCATAGCTGGCCACCAATACACTCTCTTCAGATCCTGATACATCTTGGTGGCCCCAGGGTGAACACTATACCTGGTATTATGGGCTTCCCCCATAATATCTCCCTTCAGACCAATGTCATCTGGCACACATAATCTGTTCCCGTAGCGGAGGATCCCCTTACCATCGAACTTGAACTCATTACCCTGGCCCGACTGAACCGTTCTGGCTATCCTGACCAACTCTGGGTCCTCATGCTGTTTCTGAGCTACCTGCTCCAGAAACACGGGTGTCACTCTCATCTGAGCCACTAAGGCACCTGTGCCAGACAACTCCAACTGTAATCCCTCACTCATAAGTCTGTGGAACTCCTTCACCACCGGCCTCCTCTCTGCTGAAACGTGGGATAGACTGCCGAGTGATTTCCGGCTTAGGGCGTCTGCCACAACATTTGCCTTACCCGGATGGTACTGAATCTTACAATCATAGTCACTCAACAGCTCTACCCATCTCCTCTGCCTCAAATTCAAATCTCTCTGACTCAAGATGTGCTGCAGGCTCTTATGATCTGTGAAGATCTCACATTTTACCCCATAGAGGTAATGCCTCCACATCTTGAGTGCAAAGATGACTGCTGCCATCTCAAGATCGTGTGTGGGGTAATTCAGCTCGTGCTTCTTCAGCTGCCTAGAAGCATAAGCGATCACCCTCTCATTTTGCATTAGCACACAACCCAGTCCCACACGGGACGCATCACAATATACTGAGAAGTCATCATCACTTTTTGGCAGAGCTAACACCGGTGCTGAAGTCAATCTCCTCTTAAGCTCCTCAAAGCTTTCCTCACACTGATCGGTCCATATGAACTTCTGATTTTTCTTTGTTAATTTGGTCATAGGAGCAGCAATCTTTGAGAAGTCCTGAACGAACCTCCTGTAGTAACCTGCTAAACCCAGAAAACTCTTGATCTCGGTCACTGTGGTGGGTCTAGGCCAGTTAGCTACAGCCTCTACCTTCTTGGGGTCTACTTCAATACCCTGTTCTGACACAATGTGCCCCAAGAATGAAATGCTCCTAAGCCAAAACTCACACTTGGAGAACTTGGCATACAAGCCATGCTCTCTCAAGGTTTGCAAAACTGTCCTCAGGTGATGGGCGTGCTCCTCTGCATTTCTGGAATACACTAAGATATCATCTATGAAGACAATAACGAAGTGATCCAGATACTGACTGAATACTCTGTTCATGAGGTCCATGAATGCTGCAGGGGCATTGGTCAACCCAAACGGCATCACAAGGAACTCATAGTGCCCATACCTGGTCCTGAAAGCTGTCTTCGGTACATCTTCATTCCTTATCCTCAACTGATGGTACCCTGATCTCAGATCTATTTTGGAGAAACAACCTGCTCCTGCTAGCTGGTCGAATAGATCGTCGATCCTTGGCAAAGGGTACTTGTTCTTGGTAGTGACCTTGTTCAACTGTCTGTGGTCGATACAAAGTCTGAGGGATCCATCCTTCTTCCTCACAAACAAAACCGGAGCACCCCAAGGTGAAGTACTCGGTCGGATGAAACCCTTATCTACCAGCTCTTGCAACTGTTCCTTTAGTTCTTTTAATTCAGCTGGTGCCATCCTGTAGGGAGGGATAGAGATCGGTCTGGTACCAGGCATTAATTCAATCTCGAACTCTATCTCCCTAGCAGGTGGTAACCCTGGCAGCTCGTCTGGGAAAACATCTAAGAACTCACTCACCACAGGCACTGAGGCGGGCTCTCTGACATGACTATCTAACTCCCTCACATGAGCTAGAAACCCCTGACATCCCCTCCTAAGCAACCTACGAGCCTGAAGAGCTGAGATCAGACCTCTAGGTGTACCCCTCTTGTCTCCTCTGAAGACGACCTCTGACCCATCCTTATCTCTGAATCTGACTACCTTGTCTCTACAGTCCAAGGTAGCACCATGGGTCGATAACCAATCCATCCCTAGAATGACGTCAAAGTCTGTCAAATCTAGAACCACGAGGTCGGCGGAAAGGCATCTTCCCTCTATGAAAACTGGACTACATTGGCAGACTGCCTCTGCCACTGACGGGTCACACTTGGGTCCACTGACCCATAGGGGACACTCTAACCCAGAGACCATCAATCCTACCCTCTCCACGACTCTCGGAGCAATAAAAGAATGAGATGCACCCGGGTCCATTAAGGCATACACATCAGAACAACCAATGATGAGATTACCTGCCACCACGGTGTTGGATGTGTTGGCCTCCTGCTGAGTCATAGTGAAGATCCGTGCCGGAGCTGATGGACCTTCCACTACTATCTATAACAACATACAAGGCTTGACTTCACTCTAGCCGACTTCTCGATCTAACCTGTACCTGCAACTCTGGGGATAAAGGGAGTGGGGTGAGCTACTAGAGCCCAGTGATCAGAAACTAAAAACATTTGTTTAATTCCACCATTTTTAGGTATATTATTATTCATTTTATTATTATTATTATCATTTAACTATTTCTTATTCATGCTTTTATGTATGCGCCATAACACAGACATTTCACAACAAGGATGAACTTGTCACCATTTAGCCCCTATCTTTCTTACTTATACATGCCGGGGGCGTAGAGTCGTAGCAGGCACACCCGGACTTCCATAATCAGTCATAGTGCCAGGGGCGTAGAGCCGTAGCAGGCACACCTGGACTCACATAGGCTATCATGACATACAAGGGCTAATGGATCATTCAACATTCATCCACATCAACAACAAAGTATGCAATGCAACATATTCGTGAATTCTAATGCAAACAACCTAATATTGCATGGCATAATGATGCATGGGCAATGCTTTATGATTCGTTCATTTACTCATTTACTTTAAAACTTAAGA
This sequence comes from Manihot esculenta, assembly GCF_001659605.2. NCBI lineage: Eukaryota > Viridiplantae > Streptophyta > Magnoliopsida > Malpighiales > Euphorbiaceae > Manihot > Manihot esculenta. Next base: position 8,818,205 of record NC_035167.2, read on the forward strand.
GGTTGTTCCACTCACCTGGTAACTGAAGCTTTAACAACGAACTCTGAACGACTAGCTCACAACCGGGGGTCTCGGTTCCTCGGGTCCGAACCTACACAGGTGGACTCAAATGAGGCACCAAACATACATGAACATGACTCCAAAATACTCCTCAAAGACCCCCTAAAACATCCTGAAAACCTCACATGAAAACATGCAAGAAATGGCTGAACAGGGCACTTTCGGCGGCACCTTCAGCGGCCGAAAGTCCTGGACAGAGACGAAACTCAGGCAGGTTCGGCGGCACCTTCGGCGGCCGAAAGTGCCAGACAGAGACGAAAGTCTCTTTTCGGGGGCAACTTCGGCAGCCGAAAGGCCTGCCTCCCCAGCCATGTTCGGCGGCCGAAAGTACCTTCGGCTGCCGAACCTGGTTTCTGCCAAAGGGCAGAAACTTGGCTCCCTTAGCACATTTCGCCTCCAATCCTTCCAAACAAGCATATAGTTCAACCAAAGCATGCATACAAGTTCCTAGGGGCCTCAAACATGCATATACCCCATCTACAACACTTCAAACACACAAACATCAACATACATTGTTCATCAAAACATCAAAACCCATAAACTCATCAATAAGCTTAAACATGCATTTCTACCCATAAATCAACCTAAAGCTTGTTTAAAACACATAACTAGGGTGGATCCGAGCTTACCTCTTGAAGAAACGAGAGGAAAGGCGATCCTAACTTGGAGATGGAGAGATTGAACTCTTTGAACCTCCAAATACCCAAAACTTGCTCTTTACTCACAAATCTTCAAAACAGTAGTTAAAACCCGTTAAAACCATGAAAGATTTAAAGAAAACACTCAAGATCGAGGGAGGAGCGGCAGAGACTCACCTTGGCCGACAACGAAGGAGAAAAAGCTCGCTCGTGCGGACCTAAGGGACCCTTTTATAGTGGCTGGCCAGGCCACGTTCGGGGGCCGAATGTGCCTCCGCATGCATGCCATGTTCGGCGGCCGAACTTGAACTTCGGCGGCCGAACCTGGACTTCCCTCACTCATGCTTTCGGGGGCCTAACGTGCCTCCTAATCACATGCATGTTCGGCGGCCGAACTTGTCTTTCGGCGGCCGAATCTGGGTTTTCCTTTAAAGAATTTTCATGCAAAACTCATTTAATTTCTTACTTAAAAACATGAAATACATGAAAACATTTCATAAAATCATAGTTTTACCCTTCTAGAGTTTTCCGACATCCGAGGTCCCACCCGACGGTAGGGATTCCGATACCGGAGTCTAGCCGGGTATTACAGAGTCAGCTGCTTCAGTCAGTGTCAGAGCTAGCCAGAGGTGAGTGGAATGACTCTTATGCTTTTAAATAAATAAATCAGTTTTGAGCATGTTCATGCATCACGGATGCCATGTGATATTTTAGGTTGTTTGCATTAGAAATCACGAATATGTTGGATTGCATAATATGTTGTTGATGTGGATGAATGTTGAATGATCCGTTAGCCCTCATATGTTATGACATGATGATATGAGATGGAAGTCCAGATGTGGCCTGCACTACGCCCCTGGCACTATGTAAGAGAAAGACCGGACGTGGCCTGCACTACGCCCCCGGCACTATGGAATATGTATGTTATGTTATGTTATGTTATGTATAAGAGAAAGACCAGGTGTGGCCTGCACTACGCCCCTGGCATGATTGGAATATGTAGAGGGCTAAATGGTGACAAGTTCATCCTTTATATGATTAGTTGTGATGTGATGCATTCCATGACAGCATGTGTTTTAAATGCTTTATGATTCTGCTCACTGGGCTCTAGTAGCTCACCCCTCTCCCAAATTCCCCAGGTTTGCAGGTATGGGTTAGACAGAGAAGTCAAGAAGAGTAGTGAAGTCTTATGTATGTAATAGTTAGAATGTGGATATGACAGATTGTATAATGATGTATAGATATGTAATGTAACGATATTACGGTTAGAAGTGTGCTTGACCATAGCATAATGTAATCCCTTTTTGAAGCATGATCTTAATGTTATTGATATCCATGTTTAGCCAACTCAACACATGTATTGCCACCCATTGGGGGCATTGATGAGATCCCACAGAGGGGTCAAGTTTATGATTATATATAAGTTCAGTGCATGCACAGGTTGAGTTTGGCGTATGATAGAGTGTATGAAATAAAAGTTTTAATTTTTATGTATGTTTGTTGATCATGTATGGGATTAAACAGGTTTACAGGTTGCATGTCAGGCTTGCTACGGGTCCCGGCGGCCTTAAGCCGATCTGGATCCTAGCGCCGGTAGCGGTCCGATTTTTGGGTCGTTACAGAATGGTATCAGAGCCCTAGGTTCATATGGTCGGACCTAGAGTGTCGGGCTCATAGATGTTATAGAAGGTCAAGCACAAGTAGGAAAGATCATGTCCACTAGGATAGGATGTGGAGTCCTGTCTTACATGATGATGTGAAATGCTATGATATGAATGATATACTATGATGTGTGATGCGGGTTCATGTGTGCCCACATGAACCATATGATGCTAATGTTTATGTGATGTGTACTGTTTTTCAGAAAACAGGATGAGAGAAACTCGTCGATCAGCAAGATTGACTGGAGTACCACCTGAGGATGAGGGCACGAGCGCCTGTCCTCCAGCATTGCCTAGGGCGATGTCTAGTAGGTCTAGCAGAGAAAGAGCAATAAGAGACCCTAGAAGGTCTTTGGATCTGGGTAGAAGCAGATCAGTCAGAGGAACAGTTCAGGGAGGAGCGTCAGAGGATGTGGGGGATGATATGGATGTAGAGCAGAGGAGGGATGGCAGTTTGGGAGTTAGTATGTCAGAAGAGGGAATGGGAGAATCCCAAGGAGGCACTCAGGCCTCGGGATTTGTTCAGCCACCTTACTACCCACCCTTCTCACAAAACCCTGGGTATTCGATGGGAGGCACATCGGATTACCATAGCTTTAGCCCTTATCCCACACAGATGCCATACCCACCCTACTACCCACCATATTCACAGTACTCAATGTATCCACCTCCACCTTACTATCCAAATCCAGCAAACCCTACCCCAGGGGATGCTGCACCTCCTCCTCCTCCAGCAGAACCAGCAGCCCCAGTTACCCAACCTCCTAGACCTAGCTCAGCCAGTGGGAGCAAGATCAAGATGACCGACTACATGAAGTTGGGTGCTCCCCAGTATGAAAAAGGGGATGACTCGTTTGTGTATCTGGAAAGGGTCAAGGTGATCACAGATGAGATTGGGGCTGATGATAGTAGAGCCATTTAGATGGCTGGGTTCACACTTAAGTGCAAAAAGGCACGAGAGTGGTTCAAGAATTATGTGAACCCGAAAGTGGATAGCATGTCTTAGGAGGAGTTTGCAAACGAGTTTGCAGGATGGGCTTTCCCAGATAGTTCAAGGGAGCTGAAGATGATAGAGTTTGAGCAGTTGAGGCAGACTGATGAGATGGGTGTAGAGGAGTTCACAGACAGATTTTTAGAGCTGTTGCCATTTGCAGGGCAAAGCCTTGACTCAGACCAGAAAAGGTCAAGGAGGTGTATCATGAAACTCCACTCCAGATATTCCTCCTTGATCCAGTCAGCAGATAGGGAGAGCTTCCACGCCATAGTGGATATGGCCCGGAAAATGGAGGCCAGTGCCATCGTTCAGGGGACAGTTAAACAGTCAGTGGCACAACCTTCTGGTTCTAAGACCCCAGGCTCTTCTTTAGTGAGTGCAGCAACTTCAGGTAGCAAGAAGTGGGACAGAGGTCCTAGGAAGTCTAAGAAGAACAAGTTTTGGAACAAGGTTAAGTCCAGTCGGGGACTAGGGAGTGGCTCAAGCTCTAGTGCGGATAATGCAGTTTGTGCAAGGTGTGGTAAGCCACACAGAGGAGTATGTCGGTTTGGGACGACAGCTTGTTACAGATGTGGTCAGGAGGGGCATATGTCTCGAGAATGTCCAAGAGCAGCCCCGATGGCACAGTCCCAGCAGACAGCTTCAGGTAGTGTAGCACAGCCAGCAGCTCCAGCCATGACTCAGGCCAGTGGCAGAGGCAGAGGGAGAGGGGCAGCCTCTTTGTAACGACCCGAAAATCTGACCGCTACCGGCGCTAGGATCCAGATCGGCTTAAGGCCGCCGGGACCCGTAGCAAGCCTGACATGAAACCTGTAAACCTGTATAATCCCATACATGATCAACAACATGCATAAAAATTAAAACTTTTCTTTTCATATACCTCAACCAAACTCAACCTGCATAAACATTAACATAACATAGATCCCTCTGTGGGATTCTCATCAGTGTCCCCGATGGGTGACATAACATATGCTGAGTTGGTTACATAAACATCATAAAAATCTCTAAGATCATGTATTAAAAGGGATACAACAATCTATGGTCAAGCACACCTCTAACATCCATATACATCATCTCACTACACAACTATACTGATTAAGACATTACATTACAATTTGATCATGTCCATTACTAGCTATTACATAAACATGACTTCTTTACTCTATCCGGACTCCTGCTCTATCCTGTACCTGCAAGCCTGGGGGTAAAGGGAGAGGGGTGAGCTAAAAGCCCAGTGAGTAGAACTATAAAATACCTTAACACTATGCTCTATGAAATGCATCATAACACAGACAATTCACATAAGGGTTAGGTGAACTTGTCACCAATTAGTCCAAGCTAACTCTGTGCCAGGCCGTAGCATGGGGTCCTGGTCTTCCTGTCATAACATACATTACTTACCATTTTCCCAGGGCCTCCTCTGGGCTCCTGGTCTTCGAGTCCCATAACCGTGCCAGGCCGTAGAATGGGGTCCTGGTCTTTCCTTACTCTGTGCCAGGCCGTAGAATGGGGTCCTGGTCTTCCTGTCATGGACTAATTGGGTCATCCAACATTCACCCACATCAACAACAATCAATGCAATGCGGCATATTCGTGAACACTAATGCAATCATCCTATTGCATAATCATGATGCATGAAACATGATAAAACATTTAATTTCTTAATTTAAAAGATTAAGTTCAGTTCCACTCACCTCTGGCTGACTCTGACAACACCGAAGCAGCTGAACTCACTGCTGGGGTCCTCGGTTCCTCGGGTTCGAACCTACGCAGGTGGACTCAAATGAGGGACCAAACATTCCTGAACATAACTATAAACTACTCCCCAAAAACCCCCTAAAACATCATGAAACAACCATAGAAAAACATGCAAAGGAGGCCTGGACAGGGCACTTTCGGCGGCAGGTTCGGCGGCCGAAAGTCCCTCCAGAGCCGAAAGTCAGGCAGGTTCGGCAGCACCTTCGGCGGCCGAAACTCCCAGACAGAGACGAAACTCATGCATGTTCGGCGGCACTTTCGGCGGCCGAAACTGCCAGACAGAGACGAAAGTCTCCTTTCGGGGGCAAGCTTCGGCAGCCGAAAGGCTGCTTCCCCAGCCATGTTCGGCGGCCGAAAGTCCTTCGGCTGCCGAACCTGGTTTCTGCCAAAGGGCAGAAACTTGGCTCCCTTTGCACATTTCGCCTCCAAACTTAACAAACATGCATCAAACCTATTCTACAACACACAAACACAAGCATACATGTTCCTAGGGGCCTCAAACCATCATAAACCCCATCCACAACACATCAAGCATCCACATTGCTCAAGAACATACATTTATACCCATAAACATAACCATAACCTAAACATGCATTCTAACCCATAGATCTTGCATAAAACTTATTTAAAACATAAAGTGAGCTTAAGATCGGCTCTTACCTCTTGAAGATCGAGAGAGATGACCAAAAACTCGGAGTTGGGAGAGATTTGGTTCTTGAACCTCCAAGCTCCAAAACTTTGCTCAAAAGCTTAAATCTTCAAAACCAAGTGAAAACAAGTGAAAATCTTGAAAGATTTAGAGGAAGAACATCAAAAATGGGTGAGGGACGGCGGAGAGCTCACCTTGGCCGAAAATGGGGAAAAGCTCGCCCGTTTTCGGCTAAGGGACCCTTTTATAGTGGCTGGCCAGACCACGTTCGGGGGCCGAATGTGCCTCCGCATGCATGCCATGTTCGGCGGCGGAACATGAGGTTCGACGGCTGAAACCTGGACTTCCCTCACTAATACTTTCGGGGGCCTAAAGCACTCCCGAAACGCATGCATGTTCGGCGGCCGAACCTGAGTTTTCCTCCAATGCTATTTTCATGCAAAAATTCATTTTCTTTCATGCTTAAAACATAAAACACATTAAAACATTTTATGAAAACATGGTTTTACCCTACTAGAGGCTTCCGACATCCGAGATTCCACCGGACGGTAGAAATTCCGATACAGGAGTCTAGCCGGGTATTACATTCTCCCCCCCTTAAGAACATTCGTCCCCGAATGTTCCTCAACTAGCACATGCAAGGCATACAACATAACATACACATAAAACACATAAAACTCACAAGGAACTAACCTTAGAAAAGATAAGGGTACTGCTGGAGCATGGACTCCCGTGTCTCCCAGGTGCATTCTTCCAGATTGTGGTGGTTCCAAAGGACTTTCACCATCGGGATTTCCTTGTTTCTTAACTTCCTGATCTGGGTGTCTATGATCCGCACTGGCTGCTCAACATAGATGAGATCCTCTTGGATCTCCACATCAGGCTCACTAAGAACCTTGCCCGGATCTGACACAAACTTCCTCAACATTGAAACATGGAAAACCGGATGGATTCTTCCCATTGAAGCAGGCAAATCTAGCTTGTACGACACATTCCCAATCTTTTGCAAGACTTCAAAGGGTCCGATGTATCGTGGGGCTAGTTTACCTTTCTTTCCAAAGCGAACCACTCCTTTCATTGGAGACACCTTGAGCAATACCAGATCCCCCTCCTGAAACTCTACTAGTCTTCTGCGGATGTCTGCATAACTCTTCTGTCTGCTTGCAGCCGTCTTGATTCTCTCTCTGATTAAGGGCACCACCCTGCTGGTGATCTCTACTAGCTCAGGCCCTGCCAAGGCCTTTTCCCCAACTTCTTCCCAGCAAACAGGTGACCTGCACTTCCTTCCATATAAAGCTTCATATGGAGCCATCCCGATGCTAGCATGATGACTGTTATTGTAGGCAAACTCCACCAAAGGTAGATGCTGCCTCCAAGAACCGCCAAAGTCCAGCACACACATTCTTAGCATATCTTCTATGGTCTGGATGGTCCTCTCTGACTGTCCGTCTGTCTGTGGATGGAACGCAGTGCTGAAATCCAATCTAGTACCCATGGCATTCTGCAGACTCCGCCAAAACCTGGAGGTGAACTGGGGCCCTCTATCTGACACTATAGAAACAGGAACCCCATGCAGTCTGACTATCTCATCAACGTACACCTGCGCCAACTTGTCCACAGAATAGCCACTCCTGACAGGGATGAAGTGAGCAGATTTGGTGAGTCTGTCCACAATCACCCATATGGAGTCCAATCTGTTGGACGTCGCCGGTAACCCCACTACGAAGTCCATAGCTATATTCTCCCATTTCCACTCTGGAATAGGTAGCGGGTTAAGCATTCCAGCCGGCTTCTGATGTTCCAGCTTCACCCTTTGACACACTTCGCAGGCTGACACAAACTGTGCCACTTCTCTCTTCATAGCTGGCCACCAATAAACCCTTTTTAGATCCTGATACATCTTGGTGGCCCCGGGGTGAATGTTGTATCTTGCATTATGAGCCTCTCTCATAATGTCTCCTTTTAGCCCTATGTCATCTGGTACACACAATCGACTCCCATAGCGGAGGATCCCCTTACTGTCAAATCTGAACTCACTGTCCTTACCTGACTGAACAGTCCTGGCAATCTTCACTAACTCTGGGTCCTCATGCTGTTTCTGAGCCACCTGCTCCAGAAACACGGGTGTCACTTTCATCTGGGCCACTAAAGCACCTGTACCAGACAACTCCAACTATAGACCTTCATCAATGTGCTTGTAAAACTCCTTCACCACTGGTCTCCTCTCTGCCGTGATGTGGGATAGACTGCCTAGTGACTTCCGGCTTAAGGCGTCCGCCACGACATTCGCCTTACCCGGATGATACTGAATCTTGCAATCATAGTCACTCAGCAGCTCTACCCATCTCCTCTGTCTCAAGTTCAAATCTCTTTGACTCAGGATGTACTGCAGGCTCTTATGATCCGTGAAGATCTCACATTTTACCCCATAGAGGTAGTGCCTCCACATCTTGAGTGCAAAGATTACTGCTGCCATCTCAAGGTCGTGTGTGGGGTAATTCAACTCATGCTTCTTTAGCTGCCTAGAAGCATAAGCAATCACCCTTTCATTCTGCATAAGCACACAACCTAGTCCCACACGGGACGCATCACAAAAGACTGTAAAGTCTGCATCACTAGCTGGCAGAGCTAAAACTGGTGCTGAAGTCAACCTCTTCTTAAGCTCTTCAAAACTCTCTTCGCACTGGTCGGTCCACAGAAACTTCTGATTCTTCCTGGTTAGTCTGGTCAGAGGAGCTGCTATTTTCGAGAAGTCCTGAACGAACCTCCTGTAGTAACCTACCAAACCCAAGAAACTCCTGATCTCCGTCACTGAAGTGGATCTAGGCTAGTTAGCCATAGTTTCTGTCTTCTTGGGGTCCACCTCTATCCCATTCTCTGACACTACATGCCCCAAGAACGAAATGCTCCTCAGCCAGAACTCACACTTAGAGAACTTGGCATACAAGCCATGTTCCCTCAAGGTCTGTAGAACCAACCTCAGATGATGAGCATGCTCCTCTGCATTCCTGGAATACACTAAGATATCATCTATGAAGACAATAACAAAGTGATCCAGGTATTGACTAAACACTCTATTCATGAGGTCCATGAATGCTGCAGGGGCGTTGGTTAACCCGAACGGCATCACAAGGAACTCAAAATGCCCATATCTGGTCCTGAAAGCTGTCTTTGGCACGTCCTCCTCCCTGATTCTCAACTGATGATACCCGGACCTCAGATCTATTTTGGAGAAACAACCCGCTCCTGTTAGCTGGTCGAATAGATCGTCGATCCTTGGCAAAGGGTATTTGTTCTTGGTAGTGACTTTGTTCAACTGCCTGTAGTCGATACAAAGTCTAAGGGATCCATCCTTCTTTCTCACAAACAAGACTGGAGCACCCCAGGGTGAGGTACTCGGTCGGATGAAGCCCTTGTCTACCAGCTCCTGTAACTGCTCCTTCAACTCTTTCAATTCTGCTGGCGCCATCCTGTAGGGAGGGATAGAGATCGGTCGGGTTCCAGGCATCAGTTCTATCTCGAACTCTATCTCCCTAGCAGGTTGTAAACCCGACAGCTCATCTGGGAACACATCTGCGAACTCTCTCACCACTGGCACCGAGGCGGGCTCTCTGACCTGACTGCTAAGCTCTCTCACATGAGCCAAATACCCCTGACATCCCCTCCTGAGCAACCTACGAGCCTGAAGAGCTGATATTAGACCTCTAGGTGTACCCCTCCTGTCTCCTCTGAAGACGACCTCAGACCCATCCTGACCTCTGAACTTGACTACCTTGTCCCTGCAGTCCAAGGTAGCACCATGGGTAGATAACCAGTCCATCCCTAGAATGACGTCAAAATCTGTCAAATCTAGAACCACTAGGTCGGCGGACAAGCATCTTTCCTCAACAAACACAGGACTACACTGGCAGACTAACTCTGCCACAGATGGATCACACTTGGGTCCACTGAACCAGAGAGGACACTCTAACCCAGAAGTCATCAGACCTAACCTCCCCACGGCTCTCGGAGCAATAAAAGAATGAGATGCACCAGGGTCCATCAAGGCATACACATCTGAACAACCAATGATTAAGTTACCTGCCACTACGGTGTTAGATGCATCTGCCTCCTGCTGTGTCATTGTGAAGATCCGTGCTGGAGCTGATGGACCTTCACCTCTGAAACCCACTGAAGAAGAGGCTGCCCCTCTCCCTCTGCCTCTGCCACTGGCCTGAGTCATGGCTGGAGCTGCTGGCTGCGCTACACTGCCTGAGGCTGTCTGCTGGGACTGAGCCATCGGGACTGCTCTTGGACATTCTCAAGCCATATGCCCCTCCTGACCACATCTGAAGCAGACGTTCGTCCCAAACCGACATACTCCCTTGTGTGGCCTACCACACTTCGCACAAACTGCATTATCCGCACCAGAGCTTGAGCCACTTCCAAATCCCAGACTAGGCTTAACCTTGTTCCAGAACCTATTCTTCTTACCCTTGGGCTTACCCCATCTCTTGCTGCCTGAAGCTGCTGCACTCAGGGTAGAGGGATCTAATCTTCCCCCACCCGGAGTTTTAGAACCGGAAGACTGTGCCACTGACTGTTTAACTATCCCCTGAACGATGGCACTGGCCTCCATTTTCCTGGCCATATCTACTATGGCATGGAAGCTCTCCCTGTCCACTGACTGGATCAAGGAGGAATACCTGGAATGAAGTTTCATGACATACCTCCTTGACCTCTTCGAATCTGTATCCAAACTTTGCCCAGCAAAAGGCAACAGCTCCAAAAATTTGTCGGTGTACTCCTCTACACTCATTTCATCTGTCTGCCTCAACTATTCAAACTCTATCATTTTCAGCTCCCTTGAACTATCAGGAAAAGCCCATCCTGCGAACTCGTTTGCAAACTCCTCCCAAGACATGCTGTCCACTCTCGGGTTCACATAATTCTTGAACCACTCTCGTGCCTTCCTGCACTTAAGCGTGAACCCGGCCATCTGAATGGCTCTACTGTCATCAGCCCCAATCTCATCTGTGATTACTTTAACCCTTTCGAGATACACAAATGGGTCATCCCCTTTTTCATACTGAGGAGCACCCAGTTTCATGTAATCGGTCATCTTGACCTTGCTCCCACTGGCTGAGCTGGGTCTAGAAGGTTGAGTAACTGGGGTTGCTGGTTCTGTAGGTGGTGGAGGTGGTGCAACATTTTCTGAGGTAGGGTTTGCTGGATTTGGATAGTAAGGTAGGGGTGGATACATTGGGTATTGTGAATATGGTGGGTAGTATGGTGGGTATGGCATCTGTGTGGGATAAGGGGTGAAGCTAGGGTAATCTGATGTACCTCCCATCGAATACCCGGGATGTTGTGAGAAGTGTGGGTAGTGGGGTGGCTGAACAAAACCCGAGGCCTGAGTGCCTCCTTGGGACTCTCCCATACCTTCCTCTGACATGCTAACTCCCAGACTGCCATCCCTCCTCTGCTCTACATCCATATCTTCCCCCATATCCTCTGACATTCCTCCCTGAACTGTTCCCCTCACTGATCTGCTCCTACCCAGATCCAAAGACCTTCTAGGGTCTCTTGCTGCTCTTTCTCTGCTAGACCTACTAGACATTGCCCTAGGCAATGCTGGAGGACGGGCGCTCGTGCCCTCATCCTCAGGTGGCACTCCAGTCAATCTTGCTGATCGACGAGTTCCCCTCATCCTGTTTTTCTGAAAAATAGCACACATCACATAAACATTAGCATCATATGGTTCATGTGGGCACACATGAACCCGCATCACATACATCACATATCATAGCATATCATTAATGCACATGCATATCATCATGGCATTTCACATCATTATTCAAGACAGGACTCCACATCCTATCCTAGTGGACATGATCTTCCTATTGTGCTTGACCTTCTATAACATCTATGAGCCCGACACTCTAGGTCTGACCATATGAACCTAGGGCTCTGATACCATTCTGTAACGACCCGAAAATCGGACCGCTACCGGCGCTAGGATCCAGATCGGCTTAAGGCCGCCGGGACCCGTAGAAAGCCTGACATCTAACCTGTAAACCTGTATAATCCCATACATGATCAACAACATGCATAAAAATTAAAACTTTTCTTTCCATATACATCAACCAGACTCAACCTGAGCATATACATTAACATAATCATAACATAAATCCCTCTGTGGGATCTCATCAGTGCCCCCAATAGGAGACATAACATGTGTTGAGTTGGTTTACACAAACATCATAAAAATCTCTAAGATCATGTATTAAAAGGGATAACAACAATCTATGGTCAAGCACACTTCTAACATCCATAAACATTATCTCATTACATAACTATACTGATTAAGACTTTACATTACAATTTGATCATGTCCATTGCTAACTATTACATAAACAAAACTTCATTACTCTATCCAGACTCTGTGCCAGGCCGTAGAATGGGGTCCTGGTCTTCCTGTCATGGACTAATTGGGTCATCCAACATTCACCCACATCAACAACAATCGATACAATGCGGCATATTCGTGAACACTAATGCAATCATCCTATTGCATAATCATGATGCATGAAACATGATAAAACATTTAATTTCTCAATTTAAAAGATTAAGTTTAGTTCCACTCACCTCTGGCTGACTCTGACAACACCGAAGCAGCTGAACTCACTGCTGGGGTCCTCGGTTCCTCGGGTCCGAACCTACACAGGTGGACTCAAATGAGGGACCAAACACACCTGAACATAACTATAAACTACTCCCCAAAAACCCCCTAAAGCATCATAAAACAACCATAGAAAAACATGCAAAGGAGGCCTGGATAGGACACTTTCAGCGGCAGGTTCGGCGGCCGAAAGTCCCTCCAGAGCCAAAAGTCAGGCAGGTTCGGCGGCACCTTCGGCGGCCGAAACTCCCAAACAGAGACAAAACTCATGCATGTTCGGCGGCACTTTTGGCGGCCGAAACTGCCAGACAGAGACGAAAGTCTCCTTTCGAGGGCAAGCTTCGGCAGCCGAAAGGCTGCCTCCCCAGCCATGTTCGGCGGCCGAAAGTCCTTCGGCTGCCGAACCTGGTTTCTGCCAAAGGGCAGAAACTTGGCTCCCTTTGCTCATTTCGCCTCCAAATCTTCCAAACATGCATCAAACCTATTCTACAACACACAAACACAAGCATACATGTTCCTAGGGGCCTCAAACCATCATAAACCCCATCTACAACACATCAAGTATCCATATTGCTCAAGAACATACATTTATACCCATAAACTCCAAAAACATAACCATAACCTAAACATACATTCTAACCCATGGATCTACTTAAAACTTACTTAAAACATGCAATGATCTTAAGATCGGCTCTTACCTCTTGAAGATCGAGAAAGAGACGACCAAAAACTCAAAGGTGGGAGAGAGTGGGTTCTTGAACCTCCAAGCTCCAAACTTTTCTCAAAAGCTCAAATCTTCAAAACAAAGTTAAAACAAATGAAAATCTTGAAAGATCTAGAGGAAAGACGTCAAAGATGGGTGAGGGACGGCGGAGACTCACCTTGGCCGAAAATGGGGAAAAAGCTCGCCCGTTTTCGGCTAAGGGACCCTTTTATAGTGGCTGGCCAGACCACGTTCGGGGGCCGAATGTGCCTCCGCATGCATGCCATGTTCGGCGGCCGAACTTGGGGTTCGGCGGCCGAACTTGGGGTTCGGCGGCCGAACCTGGACTTCCCTCACTTATGCTTTCGGGGGCCTAAAGCGCACCTGCAACGCATGCATGTTCGGCGGCCGAACTTGGGGTTCGGCGGCCGAACCTGAGTTTTCCTCCAATGCTTTTTTCATGCAAAAACTCATTTTCTTTCATGCTAAAAACATAAAACACATTAAAACATTTTATGAAAACATGTTTTTACCCTTCTAGAGGCTTCCGACATCCGAGATTCCACCGGACGGTAGGAATTTCGATACCGGAGTCTAGCCGGGTATTACAGGCAAGGACAGTGAGTTCAAATTTGACAGTAAGGGGATCCTCCGCTATGGGAGTCGATTGTGTATACCAGATGACATAGGGCTAAAAGGAGACATTATGAGGGAGGCTCATAATGCAAGATACAGTGTTCACCCCGGAGCCACCAAGATGTATCAAGATTTGAAGAAAGTTTATTGGTGGCCAGCGATGAAGAAAGAAGTGGCACAGTTCGTGTCAGCCTGCGAAGTGTGTCAGAGGGTGAAGCTGGAACATCAGAAGCCGGCTGGAATGCTGAACCCGCTACCTATTCCAGAGTGGAAATGGGAGAATATAGCTATGGACTTCGTAGTGGGGTTACCGACGGCGTCCAACAGATTGGACTCCATATGGGTGATTGTGGATAGACCCACCAAATCTTCTCACTTCATCCTTGTCAGGAGTGGCTACTCTGTGGACAAGTTGGCGCAGGTATATGTGGATGAGATCGTCAGGCTGCATGGGGTTCCGGTTTCGATAGTGTCGGATAGAGGGCCGCAGTTCACCTCCAGATTTTGGCGGAGTCTGCAGAATGCCATGGGTACTAGATTGGATTTCAGTACTGCCTTCCACCCCCAGACGGACGGACAGTCCGAAAGGACCATCCAGACTATCGAGGATATGCTTAGAATGTGTGTGCTGGACTTTGGCGGTTCTTGGAGGCAGCATCTACCTTTGGTGGAGTTTGCCTACAATAACAGCCATCATGCTAGCATCGGGATGGCTCCATATGAAGCTTTATATGGGAGGAAGTGCAGGTCACCTGTTTGCTGGGAGGAAGTTGGAGAAAAGGCCTTGGCAGGGCCTGAGCTAGTAGAGATCACCAGCAGGGTGGTACCCATAATCAGAGAGAGAATCAAGACTGCTGCAAGCAGACAGAAGAGTTATGCAGACATCCGCAGAAGACAGGTAGAGTTTCAGGAGGGGGATCTGGTATTGCTCAAAGTGTCTCCAATGAAAGGAGTGGTTCGTTTTGGGAAGAAAGGTAAACTAGCTCCACGATACATCGGACCCTTTGAAATCTTGCAGAAGATTGGGAATGTGTCGTACAAGCTAGATTTGCCTGCTTCAATGGCAAGAATCCATCCGGTTTTTCATGTTTCAATGTTGAGGAAATTTGTGTCAGATCCGGGCAAGGTTCTTAGTGAGCCTGATGTGGAGATCCAAGAGGATCTCACCTATGTTGAGCAGCCAGTGAGGATCATAGACACCCAGATCAGAAAGCTGAGAAACAAGGAAATCCCGATGGTGAAAGTCCTATGGAACCACCACAATATGGAAGAGTGCACCTGGGAGACACGGGAGTCCATGCTCCAGCAATACCCTTATCTTTTCTAAGGTTAGTTTCTTATATATTTCATGTGTTTTATGTGTATGATATGTGTATGCCATGCTATGTGTTAGTTGAGGAACATTCGGGGACGAATGTTCTTAAGGGGGGGAGAATGTAATACCCGGCTAGACTCCGGTATCGGAATTCCTACCGTCCGGTGGAATCTCGGATGTCGGAGGCCTCTAGATGGGTAAAACCATGTTTTTATGAAATGTTTTAATGCTTTTGATGATTTTAAGTAAAAAGGGAATGAGTTTTTGCATGAAAATAGCATTGGAGGAAAACTCAGGTTCGGCCGCCGAACATGCATGCGTTGCGGGTGTGCTTTAGGCCCCCGAAAGCATAAGTGAGGGAAGTCCAGGTTCGGCCGCCGAACCTCAAGTTCGGCCGCCGAACCTCAAGTTCGGCCGCCGAACATGGCATGCATGCGGAGGCACATTCGGCCCCCGAACGTGGCCTGGACAACCACTATAAAGGGGTCCCTTAGCCGAAAACGGGCAAGCTTTTCCCCCATTTTCGGCCAAGGTGAGCTCTCCGCCGTCCCTCACCGATCTTTGATGTTTTTCCTCTAGATCTTTCAAGTTTTTCATTGTTTTAACTTTGTTTTTGAAGATTTGAGCTTTTGAGCAAAGTTTTGGAGCTTTGAGGTTCAAGAACTCAAATTTCTCCTAACTCTAAGTTTGGTCGCCTCTACTCTCGATCTTCAAGAGGTAAGAGTCGATCTCTAGCTTATACTATGTTTTAAGTAAGTTTTATGAAGTTCATGGGGGTAGAATGCATGTTTAGGCTATAGTTATGTTTATGGGTATAAATGTATGTTCATGAAAAATGTGGCTTGTAATGTGTGTTTGATGTGTTGTAGTTGGGGTTTAAGGTAGTTTGAGACCCCTAGGAGCTTGTATGCATGTTTTGGTTGAGCTAAATGCATGTTGGTTTAAGTTTGGAGGCATTTGTGCATGTTTGAACCAAGTTTCTGCCCTTTGGGAGAAACCAGGTTCGGCAACCGAAGGGACTTTCGGCCGCTGAACCCTCTTGTGGAGGCAGCCTTCGGCTGCCGAAGCTTGCCCCCGAAAGGAGACTTTCGTCTCTGTCTGGGAGTTTCGGCCGCCGAAAGTGCCGCCGAACATGCATGAGTTTCGCCTCTGTCTGGGAGTTTCGGCCGCCGAAGGTGCCGCCGAACCTGCCTGACTTTCGGCTCTGGAGGGACTTTCGACCGCCGAACCTGCCGCCGAAAGTGCCCTGTCCAGCCTTCCTTTGCATGTTTTGCATGGATGTTTTGAGGAGTTTTAGAGGGTTTTTGGGAGATGTTTTTAGAGTTATGTTATAGTATGTTGGTCCCTCATTTGAGTCCACCTGTGTAGGCTCGGACCCGAGGAACCGAGGACCCCAGCAGTGAGTCTGCTGCTTCAGTCAGTGTCAGAGCTAGCCAGAGGTGAGTGGAATGACTCTTATGCTTTTAAATAAATAAATCAGTTTTGAGCATGTTCATGCATCACGGATGCCATGTGATATTTTAGGTTGTTTGCATTAGAAATCACGAATATGTTGCATTGCATAATATGTTGTTGATGTGGATGAATGTTGAATGATCCGTTAGCCCTCATATGTTATGACATGATGATATGAGATGGAAGTCCAGATGTGGCCTGCACTACGCCCCTGGCACTATGTAAGAGAAAGACCGGACGTGGCCTGCACTACGCCCCCGGCACTATGGAATATGTATGTTATGTTATGTTATGTATAAGAGAAAGACCAGGTGTGGCCTGCACTACGCCCCTGGCATGATTGGAATATGTAGAGGGCTAAATGGTGACAAGTTCATCCTTTATATGATTAGTTGTGATGTGATGCATTCCATGACAGCATGTGTTTTAAATGCTTTATGATTCTGCTCACTGGGCTCTAATAGCTCACCCCTCTCCCAAATTCCCCAGGTTTGCAGGTACGGGTTAGACAGAGAAGTCAAGAAGAGTAATGAAGTCTTATGTATGTAATAGTTAGAATGTGGACATGACAGATTGTATAATGATGTATAGATATGTAATGTAACGATATTACGGTTAGAAGTGTGCTTGACCATAGCATAATGTAATCCCTTTTTGAAGCATGATCTTAATGTTATTGATGTCCATGTTTAGCCAACTGAACACATGTATTGCCACCCATTGGGGGCATTGATGAGATCCCACAGAGGGGTCAAGTTTATGATTATGTATAAGTTCAGTGCATGCACAGGTTGAGTTTGGCGTATGATAGAGTGTATGAAATAAAAGTTTTAATTTTTATGTATGTTTGTTGATCAGGTATGGGATTAAACAGGTTTACAGGTTGCATGTCAGGCTTGCTACGGGTCCCGGCGGCCTTAAGCCGATCTGGATCCTAGCGCCGGTAGCGGTCCGATTTTTGGGTCGTTACATCTCTAAAGAAAATTGATATCACCCAGGCGGTGAGAGATGTCATTTTGTCCTGGTGGAGTCATCTTCTAGCGAGTCAGACTTGAGGTCCTCACCTGACCAGCCTTCCCAACTTTAGGGAAGGCATCTCCCTAGCTGAAAATTAAGGTACTTTTCTTTCTGCCTTTTTAGATTTTCAACTGTCTTGCTTACTTCTTTGCTTTTTGCAGATATAGTTGGATCAGGAAATAGGTTTGCTGAGGCGGCGTATGCTACCCACAAAGGCAAAGCTATTACCAGGAGAACTAGTCCTCCCTCCAAGTGCACTCATTAGGTGGAAGAAATAGTCATACTTCCTCCTCCTCCCCAACCTTCAGGAGAAGAGTCAGCTCTCTCGTAGCCTGGGTCTTCTGCCATGGGTGCCACTGCTTCTACCACCACTCCTTCTGACCCTGCTCCTACCAACGTGGGGATTGAATCCCTATGGCCTTCGAGCATCCAATGGCTAGCAATGGCGCTAAACTAGGAACCCTCTCTCCTCCACAATCCGACTCTTACTGTTCTATAAATCAAGAGTGCCCTAAGGCCCGCTGATCGCTACCACTTAAATAGTGTCAAGATAGACGAGCTTTTTGACAATGTTTTGCACTCGGCCCTAGAGAGTGCCTTGTGCGCTTATGTGGCCAAGAAGCATCATAAAGTCCTAAGGTGAGAGTTTGACATTCAAAGGATGGATAGGAGGCTCATGTTGTAAGAGTGCTCGAGGTTGAAAAGGGGGAGGGATGTGCTGAAGGCAGTCCCCACGACCGAGTCTCTACAGACAATGTAATAAATATAGAAAATACAGATGTAATAGAGATTCGAGTGGAGGAGGCTGAAGATATTCCTCCTCCTATGTAACTGTTTATGATCTCAATATTTTCTCATATCTTGTTACTATTTTCACTGAGCGTTTATATGGCCTGTACTCGTTGATAGTCCTTATCCAAGACTTAACAAGTTTCTTAAAAATTGCTAAGGGTTAACACCCATCCACTATAATGGTAATAGTTTGAAAGCCTTTGACCAGTGAGGATAACACCCAGATATATGGCTTGGCGAATGCCTGCATTGGGTCTGAAATACCTTATAAGATTTATAATCTTGAGACCAGTACTCATCCATCAACACCTGTCCTGGCACGAAGGCCTCGATTAGTGAGACCATCATCTGATCTTTTTAGCCTGGCTTATACTTGTCTCACGGTCTTATTTTAGTGGGACCAATGCCCGAATGGCCTGGCCGAACCTGCCTTGTGACCTGGCCTGGCTTATACCCGCCTTGTGGTCTTGTTTACTGGGAGCAACACCCGAATGGTCTAGCAAAACTCGCCTTGTGACCTAGCCTAGAGGAACCCACTATGTGGCCTTATTTAGTTAGAACAACACCTGGATGGTCTGGCGGAACTCACCTTGTGACCTAGCCTGGAGGAACCTGCCTTGTGGCCTTATTTAGTGGGACCAACACCCGGATGGTCTGGCAGAACCTGCCTTGTGACCTAGTCTGACGGAACCTGCCTTGTGGCCTTATTTAGTGGGACCAATGCCCGAATGGTCTGGCAGAACCCGCCTTGTGGCCTTATTTAGTGGGACCCATGCCCGGATGGTCTGGCGGAATCCGCCTTGTGACTTGACCTAGCGGAACCCGCCTTGTGGCCTCTTCTTGTCTCTTTAATATTTTTTCTTTTTGAGAAGGCAATCTCATCATTCATTGTTACTGAAGAACTGATGGGCGTCGAAACCACCAAAAGTAAATTCCTGCCTAGAATAAAATTTCTGATAATGGTAAGTAGGTCGATTCCACAGAGACCAGTAAGTAAATTAATTCTATTGAATAAATAAGAAATAAAAATAAAATAAAATAAAATGGGGGAGATTTTGAATGCAGAGAAGTGAAAATAAATAAAACTAATTCAAAGAAAGAAACAATTAAATTTAAGGGAAAAAAATCAAGAACAAAAATATTCAGTCAAAGAAATAATCTTAGTTTCAGCTTTATTAGTTTATCATAGATATAAAAAATAATTTTCAAATTAGTTATTGATAAATCAGTTATAAATATCAAATACACTTTAGATATTCAATCCTTCTTTAGATTTTAAACTAGCTAAGAGACGCTCGTTAGCTTATTCTAGTTCTTGGATAACCATAGGAAATGCCCTTAAAGTTTAAACCAATTACAGCATTATGAATTAGAAGGACCTGATTCTAACTAATAAACGCGAGAGCTCAGTTTATTTAAGTTAGATTAGACTGTTCTTTAGGAAGGTCTTACGCAACCTAATTCACTACTTATTTCAGTTACCTGAACAATTACGGATTTAATTAACCTGTATAGCAATATATCATTCTATCAATTGAGCTATGGTGCCTTAATGCAACAATCAACAGAATAATTTTAAACAATAAACACAGAAACAATATAAATATTAAGAATAATTAAGAAAATAATAGAATCACATAAATCTCACAACTAATTGAACTAAAACCTTAATTATCCTTTAACTGAAAGAAGAAACTTAGCCACACATGTTCATGACTGAAACACCACAACAAGAAAAGTATTTTCAGCCTCCTAAGTTAATTAAGAATGATAGATGAGAGATGGGAGATGAGATGAGATGCCTCTATATATCAGAATGTCCTCTTTTTATAATGCTAAGAGTTCTAACTTAACCCAAATATAAGTAGCTAAAATCAAAGTCGAGTACATCTTTGTAGATGAGAGTTATCTGTTTGTTTCTCAGATTTAAAACTGGACTCTGATTCATCAAATATGTTATGCCCATAACATAGTCCATAATACAGTTTCTTTGGGAGTTAGAGTTTAAATATGACTCTACTTCTTATCCTTCTGTGAATTTGGTTACGCCCACGTTTGATTTCATAATGTACAGTCCAAATTGGAAATTTCTCTTATTATTCTCCAATCCTTATTTAACCTACCAAGATATCAAAATTTAAATAAATCAATCTGTTTTAAATAAAATCAAACTCAATATCTAAGTGTTTTAGAATATTAAAACTACATAAATGTGTATATTATCAAGAACACACCATATGAAAATACCTCGTTAACTTTATTATTGATAAAATTTCCTTATGTTATAAATATACTGGAAGTGGGGAATCACTCGGCCCTCCAGCTTGGCCAACTTATAAGATTTCTAGGCAAAATGTCTTTTTTTCGTTCTCGCCCAACTAACCATATCGGCAATTACATCTATAGCATGCTTACTTTCCTTGATCGTCCCTAGCTCCTTCCGTTTTTACATGTACAAACCCTATAGGTTCTCGATCAGGGGTGGTTTCGGGAGTTATTTTCTCGAGTTCAAGTCTCTTTTCTTCCCTACCCTTCTTGGTGAACTTCCAAAGAATGTTATCCCTTATCAGCCTTTCGATCTCATCCTTTAGTTACCGACATTCTTCCGTCATATGCCCATAATCCTCGTGGAAACGGTAATACTTGGTCCTATCTCATTTCTCTACTTTCTCAGGGTTGAGCTTGGACGACCACCTAATTTTCTTATCATTTTTCCTTATCCACATTAAAATATGAGTCCGTGATTCACTCAACGAAGTATAATTCCTATACTTACTTTGATCATTCCCTCTTCGGGAGATGGGATAAATCTTGTCATCTCCTTCATATCCTCACCTTTCGGGCTTTTGACTTTGCTTTTGGCTCGCCCTCTTATCCTCTTTTAATGCTTGGATCTCATCATCCAGCCTGATATATGTCTGAGCTTTGTCTATCAACTATTGATACGTCGCAGCTGGGTCTTTAATTAAGGAATCCATGAACTTGATGTTGTGTGTTCCTTTCTTTAATGCTTCACACACTATCTCATGATTTAATTTTTCCACCTGTATGGCTTTAACATTGAATCGTGAGATAAAATTCCTTAAAGACTCACTCTCGCCTTGGCGGATCTTTCGCAAGTCAGAGGAAAGTTTTTTAGGAGGTATACAAGTAATAAATCTGGATTTAAATAATATAGCGAACTGTGTAAAGTTTTGAATTAAACCTGGACTCAGATGTTGGTACCATTTTTGAGCCAAACCTGTGAATGTTGATGGAAGCACTCAGCATAATACAAAGTCGTTGAAATCTTAAAGCTGCATGGTCATCTTGAAGATAGCCAGGTGGCTTATGGGATCAGTTGTTCCATCATACTTGTCCAATTTAGGCAGTTTGAACTTGGTTAGAAAAGTTTTTGCTCAAATTTCTTCCGAAAGAGGCGAGGCACCATCTAAGATAAAATCTTCCTCTTATTTCTTTTGGTACCTTTGCATGACCTATACTAGCTTCCAATCGATGCCTTTTGGAGCTTCGTCTAATTCATCTTTAAACTTGGCTTTTTCTTTAAGCGGCCTTTTGACCGCTTCTATCCACTCCTTGGAGTATCTACAGAGGCTTCCTCCCTTCTTCTGAGAACCATGTGCAATGCTTTCTCCTGAGCCTTGTAGTGCTAGAGAGTGTCCTGCAACCTTTGAATGTATTGGAGTATCTGCTCGTTATTTAAATTATTGAGGTCCGCTTTATTGACTATTGAGGGCATGTTTTGTGCAATGTCAAGGGCGGAGGAAGTGATGACACCCTTATTGGTGGCGATATTAGCAGCAGCTTGCGAACTACGGGCCATTTTGAAAGTGGAAGGAGAAAGAAGTATTTTTTTATAAGAAAAAGAGTAGGAGACCGTTGTAATCCAAATGAATGTAGAGGATTCAAAGGATTTTCCCGGCAATGGAACCAAATGATGTTGCAGAGATTATATTGATGACGTAGCCAGATGGGAGTTGCGATGTGATTGGCTAAACCTGCAAGAAAGAGATTGTGAGGTGGTGGTGGGTGCCCACGGTAGTCACTCCGATGCTCGAGTCAGTATTCTGAAGAAGAGAGTGAATACAATAAATTGCTTAGACCTTTTTTATAAGAGAATAACGTACCTTTGTCTCTATGATTCTTCTCCTTTTATACTGTAAGAAGGTGGAGATAAATATAGTATTTTTTCAATAATCCGGCGATGATGTGGTCGGCTGCTTGATAAGAGATATTGCCAGCTACCAATATGGTGATCCCGTGATTATAGGCGTAACGAGGATACGCTAGACTGTTCCTGTTTAATGGTAACTTTATACCGAGACTCGCCCTGTCGAGGAAAGAGCAAGTCTTGATGATGAATACGAGTGTTAAGGTGTCTGAGTCTTTTTTTTCTCAAGCCGGATCGTGTTTCTCACTTATTAGATCCTTACCACGTAACCCTGTCTTGCGGCAACAACTCATAGTTTACTTTGAACGATTGTTATGTAGCATCAATTCCTTTGACTCTAACCCTCTTTGTTGAAAAAAAATTATATTTTAAATGTCAAATTACTTTACAAATAGTAAATAATGTTATAACGTTATTATAATGACTATAAAACAAATGAAAATGACCTTATAATGAACTTAACTGATTGTATTGTCCATTTTGAAGAGAAATTATAATCTGCTCACTTGTACATGTAATGATAAAAATCACATAAAATTCATTGTAATCAATATTTCACAATTTCCCATTTGGACAATTTATTTAACTTTCCTTCTCGATTTTCTTTTTTTTTTCAAGAATATGTCAGATATTATTAAAGAACTACAAAAAAAACTCAACAATTATGAAGAGATGTCAAAGGTCCAAACAAAACATCACTTATACAGGAGAAATATTTAGGCAATATTAAAGCCCAATAAACTTCAAACTCTAAAGATTTATATTCAAGAACGACCCAACTCTCCAATTTAGATCACCCTGATTACCCGCGCCACACTTTCTTGTTGGCTACCCTTTGCTGCCTCTGCCTAATGAAGCCACATAGAAAGAGATCTCCTCTTTCTATAGAAACCCAACGATAAGGCAACATATTGGAACAAAAGAAGATTCACTCCAGCAAAACAATGAGGAAAGAGGAGCAACCATTACAAGGGGAGCAGGTTTTCAACACAAAAGATACATACATCACCAGATTAGTTGGGAGCGATAAAGCACGACGCATGAAAAAGGGAGGACCGAAACTTCCATGATCAAGTCGAAACACCACCACCAGAGCCAAGGAGACAATCTCCAAAAAAGAAAAATACCATCAAGAGGAAGAAGAAGCACCACGACCATTTGTCACGAGCTACGAGTGCCTCATCTCGATAAAATGTAGTCTTAACAATAGAACATCTGGAGACCAACACCTATAAAAGAGAAAACACAACCAAATATGTAACGACCCGAAAACCAGACCGCTATCGGCACTAGGGTTCAAATCGACTTAAGGTCGCCGAAGCCCGTAGCAAGCCTACAATACATCCTAAGTACCTGATAAAATCCCATACATTTTCACACAATGACAAAACAAAACATAAACATTTCATGAACCAAGGCTCGACCTGTAATACCCGGCTAGACTCCGGTATCGGAATTCCTACCGTCCGGTGGAATCTCGGATGTCGGAGACCTCTAGAAGGGTAAAATCATGTTTTCTCAAATGTTTTCATGTTTTAATGATTTTTAAGTAAGAAAGAATTTGAGTTTTTAAATGAAAAAGACCATGGAACCTTCACTAGGTTCGGCCACCGAAAGTCATGTTCGGCCGCCGAACGTGGATAGGTTTTGGGAGCACTTTTGGCCTCCGAAAGTTTTGTTTGAAAGAAACCAGGTTCGGCCGCCGAACCTCATGTTCGGCCGCCGAACATGCATGAGATGTGGGGGCACGTTCGGCCCCCGAACTTGAACTGGCCAGCCCCTATATAAGAGCTCCATGGCCGAAACGGGTGAGTTTTCTCCCCATTTTCGACCACGGTGAGTTCTTGCTCCTCCATGGTTCGTTTTTTATGATTTTCCTTCAATCCTTCATGTTTTAACAAGGTTTATGTCGTTTTGAAGAGATTTGAGCAAGTTTTGGAGCTTTGAGGTTCAAGAACTCAAAATCTCCCACCTCCGAGTTTAGGACGTCTCCCTCTCGATCTTCAAGAGGTAAGAGCCGATCTTAAGCTCATTTTATGTTTAAAGTAAGTTTTATGCAAGATCTATGGGGTAGAAT
This sequence comes from Manihot esculenta, assembly GCF_001659605.2. Taxonomy (NCBI): domain Eukaryota; kingdom Viridiplantae; phylum Streptophyta; class Magnoliopsida; order Malpighiales; family Euphorbiaceae; genus Manihot; species Manihot esculenta. The sequence continues at coordinate 8,842,792 of NC_035167.2, forward strand.
GCATGTTTAGCTCATAGTTAGGTTTTTGAGTTAATGTTATGTTTTGAGCAATGTGGCTTGGATTGTGTTGTTGTTGTGTGTTGTAGTTGGGGTTTTAGGTAGTTTGAAACCCCTAGGAGCCAATGTGTATGTTTTTGCATGATTTGGTGAGTTATATGCATGTTGGAATGGAAGGGAGTTGAGTTTGTGCAAGGGAGCCAAGTTTCTGCCCTTTGGCAGAAACCAGGTTCGACAGCCGAAGGAACTTTCGGCCGCCGAACATGGCTTGGGAGGCAGGCCTTTCGGCTGCCGAAGTTGCCCCCGAAAAGAGACTTTCGTCTCTGTCTGGGACTTTCGGCCGCCGAAGGTGCCGCCGAACCTGCCCGGGTTTCGGCTCTGGAGGGACTTTCGGCCGCCGAAGGTGCCGCCGAACCTGCCCTGTCCAGCCTTCCTTTGCATGTTTTTGCATGATTGTTTCATGATGTTCTAGGGGGTTTTTGGGGAGTAGTTTAGAGTTATGTTCATGTATGTTTGGTCCCTCATTTGAGTCCACCTGTGTAGGTTCGGACCCGAGGAACCGAGGACCCCAGCAGTGAGTCAGTCACTTCAGAGTCAGTAGAGCTTCAGCCAGAGGTGAGTGGAATAACTCTTATGCTTTTAAATAAATAAATCAGTTTTAGCATGATTCACGCATCATGAATGCCATGAGATAATAGGGTGTTGCATTAGACTCACGAATATGTTGCATTGCATATTATGTTTGATGATGTGGATGGATGTTGAATGATCCATTAGTCCCCCTATGCTATGATGATGATGATACGGTACGGAAGACCAGTGAGGCCCATTCTACGCCCCTGGCACTATGTAAGAGAAAGACCAGTGAGGCCCATTCTACGCCCCTGGCACAGTTGGTCCATGTAGGGGACTATTGGTGACAAATTCATCCTTGATGTGATTAGCTATGTTGTGATGCATTCCATGTTATCATATGTTTTAAATTGTTTTATTATTCTGCTCACTGGGCTCTTGTAGCTCACCCCTCTCCCTTAACCCCCAGGCTTGCAGGTACAGGGTAGACCAGGAGGTCAGCAAGAGTAAAGAAGTCCTTGTTTTGTAATAGATAGAAAGTGGACATGACAAATTATGTAATGATTTAATGTTATGTTTAGCCATGTTATGTAGTGATGATATTAAGGTTTAGAAGTGTGCTTGACCATAGTCTGTTGTAATCCCTTTTTGTTATATACATGATCTTGATGTCTATTGATGTTTATGTTTGACCAACTCAACTTCTGATGTATCGCCCATTGGGGCAAATGATGAGATCCCACAGAGGGATTAATGTTTAAGTTATGCTATGTATAGTGCATGCACAGGTTGAGTTTGGTGTATGAGGAAAAGAAAAGTTCTAATTTTTATGTATGATTGTTGATCATGTATGGGATTGAACAGGTTTACAGGTTACATGTCAGGCTTGCTACGGGTCCCGGCGGCCTTAAGCCGATCTAGATCCTAGCGCCGGTAGCGGTCCGATTTTCGGGTCGTTACAGAGTGGTATCAGAGCCCTAGGTTCATATGGTCGGACCTAGAGTGTCGGGCTCATAGATGTTATAGAAGGTCAAGCACAATAGGAAGATCATGTCCACTAGGATAGGATGTGGAGTTCTGTCTTGCATGATGATATGAAATGCCATGACTTTTTGCATGTGCATTAATGATATGCTATGCTATGTGATGTTTGTGATGAGGGTTCATGTGTGCCCACATGAACCATATGATGCTAATGCTTGCTTGATGTGTGCTGTTTTTCAGAAAACAGGATGAGAGGAACTCGTCGATCAGCAAGATTGACTGGAGTACCACCTGAGGATGAGGGCACGAGCGCCCGTCCTCCAGCATTGCCTAAGGCAATGTCTAGTAGGTCCAACAGAGATAGGGCAGTGAGAGACCCTAGAAGATCTCTGGATCTGGGTAGAAGCAGATCAGTCAGAGGAACAGTTCAAGGCGGAGTGTCAGAGGATATGGGGGATGATATGGATGTAGAGCAGAGGAGGGATGGCAGTTTGGGAGTCAGTATGTCAGAAGAGGGAATGGGAGAGTCCCAAGGAGGCACTCAGGCCTCGGGATTTGTTCAGCCACCCCACTACCCACATTTCTCACAACACCCCGGGTATTCGATGGGAGGCACTGATCAAGCATAATTTAGCCACATTTTTATTATCTTCTTTATTGCTTATTTACACATTTTTCAGTTTAATTTATGGTTTTTATCTTGTTTTTACAGAAAAGGAAGAATTTGGAAAATGGAAGAAAAAGTGCAGAAAATTTACAAAAGGATGGTTTGCCCAGTGATTTGCCCAAAAATCTGCTCCAATCACTGCCCAGATCAAGCTAAAGCAAATACCCAGAAGCAACAAACAGCAGTGATATGGGCAGGTGATTTGACCAAAACAATCGAAGATCACTGGCCAAAGCACTCGCAAAGGCATAGAGGACTGACTCACAGAGAAGCGATTTGCCCAGTGATTTGCCCAATCACTTGAAGAAACTGGTCAAATCACCGGGCAAATCACTTTGACAGCAGAAAATTACAGCAGAGCGGGAAAATGGACAGCAAACAGAAATCCGAATTTTCAGAAGTCCAAATCCAATCCAATCACTTCCAACACTAATCCAAGAGCCACGAAAGAACTTCTCATCCAAGGAAATCTAATTGCAATCAAATTCAACATCAAAAGAGGAGTCCAACATCAAATCAAAAAGGGATTTCAAAACTCTAGATGAGAGAATTCTTCAGCTATAAAAGGAGGACTTCCAAACCAGAAAATCTATCTTCTGATCAGGAACTCAGCACCTTCTCCCTCGCCAGAAACTCTTCAGCTGTTCTTTCTTTTCTTTCTTTTCATCTCTTTTGTGTATTTTAGTCACCATGAGTGGCTAAATTCATTATTTTCTAGTTGAAGTTGAGAATATTCAGATTTGTTATGAATTGGGAGGTTTAATACTCCATTGTTGAACTCTTATTTGTTTCAATATTTATGCAATCTGATCTTTTCTACAAGTATTACTTTGCTTTTAGAATCAATAAGGGCCCATTGCTTTTAAATTGCTTGAGTAATATTGTTTGAATGGTTTAGGTCCGTAATTGCTTGGATTGTTCAAATACACATTCAATCAGGTTGCATAATCTAAACTTGACCACGCGGTTGGCAAGGATAGAATTGGGTTTCTCTAAGTCTTAATGCAATCAACAGTTGTTCGATGCTACAATGCCCCAAGGACGTTCCTTGGCAACTTGTTGATTAGTGTTTGATTAGCGAACGTTTCCTAATCAAACTAGAACTAAGGAGGAATTTGGATTGTGAGAAGCGTCTTCCACAACCAAAACTAATTTATTGAAATCAAAAAGGAGTCTTCAAATAATCAATGATCAATTCTGAACAAACTGAATTAGACTCATACTTCAGCTAGAATCTCTTTCTCATTGAAATTCTCATCTATTTAAATTATTGCTTTCTTTTGCTATTTAGTGTTAATCTATCAACTCAAACCCCCCTCTTTTAATTATTTGTTATTTACTTATCCTGGTTATTATTAGGAAGATCTTTAGTGTCAATTCCCTGTGGTTCGACCCTATTGCCACTATCTGCAAATTTATTTGTTGATCGTTTAATAGGTTTATTTTTGACGGCTTCGACAACCGCTTATCAAAAATTGGCGCCGTTGCCGGGGAACTGATTCAAACTAACGTATTTTCCCTTTATGACCAGGTCTGGCCGTAAAGACACTCTTCTTTACGACCCGGAGATTGAAAAGACTGCCAAGAGCTTAAGGAAGCAAGCAAATTTGAGGAACCAAGCCTCAAGACCATCTTCATCAACAACTCCACCTCACAGACCACCTACTGCCCCTGCTGAAGAAATTTCTGCACCAGCAGAAACTTCCATCACCGCACCTGCTACAGCAGAATTTTTACCAGAAACTGAATTTCTGGTCATGGCAGAAAATCCAGCAATGGCAGCACCACCTGCTGCACATGTAGAAGCTGAAAATCAAGCAAGAAACGTGCCCATCCAAGTACCTCAGCCACGGGAAAGAACTCTCGGAGAGTTAGCTGAACCAACAGGAGATCAAGCACCATTATGCATTGAATATCCCCTATTGACAGCACCATTCGAGCTAAGGACAGGTCTGATTCATCTCCTTCCTAAATTTAGAGGCCTAGAAAATGAAGATCCTCACAAGCATTTGAAGGCATTCCACGTTGTGTGCTCAACCATGAGACCTCAAGGCATTCCAGAAGATGATATCAAGCTTAGAGCCTTCCCTTTTTCCCTTGAAGACTATGCCAAAGAATGGTTATTCTACTTGGCACCGGGATCCATCACATCATGGGCTGATATGGTAAGAGCATTCTTGAGAAAATTCTTTCCAACCTCAAAAGCCATAGGCATCCGTCGAGAAATAAGTGGCATAAAGCAAAAGCACTCTGAAGGTTTGTATGAGTACTGGGAGAGGTTCAAAAAGTTGTGCACAAGCTGCCCTCGGCATGATATTTCTGACCAATCTCTCATTGAGTACTTCTATGGAGGTTTGCTACCCTCGGAGAGAAAATTTATTGACGCAGCCTGTGGAGGAACAATTGAAAAAAAATCACCTCGAGAGATGAGGGACTTGATTTCCTCCATGGCTGCAGCTTCTCAACAATTTGGAGACCAAGAGCTGCCAACAAGGAATGTGAATGAGGTGAGTAATTCCATTTTATCATCCCAACTTTCTGAACTCACCAATGCTGTCCGTAGCTGATAGAGCCAAATTTAGACCCATTTTCTATATTATTATTTATGTCAATTTACACATTTTCTACCTAATTTTGTGGTTTTTATCTTATTTTGTAGAAAATGGAGTAAAACGGTAATTTGGCAGAAATGGCTCTATATCTGCCCAAAAGAGAGTAAAAATGCACAAGCATGGTTTGCCCAACTTGTTTGCCCAAACCAAAGTGAAGCTGAGATGAAGAGGAAAAATGATAAGCTGGCTGTCCAGATTGTTTGCCCAAACATCACTGGGCAAACAACGAAGCAAGGCAGGACAAGCGCAGAATGTAGGCAGAAACTGATCCCAGACAGCCTGTTTGCCCAAACAGCGTCGGGCAAACAGCACCAGCAGACAGAAAACCAGCAGAATCTGTCAAACTTGCTGACCAAGTCAACACGAATCCCCACGCACTCCAAACACGTGGGACAGCTCAGAAACACCTGTGTACACCTCAGCAAGCTCTCCTACATATTTAGGAAGCCAAGAATCAAAAAGACACAATTGCCCTCCAAGAATTCAAGACTAAATAGGAAAAAGAGTCCCAAACTAAAAAGGAAAATTAGGGCAGCCTCTTCACCTATAAAAGGGCATGCAAACCAGCAAAGATGGCATCTTGGAATCAACTCTTGGACCACCAGGAAGCTGCACCAGCAGCGCCCCACACCATCAGGCCCCTCCGGCCATTCTTTCTTTATTTTCTTGTTTTCTTTCTTTTCTTTTATGTTAGTTTCAGCCATGAGTGGCTGAAACCCTTTTATCTAGTTGAAGTTTGGTGAAACTAAGGTTGTTCAAAGGGTTGTGAGATCTGAACAGAAAGTTTTGTCTTTGATTTTATTCAATATTCATGCAATTGTGCTTAATTCTAAGATTGCTTTGTTGTTTTGATCAAATTGGCCACTTGACTCTTAATTGCAAAGATAATTGACTGTTGATTAGGATATTTGTTAGTCCGTAATTGCTGGAAATATTCTGATCTAAGAACACTTGGTGTAAAAACCAAGAAATTGCATGATCTAACATCATCTCATACGTTTGAGTAGTTAGGGTTTGGGTCTTTCTTGTTCTTCATGCAATTGGCAATTGTTTTGATGCCTTTGGCCCAAGGACGTTCCTTGGCAATTTGTTGATTAGTAATTGGTTAGAGGACGTTCCCTAATCAATTTGTTCATAAGGAAAGACATGGTGGTGAGAAGCGTCTTCCACCTCCATAACCAACCTATTGAATCAATCAAGATAACCTTGTTTCAATGATCAACCCAAACAACCAAAGTGGATCCATATCTTCAACTAGGCTTTTCTCATTATTGATTTCTCTTTACTTTATTACTTGCTTTACTTGCTTGCTTTCAATTCTAGTTTAGACATCAAATCTTCAAAACCCCCAATTTTACTTTTATTGTCTCTTTATTTACTTGGTCTTGATAAGAAGAATAAATAGTATTGATTCCCTGTGGATACGATCCCTTTGCCACTGTCTACAAGTTATTAAATTGTTGGTAACCAAAAGGGTTATTTTTGACCGGCCTCGACAACCGACTGTCAAAAATTGGCGCCGTTGCCGGGGAATTGATTTAACTAATTTGTTTTTCTTTCATGACCAGATCTGAATCATGGAGGAGGTAAGTACATCTAATCTCCCTTCTCAAATTCCTGACATAACCTCTATTGTGGAAAGATATGTCTTAGCTCTACAGGCTCGAAAACTTCAGCAATCTCAACCATGTAGGATATGTGCATATGTAGGACATCTAACTTCTGAATGTCCTACACTTTATGAGGATGACCAACAAGAAGATGCATTTGGAGGATACTACAGCCAGCCAAGCCATAATCCCTACCTTGATACATACAATCCATATTGGGGAGACCATCCGAATTATGATTATGCTAGGGGTGACCAATACCAAAATTACCAAAGAAATCAAGCCCAACCAGCAACCTCAAGCTCCAATCCGAGCCTCGAAAAGATGATGGAGACACTGCTAAACACCATGCAAGGCTTGCGACAAGACTTTGGACAAATGGCCGCCTCCATAAATAGGCTCGAAGCTCAAGAAGAGTTGCCACCCCAAACTGAAGCAAATCCCAAACAAGATGAAAGTGCCATCATGTTAAGAAGAGAGCAAGAACTTCAAGATGATGAGGATGAAGATGAAAGTCCCCAAGAAACAGGACCTGCTGCTGTCCCAAAGACAATACCAGCAGAAAATCCTGCAGACCAGCAATTTGCAAGACCAGCAACTGCTCTGTTTGCCCAAACAGGACAGTCCCCTGCTGAAATTACCCAACCAGCAACTGCTGTGTTTGCCCAAACATCATCTTCTGTAGCACAGCCCACTGCTGTGTTTGCCCAAACAGTTGCTGATATGGCAGAATACAACATACAACCTGCTGCCCCTCACCAAAGACCAGAAGAACCTATTGTATATGCTTCAATTCATCCAGAAAATCAACCGAACTTTGCACCAATGGCTGAACCTGCTGTCCAAAAATCAGCAAGTGCTGAATCTGCCACCATTGCATCCCTTGTTGCTGTCCAAACACCAGCAACTTCTAGAAGTGCCCCAACTGAACCAGAACCTGTTGATGGTTTAGACATCATTGATTATTTGAGCCAAGAAATTTTTGATATAAATCAAAATGATATGCTAACCAATGATTTTTGTAGGGAGGACAGCCAAGAAGATGAAAAGAGCCAAGTGGAGCTGCAACACACAGCAAAGGACTTCTGCCTAGAGCAGACAGACTGCTGTTCGCCCAAACAGACTGGGCAAACAAGCAGACAGGAGACAAAACATGAAGATGACTGTTTGCCCAAGCAACCAGCAAAGGCAGATCAAGCAAGCCTCTGTTTGCCCAAACAGGTTCAGCAGCCAACTGAGACAGAATGGAGACCACCCAAGTCAATTCAGCAAGAAAACCTCAGTTTGCCCACATCAGTTGCCCAAACGGCTGTGGCAGAACACTGTTCACCTGCAAAATCAACAGAAAAGCAACCAGTAAGTTGTTGTTTGCCCAAACAGCATGAAAAAGGAGAATCCAGCACAACCAGATTTCTGGCACAAGCAAGTTGCTGTTTGCCCGAACCACCAGCAGAGGAAAAGGAGGCAGAAGCTTGTTTGCCCAAACAAGCTATACAGAAAGAACAAACAGATTGCTGTTTGCCCAAACAGCAAGAGGAGACAGAAATCTGTTTGCCCAAACAACAAGAGGAGGCAGAAATCTGTTTGCCCAAACTAGTTCAGGAGACAGCCCAAACAGAATGCCTACCCAAACCTCCGGATAAGGTAGAATTTGTTTTGCCTGAATTCAGTACCAAATTGCAACTACCTATGGAGAAACATGCATTGGAGTTCAAAGTGCTGCCCAATCATCTCAAAAATGCAAACACAAGGGCCAGAAGTACACCTCACCTCAAAGAGGAGGAGCTAATCATGTTACTTCATGAGTACATGAAAGAAATAGGATGGGTGATGACCAAATCCAAAGGCGCGCTACACTTCTTACTCAATGCAGTTGGGACCCTTTTCCCTCCCCCAATTACTTGAGCCTTGATCAAATGGAGAAGGTCCAGCCCGTGACCTTAAACAAGGGCGCACCACACAAACCACACCAAGGGAGTACTCAATTTTCTTTGAACTTTATTTTTCCAATACATGAGCTAGGTGTGGGGGTGCACATTTTTGAATTTTATTTTTAGTCATTTTTAGTTTTAGTTCGAATAGCCACATTTTTGCTTTCAGCTAATAAAAAATAAAAATAAAAAAAAAAAAAAACAGAGATATGTCATCGTTTGCCCAAACAGCATGGGCAAACAACCAGGAGTGCAGAAATCAGTACCATAACCCACTTCCAGGTTTTTAGTTATTTTGCAGGTTAAAGTTGGATGACCAATCTGTTTGCCCAAACAAACTGGGCACACAGCGGAGATCAACTCAGCAAAAGGATGGGATACTGTCTGCCAACACAGCAAGCTACCTGTTCGACCAGCTTGTTTGCCCACACAGCTGGGCAAACAACAAGCCTTCAGACAGAATGCTGCAGAAATTCCGCCTGTTCGACCAGCCTGTTTGTCCAAACAGCTGGGCAAACAAACAGACCAGTATAAGAGAAGACTTCCAGACAGCACCACAAAATCACTGTTCCACCAGCTGTTTGCCCAAACTGACTGGGTAAACACCCAAGGCAGCAACAGCAACAAGGAAGAAATCCTAAACAGGGCAGTACCTTCTTCATCTCTATTCAATGTTCCATTATGCCCTTCCCATAACAACTCTTCTTCTTCTCAAAACTTCTTGTTGCTGCACAAAATGGACAACATCTTTTGCAATTTTTGCAATTTTCTGCTGCCCCACTGCATGACAGCATGACTGGGCAAACACCTGCAACAGATCAGCAGAAAGTCCACCATCAGCAGACATTCTACCAACCAGCAGTCCACCACCAAACAGCATATCTTGCCACCTGCACGCCGAGACAGCTAGTTCACCCAACTGTTTGCCCAAACAGCACTGGGCAAACAGCCACACCAGGGAAGTACCAGTTTTTCTTTTTGAACTTTAATTTTTCCATACATTGAGGACAATGCATGAGCTAGGTGTGGGGGTGCACATCTCTGAATTTTGATGCTTCATGCATTCTTTTTGATTTCTTTTTAGTTCATTTATGCTTTAATTTTTAATTAGCACACATTAGGCAAAATTTTTTCATTTTTATGCTTTCAATAATACACACACAACCACAACCAACCTTCTTCTTCTTTTTTTGGTTTGCTTTACTCAAATACATAGGCTATGTTGGATGAGCCTTCTTTCCATGACCCCATTGATGTGATAACTCTTTAAACCTAAGTTGAATCACTTGTAGTGAGTTGCATTCATTTTTGGGAATTTCCTTTTGAATTGAATCCTTGAGCTTGCCATGGTGAAAAATATATTGATGACCCTCAATCGATTGAGAAAAAAATTAAATTTGTGTGAATGAACTTAATGTGACTTGATTTAGCAATTGGTGTTGATTTGCCCAAATCATTGAGAGAAAGAAAATTCAGCAAAGGCAAAGACCTCAAAAGCACAAATTGAAAATTGTTCTAATGGTCAAAAGACTATGAACAAGGCTAGTAGCCACTTGGATAGGTGATCAACTGAAAATCTAAACCTTCAAATCAAAAATAGGTTGGTGACCTTTCCAAGCAAGATCTAAAGTGCAAAAGCCTGAATAAAGTACTTCAAGGTAAGGGCAAGTCAATCCAAAAGCTAGAAAAAGTCTTAACATATAATGTGCATGATCTCTCTTGAGGAAAACAAATCCTAGCCATGGTAAGTAAAGGGAGACAAGGAAAAGAGGAAAGTAACCTTGGTGCATGCACACTTCACTACAATGCTTCAAAGTAGGGGTCTAGGGTATGAGCTTAAGTGGTAATAAGGATCAAGTGGAAAAGGAAGCTTGTTTGACTAAACCTATTTGCTTGAGGACAAGCAAAGGGTTAGGTGTGGGGGTATTTGATAGAGCCAAATTTAGACCCATTTTCTATATTATTATTTATGTCAATTTACACATTTTCTACCTAATTTTGTGGTTTTTATCTTATTTTGTAGAAAATGGAGTAAAACGGTAATTTGGCAGAAATGGCTCTATATCTGCCCAAAAGAGAGTAAAAATGCACAAGCATGGTTTGCCCAACTTGTTTGCCCAAACCAAAGTGAAGCTGAGATGAAGAGGAAAAATGATAAGCTGGCTGTCCAGATTGTTTACCCAAACATCACTGGGCAAACAGCGAAGCAAGGCAGGACAAGCGCAGAATGTAGACAGAAACTGATCCCAGACAGCCTGTTTGCCCAAACAGCGTCGGGCAAACAGCACCAGCAGACAGAAAACCAGCAGAATCTGTCAAACTTGCTGACCAAGTCAACACGAATCCCCACGCACTCCAAACACGTGGGACAGCTCAGAAACACCTGTGTACACCTCAACAAGCTCTCCTACATATTTAGGAAGCCAAGAATCAAAAAGACACAATTGCCCTCCAAGAATTCAAGACTAAATAGGAAAAAGAGTCCCAAACTAAAAAGGAAAATTAGGGCAGCCTCTTCACCTATAAAAGGGCATGCAAACCAGCAAAGATGGCATCTTGGAATCAACTCTTGGACCACCAGGAAGCTGCACCAGCAGCGCCCCACACCATCAGGCCCCTCCGGCCATTCTTTCTTTATTTTCTTGTTTTCTTTCTTTTCTTTTATGTTAGTTTCAGCCATGAGTGGCTGAAACCCTTTTATCTAGTTGAAGTTTGGTGAAACTAAGGTTGTTCAAAGGGTTGTGAGATCTGAACAGAAAGTTTTGTCTTTGATTTTATTCAATATTCATGCAATTGTGCTTAATTCTAAGATTGCTTTGTTGTTTTGATCAAATTGGCCACTTGACTCTTAATTGCAAAGATAATTGACTGTTGATTAGGATATTTGTTAGTCCGTAATTGCTGGAAATATTCTGATCTAAGAACACTTGGTGTAAAAACCAAGAAATTGCATGATCTAACATCATCTCATACGTTTGAGTAGTTAGGGTTTGGGTCTTTCTTGTTCTTCATGCAATTGGCAATTGTTTTGATGCCTTTGGCCCAAGGACGTTCCTTGGCAATTTGTTGATTAGTAATTGGTTAGAGGACGTTCCCTAATCAATTTGTTCATAAGGAAAGACATGGTGGTGAGAAGCGTCTTCCACCTCCATAACCAACCTATTGAATCAATCAAGATAACCTTGTTTCAATGATCAACCCAAACAACCAAAGTGGATCCATATCTTCAACTAGGCTTTTCTCATTATTGATTTCTCTTTACTTTATTACTTGCTTTACTTGCTTGCTTTCAATTCTAGTTTAGACATCAAATCTTCAAAACCCCCAATTTTACTTTTATTGTCTCTTTATTTACTTGGTCTTGATAAGAAGAATAAATAGTATTGATTCCCTGTGGATACGATCCCTTTGCCACTGTCTACAAGTTATTAAATTGTTGGTAACCAAAAGGGTTATTTTTGACCGGCCTCGACAACCGACTGTCAGTAGCCTTGTTGTGAGTCAAACCCAACAAGTCCAGCAGATTCAGCAGCCCAAGACATGTGGAATATGTGCCAACAACCACCCAACTGATCTATGTCCTTCCCTTCAAGAGGAGGACCAGCAAGTCAATGCGGTTGGAGGCTTTAATGGGCAAAGAAGGTATGATCCCTATGCAAATACTTATAATCCAGGTTGGAAGGACCATCCAAATTTCAGTTATGCAAGGGGACAGCAATATCCAAGCTACCAGCAAAGGAACCAAGCTCAAGCTGCACCTCAAAATTCTAACGCATCCCTTGAAGAGATTGTGAAAAATTTGGCAAATACTGTGCAGAATCTTGAGAAACAAATGGGGCAAATGGCTTCATCCTTAAACAAAATTGAATCACAAGGAAAGCTACCTTCCCAAACTGAGATAAATCCAAGGCAAAATGCTAGTGCCATCACATTGAGGAGTGGAAAGGAGTTGCAAGACAATAGGGCTGAAAAAGTGCAAAAACAGGGCATGGAAGAAATTCTGCCAGAAAGTGATCAGGGCAGTGATTTGCCCAGTTTGCTTGTAGAAACTGACCCGATCGCTGGGCAAACTAAGCAGTCCAGCAGTGGTTTGCCCAATTCTCCAGAGAAGGCAGAAAGTGATTTGCCCAAATCAACAGACCAGGCAGAATCAAGTCAAAGGCAGAAACAGCAACCTATGGAGAAATTCAAGGTACCTCCTCCCTTCCCAAAGAGATTTGCAAGGTCCCAAAAGGAGAAAGAGGAAAAAGAGATATTTGAGACACTCCGTAAAGTGGAAATCAACATTCCCCTACTTGATGCTGTAAAACAAATTCCAAGGTATGCCAAGTTTCTCAAAGAGCTATGCACCAACCGAAGGAAACTTGCTGAACGTGAAAAGGTAAGTGTGGGGGAGTGTGTTTCAGCTGTCATCCAAAGGAAACTACCAGTCAAATGCAAAGATAGAGGAATGTTTGCGGTTTCATGCAAAATAGGCAATGTGGGAATAAAGAAGGCCATGTGTGACCTTGGAGCTTCAATAAATGTCATGCCTCTATCTATTTTTAACTTGTTGAATGCAGGTACACTCAAGGGCACCAGCATTGTGATCCAATTAGCTGATCGATCCATTGTCTACCCCAAAGGAGTGCTTGAAGATGTGTTGGTGCAAGTGGACCAATTAGTCTTTCCAGCAGATTTTTATGTTATTAACATGGAGGAAGACAAGAGCAACACCACCTCTGATATCCTACTTGGGAGACCATTCTTGAGCACAGCAAGAACAAAAATTGATGTGCATGATGGCACATTGACTATGGAGTTTGAAGGGGAAGTTATCAAATTTAATGTTTATGATGCCATGAAATTCCCCAATGATGTTTCTCATGTTTATGGCCTTGATGTTATTGATGATTTAAGTCAAGAAATTTTTTATTTTGATCAGGAAAACTTACTTTATGAAGGTCTTTGCAGGAAAGGAAAAGTGGACAGCAACATCTCTGAAGAAGACAAAACAGCAGACTGTTGTAACTTGCTGGATGTGGGTGATTTGCCCAGTGATTTGCCCAGAACACCAGAAAATCTGCTCAAATCACAGCTCAAATCAGACAGCAGGCAGACAGAGAACCAGCAGACAGAAAATGCACCAGATCTGAAACCCTTGCCCAATCACCTCAAATATGCCTACTTGGGAGCTGGAAATACACTTCCAGTAATCATATCCAACCAGCTCAGCCAAGAAGAAGAGGAAAAGCTCCTGGATGTGTTGAGGAAACACAAGAAGGCAATTGGGTGGACATTGGAAGACATAAAGGGTATCTCACCATCAACATGCATGCATAGGATTCTCATGGAGGATGAATGCAAACCTGTTCGTGAGGCACAAAGAAGGCTGAATCCACCTATGATGGAGGTTGTAAAGAAGGAGATTGTGAAGCTCCTAGACATTGGGGTAATCTACCCCATTTCTGACAGTAAATGGGTGAGTCCCATCCATGTGGTACCAAAGAAGACCGGGATTACCATTGTCCCTAATTCTGAAGGAGAGCTAGTACCCACTCGTGTGCAAAATAGGTGGAGAGTTTGCATGGACTACAGGAAACTCAACACAGCCACAAGAAAGGATCACTTTCCCTTGCCCTTCATGGACCAAATGCTTGAGAGACTTGCTGGAAAAAGCCATTACTGCCTCCTTGATGGATATTCTGGATTTTATCAAATCCCCGTTGCACCAGAAGATCAAGAGAAAACCACTTTCACATGCCCATTTGGCACATTCGCATTTAGGAGGATGCCCTTCGGTCTTTGCAATGCACCAGCCACTTTCCAAAGGTGCATGATGAGCATTTTTTCTGACTATGTGGAGAGGATCATTGAAGTCTTCATGGATGACTTTACGGTGTATGGCAACTCATTCCATGAATGCCTAGCCAACTTGGAGAAGATACTTCAAAGGTGTTTGGAGACAAACTTGGTTCTCAACTATGAGAAGTGCCACTTCATGGTCAGCCATGGCTTAATCTTAGGCCATATTGTTTCAGCAAAAGGGATTGAGGTGGACAAAGCAAAAATCGACACCATCAAAAATCTGCCCTACCCAACCAACATTAGGGAGATTCGATCATTCCTTGGACATGCTGGTTTTTACAGGAGGTTTATCAAGGATTTTTCTAAAATAACTCAGCCTCTTTGCAGATTGTTACAGCAGGATGTACCATTCAACTTTGATGACAGCTGCAAATCAGCCTTTGATTTGATCAAATCACTCCTAATTTCTGCCCCAGTCATCCAGCCACCTGATTGGACCCTTCCATTTGAGATCATGTGTGATGCCAGCAACTTTGCTATATGTGCAGTATTGGGACAGCGCATAGGTAACTCTCCTCATGTCATTCATTATGCCTCACGCACCCTAGATGCTGCACAATGCAATTATTCCACCACGGAAAAAGAGTTGCTGGCTGTTGTGTTTGCATTGGAGAAGTTTAGACCCTACCTACTTGGTACAAAGGTGATTATATACTCAGATCATGCTGCACTAAGGTATTTAATCAAGAAAAAAGAGTCCAAACCTAGGCTGGTGAGATGGATATTGCTGTTACAAGAGTTTGACTTGGAGATCCGTGATAAGAAAGGCAAGGAGAACCTTGTGGCTGATCACCTTAGCAGAATTCTGACCGAGATGGAGACATGCCCCATCAATGAGACCTTCCCTGATGAGCACCTCTTTGTTGTCCAAGAAGAGGAACCATGGTATGCTGATATTGTTAACTTCCTTGCCATAGGTGATTTGCCAACTGATTTGCCCAAACACATAAGAGACAAGATCAAGAAAGAGGCAAGGTATTATGTGTGGGATGAGCCTTACCTATGGAAGCATTGTGCAGACCAAGTCATAAGGAGATGCATCCCAAACCATGAGATCACATCTGTCCTAACTTTCTGCCACTCTTACAGCTGTGGAGGTCACTTTGGGCCACGCAAGACAGCCTTGAAAGTCCTTGAAAGTGGATTATTTTGGCCTAACATATTTAGAGATGCTTATTTATTTTGTAGGTCATGTGCAAGATGCCAACAAACGGGAAACCTTGGCAAAAGAAGTGAAATGCCACAAGCACCCATTATGGTGTGTGAAATCTTTGACATATGGGGCATTGACTTCATGGGACCATTCCCACCTTCCTTTGGCAACACCTACATACTACTTGCTGTGGATTATGTGTCTAAGTGGATTGAGGCCAAAGCAACAAGAGCTGATGATGCAAAAACAGTGTGTGATTTTGTAAAATCCCACATTTTCTCAAGATTTGGACTGCCCAAAGCCATGATCAGTGACCGAGGCACCCATTTTTGCAACAAGGTAGTAGAAACTCTCCTCAAGAAGCACCATGTCATCCATAGAACATCTACTGCCTATCATCCTCAAACCAATGGGCTGGCTGAAGTGTCAAATAGAGAGATCAAGTCCATCTTGGAGAAAACGGTCTGCCCAAATCGAAAGGACTGGAGTACACGCCTCAATGATGCCTTATGGGCATATAGAACAGCATACAAAACTCCAATTGGGATGTCTCCATATAGGCTGATTTATGGGAAAGCATGCCATCTACCTGTGGAACTTGAACATAAAGCCTATTGGGCTGTGAAGAGCTGTACTCTTGATGAAAAAGAAGCTGGAGTTAATAGAAAATTACAGATTCAAGAGCTTGAGGAGATCCGGCGTGATGCCTATGAAGCTTCATGGGATTACAAAACAAAGACTAAAGCCTTCCATGATAAGAATATCTCCAGAAAACACTTCCAGGTTGGTGATAAAGTCTTGCTTTTTGATTCCAGATTCAAATTATTCCCTGGGAAGCTTCGGTCAAGATGGATTGGACCATTCATGGTTGAACATGTCTATCCACATGGAGCTGTTGACATAAGGAGTCCACAAACAAGCAAGGTTTTTAAAGTTAATGGGCATCGTTTGAAGAGATTCTATGAAGGTTTTACTGTCCATGTTGTGGAGGAGGTTCCCTTGGATCCCCCTTCCCAAGACTGCTGAGCAAGACACTGAAGTCCAGCCCAAGACAGAAAACAGGGCGCTACTGGGAGGCAGCCCAGATGTAGTGATTTGCCCAGTGATTTGCCCAATACTTGCTCAAATCGCCGGGCAAATCGACTGAATGTACCATAGTCACAAGTGATCGGGGCAGTGATTTGCCCAATTGCCCAGATAATTTGACCAAGATCACCGGTCCAATCGCAAAATCAAGCACATCATCAGAAAAGGGCGTGAACAGTACCAGCCCAGCAACTGCAAAGGAGAAGCGGTCTGGCCAAGTGATTTGCCCACTGCTTACCCAAATCACTGGGCAAATCACCCTGTCATAAATCCAGAGGGCCAGCATTTAATGATCAGGGCAGATCACATTCCCTAATCACTTTAAGTAGTCTTTTCTTTTATTTTTAATCTTTACGCTAAACTACTGTTTTATCTCTTCTTCTTCTTCAAGATTTCTCCTCTCCTCTCCGACCACCACTCACCCACCGGCAGACTCAAGACCACCATGGTAAGAATCAAGATGAAGGCCACCGGCGGACCATTCATGTGGAAGAAATTAGGGCTGCCGAGACCCACACCCTCCGACAGTGATGACGAGGCGTGGGACACACCTCCACCAGCCACCACCAACACCGAGACACCACCGGCCACAAGTCCAGCAACAGGACGCACCGACTCACCGGCCGTCCAGATATATCACCGGCAAAAGAAACGGCAAAGAACGCCGCCATCCACAATAGCCCCGACGGCAGACCCTGAGGGCAAAAAGTTACCCGAAGCCACCACTCCCACCGGCCACAGCCAGAAACGGCCAAGAACTCAGTCGCCACCGAGGTCAGAGCCAGAGTCGGAACCTACCATCGCCAAAGAAACTGATGCGCCCACGGATCTGCCATGTGATGTGCCCACCGATTCCACCACTGATGTGCCCATGGACACGACTACTGATGCGCCCAACAATGTGCAAAGCACTATGACAAGCGCTATGCCAAGCGCTGATATGCCTACTGATGCGCCCAAGGATCTGCCAAGTGCTGCGCCCAGCAATGTGCCACACGCTGTGCCCAACGATGTGCCTACTGATTTCACCAGCGATATGCCCAGCAATTTGCCCAGCGATTTGCCCAGGCCAGCATACCCAGATCACATCGTCAAAGCACTGACATTCAACAAAATTTCTGAGCGCACCAGGTTGCTTAAAATTTCATCTCTGCCATACCACCCAGGTAGGTATATCCACCATGCCACCCTTGGAGCACTGAGACTCCATTCCCAAGTACGTTCTCTGATCTCTGCTATTGGCTGGGACACTTTTTTCCTCCTGCGCATGCCTTCCTTCCTTGAACTCACACAGGAGTTCTTCACCACATTCTATTTTGATAAAAATGCCATGCATAACCTACACACACCTGGCACAATTGGATTTAGGTTATTAGGGAAGCGATTTCGCTTATCCCTGCAGGAATTCGGCATAGCCATGGGCTGTGAATGCCCTCAGTCCACCTGGGACTTCCCTGCTGAGTTTGATCCAAGCTCTGTGTACTTGGAATTAAGTGACAATCCACCAGACTTACTCTCCTACTAGGTCCAAGGACCTATACCTCAGTAACCCAAGTCTGAAATACCTTCACAGATTCCTGGCCTACACATTTTCTGGGAGGAAGGATGCTTCCAACATCCTGACCAGAACTGAATTGTATATCCTTTGGTGCATGCACAGGGGCAGAAAAATTCATCTTGGATATTGGGTTGCCACCCAACTATCCAGCATCATACAATATAATAGGCCCTTGATTTTTGGTCCTTTGATCACTGCCATTGCAGTGAATCTCAAACTATTGCACCCCGCACATACTGACCTCTCCCCCACCCCCAAAACAACCCCCTTGGACCTACGCACATTGGATGATATGGGGTTGCTTTGCAAGGTGGGGGATGTTTTTTCCATTGCACCTGCAGGTCCAGTAACGCCACGCCATGAGCGTGTTTTCAGAAGGAAGAAAGTCACCATAAGCACCAGCACACAGCAGCCAGCCTCCACAGCAGAACCAGTAAATGGGACAACCCAGGCAATAGGCCAGGGACCAGCAAATGAGCCACCACCAGCAGCCCCTCAGCAGGATGCTCCTCAGCCACACGAAGACGAAGCCCCCAACCAGACAGTAGAAGCTCGTCTCAGTAGGATTGAGGACCAAATGCAGAGGATGGAGCACTTGTTGAACCTGCTGGTGGACCACTTTCTGCCCCAGCATCGCCACAGATAGCGATTTGCCCAGTGATTTGCCCAGTGCCTGCCCAAGTCACTGGTCAAATCACTCCCAGGCCAGGAAATATCTTTCCTTTTCCCTCTTAATTCTTTCATATATATATGCTTACACATTGAGGACAATGTCTAGAATAGGTGTGGGGGTGTTTAGAGAATATTTTGCACAGATTTCACCATATTTAGTTTTCTTTTACATTCTTTTTGTTGTTTTTTGCATTATTTTTACCCCTTTTTGCACACACCAGAATTTTTGTTTTCCTTTTCTCTTCACACTTTCTGCACACACACACAGAATTTTGTCTTAGCTTTTGCTCTACTCAAACATAGATAACGAAGTTAAAAGAGTTCCTTATTTCATGACCCCATTGATTGGCCACCCCTCTAAGCCTTAGTTGAATCACTCACAGTATGCTACCTTCACTTAGGAAGTTCTTTACTTGAATTGAACCCTTAAACTTGTTGTGGTCAAGGGAAATAAAAATAAAAATACATGCAAATAAAAAGCTAGTGTAACTCCCTATGAGCTGATTTGCCCAAACTATCATGACAAACCAGCACAAAGCACAAATCACAAACTTGTTCCAATGGTCTAAGACTATGAACTGAGCCTAATAGCCACTTGGAGAAGTAACTGACTGAGTAACCGGGGGTGTATCACCCATGTACACAATCGCGTAAAAAGGTCAGTAACTTTTTCAAGCAAATAAGTTTCGATGGTCTAGACTATGAACAGAGCTAGTAGCCACTTGAACAAGTGACTAACTGAGTAACCGGGGGTGTATCACCCATGTACACAATCGCGTAAAAAGGTTAGTGACTTTTTCAGGCAAGGATAAGAATAAGTACTGCTGAAAATAAAAATATAAATTAAATAAAAAGGAGAAAAAGAGAAGGTGGCAAGTCACTCCTAGGGGTTACATTAAACCTAACATAAAAGAAGAAGCATGATTGAGATAGAAACCTTTCTCTTGACCATAGGAGGTGAAAGGAAACAAGGAAAGGAGAGGATGACCTTGGTGAATGTACTCTATACTGTGATACTTCAGCTTAGGAGTCTAGGGGGGGCTGATTAAGTGGTACTTAGGCTCTAAGAAAAAAGGGGGCTTGATTAGCTAAGTTATTTGTTGCTTGAGGACAAGCAAAAAGCTAGGTGTGGGGGTATTTGATCAAGCATAATTTAGCCACATTTTTATTATCTTCTTTATTGCTTATTTACACATTTTTCAGTTTAATTTATGGTTTTTATCTTGTTTTTACAGAAAAGGAAGAATTTGGAAAATGGAAGAAAAAGTGCAGAAAATTTACAAAAGGATGGTTTGCCCAGTGATTTGCCCAAAAATCTGCTCCAATCACTGCCCAGATCAAGCTAAAGCAAATACCCAGAAGCAACAAACAGCAGTGATATGGGCAGGTGATTTGACCAAAACAATCGAAGATCACTGGCCAAAGCACTCGCAAAGGCATAGAGGACTGACTCACAGAGAAGCGATTTGCCCAGTGATTTGCCCAATCACTTGAAGAAACTGGTCAAATCGCCGGGCAAATCACTTTGACAGCAGAAAATTACAGCAGAGCGGGAAAATGGACAGCAAACAGAAATCCGAATTTTCAGAAGTCCAAATCCAATCCAATCACTTCCAACACTAATCCAAGAGCCACGAAAGAACTTCTCATCCAAGGAAATCCAATTGCAATCAAATTCAACATCAAAAGAGGAGTCCAACATCAAATCAAAAAGGGATTTCAAAACCCTAGATGAGAGAATTCTTCAGCTATAAAAGGAGGACTTCCAAACCAGAAAATCTATCTTCTGATCAGGAACTCAGCACCTTCTCCCTCGCCAGAAACTCTTCAGCTGTTCTTTCTTTTCTTTCTTTTCATCTCTTTTGTGTATTTTAGTCACCATGAGTGGCTAAATTCATTATTTTCTAGTTGAAGTTGAGAATATTCAGATTTGTTATGAATTGGGAGGTTTAATACTCCATTGTTGAACTCTTATTTGTTTCAATATTTATGCAATCTGATCTTTTCTACAAGTATTACTTTGCTTTTAGAATCAATAAGGGCCCATTGCTTTTAAATTGCTTGAGTAATATTGTTTGAATGGTTTAGGTCCGTAATTGCTTGGATTGTTCAAATACACATTCAATCAGGTTGCATAATCTAAACTTGACCACGCGGTTGGCAAGGATAGAATTGGGTTTCTCTAAGTCTTAATGCAATCAACAGTTGTTCGATGCTACAATGCCCCAAGGACGTTCCTTGGCAACTTGTTGATTAGTGTTTGATTAGCGAACGTTTCCTAATCAAACTAGAACTAAGGAGGAATTTGGATTGTGAGAAGCGTCTTCCACAACCAAAACTAATTTATTGAAATCAAAAAGGAGTCTTCAAATAATCAATGATCAATTCTGAACAAACTGAATTAGACTCATACTTCAGCTAGAATCTCTTTCTCACTGAAATTCTCATCTATTTAAATTATTGCTTTCTTTTGCTATTTAGTGTTAATCTATCAACTCAAACCCCCCTCTTTTAATTATTTGTTATTTACTTATCCTGGTTATTATTAGGAAGATCTTTAGTGTCAATTCCCTGTGGTTCGACCCTATTGCCACTATCTGCAAATTTATTTGTTGATCGTTTAATAGGTTTATTTTTTACGGCTTCGACAACCGCTTATCAGGCACATCGGATTACCATAGCTTCAGCCCTTATCCCACACAGAAGCCATACCCACCCTACTACCCACCATACTCACAGTACCTGTAACGACCCCAAAATGGACCGTCACCGGCGCTAGGATTCAGGTCGGCTTAAGGCCGCCAGAACCCGTAGCAAGCCTGCTATACTCTCTGTGTACCTGTAAACCTCATACATGATCATACATTTTCTGTGAAAATAAAACTCTTTTCTGAACTTAACCTGTGCATGCACTATCTCTGTACTATGTACTCATGTACTCTGTACTCTGTATCCCTGACTAGAGCTTGCTCTAGATGGGTTAACTCATACCTGTTAAGCCTGGTTTTCACATACAGGAAAACATATATACATATATAGATCATGTACAAAACATACATCACTAGGTCAAGCAACAACTATTACATCTCTTTAATATTACATGTCCACTCTAAGCTATTACAGATCTCTTTACTTTTCCTGTACTCTGCTGAACTGTCCCTGTACACTGTACACTGAACCTGCAAAACTGGGGTTAAGGGAGTGGGATGAGCTCTATAGCCCAGTGAGTAGAACAGTAAAACATCTCAGTAAAATATGATCTCATGGAATGCACCATATCACAGACAAGCCACATCAAGAGTAAACCTGTCACCACATAGTCCCAGTAACTCTGTGCCAGGGCGTAGAATCGAGCACCTGGTCTTCCTGTCATATATGTATATGTGTATATAACACCTGTGTACTTACCATTGCCAGGGCGTAGTCAAAGGCTCCTGGACTTTACTATATACCTGCCAGGGCGTAGTCAAAGGCTTCTGGACTTCTCTATACCTGCCAGGGCGTAGTCAAAGGCTCCTGGACTTCCTGTCTGAGACTATTGGATCATTCAGCATTCACTCACATCACCAAATAACGATGCAATGCAACATATTCGTGAATACTAATGCAATCAACCTATGGCATAAACATGATGCATGAGATATGCTAAAAGCAGTTTGTGGATCAATTAAAAGTCATAAGTTTAGTTCCACTCACCTCTGGCTATCTGGACTGACTGACTCTGCAGGTTCTGAACCTCTGGAGCAGTACTCACTGCTGCTCTCTCTGGTTCCTCTGGTCTGTACCTATACAGATGGACTCAACTGAGAGACCAAACAAGCGTAGAAATAACTCTCTGAAACTTCCCCAAGAATCCCCTTAAACTCACTCAACTATCCATGCAAAGCATGCAAAAGAAAGCTGGACAGGACACTTTCGGCGGCAGGTTCGGCGGCCGAATGTCCTCTCCAGAGACGAAACTCAAGCACCTTCGGCGGCACCTTCGGCGGCCGAATCCCCCAAACAGAGCCGAACATGCAAAAACACTCGGGGGCAAGCTGTGGCAACCAAGTCACCATGCAGGAGGTTCGGCTGCCGAACCTGAGTTCATCCAGAACTCAGCTTCAACGGCAAACCATCTTCTCCTTCCCTTCAACCACTCAAACCATATATACTCCAACTCCTCAACACACATATACTCACGTATATGATCACAGGGGTCCAAAACTATCTACTAACCCCAAACAACAAATCAAACATAACACAAAAAACATGCTTAACTCATCAAAACCACTACTTCTCACTTAAATATGCATCTCTCTCCCTTAACTTCCATAAAACCTTCAGAAAACACATAAACAAGTTCAAGAGCATGACTTACCTCCTGTAACAAGAAGCTGAACACTCTGAACTAAGGAAAACGGACCAACTCTCCTCAAACTCTCAAACTCTCACAAAACTTAGCTTTTTGCTTCAAAACATTCAAACCCTTGTGAACGATCAAAACACTCTGCATGAGCTGCTCAAACTCAGCAAATAAACCAGGAGAGACGTGGCCAACTTCTGGACATGATCTGGTGATAACACCTGTCCAAAATGCTGACTAAGGGATACAAAACTGCTGGCTAAGCAACTCAGCTTCGGCTGCCGAATCGCATGCAAAACCATGCAACATTCGGGGGCCGAACCTGACTTCGGAAGCCGAATATTGGGCACTTTCGGCGGCCGAACTTATCTTCGGCGGCCGAACTTGGCTCCTCTGCCTTGGTTCATTTCAACTCAAAACTATAGCACTGTACAACCATAAAACACCTCATAACACTTAGAAAACATAACTCCTACCCTTATATAGAATCCCAACACCCCGGATTCCACCAGACAATAGGAATTCCGGTGCCGGATTCTAGCCGGGTATTACATTCTCCCCTCCTTAAGAACATTCATCCTCGGATGTTCCTAAAACACACAATGAACACATGAAACGGAGAAAACTAACCTCAAAACAAATATGGATACTGCTGGAGCATAGACTCCCGCGTCTCCCACGTGCACTCTTCTAGGTTATGGTGGTTCCATAGAACTTTCACCGTCGGAATCTCCTTGTTCCTTAGCTGTCTGATCTGCGTGTCCAGAATCCGCACTGGCTGCTCTATATAGGTGAGATCCGTATGAATCTCCACCTCAGGCTCACTCAAAACCTGATTCGGATCTGACACAAACTGTCGTAGCATAGAAACATGAAATACCGGGTGAATTCTCTCCATAGAAGCAGGTAAATCCAGCTTATACGACACATTTCCGATCCTCTGCAACACCTCAAAGGGTCCAATGTACCGTGGAGCCAATTTACCTTTCTTTCCAAAACGAACCACTCCTTTCATTGGAGACACTTTTAGCAATACCCAATTACCCTCTTGAAACTCTAATTGCTTTCTGCGAACATCTGCATAACTTTTCTGTCTACTTTGAGCTGTTCTGATTCTCTCTCTGATCATGGGCACCATTCTACTGGTAATGTCTACTAACTCTGGCCCTGCAAGAGCCTTCTCTCCTACCTCTTCCCAGCAAACAGGGGATCTGCACTTCCTCCCATACAAAGCTTCATAAGGAGCCATCCCGATGCTCGCATGATGGCTGTTATTGTAGGCAAACTCCACCAAAGGTAGATGCTGCCTCCAAGAACCGCCAAAGTCTAACACACATAGTCGAAGCATATCTTCTATGGTCTGGATGGTCCTTTCTGACTGTCCATCAGTCTGTGGGTGGAAAGCAGTACTAAAATCCAATCTCGTGCCCATCGCACTTAGCAGACTCCGCCAAAAGCGGGAGGTAAACTGAGGTCCTCTGTCTGAAACTATAGACACTGGAACTCCATGTAATCTCACTATCTCATTCAGATAGACCTGTGCCAACTTATCCACAGAATAGTTACTCCGTACTGGAAGAAAATGAGCAGATTTCGTGAGTCTGTCCACAATCACCCATATCGAGTCTATCCTGTTGGACGTTACTGGTAAACCCACTACAAAATCCATGGCTATGTTCTCCCATTTCCACTCTGGAATCGGTAATGGGTTAAGCATTCCGGCTGGTTTCTGATGCTCTAATTTCACCCTTTGACAAACCTCACAGGCTGTCACGAACTGCGCCACTTCTTTCTTCATGGCTGGCCACCAATAGACCCTTTTCAGATCCTGATACATCTTGGTGGTTCCTGGGTGAACACTATACCTCGCATTATGAGCTTCCCTCATAATGTCTTCCTTCATACTGCCCCTATCTGGTACACAAAGTCGACTCCCATAGCGAAGGATCCCTTTGTTGTCAAATCTGAACTCTACACTATTGCCTGACTGAACAGTCCTGGCAATTTTCATCAACTCAGGGTCCTCATGCTGACTCTGAGCTATCTGCTCCAGAAACACAGGTGTCACTCTCATCTGTGCTATCAACGCACCTGTACCAGACACCGCTAGCTGTAATCCCTCGTCAAAGAGCTTATAAAGCTCCATCACAACTGGTCTCCGCTCTGCTGCTATATGGGATAAACTGCCGAGTGACTTCCGGCTTAGAGCGTCTGCGACAACATTCGCCTTACCCGGATGATACTGGATTTTACAATCATAATCACTGAGCAATTCGACCCACCTTCTCTGCCGCAAATTCAGCTCTCTCTGACTTAAGATGTACTGTAAACTCTTGTGATCGGTGAAGATCTCGCATTTAACCCCATAGAGGTAATGCCGCCACATCTTAAGTGCAAAGATAACTGCTGCCATCTCTAGGTCATGGGTAGGGTAATTCAACTCGTGCTTCTTCAACTGTCTAGAAGCATAAGCTATTACTCTATCACTCTGCATCAATACACAACCCAATCCCACTCGAGATGCATCACAGAACACTGTGAACTCTTCATTACTGACAGGCAGAGCTAACACTGGTGCTGTTGTCAATCTCCTCTTGAGCTCCTCAAAGCTCTCTTCACACTGGTCTGACCAGATAAACTTCTGGTTCTTCTGAGTCAATTTGGTCATAGGAGCTGCTATCTTTGAGAAGTTCTGAACGAACCTCCTGTAGTAACCTGCCAGTCCCAGAAAGCTTTTAATCTCAGTCACTGTCGTGGGTCTGGGCCAGTTAGCTACAGCCTCTATCTTCTTGGGGTCTACCTCAATACCCTCTGCTGATACCACATGTCCCAAGAAGGCAATGCTCCGTAACCAAAACTCACACTTCGAGAACTTGGCATATAAACCATGCTCTCTCAGTGTCTGCAAAACTGTCCTCAGATGCTGGGCATGCTCCTCTGCATCTCTGGAATACACTAAGATATCATCGATAAACACAATGACAAAGTGATCCAGAAACTCACTGAATACCCTGTTCATGAGATCCATAAATGCTGCAGGGGCGTTAGTCAACCCGAACGGCATCACTAAGAACTCATAATGCCCATATCTGGTCCGGAAAGCTGTCTTAGGCACATCTGCCTCTCTGACTCTCAACTGATGATACCCAGATCTCAGATCTATTTTCGAGAAACAACCTGCTCCAGCTAGCTGGTCAAATAGATCATCAATCCAAGGTAAGGGATACCTATTCTTGATAGTGACCTTGTTCAACTGTCTGTAGTCGATACAAAGTCTGAGGGATCCATCCTTCTTTCTGACAAAGAGCACTGGAGCACCCCAAGGTGAGGTACTAGGGCGGATGAAACCCTTATCTACCAAGTCCTGCAACTGTTCTTTCAACTCTGTTAACTCAGCTGGCGCCATCCTGTAGGGAGGAATAGAGATAGGTCTGGTACCTGGCAGTAATTCAATTTCAAACCCTATCTCCCTATCAGGTGGTAATCCTGGCAAGTCGTCTGGGAACACATCGAGAAACTCTCGGACTACTGGTACTGTGGCTGGTTCCCTCACCTGACTGTCTAGCTCTCTCACATGAGCTAGAAACCCCTGACAACCCCTCCTAAGCAAACGACGAGCCTGAAGGGCTGAAATCATACCTCTGGGTGTACCTCTCCTGTCTCCTCTGAAGACACACTCTGACCCATCCTGGTCTCTGAGACTCACTAACTTCTCTCGACAGTCCAATGTAGCACTATATGCAGATAGCCAATCCATCCCTAGAATGACATCAAAATCTGTCAAGTCTAGAACCACAAGGTCAGCTGGAAGGCATCTACCCTCTATAAACACTGGACTGAAACGACAGACTGACACTGCCACTGATGGGTCACATCTAGGTCCACTGACCCAGAGAGGATACTCTAACTCAGAACTGATCAAACCCAATCGCTCTATGGCTCTCGAAGCAATAAAGGAATGAGAAGCACCGGGGTCCATCAAAGCATACACATCTGAACACCCAATGATGAGATTACCTGACACCACTGTGTTCGACGTGTTAGCCTCCTCCTGTGTCACTGTGAAAATCCGTGCTGGGGCTACCGGATTTCCACCTCGGGAACCTGCTGCTGAAGTAGAGGCTACCCCTCTCCCTCTACCTCTGCCACTAGTCTGAGGCATGACTGGAGCTGCTGGCCGTACAACTGGCTGTACCACACTGCCTGAACTCATCTGCTGGGATGGTGCAAAAGTCATCTGCGGACAATCCCGAGCAATATGCCCTTCCTGTCCACATCGAAAACAAGCTGTAGATCCCAACCGACAAACTCCTCCATGTGGTTTTCCGCATCGTCTGCAGACTGGAGCTGTGCCAGAGCTTGAGCCACTACCTATTCCCAGACCTGACTTGACTTTACTCCAGAACTTACTCTTTGTTCCTTTTGCTCTATCCCATCTTTTACTGCTTGGTGTGGGGGCTTTAGAACCCGAAGCCTATACCTTTGACTGTTTCTGAATATTGGCACTAGCTTCCATTTTCCTGGCTGCGTCTACTATGGTATGGAAACTCTCCTTTTCTGCTGGAAGAATCAAGGAAGCATACCTGGGATGCAGTCTCATAGTATATCTCCTTACTTTCTTCTGATCAGTATCATAGGCTTGACCCACGTACTGAAGCAGATCCAGGAATTTTTCTGTGAATTCATCAACACTCATCTCATCTGTCTGTCTCAACTGTTCAAATTCAATTACTTTCATCTCCCTCGAACTGTCAGGAAAAGCCCACCCTGCAAACTCATTGGCGAACTCTCCCCATGACATGCTGTCCATTCTAGGCTCCACATAATTCTTAAACCATTCTCTGGCTTTCTTGCATTTTAATGTGAAACCTGCCATCTCAATGGCTCTCCTATCATCTGCTCCCAATTCACTGGTTATCATCCTAACTGCTCTGAGGTAATCAAATGGATCATCTCCCGTATTATATTTAGGAGCATCCAATTTCAAATACTCCGTCATTTGGACTTTA
Organism: Manihot esculenta; assembly: GCF_001659605.2. NCBI lineage: Eukaryota > Viridiplantae > Streptophyta > Magnoliopsida > Malpighiales > Euphorbiaceae > Manihot > Manihot esculenta. The sequence continues at coordinate 8,870,836 of NC_035167.2, forward strand.
CCTCCAGATGAGCTAGGTTCATGTCTGTCAACAACAGGGGCTACTGGTTCTGGTGGTAGTACTGGTTCATTTGGCTCTAGGTGTGCTGCACTTGGATGGGTAGGGGAAGAGGGATACATAGGATATGGTGGATAGTAAGGATAAGGCATATAAGGCATATAAGGAGGATATGGCACAAAACTCGAGTACTCCGACATACCTCCCATCGGATACTCTGGATAGCCAAAACCTGAGGTCTGAGCACCTCCCTGCGACTCTCCCATACCTTCCTCAAAACTGCCTATACCCATGCTGTCATCTCGAGACTGATCAATCTCCATAGCTTCCCTCCTTTCCTCTGATCTTCCTCCCCTAGCTGTTCCTCTTCTGCTCTCGTCGACAGACCTTCTAGGGTCTATTGACGTACCTTCCCTGCTAGATCTCTGAGACCTTGCCCTTGGCAATGCAGGAGGACGAGCAGCTGGTCTCTCATTCTCTGGTGGGACTCCAGTCAATCGAGCTGATCGACGAGTTCCTCGCATCTTTACTCTGGAAACACAACATATAACATACCACTTTAGCACATAACATCACATATCAATCATACACATACAACACTCATGGCATATCATAGCAGATAGGACTCAAGACCCTATCCTAGTGGACATGATTTCCTATTGTGCTTGACCACTTCTAACCTGTCTGAGCCTGTCGGAGCCCAACACTGTCTCTATAGGTCCGATCATGTGAACCTAGGGCTCTGATACCAATCTGTAACGACCCCAAAATGGACCGTCACCGGCGCTAGGATTCAGGTCGGCTTAAGGCCGCCAGAACCCGTAGCAAGCCTGCTATACTCTCTGTGTACCTGTAAACCTCATACATGATCATACATTTTCTGTGAAAATAAAACTCTTTTCTGAACTTAACCTGTGCATGCACTATCTCTGTACTATGTACTCATGTACTCTGTACTCTGTATCCCTGACTAGAGCTTGCTCTAGATGGGTTAACTCATACCTGTTAAGCCTGGTTTTCACATACAGGAAAACATATATACATATATAGATCATGTACAAAACATACATCACTAGGTCAAGCAACAACTATTACATCTCTTTAATATTACATGTCCACTCTAAGCTATTACAGATCTCTTTACTTTTCCTGTACTCTGCTGAACTGTCCCTGTACACTGTACACTGAACCTGCAAAACTGGGGTTAAGGGAGTGGGATGAGCTCTATAGCCCAGTGAGTAGAACAGTAAAACATCTCAGTAAAATATGATCTCATGGAATGCACCATATCACAGACAAGCCACATCAAGAGTAAACCTGTCACCACATAGTCCCAGTAACTCTGTGCCAGGGCGTAGAATCGAGCACCTGGTCTTCCTGTCATATATGTATATGTGTATATAACACCTGTGTACTTACCATTGCCAGGGCGTAGTCAAAGGCTCCTGGACTTTACTATATACCTGCTAGGGCGTAGTCAAAGGCTTCTGGACTTCTCTATACCTGCCAGGGCGTAGTCAAAGGCTCCTGGACTTCCTGTCTGAGACTATTGGATCATTCAGCATTCACTCACATCACCAAATAACGATGCAATGCAACATATTCGTGAATACTAATGCAATCAACCTATGGCATAAACATGATGCATGAGATATGCTAAAAGCAGTTTGTGGATCAATTAAAAGTCATAAGTTTAGTTCCACTCACCTCTGGCTATCTGGACTGACTGACTCTGCAGGTTCTGAACCTCTGGAGCAGTACTCACTGCTGCTCTCTCTGGTTCCTCTGGTCTGTACCTATACAGATGGACTCAACTGAGAGACCAAACAAGCGTAGAAATAACTCTCTGAAACTTCCCCAAGAATCCCCTTAAACTCACTCAACTATCCATGCAAAGCATGCAAAAGAAAGCTGGACAGGACACTTTCGGCGGCAGGTTCGGCGGCCGAATGTCCTCTCCAGAGACGAAACTCAAGCACCTTCGGCGGCACCTTCGGCGGCCGAATCCCCCAAACAGAGCCGAACATGCAAAAACACTCGGGGGCAAGCTGTGGCAACCAAGTCACCATGCAGGAGGTTCGGCGGCCGAATGAACCTTCGGCTGCCGAACCTGAGTTCATCCAGAACTCAGCTTCAACGGCAAACCATCTTCTCCTTCCCTTCAACCACTCAAACCATATATACTCCAACTCCTCAACACACATATACTCACGTATATGATCACAGGGGTCCAAAACTATCTACTAACCCCAAACAACAAATCAAACATAACACAAAAAACATGCATAACTCATCAAAACCACTACTTCTCACTTAAATATGCATCTCTCTCCCTTAACTTCCATAAAACCTTCAGAAAACACATAAACAAGTTCAAGAGCATGACTTACCTCCTGTAACAAGAAGCTGAACACTCTGAACTAAAGAAAACGGACCAACTCTCCTCAAACTCTCAAACTCTCACAAAACTTAGCTTTTTGCTTCAAAACATTCAAACCCTTGTGAACGATCAAAACACTCTGCATGAGCTGCTCAAACTCAGCAAATAAACCAGGAGAGACGTGGCCAACTTCTGGACATGATCTGGTGATAACACCTGTCCAAAATGCTGACTAAGGGATACAAAACTGCTGGCTAAGCAACTCAGCTTCGGCTGCCGAATCGCATGCAAAACCATGCAACATTCGGGGGCCGAACCTGACTTCGGAAGCCGAATATTGGGCACTTTCGGCGGCCGAACTTATCTTCGGCGGCCGAACTTGGCTCCTCTGCCTTGGTTCATTTCAACTCAAAACTATAGCACTGTACAACCATAAAACACCTCATAACACTTAGAAAACATAACTCCTACCCTTATATAGAATCCCAACACCCCGGATTCCACCAGACAATAGGAATTCCGGTGCCGGATTCTAGCCGGGTATTACAGTACCCAATGTATCCACCCCCACCTTACTATCCAAATCCAGAAAACCCTACCACAGAAAATGTTGCCCCACCTCCACCACCTACAGAACCAGCAGCCCCAGTTACTCAACCTCCTAGACCTAGCTCAGCCAGTGGGAGCAAGGCCAAGATGACCGACTACATGAAGTTGGGTGCTCCTCAGTATGAAAAAGGAGACGACCCGTTCGTGTACCTTGAGAGGGTGAAAGTGATCACAGATGAGATTGGGGCAGATGATAGTAGAGCCATTCAGATGGCCGGGTTCACACTCAAATGCAAGAAGGCCCGTGAGTGGTTTAAGAATTACATGAACCCGAGGGTGGACATGTCTTGGGAAGAGTTTGCAAACGAGTTTGCGGGATGGGCTTTCCCCGATAGCTCGAGGGAGCTAAAGATGATTGAGTTTGAACAGTTGAGGCAAACCGATGAGATGAGTGTAGAAGAGTTCACAGACAAATTCTTGGAGCTGTTGCCATTTGCAGGGCAAAACCTTGACACAGACCAGAAGAAGTCAAGGAGGTATATCATGAAACTCCACTCCAGATATTCCTCCTTGATCCAGTCAGCAGATAGGGAGAGCTTCCATGCCATAGTGGATATGGCCCGGAAAATGGAGGCCAGTGCCATCGTTCAGGGAACAGTTAAACAGTCAGTGGCACAGCCTTCTGGTTCTAAAACCCCAGGCTCTTCTTCTTTTAGTGCAGCAGCTTCAGGCAGCAAGAGGTGGAGCAGTACCACCAAGAAGCAGAAGAAGAACAAGTTTTGGAACAAGGTTAAGTCCAGTCTGGGATTAGGGGGCGGCTCAAGCTCTGGTGCTGATAATGCAGTTTGTGCAAAGTGTGGTAGGCTACATAGGGGAGTTTGTCGGGCTGGGACAGCAGCCTGCTTCAGATGCGGGCAAGAGGGACACATGGCGCGGGAGTGTCCTAGGGCAGCTTTTGGAGTACAGTCTCAGCAGACAGCTTCTGGTAGTATGGCTCAGCCAACAACTCCAGCCATGACTCAGGCCAGTGGCAGAGGCAGAGGGAGAGGGGCAGCCTCTTCTTCAGCGGGTTTCAGAGGTGAAGGTCCGTCAGCTCCAGCACGGATCTTCACAATGACTCAGCAGGAGGCAGATGCATCTAACACCGTGGTGGCAGGTAACTTAGTCATTGGTTGTTCAGATGTGTATGCCTTGATGGACCCTGGTGCATCTCATTCTTTTATTGCTCCGAGAGCCGTTCAGAGGTTGGGGTTGATGATCTCTGAGTTAGAGGGTCCTCTCTAGGTCAGTGGACCCAAGTGTGATCCATCAGTGGCAGAGTCAGTCTGCCAGTGCAGTCCAGTCTTTGTTGAGGGAAGATGCCTTTCCGCCGACCTTGTGGTTCTAGACTTGACAGATTTTGACGTCATTCTAGGGATGGATTGGTTATCTACCCATGGTGCTACCTTGGACTGCAGGGACAAGGTAGTCAGGTTCAAAGGTCAGGATGGGTCAGAGGTTGTCTTCAGGGGAGACAGGAGGGGTACACCTAGAGGTCTGATATCAGCTCTTCAGGCTCGTAGGTTGCTTAGGAAGGGATGTCAGGGGTATTTGGCTCATGTGAGAGAGCTTAGCAGTCAGGTTAGAGAGCCCGCCTCGGTGCCAGTGGTTAGAGAGTTCTTAGATGTGTTCCTAGACGAACTACCAGGTTTACCACCTGCTAGGGAGATAGAGTTCGAGATAGAATTGATGCCTGGAACCCGACCGATCTCTATCCCTCCCTACAGGATGGCTCCAGCCGAGTTGAAGGAATTGAAAGAACAGTTGCAAGAGCTGGTAGACAAGGGCTTCATCCGACCGAGTACCTCACCTTGGGGTGCTCCAGTCTTATTTGTCAGAAAGAAGGATGGATCCCTTAGACTTTGTATTGACTACAGGCAGTTGAACAAAGTCACTACCAAGAACAAGTACCCATTGCCAAGGATCGATGATCTATTCGACCAGCTAGCAGGAGCGGGTTGTTTCTCCAAAATAGATCTGAGATCGGGGTACCATCAGTTGAGGATCAGGGAAGAGGACGTGCCAAAGACAGCTTTCAGGACCAGATATGGGCATTTTGAGTTCCTTGTGATGCCGTTCGGGTTAACCAACGCCCCTGCAGCATTCATGGATCTCATGAACAGAGTGTTTAGTCAATACCTGGATCACTTTGTTATTGTCTTCATAGATGATATCTTAGTGTATTCCAGGAATGCAGAGGAGCATGCCCATCATCTGAGGTTGGTTCTGCAGACCTTGAGGGAACATGGCTTGTATGCCAAGTTCTCCAAGTGTGAGTTCTGGCTGAGGAGCATTTCATTCTTGGAGCATGTAGTGTCAGAGAATGGAATAGAGGTAGACCCCAAGAAGGTAGAAGCTGTGGCTAACTGGCCTAGACCCACTTCAGTGACAGAGATCAGGAGCTTCTTGGGTTTGGCATGTTACTACAGGAGGTTTGTTCGGGACTTCTCAAAAATAGCAGCTCCTCTGACCAGACTAACCAGGAAGAATCAGAAGTTTGTGTGGACCGACCAGTGCGAAGAGAGTTTTGAAGAGCTTAAGAAGAGGTTGACTTCAGCACCAGTGTTAGCTCTGCCATCTAGTGATGAGGACTTTACAGTCTTTTGTGATGCGTCCCGTGTGGGACTGGGTTGTGTACTGATGCAGAATGAGAGGGTGATTGCTTATGCTTCTAGACAGCTAAAGAAGCATGAGTTGAATTACCCCACACATGACCTAGAGATGGCAGCAGTAATCTTTGCACTCAAGATGTGGAGGCACTACCTCTATGGGGTAAAATGCGAGATCTTCACAGATCATAAAAGCCTGCAGTACATCCTGAGTCAAAGAGATTTGAACTTGAGACAGAGGAGATGGGTAGAGCTGCTGAGTGACTATGATTGCAAGATTCAGTATCATCCGGGTAAGGCGAATGTCGTGGCAGACGCCCTAAGCCGGAAGTCACTAGGCAGTCTATCCCACATCATGGCAGAGAGGAGACCAGTGGTGAAGGAGTTTTACAAGCTCATTGATGAAGGTCTACAGTTGGAGTTGTCTGGTACAGGTGCTTTAGTGGCTCAGATGAGAGTGACACCTGTGTTTCTGGAGCAAGTGGCTTAGAAACAGCATGAGGATCCAGAGTTAGTGAAGATTGCCAGGACTGTTCAGTCAGGCAAAGACAGTGAGTTCAGATTTGACAGTAAGGGGATCCTCCGCTATGGGAGTCGACTGTGTGTACCAGATGACATAGGGCTAAAAGGAGACATTATGAGGGAGGCTCATAATGCGAGATACAGCGTTCACCCCGGAGCCACCAAGATGTATCAAGATCTGAAGAAAGTGTATTGGTGACCAGCGATGAAGAAAGAAGTGGCACAGTTCGTGTCAGCCTGCGAAGTGTGTCAGAGGGTGAAGCTGGAACATCAGAAGCCGGCTGAAATGCTTAACCCACTACCTATTCTGGAATGGAAATGGGAGAACGTAGCTATGGATTTCGTAGTGGGGTTACCGGCGACGTCCAACAGATTGGACTCCATATGGGTGATTGTGGACAGACTCACCAAATCTGCTCACTTCATCCCTGTCAGGAATGGCTATTCTGTGGACAAGTTGGCGCAGGTGTATGTAGATGAGATTGTCAGGCTGCATGGGGTTCCTGTTTCGATAGTATCAGATAGAGGACCCCAGTTCACCTCCAGGTTTTGGCGGAGTCTGCAGAACGCCATGGGTACCAGATTAGATTTTAGCACTGCCTTCCATCCACAGACGAACGGACAGTCGGAGAGGACCATCCAAACTATCGAGGATATGCTTAGAATGTGTGTGCTGGACTTTGGCGGTTCTTGGAGGCAGCATCTACCTTTGGTGGAGTTTGCCTACAATAACAGCCATCATGCTAGCATCGGGATGGCTCCATATGAAGCTTTGTATGGAAGGAAGTGCAGGTCACCTGTTTGCTGGGAGGAAGTTGGAGAGAAGGCCTTGGCAGGGCCTGAGTTAGTAGAGATTACTAGCAGGGTGGTACCCATAATCAGAGAAAGAATCAAGACTGCTGGGAGCAGACAGAAGAGTTATGCAGACATCCGCAGAAGGCTAGTAGAGTTCCAGGAAGGGGATCTGGTATTGCTTAAGGTGTCTCCAATGAAAGGAGTAGTTCGGTTCGGGAAGAAAGGTAAGCTGGCTCCATGGTACATCGGACCCTTTGAAATCTTGCAGAAGATCGGGAATGTATCGTACAAGCTTGTAATACCCGGCATGTTCAGACATCAGAATTCCTATCGTTCGGTGGAATCGAGGATGTCAGAGTATCCCTGAAGGGAGAGTGGAGGTTTTCTAACATGTTTTTAGATGTTTTAAGCTTTTGTTTTAGCAAAGGAATAAGTTTTGAAGAAAAAAGGCTAAGGAAAGTTTTGCCACTTTCGGCCCCCTAAAGTGTAAGTTCGGCCGCCTAAAGGAGCTCATGTTCGGCCCCCTAAACTCAATGTTCGGCCCCCGAACGTGATGAGGTGTTACATGTAGCTTTGGCCACCGAACGTGAAGCGGTGGTTCACTTTTTTAAGTGGATATGACCGACTATGGAGGTGCTTAAGCTCTCCTTTGGGTCAGGAACAAGCACATGTTTCCCCTTGGTGATTTTCTTGAGTTTCTAATCAAATCTTTCAAAGAAAAATAAGTTTATGGTGAGTTTTAACTAGTTTTGAGAAGTTGTGGAGTTTGAGAACTTGTGAAGCTTGAATCTTCATTTCTTCAAGTTTGGGGTCACGCCAGCCTTTGTTCTTCAAAGGGTAAGAGTGAATCCTTTGTTTTTATCATGTTTTAAATGAGTTTGATGATGGGAAAGGGGAGTTGTGCTTGAGTATGCATAAGTTGTCCATATTAGGGTGTATGGATCCTATGCTTTGTGTATGGTTGTTGTGTGTTGTTTGTTGGAGTTTAATTTATTTGAAGCTCCTTTATGCTTATTGAAGTGTTTATGCATGTTTTAGAAGGGTTAAATGCATGTGTTGAGGTCTGAGCAGGTGATGGAGGGATTGGCAGGCGTCCTTGTGCACGAAACTGAGTTCTGGATGAACTCAGGTTCGGCCCCCGAAAGTCCAAGTTAGGCCGCCGAACATGCCTGACTTTCGTCTCTGGAAGGGACATTCGGCTGCCGAAGGTGCCCCCGAAAGTGCCCTGTCCAGCCTTCCTTTGCATGTTTTCTATGTTTGGTCTAAGGTGTTTTAAGGGGTTTTAAGGGGAGATGTTTAGCGGTATGTCCGAGTATGTTTGGTCCCTCATTTGAGTCTATCTGTGTAGGCACAGAGCAGAGGAACCAGAGAGAGCAGCAGTGAGTACTGCTCCAGAGTTTTCAGAGCCTGCAGAGTCAGTCAGTCCAGATAGCCAGAGGTGAGTGGAACTAAACTTAATGCTTTTTGAATTGATCAAAGACATGTTTTAGCATATCTCATGCATCATGATTATGCCATAAGTTGATTGCATTAGTATCCACGAATATGTTGCATTGCATTGTTATTTGTTGATGTGGGTAAATGCTGAATGATCCCATAGTCACAGACAGGAAGACCAGGAGCCTTTGACTACGCCCTGGCAAGTATAGCAAAGACCAGGAGCCTTTGACTACGCCCTGGCAGGTATATAGTAAAGTCCAGGAGCCTTTGACTACGCCCTGGCAATGGTAAGTACAATGGTGTTATATACACATATACATATATGACAGGAAGTCCAGGAGCCTTTGACTACGCCCTGGCACAGAGTTACTGGGACTATGTGGTGACAGGTTTACTCTTGATGTGAAATGTTTGTGTTATGACGCATTCCATGAGAGCATCTGTTAATGAATTGTTTTACTGTTCTACTCACTGGGCTATAGAGCTCATCCCACTCCCTTAACCCCAGTTTTGCAGGTTCAGTATACCGTGTACAGGGACAGTCCAGCAGGGTTCAGAGAAAGAATAAAGAGAAATGTAATAGTCTAGAGTGGACATGTACTGTTAAAGAGATGTAATAGTTATATATGTGCTTGACTTAGTAGTTGTAAATCTATTGTGTTGTACATGATCGGTATATGTATATGTTTTACTGTATGTGGACTACCAGGCTTAACAGGTATGAATGAACCCATCTAGAGCTAGCTCTAGTCAGGGGTACAGAGTACAGAGTACAGAGTACAGAGTACAGAGATAGTGCATGCACAGGTTAAGCCTTGGGCCAGAAAAGAGTTTTTATTTTCACAGAAAATGTATGATCATGTATGAGATTGACAGGTACACAGAGAGTATAGCAGGCTTGCTACGGGTTCTGGCGGCCTTAAGCCGACCTGAATCCTAGCGCCGGTGACGGTCCATTTTGGGGTCGTTACAGATTGGTTTACCTCTAGATTTTGGCGAAGTCTGCAGAGTGCGATGGGCACAAGATTAGAGTTTAGCACTGCTTTCCACCCACAAACTGATGGACAGTCAGAGAGGACCATCCAGACCATAGAGGATATGCTTCGATTGTGTGTGTTAGACTTTGGCGGTTCTTGGAGGCAGCATCTACCTTTGGTGGAGTTTGCCTACAATAACAGCCATCATGCTAGCATAGGGATGGCTCCGTATGAAGCGTTGTATGGGAGGAAATGCAGATCCCCTGTTTGTTGGGAAGAGATAGGAGAGAAGGCTCTGGCAGGGCCAGAGTTAGTCGAGATTACTAGTAGAGTGGTGCCCATGATCAGAGATAGAATCAGAACAGCTCAAAGTAGACAGAAAAGTTATGCAGACGTTCACAGAAAGCAGTTAGAATTTCAGGAGGGTAATTGGGTATTGCTGAAAGTGTCTCCGATGAAAGGTGTGGTTCGTTTTGGGAAGAAGGGTAAATTAGCTCCACGGTACATTGGACCTTTTGAGATTGTGCAGCGGATCGGAAATGTATCATATAAGCTAGATTTACCTGCTTCGATGGAGAGGATTCACCCGGTCTTTCATGTTTCTATGCTACGGCAGTTTGTGTCAGATCCGACTCAGGTTCTGAGTGAGCCTGAGGTGGAGATTCACACAGATCTCACCTATGTAGAGCTGCCAGTGCGGATTGTGGACACACAGCTCAGACAGCTAAGGAACAAGGAGATTCCGATGGTGAAAGTCCTATGGAACCACCATAATGTAGAAGAGTGCACGTGGGAGACGCGGGAGTCTATGCTCCAGCAGTATCCATATCTGTTTTGAGGTTCGTTTCCTCCTTTTTGTATGTTTCTAATTTGTTTTAGGAACATCCGAGGACGCATGTTCTTAAGGGGGGGAGAATGTAATACCCGGCATGTTCAGACATCAGAATTCCTATCGTTCGGTGGAATCGAGGATGTCAGAGTATCCCTGAAGGGAGAGTGGAGGTTTTCTAAAATGTTTTTAGATGTTTTAAGCTTTTGTTTTAGCAAAGGAATAAGTTTTGAAGAAAAAAGGCTAAGGAAAGTTTTGCCACTTTCGGCCCCCTAAAGTGTAAGTTCGGCCGCCTAAAGTAGCTCATGTTCGGCCCCCTAAACTCAATGTTCGGCCCCCGAACGTGATGAGGTGTTACATGTAGCTTTGGCCACCGAACGTGAAGCGGTGGTTCACTTTTTTAAGTGGATATGACCGACTATGGAGGTGCTTAAGCTCTCCTTTGGGTCAGGAACAAGCACATGTTTCCCCTTGGTGATTTTCTTGAGTTTCTAATCAAATCTTTCAAAGAAAAATAAGTTTATGGTGAGTTTTAACTAGTTTTGAGAAGTTGTGGAGTTTGAGAACTTGTGAAGCTTGAATCTTCATTTCTTCAAGTTTGGGGTCACGCCAGCCTTTGTTCTTCAAAGGGTAAGAGTGAATCCTTTGTTTTTATCATGTTTTAAATGAGTTTGATGATGGGAAAGGGGAGTTGTGCTTGAGTATGCATAAGTTGTCCATATTAGGGTGTATGGATCCTATGCTTTGTGTATGGTTGTTGTGTGTTGTTTGTTGGAGTTTAATTTATTTGAAGCTCCTTTATGCTTATTGAAGTGTTTATGCATGTTTTAGAAGGGTTAAATGCATGTGTTGAGGTCTGAGCAGGTGATGGAGGGATTGGCAGGCGTCCTTGTGCACGAAACTGAGTTCTGGATGAACTCAGGTTCGGCCCCCGAAAGTCCAAGTTAGGCCGCCGAACATGCCTGACTTTCGTCTCTGGAAGGGACATTCGGCTGCCGAAGGTGCCCCCGAAAGTGCCCTGTCCAGCCTTCCTTTGCATGTTTTCTATGTTTGGTCTAAGGTGTTTTAAGGGGTTTTAAGGGGAGATGTTTAGCGGTATGTCCGAGTATGTTTGGTCCCTCATTTGAGTCTATCTGTGTAGGCACAGAGCAGAGGAACCAGAGAGAGCAGCAGTGAGTACTGCTCCAGAGTTTTCAGAGCCTGCAGAGTCAGTCAGTCCAGATAGCCAGAGGTGAGTGGAACTAAACTTAATGCTTTTTGAATTGATCAAAGACATGTTTTAGCATATCTCATGCATCATGATTATGCCATAAGTTGATTGCATTAGTATCCACGAATATGTTGCATTGCATTGTTATTTGTTGATGTGGGTAAATGCTGAATGATCCCATAGTCACAGACAGGAAGACCAGGAGCCTTTGACTACGCCCTGGCAAGTATAGCAAAGACCAGGAGCCTTTGACTACGCCCTGGCAGGTATATAGTAAAGTCCAGGAGCCTTTGACTACGCCCTGGCAATGGTAAGTACAATGGTGTTATATACACATATACATATATGACAGGAAGTCCAGGAGCCTTTGACTACGCCCTGGCACAGAGTTACTGGGACTATGTGGTGACAGGTTTACTCTTGATGTGAAATGTTTGTGTTATGACGCATTCCATGAGAGCATCTGTTAATGAATTGTTTTACTGTTCTACTCACTGGGCTATAGAGCTCATCCCACTCCCTTAACCCCAGTTTTGCAGGTTCAGTATACCGTGTACAGGGACAGTCCAGCAGGGTTCAGAGAAAGAATAAAGAGAAATGTAATAGTCTAGAGTGGACATGTACTGTTAAAGAGATGTAATAGTTATATATGTGCTTGACTTAGTAGTTGTAAATCTATTGTGTTGTACATGATCGGTATATGTATATGTTTTACTGTATGTGGACTACCAGGCTTAACAGGTATGAATGAACCCATCTAGAGCTAGCTCTAGTCAGGGGTACAGAGTACAGAGTACAGAGTACAGAGTACAGAGATAGTGCATGCACAGGTTAAGCCTTGGGCCAGAAAAGAGTTTTTATTTTCACAGAAAATGTATGATCATGTATGAGATTGACAGGTACACAGAGAGTATAGCAGGCTTGCTACGGGTTCTGGCGGCCTTAAGCCGACCTGAATCCTAGCGCCGGTGACGGTCCATTTTGGGGTCGTTACAGATTGGTTTACCTCTAGATTTTGGCGAAGTCTGCAGAGTGCGATGGGCACAAGATTAGAGTTTAGCACTGCTTTCCACCCACAAACTGATGGACAGTCAGAGAGGACCATCCAGACCATAGAGGATATGCTTCGATTGTGTGTGTTAGACTTTGGCGGTTCTTGGAGGCAGCATCTACCTTTGGTGGAGTTTGCCTACAATAACAGCCATCATGCTAGCATAGGGATGGCTCCGTATGAAGCGTTGTATGGGAGGAAATGCAGATCCCCTGTTTGTTGGGAAGAGATAGGAGAGAAGGCTCTGGCAGGGCCAGAGTTAGTCGAGATTACTAGTAGAGTGGTGCCCATGATCAGAGATAGAATCAGAACAGCTCAAAGTAGACAGAAAAGTTATGCAGACGTTCACAGAAAGCAGTTAGAATTTCAGGAGGGTAATTGGGTATTGCTGAAAGTGTCTCCGATGAAAGGTGTGGTTCGTTTTGGGAAGAAGGGTAAATTAGCTCCACGGTACATTGGACCTTTTGAGATTGTGCAGCGGATCGGAAATGTATCATATAAGCTAGATTTACCTGCTTCGATGGAGAGGATTCACCCGGTCTTTCATGTTTCTATGCTACGGCAGTTTGTGTCAGATCCGACTCAGGTTCTGAGTGAGCCTGAGGTGGAGATTCACACAGATCTCACCTATGTAGAGCTGCCAGTGCGGATTGTGGACACACAACTCAGACAGCTAAGGAACAAGGAGATTCCGATGGTGAAAGTCCTATGGAACCACCATAATGTAGAAGAGTGCACGTGGGAGACGCGGGAGTCTATGCTCCAGCAGTATCCATATCTGTTTTGAGGTTCGTTTCCTCCTTTTTGTATGTTTCTAATTTGTTTTAGGAACATCCGAGGACGCATGTTCTTAAGGGGGGGAGAATGTAATACCCGGCATGTTCAGACATCAGAATTCCTATCGTTCGGTGGAATCGAGGATGTCAGAGTATCCCTGAAGGGAGAGTGGAGGTTTTCTAAAATGTTTTTAGATGTTTTAAGCTTTTGTTTTAGCAAAGGAATAAGTTTTGAAGAAAAAAGGCTAAGGAAAGTTTTGCCACTTTCGGCCCCCTAAAGTGTAAGTTCGGCCGCCTAAAGTAGCTCATGTTCGGCCCCCTAAACTCAATGTTCGGCCCCCGAACGTGATGAGGTGTTACATGTAGCTTTGGCCACCGAACGTGAAGCGGTGGTTCACTTTTTTAAGTGGATATGACCGACTATGGAGGTGCTTAAGCTCTCCTTTGGGTCAGGAACAAGCACATGTTTCCCCTTGGTGATTTTCTTGAGTTTCTAATCAAATCTTTCAAAGAAAAATAAGTTTATGGTGAGTTTTAACTAGTTTTGAGAAGTTGTGGAGTTTGAGAACTTGTGAAGCTTGAATCTTCATTTCTTCAAGTTTGGGGTCACGCCAGCCTTTGTTCTTCAAAGGGTAAGAGTGAATCCTTTGTTTTTATCATGTTTTAAATGAGTTTGATGATGGGAAAGGGGAGTTGTGCTTGAGTATGCATAAGTTGTCCATATTAGGGTGTATGGATCCTATGCTTTGTGTATGGTTGTTGTGTGTTGTTTGTTGGAGTTTAATTTATTTGAAGCTCCTTTATGCTTATTGAAGTGTTTATGCATGTTTTAGAAGGGTTAAATGCATGTGTTGAGGTCTGAGCAGGTGATGGAGGGATTGGCAGGCGTCCTTGTGCACGAAACTGAGTTCTGGATGAACTCAGGTTCGGCCCCCGAAAGTCCAAGTTAGGCCGCCGAACATGCCTGACTTTCGTCTCTGGAAGGGACATTCGGCCGCCGAAGGTGCCCCCGAAAGTGCCCTGTCCAGCCTTCCTTTGCATGTTTTCTATGTTTGGTCTAAGGTGTTTTAAGGGGTTTTAAGGGGAGATGTTTAGCGGTATGTCCGAGTATGTTTGGTCCCTCATTTGAGTCTATCTGTGTAGGCACAGAGCAGAGGAACCAGAGAGAGCAGCAGTGAGTACTGCTCCAGAGTTTTCAGAGCCTGCAGAGTCAGTCAGTCCAGATAGCCAGAGGTGAGTGGAACTAAACTTAATGCTTTTTGAATTGATCAAAGACATGTTTTAGCATATCTCATGCATCATGATTATGCCATAAGTTGATTGCATTAGTATCCACGAATATGTTGCATTGCATTGTTATTTGTTGATGTGGGTAAATGCTGAATGATCCCATAGTCACAGACAGGAAGACCAGGAGCCTTTGACTACGCCCTGGCAAGTATAGCAAAGACCAGGAGCCTTTGACTACGCCCTGGCAGGTATATAGTAAAGTCCAGGAGCCTTTGACTACGCCCTGGCAATGGTAAGTACAATGGTGTTATATACACATATACATATATGACAGGAAGTCCAGGAACCTTTGACTACGCCCTGGCACAGAGTTACTGGGACTATGTGGTGACAGGTTTACTCTTGATGTGAAATGTTTGTGTTATGACGCATTCCATGAGAGCATCTGTTAATGAATTGTTTTACTGTTCTACTCACTGGGCTATAGAGCTCATCCCACTCCCTTAACCCCAGTTTTGCAGGTTCAGTATACCGTGTACAGGGACAGTCCAGCAGGGTTCAGAGAAAGAATAAAGAGAAATGTAATAGTCTAGAGTGGACATGTACTGTTAAAGAGATGTAATAGTTATATATGTGCTTGACTGAGTAGTTGTAAATCTATTGTGTTGTACATGATCGGTATATGTATATGTTTTACTGTATGTGGACTACCAGGCTTAACAGGTATGAATGAACCCATCTAGAGCTAGCTCTAGTCAGGGGTACAGAGTACAGAGTACAGAGTACAGAGTACAGAGATAGTGCATGCACAGGTTAAGCCTTGGGCTAGAAAAGAGTTTTTATTTTCACAGAAAATGTATGATCATGTATGAGATTGACAGGTACACAGAGAGTATAGCAGGCTTGCTACGGGTTCTGGCGGCCTTAAGCCGACCTGAATCCTAGCGCCGGTGACGGTCCATTTTGGGGTCGTTACAAAGCTGGATTTACCTGCTTCAATGGCAAGAATCCATCCGGTTTTCCATGTTTCTATGTTGAGGAAGTTTGTGTCAGATCCGGGCAAGGTTCTTAGTGAGCCAGATGTGGAGATTCAAGAGAATCTCACTTATGTCGAACAGCCAGTACGGATCCTAGACACCCAGATCAGGAAATTGAGGAACAAGAAAATCCCGATGGTGAAAGTCCTATGGAACCACCACAATTTGGAGGAATGCACTTGGGAGACACGGGAGTCCATGCCCCAGCAATACCCTTATCTTTTCTGAGGTTGGTCCCTTGTGAGTTTTATGTGTTTTGTATGTATGATATGCGTATGCCATGCTAGGTGCTAGTTGAGGAACATTCGGGGACGAATGTTCTTAAGGGGGGGAGAATGTAATACCTGGCTAGACTCCGGTATCAGAATTCCTACCGTCCGGTGGAATCTCGGATGTCGGAGACCTCTAGAAGGGTAAAATCATGTTTTCTCAAATGTTTTCATGTTTTAATGATTTTTAAGTAAGAAAGAATTTGAGTTTTTAAATGAAAAAGACCATGGAACCTTCACCAGGTTCGGCCGCCGAACGTGGATAGGTTTTGGGAGCACTTTTGGCCTCCGAAAGTTTTATTTGAAAGAAACCAGGTTCGGCCGCCGAACCTCATGTTCGGCCGCCGAACCTCATGTTCGGCCGCCGAACATGCATGAGATGTGGGGGCACGTTCGACCCCCGAACTTGAACTGGCCAGCCCCTATATAAGAGCTCCATGGCCGAAACGGGTGAGTTTTCTCCCCATTTTCGACCACGGTGAGTTCTTGCTCCTCCATGGTTCGTTTTTGATGATTTTCCTTCAATCCTTCATGTTTTAACAAGGTTTATGTCGTTTTGAAGAGATTTGAGCAAGTTTTGGAGCTTTGAGGTTCAAGAACTCAAAATCTCCCACCTCCGAGTTTAGGACGTCTCCCTCTCGATCTTCAAGAGGTAAGAGCCGATCTTAAGCTCATTTTATGTTTAAAGTAAGTTTTATGCAAGATCTATGGGGTAGAATGCATGTTTAGCTCATAGTTAGGTTTTTGAGTTAATGTTATGTTTTGAGCAATGTGGCTTGGATTATGTTGTTGTTGTGTGTTGTAGTTGGGGTTTTAGATAGTTTGAAACCCCTAGGAGCCAATGTGTATGTTTTTGCATGATTTGGTGAGTTATATGCATGTTGGAATGGAAGGGAGTTGAGTTTGTGCAAGGGAGCCAAGTTTCTGCCCTTTGGCAGAAACCAGGTTCGGCAGCCGAAGGAACTTTCGGCCGCCGAACATGGCTTGGGAGGCAGGCCTTTCGGCTGCCGAAGTTGCCCCCGAAAAGAGACTTTCGTCTCTGTCTGGGACTTTCGGCCGCCGAAGGTGCAGCCGAACCTGCCCGGGTTTCGGCTCTGGAGGGACTTTCGGCCGCCGAAGGTGCCGCCGAACCTGCCCTGTCCAGCCTTCCTTTGCATGTTTTTGCATGATTGTTTCATGATGTTCTAGGGGGTTTTTGGGGAGTAGTTTAGAGTTATGTTCATGTATGTTTGGTCCCTCATTTGAGTCCACCTGTGTAGGTTCGGACCCGAGGAACCGAGGACCCCAGCAGTGAGTCAGTCACTTCAGAGTCAGTAGAGCTTCAGCCAGAGGTGAGTGGAATAACTCTTATGCTTTTAAATAAATAAATCAGTTTTAGCATGATTCACGCATCATGAATGCCATGAGATAATAGGGTGTTGCATTAGACTCACGAATATGTTGCATTGCATATTATGTTTGATGATGTGGGATGGATGTTGAATGATCCATTAGTCCCCCTATGCTATGATGATGATGATACGGTACGAAAGACCAATGAGGCCCATTCTACGCCCCTGGCACTATGTAAGAGAAAGACCAATGAGGCCCATTCTACGCCCCTGGCACAGTTGGTCCATGTAGGGGACTATTGGTGACAAATTCATCATTGATGTGATTAGCTGTGTTGTGATGCATTCCATGTTATCATATGTTTTAAATTGTTTTATTATTCTGCTCACTGGGCTCTTGTAGCTCACCCCTCTCCCTTAACCCCCAGGCTTGCAGGTACAGGGTAGACCAGGAGGTCAGCAAGAGTAAAGAAGTCCTTGTTTTGTAATAGATAGAAAGTGGACATGACAAATTATGTAATGATTTAATGTTATGTTTAGCCATGTTATGTAGTGATGATATTAAGGTTTAGAAGTGTGTTTAACCATAGTCTGTTGTAATCTCTTTTTGTTATATACATGATCTTGATGTCTATTGATGTTTATGTTTGACCAACTCAACTTCTGATGTATCGCCCATTGGGGCAAATGATGAGATCCCACAGAGGGATTAATGTTTAAGTTATGCTATGTATAGTGCATGCACAGGTTGAGTTTGGTGTATGAGGAAAAGAAAAGTTCTAATTTTTATGTATGATTGTTGATCATGTATGGGATTGAACAGGTTTACAGGTTACATGTCAGGCTTGCTACGGGTCCCGGCGGCCTTAAGCCGATCTGGATCCTAGCGCCGGTAGCGGTCCGATTTTCGGGTCGTTACACGACCTTTGCATGTATCGAACTGAAAATATAAACCCATACTAGAGCCCTCATCAAATGCTCCAGTATGGTAAAAATCACATGCCTCATGCTTAGTTCAAATATAATTCATAAATAAAACTTTTACATAAAAATCATGTATACAGGGATTACAAGGTCAAAAACTAGGACAAAGCACAATTCTAATCCATTAAACAATACATGTCCACAACTATACTATTACATTAGACTATACTAGCAACTATGCCGACTTCCCCGAGCTATCTTTGATTCTGCAAACCTGGGTTTAAGGGAAAGGGATAACCTACAAGAGCCTAGTGAGTAGAACATAAAAACAGTTTAATACATATATGATCGAATGAAATGCGTCACAACACAAACAATACACATCAAGATGGACTTGTCACTATTAACCCTCTACATATTCCAATAATGCCCAGCCCTCAACGGAAGCTCCTCAGGACTTCCTCTTAAACATAACATAACATATCCATAATGCCAGGGGCATAGAATGGGTCTCGACCTAGACTTTCTCTTATATATTGCCAGGGGGCGTAGAATGAGTCTCGACCTGGACTTCCATATACATCATAACATATCATACTCGAGGGCTAGTGAGTCATCCAACATCCATCCACAACAACAATAATTTATGCAATGCACCATATTCGTGATTTCTAATACAAACAAATATCTAATATATATACATGGCATTCGTGATGCATGAGTATTCTTAAAAAGTTTGAATTCTTTAAAATAATAGATCAGTTCAGTTCTACTCACCTCTGGCTAACGCTCGCCTAAAACTGGCGCAGTTATTTCACTGTAGGCCTCTACGGTCTCCTAGATCCGATCCTACACAGATGGACTCAAATGAGGGACCAAACATAACTATTACAAGACTCTAAACAACTCCCCAAAAACCCTCTAAAACATACCAAAGCATGCATACAAAACAAGCAGAAGAAGGCTGGGCAGGGGATTTTCAGCGGCAAGTTCGGCGGCCGAAGGTTCCTCACAGATCTGAAAGTCAGGGACTTTCAAGGGCAGGTTCGGTGGTCTAAACTCCACACAGATCCGAAAGTCAATGACTTTCGGGGGCAGGTTCGGCGGCCTAAACCCCACATAGATCCGAAGGTTGGAACCTTCAGAGGCGGGTTAGGCGGCTAAAAGGCTGCCTCCATAAGTAGGTTTGACGGCCGAACCTAAGCTCTCCAGCAAGGCAGAACCCGATTATGCTCTATGCACACAGCCACCAAACACTCCGATCCTCACACCCAACAACTCACAAACATTCATACTCACTCAACAAGCATAAGGGACATAAAAACTAGCCTAATCCCCAACAAGCAACAACAAAAACACACAAGAGAAAACATTCATTATCAACTTAACCTAAACCCTAAAACTTTAGATTTAACTATTTGCATGCATCAACAACCTTTAAACCCTTTTTAAAACTTATTTAAAACATAGGAAAAGTAAAGATCTAAACTTACCTCTTGGAGATTTAAAAGTAGCAGCAACCCAAACTTGGAGATGAGGGAAATCGATCTCCAAAGGTCTCCAAGTGGTTAAAACTTTAGATTTGAACTCAAATCTTTAAAAACGAGGGAAAACTCATGAATTTTCTACGAGATTTGAAGGAAAAACAACATGAGCAAACAAGGGAAGGTTAGGGCTCATCTCTGCCCGAAAATGGAGAGAAAGCTCTCTTATTTTCGGGCTTGAAGACCTCTTATAGGCGGCTGGATAAACCACCTTCTGAGGCCGAACCTTGGGATTTCCTTCAAAACTCTTTTCTTTCTTTTTAACACAAAACCCTAAAAAAAGAATTTTCAAATTCATTTTATGAAAACCTTATTTTACCCTTCTAAAGAGATTTCAACTTCGAGATTCCGGATTTCAACAGGGATTTCATAGGAAGATTGGAATTTCGATGCCGGAATTTAGCCGGATATTACAAAATAACACAAGACTCTATAAACCACCATGTCCAAAATAAGAAAAAATCATAAAAACACTTATTTATACTCTATCTAAGGGAGAGAGAAACCCATACCAAGCAAGGTAGAGAGAGTCGCCCCTATCCATAGGGGTAAGAACTCCCATGACAAACCGACAAGAAAGAGGCCCTTATCTTAGAAACCACCGACGACCATCACTCACAGAGATATATCTCCTTTATTCTCAAATTTACTTTTGTTTTATTAACCAATTTCATCTATTTTAATCTTTAAAAATAAAATGGTGGACTAAATTTTGATACAATTATGATTTTGTCCTTAACAATTTTAATATGATTTTGATTTTTATTGTGATTTATTTTCATTTTAATTTTAATTTACATATTAATTATTATACTTAAAATATTAATATTTTTATTTTTATTTTAAAGCAATAAATAATTTAAAAATTTTAACATAAACAATAATAAAAATAATAAAGTAACTTTTAAACAATAATAATATTAATATTAAATATATACTATATATAATTCTCAGTTTTTTATAATAAATAAATCTGCAATTAATATTTAAAATATATCATATTGAAATTATTTTGTACTCCCAGACTTAATCTGGTAGTGAGTGCATTTAAATAAATTTAAAAAGTCTCAAGTTCTATTCTCTCAATCCCCAATTCAAAAGAAATAGTTGAAATTATTTTTAAAAGTATGTATAAAAATAAAAGATAATATTATTTATATGTGAATATAACTGAAATTATATATCTATATATAATTTTAATTATATATATTATTAAAATTATAAATACTTGAGTAGAATCTGTATTAAATTAAAATTTTAAATATAAATTAAATTAAGTACAATTCGATTTAATTTTTATAGGAGTGATTTTTTCGATTTTGTTCGATTTTGATTCAAAAGCCTTGAATCTATGCCCATGCCTAATATTTATAGATCGTTGTGTCTAAGTTCAGATTTGGTAATTACAGAACAAGACTAGATTTTTTGTTTTTTAAGCATTCTCCAGAGGTTTCCTTCTTCTGCTTCTCCCCAGATTGGTGGCTCCCTAAATCCAGGAAAATATGGGCTAAATAGGTAACCTCCATTGAAACATCAAAATTATTTTGGAGCTTTCATTGAAATATGTAATAATTCTCCTAAAATCAAATATTTCACAAAAATTTAATTATTTTCTTTAAAATCAAATATTTCACAAAGAAACAAATTTTCCGATTTGAAAAGAATATAAATTTTTTAACTTGCAAATTTTCAGAGAAAATGAAATCAGAATGAAGAGTTTTAAGGTTTTCTTTCTTATTTCTTCTTCAAAATGATACATGCTTTTACATGTTGCTGAATTAGAATAACAACTCATCTCTTTTAAGTTGTTAATATCATTCATTTAGACTAGATAAAATAACCAAAAGCCAACCAGAAATCAACTCTCTCAAGTCATTTAATTTATACTAAGAGACAGAATGCCTCCTGTTTCTTGATGGAGTAGACTTAGCTTCTTCTGGGATTGTAGAACCAAGACTATCAGATGAATCTGAGCCACTGTTCTCACTCTTTTCTCCTTTGCTTGACCAAAGCTTTGTAAACATCATTTTCGACTTCACCAAACCTTTCATTCTATTGCTTGTGGCCTTATCTACACCATTTTTACCATTCCCATTTCTCTTTGCATTACTTAATCTCAAAGATGCTATCTCCGCCTTCAGTGCCTTGAGCTCCTCGACTGTAACCACAGCATCCCAATCTTCGTCTGGATTAGTAACAGCAGAGGCAGACCTTGAGCTCCCATGAGAAAGATATCGGAGCTCTTTTGGGAGATCAGGAGTGCTACTTCCTGATGTGGCAGCCACCCTGACCTGCTCGAAAAAGAGTACCTGCACAACCACCCGCAATGGAAGTCTCTCGTTCTGCACTGCGTGCATGCATGCGTCGACTGAGAGCTTCTTGCAATCCATCAACTTGCATATCCTCTTCCTCTCGCTTTTGCTGATCCCTGGATGCTCCTGCACTTGAGGAATGAAGAAGCTCTAGATGTCATTGAGGCCCTAAACCACATCTTGATATAACAATGCATCACTATTATTTAAAGTTCAACTTGTTTAAAATTTTGATATGGACTTGTATTTTGAGGAATGCTTACCCTGAGAAACATGTCAATTGCTCGATATAATCCATCATGAGCCGGCCGGAAGATACCAGATACCATCTCAGCGAGCTCAACAAACTTCAACAAGGGTAGATTGAAGTCCTTCGCAATTTCAGCAAGGTATCCATCTACCAGTTTTGCCACTATCAGCTTGGAAGCATTCGACAAAATCCCTGGTCCTGTAATCTCCTGTACCTGTTGGCCTTCTTCTAATGAATCAACCTCAGCATTCTGATCTCGCATCAGAAACTCTTCCACTATTTTCTTTATGGTATCAACATCATACATCATACTCACTCCTTCTGCTGAAGGTATCAAGAGATCATGCACAGAAGCCTCCTCTAGTTGCTGTCCTATTTTCCTGATTAGCTGTCCCTTAGACATGTCTCCTAGGCCTACATATATGGCTGCTTTTAATAACTTCAGTAAAAAACTACAGGACAAGCCGCCTCTGTCAGCAGGCAACAGACACACAATTGTATCAACAGTTGATTTATACTTTATCGCTTCTCCGTATTGGATTACACCCTTGCTTAATCCTTGTAATCTTCTATAAGCATAAGCTTTCAAGGCTTCTCCAATCACTTCACTAGGAACTATACCCTTGGTTTTAATTGCCGTAATAACATGCTTGTATAAATCAATATCAAGATCACACAAATCTTCCACCCACCAGTCTTTCGGCACCAAATGGTTTCTTATAGCATTCACATCTGGATCATTCCCATTTTCTTCTAGGCGTTTCTTTCGGTTGTAGCCATAGGACCAGTCAACTTTTGAAACATCAATGCAGGCCTTGGTAGCTACACCATCAACACAATTATTCATTATCTCCAGTTCCTCACATAATGGCATCAGTGGCTTTGTGGTCTGCAGAGCAATGATTGAATCCTTCCAGCTGCGAAAAATGCTGGAGCCAAGGAAAACATCGATTTTGTAAATGAGATTCCCTTTTTCAATGTTTTCATGCATTCCCAGGTACTCAGCCGCACATCGAACAGCAATGACATTGTAAGCACTGAGAGTCACAACCATACCATAACAAAATTTGGCACATATCTCGAAGGAAGCAGACCCACCAGGAATATCAAAAATGTCAACTTCATCAATGTTTTGCTCATTGGCAGTTGCAGCTAACTTTTGCAAGCGAGCACTTTTTGCCAGAAGCGGAAACTGGATAGTGGATTTTTCAATTGTTAGCATCAAAAGGATTTCATAACACAGCATATAATTTGCATGTATTGCTTAGGCCAATATCCTTTTTGAATCATTTAAATTAGAAAACAGAACTCTGCTGATTAATTTGGCTAAAGAAAGAAAATAATTCCTCTCTTTTGTTATACACCTTTAACAAAATCTGCTTTTTTGCTCAGTAGCTTTATATCATGTGATAAATCATCAATGTGTCAAGCTCCCCGGTAAGTTGAGAGAAATACATAAAATTCCAAGCATAGACACTAAAGATCAAGTTACTTCAAACAAGCCATGTGAAGTGCAGATTTCGCTAGAACAACCATAACATTTTCTGAACTAAAACTAGATGTGAATTTGGTAGCATAAAAAAATAAATATCTGTTATGGTTAGTGAAAATTGAAAATGATGAACATGTTGGTTACTCCAGAGAGAAAAAGAACAAGGAAAAAAAGAAGGAACTTGGAGGCAGTGATACTAAAGATGCCTCACAGCCCAGGTCCTAAGCTTAAAATGCTTATCAGATTGGAAGGATCATTGTACCTTATGCAGATAAAACTTTACATTCCCAACAGTAACAATGAAGTCTGTTGCCAACTCATTAGCCACATACCTGCACATAATATTATAGAGCTTTCGTAATGTCACTATCAGTTCATAACTTTAAATGTTGCACAAAATACATTCTAAAAATTGCCACAAGTATAAGGTTATTAAAAAAAAGTTTCTCTAACATAGATATCGCTATGCCACTAGCTGATGGAATCAATTAAAATATGGCATTTGAAACCAGTCAAATAGACTCTTAATAGTTCAAAAACTATAGTTTACATACAAAAAGCAAATATTGCATGATCTTTGTTTAGAGGCAGAACACATCCTGGAATCTCCAGCACAAATATTAAAGTATAAATAATATTCATTATTGATATTTGATACAAAGCCATTTGACATCCTCAATGATGGACAAAGTGAAATATGGGGAAAACCAAGATTATCCCTTCCTTCATGAAGGTAACTCAGTAAGCAAATAGTATTTACTTCAGTATCATGAACATGGTAGGAAATTGTATACCCAGCAATCTACCAAGTAATAAATGATCAAGTTATCTTTAAATCTTGAGGAGCTTATTCAGTTGACAAGTTTTGGCTTCATTATATTATATAAGACTCTATTCAATTGAACTACTTCACATCCCTCTTTCTGAATCCCATTGTAGATTTAATCCAATCAACCCCTCTACAAAACTCGGAAGTGACCAACAGACACTCAAGGCCACACACTTGAAAGAAAAATCATACACCAACTGAGCACAAAATACTGCCTAACATAAAGGCATTTCCTATCTAGGAAGTGCATAAAAAGTAAAAAAGAATATGAATAAGGCTCCAAATGTCTCACCTGACATTGTTTGCATCCGACTGAAACGAATCCGGCTTTGATCCAAGTTTCATAAACTTCATTTTGACAAAGTAAAAGATCCAAAATCTCCTGTGCTACCTCTAAAGAAAACCTTGCCCACTACTTCACTGATAGCTTATGCTCACTACCATAACCATACATTCTCAAAGAAACAATACATAACCCCAACTCGAGGAGAAATTCCTTGAATTGGAAAAATAACACACCAGTTGTGGGGACCAAATTCTTTAACTGTAAGTGACTCTCCAGGCTTCAATGACTGTCAACAAGGATCTAAAATAAGGGCTGAATATATATTCCATGAAAGCTATGACCGAATCTTGACAGCAACCGAGGCAGGAAGTGTGACTAAGAGAGAGAGTATGTGTTTAAAGGGATAATTGAGAATATGGGATTTGGTAATTTTTTAACAAAAGGATCTCTTATATAACAAGAAAACTGAGAAATGGCTGTTGCCTAAATCGGCGGCAAAGCCCACGGAGCACGGGCTCAATAAATCAGTACAGGAGACATAGCCAACAGGCACTCTGCACTAAACAACTCACAATTTGATGACACCCCACAAGCATAAATCTGACTCCACCTCACTTCCTCACCATTTCTTTATCTCTCCCTCTCTGATTACTTCGTCACTCTGTTTTTTTCTCATTTAATAATTCATATCAATAAAGCCTCTTGAGCCTTTAAGTCCACAAACTTGACATTTATAAACAATGTGCATATATCTATATATTCTTTACCGTTGAAGATTGAAAACTTGCAACAGAAAACAGCATCTTGGTATCAGTTGAAGAAGCCACCAAAACAGTAGACAGCAAGCATCTATCTTTGATTTAAGTTTCTTTTTCTCCCTTAAAGAAATGCAAAGGATGGGAATAAATGAGAGTTGCACAACAATGTTATAATAATGAACAACATCAACTGCCAACAACAAAATCAAAAATCAAAATGAAACTGAAATCAAGAGGAATCTACCAGAATATAAAACAGATATCTACTTTAATAATCATAACGAAAGATCCGGTTAAGCTATCATAGATTAAAATCCCACACAATCACATACGAATACAACCAACTTGGAAATCAAAGAACAAGTCCCACAAGCCACTCTCCGTGTAAACCCCAGCAAAATCCAAGACCACCAATTATATACAAATCTAGAAAAAGGCCATGAACAGTACCGCCTACTTGAATCAAAGCGGATAAACAAAGAAACCCTTTTGAAAAGCAGCAGCAAAACCCATGTTCAAACAACTTAGAGATCTCAAAATGCCAAACCCAAAAGCCACAAACCAAGAAAAAAAAGCTAATGAAAGAAACCCACCCATTAACAAACAATTTATCAAGAGATGATGGAGAAGTGTTGCGTGTAATAGAATTAGAAGTTGTGTGTTGTGTGGTTGCAGCAGAAAAATTGGCTCGCAGTTTCTATATTTGTTGTTGCTTTAATTTTAGCGAGGAAAGTTGGCGGTATTCATTCAATTTTGGGGACATTAAGAGGCCGTCATCACCACCCCACCACCACCTTTGCTCAGCTATGCACGCCAAAGCTGACAGGCAGCTGCTTTCTCATTAAATTACCTACGTTTGCTTTATTCTTAATTAAACACGTTCTGGTTTACTGCATTTGCTCCCTCTTCCACTTTTCTCCATCCAAACCAAAACCGGACTCACAGCAAATGCCATTTACTGTAAAACCCAGAAGTCAATAATAATAATTATTATTATAATAATATAGATATTATCATCCGATTCTTGCTGATCTGCCAAGAATAAATATTTATTTTATTTATGAAATTCAAACTCCCTTTCTTACGTAGAAGAGAAAAGCGTCAATTTACTCTTTTCAAATTTATTATAATATTCAATCTTTTAATTATACTAAACTATTAATCTAGTTTTCTCTATAAAAAAAATTTCATATTAGTAATATAAAAAAATTTCATACTAAACTATTCAATCTTTTTGTTCATTTTATTTCTGTTGGTCTCAAATCTAAAATTTCATGTGATTCTAATATACTGAATTAAATTATTTAAAATAAAAAGTTAATACTTTGGGATTAGTAAATATATTATTCCACATAAATTTTAATAACTGATGATGGTGCTGACCATATCTAGCAGAATGATTTACTTGTAATAATTTAATATTACCATCAACTTTCTGTTCTTTTTCTGATATGAACTCTCTTTGTTTGCTTAAATAAGAATACTAATGACTCTGAGATCACTAAGGATTGGCTTTATTATTTGTCCCAGAATCAATTATCACTCGAATACATATTAGTGATTTATTTTTAGAAAATTTTTTTCATCAACTAAAATATCATTTATAAAAAAAAAATTCATTTATAAAAAAATAAGTGGAATCAAACAAAAAAAACAAAAATTCTCCATGAATATTAAAAACATTATAAGAAATTAATTGCAAACGGTCCAAAACATGGAATTACTCCAAAATAATTCAATTTTCATTTCTATTTAGAAAAGAGGATAATAGATGCTGTTAGTGGAGGTATCATTTCAAAAATAAAACTTGAAGAAGACGAAATTTAAATCTCAAAAATAGCTGCCAACTCTAAACAGTATGGCCGAGATGAGGACACTCCTAAGAATGCAAATGAGTTAAGTATTACATCGTTAGATTCTAAAATTTCACAACTTAACACTGTAATTCAACAATTGGCTATAGAAAATAATGTACGGACTTGTAGTATTGGTAAATAAGCCGACCACACCACAAACATATGTCTGACCCTTTAGGAAGGTGAGCAATAGATAAATGCAATTGAAGGATTCAATTAACAACAAAGGAAGTATGATCCATTTTCAAATATGTACAATCCGAGGTGGAGAGATCATCTCAACCTTAGCTATGGATTAAACAGTAGAATTTTCAGCCAAGAGAAAATTATCAAGCTGCAAAATCAGGTATGTCTCTAGAAAACATTATACAATCTCTTGCTAATAGCACTCTTACTTTTCAACAGAAAATGAAATCGAGCATTCAAAATTTGGAGAACTAAGTGAGCTAACTTGGTATATCAGTGAGCAAGTTAAAATCTCAAGGGAAAATCTCAAGGGAAACTACCTTTCCAAACCGTGTCAAACCCAAAACAGAATGCAAGCGCAATTACATTGCGAAGCGAGAAAGGATTGGAAGAGGCTAAAGAAGAGGCTGCCCCTCTCCCTCTGCCTTTGCCACTAGCCTGAGTCGCGGCTGGAGCTGCTGGCTGAGCCACACTACCAGAAGCTGTCTGCTGAGACTGTGCCATACAAGCTGCTCTGGGACACTCTCGTGCCATGTGTCCCTCCTGCCCACATCTGAAGCAGGCTGTCGTTCCAACCAGACATACTCCCTTGTGCAGCTTCCCACACTTCCTGCATACTGCATTATCTGCACCTGAGCTCGAGCCACTTCCCAATCCCAGACCTGACTTGATCTTACTCCAGAACTTATTCCTCTTTGACTTCCTGGGGCCTCTGTCCCACCTCTTACTGCCTGAAGTTGCTGAACTCAAGGAAGAAGGATCCAACTTTTCCCCACCTGGGGTCTTGGAACCTGAAGACTGTGCTACTGACTGCTTAACTCTCCCTTCGATGATTGCACTAGCCTCCATCCTCCGAGCCATATCCACTATGGCATGGAAACTCTCCCTCTCTGCTGACTGGATCAAGGAGGAATACCTGGAATGGAGCTTCATGATATACCTCCTTGTCTTCTTCTGATCTGTGTCCAGATTTTGCCCAGCAAACGGCAACAGCTCCAAGAATCTGTCCGTATACTCAACCACACTCATCTCATCCGTCTGTCTCAGCTGCTCAAATTCAATCATCTTCAACTCTCTTGAACTGTCAGGGAAAGCCCATCCTGCAAACTCATTTGCAAACTCCTCCCATGATAGGCTGTCCAACCTCGGGTTCACATAGTTCTTAAACCACTCTCGAGCCTTCTTGCATTTTAGTGTGAACCCAGCCATCTGAATGGCTCTACTGTCATCAGCTCCTATCTCATCTGTAATTGTCTTGACCCTCTCAAGGTACACAAACGGGTCATCACCGGTTTCAAACTGGGGAGCACCCAGCTTCATGTAGTCGGTCATCTTGACCTTGCTCCCTCCAGATGAGCTAGGTTTAGGCATTTGGGTTTCTGGGACAGTAGGTGCTGCTGGTGGTGGAGGAGGTGCAGCATCCCCTGGGGTAGGGTTTGCTGTACCTGAATGGTAGGGTGGGGGTGGATACATAGGGTACTGTGGGTACGGTGGGTAGAAAGGTGGGTATGGCATCTGAGAGTGATAAGGGTTAAAACTGGGGTAATCCGATGTACCTCCCATCGAATACCCGGGATTATGTGAAAAGGGTGGGTAGTAAGGTGGCTGAACAAATCCCGAGGCTTGAGTGCCTCCTTGGGACTCTCCCATACCCTCTTCCGACATACTCACTCCGAGACTGCCATCCCTCCTCTGATCCACATCCATCTGATCCCCCACATCCTCTGACATATCCCCTTGCACTGTTCCCCTCACTGATCTGCTTCTACCCAGATCCAAAGACCTTCTAGGGTCTCTCACTGCTCTTTCCCTGCTAGACCTGCTAGACATTTCCCTTGGCAATGCAGGAGGACGGGCATCAGTGCCCTCGTCCTAGGGCGATACTCCAGTCAATCGTACAGATCGACGAGTTCCTCTCATCCTGTTTACTGAAAAACAGCACACATCACATAAACATCAGCATCAAATGGTTCATGTGCAAACACATGAACCCGCATCACATACATCACATACATAGCATATCATTAATGTACATGCATATAATCATGGCATTTCACATCATCATTCAAGACAGGACTCTTCATCCTATCCTAGTGGACATGATTTTCCTATTGTGCTTGACCTTCTAGAACATCTATGAGCCCGACACTCTAGGTTCGACCATATGAACCTAGGGCTCTGATACCAATCTGTAACGACCCGGAAACCGGACCGCTACCGGCGCTAGGATCCAGATCGGCTTAAGGCCGCCGGGACCCGTAGCAAGCCAAACATACATCCTGTATACCTGTTTAATCCCATACATGATCAACAATTACATAAAAATTTTAAACTTTTCTTTTCATTGGTCAATCATTCACTCTTTCATTCATTCTATCATTCATTCATTCATCTACCAAGCTTAACCTGTGCATGCACAAATCATAAATACATTAAGCTTGGTTTACAATAATCATCATTTAACATTTAAGATCATGTACCACAAGGGGATTAACAATCATACTATGGTCAAACACAACTCTAAACTTCCATATAAACCTACATATGCATTTTTACCCCAAGAAACTTCATAAAACTTGCTGAAAACATGGAATGAACTATGGATCTACTCTTACCTCTTGAAGAACGAGAGGAAAGACGACCCTAGCTTGGAGATGGGGAGAAACCAACTCTTTGGTCTCCAAGCTCCAAAACTTGCTCTTTTGCTCAAATATCTTCAAATCAACACAAAACTTGTTAAAACGTGAAAGATCGGAGGAAAAACATCAAAAACGAACCAAGGGAGAGCAAGAACTCACCGTGGCCGAAAATGGGGAGAAAACTCGCCCGTTTCGGCCATGGAGCTCTTATATAGGGGCTGCCAGACCACCTTTCGGCAGCCTAAAGTGCCTCCAAAAATCATGCAAGTTCGGCGGTCGAACATGAGGTTCGACGGCCGAACCTTTGAAAATTTCGGATTCCTAACTTGCCCCCCTAAATCATCCAATGTTCGGCGGCCGAACTTGAGGTTCGGCGGTCGAACCTGGAAATGCCTTCTTGGTCTTTTTCATTCAAAACTTAATTCCCTTCTTGCTTAAAACCATAAAATACATTAAAACATTTCATGAAAACATGGTTTTACCCTTCTAGAGGTTTTCGACATCCGAGATTCCACCAGACGGTAGAAATTCTGATACCGGAGTCTAGCCGGGTATTACATCCTAATCCTGATCTAAATACATTTGCATCTATCTAAAATAGTTTTGAACTCTGTATAGCTGGCAGAACCGAAATCCTGAAATCTGTCCGTTGGCTTGGGCTGTAGCCTTGGGCAAGATTGTACCTTCCAGTCAGAAAAAGCTCTAAAACAATCTTTTTTTGTTTCTTTTCTTATTTTCGGCTTAAAACCTATTCAAAATCAAAATTCAAGTAACAGCTAATTGTTTACATCAAAATCATAACAGAATCATAAAATTTAATATAGAAAAAATGGTGAGTTTTGCAACTCATCAGGTCCAATGCCCGGTCTTCTTGCCTGGCGTCTTTCCACCTTATGGCATTGTAATTTTTGTTTAGTGGGACTAATACCCGGATGGCCTTGTGGCCTCTTGTTTCCACGCTTTCATTCGACGTTGCTGATAAGAAAGGTTTGAAGAACACATCATAGTTTTGTTTAT
Source organism: Manihot esculenta (assembly GCF_001659605.2). Taxonomy (NCBI): domain Eukaryota; kingdom Viridiplantae; phylum Streptophyta; class Magnoliopsida; order Malpighiales; family Euphorbiaceae; genus Manihot; species Manihot esculenta. The sequence goes on from NC_035167.2 coordinate 8,901,970, forward strand.
AATATATTTATAAACGCTATACATTCTGTCAAGGATAATTAAAAGACTTGGTTATCTAACTCGTCAAAACCTTGGGATTTGACTTAGAGGCTGAATACCTTGTGATGTTCTGCTTCTATAGTCCCATATTGCCACTCGATCCTAACCACATGAATAACCCCTTCCGGTTTTCTGTCAATGGTGGTTTCGTGAGTTGTTGTCTCGGGTTCAGATCTCCTCTCCTTCCTACTCTTTCTGGCGAACTTTCGAAGTGTTTCATCTCTTATTAACCTTTTGATCTCGTCTTTTAGCTGCCAGCATTCATCCATTGTGTGTCTGTGGTCTTCATGAAAATGGCAATGCTTGGTCTTATCTCACCTTCCAGCTTTCTTAGGGTTGAGCTTAGGAGGCCATCTGATTTTCTTATCATTTTTTATGATCCACATTGAAATACTTATCCGTGAGTCATTCAGTGGAATGTAATTCTTATTCTTACCTCAATTGTCCCTCCCTCAAGAGACTGGATAACTTTTGTGATCTCTCTTATATCCTTGCTTCTTCCCTTTTGGTCTTGCTTTTGGCTCATTTGTTTATCCTTTTCCTGTCCTTCCCAGCACTTTAGAGCAGACTGTACTAGCTTCCAACCGACATCCTTCGGAGTATCATTTGATGACTCATCTTCCTCGAACTTGTTCTTTGCTTTGGACTGCGTAATTGCCCCTGTCTGAGTCCTTGAGGTATCAATGGTGGTTTCCTCCTTTCCCCTAGGAGCCATGAATGATGCTTCCTCACAAGTTTTGCGTTGCTCGAAAGTAACATGCAACCTCCTGACGTACCGGAGTATTTGCTCAATGCTCAGATTGTTGGGATCTGCTTGGTTGACCATAAAGGGTATATTTTATCCATTGCCAGGGGTGAAAAAAATGATAGCGCCCTCACTGGTAGCAACCTTAGCAGCAGCTCAAGAATTTTCGACTATTTTGAGAGAGAAAGGAGAGATTTCTTTTTTAGAGAAAAGGGATAAGAGACCAGTTTTAATCCAAATGTACAAAGAGAATTCAATGGATCTCTCGGCAACGAAACCAAATGATGTTGTTGAAATAAATCTAATGATGTGGCCGGAACAGAGCTGTGCTGGGATTGGTCAATCTGCAATAGAGAGAAAGTGAAGTGGTTGGCGTCTACGGCAGTCACTCTGACACTCAAGTCAGTAAATTGAAAAACAAGGCAAGAGTATTGTAATTCTTAGAACACAAGAGTAGTTGTGTGAGAAAATAGCCTACTTTTATCTCTGTGATCGTTAGCTTTTATACTGTAAGAGTATGGAGTTAATTATAGTATTCCCTGGAAATCCAATAATAATGCAGCCAACTAATTGATAAGGGATCTCGCCGGCTAAACGGTCGAGAATTCTAAAATTACAAGCATAATAGGAATCTGCTGGATTGTTTAGACTAACGATAACTTTATATCAAAACCTGACCTTTCTAGAAAAGGGCGAGTTTTGATGAAGAGTCGGGTGACTTGGTGTTTGGATCTTCCTTTTATTGGATAGGACTCATGACTCACTTTAAACGACTGACTGTTGTGTAATATTATGAAGTTATATTTTTTATTTTGAAGTTAATTTTTTTAATTTACAAGTTTTAAAAGTGTATAATTTATAAAATTAATTAGATATATTTTTACTTTTTTATTATTTGAAATGTAATATCTAAATTTAAGTATTTTATTTTCATTTAATTTTTATGATATTTTTTAATTTATAATTTTCAGTTGTACTTTTTATATAAGTAAATTTGCATTGTTCTGAATGATTTTTCATTTTATTTCATAATTAATATAATATTAATTAGTAAAAATTTATTTTAATAGTTAATGAGATATAAAACTATTAAATGGTTTGAATGGTTAACAAATTGTTAATTAATGAATAAAATATATAAATTAAATTGAATTTAATTACGAAATCAAATAATTATATCTTATAATGGATGAAAATGATTTACATTTAAATTTAATCTAAATCAACTATTTAATATTTTCAAAAAAAAAAAATCAACTATTTAATACTCCTAGACTGGAGAGAGAAACTATTAGATGCATTCATTTAAATTTTCATGTAGAGGTGGCATATTAATTTCTTGACATTTTATTAATAGCTGTCCGCACCGCTCTCTAAAATAGAATTACACTTGCACATGCACATGGTGGTGATCAATGCTGACTGTGACTCTGAATATTTGTTTCTTCAACCAAATTTAATCTAAAAGTCATTGTGGCATGTGGAATTAAAATTTAGTCAAATTATTTAATATTGTAATGACTGATTCAATATTTTTATGCTTGTCAATAGTTTAATTTTTATTAATAGAGTGAATAATGGTTAAAATTGTATTTTTTTTAAATAAAAATTATTGAAAAAATAAAAATCTGAAATCTCTTAAATTTATTACAATGTACTTATATCAGTCTAAATCTGTAAATATTTATATTTTTTAAAACTATAAAATTTTAAGAAATATTTGAGTGTGATTTCATTAATTATTCATCTTGTTTCTATTCTAAAATCTGATTCCTAAAGAAATTACTTATTTATTTATTTCAATGAATTGCATAAACATGATTAGGGCTCTAGGGAAATCTTTAAAACCAATAAACTATATAAAAAATTATAGATGGCCAGCAGTTGCATTGACTACATTTATCTCCCCAGCTTGAGGAATCCCAAATATTTAGGAGAATCATCTTAAAATCATGCGAGAGAGACAGCAAATAAAAATCAGACCAACACAAAGCTGGACGATCCAAATTCTGCTTTAAGCAGAAGATTTTGTGTTGATTAAAGATATAGCCATAGTCCAAAAACTGAGATATTATACCACGATTTTTTTTTAATCAGTAATTTTGAGTTGAAATTCTCTATATAGAAGGAAGAATCACATTATGAGTGGACAAAGTTCAGCAAAAATTTAAATTAATTAAATTAATAAATTTTAAAATAAAAAAAATTAATTCAATTTAATTAATTTTAAAATTCAGTTTAATTTTTCATTCAATTTAATTTGAATTTTATTTTTAAAAATTTTAATTGTTTGGATTCGGTTCAATTTTAATAAAAAATTATAAGTAAAATCGAATTGATTAATGATAATATTATATTATTTTTTATAATATAGAGATATTATATTATAATTAATATTAAAATATTTCAATTAAATTTTAGAATATTCAAAGTAGAGTGTAAAAATAAAAAAAAAATTATTAAAAAATTCAACCAATCAAATCGAATCACGCTTATTCGATTCAATTTAATTTTTGTTCAAAATTGATTTGATTTGATTTTTATAAATACTAAAATTTAATTAATTTAATTTAATTTAATTTTGAACCAAGGATTCCCTACTCTCTAATCTTATTATCCATGGTTACGCTTTTGAAAATAAATTTCAAAGTTTATTTAAAAAAAAAAAAATCAAAATCCTTAGAACGGGTCTGTTTGCCCTCCTCCAAATTCAACCCTTGGCTTGGTCATATCTTTATTGCTGAATATGGGAGTGGAATCAACTAGTGGAGGATGGATCTGTTGTTATTCAATAGTTTTTGCAAAGAAAATAAGCATCTATTATTTTCAAATCTGATTGAAAAAATAATTATTTACTCCCTTAAATTTAATAAAATTTATTAATTAATCTATTAATTTAAAAAAATTTTTAAAATATTTTTAAAATATTAAAAAAAGTACTTATCAATTTTTTATTAATTTTAAATATTAAGTGTTCTAATATTTAATCATTATAATATAAATAAAATTTATTAATTGATATTTTAATCTTATAAAAATTAAACTAATTAGTCATTTATTTTAAATTTTTTTTGATATTTAATAATTAAAATTAATAGACAAATTATTAATAAATTATTTTAATATTTTATAAATATTTTAATATATTTTTTAAAATAAAAAATTAATTAATAAATTTTACTAAAAGAACTAAATAATAATTCTCCCAATCTCTGAGTCACAAACCTCGCAGATCTTGGGGAAATAGAGAGATGGAAGATTGATGAAACTCCTTCTCCCATAGAATAACGATCGAGAAAAGAATGGGCACTGGTGATTCTCTGAAAACTCAGCTTCCCTATACCAGCAACTTCTTCGCATGTTAGAGAATTACAGGTTCCGTTTTATGTAGGGGTGAGTTAAATTTCATAATTACAGGGGGGCTTTTGCAATTTTTCACTCGAGACTAACGGATTTTTGTTAACTATTATTAATACAAGGATAAATTTGTTATATTTTAAAATAATAAAAAATAATTTAATTAATTCTAAAAATAATAAAATTTACTAAAATTTAAAATCACATAATAAATATTCAAATCAATTTAATATTGTAATTTAATTAATTTTTTTTAATTTGAATTAAATTGAATTAATCTTATTTAATGGATTTTCCAACTCATGCATGTACTAATACTAACAGAAAAGAAATGTAAAGAATTGTAAGCAGTTGATTTGTTTACATCATCCACATGGCTCCCAAATGCCATGTTGTTTAATTAATTAATTAATTAGATATATTAATTAGTTTAATTACAAAAGAAAATAATAATTAATCCATTAATCACTATATCTAATCATGACAGCCATCAGTCTCGATTTGTATGCAAATAATTGAGGACTAGATCACATTAATCAATCAGTATTGGCTTTTGCATGTGTCAAACTATAAAGAGGGGTGTGGTCTTATTAATGCTACGTTGCAATTTATATATTTTATTTTTGACAAAGTTAGAAAAAAATACTATAATGTTATTATTTTTTAATATATTAAAATAGTATTTTATGATATTAATACAAGTAGGGTTATGTAATATTCGATTTAAATTGAAAAAAATTGATTGAATCGAATTAATTTAAAAATTCAATTCGATTTTTTATTCATTTCGGTTCGGTTCAATTTTTAATTTTAAAAATTTCAATTATTTCAGTTGGATTTAATTTTAATTAGAAAAAATTAAAAAAATCAAACTGAACCGATTAGTAATAATAATATATTATTTTTAATAATATAAAAATATTAGATCATATTAAAGTTAAAATATTTTAATTGAATTTTAAAATACTAAAAATAAAAAAAGTGTAAAAAAGAAAAAAAATTTAAAAATTCAAATCGATCAAATCAAATTGAATTAAATCGAATCAGATCGATTCGGTTCGATTTAATTTCTGATCAAAATTACCAAAATTTTAATTTTCAATTTATTCAATTTAGTTTGATTTTAAATCATACTGACTTAATGTTGACCCCTAAATATAATAAATAAAATATAATTATTAATTAATTAAAAAAATTTATAAAAAATATTATGTATTTTTTCAATTATTTTATTTTAAAATTTAAAATTTAATTTTTATTAACAATGAATAATTTATCATAGAAAATATAATAATTTTTTAATTAGAAATCATATGGTAAGATTATTAATGGCATGGACCACTGCCACTAGGAAGTAGCTAGCGATCGCATCATCCCCATGTTTTGCGTTTGTTTTAACCAATAAGAATCAAATTAGATAAAAAAAAAAAAAATTACATTAAAAACCTGAAAAAAGTACCATTCACATCCCAAATCATTCAAATTAATTAATTAATTTGAGGTTAATTCATTATCATGCTACTCTGTTGTGTCTCTAATAATAATAATAATAATTCCTTAGTTGCCTATCTCTAATTCAAAGATATGAGTGTATTTAAATTTTTTATTTCTAAAGATGACTAACTAAAATAATTAATTCATTGTCTTTTTGTTTTTCTTTTCTTAAGGTACTGTAAAATTTATGGAGAAAATGGGCCTCAACCCATACAAGGTAAGGGATCCAGACCAAAATCAAAAGTTCTCTAATATAAACCATGGCATGAATTTATTAAAAAAAAAAAAATTGTCTTAAATAAACTTTAGTCTAAATCAATTTCTTTGGGGAAAAAAAAATTCTAAATCAAATAAAAAGGTCAAGGCCTATGTCTATGTAAAATTAGCTATCAAAGCTGAAGCAATTATGAGATTAGCAACTCAAATATCCATATAGATAATAAAAGGTAAACAATGATAGACCTAATAAGGTTGTTAGGACTTATCATCTTATCAAATTTTAAGTTTTAAGTTAGAACTGTTCGATATGAATATGTTTTTAATAAAATTACATTTATTCTCTTAAATTTAAAAAAAAAACTTAAAATATTTATTTTACTTATTTTGCTTCCTAATATTGTGTTAATATTGCGTCTGTCGTTGAAAATAAATGGGTGTAAGTTTGTAGTTCACTTAATCTAGTATGCAATTTCATATTTTATAGTCTACAGCATCTGTATGAGTTTAAAAATTATAAAAATAATAATTAAAATATGTTGTAATTTACTATAGGAAAATAAGTTTTTTATGAGTTTCCTTCCCCTACTTCTCGGTGACTTTTTCTTCTTTTGTTTTCTTTATTCTCTTTTTATTTTATCTTATAATAGATACGGCACAAAATTTCTTTCGATTTATTATTTTGGTGCTTGTTTTTTGTTTCTTTTTTCTTTGAGCTGGTTTATTACATATAAATGTGTGCAATAGGATTTTGAGATGGTAGTCCTACTTGCAAGTTAGGGTCTTCGGTACTTCTATGTCGTCACGAGCAACAATGCATTGGAGGATGGGTTTCTTTTATGTGGCATACACCTCTCAGAGATGTTATCGGTAGACTCATTGATTATCCAATCTCTCAAAGACCAAAAGATATCAAAGAGCTCTGATTTTCGTCCATGGTTCCACCTTATTTCAAATCCATCTCTTCGGGTTTTGTGCTTGTGTTCTATGCTTCTAATTGGTGGCCTTGATTTTTTCTAGCATTTTTTTCTATCCCTCCTTTTCTCTACCTCTTAAAGATTTCTTTTGAAGGAAAACTACCTCTAGATCTATTAGGTTCTCTTTGAGCTCATCTACATTCTCTTTTAACTCATCTACCGATAATGTCTCCATGCAGATCGGTGAGCAAGCAATGTGCGATGGTTTTAGATGTAGAGTTCTCTGCTTTAGTGTTTAATTCCCTAAACTTAGGTTATTGGGTTGAGTTTTTTTATACTAGGCTAGACTACTAGTTTGAACTTTATAGTAGTTTTCCTTTTAGGCTAGCTTAGTTGGGTCTCCCCCACTATGAGTTGAGTTGTCTTACATTATCTTAATTTAATTAGTCCTCCTCCTCTAATCCATAAATTATTGTTGTAGTAATATTTTAATTTTGAGAATACTTTAACACATGTAAAACCCTAGACTTATTCCCTCCAAGTCAAAGAAATAATTTGTCTACTTCTTATGGGCCTCCCTATCTAGCATCAAAGAAAAACCTTGAATTTGGTTTAGGATGATTGTTTTCGGTGGATAAAAGTCACTTATGATTAGAATCTATATCTTGGAGATGACATGTCATTCAATTATTGTCTTAAGCTAAGACTTTTAAGTCTCATCTAGTGCTCCAAGATTTGAAAACCACCACTTTGATTCTATTACCACTGGACGTCTTCTTGGATATGAGTTTGTCGATCATAAACTTTTGATGAATATTTTTATTATCTTCTAAGTTTGAGGTTAAGTGCAAGATAATATTTTTACGTTACAAATTTTGTACTTTGGCTACAAGACGTTTGATGGTGGTTTCACTATTGCTCATGATGAAGGGCAGGGTTAAATAGAAATAAATGCACAATAGAGATACCAACAAATACTCTTATTGGATCACTAGACATTAACTTGAAAAAATCTAGAGAAAAAAAAAAAACTTGACCCCAGGAAAAATCTAAAAGAAGCATATGTGGTTTAAGTATACTTTCAACATAGATTAGAATCAGTGTAGTTGCAAAATAACTAACAGTTATACTAAGATAGACAGATAGCAAGACCTGTCAATACTAGGAAAGATGCTCGCACATGCTAATGTTATTTTGATAACTTCATTATAAACAACTTTTGTTACATATAAAAGTCCAAGCTCATAACTTCCTAAGTCATTTGTGAAAAATAGAAGAGAAAACCCAAAAGTTCTCCTAAAGATGTTTTCTACACTTTGCCTTCTTCAAGTTGGAGCAATTTGTCTATATGTCCCACCGGTGCCATCTAATTTTAAAAGTTTGCATCGGCATCCTATATACTATACAAATTGATTGTGATTTTACTAAATAATTCAGACAATAATAATGAGGTGAATGGAAAATAAAGAGACAAAGTTGAATATGAATATATATAGTTCCGTCTTTTGATGATGGTCTTAATAGGTATTTTTTTTTATATTTCTATTATGATTAATTTTAATAAAAAAAAATCGTGATCTTTCAAGATCTATTAAATATAAAAGTTTTATAGCCTGATTTTTTAATTTTGAACAACAAAGCCAATTTTTTCAATTATAATATTTTATTGTGATTATAGTCAAACACTTAAATTAAGTTTTATTTAAAAAAAAAAAAAAAAAAAACTCCATCAATCCTTAATAATACATTATTTGCGGCTTGTTGGATCTTTTTATTGATTACTTGGCCATCTTCTTACTCAAAATTAAGTTAAGTCTTTAGGAAAAATTAATTTAAATCTTTAGCTAATATAAATGAGTAGGATACCATGAACATCAACCCATTCGAAATCAATTATTTATTTTAAACTAATTAAATATATTCTAAACTCGATTATTATTTTCTAAATAATATCAACTCATTTTTTATATTTTAATTAATAAAATATAAAAAAAATATTTTTATTGATAATTCTCATTTTTTAAAAAATTAATTTTTTTTAAAAAAATTACATTTTACTTTTTTTAATGAAAACATATAAGAATTTTATAAATATCCAAATTTTTTCTATTTTAATTAATAATTTACGTAAAAATATATTTTTATAATAAATTTCATTTTAAAAATAAATATTTTAAATAATATTTAAATTATAATTTTAAATGAAAACATAAAAAATTTATAAAAATTATTATATTAAATTAATTATTTACACAAATAGATTGGATAATAGGTATTTATATATTTCAAATATTCATAAATATTTTAATGATTATTTTTTAAATAATATAATCTGTAAATTTTATCGCTATTTTTTTATTTTTTTTCAGTGTTTTTTTCTCCAATAACACAGATTATTCCTCCCATCTCCCATTCCTATTTATAGATAGTTAAACATATATTTAGCTTTATCATATTTTGAGAATAATTTATTAAGTATTATTAATTAAAATTAAAATTAAAATTTAGGTAGATACATAAACTTAAAAAATATGGTAAATTATGTAAATTAGTTATGTTAAAAATTATTTGTCAAAAAAATTTATAAATAGTTCTATTTATCATTTATTATACAATAAATTTTAATAACTTTATTTTAAATTTTCATAAAATATTTAAAAATTAAATATATCATTTTATAAAAATTTCAATTATAATTTAATGAAATTTAAAATGAAGATTGAGAAAATAGAATCGAGAATCTTTCAAATTTAATTAAATGTATTTATTACAGATTTAGTGAATATAAATTTTAGAATATATTTATAATAATAAATGAGTGTATAACTGTATGTCGTTTTTAATAAATTTATTACAGATATGTTTAATTTGTGTTAATATTATAATTTTATAAATTTAATTATTTAAAAAGTTATAAATTTGGTTCAAATGTTATAAATATGTATGTAGGTAATCTTTTTTTTTTCTTCTTTTTTTTTCTTTTTTTTTTTGTTGGGAGTCCTCAATTCCTCCGTTAGTGGAGATTTTGGTTTGCAGTTGCTTCGGCCTTTGGCAGTATGTTCGGGCGGCTCAAGGTGGTGAGAAGAAGGATCGCCTTTGCTGCGGCGAGGACGTTTTTGCTGTCCGAGTCCTCTCTCTTCGTGGTTGAGGATTACTGTGGCCCTTGGGCTATGGTTTAGTTTTAGGCCTGCTCGTAGTTTGTATTCTCTTTTATTTGATGGGCTTAATCTTTTTTTATTTTTAATGAGATATAAGTCTAATATTTTACAATATAATAAAATAAAACAAATATAGATTTTTTTTATAAAATATATATAATATCTACGTGTCATCGGTCCAATGAATTAATATTTATTTAAATTCGATTCATTTAAGCACGATAAAAATCTAATCTAAGATAATTTGCTAAATAAATCAAATTTAAACTTATTAATACTTTATTTAAATTTAAAATAAATAAAATTTAAATTCAATCCAAATTCAAAAAAATTTTAACAAATTAAATTTTAACTCTTAAAAATCGGCCTCAGCTCGATTCATTCATCCACACCCTAATTGTATATTGTAAATCACAATCAAAGAAATTTACAGGTAGTTGAAGATATTTGCCTATTTGGCGATCTTTTATAATAGTAAGTTATAGGTAATTGGTGCATGCATGTATTTATTGCTTTTGGATTTTTTTATAATTATTTTTTTAAGGAAAAACTTGATCTCCTCTTTATAAGAAGATGAATAATTTTTTTTATAATTTATTATTTAATTTTGTAGTATAGAAAAATTTATTAATTAATTTTTATTTTTAAAAATATATAAAATCGTTCTTAAAATATTAAAAAAAATATACTAACCAGTCTTTCGTTAATTTTAAATATTAAGTATTTTACTACTTAATTTTTATAATATTAAAAAATTTACTATTTAATTTCTAAATTTTATAAAAATATAAATTAATTAGTCCCTTTAATTAAATGTTTTTATATTTTTTTTTATATTTAATGACTAAAATTAATAAATTAATTAATTAATAAAATTTTAAAAATTTTAAAAGTATTTTCATATTTTTTCAAAATTTAATTTTTAGTTTTTAGTTTTTATTATATAATTTAAAAATTAATTTAAATAATAAAAAATAAATCAAATAAATACTATATATCTATATATTTTTTCTATATATTATTTTATAAAAATTCATTTTAGTAATTCTTTTCTTTTTATCCTATATATAAAAAAAAAACTTAGAATAAAGGTTAAACTAAATAGATCTCTTATTATGCTCCTAACTCACCTAACTCACCGAACTAGGAATTAAGTTATCAAAAAAAAAAAAAAAATTGAGTCTGATCTTCTTCAACCTACACTATGTCAATTAGATTTTTTTTATTATAATAATGAGTAGTTCAAAACTCGCAATAAAAGAGATTTAGATTAAAGGAAAGATTTTTGATCTGGCATTATTATTGATACGCTCATTCTAAATTTATTTATACCATTCAGAGAAGCACGAGAAAAGAATGAAAATTAAAAAATTAACTAGTGAATTTTTCTATATTAATCACCATTTTATGCATATTAGTGCTGGCCAAATCCTCGAAGATACAAGTTTCCAAGTCTTTCGGAAAATCTCGAGCACACGGAAACCAAACATCTCCTTGGCAGTAAATTTGGCCAACTAGTCTGCACAAGAATTAGCCTCACCAACACATTAACAATAGAAATCTCCTTACCAAAATTCATGTCCATCCGTATAGCTAGAATTATTAATGGACTTAAAGGGAAGACTGGCAAGAGATACTGCCTCTCTGAAATTTTAATATTTAAATGAAAATTAATTTAAATATGAGTTTATTTTTAATATACTACAACATTCAGTCTCCTCTAAATTTTTAGTAAAAATTTTAAAATTGATTTTAAATATTAAGTGTGTAAAAGTTGCATCTATTATTGACTATAAACAAGTCTTGAAGAATTAGTGAAGTTTGCATTAACTATTTTTATGTATATATATTTACATCATATACAATATAAGAAAATAGGTTTTTTTTAAGAAAATTTTTTCAGTTTTACACTATAGATATTAGTGACGAATTAAAATTCGCCACGAGATCACTACTATAAATAGTACGCAAAAAACTATAATAGCGAAATATGTTATTATAATTTTTATGGTGAAAACATATTCTCCTACTAAAAGTTTAATAATATTTCACTAAGCTATTTATGGCGAACATTTTCCATTTTCCTCACTAAATAAAAAGACATTTATGGCGAATATTTTCTCCATTAAAAAGTAACTCATCTATAGGAATATTTTCTCCGGTAAAAGAGGAAGTAGAAGTAAAATGGATTCCACTAGTGTACGATGCAAAAATTAAAATCTAGAGCCCAATTTTATTTTTCATTAAAATTTTAAATTTCATTCATTTCAGAAAAATTATTATCTATAAAAACATTAAAAATATACATATCAAATTTTTGCAAGTTAAATTAATTTCTCTCATATAAAATGGAAAATATTAGTTTTTATTTTTATTTTTTTAAATATGAGTAATTTAACTATTATATGTAAAATCACTATTTAATTTTATCTATATTTAAGATTCTTTCAATTTTAAATAATTTAACACATTACCGTTAAATTTTTTTTTTCCAAACGTAATAGTACATACAACTACTACTCATATTTTTATTTAATTTAAAATTTATTTCCTACATTTAAATAGTCTAAAATATATATAGCTTTAATGATATCAATAGTGATGGCAAAAACAACTATCTCTTAACAATAATAAAATATATATATATATATATATATATACAAAAAATTAAATGATGAGTTAATAATTTATCTAATGAATATTTTTTAAAAAAAAATCAAATAGGATACATGCAATATACTAAAAGTCTCATATTTTCTTCGCATTTCGAAATAAAAATGAGTTATTGTAGAAAAGAGCTCAACGAAGAGATGCGCCTTATCCGATATAAGTAAGGGGCGTTGTAAACAGCCTTATGTTGAAATCTTGAAGATTAAAAGAAAATTTTATGAATTAATAAAAAAAATAAAGGAGAGGGATATATAGTAGAAATGTTAAAAGAAAATATTTTTTAATAAAATAATTTATTTTTATTATTTAATTAATTTTAATTTAAAAAATAAAATAACAGGAATAGCAGCAAAAAAAGCATCTTAAGAAAAGGAAAGGATGATGAATATTGTAAATATAGTGGAAATGTTAGGAGGAACTTAATTACTTCAAGTTAAATGGCTAACTTATACTGCAAGTTTAAGCAAAAGAGAATCAAATAAGCTGCTAATCTTTTGCAGATTGTGATTCAACAGTTGATCATGCATGCTAGAATTTCCAAGCAGTATGAGCAATGGAACTCTACCAATCTTATCTGCAAGAAGTAATGAAGATGTTGAAAGGTGGCATGGCCCACGAAGCAGGATGTGTTGATTTTATTAGTTTCATAGGTAATTAATCCAATGCTTCTTATTGACAACTGTTCAAATGAAAATGGTATATGAATTATTGATAGTAGAGCAACAGCTTATTTGTATCTTGATGTAACTTGTTTGATATAAGTTTTCTCTTGGCTTTTCCAAATCAACTTTACCATAAAACCTACAATCCACGCAACAACTTACTCATACATGTGGATCTATATAGACCCGCTCCAAGAAGAATTGCTCAAAACCATTAAGATTAATAATGTGCATTTCATCCCTTGATTCTTTTTTATAAGCAAATGTTATGTATATATTCAAAAAATTTAGCATTAAATCCCCCGATGTTTGAGATATGGAGTCCCCCGATATTTAAGATATGGAGACTAATGATATATAATATATTATGGATTGTACACTATACCCACGATTGTGGATTCAATTTTGCGCTGAGCTGGTTGGGAGTGCAACGATGAGAGCTCAGTCCCATCCGAAGGTGAAGGTTTGGAGACAGAGCCCCATAGATGAATTTTTTTATGATTATTTTATCATTTTATATTTTTTCTGAACATATAAATATATAATAATGTATTATGTATTAAAAACTCACAAAAAAAATAAGAAAGCAATAACCACCATAAATATAGTCAATAGCCAAATTGATAAATCATATTAAATTTGTATGTTATTTACTTTTTCGTGTTTATTAGTTAATTGTGTTATTTCGATGCAACAAAAAGAAATCTATAAAGGAATATGGAGTTCAAACAAAATAAAAAACTATAAAAGTCACGTGCCGAAATAAGAAACCAAAAAACAACATAATGTAAACAAGAATTATATCCATGCCACAAAGTCCTTCTCATGATCGATTCTGATGCCAAATGCCATGCATAATTTCCTTTCGAAGATATAAAAAACCAGCCACTATAGAATCAAATTCAAGAAGAATTCTTTACTTCAAACCCAAAAGTCCAACTTAGACACCAAGAGACTCAAAGTCTTTTCTATGGCTAGAAATTCAGTCACACTAGAAATGCACAACCATTATTAGCAGCAATGTCATCCCAATAAATTTTTAGAACAGAAGAAAAACTGGTGTCTAAAAATGTAAACGGCTCAAAATGAAAATACAGTTAATATTAATATTGCCTTCTATTTATTAACCTAAATCGTTAATAAATCATTTAGGATAGAATATTTCTCCACCCTTAAAATAGCTTTTAAAAGGAAATTAATACGATACATTTTATTTAATAAATCATTCAATCTAAAAGTTTAAGTTTGGAATGAGAGCGTAAGATATTATTATATTTTCAATACGCTCTATATACAAATATTTTTTTGACTTGAATATTTAGACGGTGGGTTTTTTAATATAATAGAAATTATAGTGACTGTTAAATTTAAAGCAGAACGTACTTATGGGAGAATCTGATACTATATTAAAATCTAACTCATTCAAAAACTGGTTTAAAAAACAAAAAAAGAATAACTAAAACTTTTATAAAAAATATATTATTTATATTCTAAATTCTTGTATAATAAAAAATAATAATAATTGTGTATTGTACAATGAAATAATAATATTTTTTATATAATAAAAAATAATTTTCTTTTATATAATAGAGACCGCTCATCGTCCTTTTGATATATAGCCTATTCTAGTCTCTATATTAACGATGTAACCATTCCTAAGAATTGAAGCGATTCTCATCATGACAAGCTCTATTCTTTGTATTAAAGATGATGATTGTACCAAAAAATGAAATGATTCTATTCTCATTCCTAAAAATGGGGCAATTCTAGTTGTCACTTAAAAGAATAAAGCATACTTGCTCAAAGGAATAATACTTCGGGATTATTTTTATAATACCTTAATTTTAGGGACATGTAATACCCGATTAGAGTTCGGTATCGGAATTTTACTTTTCGATGAAATCCAGGATGTCGGAATGCTCTAAAGGGGAAGAAGTATGTTTTTCTAAACAATTATTCACAGGGATGATTTTAGTGGTAACTAATTTTTTTTAATGTTATTTTTCTGGTGAGATCATTATTATTGGTATTTTATATTGACTAACAATAAAATAAGGACTAATTTATTAATAATAATTTTTTATTAAAATTTTATTTGTTTATAAAAAATAATTTATATTTGAAAAATATATTTTTATGAAATATTTTCTAAATTTTTAAAAAAATATTTTTCAACAATATAATTTATTTTTTATTACTTAATTTTAATTTAAAAAATAAAATTTATTAATAAATTTATATATATAATGGTTTTAATAAAAATATTAAAATGTGAAAAATAATTTTTTTTAAATGAGGATGTTATTTTTTTATTGATTAAGAAAATATTTTTTATTAATTAAATTTTTTAAATATTTTAAATAAAAAATATATAAAATATTTTTCGTAAAATTTACGGAGATTAAAAGATAAAATAATAATTGATATGTGGATTTTGGTATAGCTCAAAGAAGTTGCTTATAAAATACCCAAATTTGAATCTCCAAAACATTTATGCTCTACTAATGATATAACAATAATTAAGTATATCTGAATTTAAAAAAAAATAATTAAGTGTATCTAATTTTATGGATTTTAAGAATTTTATGAACACTTATAATTTTTTATATAAAGTTTTATTAATATTATTTATTTTTAAATTTCAATTAAATAATAAAAATAAGTTATTTTTATTTTAAAAAAATAAATTTCTTATGTACAATTTATTTTACACAACACCGTTGAAAACTCTATAATTATCCGATCACTTTTTTAATATGAAAATTATTTAATTTAAAAAATTAAAAATTTTCATTTTAAATAAAAATAAAAATTAAAAAAATCAATTAAATTTAATTTTTGTAAATATTTTTATTTTAAATGAAAAATTAGTGTAATTTCTTTAATGATATGTTTTAAACTTTAGGTATAAATAATTAATTGCAAGCTAATAATCGACTGTAAATTATTATTACTTTTTATATTAAGAATTTTCCACACAGATCATAGATTTTAGACTAAATTAAATGAATAATTGAATTTAAAATTTTAAATTAATGACTAATTCGGTTAATACAATATTTTAATTAAATTTACAAATGATTTAAAAATAAGTTTATAAGGGTTTTTTTATATAAATAGGGGTGTAAATGAATCAAACTGTTCGTGAGTTATTTTCGACTCGACTAGATAAAAACTCGATTGGGCTCGGCTCATTTTTTAAATGAGTCAAGTTCGAACTCACTTTTTAGGATCGTTTAATAAATGAGTCGAACTTGAGTTTAGCAATATTCGGCTCATTTAGACTCGCGAACTCGATTCATTTTTAAGCTCGTAAATAGGCTCGTGAATAGACTCGCGAACAAGCTCGTGAACAGACTCGCGAACGAGCTTGTGAGTTCGCCAATACCAATTCCATATCGAAAGTTGATGGGATATGAAGGATTGTGACTTCTCTATAAAAATACGATTTTTTTATATTTTTTTTATTAATTTTGAATTTAAAAGATTTCAATTAAATTAAAAAATTTAACTTAAAGATCTCTTAACAACCTTCTAATTTAAATTTATTTATAATTTTAAAAATAAATTTAAATTATATTGAGTTTGTTTATAATATAATTGAGTTCAAATTCGAGTTTAAATGAGTTTAAATTTAAGTTTTTAAAATGAAATTTGAGTTGATTCGTTAATGTGATAAACAAGTTTATTATAAATTGAGTTCCAATTGAACTCAAGTTTAATCTTTATTTTATGAATCGAGCTCAAACTTATAAATAAAAATTCAAACTCAAACTTTTAAATTTATTTTCTAATCAAATTTAAATTTATTAAAATTCGGTTCGATTCGATTCAATTCAATTGTAGCTAAATATATAAATTAAGTTCATTGAATTAGTCTGATTTTTAAAAATATATTAATTATAAGCAAGAGAAGTAACCAATGGCCAAAAAAGAAGGGAAGACCACGTGCGTTGATTATGAAAAGGCAGGAGTTGGCTATATCATGATGAGGAGCTTTTTAGATTGGACCAAAAGAGGCTTCCTCTTCACTTCCTTTCTTGCCACGTCGCACTTTGCTTCTTTTTGCCTTTTTCTTATATACAAAAACAAGTTCTTTTAACTCTCATTTTTCAATTTTTAAAAAATTATTATTTAATTTTATAATATTAAAAAAATTTATAAATATATTAAAACATTTGGAAATAAACGATTGGGCTGGATAATTAAAACAAGTTCTCATAAATTTCATACGTTTAAATAAATTTAATTTAATTTTTTATTAAATAAAATTTTGTTTCAAAATAAGCATTATCAAGTAAAATATTATTTTTATATAATTTAATTAAAATTATTTACTTTTTTCATAAAATAACATATACAGAATTTTGACAGTAAAAATATAAATTATATTCTTACAATGGTGGAAAAGAGAGAATTTTTTTTAAAAAAAATTATATTCTAATTTTAATGTATTTTTTAAAAATTTTAAAATATTATTGTAATTGACAGAAAATACAGTATATACATACTATGATGATAAAATAATAAAATATTTAATAATTAAAATTAATAAATAAATAATTAATAATTTTTTTAAATATTAAAAATGTTTTTAATTTATTTTTTAAAAGTGATTCATTAATTTTTTTTTTATATTATAAAGATTAAATAATAAATTTATTTAATAAGAATAATTTTTTTTTTTTGGAATTTGTGGCGTAGGATAATAGCATGGTTAGGCATAATATGAATAGGAAGTGGAGCAGAGATTATAAGTGTCGTAAGCCACGCAAAAAATGAAAAATCATAATGGAAACATGTGCATTAAAGACAAATTCCACATGGGAATGGCCTTAGCTGGTTCTTCCTTGTAAACACCTCCGCCTCCACCTCCACCACCACAACCACCGCCACCTCCCACTACCAGTAGTGATGGGTGCCTACTGTCCTTGCGCTGTTCACGCGGTTATGATTTTTTTTGAGACTTAGCATCTAAAAAATAAGTGAGATAACATAATTAATTAAAAATAAATAAATAAATCCTGCCATTGAAGAGAAAATCCAACCATATCAAAAAATTAAATTAATTATTATTATGAAAGATAGAGGATAGAAACATTAATTATAACATGAGACTTTCAAGAAAAACAATGAAAAAAAAATTTTCTGTACAGTACAGAACCATAAAAAAAAATTAAAATAAAAAAAATTCAAACATAATCTTTCTAATCATCCTAATCTGAAATCTATGTATCTCTGTAAATCAATTTTGCAAGGAAACGATCATTTCAGTTTCTTCTTGCTTAAGCAACAATGAC
Source organism: Manihot esculenta (assembly GCF_001659605.2). Lineage (NCBI taxonomy): Eukaryota > Viridiplantae > Streptophyta > Magnoliopsida > Malpighiales > Euphorbiaceae > Manihot > Manihot esculenta. Next base: position 8,920,528 of record NC_035167.2, read on the forward strand.
AATCTTGGTTTCTTTCCAGGCAGAGGACTCTCCACTTCTTGCTCTCTAAACGCTCGTTGGTTGATACTTAAATCATTCGACTCAGGCACAGCCGGCAAATTCAGGTCAAATTCGAAGCCGCCTCCGCCGCCACGGCTTTGACTTTGACTTTGACTCTGGCTTGCTCCGCCTTCTGATGAGGTTATAGCGCTGCTGCTATTGTTGTTACCACCACCAATAGGGCCTTCATAGTGACGGCGCTTATGGCCACCTAAGGCTTGACCGGTGGGAAAAGTCCTATGGCAAATAGAACACTCATGGGTCCTACCACTGGCGGTGTTGGTTGTGGTGCTGCTGATGTTAGAGGATGAAGGGTTATCATTGGCGGTGGGGGTCTCAGAGGAGGATTTCTTATGGCTAGCCTTGTGTCCACCAAGAGCTTGATAAGAAGGGAAAGCCTTATTACAAACGGTACACTTATAAGAAAGAGTCAAAGCAGGCGGTTGTGGTGGCGGTGGAGACGAAAATTCAGCTTCTTTAGTGGTGCATCCGCCAGCGCCGCCGCGAGCAAGCATGATGAGGCAGAGAGCGAGATACTCATCCTCAGTAGGAGGGGATTCGCTGCGAGGTCTCTTGGATCTTTTCCTTTTAGTCCAGGTATCTTCATAACTAAAAGGAGTAGCTGTGGTGGGGGAATTCAGAGCTTCAAGAGCCATAACAGATTGGATTAATTCTAGAATTCTCGATGAAAGAAAGTGTGGGAAAGTGCGAGAAAACGAGAGAAAATAGAGGGAAGCGATTGCTTGGAGATGATGTGTGAGTAAGAAGTGGAGGGGAGGATTTATATATATAGAAGGGGGTAGGCTTGGGGGGCGGGGGAGGAGAGAATGGGAGAGTTGGTGAGAGAGTGAAGTCGGTCAAGTGAAGAGAGCACACAGCTGCAAATTAAAGAGAGGACTGATTCTAAGTCAAATCAATGGTACGCTAACTTTTTTAACTAGCAAAAAGAGAAAGAAATAGTAAATGGGCAAGTTGAAGATGTGGGTCTTTTGGGCGTGTGGTGCACGCTTTCGTGATTTTTGGGTCATCCATGACAAGGCAGGGTGGCGGATAAATTTAATTAAATCCTAGAAAAAAATAATATTATATATACAATGTACACATGTATTTATAATTTTAAACATTTTATTATAGCTTCTTTAAAGTAGTGTAAAAATCTTTTTTCATTTCAAAATTTTATTTTCTTCTCAACCAAACATGAAAAATGAAAAGTTTTTCTATTGATTTTTCTATTTTTTTTTTTCACTATCTAAAATTTTAAGAAATTCCCAAATTTAAAATTAATAAATTAGAAAGAGAAAAGCTTCCAAAAAAAGCACAAGAGAAATATCTCATATACCAAAAACCACCATTTTCCTCCCAAGAAAATGCCATTTTTGTTTCATTTTCACTCTCCATATTAATTATACAATTCCATGCCATGCCAATTTAAGGGATATTTCCTTTTCCCAACGTAAAATGCAAATAAAAATTTCACTTTCATACCATTTTCCTTATCACATCCCTACATATATTTCAAAATTATTTAATGAAAAATATTTTATATTTTATAAAATTAAATTCGGTCGTTATTCCATTAAATAAATTTTTATTATTTAATTTTTATAATTTAAATATTTATTTACTTGATTCTTTAATTAACTATAATATAAATCGATCAACGATTTGTTTGGCAAATAATTAAATAATTTATATAAATATTTTAACTTTGTAATTTTTAAATGAAAATAAACTAGTAAACGTCAGATACTAATTTTCCTTAATATAATTCATACAAATATAAATTAAAAAAATAATAAAAAAATATTAATAATAAGAACTTCACTTGTAGCAGCTAGCAGCCAGGCAGTCTTTTTCTAGAAGGCAGTAGCAATACCCTCTACTTCCTAGCTAGTTCTGAACCCTTCGAATTTTGACCACGTAAGATATACATCACGCCCTGCACGCGCTTATGCAGTTACTTAGGGAATGTGATAACTGTTAGTGGTTTTTAACTTTGCCTTGTCGCTTGTGTTGTGTGTGTATTGTTCCAAGTTTGAACATTCATACGCTTGGTTTTGTATTGTCTGTGTTTTTTTTTTGTTGGCTATCTAAAAAGACGGCCTATCTTCCTCAGGAACATCCCACTGTATGCCACGTGTGTTCCATTCATCTCATGATTAACTCTCCCGTTTTTTCTAGAAAATCCTTGCTCTTCTTACTTCCAAAATACCCATATTAATTTATTTTTTAATAAAATAAAAGTTTTGTTTCACATGTTAAAAAAATAATTTAAAAAATTCAATCTACTTAATTTTGAAATTATTTTTTTAATTTAAAAGATAATATTATATTTAATTAAATTAAAATTTTAAATGATTTTGTAATAATCACATTTAAAGTATAAAACGTGTGAAATTTAAAATAGTCATTGAATAATAAATAAAAATGGAGGGAAAGATAAGAGGGAGGGGTATTTATGTCAATAAAAAATACAGTTAGCGAGTACAGTTTTTTAACTTAGAAGTACTGAGGGGGAGAGAGTGCAGTAGCTTCACCGACGCGCAAGTGTCAGGACATACGGCACGTAACGCGTTCTTGTTATCTTTCATGCCACGTGGCACTTGAGTTTGGCTTCTTTCACATGCTAAAAGATAACTGACAATCAATCGGATAACTACCACCATCCTGCCGTCCATTTTCTTGGAATCTCTACCTGATTGCCACGTGGTCTCTGCTTATGTAACTTTCTGCCACGTAATACTCTTATTACAGTTGAACATCCCCGACTCTTCACAATTCTAGTGGCTGTTAGGCTCCCGGTTTCTTTCTCTTTTGTTTTTTAAGTGTTAGCCTGTCAGGCTTCCTGGTTGACGCAAGGGAAATAATTTTTCTTTTTGAAAAATAAATATTTTTGAAACATAATATTTTGAAATTTTATTCAACATTAAATTTTTAATCGTAATTACCGATTTTACGATTATTAATAAATTTATGTTTATATTTGTAAAAAATTTCTCTAATTCTTCTATTAATTTTTTTAAATTTATTCCAAACATATTCTATTAGTATGAATAACTGTTAATTTTTTAATTTTAATGTTAACATCTATTTAAAAAGTTAAAATTTTAATATTTTTACCGTTTACTAAAATTTAATATTTTAACTAAATCTGAAATAAATTATTATTATTAAGAGTAACATGTGATCGATTCAGTTTAAATTTAAATCGAATTGAATAAATTAAAAATTAAAATTTTAATATTTATAAAAATTAAATCAAACTAAGATTATAAATCAAATCGAACTGAATCGGTATGATTTGATTTAATTCAATTCAGTCTAATTGGTTTGAATTTTTAATAATTTTTTTATTTTTTATATTTTATTTTTAATATTTTAAAATTTAATTAGAATATTTTTAACTTTAATATGATCTAATATCTTTATATTAATAAAAATAATATATTATTATCAGTAATCGGTTCGATTTTTTTTTATTAAAATCGAACCGAACTGAAATAACCGAAATTTTTAAAATTAAAAATCAAATCAAATCGAAATAAATAAAAAATCGAACCGAATTTTTAAATTAATTCAGTTTGATCGATTTTTTCGATTTGAACTAAATATTGGTCACCTCTAATTACTATTGATTTCAACGATTCAAAATTTTGAAAGAAAAAAGAAAGAAAAAGTGATGGATAGTGTAATAAGGTAGGTTAAGCACATGCAATTGTAGAGAAATTAGAAAATGAGATGACTTAACATTAAGGAAGTTTGTTAAGAAATGGCTTGTATGAGTAGGATAATCAAGTGGGTTAATGGTATTTTTAGGCCTATTGGAAGATGGAAGAGTTCTATTGGACTTAAATTCTTTTTTTAAAATAAAAAAAAAAATTCCCATCCATTGATACCTTTACTTGGAATGGATTTAGTATTAATTTTATAATGAAGACGTTGAATTGTAGTTGATGATGATTAGTTAAGTGTTAATTATTATAATTTATTTGTTTTGTTGTTTGGTATAAGGTGGAGATAAGTGTAAACTCATGCCAATATAAAACTATGTGCCAATCTCATGGATTTTCAAGTCCCTTGATTTCTTTATTAATCTTTTCTGTTGATGGGTTTGTAGCTAATTATTTTTAATGACTAAATATATATTTATATCTTTTCATATTAATTAAAATTAATTTATTAATTACCTCAATTCGTAATCTATGAAACACATGAATTTATAAAATTTATGATAATTAAATATAAATTAATTATATTATCAATAATTTATTTAAAAAAATAAAAAAAATCATACATATAGTTGATTACACTCTAAATTTTATTGACTGTATTTTAAAATTTTAAAAAAGTATAAAAAAATATTATATAGTTTTTCTTATTTTTATTTTGAAGTCTGTAATTTAATTTATATCAAAATAATATTTATAGTATCGTATTGTTAGCAAATAGCAATAATTTTCTGACGTTATTAAAAAATATGATAAATAAAATATAATTATTAATTAAAAATATAAAGAAAAATCATATAGTTTCACTTATTTTCATTCAATTTTTATTAAATTAGTACTTTTTAATATGATATTCATATCAATATATCTGACGGTGCTTAAAAATTGTCGCTATTTACTAATGGTGTGATATATGTATGATTTTATTATAAATTAAATTAAAGATTTTTAAATAAAAAAATCGATAAAACTGTATTGTACTTTTTTAATATATTTTTAAATTTTTATAGATTAAAAAATTTAGATAAAAGTAATTTTAACATTTTATAAAAATTTTGGAGTTTTATCAATAAAATTTACAGTAAGATCAACAACAAATGATATTATTTATAATTTTTTCTCTCAAATGATCAATAATTAAAGCATAGAAATAAAAAGGAAAAGCAAATAATCTAACAAAGTTTGATGGGTAATTTTATCATTTTATAAAAATATGAAGCTCCACTGGTAAAATTTACCGTACAATCAATGATAAATAATATTATTTGATGTCTTAAAGATCTAATATAGGTTCAAGATATGTATTTCAAAACTTGATCCAGTTGGCTTATATCTTCATTCTTTTATCTTTTTTTCTTTTTATTCTCTAGTGATGCATAACCGTCATCCTGCACCAGTACATTTTGTCATTATTACGAGAATTCGTATGTATGAATATAGTGTCTTTTCCATCGTCAGGCGACAATTTAATTTATTTCGGCGCCATGTGGACACGATCTCAAATGTATAGAGTCTATTATCCTACTGACCCATCAGGTCAGTTGAGCTAGATTTCCCTCTGATAGGCCCGAGTCCTGTTCTATCCAGGCTATTTGCATGAAGTTAGGACAGCGTGCTAGTGGGTGGACCTGCGTAACGGGCTTTGATGAGGCTACGGTTCGACCTTCCTATATAGTTTTAGTTATGGTCAGGGTATCCGAGACTCAATAGTTATCAAGAGCCCCTTTACCCACTCGCTACTTATTCCATGATTAATGAGGGGGTAAATCCCGAAACTCCAATTATTACTGTGCGGCTCTAGGAGTGCTTTTTGCTTTTGTCAAAACATCTTCTCTCTGCGTTTACCCATTTCAAATTCGCACTTTTGATTTCACTTATGGTTCTTTCTCTTGCGCTACCTCTACTATCTTGCTCTCCTTCTTCTCTGTAATACCTGCTTTCTTAGTTTGAGGTACGTCTTACTCTTCTCATGACTTCAATTATCATGGGTCTGGTGTCCTCTATTACCCCTTCTTTCCTTTCTGATTTCTTCTCCAGCGACTATGCTAATACCACGATTTATAGGAATAAGGCTCCCCTTCCTAATGAAAGGATTGTCCTTCTCAATCCACCTCTTACGGGCTTAATAGACGCCCAGCAAGGGTGCAACTTGGTCTTTTTTGTCAAACAACGTGATTTCGGGCTGACCTTTCCTTTTATCCCTTTCTTTATTGAGGTCTTCTGTCACTTCAAAGTGACTCCTCATATGTTGTCTCCCAATTTCATTTTGTTTATGTGCTGCTTTGAGTCCGTTTGTCTGTATTGAGGTTTTGCCCCCTGTCGCTTTATTCTCCACCTTCTTCCGCCTCATTCGGTCTAACCATGTGTTCTACTACTTTGGTCCCTAGGACAGGGTTATTTATCTTCACTGGGTACAAAGACTCGATAAAAGGTCGCGTCGAGACCTTTGTGGTTGTCGAGCCGAAAGAGAGTTCGAGGATCAACTGGGATGTTGATCTCTCTTGGAGGGAAGTCCCTCAAGGCTGTAACGACTTCCTTAGGTTGACTCTTTTGGAACAAGTATGCCTTCTTCGATTGACCTCTGTAAGGAAGAAGTATGACATCAAGAAGTGCATATTCATATCCAGCCTTTGAGACTGCCGGAAAGCTGGTATTATTATTTTTCTGTTTTCTTCCTTGTTGCGTTTTCTTTTTATTATTTTGAGTTCTAACTGGATTGACATCTCTTTTTTCAGCTTTCGCTATTCCTATGGATAACATCAAGCTTCCTAAAAACTTTTTCCTGTCTCGGGAAAGCATGAGAGTGAACCTGGCAACCTTTAAGGCTAAAAAGATGGTGGCGAACATAACCCGTGAGACCATTCTACTACCCCTACCCCTACTTTGGTGTTGGTGCCTACAACAGGAGGTTCTTGATCTGCAGCCTCGAGGACGTCCGTTCCTACCAAAGTGCCAGCTCCAGCCAAGACTCTGGCTGCTCCTAAACTGGCTTCCAAGGAGCCTATTACACTCAGCAAGTCTGCCGAGAGCAGTTCGGAGGAGGGCACTAGAGTTGCCCTTTTGGATGTCCCACCTCTCCAGGCTGTGGGGGCCATAGTGATTGGAGGGGTAGCCGGCAAGCGGGCCTGGACTTTAGAGCCTGCTACTAAAGGTAGGGCTGCCAAATGAGCTCGTACTACAGAGTCTACGAGGACAGTCCCTCCCCCCTCCGCTGATAAGGGGAAGAAGGCCATGGAGCAGCTATCGCTGGCTCCAGAAAATGGGCTCTTGAATGCTTCCGAGGTGACTCATAAATCTTCGTCGGCTTTAACAGCCAAGATGCTCTGCAAGAAGATGTTTGGGGGAACTCTGGATGCCTTAGATCCTTATTTTCTGGTCCTCATTAGCCACCTTGCTCGCTCCACTAGGCAACATGCGATGTTCAACACTTGCTCTCTGAATGACCTCGGGGACAGCTTGAGAGAGATGTTCCTCATGGTAAATCATCTACCATTCTCAAGGGTATTTCTAACTTCTTTTAGGTTTTTAATTTTATTTTTCTATGGCAGGCTTGCGGGGTATTCCTAAAAATCGATGCCTGAAACCAGTATTTTTAGAGCTCGGTGGAGCAATGCATCACTGAGGAGCACCGGAATGAAAACATTGTTGCCACTGGTGAGGCCCGCAGATGGATCGTTGAGTTCCAAGGGGTTATTGAGGACCTCACTAAGCAACTGGGGGATATGAGGGAGGAGGTTGTCCAGGCCTCCCAACAAGTTTCTACAGCTGAGTCTCAGCGAGACGAGGCCTTAGCACAACTGTCCTCTTTAGAGGAGTCTTGCCATCAAAATAATGAGACTAGGGCCTAGCGTGATGAGGCTTTAGCTCGCACTACTATCCTCCAGCAGGAGTTCAACAAGCACATCGAAGACTTGAGAGGCATGGGTTCGATAGCGGAGAAGTCTCGTCTCTAGCAATAACAACTCCGTCAAGAGGTCACTGCTATAGAGGAGAGGTGTTTTGCATTATTAAGGGATGCCCGGGCTGCAGAGGATAAGGTCCAGCAGGCTTGTAAGGAGCGTTTGCAAGAGTACAAGGACTCTGTAGAGCTGATAGGCAAGATCCAGCAGGCCTGTGAAGCGCGACTGGAGGAGTGTGAGACCTCTACGGAGATGAAAGAGATAGTGTACAAAGAGGCCTATCGCATGTTTGCTTTGGGCTACAATCAGGGCTTTAAGTCAACTAGAGATGTCCCTTCCACTCCGTTGGCATACCTACGAGCCCCTGAAGTGGACTCTAATAGCAAGGAGGTGCGCTATAGAGTAGATGATAACCCTTTACCCAAGTATACTCCTCGCTTGCCTTTTGGATCTCAAGGGGAAGATACTGTAAATAACCCTATAAATGATTTAGTTAGTTCTGCTCCCTCTTCCCCTGCATCCCCTGTAACTCACTCCAATAATTAATAAAATTTTAAAATTTTGTTATTAGAACTCTGTCTATTTATTTTTTCTATTTATCAGATTTACTTGCATTTTTACACTTAGGCTATTTTTATGTATATTGCTTATAAACTGAACCGGATTGGTAGCTCGTTAGCTTGCTTTACTTATATTTCCATACTTAGGTTGTTTTTATGTGTACAGCCTGTGGACTTCACCGATCTGATAGCTTGTTAATCTTGTTTTACTTGTATGGCATCTTTTTTATTGTATTATTTTTTTTATTTATTGAATGCCTTAGCGTTTTTTGCCTTCTATTTTCTTGAAGCCTTTGTATGAGCTGGGTTTAGTTTTCTCACAGCTCCTTATTTTAACTTGTACTGCCTTTTAGCTAGTTAAGGTATTTGATTTTTATATAGTCCTGCCTTCAGGTTTAGGTGTGTTTTCTTTATATTTTTTTTCTGTTATTAGCATGCTTGTTGATGGGGTTTAGTAATAAGGCTTATTTTTGCTTTGATTTTGCCTTGGCTTTTCTTGCCTTTGGGCCTTAAGGGCACTAAGCTCATTTTCGAGGTCGTCATAGTGTTATAGCTCTGTGAGTCTCAAATTAACTTTTCAGTGGGCAATATTCTGTTATTAAGTTGGCATTATAATGCCTTAGGTTAATTTTTCATATGCTGAGCTCTACTATGAAGTTGGCATCATGCCTCAAACTAGTTTCTCTACATGCTGGGCTCTTTTATGAGATCGACATATCATTTTTCTATGATCCGAGCTCTTTTGTGAGATCAGAGCCAGAATTTTCGTTTATATTTTTGTGATCTGTGCCCTTTGGTAAGGTCGAACTCAGGTTTCTTTTCACTTGTATTCTTGTGATCCGAGTATTTTTGTGAGGTCGGAGCCAGGCTCTTGTTTGTTTGTTGAATTTTATGTGTGCCGAAGTCCTTTCTTAGGTCGGTAGCGTATTCGCCAGTTTAACTTTTCTTGGGCTTATAGCCTTGCTATTGTTGGGCCTTCGTCATGAGTCTTTATTCCTCCAATTGATTTTGTGGTGTCGGCGGTCATGTTCCGAGACCGGTCACTCACCTCATTGGGGTCTTCATCTCCTCAACTGGTTTTGCGATACCGACGGTCATGTTCCGAGACTGGTCACCTATCTCATTAAGAGCTTTGTCTCCCTAGCTAGTTTTGTGGTGCCGGAGGCCATATTTCGAGATCGATCACCTACCTCACTGGAATCTTCATCACCTCAATTAGCTTATTGAGGACTTTGTCTCCCCAGCCGGTTTTGTGGTGCCGACGATCATGTTCCAAGACCAGTCACCTACTTCATTAGGGTCTTCATCTCCTCAACCGATTTTATGGTGCCGACAGTCATGTTCTGAGACCGGCGGCACTGAGTCCCCTTTGTTGCAACATCTGTCCTAGCCAATGAGCAGTATTTTGGAGTTGAAGAACCATATTTTATAGCTTACGGTCATATAGGGTGGTTCGAGGCATGGTCCCTGTTGAAGTTGGCAAAGGGTTAAATAACACAGATGGTTGATTCAGTGGGGCGGTAGGACTAGAAAATAAGAACTATGCTCCTTTCCTAAGTAGAGCTCAGATTGTTTAAGGTGTTTCCAGTATGGTGTTTGACGTGATTGGCCATGCGGATCTCAGTAAGTTTGGTGAGGATGAGAATTTCAGTGACGAAAGGATCTCCTTCATTTTTCACAGACGGCGCCAATTGATGTTCTGAGATCCAATATAGAGTAGGCTCAAGGTATGTATTTGTAAACTTGGTTTGGTTGGTTCATGCCTTCCTTTTTTATCCTTTTCTCTTTTGTCCTTTAGTGATGCATAACCGTCGTCCTGCACCGGTACACCTTATTATTATCACGCGGAGCTGTAGATATGAATGTACTGTGTCCTTTTCCATCGTCAGGTAGCCATTTAATTCCCTCCGGTGCCATGTGGACACAATTCCAGATGTATAGAGGTCTGTTACCCCACTGACCCATCAGGTCAGTTGAGCTAATCTCCCTTCGATGGGCCCGAGTCCTGTTCTGTCCGACCTATTTGTAAGAAGTTAGGGCCGTGCGCTAGTGGATGGACCCACTTTTCAATGGGCCTGAGTTCTGTTCTGTCTGGTCTATTTGTACGAAGTCAAAGCCGCGCGCTAATGAATGGATACGCATAACGGATTTTGGTGAGACTATGATCCGATCTTCTTATATAGGTTTAATTATAGGTTTAATTATAGTTATGGGCAGAGTATTTGAGATCCAATACTTACTATTATTTATATTTTTTTCTCAGTTAACTTTTATTTAATTATTATGATTTTTTATAATTTTAAATATTAAATTCGTCATAATTTTAAGTTAGTATATAAGTAGGTATTTGTATTATTGGTGAAAGTAGGAGTTTGTGTTATTAACAACTCATTATTACAAATCGACAATGTATTTTTAATTATAATCTGTTAATTATTGTATTTGAAAATCAATTTTTTTAGTTTTTAAGAAAGTTGTGGTGAGAGTGATGGAGCTTTTTGGGTTGTGTGTGATAGTGAGATAATGGATATGGGAGTTGTGAAGATGATGATGATAATCATAATAAGTATTTTAATAATTAGATGACAATTTAAAATAATTTTTTCTTTTCTTTTTTCTTTTTTTGAAATTAAAGAGTGGCCATGTGAGGCATGCTTTGCATCTTACTTCTTAAATTATTATATAATCATATCAATTTCTTTTATTATATAATCATAGTCAATGAACCTATTTAATTTTTTAAAAAATTTATTATAAAAAATTCATTAATTAATTTTTTTAATTTAAAAAAATATATTAGTAATGTATAATCATAATTATATTCATTTTTTTCACACCAGGATCTTTAAATAAGAATAACTTTATAGCATCCACATATAATAATGTAATTTTTCTAATTTAAGCTGAGATACTCTAATTAAATTAAATTAAATATATTAAAATTACTTTAAATAATTTTAAATACATAATCTATATCGATTCAAAATATTAAATTTAATCAATTACAAGTGAGTTTTTTTTTAAGTTTTAAAACTCTATTTGTTTACATAAAATAAATTTTATTTAAAAAATATATTCCGTGAAAAATATTTTCTAATAAGTAATTTATTGCTTCACTCTTTCTGATGCCTTAGACCAATTTATATTCCTCGTCTTGTCCACCTTTTCTTTTTTCTTTTTTGCCAGTCTTTATCCAATTTGATATGTTGCAATAAAATATAAGAAATTGACACATTTTGATTATTCTCTTGGATGTTATATTTGGATTATATTTGGATTATTATTTTTATCATCAGAAACAAGTATTTTTTTATATAGCAAAGAGAGTATTAAACCCTTAAGTAAAGCCATGAGACCATATAACTCCAACAGTATCAGCTTACAAGTAGTAACGAGACTCCATAGAAGACGTTTTCAGAATTTACATTTCAAGAGAACTTCCAATTAACGATTTCGCTAAGTAATCCGCCACAAATAAACAAACATTTAGTTGGTTGAATTTTATATATATATATATATATATATATAAAACTATTGGTTGATTGCTTTCAAAAAAAAAACTATTCTTTGATTGAATTTAGATATAAAATTTCTCAATTTTAAAAATAACTCAAGTTAAAATATTTAATTTATAATTAATATTAAATTTTTTTTATCAATGCATTTTAATAAAGTCTAATCGAGTTAATATCAAAATTTAAAAAAAAGTTCAGCTCTACAGTCCAAAAAAAATTATAGAATTCAATCCAGAAGATATAAACGGATAGAAATCGACTCGAGAAGCATCCTCCACCGCACGGATCCAATACTGACGGCTCAAGCAAATCGTTGCACAACTACAGCAAAAACAACAAGCACCAAGCACAACTATAGCAAGATATTACCATTGCATACGTCTTCACAGCTCTAACTACACAATCATCCAAAAAAATTCACTGCCGACAAAATAGGAAACAACGATAAAATAAAAACTGCTAATCACAGTCGATGATATATAATCAGGATCCCGTAAATTCAAAGCCACCATTGTAGAGAAAGAAATGGCTCATAGCATTTTTAGTCTAATATAATTTTGAAGCCACTTTGAAAAAAGACGCCGATTATCACCGACCTCTGGCACACCCGGCAAAAGCAACTGAAGCAGAGTACTACCAAATCCATTGCTCAAACAGAACTCTAAAAAAGCAACACATAATAAATGAACCGAAAACAAACTAAACAGAAATAAACAAAGGATCTGTAAAAGGCACCTAAAGAAACTACCACGACTAAAAAAGAGTGTCACCTCCCTGGTTAGATACCACTTTTCTTCTCTTCTCTCTTGTCTCTCTTCTTTTTCTCTCATTTTTCTATTAGATGGGATGAGATAACATCTCATATCAAGCATTTTATGTGTTATTGAGTTTGGTTGAAATTTGGTACGTAATTTCAAATCTTGGCTAATTTGTGATTTATTATCATGTGCCAACTTTCAGAATTGTATGGGATTGGTCAAGTTTAGTTTTGTTTTTAGTGTTTCTATTTTATCAATTATTTTTATTAAAATAAATTCTCTCCATCTTATAATTTTTATCCATTTAAATTTTTCACACACATTTAAAAAATAACTTTTTATTATTTTTTAATTATATTCATTTAAAAATATTAAATTTTATTAAATATTAAGAGATATTTTAATAATAAATTAGAAGTTTATTTTAAAATAAAATAAAATAGAATAGAATTATAATAATTAATTTATATATAAAAAATAAATAGTAATTTAAATTTTAAATTTTAATAAATATTATAATTTTAAATTTTTAATAAAAATATTATAGTAATTTAATCCATCGAATTAGCTTATAAACAGAGTGTTTATATTAATTTATTTTTTTATTGATATTTATAAACTTGTTATATTAGTATAAATAAATAAATTATTTAAGTTTTAAAATTTATATGCAAATTTGACCTGCTTATAAATTATATAAAATATTTTTATAATTAAATTTAAATAAATTAAAAATCTAATAAAATAACATTTATATTATAATAGAATAAAAGGAATCGAATTAAAAAAAAATTAAATTGAACCGAAGAAATTTAGATAGATTAAATTCATTTATAGTTCATCTTGAGCCTTTTACTTATCTTGGGCTAATTTCAATTATGTTTTTTTTCGTTTTACATTTTTTTTCATAATCCGAAATGAAACTGATTAAAAATTTAAATCTTTAAAATAAAGAATTAAATGGGATTGATTTATCAAAAAAGTCAAATTAAATTTTTAAACTTAGGCTTCTATTTCTTTTACGGAAAATATTTTTTTTAAATATAATTATTAACTTAATTATAATCAACATTATGGTTTTTTTTTAATAAAAAAAAGATAAAAACCAGCTGAAATTCCATAGATTAATTAAGGATGAAAAAGAGAAGTTTTCTTATTCGTAATCCAATTGGGAAAGATAAATAAATGGAAGTTGAGAAGAAGAAACAAAGTTGGTGAAGTCATCCCTCACATAATCACTTTTCAATTGCAACAAAAAACCTAATTTTTAGGTTTCTTTCCTCACTTGTGCAACTCACTAATTTTATGGAAACCATTAGGACTTTCATGAATTATAAGCAAGAAAATTTGGACATACCCATTTATGTTTTTTTTTTAAAATAAAATAAATCAAGAAAATTTATTATAATTTCAAAATAATAAAAAAAAAATTTAGTTTCCAAATAAGCTTCAACTAGCTGTTTCATTTCCAAGCATATAAGTAATTTCATTTTCTTCCCTTCTTTTTAGACTTATTTATTTTTTGGACTAAAAACAATCTGCATTACAATTGGGATTTTTCATTCCTTTGGCTGATTGGGTTCAGCTTTACCATAAGATGTCAAACTTAACATGCTACCAAGGAAAATCCAAGTTTAATTCAGTGATAAACCAATTAAAGTATTTAATTACTTGTCGCTAACGGTTTTAATGACATACGAAAGCTTGGAGAAAGCATTCGGTCGGGTTGATTCGGTTTAAAATTAAACCAAATTAAATAAATTAAAGTTAAAAATTTTAAAATTTATAAAAATCAAACTAAATCAATTTTGGTCAGAAATTAAATCGAATCGAATCGATTTGATTCGGTTTGATTCAGTTCAGTTTGATCTGTTTAAATTTTTAATAATTTTTTTTTATTTTTTATATTTTATTTTTAGTATTTTAAATTTTAATTGAAATATTTTAATTTTAATATAATTTAATCTCTCTGTATTATTAAAAATAATATATTATTATTATTAATCAGATAGATTCAATTTTTTTGATTTTTTCTGATCAAAATCGAACCGAATCGAAATAACTGAAATTTGTAAAATTAAAAATCAAACTGAATTTTTAAATTAATTCGATTCAAATGATTTTTTCGATTTAAACCGAATATTGCTTGCCCTAACAAAAGCTATTAAATATGCCATTAGTGTTGATGTAATTTGAGGCATTGCTAAAGGTATTAGTCACAGTTCAAACCGTGGCTAAAGCTATTAAAATAATTTTTTACCTATTGAGATTCTCATTTCAGTATAGTTAGATTGAAATTGTCCAGCTTGTTCCCAAAGATTATAAAAGAGAATTATTCTCTGGATTTATTATCAATAATCTGGGTCTCTTAGGTTTATGCTCTCTCGAATTGCTGTCAGATTATTAACAAATGTCTTTTGGATTTGAATAAACCTACCCTAGTAATCTCCTCCTTTATGAAAATGGTAATATTTGAGTATCAGATTTCATTCTCTCCACCTCGGCCAAAGAACAGAATGTGATATTTAGGAGTAAAATAATATTTTTAAGGGGAATTTTGATATTTTCACCTTAATAAATGGAATCTGTTAAAATAATCTAATAGAAGGACTATACAGTTGTATTTGTGAGTAATCGAAAACATTTTAATTAAATTTAAGAATTATAAAGACTCACTAATAAATTTATTAAACTTTAGGGACTTAATAGTAATTCTCTTTTAATATATTTTGAGGTGTTACTAAAAGTGTTAGTAACGATAGTATTGTCGCTAAAAGATGTTAGTAAAAGAATTATTATTACCGGCACTCATAAGTTTAGTCCTGTTAACTCTATCTGAATAAATTTGAGATATCTCAGATTCTACTCCTTCAATTCTCAATTTTCAATTCAAAAAATAAAATTATTATCACTAAAATTAATCTAATATAATTTAGAGATTATAAAAATTACAGTTGATAAACCTTATTAATTTTTAATTAAATTTAAATAAAAAATCAATTAAATTTAAGAAATAAAATTATTTTTCTAATTAAAAAAATATTTATATAAATTTAGGTGCGGTTACTTCACACATTTAATTATATTATAGAATTATACAAAATAAATTAATATTTAATTAAATAATTTATCTTCAATTTATTCGTTGTGAAAGTTTAATTCACAATAAATAGTGCTAAATTTAATAATATTATAAGTATTTATTTTTTAATAACTTTATACGTAAGAGTCCATTAATTTAAAATAAAAAATTATTAATTTATTTTACAAAATTCTATTAACAATGTTAAACTTATATAAACTCTTTTACTATTAATAATATAATTTTATTATATATAGCATTAAATTTGAATAAAAAATAACATAGATTTTAAATTTAAATGTAAAACAATATATTCAATTTAAAGTTTTTAAATATTAAAACAATATATTTCAGATAATTTTTTATGAAATTTTATCGATTAGAACTATTTTTTAAAGGTTTTAAATTATAATAAAAATAATTAAAGACTTCAAACAGAAAAAATTAAAATATTAAAATTTATGTAAACTTTATAATTAATTTAATTAATAAAATTTAAATTAAACTCATTTGTATGAAAAATTTTAAATTATTTATCTAATAAAATTATTATTTTTATTAATTTTAATCCACATAAATTTTAATTAAAATTATTTATTAAAACAATCTCATTAATAATCATTAGAGATATTTAAGTGAAATAATTTTTAAATTATTAATTCACTAAAAAACTAGTGATTTTATGTACTTTTTATTTTTATTTTTTATTTCATTAATATTTTTAATATTCATTAATTAAATTTAACTTTTTATTTAATTTATAATTTAAAAATATGAATTTATTATTTTAATAATCTTCTTAATATTTATCTAATATTTAAACATGTTATTTTAGTAATTTTTATTTTAAAATTAATTTAATAGTATTTAAATTAATTAAGATCTTACTTTAGATTTTTTAATAAATTCTAAAATTAATTTAAACTAATAAAATTATAATCTAATATATATCCTTATTTAAAAAATTTAATCTTATTATATTTTCATATATCTTTTAAAATTTTCTTAACTAAAAAATTAATTTATTCATAATTATTGCACTCATAAACTTAATCTGTTGATAAGAGCATATAAGTAAATTTGATAAATCTCAAATTTTACCATCCCGATCCCCACCCAGTTTTCAGTTCAAAAAAAAAATTATTCGTAGTTATTCATAAATATCATAGTCTCAAGAACCATTGCACAAAGAGTGAAGTATTGGGCCAACCACCATTGTTGTTAGTAGAGTTCTCTAGTAAACAAGGGTGGAAGGGAAATGGGCCCTCAATTTAAAGGAAAAAAAAATTACTTTCTCTCAAATTTTGATAAATTTAAGGGTGTATTTAATTATAAAAAATAATTTTTTATTTTTTATTTCTAATTTTATTTTCATTTTTTAATTTTATTCTCCATGAAAAAATTTAAAAAACATGTTTATTTCATATAATATTAGAAATTATTTTCAATTAAAAATTATGTTCAAATTATAATTATTTTTTAGAAAATATATTTTTTATAATATTTTCTACCTTAATTTTTGTATTAATTTAAAATAAAAAGAAAAATTCATGCATTTTAAATAAAAAATTTTTATACATACTTAAATATATAAATATAATTATTAAGACTTAATTTTTTTACTTTGAAAAATCGTATTTGTTCAATATAACGAAGAAAATATAGAAAATAATTATTTCAGTGTTTTTTATTTTTTAAAAAATTTGAAAAATAAAAAAATTATTTTCTGTTTTCTAATTAAAGTAAAAAAAATTAAAATTAACATTTTTTTTAATTTTTTTGAAAAACAAAGAAATTTTTTTTAGAAAACTGTTTTAGTAAAGTGGTTATTTTATGAAAGATTATTAAATTAATAAAAGTAGTGATATTTTCAATTTAATATAATATATATAAAGATAATAACCTATTTTTGCATTTAATAGTTTTATTAATTAGGATACAATTATTTCAATAATACATTTTTCAAAGAATTTTTTTTTTCAATTTTTTGACATTTAAAATGAAAGAAAATTAAAGATATTAAATCATTTTTAAATAAAAATGATTTTCTTTTCAATTACAGAAACTTTTATTAATAACATTAAATTTTTACTATATAAATTTATTAATAATTTTTATTTGATTTATTTTATTGAAAATTAATTTATATTAAAAATATCTTGAATGTAAAAATTGTTTTTGCGAAATAAATGAAACCCAAAAAAGAAAATTGAATATTGAAAAAATAAAAGAAGACAAAAATAGAACTCAAAATAAAATTCCCAAATCGCAAAAGCCTGAAGCTTCCACTGTCCGGCGACCAACTAGCCAAGTAAGCGTGCAAAGAGAGGTCGAATCGTGAGCAGCTTTTCGAGAAATCGCTCCCTCACTCAATCTCTCAGGAGCATGGCGACGTCTCTCCTATCTCAGCTCTCAACCCTAACTCCAGAACTGGCGAGTCCATCGACTGGCCTCCCTAAATCCTCTTTTCTCTCTAGTACTAAGCTCGTCTTCTTAACCAATCCAAGAAAACAGGGATTATTTCAACAAAGATGCTACAAGCCCCCTTCTGCATCTGGGAAGTCTTTCGACCACATTCCCAAGCAGTTTAGACAAGAAAATCTCAAGGATGGATGTCAGTCTCTTCCTCCCTCGCCATTTTTCTCTTATTTTTTTGGTTTTTTTTTTTGTTGTTTATTCCTATGATTTTTGGTTATGGGAGTGATTTGGGTTTCCTCAATAATAAGTAGACTGTGGGTTTTGGGCTATTATCAATTATCAATGGAAAAAAAGTGATAAATATGGATATTGAATTTTATTTATTTTGCCTAACTGGGTCGGTTTCTAGCTTTGGTATTGTGTATTAGCCAATAGAGCGTGGCCTGATAATATGTTTGTGCTTGAAAATGGGTTTCTCAGAAATTAAAGGCAGAGTGTGCTTAGTCACCCATTTTTAAGATTATGCAGTGCTTGTGGTGTAATTATGTGCTGAAAGATACTGCGTAAGTTGAAAGTATCTGCCATTTGAATTGCACTGAAATGATAAACTGCCAATAGCTATAAGGTCTTGAATGGGGGATAGGCTCTATTTTTGTCGTATGAATATAAAATTATTCATACTGGCAGCTGTGGCGTTGAAACTCATTTATCTTGGCAGCCTTGTATATATATATAATGTTAAGCGTCTCTAGAAACTACACTTACTATTCAGCTCTGGCACCAGACAAGATTCTTTTGGAATTTCCAATATGTTCCCGCAAATATTTTTGGCAAGATGAAAAATCAATTCGAATGATCAGTACATGTAATTTTTGGGAGTTGGGTTGGGAAACTGTCCCATTAAGGTCTGGGAAAGAAAGTTGAATATCTTTTGGCTGTGCTTAATAGCTTAAAGATGATACTTCTGAATAATCTGTAAAGATTCAGGAGAAACATGGATTTATAAGAGCTGTAAAATAAAATGTTAAGATATACCAAATGGTGGATTGTTCATGGCAACCATGTTCAATTGTACCATGACCTCACCTTATGGGATTTCTATCTGCAACAATTTGCCATGCTAGTTTCGCTTGTTTCATGTCAAACCAGGATGTGTTGTCTTTTTGTCTTGTAACATAGTTTATATGGGACCTTTCCTTGAAGATGAGAGTTGATGGTTGTGAGGAAGGTTCTTGGAATAAGCTGTTTTGTTGTAAAGATTAGTAGGTGCCTTGGCCTGAGCAAATTTTGATTTTCAAATAGCTACTAATGAATTGGTGTTTCTTTGGATTTTTTGACTTCTTTTTCATACAAATTAAGAGAGCATGCAAAAGTGACAACTGAGGGTGGGCATAAGAGTTTTTTTTTTTTTTTTTTTTTTTTTTTTTCCATTTGCTCATCCTGGATACAGGATGATGCTAGACTGTTATTAATCTATTAGTGGAAGAGAAAAGCAACTAGGTGGTAGCCTCTTTAGTCTGAATAGCTTAGTGAGATGGTGGAGTGATGGTTGCTTAATTAGATTTTAAGTGTTAATGCACATGGTGACTTGAACTAGCCAGGTATGCAGAAAGATGAAGGTAATTGTTCATGACACTCATGACTTGGATGGAAGAATTTGTGTGAAAGAAAATATTGAGGTGAAGATAATTGTTCATGACACTCATGACTTGGATTGATGAATTTATGTGAAAGAAAACGTTGAGGTGTAACTTATTAAGACAATACAGCACCTTATCAGCATAATTGCACATTTAAGTCCTTTTGAGTAGGGGTGTTGTGGTCTGGTTTGCTTCCAATTCTTTCTAAAAATTGGAAACAAGCCAAACATTGCCAAATTTTCAGTTCCAGTTTGGGACAGTTCAGTCCTTTGATATTTTGGGTTGGTTTTAGTTCACTTTTTGGTTTTTCTTTTTTAGTTTGGATCTTGATTTTTCAAAGGATTTTATGTACTTTCTGCCATGGATAGTCACATTACCATTTAAGTTATAATGTTAGTTACCATTTAACAATATGAAGACTTTTTATATTTTTGATCTACTATATATATATACAAAAGTTATTTCTTCTACTAACTTAAATTTAATGTATTAATATAAAACAATTAATAACTATTATTAAAACCTCAACCTATATTGCAAGTCAAATTTATTGAATTCTTACTAACATGTTCCCATAAATCATGTCATCTTTACCACTAGAATAAGAAAATAATTCTAATCAAACTATTCAAATTTATTAATGTGTAATTTTTAATATTAATAAAGGAAACGAGGGTTTTCTTTTTACAAAAATTTTTAATTCACACACGTGTATATATATATATATATATATATATATATATATATATATATATATATATATATATTTGTGTGTGTAAAAAATTGGGTTTGGATTCAGTTCTTCAGTTCAATTAGGTCTGGATTTGGTTCTGTTTTCAATTCAGGATTTTGATAAAGATCCATAACTGCACCAAAACATAACATATGTTTAGTTTGGTTCTTACAGTGTCTGTCTTTTTCCGTTCCTGTTTCGTTTGGTTCAAGTTACTTAAGAACCATGCTTAGGCCTACTTTTGAGTGTTATGTCAATTGGCCTCATTTGGCTTGTACAACTCTACTTGGGAATTACTTGCTGGGAAGTGATAAGCTTTTAGTGTTTGGTTTACAAATATTTTCCTTGGAACTGCACAAACATTTTATTAGTTCATTTACAAACTTTCTAGGAAGTGTATTAGAAAACCTAATAAGGTTACTTTATTATCAATAGAAAATTTTTCTTAGGAAAGTATCTAACTGTTGTAATTCCCAGGAGTTAGACTTCCTTGGCTGAGCTCACTCCCTATCCCTGCAAACCAAATTGTGCATAGAGTAATGCACGAAATGGGAGCCTAGGGACACTGATCTGTTAGGCCAAGTGAAGGCAATTTTCTCACTGCTAGAAATTATCTTGTTCAATCAACTGTTAGTTACTGTATAGTGTATACTGTATAGGTTGTACAGTTAGCCTTGAATGACTTCAAATAATTTTTGTGTTCAAATGTTCTACAGTTATTTATTCCTTTAAATGTGACATTAACATGAGAAGCAGTATTCATATGTAATTTTATTGCTGAACAAAGTCACTAACTGCATTGTTATCAGAAGTTGAGTAATTGGATGATAGGTTAGAAAACCGCTTTTTGATTTTCATGAGTGCAGATAGTTATTGATGCTTAGAAAACCCAATCCATGTTGTGTAAGTGCAATTTTTCCTGCGCTACACACACATGCGCGCGCGAAGTCACCTCTCTATCATAATTTTTTAAAGCCCTTATTATTATCTTGTGACTTGCAAATTTCCCAAGAGCTCTAAATTTTGTGTTTCATTCCATAAACAAGAAATAATTTCAAATTCTAACTTTCCTTTCTCTACAAACATCTGCAGTGATGGAAAATTACAAGAATGTCCCACGACATCTTTATGGGCTTACTCCTTCACAACTGGACATGTTCATGACTGAAGATAATCCTGTCCGTCGACAGTCAGAAAGTGTTACAGAGGTTTTTCTCTTTTTATTCACGCAATAAAAATATGAAATCATATATTTGGATTGGAGTTGATATAGTAATAACAATTGTGCATTACTAATCATTCTTTGTTGCTTGTTGGAAGTTGATTTCTTCTACACCCTAAATCTTATGGCAAATCAATCATCTTGATAAGTTCTTGGTCACTGACAACTCTTTACAGGAAAGTATCTCTTCTAGAAATAATTATTTGGAGCATGGGGGAATGTACAGTGCATCAGGGATGATGGATAGGGGTCCTTCAAAATATAGTATGAGCGTTAGCATGTACCGTGGAGGAGGCAGAGGATATGGGAGACCTAGGAGTGCTCCTCCTGACTTGCCTTCTTTGCTCTTAGATGCTCGGATATGCTATCTGGGGATGCCAGTGAGCTACTGCACCTCATCTCAGTTCTATTCTTGTTAATGGCTTAAATTGTTTCATTGCATGTCCCATCTTGATGTGTTGCCTGACTCCTGCAGATTGTACCTGCAGTCACTGAGCTTCTTGTTGCTCAGTTTATGTATTTGGATTATGATGACTCCTCAAAGCCTGTATATCTGTACATAAACTCATCTGGGACACAGGTAGGGACATTCTTCTTCTCTCCCTTCTAGCCAAACATTGCTTTTGATCTCTAGAAGATGCTGACTATCATTCTGAAGATTCCTGAATCTCATTCACTCACTAAAATATATTTACTTGTCTTTGTTAATTGGCCTAGAATGAGAAGATGGAAACTGTTGGTTCTGAAACAGAGGCATATGCCATTGCTGATGCCATGGCTGTAAGTATTTGATCTTAGTTTTTGGTGAATAAATAACGTGAATAATCAAGATAAAAATGGATGCTAATAACTTTATTATCCAATTACACTAGGCCGTGGCATATTGTCTCAATTCTCAAGTGCTAAAAATCTTGTGAAAGGTCCCTTTTGTTTATACTATATGGTCTTTTGTATATGTATATAGTTATATTTGTGGTTTTCAATTAGTTTATCATCCTTTTTAACCACTCATTTATTGTGCTTGAAACTAATTTTGCCCTGTCCCTTTTTATATATTTTTTCAAGTATTGCAAATCAACTGTCTATACCGTGAATTGTGGCATGGCATATGGTCAAGCAGCAATGCTTCTTTCTCTAGGCGCCAAGGGATATCGTGCTTTACAGCCAAACTCATCCAGTATGATCTTACTTTTCTTTAAATTTTAAAATATTAGCATGGCATTTTTGGTGGATGTATTTTGTTATGTGGAACCTATTATGGCTGTAATGTGATTTTCTCATCTCTGTTTACTTTTTAACTAATTAATGCTGGGGAACCTTGTATTAGATTATAGCTTTTAAAATCAT
The DNA here is from genome assembly GCF_001659605.2 of Manihot esculenta. Classification (NCBI taxonomy): domain Eukaryota; kingdom Viridiplantae; phylum Streptophyta; class Magnoliopsida; order Malpighiales; family Euphorbiaceae; genus Manihot; species Manihot esculenta. The sequence continues at coordinate 8,943,469 of NC_035167.2, forward strand.
TCCTTCCACACTTTTCTGACCTTATCTTGTAAAAGTTCTATTTTATAATCTAAAGTATGTGTGGAAACAACTGGACAGACTGATGTTAAGTCATACAACCTTTAAATAGTGATTATCTATTTTTTGTGTTTCCACTGTCTAGAATACAGGAATTCTGAGATATCAGGTGCCTCTCGACTTGAGTTTCTTAGGACTAATACTTAAGTATGGATAATTTAGTTGATTTCCTCCTTAGCACCTCCCTTCCCCAATGCACTACCAATTCGATTTTGCTTTTATTTATTTATTTTTCAACATTATTGCCTTTGATTATGAGCTCAAAAATTGATTAATCTTGTGAGGTCATGAATTGCTTGTTACTTTTAAGGGTAAATAGTGAAATTCAAGAGATTTCCCCTCAATTATTTAATTGTTTTGATAATAGAGTCAGTTGCTTTCATTCAAATTGATATCTTCCCCTTTATTTTTCTGACTTCCCCGTAGTATGTAGCCCAATGGTGGGATCCAAACATATACGAACCTGACCACAGAAATGCCAATTTTAAATTCACTTCCTCTACGTGCTATTGGACAACGTCACTTTGTTTTCCATCTTTATCCTACCATTTTGAAGCCTCTTATTTTAAATATAAGTTTCTGTGGTAGAATCTCTATTCTTGCAACCCATGTCCTATGGTGTTGAGAACTTGTATTTCTTTTTCTCGTAGTTGGTAAGCTTTCAGTTTAAACTTACCCATACAGCCTGTTGATAGCTATGCTCGTCATACAGTAGATTAGGGTGAAGGATTTGGAATAGGATTCAGAAAATATATGCCATGTCTTCTAACAATGTCATTTTCGAATTTCAGCCAAGTTGTATCTGCCAAAAGTTAACAGATCAAGTGGGGCTGTGATAGATATGTGGATTAAGGTTCTCCTCTCTCTCTCTCTCTCTCTCTCTCTCTATATATATATATATTTTTCACATGTGTTGTAATTTCACTTATTCTTTAACGTACACTTCTCTTTCTTCTATTAAATTCTTTATTAGGCCAAGGAACTTGAAGCAAACACCGAGTATTACATTGAACTTCTAGCAAAGGGAACTGGGAAGACAAAGGAAGAAATTAATAGAGACATCCAGCGACCAAAATATCTCAATGCACAAGGAGCTATAGATTATGGCCTTGCAGATAAGATAGTTGACTCAAGTGATGATGCATTTGAGAAACGGGTACCATTTTCATTACAATCTGTTATGTTTTCCATTGCATTGGATCCAATATCATGCAATTCAATAATGAGTTTTTGATATTCAGGATTATGATGCCTTGCTTGCTCAATCAAAAGCCATGAGGGCAGCAGCTGCTGGGCCGAGAGCCGCCCCTTCAGGATTAAGGTAATCACATGGTATAACGTGGTAATATGGAGGAGATTATCAAGGAAGTTTATGCATTTGATGGTGGAGCTAGTTACTGTGTCTAGATAGACCTTGTTCAATGTTCTTGTTTCTAAATGCTACAGCCAATGTGTTTATTGGGTTAAGGGCTACGTAAAATCTACGTGTAACGAAGGGTCTGTCTTAAGAAATACTGTAATACAAACACCTCAATGCTTGTTCTTCCTGTTGCTTTGATTCTATAACATAATTTTGCTAGTTATGGGTTTATTCCCTCCTCTCTCTCTCTCTCTCTCTCTCTCTCTCTCTCTCTCTCTCTCTCTCTCTCAGAGCATTGCCCAGATTCAAAATTTTTAGTTGGGAATTGGAAGCTTCGTTAGTTTTATAAAACTTTTTATTCATTAATTTCGGCAGACAGAATTTTCTGGTTTACAAAATAAAATCTACAGAACTAGGCTAAAAAGTTCTGTAAAAACAAATTATAGGTATAAAACCCAAGGCACAAACAAACAAATATTTTCTTGGGCCACTGGAAAGCCCAACAAATTTATATGGACTGGTCATTTTGCAAAAAAATTTATAAATAATTTGGCAAGATCAATAGTATTTGAATGTTATTATTTTCCATGAACAGGTCATTATAAGAATCTAGTAAGCAAACTTCATTATAGCGATAAAATTGAAACAAAATCGCTCTATTTACAGCTTAGGCTGTTTTAGAGCTCATAGCCTAACATGAGTGCCATCCTTTTAAGTTTATTAAATAATAACAATAATACAATAAAATGGAGTTTAAAATTTTAAAATATTCTTTAAAAAATATTTCATTATTTCTTAATCTTTAGAATATTATGTTTAAATTTAAATAATCAAATTTAAATTTTTGTTATATACATTAATAAATAAAAATATCAAATATAAGATAAATTTATTGAAATAAATTTAACTTCAATAATATTAAATTATTAAATAAAATTTTAAATTAAAAAAAATTCTAGAATAATAAACGATAATATATGATAATTTAAAATTTTAATGAAAATATTAAAATATTATTATAATTCTAATTATTTAATAAAACGCTTAAATTTATAAGATTAAAATTATATATATTGCTTTTAAAATTATTAACAATGATATTTAAAATATCATTTTAAAATGAATGATAATTCAATCAAATTTATAAGATAAAAATTATAAATTATTAAAGTGATAATTTGATAATATAAAATTATTAGATAATGTTATAAGTAATTTGATAATTAAAAGAAAATTAAAATATAAATAATTTGATAATATGGTGTTGTTTTAATTATTAATAATATATTTAATTTTAAAATAAAAAATTATAAATTATTAGAGTGACATATTATAATATTAAAAATTAATGTTAGCCATTTAAACCAATAACCCAAAAGACTTGAGTTTTTTTTTAGTGGTTTTTTTGTGATTCGATACTCTCACTTTTTAAGAGTTCTAGAAATATTTTGATTGTCACTATGCTCTCACTTTTTAAGAGCTCTAGAAATATTTTGATCGTCATTTATAATTTCTGTATGATGAGATGTTTTTCACATACAATCCAATTAATTTTCAGAATATATAGATCTATTTGACAGATTTATGGTGACAATTTTCGGATAGTTATTACATTGAAGGATTTGATTCCTATTTACAAGCCGGATATTTTATTTTTGATGAAAACAAAAACTCTTATTTCTCATATAGAATTTTTTCATAATTTTTTTACATTTTAATGGTTACTTCTCAATTAATAGACAAGGATTTTGAGGATGCCTTTCGTTAATGTGGAAGAGTCATGGGTCTGTTTCTGTGGTTGACTTTTATTTAATTTTTATTGATTCGGAAGATAATATTTAATGGAGGTTTACTAGTTATTATTGGTTTCCGGAATCGCAACGACGACGTAGTCTTGAAATTTTATTTGAGTTTTATCTCGTAGGAACTCTCTTCCATGGTTTTATTCGAAAAATTTTAATGATTCATGTTCGAGAGATGAGAAAGAAGGAGGAGTATTTTTACCAAATTATCTTATATAGGGGTTTAGACAGGCATTTTAATAATATTTTTACCAAATTATTTTAAATGATTGTACATCTTTATTAGACTCTATAACTTATATTTCTGTTAAATAGGTTCACCGTCTGCTCATATTCTTTTGCATGTTTTACTTGATTGTTTTAGGATGTCTAAGGGGGGTTTTTGGGGAGTATTATAGAGTTTGTTTTGAGTGTGTTTGGCACCTCATTCGAGTCCACCTGTGTAGGATCGGACCCGAGGGACCGAGGAGGCCATCAGTGTTAGCTGTTGCAAAGTCAGTCCAGCGTCTGCCAGAGGTGAGTGGAACTAAACTTAATGATTTAAATTGAGAAGTTAAATGCTTTTAGCATGTTTCATGCACCATGAGTACTTTGAGTATGCAATAGGTTGATTGCATTAGTAGACACGAATATGATGCATTGCATTATTTATTATTGATGGGGATGGACCAAGGCGATCTCAATAGCCCACGATCTGTTAAGCAAGGAAAGACCTGTGTGAGCTCCTGGGAGGGGTCGGGCGCTGACAGAGGGAGTTTTGAGATCATGTCCAATCCGAGATGTGAAATGTTTGTGCTGTGACGCATTTCATGAAAGCATGTAATTAATGAACTGTTTTCATTGTTTCTACTCACTGGGCTGTTTAGCTCATCCCTCTCCCTTAACCCCAGTTTTGCAGGTCAGAGGGAGTCCAGGAAGGCGTCAAGGGTAAAGAATTTGGCTATGTAATAGAGTTGTGGACATGATGTAAATTAAAGGATTAGTTTATAATGTAAAGTATAGATATGTAATATCATGTAATGGATAGAGTTGTGCTTGGCCCTAGTGTATGGTTAACCCCTTGTTATGCATGATCCTGTTTTATGTTTCTTGATGAGAAATGTGTTGAACCAAGGCTGACTTGTGCTATGCTGACCCTATGAGAGTGGGTTCTATGTTTACAGACATAGTGCATGCAGGTCAAGCTTGGTAAGTGGTAGGAAAGTAGTTTTCAGTTTTTATATTTATGTTTGATCATGTATGGGATTTATCAGGTACACAGAGTTCATATTAGGCTTGTTATGGGTTCCGGCGGCCTTAAGCCGACCTGAATCCTAGCGCCGGTGGCGGTTCGATTTTCGGGTCGTTATAGCTATGAATTGCAGTACACCAAAATTAGAGAAAATTACTATTTAATGGTATGCAAAAACTCACTAGTTGGTCACTCGATTTTGAAAAATATATTAAAATATCCCTAAAATTTTAAAAAGTATACTATTTAGTCCTTCTATTAATTTTGGTTGTTAAGTATTATAAAAATTCTAAAATAGTCATGATATAGAGAGACTAATTAGTAGATTTTTTAAAAATTTAAGGGGCCAACTGATAAATTTTTCAAAATTATAAAGACAAAATAATAAAATACTTAATGGCTAAAATTAAAGGAGAGACTAACTAAAAGACTTTTTAAAATGTCAGGGATATTTTAATATATTTTTTAAAATCAAGGAATCAATTAGTAAATTTTATCATTTTATAGAGACCGAATAATAATTTTCGCCCAAAACTATTTCCCTTTTAGTTGGCATTGATCTTTCTAAAAATAATTTATTTGGAGAGTTTCCTGAAAAAATAACCAATTGGTTTGAAAGTTTTCAACTTATCAATGAACCATATTACTTGCCCAATTCCTGAAAATATTTCAAAAATGCATCAGCTGTTATCTCTTGATCTCGCAGACAATAGGCTTCCAAGTCCAATTCCTCATGGGATGTCTTCTTGAACATTTTTTTAAACCCTGAATCAATAAAACAATAATTTGATAGAATCTTTATTGCTCCATTTGAAATAAAAAATTTTAAAAATATTCAATTTAATTAATTTTTTTATAATTTCTTTTTTATAATAAAAAAATTTAAAAATTTTTAATTTAAAAATTTTCATTATATATAAAAATAAAATCATAAATAATTTTACAAAAATTTATTTAAATTTTTTTCTTACAAAATTATTCATTTAAAATGAGAGGCATAAATATATATAATAAAAAAAATTAATCATATAATTTAATTAGATTCAATTATCATATACACTTAATCAATATTATGTATAATTAAATTAAAAATATAAATTAAATTTATTATTAACACTATGCGAAAGCATGGGTATTTTTCTAGTTTCATTTACACGTCAGATGGCAATATTTGATGCATCTTCGTTTGCTGGAAATTTAGGCCTATGCGGAAAGCCACTTTCTTTAATACATTGCTATATTTACATTGTTTTCAGGAGGAAGAACAATCAATATTTTCTGCAATAAAAATTAATGGAGAAATCTGGCACAAAAGAGTTAGCCACTTTAATCACACTTCAGTGATAAATATGCAGAGAAGAGAATTAGTGTGGGGTCTACCTCAACTTGATACTGAAATTTCAGGTTGCAAAACTTGTCAATAAGGAAAGCAATCAAGCTCCATTTAAGGAAGCAACTTGAAGAGCTATGGAGAAATTGCAGCTCATACATACTGACATAGCGGGATCTCACAAAACTCCATCTTTAAATGGGAGCATGTATTTCCTCATCTTTATTGATGATTATTACAGAATGTATTGGATATATTTTCTCAAGTTCAAAACAGAAGTTGCTAGTGTGTTCTTGAAATTCAAGAACTTGGTTGAAAAATAAAGTGGTCCTCACATTTAAGCCTTGAGGTCAAATAATAGCAAGGAATACACCTCAAATCAGTTCAATCTTTTTTGTAAAGTGGTTGGAATTAAGTACCAACTCATTGCTCCATATGCTCGATAACAAAATGGAGTCAGTGAGAGAAAAAATCGAACTATAATGGAGATAGCTAGATGTTTGTTTCTTGAGAAGAGCTTGCCAAAAGAATTTTGGGCGGAGGCTGTAAATACTCAACAGGCTTCCAACAAAGGCAGTAGAAGAAAAGACACCATTTGAAGCTTGGTATAATTTTAAACCTTTCTTAAAAAATCTTAAAATATTTGGATGTTTATGCTTTGTTTATGTTCTATGGATCAAGAGATATAAGCTTGATAAAATAGCAGAACCTAGTGTATTTGTGGGTTACAATACAATCCCAAAGGCTTACAAAATTTTTCAACCAAACACCAAGAAAATTTTGATAAGCAGAGATGTGTACTTCATGGAGAATGACAAGTGGGACTGGGAAGGAAAGCAAGCAATCATGCTTCCTGACTTTGTTCCAAAACCACAGCTCATAGATGATGAGTTGATTGATGATGTTCCTATAAGAGGTACAAGAGCACTTTCTGAAATTTATGAGAGGTGCAATGTTGCTACTCTTGAACCAAAGAATTTTTGGGAAGCTGAGAAAGATCCGAAATGGATGATTGCAATGAAGGAGGAGTTGAACATGATCGAAAAAAATCAAACCTAGAAGTTGGTTAAAAGCCCTACAAACAGGAAATTCATTGGAGTGAAGTGGGTGTTCAGGACAAAGCTCAATACAAATAGCTCCATCAATAAGCACAAATTTATAAAAGGTTATGCTCAAATTACTAGTGTTGATTTTTTTAACATGTTTGCTCCTGTTGCCAGAATTGAAACAATCAAGTTATTATTAGCCATTGCTGCATAAAAGGGTTGGAAAGTGCATTAGCTAGATGTCAAGTCAGCATTTCTTAATGGCTTACTTGATGAAGTGATTTATGTTAAACAACATGAAGGGTTTGTTGTGAAAGAGCAAAAGGAAGATGTGTACTTGCTAAAAAATGCTTTATATGGTCTAAAGCAGGCTCTAAAGGTCTGGTATAGCAGAATTGATGAGCACCTGATGCAGCTGAGATTCAAAAAAAGTTTTAATGAGGCTACCATCTACATTAAACGTGATGAGATTAATTTTGTTATTATTTCACTGTATGTGGACGATTTACTTGTCACAGGAAGCAACCTAGAACTTGTGAATAAGTTCAAGAAAGACATGCAGTAGATATTTGAGATGATTGACTTAGGAAAAATGACATTTTTCCTTGAAATAGAAGTTCAACAAAAGAAACAAGAGGTGTTTATTTGCCAAACCAAATATGCCAAAGAAATTCTGAAGAAATTCAAAATAGATGAATGCAAGTTTGCTATAACTCCTATGGGTAAAAATGAAAAGTTGGAAAGGAAGATGTAGTTGAGAAGTTTGGTGAAACTCTCTATAGAAGTCTAGTCGGTTGTTTGATGCATTTAACAGCTACAAGACCTGATATTTTACACTCTGTAAGTATGCTATCTAGATTCATAAATTGTACCACTAAAACACATTTTATTGCTACTAAAAGAGTTTTAAGGTATGTGAAAGGAACACTAGATTATGAAATCAAGTTCAGGGCTAGTCAAGATTGTATTCTGTTGGGCTATTCTGATAGTGATCATGGTGGTTCTGATGATATGAAGAGTACTTCAAGTTATTATTTTAATATGAGGTCAAGGATGTTCTCTTGGTGTTGTAAAAAACAAAAGGTGGTTGCTCAATCATCTGCAGAAGTTGAATTTATTGCAGCTATAACTGCTGCAAATCAAGCCTTATGGCTTAGAAAGGTGTTGTTTGATCTGAACTTGAAATAAAAAGGGGGCACAAATGTGTTTATAGATAATCAGGCTGCAATAACTATCTCCAAAAATCTTATTTTTCATGGAAAAATAAAACACTTTAACAATCAAATTGTTTTTCCTCAGAGATATGCAGAAAGAGAATTTTGTCAGTTTGAAATATTACAAAACAGATCTTAATGTTGCAGACATGTCATTAAACCTTTGCCAAGAAACAAATTTGAGTTTTAAAGAGAAAAACTTGGAGTCTGTAGCATCAAAGCCAAGGAGGAGCGTTAAGAAGTTGACTTAGTTACTGCTGCAATTTCATTCTTGTTCACTAAGTTGCTGAAATTTCGTTTATTTTTCTATTGTTTCTTAACTTTGACTTGTTCAATGATATGTCATCCATGTAGTTACTTGTTAAATATGGAGATATGTTTCATATAGTTACTTATTTTTAGCTTAGTTGTTAAATATGGAAATATGTTCCATGTAGTTGCTTATTTTTAACTATTTTAATTTCTATTTCTGCTGTATTTAAATTAATATTGCAGTTAAAAAAATTCAGATTTTACACAAAGTTCTATTTTCTTGCTTTATTCAAATTTTCTTCCAACAGACTCTTTTTACAATTTTTAGACCTATCAAAAAACCAATTGAATGGTTCCTTTCTTGCTGCCTTTGGCAATCTTGAAGCCATGATATATTTGCAAAATATTCGCTCTGCAGAAAGTTTGATGCCGGTCTTACAACCCTTTCAATCATTACAACACTTAATACACACCTTACTAAGAAAACATATTTGTTATCAAAGATGGCCATGAATTGCAATACACCAAAACTAGAGAAAATTACTATTTAATGGTATGAAAAAACTCACTAATTGGTCATTCGATTTTAAAAAATAAATTAAAATATCCCTGAAATTTTAAAAAGTTTACTACTTAGTCTCTTTATTAATTTTGATTGTTAAGTATTATAAAAATTCTAAAACAATTTTGATATGAAAAGACTAATTAGTAGATTTTTTAAAGAATTAAGGAACCGACTAATAAATTTTTTAAAATCATAAAAATTAAATAATAAAATATTTATCTGCTAAAATTAACCGAATAACTAATTAGAATATTTTTAAAACATTATGGATATTTTAATATATTTTAAAAAAAAAAACTAATTAATAAATTTTTCCGAGATTGAATGATAATTTTCGCCCAAAACTATTTCCCTCTTAGTTGGCATTTATCTTTCTAAAAATAATTTATTTAGAGAGTTTCCTGAAAAAATAACCAATTGGTTTGAAAGTTTTGAACTTATCAAGGAACCATATTACTGGCCCAATTCTTGAAAATATTTCAAAAATGCATCAGTTGTTATCTATTGATCTGCCAGACAATAATTCCTCATGGGATGTCTTCTTGAACATTTTTTTAAACCTTGAATCTGTAAAACAATAATTTGATAGAATCTTTATTCCTCCATTTGAAATAAAAAATTTTAAAAATATTCAATTTAATTAATTTTTTTTATAATTTCTTCTTTATAATAAAAAATTTTAAAATTTTTTAATTTAAAAATTTTAAAATTTTTTAATTTAAAAATTTTCATTATATATAAAAATAAAATCATAAATAATTTTATAAAAATTTATTTAAATTTTTTTCTTACAAAATTATTCATTTAAAATGAGAGGCATAAATATATAATAATAATAATAATAATAATAATAATAATAATAATAATAATAATAATAAATCATATAATTTCATATATTTTCAAATTTGTATTAACAAATAATAAAATAATATTTTTAATTTAATCTTAACAGTATTTAACTCATAAAACTTATATACATTATTTTATTGAGCATCAACAAGATAATTCATTAAAACTTTTATTCAATATTTATTCTCAATAATATTAAAATTATTTGCATAAATTTTAAGAGCTAAAAAAAATAATAAATACTATTAAAATCAATTCAATTTAATTACAAATACTAAATTTTTTATTTTTAATTTATTTAATTTAATTTAATTTTAAATTGAACCAACTAAATAATCCCTCACTTCTATAATCAGTAAGTTTGTCATCTTTCCATTATCTCTCCAAATTCTTTGATAGGAATCTTGAGATTATGCAAATCAATGGCCAGTTGTCAAAGACGACAACCTTTGAAATCAATAATGAGTCTATGTCTATGCAGTTGTTAGTTATGTTTATAAATGCTGAAATTGCAGTCAAGAGCATCAAAATACCAATTCAAATGAAATTTTAAATAAGTCAAAATAAAATTATAAGAAAATTCAAAGCTTTGATTAAATATTTATTTGCATGATTTTATCTAAAATTCACCTAATTTAATTTAACTTTCCAAATAATGAATGAAATTAAATTTTGTTATGACCAATTATTGAAAACAGAAAAAAGAAAATGTGAAATAGTATACTAATTTTTAATTTCTTTTCACTGGTGATAATTTTCCTTTTTTTTTGTGATTTTTACGTCAATAATGATCATATTTATTGTGAAACTCAGCTGCTTGGATCCCATCCGCAAATATGGAAATTAAAATGGTATATAATAATTAGTATGAAATTATTAAATAATTTAAATTATTTATTTTAAATTAAATAAAAATAAATTTAAAAGTTATTTAGATTAATTTGATCAGACTATTTTAATTGATATCAAAACTATCTGAGTCAAAAAATTATGTAGAACTAGTGAATTTGTGAGAAAAGAGTTACTCATGTGAGACGAGATGGAGTTGCCCAAATTACTAGCGAACTACAATATTAGAATCAGAAAAATTATGTAAAACCAGTGAATCTACGAAAAAATGCTACTTGTGTGAGATGAGGTGGAGTCCTTTGAGTTACTATTCGATAATTCAATCCTAACTTAATAATTGTATTCAATTAAATTGTGACGAGAACGTCATAAATTTAGTATAAAACTATTAAATAATTTGAATTAATTATTTTGGATAAAATGAGAAGTGGATTCAAAAATTTAGTTCAGACTATTTAATTTATTTTTTTTATATTCATTCTTTTAATTTATTATATTTTTTAAAAGAAAATAATTAAATTAAATGTTTCAAGGGAAAATAATTAAAAAAATAACCATGAAGTTAGAGATTAATTTTTGTCAACTTTTTTTTTCCATGGAATAATTAAGTCACTGTCACCATTTTGACCCAGTAGTATAAGTGCTTTGATACTCAAAACGAGATAAAACATGACAGGAAGAAAAGAAGACAAAGGGAAAGAAGAAAATTTTGAAATGTTGACCTTTTCTCACATGAGAATACTTGGTGGATAACTAAAAAGATTTTTTTTAACCGATTTCGATAACCGCACAGTCAATTGACCTAGTACCACGAGCTGAAGGTCATCTGTTGCTTGGTGGAGCAGGCAAAATGGCTGGTAAGAGCGAGGAAGCTCGGATCAGAGACATCAAATGTCCCACCAAACATCTTCTCGCACAGTATCTTGGCCACAGAGGCCACCGTGGACCCAGGAATCACTTCAGCAGTGTTGAGGAGCTCGCTGTCGGGGACTGAAGACAACTACCCTACAACTTGCTTTCCCTTATCGGCAGGAGGGGGAAGAATAGCCTCTGGAGGCCTAGCCACGCATGCCTTCTTGGAGGCCTAGCCCTCTGGAGGGACCTCGGAAGATTGGGCTCGCTTGCCAGTGGCACCACCGATTACAATAGCGCCAGCGCCAGCGGCCTGCTTAGATCGTGTTGCAGAAGGAGCAACCTCGGTCCCCCCTTTAGAACCACTTTCTGTGGACTCATCAATGGTGATAGGCTCCCGAAAAGCTGGAGTAGAGGTCGGCTTAAGCCTCAAGAGCCGCAGGACACTTAGAAGAGCCTGGAGTCCTGCCTTGAGTAGAGGCCTTAGAGGTTTCCGAATGAGAGCCCTTGGACGCAGGCACCAGCGCCCAGGAAGAAGCAGGGGCAGGGGCAGCAGTCCGACCAGCCACGGGAGGGGGGAGATAACATGAAAAACCTTCCAGGTCACATCCACCACTGATCGGCCAGCCTAGAAGGCCTCCAGGGTGGCCTTCATGTTCTCCCGGGACATTGTGAAATTCTTGGGAGGCTTAATCTTCTCCATCGGCACTGAAGAGGTTGAAAAAGCAAAAATAACTCGAGTCAGAGATAAACAAAAGGAAAAAGAAAAAGGCAGAAGAAAAAGCAGAGCATTAATAAACAAATACTAGCTTCCTAGCAGTCCCGAAGAATGGACACAAACATGCACTTATCGACATTATACTTCCGCAAGACAGAGGTCAGTCGAAGAAGGCAGATGTGGTCCACCACGGGTGGCCGAGGAAGGTCGTTACAACTTGGAAGGACATCCATCCAGGAGAGATCCACATCCCAGGTTATCCCAAAGCCTTCCTTTAGCTCTACCACCACGAAACCTTCAACCCAGCCCTTAATAGAGTCCTTGTACCCCGAGAAGATAGACAACCCTCCTCGAGGAGCAAAATAATAAAATCTCTGGCTAGCCTGGACCAGACAGAAAAAAGTAGAAAATAAAATAGCAGAAAGGGTAAAATCCCAGCATAAGCTAATGGATTCAAAAGAACACATGAAAAGAATGGAGTTGGGTAAGAGCATAGGAGGAGTTACTCTGAAATAACGGAAAACCTCAATAAAAAAAGGAGAAAAAAGAAAGGTCAAAGCAAAATCGCATTACTTGACATAGAAGACCAAGCTGCGATCCCGCTGGGGTCAATCAAACCCGCGGCGGAGGAATGGAAAAAACGATCCTCTCATTGCGGAAGGGAGCCTTAATACTGTAAATGGAGGTATCTAGATAATCGCGAGAAAAAAAAAATTGGTAAAGGAGGCAGCGGTGATGGTGGACCTAAAATTTACGACTTTAGGGAGTCTAAGGGCAGCCATTTAGGAAGTAGAAGACGTAACTTGAAGAGTTTTGCAGAAGGTGAGAGAGACAGAGAATAGGAAACATACCGAGAAGAAGAGTCTGGAGAAAGATGGAGGATTTGAATTTGAAAAGAGTAAAGGTAAAGAATGAACCTTTTTGACAGAAGCCTCTAAAGGGCCACGCAGTCATAATGGGGACCTGGGGATTTACTCCCTCATTAAACATGAAATAATTACTGAGGAGGTAAAGGGACACTTGATGACCGGCGGACTTCTGAAACCTGGGCTGAGGTCGGGTCCTAGAGAAAAAAAAAAGCTCAAAGCCCAATAGACCCTACTGCACAGGCCGACCCATCGTCGCGCCAACTAGCCCGTGACTAAAGCAAGCCAGATTAACCCTAAGCCTGGATCCATCAGAGGAAGAACCTAGCCCAGTAACGTAATGGGTGGTAGGAGAGCAGGTCCAACTATCTCGCAGCCCTACAAGCATGCGTGCCGAAGAGGAATCAAATGGCCGTCTGACAGAGATGGATATGCTAGTACGTCCGTAAATACAGATCTGAATGACAGGTACAGGTGATGAGTGACAATTCTGCGTCACTAAAGAATAAGAAAAAAGGGAATAAATGAGGAAGATGTAATCTTTTCAGACTAAGTTTAGACACACTTCATAAACTCTATTTTCTCTGAATTTTAGACATCAAAGGTAATAGTAAGATTTATTATATTTTTTTAAAAGAAAATAATTAAACTCAATGTTTCAAGAAAAAAATAATTAAAAAAATAACCATGAACTTGAGATTATTTTTTGTAATTTTTTTTTCATGAAATAATTAAGTCACAGTCACCATTCTGACTTAGTCGTATGAGTAAAACGAGATAAAACATGAGAGGAAGAAAAGAAGACAAAGAGAAAGAAGAAAATTTTGAAATGTTGACCTTTTCTCACATGAGAATACTTTTTTTTTCTCCTTTAAATTTTTGAAATTTTGTATTATTATTATTATTATATATTTTTTAATTTTTAATAATTAAATTATATATTTTTAATTTTTAATAATTAAAATTGAAAATTAATTTTTTTTTAATCTGAACAATCTTTAAATTAATATCTTTTGTTACTATAATTTTTATACGCTGATTAATCTCAATAATAATAATATTCCATAATAAATTGTTTCTGGTCACTTATTATATACTTTTAAAACGTGAAATTCGGTTCCCATTTTCCCTTTAAAACGGTCTGATTTGGCCGTTAATCTGCAGTTTTATTAGAAAACTTTCTTCTAAATTCTCTGAAACAAAGCAAAGTCTTAACCATCTGATTATCTATGAAGACATTTCCATTTCTTTTGTTAATATTTCTGTTAACAGGAGAATACGTTTGTGGCGGAGTTGCTCAGTTGGCGCAATGCAATGCAGCTGATAGAGAAGCTCTTCTTGACTTCAAAATGGGTCTCAATGATTCTTGGAACGGCCTCTCGTCATGGCAAGGAACCAATTGCTGTCAGTGGTCGGGAATTTCTTGTGATAACACTACTGGTGTTGTCCTCTCTGTTGATATCACACCTTCATCGGGTTACAGATTGAGTGGACAGATCAGACCTTCACTGGCAGAACTCAAGTTCTTGAAACATCTGGACTTAAGTTCGAATGATTTCAATGGGACACTTCCTACTTTCCTTGGAAATATGACATCTCTCTTGTATCTTGATTTATCCAGAAATGATTTCAAAGGTGAGATTCCAAATTCGTTGGGCCAACTCAAAAATCTTACCCATCTCTCTTTGTGTTATAACTCACTTCAAGGTCTTATCCCTGCTTTCACTGGAAATTTACAGCAATTAGCTTTTCTTGAACTCAATTCAAATAAGCTGAATGGTACTCTCCCAGATAGCTTAGGACAGCTCTCTGAGTTGATTCATCTTGATGTTTCTTCAAATGAATTGACAGGTATTATCTCAGAAGCACATTTTTTGCAGCTAAATAAATTGAATTACTTGTCTTTGTCTGCAAACTCACTCAGTTTCAATGTCAGTTCCAATTGGGTCCCTCCATTCCAGATTTCTGGAATGGATATGGATTCATGCCATTTTGGTTCTTCGTTTCCTGCTTGGCTTAAATCTCAAAAAGAGATGCAATATTTAGTTATCTCAAACTGTAGCATTTCTGGCTCTATTCCAAATTGGTTTTGGGGCAAGTCTGAGAATCTGGTATTTTTAAATGTTTCTTTCAATGATTTAGATGGGCAATTGCCAAATTCATTGAATTTAACTCTAGCAAAGATGATTGATTTCAGTCACAACCATTTCCAAGGACTCGTTCCTTTCATTCTTGCACCAAATGCCGTGCTACTAGATCTTTCCAATAATCAATTCTCTGGTCCTATGCCAAGCAATATTAGTCAAATGGTGCCCGCCTTATCCTACCTTTCTCTTTCCAGTAACCAGCTGAACGGTGAAATCCCAGCCTCAATTGGAGAAATGAAAAATCTTGAAAAGTTGGATCTTTCAAGAAATAATTTGACAGGAAGCATTCCTTCAAGCATAGGCAATTGTCCTTTTCTCCAAGTTCTGGACCTTCAAAACAACACCTTCTTCGGTGGGATTCCAACATCTTTGGGTCAGTTGAGTTCGCTTCTAACACTTCGTCTGAGCAAGAACTTGTTTTCAGGAGAAATCCCATCATCTCTTCAGAATATGTCATATTTACAAACTTTGGACCTCTCCAACAACATGTTGACTGGTAGGATACCACCTTGGATTGGAGAAACTGTCTTTGCTCTCATAATACTTAGCTTGAGATCAAATAACTTTTACGGAGAACTTCCTCCAGCACTTTCAAATTTGACTTCTTTGCAAATTTTGGACCTAGCAGAAAACAAATTCAATGGTTCCTTTCCTGCCTCGTATGGAAATATTAAAGCCATGACACATCTGCAAAATGAGGCCCAGCGGGATTTGTTTCTGAGAGATTTTTACAATGAGTACATGTATGCAATAAAAAATGGCCTTGAACTGTTGTACACCAAAAATCTTTACCTTTTAACCATCATGGATCTTTCTGGGAATAATTTATCTGGAGAGCTTTCGTCAGAAATAACAAAACTAGTTGGTTTGAAAGTTTTGAACCTGTCAAGAAACCATATCAATGGCCAGATTCCTGAGAACATTTCAGAATTGAGGGAGTTGTTATCTCTTGATCTCTCAAGCAATATGCTTTCTGGTCCAATTCCTCAAGGCATGTCTTCAATGTCATTTTTGGGAAGCTTAAATCTATCAAACAATAATTTGTCAGACAGAATTCCATATAAAGGTCACATGACAACCTTTGATGCATCTTCGTTTGCTGGAAATTCAGGCCTCTGCGGAGAACCTCTCGTTTTGAAATGTCCAGATGATGATACAAACAACCATGATGATCCAGGTGATGGAAGGAAAGATGAGGCAGACGATGGCAATGAGTTTATTGATAAATGGTTTTATTTGAGCATTGGGTTGGGATTTGCAGCAGGTTTGTTGCTTCCTTTTCTAGTATTTTCAATCAAAAGATCATGGGGTGGAGTATACTTTTCGTTTGTAGATGCTACTGCTTATAGATTGTCAAATAGAAAAATGAGAGCAGCTACAAGAAGAAGAATTTAGGAACATGTTCACGTTTATTTATGTTTTTTCCTTTCTTTGTTAAATTTTTTTATTTACTCGGGTGTACTTATCAACAACCTAAATATTTTAGTGTGAATTTTCTGTTTTTTTGTTAGTCTTGTATGTAGAAGTTTTGGGTTATTATTATTATTTTTTTCTTTTTGAAAGTAAAACTACTTACTATTAAAATTTCATCAAACAAAAAAAAATATCATCTCAAACAGAAAAACGATTATATTTGATAGATTTTCTAACCAAAATATGAGCAGACGGTGAACCTATTTAACAGAAATATAAGTTATAGAGTCTAATAAAGATGTACAATCATTTAAAATAATTTGGTAAAAATATTATTAAAAGGCCTCCTCGGTCCCTCGGGTCCGATCCTACACAGGTGGACTCGAATGAGGTGCCAAACACACTCAAAACAAACTCTATAATACTCCCCAAAAACCCCCCTTAGACATCCTAAAACAATCAAGTAAAACATGCAAAAGAAGGCTGGACAGGGCACCTTCAGCGGCAGGTTCGGCGGCCGAAAGTCCTCTCCAGAGACGAAACTCATGCATCTTCGGCGGCACTTTCGGCGGCCGAAACCCCTCCAGAGCCGAAATTCCAAACTTTCGGGGGCAAGCTTAAGCAAGCTTAGGCAGCCGAAACCACCTCCTTAGCATGTTCGGCGGCCGAACCTTCCTTCGGCGGCCGAAACTGGGTTCTCCAGTAAGGCAGAACCGTGTTCTGCTCCATGCCAAAACCCTCCAAACCTTACCCAATCATGCAAAGCTCAACTCCTCAACATACATATACTCTAGTATATGCACAAAGGGGTCCAAAACTACCTTAAAACCCCAACAAACAACAACATAACAACACATATACATGCTTTCATCAATAAACCACCAAAAACCCTACTTAACCTAATCATGCATCTCTACCCATAAAACCTTCATAAATCATGAAAAGAAGTTCAGGATCTTCACTTACCTCTTGTAAACAAGAAGATGAACGATCCCAACGTGGAGATATGGAGCAACTCACCCTCAAACTCTCCAAACTTCAAAACTTGGGTTTTTAGCTCAAAAGCTTCAAAACAACATTAAAACTCATCAAAACTTTGCAAGATTTGGAGAAAACATGAAGATTACTCATGGGAGACATGGTCTCACCTCTGTTAGTGAAAGGGAAGCAAATCTTATCCATTTCACCGACTGAGGACCCTTTATAGGTGGCTGATCGCCTCTCCTTCGGCGGCCAAACCTGCATGCAAAACCTCACCACTTTCGGCGGCCGAACTTGGGGTTCGGCAGCCGAAAGGAAGCCTCTTTCGGGAGCCAAACTTGGGCTTCGGAGGCAGCAAAACCATGCAATGTTCGGCGGCCGAACTTCATCTTCGGCGGCCGAACCTGGCCAATGCCTCCTTGGTCTTTTCTTTCCAAAACTCAAATCCTTTGCACTTAAAAATCTTTTAGAAAACCTTTCTCTTACCCTTCAAAGAACCTCTGACATCCTCGAATTCTAGATTTCAATGGAGATTCCGCCGGAAAGTCAGAATTCCGATGTCGGCGTCTAGCCGGGTATTACAATAGCCATCTTTGATAACATATATATTTTCTTAATAAAGTGGGTAGTAAGTGTTGTAATGATTGAAAGGGTTATAAGACTGGCATCGAACTTTCTGCGAGTGAATATTTTGCAAATATATCATGGCTTCAAGATTGCCAAAGGCAGCAAAAAAGGAACCATTCAATTGGTTTTCTGATAGGTCCAAAAATTGTAACAAAGTCTATTGGAAGAAATTTTGAATAAAGTAAGAAAAGAGAACTTTGTGTAAAGTCTGAATTTTATTAACTACAATATTAATTTAAATACAGCAGAAATATAAATTAAAATAGCTAAAAATAAGCAACTACATAGAACATATCTCCATATTTAACAACTAAGCTAAAAATAAGTAACTATATGGAACATATCTTCATATTTAACAACTAAACTAAAAACAAGTAACTACATGGATGACATGTCATTAACAAGTCAAAGTTAAGAAACAACAGAAAAATAAATGAAATTTCAGCAACTTAGTAACCAAAAATGAAATTGCAGCAACAACTAAGTCAATTTTTTTAACCCTCCTCCTTAGCTTTGATGCTACAAACTCTAAGTTTTTCTCTTAGAAACTCAAATTTGTTTCTCGGCAAAGGTTTGGTGAATATGTCTGCAACATGAAGATCTATTTTGCAATATTTCAGATTGACAGAATCCTCTTTATGCACATCTCTGAGGAAAAACAATTTGATGTTAAAGTGTTTTATTTTTTCATGAAAAACAAGATTGTTAGAGATAGCTATTGCAGCCTGATTATCCACAAACACATTTATGTCATCTTTTTGCTTCAAGTTCAGATCAAACAACACCTTTCTAAGCCATAAGGCTTGATTTGCAGCAGTTGTAGCTGCAATAAATTCAGTTTCTGTAGATGATTGAGCAACCACCTTTTGTTTTTTACAATACTAAGAAAACATCCCTGACCCCAAATTAAAACAATAACTTGAAGTACTCTTCATATCATCAAAACCACCATGATCACTATCAGAATAGCCCAGCAGAACACAATCTTGACTAGTACTGAATTGATCTCATAATCTAGTGTTCCTCTCATATACCTTAAAACTCTTTTAGCAATAATAAAATGAGTTTTAGTGGCACAATTTGTGAATCTAAATAGCATACTTACAGAGTGTAAGATATCAGGTCTTGCAACTGTTAAATATATCAAACAACCAACTAGACTTCTATAGAGAGTTTCGCCAAACTTCTCAACTACATCTTTCTTGACCAACTTTTCATTTTTACCCATAGGAGTTGTAGCAAACTTGCAATCATCTATTCTGAATTTCTTCAGAATTTCTTTGGCATATTTGGTTTGGCAAATAAACACCTCTTATTGCTTTTGTTGAACTTCCATTCCAAAAAAAAAGTCATTTTTCCTAAGGCAGTCATCTCAAATATCTACTGCATGTCTTTCTTGAACTTATTCACAAGTTTCAGGTTGCTTCTTGTGACAAGTAAATCATTCACATATAGTGAAACAACAACAAAATTGATCTCATCACCTTTAATGTAGAGGGTAGCCTCATTAAGACTTTTTTGAATCTCAACTGCATCAAGTGCTCATCAATTCTGCTATACCAGGCCCTTAGAGCCTGCTTCAGACTATATAAAGCATTTTTTTAGCAAGTACACATCTTCCTTTTGCTCTTTCACAATGAACCCCTCATGTTGTTTTGTTGGAGACTGATGCCAAAATCATATATCATGTCACTGCATATTTTCGTGTTGCTGTTTGTTATTTGCTGAACTATTCTTCTACACGTTAGGTAGTATCAAAAAACTGCTAGGATGTCCTATTTTCATGCAAGATGTAGATCTAATTTTCTGTTGTTTTTTTCCACATTGTAGTACATGTACTACACATTTTATCTCCTGTCAACCTTATTTAAAAAGGCATTTTACATTCAATAATAGTGCAGTGGAGTAAAAACTCTAAAAGAAAGGTGCAGTATTATCTCTTTTGTCGCATTCTATACTCATAATTGATCTGATCCCAATAATTTTGGTATTAGAGCCAGGTTCTTTCACCTCTTCTGGACGTTTGAGTGAGTGAGGCTGAGTGAATATGGCAGCAAATTCATTATCAACAGTGCAGCCATCAATTCCAATATTTAGAGGTGAAAATTACTACTTCTGGAGCATCAAAATGCGGACTCTTTTCAAGTTTCAAGATTTATGGGAGCTGGTTGAATATGGTTGTGCTGAGATAGATGAACTAACAAGATTGAAAGAAAATAAGAAAAGGGACTCGAAGGCACTATTCTTTATTCAACAAGCTGTCAGTGAAGATATTTTTCCAAGGATTATGATAACAACTACAACAAAAGAGGCTTGGGAGACGAGTTTCAAGGTGAAGCCAAAGTAATCGTAGTAAAGTTGCAGACCCTTCGGCGTGACTTTGAGACTATAATGATGAAGAATGGAGAATCAGTGCAAGAATATCTCTCCAGAGTTTCAATGATCGTGAGCCAGATGCGAGCACTTAGGGAAAAGTGCAGCGACCAAATGGTTGTTGCAAAGATACTGAGAAGTTTAACAACAAGGTTTGATCACATTGTTGCTGCAATTGAAGAATAAAAAGATTTAACAGTTTTTTCTTTTTCTGAATTAATAGGTTTCTTACAAGCACATGAGGTGAGGCTTAACAGGTCAAATGAGCAAACTGAAGAGAAAGCCTTTCACATAAAGGAGGAAGCTTCGACACAAAAGGAAGTTTTCAATAACTTTGATGAATCTAAATCGTTCACTGGAAGGGGTCGTGGAAGAGGAAGAGGACGCTTCCAGTCAGTTCAATGCCACTACTACAAACGTTATGGCCACATTAAAGCAAACTGTTGGAAGAGGTTAAAACAAGCAAACTTAACTAAGAACCCAAAGATGATAAACAAGAAGAGAAGTTCAAATTGTTCATGACCAAGCAAGAAGGTGTGCAGGTTACAAAAGACGTTTGGTTCCTTGACAGTGGGTGTTCAAATCATATGACAGGTATTCAATCTTTGTTTAAGGATTTGGATGAAACATATAAGGTTAAGGTAAGGCTGGGTGATGACAAACAAATACAAGTTGAGGGAAAAGGAACGGTAGCAATTGGCAATAGTGATGATAAAGTGAAGCTTATTTATAATGTTTTTTTTTTGTGCCTAGCCTTTCACAGAATTTGTTAAGTATGGGTCAGTTGATGGGTAATGGATTTTCTGTATTGTTTGAAAATGATTCTTGTGTGATTAAAGACAGGAAGAAAAATCATATGATTATGAAAGTGATTATGACCCAAAATAAGCTCTTCCCTCTTGAGCTTTCAAATTTTGAGATTCATGCATTGATGGTAAAGGAGAAGGAAGAATCCAGGCTTTGGCACATGAGGTTTGGCCACCTCAGTGAAAAAGGACTGAAATTGTTGAAGCACAAGGAGACGGAGTGAGGCTTGCCCCATATTAAGATACTAGAGTTGTGTGAAGCATGCATCTACGAGAAGCAAAGTAAGAAACCTTTTCTTGTAGGACATTCTTGGAGAGAACCTAATAATCTTAATCTTATCCATGCTGATTTATGTGGCCCTATGAAAACTAAGTCTCTTAGTAGAAGTCGTTTTTTTATGTTTCTAATAGATGACTTTAGCAGAATGAGTTGGGTTCTTTAAGGCAATCTAAGTCAGAAGCATTTGAAGCCTTCAGAAAATTCAAAGTTAATGTTGAGAAACAAAGCGGAAAGTACATCAAGGCATTAAGGACTGATAGAGGTAGAGAATTTACATCCGGTGCCTTCAATCTTTTCTGTGAAGAACATGGCATACTAGAGTACTAACAGCTCCATACATGCTAGAGCAAAACGGAGTAGCCGAGAGGAAGAATCGTACGGTTGTTGAGATGGCAAGAAGCATGCTACAAGGAAAAGAGCTTCCTAACCAATTTTGGGGAGAAGCTGTAGCCACTGCTGTATATGTGTTGAATCTTTCACCAACAAGAGCCATACCTTATCAAACTCCATATGAAGTCTGGAGTGGAAGGAGGCCTTGGGTAAGCCATTTAAGGGTCTTTAGATGTATTGCATATGCTTTGATTGATTCCCATAATTGAAGTAAGCTTGATGAGAAAACTATTAAGTACATTTTTTTTTTGCTATTGTGCTAAATCTAAAGCATACAGATTGTATAATCCTGTTGGTGGCAAAGTTATTATTTGCAGGAATGTTGTATTCAATAAGGAGGGAAGATGGACTTGGCATGAGAATGAAAGGGGTAGCATTCAATTTGAAGCTCCAATAGAGGAAGCACCTATGTCTGGAGATCCGCAACAAAAAGATCAGCAACAAGCTTTCCAAAGTTTGCCATCTCAAGCATTACCTATGTCTCCATCTAGCAGTGAATCTTCACATACTAGCAGTAGTTCTTCCTCGCCATTACAAAGCTCATATGATGAGGTACCCTCACGAGGATTCAAAACATTAAGGAAGCTTTATGAAACTACACAAGTATTATATGTCTCAGATCCAACAAACTTCGAAGAAGCTACAGAGAAGAAGGAGTGGAGTGAAGCTATGAAAGAAGAACTTGTTGCAATACAAAAGAATGAGACATGGGAGTTAGTGGATCTCACTAAACGATAAGAAGGCCATTAGAGCCAAATAGATTTTTAGAACTAAGTACCATGCTGATGGGAGCATACAACAGTACAAAGCACGCCTTGTTGCAAAGGGATACTCACAACAACAAGGTATAGATTATGAAGGCACCTTTTCACCGGTGGCTCGGTTTGAAACAGTAAGAACTCTCTTAGCATTGGCAGCTCAATTAAAATGGTATATTTATCAATTTGATGTAAAATATGCTTTCTTGAATGATGATTTAGAAGAAGAGGTATATGTCTTAAAACCTGAAGGTTTTGCTGTAGTTGGAAAAAAAAATCAAGTGTACAGGTTAAAGAAAACACTTTATGGTTTAAAGCAAGCACCTCGCATATGGTATGGAAAGATTGATTCCTATTTTCTGCAAAATGGTTTTGAAAGGAGCAAGAATGAACCCACATTGTATGCAAAAAGGCAAGGTAAAGACTCCTTTTTTGTTTGTCTTTACGTTGATGATATGATTTACATGGGATCATCATTTTCACTGGTTGATGATTTTTGAAAAAGTATGAAGAAAAATTTTGAAATGTCAGATTTGGGGTTGTTGCATTTTTTTCTTGGCATTAAAGTAAAGCAAGATGAAAAATTTTTCATTTCTCAGAGGAAGTATGCGATTGATTTGCTTAAGAAGTTTTGTATGTCTAATTGCAAAACTATAGCTACACCAATTAATTTGAATGATAAATTGCATATTGATGACGGAACTGAACCAACCGATGAAAGGTTGTTTAGAAGCTTAGTTAGTGGATTGATATATCTAACACATACAAGACCTGATATCGCGTTCTTAGTTAGATGGTCTCAAGGTTCATGCATTTTCCTTCCAAACATCATTTTGGGACTTTAAAGAGGATTTTGCATTATGTAGTTGAGACAATTAATCTTGGCATATGGTATAGTTGTGACTTAAATTTAAAATTTCTTGGATTTACTGACAGTGATTGGGCAGGATGCATAGAGGATAGAAAGAGTACTTCTGGGTATGTTTTCAGTCTTGGCTCAGGAGTTGTGTCTTGAAACTCTATAAAACAAGCCACCACAACTCTATCATCTTCAGAGGCATAATATATGGCTGCTACTTCATCAGCATGCCAAGCAATTTGGTTAAGAAGGATTATGGAAGATCTCGGTCAAAAGCAAGATGGAGCAATTGATATTTTTTGTGATAACCAAGCCACCAAAAGCCCTCAATATAGCATAACATGCCCTGACCAACTGTGCCAAAGGCCATACCTGGTCTCTCAACTCATCTTATATCAGAACATAGCATATCGAGGACTAAGGGACCAGTCAACATCCATCATACCAACAGAAATGCACCTGCATCAAACATGGCATTACACATCAGCAAGCAAGACATGACTTCGCATCCTATCCTAATGGACATGAGTTTTCTCTCGATCTTTCTTATTGTGCTTGCCCTCCTAAAGACAAAACCCTCTTTTCGATGTGAAATACCTCTAATCCCTGAGCATCTTTGCTCATTACACCGTACTCAAGAGACCCTATGCTCTGATACTATCTGTAACAGCCCGAAAACCGATACCCCTCTGTAACGGCTCCAAACTGCTCGGCGCTAGGATCCAGATCGGCTTAAGGCCGCCGGGACCCGTAGCAAGCCTAAACTGAACTCTGTGTACCTGATCAATCCCAAACATGATCCAACTAGAACACTAGCTTTTAAAACCTTTTCTGTAAAACCACCAGGCTTAACCTTAAAACCACAGCCGTCAAGGCCAACACCAGTGATCTACTCCTAAACTGAACACATAGAACCCACTCTCTTAGGGTCAGCATATTACAGGCTAGCCTTACTTTCCGTTATGGGTCAAGGGGTTTTGATACCCTTTCTTCCCTCTCAGATGGGTCAAGGGGTTTTATACCCTTTCTTCCCTCTCAACTGGGTCAAGGGGTTTTATACCCTTAAACGCCCACACACAACAACACATAACCATATATAGCAAACAAAGGCATAAAGGAGGCATAAACCCCTTCATGCACAACTCATGCAAACCATGCAAACCTACCCTTTATTCCTCCATAAAACTTGCTTAAAACACCATAAAATATAAGGATCAACACTTACCTCTTCAAGAACTAGAGTTGGTGTGATCCTAACTTCAAAACATGGAGAAACCAAGCTTCAAGAGCTTCAAACTCCAAAACCTTGCTCAAAGCTCACAACTCTTCAAAACAAGGATAAAACTCATTAAAAACCATGCAAGAACTTGTAAAAACCATGAAATCATCTCAAGGAGGACATGAGCTCACCTTGGGTGGGAAGAGGAAGAAAACTTCCCTCTTGAACCGACCTAAGGGGCTTTTATAGGTGGCTTGGTCAACCATCTTCGGCAGCCAAACTTGCACCCGCAACTCAGCCAACTTCGGCGGCTGAACCGAGCTTTCGGGGGCACAAACTCTACCACCTTCGGCGGCCGAACCTCTGTTTTTCCCTCCTTGACCTTTTTTCTCTTCAAACTTCCTTTCCAAACCATAAAACACTTAAAACCATGTTAGAAAACCTTTAGAACACCTTGTAGAAAACGTCAGTTTACCCTTGCAATACCCCGCAAAACGGATCCGACATCTGAGATTCCACCGGACGCTAGGAATTCCAATTCCTGAAGGAGCCGGGTATTACAATTGCAATGAGCAAGAATTCAATATACCACGAAAGAACGAAGCACATTGACATTCGAGCCCATTTTATCCGGGATCAGGTGGCAAATGGAACCATAAAATTGAGGTATTGCAGCACAAATGAGCAAGTGGCTGATATCTTGACAAAGGCACTCCCTAGAGAAAAGCATGAGCATCTGAGATTTTTGCTTGGGGTCTATGATTTTGCATCAAGGGGAAGTGTTAGAGACTGATGCCAAAATCATGTCTCATTTGTCACTGCACATTTTTGTGTTGCTGTTTGTTATTTGCTGAACTATTCTTCTACACGTTAGGTAGTGTCATAAAACTGCTAGGATGTTCCTATTTTCATGCAAGATGTGGTTCTAATTTTCTGTTGTTATTTCCCACGTTGTAGTATGTGTACTACACGTTTTATCTCCTGTCAGCCTTATTTAAAAAGGCATTTTACATTCAATAATAGTGCAGTGGAGTACAAACTCTAAAAGAAAGGTGCATTATTATCTCTTATGTCGTATTCTATTCTCATAATTGATCTGATTCCAACATGTTTAATATAAATCACTTCATCAAGCAAGCTATTGAGAAATGTTGACTTGACATTTAACTGATGCACTTTCCAACCCTTTTATGCAATAAGGGCCAATAATAACCTGATTATTTCAATTATACTAACAAGAGCAAACGTGTCAGAAAAATCAATACCAGGAATTTGAGCATAATTTTTTATAACAAGTATGACTTTGTGCTTGTTGATGGAGCCATCTGTATTGAGTTTTGTCCTGAACACCCACTTCACTCCAATGACTTTCCTGTCTGTAGGCATTTTAACCAACTTCTAGGTTTGATTTTTTTTTATCATGTTCAGCTTCTCTTTTATTGCAATCATTCATTTCGGATCTTTCTCAACTTCCTAAAAATTCATTGGTTTAAGAGTAGCAACATTGCACCTCTCATAAATTTCAGAAAGTGCTCTTGTACCTCTTATAGGAACATCATCAATCAACTCATCATCTATGAGTTGTGGTTTTGGAACAAAATTAGGAAACATAATTGCTTGCTTTCCTTCCCAGTCCCACTTGTCATTTTCCATGAAGTACACATCTCTGCTTATCAAAATTTTCTTGATATTTGGCTGAAAAATTTTGTAAGCCTTTGAGATTGTACTGTAACCAATAAATACACTAAGTTATGCTCTTTTATCAAGCTTATCTCTCTTGATCTATGGAACATGAACAAAGCATAAACATCCAAATATTTTAAGATTTTTCAAGAAAGGTTTAAAACCATACCAAGCTTCAAATGGTGTCTTTTTTTCTACCATCTTTGTTGGAAGCCTGTTGAGTAAGAAAACTGCAGTATTTACAGCCTCTGTCCAAAATTCTTTTGGCAAGCTCTTCTCAAGAAACAAACATCTGGCCATCTCTATTATAGTTCGATTTTTCCTCTCACTGACTCCATTTTGTTGTTGAGTGTATGGAGCAGTGAGTTGGTGCTCAATCCCAACCTCTTCACAAAAAAGATTGAACTAATTTGAGGTATATTCCTTGCCATTATTTGACCTCAAAGCTTGAATGTGATGACTACTTTATTTTTTAACCAAGTTCTTGAATTTCAAGAACACACCAGCAACTTCTGTTTTGAATTTGAAAAAATATATCCAATACATTCTGGAATAATCATCAATAAAAATGAGAAAATACATACTCCCATTTAAAGATAGAGTTCTATGAGTTCCAACTATGTCAGTATGTATAAGCTGCAATTTCTCCATAGCTCTCGAGATTGCTTTCTTAAATGGAAACTTGATTGCTTTCTTAAATGGAAACTTGATTGCTTTCTTTATGAGAGGTTTTGCAATCTGGAATTTCAGTATCAAGTTGAGGTAGACCCTGCACCAATTCTCTTCTCTGCAGATTGACAACTGAAGTGTGATTGAAGTGGCCAACTCTTTTGTGCAAATTTCCATTAATTTTTATTGCAGAAAACATTGATTGTTCTTCCTCCAATGGATCCAATGTAAAACTTTTTCCTTTCATTTACACTCTGAAAACATCTTTGCCTTTTAAATCTTTGATAAGACATTAATTTGATTCAAAGAGAATTTTGAATCCTTTCTTAAGTAACTGTGCAACACTCAAGAGATTTTGATTTATATCAGGTACAAATAATACATTTTGATTAACTTTGTACCTAAGATGCTCTCAATTGCTATTGTTCCTTTTCCTTTGACTGAAATGTACTGTCCATTGCCAATCTTCACTTTAGAGATTACTGAAGTATTCAATTCTTTGAAGAGATCACGATCAAAGGTTATGTGATTTGTACACCCACTATCATTGAGCCACTTCTCACTTGAATGACAAGTTGAAAAATAAGTAGCTATAAAAAGTTGCTCCTCCTCTTCTTGATCAGCAACTTGAGCAATATTCTTTTGTTGCAAGTTCACTTGTGTTATAATCTTTTGTTGAGCGTTGCTTTTACAAATTCTTTGGTGATGTCCCATCTTCTGATATTTCTCACACTTCTAATCTAGCTTTCTCCAGCATTTGGAGGGAGAATGTCCCTTCCTTCCATAGTGTTTGCAAGGAGGGAAATCAGATTTTGTTCTCTTACATAAGTTTTCCTTTTTGTCTTTCTTATTCTTCTTCCGTGCTCCTTTTTTACTAGACTGAACTTTTGCAGCTAATTAATGCACCTTCAACTGACTCTTCAGACCTCATAAGCCTGCTCTTATGCCTACAAAGCATGCATCAATTCTGCCAAACTAATCTCTGACAGATCTTTAGTTTTTTATTTTTCTATGCAAACTCTCATATCTGCTCAAAGATGCATGTCATTCTTTGACTTTATTTACATCAGAATACATTTAGGCCAAACAAAGAAAGAAATGGAAGAAGGAAACACAATGAAATGGAACCCATGAAGGTGTTTTTATGTTGGGTGCATTGGTGTTTTTTTGTACACTACGGTTTGTTTCCATCTTGTGCTTTAGGTGCAAATATGGCCTCCCAAAAGTGTCAAAGATTCAGGATCTCATCTTTATGCAAAGCTGAAAGAGGCTATCATGCAAGTAAAGTTCATGCTTGAATATTATACTGAACAATGCTTGTAGGTAATGTGAAGGTTTTTTTTTAATAATTTTTTTGTTTTGCTCAAGTAATGTATTATGCTAAGGTTTTTAGCAGTTTTGTTCATTTTTCAGATATATGCCAGAGTTCGTTATTGAGATAATGCTTTGAGCAGTTTTTCTCTTCATCATGCAGACTGGAATGGAAAAGAACTTGTCTAGAATTAAATCATGTTTCTTTGGCAGCACCACCTCCTGCATTTGCCTCAGATCCATTGGTTGCCATTTCTTCATCATCTTCAGGGATAATAGATGAAATATAATAAATATATCTGAAGATTACTTATCTACAATTGGAATCAAGTCTCTTAAAATTTCAATACAAGATAGCCTGAACTCAGCAGAAAATTATTTGAAAAACTCAAGTCCTCTTAGTGTAAGCATTTTCTTTTATTCTTTGGAGTTTTTTCTTAATCATGCAAAAATCAATAAAAAAAAATCAACATCTTGAAAAATATTTTGAGGACTAGAGTGAACAAGGTTGTTCGATGATCATAATGTTGTACAAACATGTTCAGCTATTATTGTGGTAAAGAAGAACTTGTTTGATATTATTAATGTCGAATAAGTTTGTCTCGTGCCATATCACTTGATGGACATTTTAGGACTATTTTGGTGTTGATTGACCCATCAACCCTTCAAAACTATTTTGTATTGTTTGATTTGTTGACGGGTCAATCAGTGTGCTGGAGTGTAAAGATTCTCTACTCTCTTAAAACTGTGATTGACCCATCAATTGATGGATCAATCAAAGGAAAGAGTGTCGAACATTGTTGCATGCAGGCTCCAGCTAGGCGTCTGCATGTACCTACTCTAGCATACTTTGGCTTTCCTCTTCATCATTCATTTTCTTCTTTTCCTTACTACTCTAATAAATTTTTAGACCTCATTATTTTTTTTTATTTTATTGCTAGATACGTCTAAAATTCTTTTTTTTTTAATTTTTTTAAATTTACAATTTAAAAAATATGTATATATTTATTTTTTTAAATTTATAAAAATTTAATTTTTAATTGTGTTCTGATAAAATATAATAGTTTCGGGTTTACGTTTTTTCTTATTTTTTGTATGATTTGAAAAATATTTTCAGGCTTGCATGATTTATAAGTTTTTTATTTTTTTATGATTTGAAAAAAAACTCTAGTCTTTGTTCCTTCTCTCTTTCCTTTTATTTAATCCTCATACTTACCTCCATATGTGTATCTGTACAATTTGTCTTGTTTGTTTCTTGATTTTCTTATATTGTTTTATTTTACAATATTGCTATGCAAGTCAGCCTGGTGCTACAACACGAAAAGGTGACATCCATGTTAACGGGCAGAATTTAGAAATTTCATGCTATGCAGACAATGAAGATGGAAATAGGAAAAAATACAATGGAAGGGGTAAGTGGAAATTTTATGTATGTAGGCAAGTTAAATAGTGGAGCTTGTGAGTTTTTCACTGGAGCAGTTTTGTCGGCTTAAGATTGAATTCTGTTTCCTTGCCTACTGTATTCATCAAAATATTATATGGATCTAATTTATGCATAAAAAACTTGGTACAAGCATATATATTAATAGACTATTAGCAACTTATAGGTATGATGATGTCTCAAAAGATCGCATGTCATTTTTTATGTGAGTTATTGGTTGCCTTCTCATTATAAAAAAATAAAATTTTTAAAAAAAATATTCTTCAATACAAATAAAAATTTCGTTACTATAAATATTAATGGTGAAAAATTTCACCTTTAGATTGCCGCTAAAAATTTAACACAAAGTTTTAATGCAAATTGTGATTTCGCCATAAAATTATATTTTTTATGGTGAAAAAATGTTTCTCATTGAAACTTCAATTTTTTAATGATTTTCTTTTTAAGACATAAATACAAAATAAAAATGAGTTTATGAAATAATGTGAGTCAGAATTCAAATTATCTAAAAGCTAAAAGCATTTTAGAAAACCCGTCTTCTGTCCAAATCCAAATATTAGGCCTTGGTAACCTACCGACATGACTCATTTTTATGAAGTCCCCACCCCTTACTCTTTCAATTTTCAAATCACCATCATTTCCTCTGGGTTTCTTGTCTGTGACTATACAGCTCTGGTTCTGTTGCTTCCCTTAGCGTCTGCTGACCATTGCTGTTGATTGCGTTTGTGCCATGTGCTGTTTGGTTTTGCTTCTAGCGTATCAAACCGAATAAATTGGAAATCGAAATTTTGTTTTTTATAAAAATCAAATTGAATGATTTTGTTTAGAAATTAAATTGAATTGAATCATTCTGATTTAGTTCGATTCAGTTCGGTTTGATCAATTTCGATTTTTAATAAATTTTTTATTTTTTATATTTTATTTTTATATTTTAAAATTTAATTAAAATATTTTAATCTTAATATGATTTAATTTTTTTATATTATTAAAAATAATATATTATTATCACTAATCGGTTTGATTCAATTTTTTTATTTTTTTCTGATCAAAATTGAACCGAACTGAAATAACCGAAATTTCTGAAATTAAAAATCGAACTAAACCGAATTGAATAAAAAACTGAACTGAATTTTTAAATTAATTCGATTCGATCGATTATTTTAGTTTGAATCATTAGAGTTAAATCTTGAACGGGTTTTATGAGCGTTCTTTGTATAGCTGGTTTTCTTTAGATCATGAGCTCCTTATGTGATTGGCCTGTGGGCCTAGCTAGACTTTCAGTGGTCTTTCTGGATTTTTTTGTATTTGCGTTCCTTGTTTTTGGGCCAACCCCTTTATCAATAATTCTTATTTTAGCCAAAAATAAATAAATAAATAAATAAATAAAAGAAAGAAGAAGAAGAGATTTTACCTTTTTCTACTAAATATAATAAATTCTTTTTATTTATTTATTTTTTCTTTCTCTTAATCATTCCACTTTTTTAGTGATATGGGAGAAATTATTGAGATATAAATAATTATAAGTGAAAAAGATAATTCAATTAAATTAAAAAGTAATTTTAATTCTCCTTATACTACTACTAAGTTCTCCGTCCGTCATTTAATATGAAAATTTATTCTCTACATTTTCACATTAAACTTCAATTAGAATTACAGATTTAGTAATAATTTAATTTAATTTAATTTTTTAAAATAATTTTATTATTTAGAATGAAAATTTTTAATTTTTTTAATTTAAAAAATTTTTACTTTTAAATTTTCATTTTAGAAAAAGTAAAAATTTCGAATAATCTTATAAAATTTATTAAAATTTTTTTTTTCTTACAAAATGAATCACAACAACACAAGACCAAAGAAAAATTTAAAGAAAAACTAGATCCATTTGGTTTTTCTTGTCCTGCGTATTTAAGGAAATGAAGGGTAAAAATATTAGATATTAATGTGTGGTTAAATTATGATATGGTGGAAATGAAACTGTATTACAGTTGACCGATTCGTAATAAAATAAAAGTAAAGTGATTGATATATATATAGAGTTATTCCGATGTTCAAATCAATAAATTAAAGAAAATAGTGAGTCTAATATATTATTTAGAATTTAAGAATAGTTGTATAAAAGTGTATATCTTAATTTTTATATTTATTAGTTTTTATAACATAAAAATATGGATTTAATTATTAAATTTTGTAGAAATCTGACTAATACCCGCTAATAGATATGAGATTCTGAATTATAATATAATGAAAATCTATTTAGATCATGTTTTTTAGCGGTAACTTTCTATAAAGTTTCATCCTGTTATTAAAAAAGAGGGAGTCTTTGACAAAAATTTAAAATCTATAGTGTTGGATCCACATATGAAATAAAATAATAAATAATAAAAGAAAATAAATTTAACATTTAAATTCTAATTAAATAATTTTAATATATATAATATTAATAAATCTTGCAAAATTTTACTAATTTTAATATTATTTACTTTTAATTCAATTCTCATTAAAATTTAAAATAAATAAATTATTTTATTATTAATTTTACAAAACATAAAAATTAAATTCAAGTCATTGCAAATTTACGCAAGTAGATGTTCTTATCTCCTTTTAGTAAGAAAAAAAAAGGTGTTCTTATCTCCTTAACAGAAGAGAAAGTGTTCAAATTATTATTGTTGTTATTATTTTAAAATGCTTAACAATTAATTGGAAGAGATTTTAGAATTGAAGTTGACCATTTTTTTCACAATATTTGAAATGAATGCGTCATCTCAGCTTGGCTTTGCGTCTTTCAGATGCAGCAAAGGTCACCCTTTGTGTCCTTTCAGACTACATGATTAATAACTAAACAAACCATATTTTTTTTAATTTTTTTTGTTAATTTTAATTAAGACAATTATTCAACATTGTTTAATAAAAAATTTTGTGTTATTATAATATGAAATGCTTATTATTCATATTCTTTTTTATATATATATATATATATATATATATATATATATATATATGATGCGGTCGAAAATAACCTCTACCGTAATTGATCAATCTCAAAAAAAAAAGTAAAATAGTTAGTGTTTATGAACAGTCATTTTGATATTTAAATTAGAAAACCAAAAGAAAGGAGCGAAAATAATGAATGGCTTCTAATTTAGAGTGTGGATAAGAATGCATATTTTGATCTCAGTGCATATTTGCTTTTATACTGAGTTGATTATCAAATTTTTTAAAAATTCAATTGATATCGGCCAGTAGATAAGGACCTTATGATTATACGAAAATTTGCTGTATCCACCAATGATAACTCTTAATAATCACTTGACTTGTTTAGAAGAGGATAACAGATCTAAATGAAAAACCTGAGTGTTATGATTTTTGGACTTTTTTTTTTATGAGATTTCTATAACTGCGTGTAAATCTATCATATTTTTGCTATATAATTCTAATTTATGGTGACACAATTTATTTTGAATGAATATTATATCATATCAATATATAAACTCCTTATTTCATATAAAAATTATACTTTAAATTATCAATAAATATTATAACGAGTGATTTGATATTTCTTTATTTTTTATAAATACCGTAAATTATTTATCGAAAGAATTATATTTTTTTAGTGAATTGACTTGATAAAATAATATTTAGTTTTAGTTGGATTGATTAAAATACTTTTGCTTATACTAAAAAATTATTTGTTAAGTTAATTAATGTAAGATTTTAATATTAATTAATTGTTATTATTTCTACTTTCTCATCATATGCTAGCTGTTTTTGTACTTAAACTCTTCCAAAACTCATTTGAACTCTTCTTCTCTATTTGTTTATTTATTTTCTTCAATAAAACGCAAGCATATATTTTGATTAATTATTAAGAATTAAAGTTAATTATAATATTGTTAATTTGGCTGTTATGCTATTCTGTCATGTTCTTTTTATTTTGTTTTTCCCTCTTCATAATTCAATATTTTATTGAAGGAGAAACAAAATTTATTTAGATTTGATGCATAGATTTTTTATTTATTATAAGTTGGAAAATGGCTAAAAAAAAGTAATTGATATATATATTTTAATTAATTAAATAAAGATAAAAATTTTGGCATGTGAAAAAAAGACGTTCTTCCTTTTTATCCCTTTTCCTTTTATCTGCTAGTGACGTCTAACCGTTTTTCTTCTATAGTGTCACATGTCTATGCCACTCAAATCCATACATACGAATGTGTCAAAATCCCTCACCACACTAGAATACCATTTAATTTCTCTTGACGCATATGCGGACAGGACTGTGAGGTGACTGGACCCATTTCCTTATTTCTTATCACGTCATTGGGTTAGGCTTATCTTGTATGGACTCATTCGCTCATTCGCGTGGCCCGGCCGGCCGGCTTTACGTTACAGGTTGGAATACACTGCGTGTGGTTGATTTTGCTTGAGTTAAGCTTGATGGGTCTTGGGCCAACGGTTTTTTTAGAGTATGGTCTTGCCTCAAGTGTAAGAAATTTGGCAATCATCCGCATGAAAAATATTTTATGTGAAAAATATTTTTTAACGAGATAATTTATTTTTTATTTTTTAATTTTAATTTAAAAAATAAAATTTATTAACAAATTTAACTCTCAATCTAAAAAAATATCAAATCAAATTTTTTGAAACTTAGCAATCTCCACTGATAAATTTTATATGTTTAATTAAATTTAAATGATGATGATTCAAGAATATTCTATTAATTATTTAACATTTTGAATATTTAAATAATGATAAGAGGCTGCAATAGCATGGACCACCAACAATACAAATATATATATATAAGCAAGAACAAGATAAGGTTTGAGGATAATTAATAAAATTAAAAATATTAAAGCATATATTATAATTAACCATATATTAATGACTAATTAAGTATAGCATGAGGAATGCATTTAGACAAAATAATAAAAAAAATAGAATTAATTAATTTTAAAAATACTAAATTTAGCCCAAAATAAAATTCACATTATGTGTGACCAGTATTCGATTCAAACCAAAACAATTGATCAAATCGAATTAATTTAAAATTTTAATTAATTTTTTTATTCATTTCGATTTGATTCGATTTTTAATTTTAGAATTTCAATTATTTCAGTTCGGTTCAGTTGTAATTAAAAAAAAAATTAAAAAAATCAAACCGAACCAATTAGTGATAATAGTATATTACTTTCAATAACCTAGAGAGATTAGATCATATTAAAATTAAAATATTTCAATTAAATTTTAAAATACTAAAAATAAAAAATAAAAAATTTATTAAAAATTTATTAAAAATTCAAATAGATTAAACCGAACTGAATCAAATCGAATTAAACTATTTTGATTTAGTTTGATTTCTAATCAAAATCGGTTCGGTTTAATTTTCATAAATACTAAAATTTTAATTTTTAATTTATTTATTTCAATTCGATTTTAAACCGAACCGACCAAATCCTCACACCTAATTCTCACTATTGTCAAATTCAATTATGTGATTTTTCAATTAAAAAAATATTATATACTATCCAACATTTATATTTAGAAGCCAATTATATTTAAAGGGTTAAAATATTTACTAACAATAGAGTAAAATATATATTTAATAAATTTAAATTCAATATAATTGTGTGTTAAATTAATCATAATTTAAGTAGAATTAAATTTAATAATAATATAACTTAAATTTATTAAAATTAAAGTTTTATTTAATTAAATCAATAAAAAAATTCAACTTTCTAAATATAGCAATATATTAAAATAAACTCATATTCAACCTACTTCCGATTAAACATTAAAAGCACTACCTACCTCCCAACTTCCCAAAACTTTTTTTTTCCGAAACGAGTCAAATATATAATATTTTATTAATATTAAATTTAAATTAAGTCTAATTCACTCTAAAAAAAACTAGTTTAAAAAATAATTATTTAATATTATAAAAACACATTATCCCTATTTTAAACCGATATCTCCAAATTACACTAGGCGAGGAGTGGACAGTATTCGGTTCAAATTAAAAAAATCGATCGAACCGAATTAATTTAAAATTTTGATTTAATTTTTTATTCATTTCGATTTAGTTTAATTTTTAATTTTAAAAATTTTAATATTTGAGTTCAGTTTGATTTTGATAAAAAATAATAAAAAAATCAAATTGAATCAATTAGCAATAATAGTATATTATTTTTAATAATATAATTAAACTATTTTAATTAAATTTTAAAATATTAAAAATAAAGTTTAAAAAATAAAAAATTTATTAAAAGTTAAAACTGATTAAATTAAATTGAATCAAACTGAAACAAACCAATTTAATTCGATTTAATTTCTAATCAAAATCAATTAGATTTGATTTTCATAAATACCAAAATTTCAGCTTTTAGTTTATTCGATTCAATTCAAAATTGAATCGAACCGATCGAATGATCACCTCTATCTGAAGTATAATAAATTTTTAAAAAGCCAACATATAGAGACTATAATATCATGTTAAATCTAAATTAGATTTAACTAACTAAAAAACTAATTGAAAGAGAAATAGTTAAATTTATTTAATTAGCCATTTAATGATACTTAAAAGATTAAATTTAGATTAAAAAATAAAATTTAACTATTTTTATCCCATCATATAATTTGGAGCTAAATTAGCCACTTTACCAATATTCATTGAGATTCTTGACTTCTATTACTCTTTTACGCTCAAAAATTAAAGAGCATATATTATTATAAGCTTTGTTTATTTTGAGCATAAAAAAATGCCAATTAAGTTTCCTTTGAGCATATATTATTAATTGGCAATATAATAATCTGCTTGCTTCTTTTTATTGGCGTTTGGCTAATTTCGTGAACATTGTTAAAGCCAACATTCTTAATGCTAAATTATAAGATTATCAGTTTAATTAGGTTTTTTTATGTACAAGGTAAAAAAATCATAAATTTATATATCTCATTTATCAATTATGAAATTAAAAGTAATTTTCTTATTATGTAATTAATTAATTGTTAATCAATTTTATTGAATCTAATTTTGATTTAAAAAAGCTTTAAGAGTAATGAAAGGATATAATTATCGTTACTATATTTTATTTAAAAATAAAAATATAAATTAATTTAAAAGTACTACTTAATCGAAGTAAATTTAAGAGGTTTCAAATTTTATTTTCTCAATTTTTAATTTTTTTTAAAAAATTTTTTATATTAAATTAATTTTTTACATCAGTTTTTAATGGTAATATAAATGGAGAATATAATTATGAAAATTTTTTTATTAAAACAAAATAAGAATATAATTATAAAAAAACATGAAAGTTTTATGGATATTTCTCCATAATATCAACTCATTTTAAATAAAAATTATCTCATGTTAGAACTAAAATCAGTTATTTATTATTAAAACTCAATAATATTAAAATTAGTTTTAAAATTTAAATGAAAAAAAAAGTAGTAATTAAGAGAATCATCTGTGCACATTGTCATAGATCACAATCTCCTAAATGATCAACATTAAAATCAATGGGAAGGTTTATAATAAGTGTTAAGAAGTTTTAAAGTAGAAGATTCATTTAAAAAAAAAAAAAAAGTAGAAGATGATGCTTGTCGTACTCACAGGCTTAGTCTGATAATAAGAGTATCTGAGTAAATCTCTGAAAAATCTCATATTCTACTCCTCAATTTCTATTTAAAAAAAAAAATAATGCCCTCAACTTTCGATAAGCTTCTGATATTGCTAATCTAAGTTAAGGCATGAACTATTATTATAAAATAAAATCACGTGATAAAAATTTGATAATTTGAAATGCGATCCCAATCAGAGAAAAAAAAGATTTAAGTATTGAAATACTCGATTTATTGTCAAGACTCGCTCTCTCCTAAACAGATCAAATCTTGGTATAAAATTACTGTTAATAGACATTGTTTAGCATATTTTCATTACACCAATAATCGCGGATCACTAACTAATTAGCGAATAAAATCTTTTTTTAAATAGTCGACCATATCATCGTGGATTCTTACAATATAAAAATCAGCTATCATGGAGATAGAATTGCATTATTCTCTAACATAAGTTTTAAATATTACAATTCTCTCACTTTTCTCTTTAACTTGATTTGAGTATTGAAATGGTTGTCCTATGTACCAAACACCTCATTTTCTACCACTCATAGGCTTGCTCAAATCATAATACAACTCTATTTAATAAATCAATTACAACACATATCTCAGTTATATCAAAAAGTATATAGCATTAAACTATAACATATATAAACATGTCTTATGTGGAGAGTAGATATAATTCTTTTTTGTTTTTTTATCTCTAAAAACAAAAAGCTAGTTGATAATTAATTAAATTTTGAATATTACACAACGAGAATAGCTTTCTTGTCCTCCAAATTTCATATTATTTCATGTAAAGCAAATTATTAATTTTAGTTATTAATTATGGTAAAATTTATATAAAATTTATTATAATCAATGACTATATTAAATTTGTTGTGAATATACCAAATTAAAAGATAATAGCTATCCCTATTTTTATTTTATTTTATAAAATTAGGATGCATATGATAATATTATTTCCCTTTGAAAAAACAAATTTGAAAAAGAGAAACCAAGATTATAGATTCATTATAAACATTATGATGAAGTTTCCTATGAGGTTATGCATCAGCTGCCACCTCAAAAAAAAAAAAAAAAAAAGGTTTTCCACAAGAATTCCATAACCAGCTGGTCGTGCAGGGCGGCCAAAGAATCAAGAAAAAGCAAATAATTTTTTTTTTTTTTAAAAGTGAGAATTCTCGTTCTGACTTGATATTCCCATTTTATCTGATCAACCAAACATGGAAAAGGAACAAAATCGGATTACAACACTTCTCCAGTATTATGCTAATGCAAAGATTTTAATTATTCCTCTTATTATTTCATTTATAACAGCCTACCATTGATCGTGCAATGGCCGGTGCCTCCAATATTTCTGTCGTCCAATAACAACTTCATGCTCTTTTTTTACCCGCAAACTTCGCCGGAATCTCAGTTGCCGACGTCTTTCTCGATTATCCATAATAAACACTACACCACCTCTTCTTCTTCGTCATTTATATTCTGTGGCTTAGGGTTAACTAAGTTCTTCTTTTGCTAACCGTAATATACTCAAGTTCTTTTCAGGGTTTTGTTCCCATCTCTGTTACTCTTTTCCTTGTATAATTTTGGTTCATTAAAAAAAATAATTTATTTTATTAATTTTTTAATTATATTTCTCTTAAAAATATTAAATTTTATTAAATATGAAAAAATATTTTAAAAATAATATTTAATTTAATATAAAAAATAAATAATCATTTTTAGATAAAAAAATTATGGAATTGAAGTATTTGTTATGTCCTGCATATTGATTATGCAGGTAATTAATGACTTATTAATTAAGCACTTAACTTGGATATGGGACATATCTAGGATTTGTCAATGATATTCATGCATCTACGTGTATCTGACTCTATATAATTAAACATATGCTAAAGGCATCCTTTGAATTATGGTTATTTGGTTTAATCTGAAAAAAAAAATCAAATTGATATAATTCAAAATTTTAATTAAATTTTAAAATAAAAATAATTTCAGATCGATTTTAAATTTTAATTTTTTAGTTTGTTCTACATTTAATTCAACCGAACCTAATTCTTTTATACTAAATTAAACTATTAATTATTGAATTCTATTATAATAAGAACAACTTGATATCCAAGAATATAAAATTAATTATAAATTAAACTGAATAAAATTAAATTAAATCAAATCGATTTAATTTTTTTAATATAATGTAATTCAATTTTTATATATTTAAATAATTTAATTTTATAATTTTAATTGATATAATAGTGAATCGAACCGACTAATGCTTTACCTCCTTAAAACTCGATTGTTACACGAATAGTCAGCTAGCACTTTATAAATTGTTAATATTTAACACTTAATTTTTATAAATATATAATTATTTAAGATTTATGCACAATATGAATTATATATATTTAGTTTTTTTAAAGTTATATAATTACTTTTTTATTTTATTTTTAAAATTTTTTTAGTATTTTATAAAATTTAATATATTTGAAATAATATAATTAAAAAATTAATAAAAAAATTATATTTGTTATGTATGAAAAAATAAATAAATTTTGCTCTAACTGAAATTTTTGAGTTAATATTTTAATTTATATATATAATTATTAATTTTTTTTTTTTTTCCTTTTTTCAAACGTTAACAGCTTAGCTCACAGCTCACGCAGTGTGAAATCGCGTTTGGGTTTTACTATAGTGCGTGCGATACTCAAAGGTCGTAATTAATGACTTTGTCTTACATCCAATAAAAATATATCAGGTTTATGCAACCAATAATGAATTAGTTTATTTGTAACACCATCAAATAATGAAAGTTGGAAAGCTGGATTCTTATCCATCATATTAAATTAAAATTAATCTCTGTAACCAAAAAATTTTAAAAATTAGTCTCATTTTTTTTATAAAAATATATTTAATATTATTAAATTAAATACTTTACATTTAAATATATATATTGATATGACTCATTATTCGGTCAAGGAATATCACACTAAATTAATTTTTTATTAATTTAAGTAGAAATATCCTTCGTATTTGGATATTCAGATTTAACCGGAATTTTTTATCAATTTAGGGATGAGAGACTTTTAATTTATGAATTTGAAGTTAAAAAAAAATATTTATGAATTTGGGATTGGTGTGGCAGGTGACACTCGAAAAGATTGCTTGGTGCCTGTTAAACAGCGCCAAGATCTGGCGCCACTTTAAGTGGCGCCAAACCATAATTGTTTTTTTTTTAATTATATTATGGCTCCACTCTAAGTGGCGCCAGAATTAAATTTTTTTATTTTTTAATTATTAAAATATTATAATAAAATATTTATATTATATTAATTTAATAATTAAATAATATTAATTATAAATTTATTTATTATTATTAAATATATATATATAAAAGTATTAAATTAAATAATTAATAAAAAAATAGATAAATAAATAAATAAATTAATTAATTAATATAAATATTTAAAATTATAAAAATTAAATTTATTTTTTATTGCACTGTTATTTAGAATTATAAAATAAAATTATATTGTAATTTAATTAATTAATAAATAAATAAATAAATAAACTAATTAATATAAATATTTAAAATTATAAAAATTAAATTTACTTTTCAATGGACTGCTAGTTAGAATTATAAAATAAAATTATATTGTGATTAAATGTTATAGGTGATTACTTGATTATTTATAATTTATTAAAGATAATAAATTTTATTAATTTATTCTGTAATTAAATTAATTAATTAATTTATTTTTTTTGATAAATTATAAATAATTTAGTATTTTTATATAATATTTAATAGCAAGATAATATAATAATTTTAAATATTTTATATAAATTATTTATAATTTATTAAAAAAGATAAATAAATTAAGTAATTAATTCAATTAAATAGTTTGGTATAAATTTAATAGCAGAATAATATTATAATTCTAAATATTTTTATCTACATTTCTTTATTATTAATTTTTATAGTATGTTTATATATTAAAAATATTTTTATAAAATATAATAACTATTTATAACTAATTTTAGTACTTTATAGAGTTATAAAATAATATTAAATATGTACGAAATTACTGATACTATTTAATTACAAAATTACTGTATTAATCTATTCAAATAATAAAAATTTTTATTATTGGATAAATATATACTATAAAAAATTTAATATACGATAATATTATAATTATAAATATTTTTTATGTGCAGTCTTTTATTATTAAACTCTTATATATTAAAAATATTTTTATAAAATATAATAACTATTTTTAACTTAGTATTTGGAGAGTTATTAAATAATATTATCATGTGATTAAACATATATAAGATTACTTATACTATTTAATTACAGTATTAATATATTAATTTATTAAAATAATAAAAAAATTTATCATTATATAAATATATATTATACGATAAATTATTTTCATATATCTAATCACAATTGAATTATTTTTATGCATCTAATTATAGCAAAATTAAACTTTAAAATTATATAATACCAGTAATTTTTTATTTAAAAATTAATAATAAAATATATTAAATATTATAATATAAAAAAATTTAATCCTGGCGCCACTTAAAATAGAGCTAGGAAATAATTAAAAAAAAAAACCAATTATGGTCTGGCGCCACTTAAAGTGGCGTCAGGTCTTGGCGCCTGTTAAACAGACGCCAAGCAACCTTTTTGGGTGCCACCTAACACCCCAACTCCAAATCTACAAATATTTTTCTTTCAATTCCAAATCCATAAATTAAAAGTCTCCCACCCCTAAATTGGAAAAAGCCCGATTTAACCACTAAAAAATATGAAGTCAAAAGCGATCGTGTTATGAGTATTTAATTTTTTTTAAAATAGAAATTAAAAAATGGAAGAGTAGAACCTGAAATCTTTAATATTTACTCAAATACACTTTATTGACAAGAGTATTTAATTTTAATAAGAGTATTTAATTTTAAAAACAAATTAAAACATGAGTTCAAAATACACATTTTACTACTAATTTATGTTGTTCTTGATGATCTGAGATCCAATAGAATAGGGTTTTACAAGGGTTTTTGTATTAGAAAATCAAAACTTAAACTTTCTAGGGAGGGAGCTCCCCTTTTATCTCTTTCGTCTTGCTTACTGGTGACGTATCATGGCCTCTCCAAGATTGGGCCACGCATCTCTGCCATACAGATTTGGGCGTACGAGGGTATCAGGCGTCTGCTCCATGCGTAACGGCCTCTGATTCTCCCCGTACGTACACTCAGAGCGGATCTGCCAGGTTGTCTAGAGAATATCCTTCTGAACCCTGGGTTGGGCCGAGAGTTGGGCCGGACACTGAGCCCGATAGGAGGGGTCCCCTGTGCACGGACTGGGCCGATCTAAATGAGGAATCTCGGTCGAGCCCGGCCTTGAAGGTTGAGTGAGTCGGGCTTGTTTTGCGCATCAGGTACGTGGCCTTTCGCTTCGTGGGCTTTTGACTGTGGCTATGGCCTTGGACCGGGGAGAAGAAATCCATCGGTCATCAATTGCCCCTTCACCTTCTCGGTAGTTATTGCTCCAACTGCCGAGGGGGTGAATGCCGAGAACCATTATGACCGCGTCTGTTCGTGTTCAGATGCCTTCATATCACCCTTTCATCTTTCTGTCATTGCTCAGTTTTTGAATCCTATCTGCTTTTTCCCTTTTCTGGCTTCTCTCTACTCTCCGTGTTCTCTGCTATTCTTGCTTTCCTGTCATCGTTATCT
Source organism: Manihot esculenta (assembly GCF_001659605.2). Classification (NCBI taxonomy): domain Eukaryota; kingdom Viridiplantae; phylum Streptophyta; class Magnoliopsida; order Malpighiales; family Euphorbiaceae; genus Manihot; species Manihot esculenta. The sequence continues at coordinate 8,986,773 of NC_035167.2, forward strand.
GGACATGCTTTTTCTTTCCTTTTCCATGAATATCTTTTAAAATCCTGACATCGTTAGCTTAGGGTCTAGCATAGCTCTGCTCCATGCTAAGGCCTCAGGCTCTGAGTATATATCAGCGCCAACTTTTCTTCATTCTCAAGCCCTCTGTTGGAGCAGAATATTTTTTCTTTCCAGTTCTCTGTTTATTTCCTTCTTCCAGCGAGATTCTCCTGTTTTATCTGCGAAGGATCCATTTGATGCCTTCTTCGATCGAATGGAAGTGAGCTTGATGTTACATTGCTGTGTTGCCCCAGAAGTTTGCTTTAATCTTGCTTTTATCATCTTGACGGAAAATTATTCTAACTTATCTCTGTTTTGGAACTTTTTTGCAGTACCTGAGATGAAGATGAGTTAATTCAAAATTCTTAAAAATTTTGATGTTACCTCTAAGGAGTCTGAACGTTGCTTTGGAGGTCCTCCTGGTAGGGCGGTCGATGGCTGGAACCATTTGGCAGGTCGTTGAAACTATTTTACTCAGGTCATCTGGCCGGCCTCCTCCTCTGGTGGTTGTTCGGGCTCCCAAGGGATTCTGGGCTGTTGAAGGGTCTGCTCTAACTTTGCCTTCCTCCGAGAGAGAAAAGGAAATTTCCCCAATGCCCTTGTTGTCTGCCTTTGATATAAATGGAGGTGGCGAAAGTGATCAGCTTATTGTCCCCTTTGGAATGAAGTATCTGTATTATGAGAGACTGAGATCTGCTGCACTCAGTCAAGCTTTCGGCGATGCCTTCGAATATATGCTCTGTGATCTTCCCAAAGCCGTAACTCGAAGACTTATGTTTTTTATGCGTGATATACGAACAACATATAATATCTGAGCTTGTTCGTATGTACCGTGAACCAAGTGCCGGCCTATAGGGGAACAGTGAGAAATGCTTATGGGAATCAACTTGTTCAGTTCCCCTATAATAACGAGACAGATCTTGGCCGGCCTACGAAACTCATTTTCCAAGCTATGGAAATTCCTCCAAATCGAAGACTAAGATAGTAGAATAGGTGACAGTGATGTAAATGTAGATGATAATGTACCTAGGCATGTAAATCTTCTAAGGATAGCCTTTTATTCCGTAATGTAAGCGCTTGTAATATGCTGTAATGAAGCTTTTGCTTTTCATTCATATCCGAGCTGTTCTTTCTTTATCATGAATGAAGTGCTTGGACCATTTGCTTCGTAATTTTCTCTGAAGGATCCACTGTATTGTTTTTCCTTTCTTGCTTCTTAGTTGATCTGAACTAGAGCCCATTTAGCCAGTCTGAGTTTTCAGTTTACTCTTTTCGAGCTGTACTGACCGACCTGCGAGCTTGCTTTCGGTTTACTTTGTCCGAGCGAGACTAATCCGACCTGCGAGCTCTGTCTGTGTTTAATGATCCAAGCTCTAAGTTCCCTTAGCTTTCGATTTTACTTTTTCCGAGCTGGACTAACCGACCTGTGAGCTCCGTCTTTACTTAACGGATTGAGCTTTGAGTCTCCTTAGCCGACTAAGCTCTCGAGTTATGTTTCCCGAGCTGGACTAACCGACCTGTGAGCTCCGTCTTTACTTAACGGATTGAGCTTTGAGTCTCCTTAGCCGACTAAGCTCTCGAGTTATGTTTCCCGAGCTGGACTAACCGACCTGTGAGCTCTGTCTTTACTCCATGAAATGAGCTTTGAGTCTCCTTAGCCAACTGAGCTCTCGATCCATAGCTTTGTATGACTCCGAAGTGTTCTTATTGCTTCCTTCCGGGCTCGTAGCCTTTGTTTGATAACGATAAGTCAGATCTTATATCTTTTTAAACGACGAACAAGTCTAGCCTTTATCAGGCCTCCCTTTGTTTGTCTTCTTGGATCTTTAGACGACAAGCAAGTCTGGCCTCTATCAGGCCTCCCTTTGTTTGTCTTCTTGGATCTTTAGACGACAAGCAAGTCTGGCCTCTATCAGGCCTCCCTTTGTTTGCCTTCTTGGATCTTTCCATGACTTGCCCCTTTTTCTAAATTTTTACTGCCTGAGTGGCGATGATGTGGATTTTGCATGTCAGGTCGTCCTGAGAGATTCAACTGGAGCCCTGTCTTAGGGTTTTTACGAGTTGGGCTCACTTTATGCAGGTGGCGTTATGGGCCTTTGAATGATGGGCCCTCACTGTGGATCTGGCCCCTGGTGGAGAGGCCCAGCGGTCATCTCTCTGCCCCCTTTACCTTCTCGCCGGTTATTACCTAACCGTTGAGAGGGTAAACTTCGAGAGTAATTAATGATCACGCCGCTCGAAGACAAAATTGTTCAGATCAACGTTCCGTCTCATAATTGTCTTTCATTTCAAATTCTTTCTGTCTTTTGAAGAAATTAGCTCTCTTCTGCTCTCTGTTTTCCTACAACTTCTTCTGTTTTTTCCACCCTATTGCATTTCCAGGTACGCTCCCTTGTTTTTCCATGGAAGGTCCAAAGCTCCCCGATGTCGCTAATCTTAGGTCGAATATTACTTCTTCCAACATAACTAAGCACATTTCCCAGAGGCTCTTAGATACTCCTCTGTATCTTATCCGAGCACCTTTTCAGAACGAAAGGATAGTCCTTCCTAAACCTCCTCCTCCTGGTTTGATGGATCCCCAAAGGGGTCGCTGTATAGTGTTCTTTCTTAAACAGAGGGATTTCGGTCTACCGTTTCCTTTTACTCCTTTCTTTATTGAGGTTTTCGAATACTTCGGGGTAACCCCTCGGATGTTATCTCCAAATTCGATTTTGTTTCTATCCTGTTTCGAGTCTATCTGCCTGAGTTGGGGTTTTGCACCCACGGCGTGTCTGTTTGTCACTTTTTTCCATCTGGTCATGGCGGTTCAGAATTTTTATTACTTTTCCCCCCGTAGCGGGTTGTCTCTTTTCACGGGCTACAAGGATTCCATAAAGGGATGGGTAGAAAATTTCCTTGTGGCAGAGCTGAAAATAGAGTCTGCCCGATCGTGGGAAGTGGATCTAAGTTGGGAGGAGGTTCATCCGGGCTGCAACGAGTTGCCCCGATTGAGCCTTATTGAGCAGGTGGGGTTGCTTCGACTGACTTCCGTTGAGAGGAAGTATGACGTCGAGAAGTGTATGTTCGTGTCTAATCTTAGGGATATCCGGGACACGGGTATATTGCTTTGCTCAGCGATTCTGTTTCTTCTTTACTCATGATATCAAAAATGTACTGACTCTTTATAATCTCGTATTTTTTGCAGCTTCTGAAGTTAAAATGGATGAAATCAAGTACCCCAAGAACTTGGTCCTGTCTCGGGATAATATGCATGCGATTTTTGATGCCCTTCGGGCTGGGCGTTCTGTGCCTGAGGTCGCTGCGGAGGTGGCTCAAGTTGCTTCTTCCAAGAAAGTTAGCCGACCTCCTACCAAGGCTTCTTCTCAAGCTTCTAAGCCGAGCTCCCGTGGCACCAAATCATCTCGGTCATCTAGCCGTGGTGGATCGAGCTCAACTCTTAGTCCTGCTGATGGGGCTAAATCTGCTCCAGCTTCCTCAGAGGGCGTGAGGGGAGCCTCTCTAGCCATTGTGGAGCAGACCCAAGTTGTTGAACAAGTGGAATCGGGTCTTGCCCCATCTTCTGAAGGAGTGTCAGGGGGAAAATCTAAGTCCCCCGTTATTGAGGACAAGGATGCCTCTGGGGCAGGGATGGAGATCATCCTCATAGAGGACCAAACCCCAGATGTTTCTACCCAGGATGCCCCTGCCCCCGTAGGGACTGGGTCTGAGGGATCTGAAGGCATTCCATCAAAGACCGGGGAGAAACGCCCAGCCCCTTCTGGAACATCTTCCCCATCTCCAGCTCGGAAGAAATCCCGGGCTGCCCCAGGATCTTCTCCTGCCCTCCCTCCTATTGGGAAGGGAAAAAATGTTCCTGTTGTACCTTTATTGTCTTCTACTGACAATGATACTCTGGACGCAGCGGACATCACTTCTCAATCTTCGGCCAATGCCGTCGCCGAATTTCTTAGAGAACGGATGTTCGGCGGAGCTACAGAGGCCTCAGATCCACGCCTGCTTGCCCTTACTGGTTTTTTAGCCAGTTCTACCAAGGAACAAGCGTCCTTCCGATCCCAATCTCGTGAAGAGCTCGGGAATACAATCAGGGAGATGCTTTTGATGGTAAGCTATTTGTCTCTCTCTTTTGGTCTTCTTTATTTCTTTCTTTTGATGGTTGGCCTCTCTTACCAGGTGACAGGTCTTTTTATGGAGGTGGACGCTCGCGACCACTCTCTCCGGGAGTCCGTGGATCGCCGGATTGAAGAGGCGCGCCTGGCGAAGAATATATCTGCCACCAATGACGCCAGGGGCAATCTTATAGCTGCCCGGGAACATTCCCAGTCCCTCCAGGCGGAGTTGCACTCTGCGTTGGAGGCCCTTAAAAGAGCTGAAGACAAAGCGGCTGAGGCAGCAGAGCACAGCAAATCCCTGGAAGCAGAGCTGTCCCGTACTCACAGGGTTCTCCAGGAGTCTGATGAGAGGGCAGCTGAGGTGGAAGCTCATTGTGTAGAAGTTTTAAAGCAGCTGTCCTCTATGACAGCGGCTCTTCAAGAAAGAGATGAGGCTATGAGCCAGAAAGCTGAGGTCCAGCGCCAATATGAGGCCTTAAAGGCTGATTCTGAAGGACTTCAAGCTCACCTGAATGAGGTGAAAGCTCAGAGGGAAAGTGCCCTAGCTCGGGTGGAGGTCCTTGAGCAGGAGTTGAGCACGAGCTCTGAACGCATCAGAGTCCTGGCTTCATCGGCGGAGGAGTCCCAACTTCGCCATCAACAGCTTAACCATGAAGTCAGGACTTTGGAACGTAAATGTTCAGCCCTGCTTAAGGTAGTAAAACATGTTGAAGACAAGGCCCGATTAGACCGTGAGAAGTGTATAGCGGAGTATCAGGAGTCTGATGAGCTGAAGAGGAAAATTGAGCAGGCCTGTGAGATTCACCTTCAGGACTACAAAGATTCCCCTGAATTGAAGGCATTCATAACTGAGGCCTGTGAATCATATCTTGATGAATACAAAGCCTCTGCGGACATGAAATCGACTGTTCTTAGAAAGGCCTTCCGTATGTATGCAACCGGTTATAATCGCGGTATAAGAGAGGCTAGGCATGCTCCTGATACCCCTCTGGAAGAGCTTCATATGAGAGAAGTAGACTCTGACGGCGAGCCGGTGTTATGATTTCCCTATGCCTAGAGGGGACTGTCGCATTGGAGGTCCGTCGGCTACATCTCCTGAAGAAGAATCCAAGTCGGATGAGGAGGACCTGGGAGCCCTTGAGTCTGAAGGAGGCGACCCCGAATCTGAAGGGGAGGACCTCAATCCAGGGTTGGAGATTGCCCCTGTTGTTAATGTTGAGGGGCCTGATCCAAGGGAGGCCGTGCTTCCTTCAGATGTAGTTGTAAATAAAGATAGTATGAGTGAGAATGTTCTCACAAATGTAAGTCCTTTAAGGACTATTTTTCCTTCCACCTCGTCCGGAAAATAAATTGTAATAGCTATTTTAATGAAATTTTGATTTCTTTTTCCTTGAACCACTCTTGTTCTTCATATGTCTTGGAATTTATCTCTGCTTCTCATACTTGTAATATTTACACTACGTATTCTCATTCACAAGCTTTTTCTGAACTAGATTAGCCTTTAGTCATGAGCTCGATTCTTAGCTAACTGTCTGAACTTATAAGTCAGATCACATACCTTCTAATGGTGATTACCAGGACTGCCTTTTTGCTTTTAGTTCTGTCTTGTCAGGAAATGAAGCTGAGGTCCTTTCTTCCTATATTGCCCCCTTGACCTCCTCAACCTTTCATTACATGAGTGTTGAGGGGGTAAATAATTTTTTCCTGCTTCTTTAGTTATGAGCTCGGATGTCCATTCCAGACAAACTGATTTGGCTTTGGGTATAGCCTTTTCACCTTCATTTATCTTCCTACAGGTTTTTTCATTTATGAGCCTTTTTATAGAGGGAGCTCGGTTTTTTTTTTTTTTTTTGCTCGGCCTTTATACTTCGAGCGTTTTAGGGTACAGGTCTATCCGAGCTGGGAGCTCGGCCTTTTACTTCTTACCCCGGCTTTTAGTATTAGCAGTCATTTCGAGGTCGGCGCCTCTTGGCTATTATGCCCCGAACCTCTTCAGGAGGTCGGAATCTGATTTTTCCTTGGTAGCCTTGAGCCCTTCTTTTTTGGGAGGTCGGAACGGTATTTTTATAAGTCGTCCCTGCATATGATATGAGAAATTTTCACTTCGGGAGGTCTTTTTGACCTTCACCGATCGTTCTCGCTTTATTTTTTTTTTTCGGGAGTTCTTAGGGGTCCCGGTCTTCCATGCTCCGGGAGGTCTTTTAAGATCCTCACCGGCCGTTCCGGGGTGACCTCGGGGCCCCGCCGGCTGTTTCTTGTTTTGTTTTCCCGGGAGTTCTAAGGGATCCCGGTCTTCATGCTCCGGGAGGTCTTTTAAGATCCTCACCGGCCGTTCCGGGGTGACCTCGGGGCCCCGCCGGCTGTTTCTTGTTCCAGGAGATCTTACGGGGTCCTGGTCATTTTTGTATGTCCAGGATGACCTCAGGGCCTCGCCGGGTGTTTTTGTTCCAGGAGATCTTACTGGATCCTGGTCTTCTTTGTATTTCCGGGACGACCTCGGGGCCTCGCCGGTTGTTTCTTGTTCCAGGAGATCTTACGGGATCCTGGTCATTTTTGTATGTCCGGGATGACCTCGGGGCCTCGCCGGGTGTTTTTGTTCCAGGAGATCTTACGGGATCCTGGTCTTCTTTGTTCCGGGGTGACCTCGGGGCCCCGCCGGCTGTTTTTTGTACCTCCTTGAGGTTTTGCACAAGATTCGGGCTCATTCGGCCTTATTGTCGCTTCATCATCTCATGGAGAAACATTATTCATAAAGATAACCACATTGTGTAAACAATTTTATTCACTCATGTTTGTCAAAATACAATGTTTTTCTTTGCAAATATATCAAGGGAAATACCTCTTTAAGTGCTGGATGTTCCAGGCATGGGGCTCGGGTTTTCCTTGCATATCTTCGATCCGGTATACCCCTGGCTTGACCACTTTTGTTACCCTGAACGGACCCTCCCAGGTCGGTGCTAACTTGCCCGCGGCCGCTCTTTTTCCTGTAGCCTCCAGGTTTCTCAAGGCCAGGTCTCCAACCTTCAAGCTTCTTTCCCTGACCTTTTGGTTGTAATATCGCGCTGCCCGTTGTTGATAAGCGGCAGTTCGGACTTGGGCTTCTTCCCTAATTTCTTCAAGAGCATCTAGCTTACTTCTTAATTTGTCCCCGTTAGTGTTTTCACTGACGAATTGGACTCGATGAGTGGGAATCTGCAACTCAACTGGGACTACGGCCTCTGTGCCATAAGCAAGTGCAAACGGTGTTTCTTTAGTGGGCGCTCTGGGAGTGGTTCGGAGTGCCCACAGGATGCTGTTGAGTTCTTCTGCCCAATTCTCCTTTGCGCCATCCAGCCGTTTCTTTAATCCTTGGAGGATAGTTCTGTTAGTGACTTCTGTTTGGCCATTAGTCTGAGGATGAGCCACAGAAGAGAATTTATGCCATATGCCCATGTTCGTCGTGAAGGCTCTGAAAGTGCTGCAGTCAAATTGTCTGCCGTTGTCTGAGATGAGCACTCTAGGTATGCCAAATCTACAGATGATATGCCCCCACACGAAATCTATCATCTTGCGAGCTGTGATTGTGGCTATTGCTTCTGCTTCTGGCCATTTTGAGAAGTATTCTACAGCTACTACTACGAATTTCCTCTGCCCCGTAGTCTTGGGGAAAGGTCCCAAGATGTCGATTCCCCATTATGAGAAAGGCCATGGACTGGATATGCTTGCTTGAGGAGTGGCTGGGGTTCTGATGGCATTAGCAAATCTCTGACATACGTCGCACCTCCGAACAAACTCTTCTGCTTCTCTTTTAACGGTGGGCCAATAATATCCTTGTCTGAATATTTTGTTGGCTAATGTCCCTGCTCCTTCATGGGCTCCACATATGCCCCTATGTATCTCTTCCATTACCTTCGTAGCCTCTTCCGGGCTCACACATCGGAGCCATGGGCTGGATTTCCCTTTTCTGTATAAGGTTCCCCTTATTACTTGGTAATTGGCGGCTCGAGCCGCTATCTTTCTGGCTTCATCTTTATCTTCGGGGAGTTCTCCCTTTTCCAAGTATCTCATGTAATACCCGGCTAGACCCCGGTATCGGAATTCCTACGTTCCGGCGGATTTTCCGTTGGAATCCGGATTCGAGGATGTCGGAGCCTGCCCTAAGGGTATAAGAGAGGTTTTTAAAATGTTTTTACATGTTTGTTCATGTTTTGAATGGTTTTAAGTTGAGGAAATTGAGTTTTGGAAAGGAAAAGACCAAGGGGACAAAAGCCAGGTTCGGCCGCCGAAGGTGAAGTTCGGCCGCCGAAAGTTGCATGGTTTTGCATGCACGTTAGGCCGCCGAAGGAGAGGCGGTTGGCCACTACAAAAGGGCCTTTGACCGAAAATTTGGGTGTTGAACACTCTGTTTTTGAGCCAAAGGTAGGCTCATGCTCTCCTTGGTATGATTTCTCATGTTTTCCTCAAATCTTGCATGTTTTAACATGTTTTTAGCTTTGTTTTAGAGTTTTGAGCAAAAGGAAGAAAGTTGAGCAACTTGGAGACTTTGATTAGTTTTCCACCACATCTCCAAGTTTGGACCAGCAATCCTCTCGTTCTTCAAGAGGTAAGCATGGATCCTCACCTCCCCTTATGTTTAAAGTATGTTTTAAGAGGTTTTAGAAAGTTTTGAGGTATAGTTGTTGGTGGAACTTTGAGTTGAGCATATGTTGATCATATGCTATTTGATGTTGTTTATGGGGTTTGAGTTAGTTTATAGGCCCCTTTATGCATGAGATATGTTATGTGTTAGTTGAGAAGTGTTGGTATGCATGTTATGGGTGTTTTATAGGTTTTTGGAGGCTAGAACCCTGAGTTGAGTTGGGATTCTGCCTTTCTGGAGAATCCAGGTTCGGCCGCCGAAGGAAGGTTCGGCCGCCGAACCCCTTGTGGAGGCAGTTTCGGCTGCCAAACCTCGCCCCCGAAATATTGGACTTTCGTCTCTGGAGGGGGGGTTCGGCCACCGAACATGCCGCCGAAGGAGGGTGAGTTTCGTCTCTGGAGAAGGACTTTCGGCCGCCGAAAGTGCCTGAGTTTCGTCTCTGGAGCCGACTTTCGGCCGCCGAAGGTGCCGCCGAAAGTGCCCTGTCTAGCCTTCCTTTGCCCATTTTTTCATGCATGCTTATGATGTTTTAGAGGGGTTTTGGGGAGATATTAAGAGTTATGTTAAAGTATGTTTGGTCCTCATTTGAGTCCACCTGTGTAGGTGCGGACTCGAGAGACCAAGGAGGCCCACAGAGTTAGAGTTACAGAGACTGCTCAGCAGTTGACAGAGGTGAGTGGAACAGAACTATGTTTTAAAGTTAATGAATGTTTTAGCATGATTTCATGCATCACTAATGCCATGCTATGTAGGATGTTTGCATTGCATTAGTATTCACTAAGTTGATGCATTGCATTATTTGATGTTGATGTGGATTGGACCGAGGCGACCCCAATAGCCCTATGGAAAGACCTGGCTGGGCCAGGCATAGTGAAAGACCTGTGTGAGCTCCTTGAGGGGGGCCGGGCATTATACTTGGGTGAGTCCTGTGAAAGCCCTTTCAGGGTCGGGCACCATGAGCTTAGGGAGTTTTGGTGGTCATGTCCAATCCTTGATGTGAAATGTTTGTGCTGTGATGCATTTCATGATAGCATGTTTTAAATGTTTTGATGGTTTCTGCTCACTGGGCTCTAGTAGCTCATCCCTCTCCCTAACCCCATGTTTCAGGGCCTCAGAGAAGAGAAAGAGAAAGAGAAAGCAAGGGTAAAAGCATATGTAATAGCATAGAGTAGTGGACATGATGTACAGTACAGAGTTTATGTAATGTATAGTAATGATGTAATAAGTTATGTTATGTACTGAGTTATAGAATTGTGCTTGGCCCTAGTGTATGTTTCTCCCTTTGTACATGATCATTTCTTTTATGTCATGTTTTATGATGTTATGATGATGAGAGCTAGGTTCGGTGCATGGTAGTATAACCCATCTAGAGCATATGATGAGGACTCTAGTGAGGGGTTTCTATCTCTGTAGTTACTCTATGGTACCACAGCAGGTATCACTCTTTGAGTGCATACAGACAGAGCATGCATAGTCCAAACTTAGTGTATGAGAAAGAAAAGAAAGTAAAGACACAAAAGAAAAAGAAAAGAAAGAAAAAAAAAAGTTTACAGTTTTATGCTTAAGTATGATCATGTATGGGATTTAGCAGGTACACAGAGTTCAGTCTAGGCTGACTACGGGTCTAGGCGGCCTTAAGCTGATCTGGATCCTAGTGCCAGTGGCGGTCCGGTAAGCGGGCTGTTACAGATTGGTATCAGAGCATAGGGCCTCTAGAGTACGGTGTGCTGAGCTAAGATGCTCAGGGATTAGAGATATCTCACATCGGAAAGAGGTTGTCCTAGAGGGCAAGCACAATAGGAAGATCATGTCCACTAGGATAGGATGTTGAGTCCTGTCTATATGATGATGTGTAATGCCATGATTTTATGCATGTGCATTTAATGATATGTTATGATATGCTATGCTATGCTATGAGTTGAGGGTTCATGTTTTTACATGGATCATATGCTGATGTTTATGTATATGTTATGTTTTCAGAAGTTAAGATGAGAGGATCCCGTCGATCAGCTAGATTGACTGGAGCTCCGCCCGAGAATGAGGGTATGGAGGGTCGTCCCCCTGCTTTGCCAAGAACTATGTCCCAAAGAGCAGGCAGAGAAAGATCATCAAGGGACCCTAGAAGGTCTTTTGATGAAGGCAGGAGGGAGACAGAACAGAGAAGAAGATCTAGTGATACAAGGGAAGAGATGGATGTGGATCCAAGAAGGGATGGAGGGTTAGGTTTTGGCACTACAGAGGAGGATGTGGGATCATCACAAGGAGGCGGTCAGGCCTCGGGGTATGGTTATACACCCCACTATCAGCCCTACCCACAGGGCCCAGGATATTCAATGGGAGGTACATCGGAGTATCCTAGTTTTCACCCATATCCCACATATATGCCTTATCCACCTTTTTACCCCCCATATCCACCATATCCCATGTATCCACCCTCACCTTTTTACCCCAGTCCAGCACACCCTACATCAGGGAGTTCTGCACCCCCTCCACCACCACCAGTGGTAGAACCAGTAGCCCCAGTTACATCTCAACCTGGCCCATCTGAGAGGAGCAGGGTAAAGATGACTGATTACCTAAAGCTAGATGCTCCTAAGTACCAAACTGGAGATGATCCATTTGAGTACATCAAAGCAGTTAAGATGATAGCAGATGAGCTAGGGGCAGATGATACCAGAGCCATTCAGATGGCAGGGTTCACTTTAAAATGCAAGAAAGCTAAAGAGTGGTTTAGCGAGTATGTGGACCCTAGACTGGATAGTATGTCTTGGGAGGAGTTTGCTAACGAGTTTGCTGGATGGGCGTTCCCAGATAGCTCAAGAGAGCTAAAGATGATAGAGTTTGAGCAGCTCAAGCAGACAGATGAGATGAGTATAAATGAGTTTACTGACAGGTTTTTGGAGTTGCTGCGGCATGCAGGACAGGCCTATGATACTGATCGGAAAAAGGCTAGGAGGTATGCTATGAAACTGCATTCCAGATATTCCTCCTTGATCCATGCAGCCGAGAGGGAGAGTTTCCACACCGTGGTGGATTTAGCACGGAGAATGGAGGCAAGTGCCATTGTACAGGGTATAGTGAAACAGCAGGCGGCACAGGCCTCAGGTTCTAAGACCCCAGGCAGGGGTAAGTCAGATCCCTCTTCACAGGGTGCAGCAGCTTCCAGTGGTAAGAAGTGGAGTGGTTCCACTCAGAAGCAGAAGAAGAGTAAGTTCTGGAATAAGATTAAATCAGGTCTGGGATTGGGCAGTGGCATGAGTTCAGGCTCAGAGTTGCCAGTATGTACGAGGTGCGGTAAGTCGCACAGGGGAGTTTGTCGGGCTAGGATGACAGGATGTTATAGGTGTGGCCAGGAGGGACACATGGCTCGTGAGTGCCCTCAGGCATCTTTCACGGCACCATCCCATCAGACAGCCCCAGCTAGCATGCCACAGCCATCAGCTCCCGTTATGACACAGGGCAGAGGAAGAGGGAGAGGGTCAGCCTCTTCATCTGCAGGTCCCAGAGGTGGAGGTCCGTCAGCCCCGGCGCGGATTTTCACGATGACACAGTAGGAGGCAAACACTTCTAACACCGTGCTGTCAGGTAATCTCCTCATTGGGTGTACTGAGGTGTATGCTTTGTTAGACCCTGGTGCTTCTCATTCCTTTGTTGCTCCCAGAGCTATAGAGAGAGTGGGTTTGATGACGTCTGGGTTAGAGTGTCCCCTATGGGTCAGTGGACCCAAGTGTGATCCATCATTGGCAGAGACAATCTGTCGACATAGTCCAGTGTTTATAGATGGCAGATGCCTTCCAGCTGACCTTGTGGTTCTAGAGTTGACAGATTTTGACGTCATTCTAGGGATGGATTGGCTATCTGCATATGGTGCTACCTTGGACTGCAGAGACAAGGTAGTCAAATTCAGAGATGAGGATGGATCTGAGTTTGTCTTTAGAGGAGACAGAAGGGGCATGCCTAGAGGTCTGATATCAGCCCTACAAGCTCGTAGGTTGCTCAGGAGGGGATGTCAGGGGTATCTGGCTCATGTGAGAGAGCTAGACAGTCAGGTTAGGGACCCCAGCTCAGTGCCCGTAGTCAGAGAATTCCCAGATGTGTTTCCAGATGAGCTTCCAAGACTACCACCTGATAGGGAAATAGAGTTCGAGATAGAGTTAGTGCCTGGTACCAGACCGATCTCTATTCCTCCCTACAGGATGGCACCAGCAGAGCTTAAGGAGTTGAAAGAACAGCTACAGGAGTTGGTAGATAAGGGTTTCATCCGACCGAGTACCTTACCCTGGGGTGCTCCTGTGCTGTTTGTGAAAAAGAAGGATGGATCCCTTAGACTTTGTATCGACTACAGGCAGTTGAACAAAGTCACTACCAAGAATAAGTATCCTCTACCCAGGATCGATGATCTATTCGACCAGCTAGCAGGAGCAGGTTGTTTTTCGAAGATAGATCTGAGATCGGGTTATCACCAGCTGAGAATCAGGGAAGAGGATGTGCCTAAGACAGCTTTCAGGACCAGATATGGGCATTATGAGTTCCTAGTGATGCCGTTCGGGTTGACTAACGCCCCTGCAGCATTCATGGATCTCATGAATAGAGTTTTCAGAGAGTACCTGGATCACTTTGTTATTGTCTTCATAGATGATATCTTAGTGTATTCCAGGAATGCAGAGGAGCATGCCCAACATCTGAGGATAGTCCTGCAGACACTGAGAGAGCACGGCTTATATGCTAAGTTCTCCAAGTGTGAGTTCTGGCTAAGGAGCATTTCATTCTTGGGCACGTGGTGTCAGACCAAGGAATAGCAGTAGACCCCAAGAAGATAGAAGCTGTAGCCAACTGGCCTACACCCACCACAGTGACAGAGGTCAAGAGTTTCTTGGGTTTGGCAGGCTACTACAGGAGGTTCGTTTAGGACTTCTCCAAGATAGCGGCTCCTATGACCAGATTAACTAGAAAGAATCAGAGATTCACATGGTCTGACCAATGTGAAGAGAGCTTTGAAGAGTTAAAGAGAAGATTAACTTCAGCACCGGTGTTGGCTCTGCCTACTAGTGATGAGGATTTCACAGTGTTCTGTGATGCATCCCGAGTGGGACTAGGTTGTGTGTTAATGCAGAATGACAGAGTAATAGCTTATGCTTCTAGACAGCTGAAGAAGCACGAGCTGAACTACCCGACACACGATCTAGAGATGGCAGCTGTTATCTTTGCACTCAAGATGTGGAGGCATTACCTCTATGGGGTGAAATGTGAGATCTTTACGGATCATAAGAGCCTACAACACATCCTGAGTCAGAGAGAGTTAAACTTGAGGCAGAGACGGTGGGTAGAACTGCTCAGTGACTACGATTGCAAGATCCAGTATCATCTGGGAAAGGCAAATGTAGTAGCCGATGCCTTGAGCCGGAAATCACTAGGCAGTTTATCCCACATTATAGCAGAGAGAAGGCCGGTGGTGAAGGACTTCTACAGGTTAGTTGAGGAAGGGCTACAGTTAGAATTATCTGGTACAGGTGCTTTGATTGCACAGATGAGAGTCACACCCGTGTTTCTGGAGCAGGTGGCTCAGAAACAGCACGAGGACCCGGAGTTGGTCAAGATTGCCAGGACTGTTCAGTCTGGTAAGAGCGAAGAGTTCAGATTCGACGACCAAGGGATTCTCCGCTACGGGAACAGACTATGTGTACCAGATGATATCAGTTTGAAGGGAGATATTATGAGGGAAGCTCATAATGCTCAATATAGCATTCACCCTGGAGCCACCAAGATGTACCAAGATCTAAAACGAGTGTATTGGTGGCCAGCCATGAAGAGAGACGTGGCACAGTTCGTGTCAGCCTGCGAGATATGTCAAAGGGTGAAGCTAGAACACCAGAAGCCGGCTGGAATGCTTAACCCACTACCGATTCCAGAGTGGAAATGGGAGAACATAGCCATGGATTTTGTAGTGGGATTACCGGCGACGTCCAACAGACTAGACTCCATCTGGGTGATTGTGGATAGACTGACGAAATCTGCTCACTTCATTCCTGTCAGGAGTGGCTATTCTGTGGACAAATTAGCGCAGGTATATGTTGAGGAAGTTGTGAGGTTGCATGGGGCTCCTATTTCAATAGTGTCTGACAGAGGACCCCAGTTCACCTCTAGGTTTTGGCGGAGTCTGCAAGAGGCTATGGGCACAAGGTTAGACTTCAACACTGCTTTCCGTCCACAGACTGACGGATAGTCAGAGAGGACCATCCAGACCATTGAAGATATGCTTAGAATGCGTGTGCTAGATTTTGGCGGTTCTTGGAGGCAGCATCTACCGTTAGTGGAGTTTGCCTACAATAACAGTCATCATGCTAGCATAGGGATGGCTCCATATGAAGCTCTATATGGGAGGAAGTGCAGGTCACCAGTTTGTTGGGAAGAGGTTGGAGAAAGGTCCCTAGCAGGGCCTGAGTTGGTTGAGATCACCAACAGAGTGGTGCCCATCATCAGAGAAAGACTCAAGACTACTGTTAGTCGGCAGAAAAGCTATGCAGACATCCGTAGGAAGCACATAGAGTTTGAGGAGGGGGATCTGGTCTTGCTGAAGGTGTCTCCAATGAAAGGGGTGGTTCGTTTTGGGAGGAAAGGTAAACTGGCTCCACGGTACATTGGGCCTTTCGAGGTTTTGCAGAAGGTCGGAAATGTGTCGTACAAGCTAGATTTGCCTACTTCTATGGAAAGAATCCATCCGGTCTTCCATGTTTCGATGTTAAGGAAGTTTGTGTCAGATCCGGGTAAGGTTCTTAGTGAACCAGATGTAGAGATCCTAGGAGATCTCACCTATGTAGAGCAACCAGTGCGGATCATTGACACCCAGATCAAAAAGCTAAGGAACAAGGAGATCCCGATGGTAAAAGTCCTCTGGAACCACCATAACTTAGAAGAGTGCACCTGGGAGACACGGGAGTCTATGCTCCACCAGTACCCCTATCTCTTTTAAGGTTAGTTTTAGTTAGTTTTGAGTTCTTTATGTGCTTTATGTTTTGTTGTTTTGCATGAGTTAGAGCAGGAACATTCGGGGACGAATGTTCTTAAGGGGGGGAGAATGTAATACCCGGCTAGACCCCGGTATCAGAATTCCTACGTTCCGGCGGATTTTCCGTTGGAATCCGGGATTCGAGGATGTCGGAGCCTGCCCTAAGGGTATAAGAGAGGTTTTTAAAATGTTTTTACATGTTTGTTCATGTTTTGAATGGTTTTAAGTTGAGGAAATTGAGTTTTGGAAAGGAAAAGACCAAGGGGACAAAAGCCAGGTTCGGCCGCCGAAGGTGAAGTTCAGCCGCCGAAAGTTGCATGGTTTTGCATGCACGTTAGGCCGCCGAAGGAGAGGCGGTTGGCCACTACAAAAGGGCCTTTGACCAAAAATTTGGGTGTTGAACACCCTGTTTTTGAGCCAAAGGTAGGCTCATGCTCTCCTTGGTATGATTTCTCATGTTTTCCTCAAATCTTGCATGTTTTAACATGTTTTTAGCTTTGTTTTAGAGTTTTGAGCAAAAGGAAGAAAGTTGAGCAACTTGGAGACTTTGATTAGTTTTCCACCACATCTCCAAGTTTGGACCAGCAATCCTCTCGTTCTTCAAGAGGTAAGCATGGATCCTCACCTCCCCTTATGTTTAAAGTATGTTTTAAGAGGTTTTAGAAAGTTTTGAGGTATAGTTGTTGGTGGAACTTTGAGTTGAGCATATGTTGATCATATGCTATTTGATGTTGTTTATGGGGTTTGAGTTAGTTTATAGGCCCCTTTATGCATGAGATATGTTATGTGTTAGTTGAGAAGTGTTGGTATGCATGTTATGGGTGTTTTATAGGTTTTTGGAGGCTGGAACCCTGAGTTGAGTTGGGATTCTGCCTTTCTGGAGAATCCAGGTTCGGCCGCCGAAGGAAGGTTCGGCCGCCGAACCCCTTGTGGAGGCAGTTTCGGCTGCCAAACCTCGCCCCCGAAATATTGGACTTTCGTCTCTAGAGGGGGGGTTCGGCCGCCGAACATGCCGCCGAAGGAGGGTGAGTTTCGTCTCTGGAGAAGGACTTTCGGCCGCCGAAGGTGCCGCCGAAAGTGCCTGAGTTTCGTCTCTGGAGCCGACTTTCGGCCGCCGAAGGTGCCGCCGAAAGTGCCCTGTCCAGCCTTCCTTTGCCCATTTTTTCATGCATGCTTATGATGTTTTAGAGGGGTTTTGGGGAGATATTAAGAGTTATGTTAAAGTATGTTTGGTCCTCATTTGAGTCCACCTGTGTAGGTGCGGACCCGAGAGACCAAGGAGGCCCACAGAGTTAGAGTTACAGAGACTGCTCAGCAGTTGACAGAGGTGAGTGGAACAGAACTATGTTTTAAAGTTAATGAATGTTTTAGCATGATTTCATGCATCACTAATGCCATGCTATGTAGGATGTTTGCATTGCATTAGTATTCACTAAGTTGATGCATTGCATTATTTGATGTTGATGTAGATTGGACCGAGGCGACCCCAATAGCCCTATGGAAAGACCTGGCTGGGCCAGGCATAGTGAAAGACCTGTGTGAGCTCCTTGAGGGGGGCCGGGCATTATACTTGGGTGAGTCCTGTGAGAGCCCTTTCAGGGTCGGGCACCATGAGCTTAGGGAGTTTTGGTGGTCATGTCCAATCCTTGATGTGAAATGTTTGTGCTGTGATGCATTTCATGATAACATGTTTTAAATGTTTTGATGGTTTCTGCTCACTGGGCTCTAGTAGCTCATCCCTCTCCCTAACCCCATGTTTCAGGGCCTCAGAGAAGAGAAAGAGAAAGAGAAAGCAAGGGTAAAAACATATGTAATAGCATAGAGTAGTGGACATGATGTACAGTACAGAGTTTATGTAATGTATAGTAATGATGTAATAAGTTATGTTATGTACTGAGTTATAGAATTGTGCTTGGCCCTAGTGTATGTTTATCCCTTTGTACATGATCATTTCTTTTATGTCATGTTTTATGATGTTATGATGATGAGAGCTAGGTTTGGTGCATGGTAGTATAACCCATCTATAGCATATGATGAGGACTCTAGTGAGGGGTTTCTATCTCTGTAGTTACTCTATGGTACCACAGCAGGTATCACTCTTTGAGTGCATACAGACAGAGCATGCATAGTCCAAACTTAGTGTATGAGAAAGAAAAGAAAGTAAAGACACAAAAGAAAAAGAAAAGAAAGAAAGAAAAAAAAAAGTTTACAGTTTTATGCTTAAGTATGATCATGTATGGGATTTAGCAGGTACACAGAGTTCAGTCTAGGCTGACTACGGGTCTAGGCGGCCTTAAGCCGATCTGGATCCTAGTGCCGGTGGCGGTCCGGTAAGTGGGCTGTTACATCTCAAGTATGGAGTCATCCAAGTTGGGCTCTGTTCCATCTGTAGTATCGTGTTTGTCTTTTTGAAAGCAGGTGTATGGACATACTGTATGTACACTTCATCGGGAAGCTGTTCTAACTCCTCTTTGGTCAATCGACTAAGCAGGTCTGCTTCCTCATTTTCATCTCGAGGTATTCTCTGAAATCTGATGATGGCTCCTCGACTTGTGAGCTCGGCTTCTAAGGTTTTTACTTTGTCAAGATAATTCTGCATGATGGGATCTCTGGCCTGATATACTCCCGTCACCTTGTTGATCACCAGTTGAGAGTCACTATTGACCTCGAGGTCGGTTACCCCTACTTCCAAAGCTACCAACATCCCATTTACCAGGGCTTCATATTCGGCTACATTATTAGAAGCCTTGAATTCTAAACGTAAGGCGTAACACACTTTAAAATCCTCTGGCCCTTTAAGCATTATTCCAGCGCCACTGCCTTCAATGCCTGATGCTCCATCTACATACAGCTTCCAGTTAAATTCTTGGGAAGGCTCTCCCTCTCCCCCTTTTCTTGATATTTCTGAGGATGATCCTTCCTTCTCCTCATTGAATGTGCACTCTGCTATGAAGTCAGCCAGAGCTTGAGATTTTATAGTCGTTCGGGGTCGATACTCTAAACAGTAAGGGCTGATTTCTACGGACCAAGCCAACATCCGCCCTGAAGTTTCCGGCCTGCGTAGAATCTTCTTTAAGGGTTGGTCTGTCATCACAACTCCTTGGTGGCCTTCCAAATAAACTTTGAATTTCCGGACTGCTAACAATAGGGCATAAGCCAATTTTTCGATATTTGAATATCTGACCTCGGTATCTCTAAGCACCTTGCTGACGTAGAAAACCGGTTTTTGCTCCCCTTCTTCCACCCTTACTAACACTGCGCTGACTGCCTGTTCTGAAGCCGCCAAGTATATCAGAAGTTCTTCTCCTTTTATGGGACTGCTGAGCACATGAGGCGAGCTGAGATATTTCTTAAGCTCTGTGAAGGCTTTTCGGCAGTCTTCTGTCCATTCAAAGTTCGGTACCTTCCTCAACTTTTTGAAAAATGGCAAGCACTTTTCTGCCGACCTCGACATGAATCGGTTGAGCGCCACTACTCTCCCAGTTAATCTCTGGACGTCTCTTACACAGGTCGGCTCTGGCATGTTCAATATGGCCTCCACCTTCTCCGGATTGGGTTCCATGCCTTTTCCGCTCACCATGTACCCCAAGAACTTTCCTCCCCTAATGAAGAAGGCACATTTTGCTGGGTTTAACTTCATTCTATATTGATCTAATACTCCGAATACCTCCTTTAAATCTGCTATGTGTTGTTGGAAAGTTGAACTTTTGACCACCATATCATCCACATATACTTCTACATTTCTGCCGATCTGGTTTTGAAAGATTTTATTCATCAACCTTTGGTAGGTTGCCCCGGCATTTCTCAATCCGAAAGGCATAGCTCTATAACAGTAAGTTCCATCTTCAGTTATAAATGAGGTCTTTTCTTCATCCGACCTTTCCATTGGGATTTGATGATAGCCAGACATAGCATCCAAAGAAGACATATAATCGAAACCGGCCGTTGAGTCGACCATTTTATTGATATCGGGGAGGGGGTAACAATCTTTAGGGCAGGCCTTATTTAGGTCAGTAAAATCTATGCACATCCTATATTTGCCATTGGCTTTTTTGACTAACACAGGATTTGCCAACCACTGCGGGTACATAACTTCCCTGATAAAGCCTGCCTCCTCTAGCTTCTGTACTTCTTCCCGGGTGGCCTGCTGCTTTTCTCTTCCTACTACTCTCTTCTTCTGCTTTACTGGCCTGGCCTCGGGGAGGACATTCAGTCTATGTGTCATCACCTCAGGGTCAATTCCTGGCATGTCTGAGGGCTTCCATGCGAAGGTCGGCGCGTGACTTCGGATCAGGGTCATGACTTCGACTTTTTGTTCTTCAGTGAGGCCGGCATTAAGACTGAAGACCTTATTTGCCTCTGCTTCTGACAAAGGGAAGGTCTCCAATTCTCCAACCGGCTCTGTCCGGGCTTCTTTTGTCTTATCCCTGACCTCTAGAACTTCCGAGTCAAGCGCTTCTCTGGTTGAGCTTGGTTCTGTTACTGTGGCCAAGTATACTGCTCTTGCTTCTTCCTGGCTACCCCGGACTATTCCCACTCCTTCCTCTGTTGGGAACTTGAGTGCCAAATACCTGATGCTAGTGACAGCTTCGAAATTGAATAGTGCCGGCCTCCCCAGGATCGCATTATAGCTCAATGGGAGCTTGACCACCAAAAACACCTCATGATGGGTGCGAGCTCTGGGCGCTTCACCTATGGTAAGGGCCAGCTTTACCTTTCCCTCTACAAGCACCGGTACTCCTCCGATCCTTTTGATTGGTGACTGGTCTCGAACCAGCTGTTCTTCTGGAATTCCCATCTGCTGGAAAACCCGATATGGCAGTAAGTTGACTTTACTCCCATCATCCACCAGAACTTTCTTCACCCTATAATTATGAATGACAGTCTCGATGACGAGCGCATCATCATGGGGCATCTGAATGCCCTGAGCATCTTCTGGGGAGAAGGTGATGGCCATGGGAGAGTGTTCCACGATCTGCATGATTTCACCACTGATGGTCTTTCCTTCCCGATTTCTCTTCTTTCCTCGGCGGCTCATTCGTCCTCCTGTTCCTCCAACGATCATGTTGATGGTCCCGCTGGATCCATCGTTCACTGATCCAGCTCCTGTTCTCCTAGGCATCTGAGCCGCCGGACTGGGTTGAAGCCTCTGTCCCTCCGGTTTTTTCACAAAATTCTTGAGGTGCCCCCTTTTTATTAGCCTCTCAATCTCCGCGATTAACTGGAAACAGTTATTTGTATCGTGGCCATGCGTCCGATGGTACTGACAATATTTGTCAGGGTTCCTTTGGTCTGCTTCTGACTTCATGGGCTTGGGCCACTGGAGAAACTCCTTATCCTGAACTGCCATAAGTACTTCGGCTCTAAAGGCGTTGAGTGGGGTCGGCTTCTCAGGGACCCAAGGGGGGGGCGACCTTGGCTCAAGGACCCGTGGAGGGGGAGGCCTTTGATCCCTTCGCTCCCAAGCCTGTTTGTACGGCTCGGGCCTCTTGCCGTGTTTCTTTTCATGCTTCTCCGGCCTCCTTTCTTCTGAGGCTTTTTCTTTTCCTGTCATCCTTTTGGCAAATCGGCTTGTTACTAAGGCGTCATCCTGCCTTATATATTTCTCCGCTCTCTGCATCAGCTCAGCCAGGGAGGTCGGAGGCTTCCTGCTCAAGGAACCGAAGAACTCGGCAGAGGTCGTCCCCTTTTGCATTGCCTCTACCGCCCTTCCTTCATCGAGATCGGGAATCTGCATGGCCTCCGTATTGAAGCGAGCGACATACTCCCTGAGTGATTCACCCTCTCTTTGCTTTATTGTTTCCAAGTAGCTCGTCTTCCTCTCTGCTGGTACCCCGGCTATGAATCTACTGATGAAGCGAATGGCTAGGTCTCCGAAACTTCGGATACTTCCGGCCTCAAGGCTGTTGAACCATGCCCGCGCTGGTCCCGAGAGCGTCGTTGGAAATACTTTACACATTAAGGCATCTGACAGAGTTTGCAGCTCCATAAAGGTCTTATAGTTCATGACGTGCTCCCTCGGGTTACCAGTTCCGTCATAAGCCGCCATTGATGGCATCATAAACTTCTTAGGGACAGTCTCTTGCTGCACCCACTTTGAGAAAGGGGAAGAAGTAGGCAAAGAGGTTTGGCTTTGGTCTTTCTTACCTAACTCGGCTAGGAGCTGTTCTCTCAATTTTTTCAACTTTTGGTCCACCTTCTCGTCTTCTGGGCTGGGTTTTTTCTCCAGGTGGTATTCTTCCTCCTCTGCTTCAGTTCCCGTCCACCCGGTTATTTCGGCGGAATAGTTATCCACCTCCTCATTTTCTATCATCTCTCTTGCCCTCCTCGCATGGATTCGGGCCTCCGGTCCTTCTTCTTCGCCGTCTTTTCTTCCTCTTTCTTCAGTATCGCGGTTGCTGGTTTGAAGATGGTCAGGTGCAGGTCGGGGGTCATTGGTCTGAGGTTCCTCTACAATCGGGAGTGTATTTACTGGGGTGTTGAGGCCTCTTTGTTGCATTATCTGCCCCAACCAGTGGGCGGTATTCTGTAGCTGGAAAGCCATGTTTTGAAGGTCTTGGTTAGACAAGGTAACAGTGGGAGTATTCCCTGCCAAACTTGGCGAGGGATTAAGAGGAACAGGTGTTTGGTTGTTTAATGTCGTAGGACTAGAAAAGGAGAATTGTTGCCCCTCTTGGGCAGAGCTTAGGTCATTTGGGACGTTAAGGTTACTTTCTTGGTGATTAGCCATCGTGGATCTCAGTGGGTTTCTTTAAGAGTGAGAACTCCGGTGATGAAAAGATCTCCGTCGTGTCCCACAGACGGCGCCAATTGATGATCTGAGATCCAATAGAATAGGGTTTTACAAGGGTTTTTGTATTAGAAAATCAAAACTTAAACTTTCTAGGGAGGGAGCTCCCTTTTTATCTCTTTCGTCTTGCTTGCTGGTGACGTATCATGGCCTCTCCAAGATTGGGCCACACGTCTCTGCCATACAGATTTGGGCGTACGAGGGTATCAGGCGCCTGCTCCATGCGTAACGGCCTCTGATTCTCCCCGTGCGTACACTCAGAGCGGATCTGCCAGGTTGTCTAGAGAATATCCTTCTGAACCCTGGGTTGGGTCGAGAGTTGGGCCGGACACTGAGCCCGATAGGAGGGGGTCCCCTGTGCACGGACTGGGCCGATCTAAATGAGGAATCTCGGTCGAGTCCGGCTTTGAAGGTTGAGTGAGTCGGGCTTGTTTTGCGCATCAGGTACGTGGCCTTTCGCTTCGTGGGCTTTTGACTGTGGCTATGGCCCTGGACCGGGGTGAAGAAATCCATCGGTCATCAGTTCTCATTTATTATTTCCCAATTAAATAAATTATTCACTTAGAGTACTTTCGGCAAATATTTATTAACTCATTTACATACTCCAGTTTTTTAATCCGACACAAATTGAAGGCTACTCACTTTTTCTGAAATAATAATTTATGAGTAAGGTTATGAGCATAATTTGACAATTATTAAATTAAAAATTTATTTAAATTTATGCAGTTACTATATATATACCTCAATTAATTATATAGAAATCTCAATATAAATATTTAATTTAACCATTATTGATTTTATTTTTATATGAAATTGAGTTTGTATTAGCTTCTTAATGTGCTCGTAGTATGTATTGAAAAATAAAATTTAATAGTTTTAAAAAAGATTATTAGAAAAATAAAATAAAATTTATCAATTGAAATATATTACCTATATTTTCTTAACTTATATGAAAAAAATATAAAACTATTATTGCAAGAAAAGAGGGTATAATAAAAATCAAGTTTATATATTATAGATATTAAGTTTACTTTGATAATATCTATTATTAAAAAAGAAACTATACTTATTATAATATATCATACATAATATAAAATATTTTGAAATTATTTTATAGTGAAATTTTTTTTTAAATGGAAATTGGGAATCGAGGGAGTAGGATCTAAAATCTCTCAAATTTATTTAAATACACTTATCATTAGGCTAAATCTGAGTGCTTATCGTGAATCTTTATATATTATTTTATATGGATATAAAAAAAATTATTGAATATAAATGTTAAATAATTTAATTTTAGCAGCTAATATTATGTGCTCTAAGATAAAATAAAAGGGTATTTAAACTTATTTTTTTGAATTTTTTAGCTACGGCTTCTCACATTACTCTTAGCAACTTCAAATTTAAATATTAGAAGATTTTTCAGTTAACTTTGCTTTGATAATCACAATTATTTATTTATATCATTGAAATTTAAAAAATAATTTAATTTTTATAATTGATAAAATATTTTGTATTAATCAATTCACTTAAATGAAATAAAATTAACCTAATACACCGCTAAATAATTTTAACATTTACAGTACCAAAGGCTGAGCAAGAAATCTTTTGATGCATTTGTTTCAATGATCAATGCACTATCACAGATAAAAACGAGATTCACAGTCCTTACAGGACAGATTCTAATCGAGTACTTCAAGGAACACTTGGTGGGTTTTGAAGAAGAAGCAGCAGCAGTAGCCGACAAAAGTATCCAGTAACTGATTCATTGTCTGGTTCCAGACAGTTCATGAGAATGTCAAAACGAGTAGTTCTCATCTCTCTCCACGATCATCAGCCGTCCTCTCTACTTGATATGTCACCTTCATTCCCGTTTACCACAATTTCTTTAAGCAAATATTCAACCAAGAACACCTCCCACGTCTCTCTATTGCCAGGTGTTATTCTCTTTCATCTTCCTTCACCAAATCTCTCACTTCTCTCAGCCTCTCCTCCTCCTGCCTGAAATAATTGACCAGTTTTGATCCTAACTGTCTGCATAATTGAACTCAGTTTAAGTCCTTTTTTTTATTCTTGCACTCATTCTTTTGGTCATGTGTCTTTTAGTTAAGTCCAAGGTACGTGTTTAAGCCTGCTGATATGGAATTCTGATTAATATTTTAGCTCCATGATTGATTGCTTCAGCTTAATTAGCCCTGTTGATGAGTTGTACTTGGCCCCATTACGGACTTGTCTGAATTGGTTACAAAGAATTAAGACAACTTCTTGTACTAATAATTGCCAATATTGAGATTTAGATATTGTTGCAGAAGCTTGAGTCAATGGTTTCTAGACATTCTGAGTTCTTGTTGGGTATAAATACATCTCATTTGCCCTCTTGTCCTTTCAAGCGTCGAGTTTTTCGAGCTTCTTCTAACAGCTTAACATCAAATAAACACTCCCTAATAGGCTAGCCAAGAACAGAAATTAACAGGAACATCAATGGAGCCTATTGGGGTTGCTCTGGAAGGAGAATGGAGCTCTCTTAGTGGAATGTACACAAGCGAGGAGGCTGATTTCTTGGAACAATTGCTTGGTAATAATGATTCAAGTTCCAGCTTGGGAGTTCTATCTTCTTTCTGGTCTAGCCAAAAATCAGAAATGAACATGGCAGGAGGCAATGGAGGTTTAGTTGATACTAATTTCTACAATTTTTCACAAGGGAGTAGTAGTTATAGTGGTGGAAGCAGTTCTCAGAGCTACTACTTCAGTGATTCTCATCCAGTCTCCATCGCTATGGATTTTTGTGTTGGAGATGTGACAAATACTGCCTCGTATCTCGTCGAAGGCGATGACTGTTCGAATCGAGAAATGAGGAATGGCAATGTGGAAGAGTCTGGTGGAAACCAGCAGCCTGCAGCTGCTGATCTACCTGTTAACTGTTTGCTGCCCAAGAAAGAACATGAGATGCTGGCTCCAGAAACATCAACAGAAGATAAAAGCAACAGCCCGTCTGAGATCTCTAAGAAAAGGTCGCGAAGGGCAGGAGATGTGAGTACAAGAAACAGAATTTAGCATTGTATTTTTTAATAGAATGTGTAGGAATTAGTTTCTAGAGCATGTTCTAATGGTGATTTTTACAATGTAGGTTCAAAAGAACAAGAGGAATGTAAGGTCTAAGAAGAGCAAGAACTTTGTCTCTAGCAACAGCAATGATGAAGAGACTAATGCAGGCTTTAATGGGCCAGCCTCAAGCAGCTACTGCTCGGAGGATGACTCGAATGCATCCCATGAACAGAATGGAGGAGCTAGTTCAAGTTTGAGCTCCAAAGGGACTTCAATCCTCAACTCAAATGGCAGAACAAGAGCCAGTAGAGGGGCAGCAACTGATCCCCAGAGCCTCTATGCAAGGGTAAGCTACCTCTCTTAGTCCTACAGCTCATTGATTCGATAATGGTAATGATTCAGTGATCATCTAGGCCAGTTAATATAACAGTAACTGATGAATCTTTGTTTCTTACAGAAAAGAAGAGAGAGAATAAATGAGAGGCTGAGAATTCTACAGAACCTGGTGCCTAATGGAACAAAGGTAATTAAACCATCAGCAAATGTCAATGGTTTTTGAAATTCTTAACTTAGAAAAATTTACAAGATTGAATCTTTAAAATTGCAGGTTGATATTAGTACAATGCTAGAAGAAGCAGTTCATTATGTGAAGTTCTTGCAGCTTCAAATTAAGGTAAGAACAAAGAGGATCTTTCTCTACATGAACATTGTCATTTGTTGAATATTTCTGACACAAAATTTTCATTTTTGTTGTTTTTTTGAATTCTGTAGCTGCTAAGCTCTGATGATCTGTGGATGTATGCCCCCATTGCTTATAATGGAATGGACATTGGCTTGACTTGAAGCTCAGCACACCAAGATGATGGTTGAAATTAAAAAGAGAGTGGTGATTTGGGTTTTATTAAAAAATGTAAAAAAAATATTTCTGGAGAAGAAAGAGTATAAAAAAAAATTATAGGAATGAGGGAGGAGAGAGAAAGTGACATGTGGCGCTTGTAAAATAGGATAGACTTCTTTTTTAAAGAAAAAATAAATTTTATTGGCAGTATGTCGGGTGACAAGTTTCGTAGTTATAAAAGAAATTAATAAATTAATAAATTATTATCATTTTCATTATTTTAATTTATTTTTATTTAAAATTTAAATTTTACATAATAGTAAAATAAAGTAATATGGGCTTTTTAAAAAAATTAACAAAATAATATAATAAATTAATGCTTTAAGATATTAAATTAAATTAACTTTTTTAAAAGCAATTATTAATTGAAAAAACAAAAAAATTATAATTAAAATATTTAAGTTAAAATAAATTATCATGAAAATTTAAGAGAATTAAATTATTATATTATTAATTTTTTTTTTAAAAAAAATTTAGTTCTTTTGAATTCTTTTAACTGTTATAACCGACTGCTGCATGTTCCGTGAAATAAACCATTGGCAAAGCTATACTTTCAACACAATCGTTGATCATCCGTACAAGATACACCCTCGGCCACAGAAAAACAAAAAATTGGATCATTCTGTCCAGAAGCCGTTAATGAATTACATAATCACCATATAAATTAAGTGGCTAAATTTAGGGATGAGAATGAAAATAAAAAATATTACAGCCACATCCCTATCAATCTGCCTCAAATCCAATCTCTACTTCAACTGTTATGCATGTTACTGTTCCAGTAGACAGGACATCTAATCTGCACCTTTCTTTTATTGTCTATATACGTTACAGATATAAAATTCAGCCTCAACTTTTACTCCAAAAAGGAAAAGAGTAAGGTATGAACCACATGAATCCTTAAAGATCATTAATGGAGCTTGTCATTTTCAGGCATGTGCGTTGTTCACATGACTTGGAACTTCTGCGTGACTGTCCAGTGGCATGTATTGAGCCATGATAGCTCTGATTTCAGAATCCATGTAAGACTGCAAAACCAACAAAGAATGTCAAGACTGGAACTTTTGTGTTACAAGATACAGTATAGATATTCCTTTTTTCGATAAAACAGTACAGCCTGGTTGTGGTTTTCGAATACGACTAAACCCAAAAACACAAGTTTCAGGCCAAGAAACCA
This sequence comes from Manihot esculenta, assembly GCF_001659605.2. Lineage (NCBI taxonomy): Eukaryota > Viridiplantae > Streptophyta > Magnoliopsida > Malpighiales > Euphorbiaceae > Manihot > Manihot esculenta. The sequence goes on from NC_035167.2 coordinate 9,014,449, forward strand.
TATTGATTGGAGTTGCTGTCACAGATATAGCTGATCATATGCAGCTCCAACAACAGGCATAACTATTATACTGCATTCATTAGGTCGACTTTTTTTTCTCCGAAACTATATTGGAAGTCTATAGGTTAATAAATAATAGTGTCCAACTTGGTCAGCATTAAAAGTAAATGCTACAATACTACTAGTCCTAGTAATGTGGCAACATAGGTAGCTTCAATAAAAAGGAATCTTGGAAGGGAGATCAGTAATCAGGTGAGAGTATCGTCATCCAACCTTTTTTGCATTAAGAGGCTGCACTTAGGCCTTCGCCTCACAACATCCTGGTTGCAAATTCATGACTTGTCATTGATGAGTAACCAATTGTCTTTTCTCCAGATTTTTACCTCAGATATTTCACGGATGACTGACAATCAATCCAGTTTCCATAGGCCAAATGGACCTACTTTTTCCTTATGCTGCTTCTAAACATATCATAGCACTAAACCTCATGACTACATTATTATAACTCGTAAGTAGCAATCATTAAGGTGAAATTTAAATTATACCATCATTAATTTATAAGTCTTAAAATAATGTATGTGCAGCTTAAGAGAGAGAAACACAACCAAAAATAGAAAAAGAAATGAATATTAAGGGAAAAAAAAAGCACTATGCTTACCCTCAGTCTATATTTGTAGATGAGGTATCCTCCAGCAGTAGCCATTCCCAAGCCTATCAAAATGACCCAGAAAGCAGCCCATGCTGACCGTACTTCAGTGTGTAGCTTGCCTGACATTAAACAAAGTGCTAATAAGCACAGTAGTATTTATGTTTCTAGAAGGACTAGTTAGAGTTATGGTCTGAACGCACTTATGCAGGCATCATGGTCTCTAATGTAAAGAAGATCTCCACTGCAAGTGCAATCGTAGCTACCCCAAGTATTTTTGCAGCTGCATTCACTGCACTGACAGGCTTTCTTCTCTTTGCATTCATCAATATCTGCATAGTCAATAAGAAGTGACAATAATATTTTTAATCAAGACAGTTGACAATCTTGCTGTTTCTCTTTGATATGATTGCAACTGCAATTCAGGTGGACAAAATTGTCTTGACAAAACACAAGCTCACTATTCAAAGCATTCTAAAACAAATTGATGCAATTGGAGCATCCTGATTGTCCAAAAATATTTAGGTTTTTCAAATTGAAACAATGGCCTTGTACTGAAAATTTTTGCTTTATGGCTATAAAAATACTGCTGACTGGGCAATTGGGGCTTTTTGCAAAATTAGGGGTGGGAGAAAACTTATTTGTGGATTTAGGGTTGGAGATAAATTATTTGCGGATTTGGGGTTGGACTGCCACGTGGCAGTCAAAAAGAAAACTTGCCGCCTGTTTAACAGGCGCCAGGGCCTGGCGCCATTTAAAATGGCGCCAGGCATTATTTTTTTTTTTTAAGAATGGCCTGGCGCCACTTAGAGTGGCGCCAGGCCATTCTTTTCTTTTTTTTATTTTTTTTTATAAAATTATAAAATAATATTATTATATAATTAAAAATTACTCATATTATTTAACAATAATATTATATATTATTTAAAATATTATAATTATATTAATTAATTAATATATGAGTGTATAAATATTTAAAATTATAAAAATTAAATTTATTTTTATTAGACTCGTACAGAATAATATTAATATCCTAATATTTTAGAGAATTATGAAATATACCATTCTAAGTGGCGCCAGGCCATTATTTATTTTATTTATTTTTTATTTATTAAAATATTATAATTATATTAATTAATTAATATATGAGTGTATAAATATTTAAAATTATAAAAATTAAATTTATTTTTATTGAATTGCTATTATCCAGTCGTAAATAATAATATTAATGTCCTAATATTTTAGAGAGTTATGAAATATATTATTATATAATTTGATAACTGCCGGATTTTTCTCACTCTAAGGGAAATTAAACCCGAAAAAGTGAAATAGGTCTAAGGTCTCAGAAACCCACTTTATTTAGCCGGTCCAGCATATTCGGTCCTGATCCAGACACGGGACAGATCGAGTTGCCTGCGAGTTTGGATCCAGCACGAGGAGTCCAGCCTTGTGATGTGACTTGAAGGACAGCAAACCCAGTCAATTCGCAGCTCTGCTCGCATGCGCGCTGAAGAAATTAAATAACCGTCTGACGTGAAAAGAGTCTTGACATTTCCGTACTAACAATCTAAGTAGTTTCGGTTGTAATTAAATAATATTAGATATTTTTATAATAATAATTTTTTTTATAATTTTAATATATTAATATTGAATAAATTTTATTATTAATTTTTAAATAAAAAATTACTGTAATTTATAATTTCATAATTATAAAATTAATATTATACTGCAATTAGATATATAAAAACAATTCGATTGTAATTAGATATATAAAAATAATTTAATAATGTTATATGTATTTATTTAATGATAAAAATTTTTATTATTTTAATAAATTAATACAATAATATTATTATTAAATAATATCAGTAATTTTTTAATTATATAATAATATTATTTTATAATTTTATAAAAAATAAAAAAAAAATAAAAAAAAATAAAGAATGGCTTGGCGCCACTCTAAGTGGCGCCAGGCCATTCTTACAAAAAAAAAAATAATGCCTGGCGCTATTTAAAATGGCGCCAGGCCCTGGCGCCGGTTAAACAAGCGGCAGGTTTTCTTTTCGGCTGCCACCTGGCAGTCCAACCCCAAATCCGCAAATAATTTATCTTCAACCCTAAATCCACAAATAAATTTTCTCCCGCCCCTAATTTTGCAAAAAGCCCGGGCAATTGAACAACTAAATGTCTCTAAAGTTACTGCGAGTGAACTGTACATTTGGGCCGAGAATCACTGAAGCTTACAGGATCTTGTGCAAGTCAAAAAGGACCAGTTTGAAATTCCAAGAACCCACTAATGAAGTATCAGAAGAGAATTAATTTAGGAACTACAACCATTGTAGACTTAGGAAGTTTAGAGTTTTATTATTATTAGATTTACCATTATTTTCTTAATTTAAATTTGCTTAGGATTTTTAATTAGAAAGATAAGGATGCATGGTTCTAATGTAATTAAGGTTACAAAACTCCACACACAGGACTAGATTCTTTTATTTATTAGCTCTGATTATTATGATTATTATTGATAACTAAATAAACTTATCGAGAATTTTCTCTTCATTTGTAATCTTCTACTCTTAATTTCTTACTGTTCTACTACATTCCTCGTCCTAGGACCTAGGTGTAGTACCATCCTATTAACCAAAAACTACCATAAGGGCAAAAACATCCTCACTGGGAAGGGAAATAACATCAGGCATAAATTCCCGAATAGTTGGAGGACAGAGAACTCTTATTGCATCCTCTTGAAGAATAAAACAATAAAACACACTCCTTTTGTATGCCCAAAATTTATTCCGTCACAACATAGAGCGACTTGTTTTGTCAAGACATATGACCCAGAGTCAAACACCATACTCATGTACCTTGAATTATTCGTTCAGAATCCTAGTCAAAGTAATTGCATAAGGAGTATGAATGTTCAATCTCTTACCTTCACAACTTTGCACACCATCACCTTTAAACCCAGCAGGGCACTGGCATTTACCACCATCATTATCCTGTTTATTAGGATAGTCAGAATCTGCAAATGAATTTATGTACTGGATAATAAAATTAGAAAAAGTAATTGAACACTAACCGAACAAGCAGAGAAGGTGTGTCCATTTTGAGATTCATGCCAACAGCCTCCATTATTTATCTTGCACCTCCCTGGTCCACTCACTGTGAAATGCAACATAGTTTATTTGGATATAACACTAATATATGATCGTCACTCACCTATGATTCACTTACTTTTTCTCTTTTTTTTTTAACTGCTTACGAACATTACAAAGTTTTATTATACATTTAGACAATAGTACTCGGTGCTTATTTGAAGCAAAAAAAAAAAGAAAAAGTCATAGTAAAATATCTACAAGGGAAAAAGGAAAATGAGCAACATGAATGAATGAACGTGTCTCTAAATTTCCAATTGCCCACTTGAAAATTAAAATTTAGAACTAACAGAAAAGAGAACATGAAATTAGGAACAAAAAAAAAATGATTCTAATGACTAAACAAGGTCGAGAAGTTTTGTCCATTCACATTTAGTTTCACTAGGATTTAACAGCCCCACTGACAACCCAAAAAATTCAATAGTATATGTGCATCTTCAATTGGAAAGATCCTATAAACATGCATCATAAATCTGCACTAATAAAAACAAGAAGCATTAAGATAACCTTCACAATGGCTGTAACCATCTCCTCTGAAATGAACACCATCAACCAAGGGGCATTCACATACTCTCCCACGAAATGTATCCTGAACAAATAAACACCACTGTCAATTAGATAGTATAGACAAACACAGAACCCAATATCCAGAAAAAAGCACAGAGATAACTATGGTAGCAAGTTTTTATACTCACCTTGCAAGCTGTAATGTTGGCTGTTTTATCTTGCCAACAACCCCCATTATTGTTCAAGCACTCATTTGTCTCAACATCTGCTCAGATTCACAATAAAGAATAGCAAGTCACATAAGAAAATAATAATAATAATAATAAAGAATAGCAAGTCACATAAGACTGCGACTACCCAACATTAGTTGCATAAAAGCACTGTGCTAGAGTTGTGACTATACGTCATCACCCGACCATACCTTTTTACACTTAGAGCATGTTCAGCATTGCTGTTGCTAATAGCAAATTTTACCAAAATATTTGAAGGGATTCTCTTTGATAAATGGACAATAAATTTCAAAGTGATTTTCATATGCCAAAAGCTGATTTTTAAAGAAAGATTGTATTTGAAACTTTTGCAAATAGCTATTGGATTGCATCAATAAACTTCCGCATATAGCTGTTCATTCTCTGATTCAAATACTTGTTGTGCATATTCGGTAGCTATTTTAAATAGAAAAGCCAAACAAGCCCCCCCTATTGAGCACTCTCAAGACTGAACCTCCTCTATATGAGCTAATAAGTTTTCACAAAAATGAGTCTTATAATTGCACCATAGTGATGTTAATTTTCACCAAACAGCATAAGAAAACTTACCACCGCTCAAACAAATAGCAGGCTCAGTGGTTTCTTCAAAACCAGCACATATAGCTTTTAGAACAGCACCTTTCCCCAACCTTCCTGCAAGCACATGTATTTGGTAATTGGATAATAATTATTATTATTATTATCATTATTATTATTATTTTCATTTAAGAAACATAGGCACACAGTAACAGACCTCTATATTGTCGATTGTTGACAACAAGAGTGGGCAATATGGTTACATCACCCCTTGATCCTTTCCCAACCTATATAAAGATCCTTGTCAAGCAGCTATGCATGGTTGAAATTAATATCTGAAGGTCCAAAATTATGCAGAGTGGCAACAAGAGTACAAACATATTGAAGACAAAAGTATTGAAACTTGTAAAGCAAAAGTATATAAACTAGACAATTACCTGGGCATCTTGCTCTTCTCTCAAAACAGGATTATCAGAATCAGCACTTGGATCTCCCATACACTTATCAACTTTTTTAACATCAAGCCCTATGCACATATTAGATCAATTAAAAGAAATCAACAATTATGGGCACTATTTCATTTCAAAGATACAATGAAGATAATTTACCAAGGGTTCTGATGACACCATCAGCACATTTCTTGTTGTACTTCTTCTCCTTCATAGGACATCTGATTTGAAAATCTGTCACATAGTCCCACCAAATCCAAGGTCTTCTGCTCTCATTTGCAACTCTAAAAACACAGAGTTGCCTTAGATTTTCAAGAACAACATCTTTCCCCTCATAACCTGTGCTGAAATCCTGTTCAGGATCAGGAGCACAATATCTTCCATGATTTATGCACTGGGACTTGCACTGTCTGCTCAAGGTAAATGCCTGGGGACAGTACCAAGTTATATAATGAGGTGTGAACTGGGTGTAACCACCTTTCTCAAGTATCTGGGCTGGACCCCTAAAATCCTTCAGGAATTGTATCAACATATCACATTTTACCCCACATTCATCATTGCTGTTGGTCCATAGCTCATACTCTACACGATCATCAGGGTGTGGAACAGATTCTCTCCAATCAAGATTCACGTTTACCATATCACCGCTGGTTATTGCTTTCTTTAATGTTTCACCAAAGGTTTTCTCAACAAGTGCAGATGGTATTGTTATGTTCTCAATATATTTTGCAGATGAGCCATTCTCTTCAGGTGAATCCATTGTTATCAATGGCTCCTCAATGTCATCTGCAACAAGGGCTGCAGAAGCCCCAGCCTTCTGGGCATTCCAAACTTTCAAAGCAAAGAAGCAGTCTGAAAAGCACCAAAATCACTCATTAGTAAATTAGCAGAATGTCTGCACTTTAAAACTCAGTAGGAACTTCATTTTGTAAGGATTCACGCGAGTAAAAATCCACTCAATCCAGCTCTGTTCGCCACAAGTGTGTGTCTGTGTGTGTGCAGAATCTCTTTGCTCATTCTGAAACAATAATCTGTGTAGAAGTAGATTCACAACTCATATTTGTAGGAATTATAACATTGACATGTACAGAAGCAAATAACCTACTACAGAAAGGTTCAGGCTCCCAATTCCCAAATATAATCTCTCACGGTCTCTAGACACTAGTCAAACCAAACTTTAAAATAATGGGAGTCAAGCAAGGAACTTGAGTTAGATAGTGACAACTCATTCACCTATGATTTCATTCTTCACTCAAAAGACTACTTATCATAGTTCAGCACATCGCTTATTTTGACATAGGTAGATACCACAAACTGCAATAGAGAATGACAATTCTATTACAGCAATTCAACATAAAGCACTGAAATAAGAGGATCACCATCACGCATAAATGAAAGCTAAGAATAGAAAATCTTTAAATGCTTGAAGAGAAAATTAGCTTTTACCCTAGTGGACAACCAAACATGAATCTTTCTCGGAATTGTATAGCTTGTTCAAGAGAGCCACAAATATCCTATATTGCCTACCTCAACCAAGTAAAATGAGATGCAGCACATTTATCAACTTGATGAAAAAGCTCAAACAGGTGGTTGCAAATTGCATTCAAGAACAAAAAAAAATCTCAATTATACCAATCAAATGCATTTATCTCATGCAAGCCACAAAAATGGAAATTAGAACAACCATTACAATAATACACATGAATTCATATTTTACTCATATGCTAAAGCAACAGTATCCAGGACAATCAAATTTAAGATCAAATCACATTACTGGTAATGCTTAATCGACCAAATGAAAACTACTATAATCTCCCACCTCAAACAATGGATTTTAACACTAGTGGGAAAATTGACCATAAGAACAGTTTAAAAGAAAAACCTTAAAAATATTAGCATAGGAAGCAAATAAAAAGGAAAAAGAATCAGAAGGATATAATCATATAACTAAATAATTAATCATCAATTGACTACTGTGTCAAGACATCAAGTCAACTGCACCAACTTTCAAATGAGGAAATTCCAATCAACCTAAAAAGTTTTATTCCACAAAATAAATTCCTCATAGATCAAAAGTCAAAACTATAAAGAAGCTGAACCTTGACCAACAGCACAGGAAATCAATCTAAAGATTTAAAGTCAATAGATAACCACCAATATCATAAACAATGACAAAGAAAATACAAGATGCAGACAAATAATTTAATTTAGTTAACAAGCATCTAAGACCTCAAAACCCTTATCATCTATCAATCCAAAAAGATCATCAACTTTAAATATTAGTCTTATAAGGGTGGCATTAACTATAAATTAGAAGACGAACCCATATTATGAATCAGATTGAACAAAACAATAATAAAAGTACCATCTGATCAGCGGAAAGAGAAAAAACAGAGGAAATTACTTCAATTTAACCACCCCCCAAAAAAACCAAAAAAAAATAATTCTTCATCAAGCTCATCAACAATGCCCCATGACTATTTTCTCACTCACCCAAAAAAAAAAATAATAATAATAACAACAATGATATACTTTAAATCTCGCCAAAAATTATATATCAAATAAACCGAGCTAAATATACGTGCTCAACCAATAAGTATAAATATAAACAAAAACTCAGGATCAAAACTCCAAATACACAAACACACACAATTGAGTCACGCCTACAGATCACTAAAACGGGATTAAAAACAAGCAAATTCATTCAAATTTGCAAAACGAAATCCAGCAAATAACAAAATCAAACCACATACCCCGTAAGAACTCATTTAAAAGAATCGAATTGGTCATTTTTTTAATTAAAAAAAATTATTGAGTCAAATGTACAAAAACAATCAAATTAACAAAGGGAGTACCTCCACGATCGAGCAAGACGAAAATCGGTAAAGCTCCAGGCTTAGACTTGAAAGAAATCCCAAAATAATCAAACTCCTTACAACCCTTTCTGTTTTCTTTAGGGTAAATCACAACCCCTGCCATTCTACCCCCATATTGCGGTATCCCAAAATTCCCTATTGCACTATCATATGTCCCCTTAATTGTGTCCGGCGATGTCACCCTCAAGTTGTTGCTTTCCACCACAAATCTCGCTAGAGAATTAGGAATCATCAAATACACAAATAAAAGACCTAGACAGAGTCTAAAACCTGGTCTTCTTCTGAGCTCCATCTCGTCCCAAAACAATTTCTCAAAAGAACGATAAAAATTTTCTGGGTTTTGCTTTTTCAGATCAATCGATTGAGCTAAACAAATAAAAATGATTTTCTGGAAGCATACAACAAAATTTACAAAAAAAAATAAAATCAAGAGGTCATTTCTGTTGTTAGCTTATGTTTAGGTGTTTTGGGGAACAGAATCCAAGAAATGGGGTAGTTTTCTTGTTGATTGGAAGAAATCTTGCATGCCAGATTTATCGTGGAATATGGGTAAATGAGTATTGGTTCTGTTTCTTCGTTTTGAGCTGCGTGAAGCATGCTCGTCAGTCTTCTCCCTGTTTTTGTTCTTGCTTTCGCTATTTCAGTTCCACAGAGACACAAGGCAATGCATATAAAGAGCAAAAATAAATTAATAATAATAAATAATCACTCCAAAAAAAAAAATCATGAAATGACCATATTGTCCCATTATTACAACACACTTCCAAATTTAGATAAATTAAAAACAATATTATCTTCTTTTAAGCAAAAAAAAAAAAAAAAAAAAAAAGAAAAATCTATATCACATTAATTGAATTAACAAAAGGAAGAATTCCTTTAAAAAAAATTTTCCTTTGTATAATCAAAATTCTTTTTTTGAAAAGACACAGTAAATATTAACAATTTTAATAATATTATAAAAATATTAATTTTTAATTTTAATAAAAGCTAATGAAAAAAAATTATTATTTAATATTTTTCATCCACAAAAATACACTTATTTCTATTTTTCACCTAGATTATGAAAAGTTAGTTAATATTATCAAAGTAATGAATTTTGTTTAAATTTTTTAATATACTCTCTGTCCATATTATTGTACAAAATTAAAAATTTAAGTAATTTATATTATTAAATTATTTTTAAAATAAAAATATTATTTTATGTATATTAAATAAAATATGTTAAAAATTAATAAATAAATTATTATTACTATTATAAAAAAATGAATATAATTTAAAATCAATTTGCGAATGAATAAAAAATAAAAAAATATATATATAAAAATATATATATAATTGATGTGGTTAATATTAGTGATGACGCATTTGGAATGTGACTATACTATGATGGATCGATTAGAACTTGTGAGAAAGAAAATATGAGTCGATGGTGTGTTTATGACAATTATTTCGACGCTCAAATAAAAATAGAAAAAATATAATAAATTATTTAGACTTTTAGTATTAAAAAATATTATATTTTTATTTATGTGATTTATATTTTTTTATATCGTAAGAGAAAAAGATAAATATGATTTTTTTTTTTTTGATAATTTAGTGATGATATGATCGTTTGTTTGATATAGGATATCATCAGATGAAAATTTTATGATCATAAGTGTAATAAAAATATATAAAATTATGCCAGATAACAATAATTTTACTTGGAAAGTTGTTTTGTTAAGAGAGAGAGCAAATTTTTGAAAATGATCCATAAGTAATCCTAACCTGTAGTGACACTTATGAAATATCAATAATTATAACACTAAGAAAATTAAAAAAAAAATTGAATATAAAATGTATTCAAAAAATAATGTGTAAATTACTAAAATACATAAAGCTAATCCCAAAATGTTATATTTATTGAATTTGAATATCATATGGTGGATCCAATGGACGAGTAAGATTTGATATTTCGTGTGTATGTAAGACAGTGTTATATGAAATTAAAACCTAAAAAGAATAATATTTTTCTTAATGAAGAAGGCTAGTGGCAAAATGGTAATTAAGGGGAGTAGAAAATTTCAGTTATGTACCCAAAGTACTTGGTAGTACCCCCAAAATAGTCAACACCGGTTGTCCTTTGACAGCCACTTGGCTTTCAAACCTCCACTATCATCGAAGAAATTATTTATTTATTTATTTTTTATTTTTTTAAAAACAAATTATAAATCAAACAAAATCACGTGCGAATTGCTTCAATAAATTTTACTAATTTTATATTCACTCCGTCGAATAATTTATTCATTTTAATTTTTTACAGATATTTAAAAAGTAATTTTTTTATTAATTTTTTAATTATATCTATTTTAAAATATTAAATTTTATTAAATGATAATAATAAATATTTTCATAATTATAATAAATTGTTTTAGAGATAAAATAAATAGTTTATTTATAAATTTGTATATTTAATTTATAAGCATATTTATTATAAAAATAATTAAAAAAAGTGTAAGTTATATTTTTATTACATTGTAATTTTAAATTTTTAATAAAAATAACACAATAATTTAATTGGTCAAATAAAATATTTATATAAGCATTAAAATAAAAAATTAAGAGACCAACTTATTTCTATATTTATAAATTTGTTATACTGTTATCAACAAAGAGATTATTTGACTAGTTTATAAGTTAAGCTCAATATTAATATATCTAACTTAAAATCTAAAATATAAATTAAAAAATTAAAATAAAATCAAAAATAAAATAATTATACAAAGAGTTTGATGGCTCTAACCGGAAAGTAAAACTATGTTAATGAATAAACAATTAGATTAATTTATTGTCTCATTCAAAATAATATTGGAATCAATCTCAATGTACACATCCCTCCTATTATAATTTCAATGCTTTCTCTTAGCCTGAGCAGGGATGGACCCATGTTGGGGTCAAGGAGGCCATGAGTTCCCTGAAATTTTGAAATTTTTTTAGAAATATTAAGTATAATTTCACATTAATATTCTAAAAACTTAAAATTTTTTTTCTTTATTTTTTTCTCATTTTCACGGCAGCCCTCAATTTCTCATTTTCTTTCATCTCAATTTTTATCCAATAAATTTCATTTTAATTTATAAATTTTATTTTTTCAAATCCACTATCCATTATCCATCTTCCTCTCTTATTGACAGTGAGTTATTTTCTTATTTTATTTTTTTACATTATTTTTTGTTGTTAAGAATTAATTTATATTTTTTATTTATTTCATTATATTATTAATTTATTATTATTTATTTCACTTAATTATTAATACTATTATTATGGATAGTAATTTAGTCTATATAAAATTTAAAAAATTGTGTAAATTTTAAATATTATTTTTATAGATAATAATTTAATCTAATCAAAATTAGTAAAATAGTATAAATTTTAAATAATATTTTTATGGGTAATAATTTAATCTAATCAAAATTAAAATTTTTTTATAAATATTAAATATTATTTTTATGGATAATAATTTAGTATAATAAAAATTAAAAAAATTATGTAAATATTAAATATAGTTTTTATGGATAATAGTTTATGTCTAATTAAAATTGGAAAAATTAAATGAATTTTAAATTATTTTTAATGGGTAATAGTTTAAATTTTGGTCAAATATGATTTGATGGGTGAATTAATAAAATATTATTTTAAAAAAATAATTTTTAACAATATGTTGAATTAAATTATTAATGTATTTAAATTGTGTGTATTATTATAGGGATAAAATAATTTTTTAAAAGAATATCAACAAATGCATCGTTATCATCATCGGTGAATCAATCTATTCAATTAACTTCACCTAAGTAAGTAACTGTTGAGAATTGTGAAGTTGATATTGAAAACATTTCATCTGATCAAGGATTTCGACCTAACATAATGAGGTATTCTCCTGATGTTAGAAATCAGGTACGCAGAACTTACATACTAAAAAGTCTGTGTTAACTATGCAGTCATAAATTTCCTGAAAGAGTAAATGGAAATCAAAATAGAAGATTTATTGTGTATTAGTTTGATGAATTTGGGAATTGGTTAGAATATAGTATAACTAAAAATGTTGCATATTATTTAGCTATTTTACTCTGTCATGATATGCTGATATGCAGCTTCAAGAACTTAATAATCGTTTTGATAAAGTGAATATAAATTTGCTTTTATGTATGGCATGTCTTGATCTTAAAAACTCATTCTCTACCTTTGATATGAGCAAATTGATTGAACTTGCAAAATTTTATCAATGTGAATTTTCTACGGTTACTCTACTTGGACTTTAATCTCAAATTGAGAATTTTATCTTTAATATGCATATGGACAATAAGTTTTTTGATGTGAAAGGAATTAAAGTTCTTGCTAAAAATATGGTAAACTACAAGAAAGCATATCATAATTCCTTTAATGTATACATTGGTTAAATTAGTATTATTCTTACCGTCAGTTAAATGGACATTTTATGCAATGCATATTATCAAAAATTGACTCCGCAATAAAATGGAAAATGATTTATTAAACGATTATTTGGTAACTTATATCGAAAGAGATGTATTTATAAATATTGATAATGAAGATATTATGAATAGATTTATTTACTTATCAACTTTTTATAATGTATTTTTTTAATGTATATTATTTTTTAATTATTTATTTAATTTGGATTCCTCACCAAAATTTCTAGATCCATCCCTACTACTTATAAGCAAACTCAGAAAAATTCTCTATTGAAATGTGAAAATAAAAAAATAAAAGAATTTGCAGCTCAAATTAAGTACTCAAAGATGGCATTTTAATAAAATTTTCATTAAACATAATTAATGCAATAAGTTATTTACCCTTTATCTTTTTTAACTTTTTTATTTATAAGTCAATAGAGACATATGAGTTATTATAGCAATTACTGCTCTTATTTGTTATGATATTATATGTTTATTTATGTAGTTTTTTTTTATTTTAAAAGAAAAATATATTAGTTATTGGTAAATTTAAGTGACTTTCGGTCAAAATTAAATTAATTTAAAATTAAATTAAATTCATTATTTTATTTTTAAATTAAAATAATATTTTTTTGTTTAAATTTCAAAAAAACTATCTTTAAATCTAATTAAAATATAAATTAAATCAATTTTTAGAATAAAAAATTATGTAATTTAATTTCAATATTAATAAATTAAAATTGATACGTAGCTATTCTAAGTGAATGTCATTATCTTGCAGAAAAATTATTGTGAAATTCCTGAATTTTAGCAAAATTAATTAGTCAGTCTTTATAATTCTTCAGACTAATTAAAATATTTTTTATTATTTTAAAATATAACTATTTGGTATTTTTATTGAAAATAATTGAGAGATTCTATCGATTATTGAGTAAAAAGTCATAATACCCTTCTTAATTGAGAAACTTAACTCACTTAATAAATTTCTAAGTAAAAAGCCATAATACCCTTCTTAATTGAGAAATTTAACTCACTCAATAAATTTCTAACCCACATTTGTCTGTGAAACCATTCTATCATTGTCACTTGCATACTCATCTTCAATATTCTCACCACCAATATATTGAATGAAAGGATGAGAGCTTTGACTCTTTCCTAAACTTTGTTGTATGCAACGCAGGAAATTAAATCCTCCTTCATGCTTTTCTTTTTTTTGTTGATTTTGATTTGATTCCATTAAAAGACTCAAAGAAGTTGCGGAGAGTTAACATTGCTTCGGCTAAAGAATTCTCAATTGGTGCTAGCATTAAATGAGATCTTTCTCTGTTTTTAGTTCTGGTTAGCAGATTATCCTCTTCAAGGTTGTCTCTTGTGCTTAGTTAATCTCTTTTATGACTTTTTTTGTCGAGAAAGGAGATTGAAGATCGTAAAAAAATAGAGAACAAAATTAGTTATCTAAACAAATATGATACTGAAATTAAATAACATAAGGGAAACATTAGATAGTTAAAAAATATAGCTCATGGAAACTAACAATATAAATTTAAAAACTAACAATTTTATTTAGAAATTGTGGCATGACATATTTCACTACAGAAATAATGACTCGACGCCTTTTAAATAGACATTATAAAGAAACTAGTAAAATATCAATAATATAAGTAAGAAAATATTATCATTACACTAAACATGCCTCGGCTAAACAATAGACAAAGAAATAGACCTAAAATATCTAAATAAAAATTAGCTAACAAAGATCAAATCAAACTAATGTTAGACATGTGCTAATTTTGAATGAATCTTCAACACACCCCCTTGATTCAAAATTGTACACTCCAAGCTGATTTCTGCTTCTTGAATATTACACCTTTCAAACCATGAAATAGGATTAAAGATATTATAATAATCTACTCTTTATTGTCGTGAATAATCCTTCACCACGAGTTGAGCTTTCCATTTTTGAATGCTACCATCTGGTTAAAACTTTATTCAAAAGACCTATTTAACTCCAATGGCTTTCTTTTCTTTAAAAAGATACACCAATTCCCAAATTTTATTCCTTTGAATTGCTATAATTTTATCTTTCATAACATTGCGCTGCTTTTCTTTCTCCACTGCTTCTTCACAAGTTATTGGATCAACTACAAACTATACATGTAAAGTCTCATATATTTCAGCTATTGATTTGAATTTTTTTGGAAGAGTTTCATATTCATATGAAGATGAGCTTTCTGAAATTGGAGAAATAGCTTGTTATATTTGAAAAGGTGGAGTAGCTTGTTGTATTTCAACAGGTAGAGAAGTAGCTTGCCGTATTTCAACTAGACTTTCAATCTGTACATTGTCTGAATTTTTTTGCCAAGGTCAATTTGCCTCTTCATTAAAAATACATTCAAATGTTTATAACTTAAATGCCACAATATGGACTCACAATTTTTTTTGAGAACAAAAGCATGATTTTCATCACTAAAGACTTCAAGAGAAAACAACTTATTTTTTTGACATAGAGACATTGATAATAATCTCATATGACTTTTTATCCCTAATCACACATTATTCATTATCAAATAATATAAAATATCTACTACCCATGAGTTTCCTAATACTAAACAAATTTTGTATTAAACTTAGAATAAAACAGACATTGTATAAAAGCTTCACAATATCATGACTATTTTTAATTGTTCCGGTGCCTTTGCTTTCAACTTACATCTTGTCATTACTCTTATCGTTACCTTGTATGACTCATCAAGCTCCTTAAATAACGACTTTATGTCAATCGTGTGATTAAAGTATCCACTATCTAAAAACTAGATATCACCTGAGTTATTTTGATGTCTTGATAAGCCATGAATAACTTTACCTTCTCTTCCTTTTCTACATAATTAGCTTGTTGTTTTCATTTTCAGCAATATGCTTTTACATGCCCATATTTTATTTTTATAATAATAGCATTGAATAATGCTCCTATTAGTTTCTTGTTTCTTTACTTTTTTACTCGTGATGCTTATTTCTTTGTCCATTACCTCTACCATAGTCACCTTTGCCATGGCCTCTTCTACCTCGGTATCCTCCTTTTCCACATCCTTTACCATGAAAGGTAGATCTTTATTCTTTTTATTTGATCTGTACAATTTCACTTCAGGAGATTACAAGGATCCCATTAATTCATCAAATGAGTATGTAACCAAGTTTTTAGACTCTTCAATGACTGCTACAACATAATCATACTTTGAAGTTAAGCTCCTCAACACTTTTGCAATAACACTTTGATCCAAAATTTCTTCTCTACAGAATCTCATTTGATTAACAATTACAACTACTCTTAAAAGAAAATATTACATTGTCTCTCTCACTCTTCATTTGTAAGGTTTCAAAATCACAACAAATTAAAGGACTAAAGTTTAATCGTGATTACCTTAGAAGAGTCTTGGTACTGTCTGTAAGGTCATCCAAGCATGTTTAGCAGTGGTTGATATTGCAATTTTTGAAAAAATTACTCCTGCACAACTTGTTGAATAAAGAATAATGCTTTGGAATCCTTCTTAATTTCTTTCAACCTAACCTCTTCATCTGATTCAAGATATCATTTCTCAACCAAATCTCACAAATCTTGAGACTTAAACAGAGTTCTCATCTTGACACTCCATAATTTATAGTTTTCAGCTTTAAAAAACAGGAATTAATGGTTGGGAAATACTCATAACATTATCATTTGATGTCATGAGTTTATACCCAATGTTTTGAACGAATTAGGCTCTAATAACACTATTGTTGGGGAAAGGGGATCGAGGATTATAGAAAATAGAAGATAAAATTAGTTATCTAAATAAAATGATACTAAAATTAGATAACGTAAGGAAACAAACTAGATAGCTGAAAAGTATAGCTCACGAAAACTAGTAATATGGATTTAAAAACTAATGATTTTATTCAGAAAATTACAATATGTCGTACTTCACTATAAACTTAATGACTCAATGCCTTTTAAATAGGCATTACAAAAAAAAAAGTTAAATATCAATAATAAAAATGAAAAGATAAGGAAAGAGAGCATATATTTTTAGCAGAAGGACATGCACGGTTTGTGGTACTACATCTTGCTACATCTCTTCAAGCATTACGATGGACATTTAGCCCATTTCATTCCAAGTTTTTAATTAATTAATTTTTTTATTTTCTATATCTATTTAATTATTCTATGATAATTTTGAAATCTAGAAAAAGAATAAGAGATTGATTTGTATTATTGTGTGAAGATTGTGAAAAGAAAAGTAGATTTTGAATACTTAGTAATACTGAAGAGAGTTAGTGCCCAATAAGTATTGACAAAATGTTTAAAAGGGTATTTTGTGTTTCATTGAGGGATATGATAGGTTATTTTTAGAATTTATAATTACCATCTCTCCTTCGAATGATCGATTTCCCTTGACTAACGAAATACATAACAGAAGGACTAACTAATTATATTTTAAAATAATGGAGGACATTTTAATTGGTTTTAATAATTATAAGGACTTATTAGTTAATTTTACTGAAATATAAAGATTCTATAATAATTTTCCCTTATATTATATTTTTAGGTTACATTATTTCTAACACATATTTTGATGTTATTACCAATATTTACTTCAATCATATACTGAATCAACTATACAATTAATTGTAATGATTTAAATAATTAGAAGTTTACTTGTTTTAAGAAAAAAAATATATATGTTTACACTCCTAAAATTTATCAAAAAAATCTCACAACATCCTAAAATTTAAAACATCCCATTACACAATTAAACTATTTAAAATGAAATTAAGATGGCATCGGAATCTCAATTAATAGGTAATACAAATATTTTAATAGTATTTTTAGACTAATATGAATTCAAAGAGAATAGTTTTTTAGCATAAAAAATATAGAATGTGTTAAGTTAAAATTTATACTTTGTGTATAATTATTATTATTACGTTATTCACTATAACTAATTTGAGTTTTATGAATATATCTCAATATGTTTGTAATTCATACGACTTTATATTAAGATTTTAAAGTCATTTTAATTATACTTTTCAATAATTCAAGTATATAATAGGGTGTTTTAAAATTTAGAGTGCCAAAATAGTCTTTTTTTTTTTTTTAATTTAGAGTGCCAAAATAGCCTTTTTCTTTTTAAATAAAATTTAGGAGTGTAAATACATATTTGATAAAAAAAAAAAACCTACATAAAGAAATACTTATCTTTTTAAAAAATAAATAAATTACTAAAATTCAAATCAAAATTAAAAAAAATTACCGTTTAACTTAGCCAAATAAAACACTAATAATTTAGTCAAATTGAAAAAAAAAAACAAATTATGCTTTTCACATAATACTCTTAAAAAAAAAAAACTCTCTCTCACTCTCTTAACAAATAATACTCAATTTAAAAAAAAAACTCTCTCACATAATACTCAAATTGACATGTCAAGAGAAATTTTTTTTTTCTAATTTAATTATTATACGCCAATTGGACAACTGATTTCTTATAAAAAAAGCTGTGTGGACTACTATATATGATGTAGTATAATCTTTCTAATTTCAAATTCAATTTTAGATGCAATTCCTTCACCTTTTAATGAATTAGATTAATGCCTTAAAATTGAAAGTTTTAGATTAGATCACGAAAGAGTTTAAAAAATTTGAATTTTACCATCATTAGATCTTTTAATTATTACTACACTACAATAAGCATTAAAATTAGTAGTAAAAAATTTTATATCAAAATTATTTGTAACAACATTAATTTTGCTGTTAATTCTAATGTTTGTTATGGTGCTAGTATTTTGAATGTGCATTACACGTAATCTATATTCATTACATATAGTTATAATTTATTTTTTTTTATATATTTTTATTATAATAATAATAATTATTATTATTATCCTTACAAAATTAACACATATATTAATTTAAATACTACATGCATACGACATTACCCTCAATTTGGCGACCTATTGAAAGGGGTTTGTGTTAAGGAGTTTGTCTATTAATAGACATATTTTTTTAATTCTTTCATCAAGTTGAATTGGATCGTGTGATTAAGAGTGGACGATAGACTTTTGATCAACATATTTTGCTTCTTAAGGAACTACAACCTAATGATCAGTCTAATCTGTTAGATCTGAGATTGAATTTTGAATATATGTCTATGATTTGCCCATTGAATTTATGACAGAGAAAATGGGTGTTGTTATAAAACTAGCTTGATAGCTTGTTTAAATAAGTACTAGCTTGATAGCTTATTTAAATAAGTTGTGAGAATGGAAAAATTATAAGATTTTTTAAGTGTTTATATTGTGGAAAATTTTAACTTAAACATTAAGTATTTTGAAGGGACATTTTGGAAGGATTTTAAAATTGATAAATTATATTATAAATTAAAGACTTGGCACTTGGACACGTAACATGTGGTTAATTGAGACAAAAATATCAAATTCATATTCTTCCTTAAACTTAACACAGAATTGTTGTATGTGATTTTCTTAATTTTGTTGTATTTAAAGGAGTATTGCCACAATTCTACAACAAATATAGTGAAGGCAATTAACTCTTGAAAGAAAGTATGTCTTAAAGCCGATTTATACACCCACCGATCTAATAGGTGTTGCCATTGGAAATTATGTTGGCTCGTTTATTGAATTGGATGCTAACAATTTTACAGTAGGTTTTTGTGCCTATACGCATATCAGAATAAAATTGGACATGCGTAAGCCACTTCAACAGCGAATGAAGGTGCACAGGCTAGGGAATGATAGTTTTTGGGTGACTTTTAAGTATGAAAAACTGCCTCAATTTTGCTTTTATTATGACATTCTTGGTCACTCTTATCGCTTCTGCATTTCTTTGTTTAACACATAAGGTTGGTCGACAAAACTTTCCTTTTGGTGCTTGATTGTGTGCTTCGACTAGGCAATAGTAAGGTATTGGTGACCGCTGGTTACGTACATATATTAGGGCCTCAAATTTTCCATTGCACCCAACTTCACTTTGAATACTGATAGTGGACGCCGAAGCTGTTATACTGATAACAACCCACATCATACAATTGCTACATCTAAGGGTCATGCAAGTACATCCCTTCCTAGATCTGTTAGTTACGTCATCTTTAGTTTTGCATGATCCTTCCACTCTTGAATATGCATTTGGTATCTGAATATGAAGATTGTTAGAATTGAGAGTTTTTTTAATGAAGGTTCCAGAATATTTAGTAAATTAATTAAGTATAGATGTAGTTAATTCTAGAGAACCTTAGTTGTGTCTTATCAAGCCACTCTTTTGTTGACAAGTGTAAAAACTATAATTTTGCCACTTAGAATTTTCTGGAACCCTTGTAATATCTCTGTAAATGTATATGTAAAGCAAAAAGATGTTCTGATGATGATGTATGTAAGTGTGCTTTGAAATATAAGAGAAAAGAGTTTTCTTCCAGCAGCTGTGAGTCTATTTTCTTTCATGTCTATGTTGTCTTCCTTTCTACTTCTTTAATGTCAGTTTATGTTTGATCTGTTTAACTCCAATAACAGTATCAGAGCCCTTCTTCCTACGGGTCATGTATTTTCTGTTTGAGTTATTAAGTCTTCCTCTGTTTTCTTTTTAATTTCGGTGGTCTCTCAAAATGTCAGCAAGCATTTCCTCCATTTCAGCTCCTATTTTTACAGGAGAAAATTTTGATTTCTAGGCTATCAAAATGACAGCATTCTTGAAGGCTCATGATCTATGGGAGGTTGTTTCTACAGGTAGAGAACCTGCTCCATTGCCCGCAGATCCTACATTAGCGCAAATCAAGTATCATAATGATGAGAGTTCCAAAAAATTTAAAGCCTTGACATTCATCCATCAATCTGTTTCAGATGCAATTTTTCCAAGAATTTTGGGAGCTCAAATAAGCAAGGAGGCATGGGACAATCGAGAGATGAGTTCCAAGGAAGTGAAAGAGTTAGATCAGTCGAACTTCTAACTCTAAAGAGAGAATTTGAGATGTTGAGGATGAAGGAAGGAGAAACCATAAAGCACTATTCCTCAAAGCTAATAGAGTTGGTGAATCAAATGAGACTTTATGGTGCTCAATTTCCTGATAGCCAGGTTGTTGAGAAGATTCTGATTAGTCTTCTGAAGAAATTTGAGTAAAAAATTTCTGCAATTGAGGAATCATGTAATCTCAAGACTCTTATAGTTACTGAACTCATTAGCAAGCTTCAAGCTTAGGAACAGAGATGCTCCATGAGGAATCAAGAAATCAGTGAATCTGCATTTCAAGTGAAGCAAAAGGGGAAACCAACTCCAAGCAAAAATGGGAAGAAATTCAAGAGCAAATCAGTTGAGAATTCAAGAGAAGATGCAAGAAAAGGCTAGTTCCCTCCATGTAGCATCTGCAAAAGGACAAATCACTTGGGGAAAGATTGTTGGCATAAAGGTAAACCGGTGTTACAATGTTGGTATTGTAAAAAGCATGGCCATATTGAAAAATTCTGCAAAGCAAAGCAAAAAAAGGAATAGCAGGAGAAGCAGCAATCAACCCAACATGCTAACTCTGTTGAAAATCAACAACAAGAAGCTGAAGAGCATTTGTTTATGGCCTCTCATCATTCTTCTTCCTTTTTAAACAGCTCTTGCACATGGTTTATTGACAGTGGTTGCACTGTACACATGGCCAAAGATGCTGATTTGTTCTCTTCTCTAGATTCATCTATCAAAACAAAAGTTAAGTTGGCAAATGGCCAACTAGTGCAAGCTGAAGGCAAGGGGACTGTATCAATATACTCCAAGTCAGGTACAAAGTTTATTTCTGATGTGTTACTTGTTCCTGGCTTGAATCAGAACTTGTTGAGTGTTGCCCAATTATTGAGAAAAAATTATTCTATCTTTTTCAAAGATGAATCTTGCATTATCTATGATTCTACTGGTGCTGAGATTACTAAAGTCACCATGATTGATAATTGCTTTCCATTTGATATAACTAATGCATCTCATCATGTATATAATGCTGCTGATGTTGATGTGAAGTTATGGCATAAGATATTTGGCCACTTTAATTTAAATGCCTTAAAATCTCTCTTCAATTGATTTAGTCAAAGACATGCTTGAGATCCATCTAAATGATGATGTGTGCCAAGCTTGCCAACTTGGAAAGATGCATAGATAATCTTTTCCTGTAAATCAAGCTGTTAAAGCTGAAAAAAAGCCGGAGCTTGTCCACACTGATGTTTGTGGCCCT
The DNA here is from genome assembly GCF_001659605.2 of Manihot esculenta. NCBI lineage: Eukaryota > Viridiplantae > Streptophyta > Magnoliopsida > Malpighiales > Euphorbiaceae > Manihot > Manihot esculenta. Next base: position 9,036,566 of record NC_035167.2, read on the forward strand.
ATGTCAGTTCCCTCAATGAGTGGGAACAAGTATTTTATTTTATTTATTGATGATTTTTCGAGGATGACATGGGTCTATTTTCTAGGTGCCAAATCTCAAGCATTTTCTGTATTCAAGAAATTTAAAACTCTAACAGAAAACCAATGTGACATGAAAATTAAGACCTTGAGGTCAGATAATGGCATGGAGTATAATTCTTCAAAGTTTGAGAAGTTCTGTGAATCAGCTAGTATTCAATATCAATTGACTGTGAGCTATACACCTCAACAAAATGGTGTCTCTAAGAGGAGAAACAGAACTATTGTTGAAATGGCAATGTGTATGTTGGTTGAGAAGAACTTACCAAAGCACTTATGGGCAGAAGTAGTATAGCTGTTTATCTCTTAAACAGGCTTCCCACTAAGTCTATTAAAGGAATGACTCCATATGAAGCTTGGTTTGGTTGGAAACCATCTGTTAAACACCTCAAAGTATTTGGCTCTCCTTGTTATGTTCATGTTCCTGATGTAAAGAGATCTAAGCTAGATGATAAAGCTACAGTGGGAATTTTCCTTGGATATGCTACAAATTCCAAGGGTTATAGAATTCTTGAACCAAAATCTAATAAGATAATGGTTGCAAGGGATGTGGTGGTGAATGAGCAAGCTTTTTGGAATTGGAATAAGAAAGAGGTTGAGATGCCTTCAAATGATTCTATTGCAAGAAGATCGCAAGAAGATGCAATTTCAAAATTGCTTGCTTCCTATGATGATGGAAGTGATTCTGAACTTGGTTCTCCTAATGTAAAAACCAAGTCAATTGCTGAAATTTATGAAAAATGTAATATGGTGAATATGGAGCCATCTAATTATCAAGAGGCAAGCAAGTTTTCTGAATGGCAACAAGCTATGAAAGATGAAATGGCTATGATTGAGAAAAATAAAATGTGGGAACTCATTGCCAAACCAAAGGAAAAGCATGTCATTGGAGTAAAGTGGGTATTTAGAACTGTAATACCCGGCTAGACTCCGGTATCAGAATTCCTACCGTCCGGTGGAATCTCGGATGTCGGAAGCCTCTAGTAGGGTAGAAACATGTTTTCATAAAATGTTTTAAGGTATTTCATGGTTTTAAGTATGAAAATTTAATGAGTTTTGCATGAAAAGTCTTTGGAGGAAAACCTAGGTTCGGCCGCCGAAAGTCAAGTTCGGCCGCCGAACATGCATGTGTTTTGGAGGCACGTTAGGCCCCCGAAAGCATGAGTGAGGGAAGTCCAGGTTCGACTGCCGAAAGTCAAGTTCGGCCGCCGAACATGGCATGCATGCGAAGGCACTTTCGGCCCCCGAACGTGGCCTGGCCAGCCACCTATAAAAGGGTCCCTTAGGTCCGCACGGGCGAGCTTTTTCTCCCCCGTCGTCGGCCAAGGTGAGTCTCCGCCACCCCTCCCTCGATCTTGAGTGTTTTTTCCTTAGATCTTCCATGATTTTCACGGGTTTTAATTTCTGTTTTGAAGATCTGTGAGTAAAGAGCAAGTTTCGGGTACTTGGAGGTTTAAAGAGCTCAATCTCTCCATCTCCAAGCTAGGATCGCCTTTCCTCTCGTTTCTTCAAGAGGTAAGCTCGGATCCACCCTTGTTTTGTGTTTTAAACAAGCATTAAGTTGTTTTATGGGTAGAGATGCATGTTTAGGCTTGCTGATGAGTTTATGGGTTTTGATGTTTTGATGAACAATGTATGTTGATTTTTGTGTGTTTGAAGTGTTGTAGTTGGGGTATATGCTAGTTTGAGACCCCTAGGTGTAATGTATGATATGTATGCATGTTTTAGAACAAGTTTATGCATGATTGGTGAGTTTGGAGGCAAAAATGCATAAGGGAGCCAAGTTTCTGCCCTTTGGCAGAAACCAGGTTCGGCAGCCGAAGGCACTTTCGGCCGCCGAACATGGCTGGGGAGGCAGGCCTTTCGGCTGCCGAAGTTGCCCCCAAAAAGAGACTTTCGTCTCTGTCTGGGACTTTCGGCCGCCGAAGGTGCCGCCGAACATGCATGAGTTTCGCCTCTGTCTGGGAGTTTCGGCCACCGAAGGTGCCGCCGAACCTGCCTGACTTTCGGCTCTGGAGGGACTTTCGGCCGCCGAACCTGCCGCCGAAAGTGCCCTGTCCAGCCATTTCTTGCATGTTTTTATGTAGTTGTTTTATGATGTTTTAGGGGGTTTTTGGGGAGTATATTAGAGTTATGTTTATGTATGTTTGGTCCCTCATTGGAGTCCACCTGTGTAGGTTCGGACCCGAGGAACCGAGGACCCCAGCAGTGAGCCAGCTGCTACAGAGTTTGTCAGAGCTAGCCAGAGGTGAGTGGAATAAACTTTAAGTTGTAAAATAAATGAAAATATGTAATACCCGGCTAGACTCCGGTATCGGAATCCCTACCGTCCGGTGGGACCTCGGATGTCGGAAACCTCTAGAAGGGTAAAACTATGAATTTATGAAATGTTTTCATGTATTTCATGTTTTTAAGTAAGAAATTAAATGAGTTTTTACATGAAAAGTCTTTGGAGGAAAACCCAGGTTCGGCCGCCGAAAGTCAAGTTCGGCCGCCGAACATGCATGTGTTTTGGAGGCACGTTAGGCCCCCGAAAGCATGAGTGAGGGAAGTTCAAGTTCGGCCGCCGAACCTCATGTTCGGCCGCCGAACCTTGCATGCATGCGGAGGCACTTTCGGCCCCCGAACGTGGTCTGGCCAGCCACTATAAAAAGGGTCCCTTAGCCGAAAACGGGCGAGTTTTTCCCCATTTTCGGCCAAGGTGAGCTTTCCGCCGCCCCTCACCCATTTTTGATGTTCTTCCTCTAAATCTTTCAAGATTTTCACTTGTTTTCCCTTGGTTTTGAAGATTTAAGCTTTTGAAACAAGTTTTGGAGTTTGGAAGTCTTGGAGCTAAATCCCTCCATTTTCCGAGCTAGGATCGTTCTTCCTCTCGATCTTCAAGAGGTAAGCTTCGATCTATACTTCTTTTATGTTTTATGAAAGTTTTATGCAAGTTGATGGGGTAGAATGCATGTTTAGGCTTGTTGTTAGGTTTATGGGTTTATGTTGTGATTTGAACAATGTATGTTGGAAATGTGTTGTTTGAAGTGTTGTAGTTGGGGTATATTGTAGTTTGAGACCCCTAGGTGTGATGTATGATGTGTATGCATGTGTAGAAACAAGTTTATGCATGTTTTGAGGCGTTTTGGAGGCTGTGGACACAAGGGAGCCAAGTTTCTGCCCTTCGGCAGAAACTCAGGTTCGGCCGCCGAAGTGACTTTCGGCCGCCGAACCCCCTTGTGGAGGCAGTTTCGGCTGCCGAAGCCTGCCCCCGAAACTCAAGTTTCGTCTCTGTCTGGGAGGTTCGGCCGCCGAAAGTGCCGCCGAACCTGCATGACTTTCGGCTGCACAGGGACTTTCGGCCGCCGAACCTGCCGCCGAAAGTGCCCTGTTCAGCCATTTCTTGCATGATTTCATGTGATGTTTTCAGGATGTTTTAGGGGGTTTTTGGGGAGTATTTTAGAGTCATGTTCATGTATGTTTGGTCCCTCATTTGAGTCCACCTGTGTAGGTTCGGACCCGAGGAACCGAGACCCCCAGCAGTGAGCCAGCTGCTTCAGAGTCTCTTCAGAGCTAGCCAGAGGTGAGTGGAATAAACTTTAAGTTTTAAAGCAAATTTATGAAATGTTTTAGCATGATTCACGCATCATGAATGCCATGAGATATATCAGGTTGATTGCATTAGAATTCACGAATATGTTGCATTGCATACCTTGTTGTTGATGTGGATGAATGTTGAATGATCCATTAGCCCTTTTATGTCATGATAGCCTATGTGAGTCCAGGTGTGCCTGCCACGGCTCTACGCCCCTGGCACTATGATTGATTATGGTAGTCCGGGTGTGCCTGCTACGGCTCTACGCCCCCGGCATGTACAAGTAAGAAAGATAGGGGCTAAATGGTGACAAGTTCATCCTTGTTGTGAAATGTTTGTGTTATGGCGCATACATGAAAGCATGATTTAAATTGATATTTTATTATTCTGCTCACTGGGCTCTAGTAGCTCACCCCACTCCCTTTATCCCCAGAGTTGCAGGTACAGGATAGATCGGGAAGTCGGCTAGAGAGAAGTTAAGTCTTGTATGTTGTAATAGATAGTAGTGGACATGAACTTGATGTAACGAGTATTTATGACCATGTAATGTAATGAATGATTGATGATGTATTGAGGATTATAGTAGTGCTTGACCTAGAGGTGTGTGAATCCCCATTATGTACAGAGTATTTAATGAGTAATGATGTTAAGGACCATGATTATCCAAGCTGTTATGTATGATGATGATACCCCATTGGAGTATTTGATGAGGACTCCAGTGTGGGGTTTATGTATGATTTTGTGCATGCACAGGTTTTGCTTGGATAAGAGAAAAGAAAATTTTTTACAGATCATGTATATGTTGTTATGTATGGGATTCCACAGGTTTACAGGAGGTATGTAGGCTTGCTACGGGTCCCGGCGGCCTTAAGCCGATCTGGATCCTAGCGCCGGTAACGGGTCGGATTTCCGGGTCGTTACAAAATATGAATTTTGAGCATGATCCATGCATCATGAATGCCATGAGATAGAGTAGGTTGTTTGCATTAGTATTCACGAATATGTTGCATTGCATTTATGATGTTGATGTGGATTGGTCATTGGATGATCCTTTAGTCCTCATATGATATGATGATGTTATGACATGATATGGTATGGAAGTCCAGGTTGTACCCATTCTACGTCCCTGGCACGATGTAAGAGGAAGTCCAGGTTGTACCCATTCTACGTCCCTGGCACAGTTGGACTGTATGATATGTTATGTTAAGAGAAAGACCGGTTGTACCCATTCTACGTCCCGGCACAGTTGGACTATGTAGAGGACTATAGGTGACAATACCATCCGAGATGTGATTTGATGTGATGTGTTGCATTCCATGAAAGCATGAAATTTTAATATATTGTTTTCTACTATTCTGCTCACTGGGCTTTGTAGCTCACCCCTCTCCCCTAACCCCAGATGTGCAGGTACAGGGTAGACCAGGAGGTTAGCCAGAGTTTTGAAGTATGTCTATGTAATAGTTAGATTGTGGACATGACGATTGTATTATGATGTAATGTAAGAGATTACAGTATGTTATGTAATGAGGTATATTGAGGTTATAGATGTGTTGACCCTATGAGTATTGTTATCCCTTGTTGATACATGATCTTGATGTCTATTGATGTTTATGTTTAAGCCAACTCATCTCATGTTGTATCGCCCGTTGGGGCATTGATGAGATCCCACAGAGGGATCATGATTATGATCAGGACTATGTACATGTATGTTCAGGTTGAGTTGGATGATGAAAGAAAAGTTTAAATTTTTATGCATGTTGTTGATCATGTATGGGATTATATAGGTTTACAGGACGTATGTTTGGCTTGCTACGGGTCCCGGCGGCCTTAAGTCGACCCGGATCCTAGCGCCGGTAGCGGTCCGATTTTCGGGTCATTACAGAATGGTATCAGAGCCCTAGGTTCATAGGATCGGACCTAGAGTGTCGGGCTCATAGATGTTATAGAAGGTCAAGCACAATAGGAAGATCATGTCCACTAGGATAGGATGTGGAGTCCTGTCTTGTATAATGATGTGAAACGCCATGATTATATACATGTGCATTGATGCTATGATATGAATGATATGATGTATATGTGATGAGGGTTCATGTGTGCCCACATGAACCATATGATGCTAATATTTGTATGATGTGTACTGTTTTTCAGAAAACAGGATGAGAGGAACTCGTCGATCTGCACGATTGACTGGAGTGCCACCTGAGGATGAGGGCACGAGCGCCCGTCCTCCTACATTGCCTAGGGCAATGTCTTGTAGAGCCAACAGAGAAAGAGTGTTAAGGGACCCTAGAAGGTCTTTTGATGCTAGCAGAAGGGGGACAGATAGAGGAGGAAGTTCTTCAGATGTGAGGGAGGTTATGGAAGAGGATCAGAGGAGGGATGGCAACCTGGATGTGAGCATGGAGGAAGAAGGGACAGGGGAGTCACAGGGAGGCGTTCAGGCCTCGGGGTATGGTTTTCCACCCCATTATCCACCCTTCCCACAGGGTTCAGGGTATCCGATGGGAGGTATATCGGATTACTCCAGCTTTAACCCCTACCCTACCTACATGCCTTATCCACCTTTCTATCCACCTTACACACAGTACCCAGCTTATCCACCCTCACCCTTCTATCCAAACCCGGCAAACCCCACCTCGGGGAATGCTGCACCTCCACCTCCACCACCTACAGAACCAGCAGCCCCAGTTACTCAACCTCCTAGACCTAGCTCAGCTGAGGGGAGCAAGGTAAAGATGACAGATTACCTCAAGCTAGATGCTCCCAAATACAAGTCAGGGGATGACCCCTTTGAGTATCTGAGAGTGGTGAAGACAATAACTGATGAGCTAGGGGCAAGTGACAGCAGGGCCATTCAGATGGCAGGGTTCACTTTAAAGTGCAAGAAGGCACGGGAATGGTTCAAGTGTTATGTGGACCCGAGACTAGACGGTATGACATGGGAAGAATTTGCGAATGAGTTCGCTGGATGGGCTTTTCCAGACAGTTCCAGAGAACTGAAGATGATTGAGTTTGAGCAACTAAGGCAGTCAGAGCACATGGGTGTAGAGGAGTTCACGGATAAATTCTTGGAGCTATTGCCTTTTTTAGGGCAAGCTCTAGATACAGATATGAAGAAAGCCAAGAGGTATGTTATGAAGCTGCATTCCAGGTACTCCTCGTTGATTCAGTCAGCTGAGAGAGAAAGTTTCCACACTGTGGTGGATATGGCTCGAAGAATGGAAGCAAGTGCTATAGTTGAGGGGTCGGTGAAGCAGTCAGTGACCCAGTCTTCAGGGGTTAAGACCCCAGGCAGAGGAGGACCAGGTTTCTCTTCTCAGAGCTCAGGTAAGAAGAGGTGGGATAACACCACCAGGAAGCCGAAGAAGAATAAGTTTTGGAACAAGTTGAAATCCGGTCTGGGATTTGGCGGTGGCTCGAGCTCAGGCTCAGATGGTACAGAATGCCAGAGATGTGGAAGACCGCACAGGGGAGTATGTCGAGCTGGGACTAATACATGTTTCAGATGTGGACAGGAGGGACACATAGCTCGGGAGTGTCCTAGAGCGCCTTTTATGGGCCAGCCCCAGCAGACAGCTTCCAGCCACAACTCAGGGCAGTGGCAGAGGTAGAGGGAGAGGGGCAGCCTCTTCTTCTGGTTCCCGAGGTGAAGGTCCATCAGCTCCAGCCAGGATCTTCACCATGACACAGCAGGAGGCTAACACATCCAACACCGTGGTGTCAGGTAATCTCGTCATTGGGTGTTCTGATGTGTATGCATTAATGGACCCGGGTGCATCTCATTCATTTATTGCTCCGAGAGCCGTTGAGAGGTTGGGTCTGATAGTCTCTGGGTTAGAGTGTCCCCTATGGGTCAGTGGACCCAAGTGTGACCCGTCAGTGGCAGTGTCAGTCTGCCAGTACAGTCCAGTTTTTGTTGAGGGAAGATGCCTCTCCGCCGACCTTGTGGTTCTAGATTTGACAGATTTTGACGTCATTCTAGGGATGGATTGGCTATCTACCCATGGTGCTACCTTGGACTGCAGGGACAAGGTAGTCAGGTTCAGAGATCAGAACGGGTCAGAGGTCGTCTTCAGAGGAGACATGAGGGGCACACCTAGAGGTCTGATATCAGCTCTTCAGGCTCGTAGGTTGCTTAGGAAGGGATGTCAGGGGTACTTAGCTCATGTGAGAGAGCTAGATAGTCAGGTCAGGGAGCCGGCCTCGGTGCCAGTCGTCAGAGAGTTTCAGGATGTTTTTCCGGATGAGCTTCCAGGTTTACCACCTGCTAGGGAGATAGAGTTCGAGATAGAGTTGGTGCCTGGAACTAGACCGATCTCTATCCCTCCCTACAGGATGGCCCCAGCTGAGTTGAAAGAGTTGAAAGAGCAGTTGCAAGAGCTGGTAGAAAAGGGTTTCATCCGACAGAGTACCTCACCTTGGGGTGCTCCAGTCTTGTTTGTAAGGAAGAAGGATGGATCCCTTAGACTTAGTATCGACTACAGGCAGTTGAACAAAGTCACTACCAAAAATAGGTACCCTCTGCCAAGGATCGATGATCTATTCGACCAGCTATCAGGAGCGGGTTGTTTCTCCAAAATAGATCTAAGATCGGGGTACCATCAGCTAAGGATAAGGGATGAAGATGTGCCGAAGACAGCTTTCAGGACCAGATATGGGCATTTTGAGTTCCTTGTGATGCCGTTCGGGTTAACTAACGCTCCTGCAGCATTCATGGATCTCATGAACAGAGTGTTTAGCCAGTACCTGGATCACTTCGTTATTGTCTTCATAGATGATATCTTGGTGTATTCCAGGAATGCAGAGGAGCATGCCCATCATCTACGGTTGGTCTTGCAGACCTTGAGGGAACATGGCTTGTATGCCAAGTTCTCTAAATGTGAGTTCTGGCTGAGGAGCATTTCGTTCTTGGGGCATGTAGTGTCAGAGAGTGGGATAGAGGTAGACCCCCAAGAAGACAGAAACTGTGGCTAACTGGCCTAGACCCACTTCAGTGACGGAGATCAGGAGTTTCTTGGGTTTGGCAGGTTACTACAGGAGGTTCGTTCAGGACTTCTCGAAGATAGAAGCTCCTCTAACCGGACTAACCAGGAAGAATCAGAAATTTCTGTGGACCGACCAGTGCGAAGAGAGTTTTAAAGAGCTTAAGAAGAGGTTGACTTCAGCACCAGTTTTAGCTCTGCCATCTAGTGATGAGGACTTTACGGTCTTTTGTGATGCATCCCGTGTGGGACTGGGTTGTGTACTAATGCAGAAGGAGAGGGTGATCGCTTATGCTTCTAGGCAGCTGAAGAAGCACGAGTTGAATTACCCCACACATGACCTGGAGATGGCAGCAGTAATCTTTGCACTCAAGATGTGGAGGCACTACCTCTATGGGGTGAAATGTGAGATCTTTACAGATCATAAAAGCCTGCAGTACATCCTGAGTCAAAGAGATTTGAATTTAAGACAGAGGAGGTGGGTGGAGCTGCTGAGTGACTATGATTGTAAGATTCAGTATCATCCGGGTAAGGCGAATGTTGTGGCAGACGCCCTAAGCCGGAAGTCACTAGGCAGTCTATCCCACATATCGGCAGAGAGGAGGCCAGTGGTGAAGGAGTTCTACAAGCTTATTGAGGAAGGTGATAGAGCATATTTTAGTCCATATTTTCATGATCTTATTGATGTTTATTTGCACCTATTCTACCTAATTTTGTGGTTTTAATCATGTTTTGCAAATATTAGGTGTGAAGAAACAATTTGGAGAAAATGCTCTTAAAAGTGCCAAAGAATGCCAAAAAAACAGCCACTTTCGGAAGCACCTTCGGAAGCACTTTCGGAAGCCAAAAGTCACCCACTTTCGGGGGCACTTTCGGCGGCCTAAAGTCAAGTCCAGAGACGAAAGTCCACTACTTTCGGCCGCCGAATCTCAACTTTCGGCCGCCGAACCTCCAAGAAATCCAGCCTCCGAAACTCATTTTAGGCAGCCAAAAATCGCCTTCAATGCACTCCTTCCTTGTCCAAGAAGCCATATCCCAAGTTGCCATATTTGAGGAGCCAAATAAGGGAAATATCTTGAGATCCAAATCTTCAATATTCACATTCAATTATTGGATTTCAAGATCCCCCTTATTAAGGAAAGAAAATCCAAAGATCACATGCTTCCTACTTAGTGCCATGCACATTCAAAATTCAAAAGGAGTCTTTACCTTCCTTAATAGTGCATGGGCAGCCTCCTAACTATTTAGGCAACATCTTGAAGACCTAGGGCAGCAAGTAAGAAGACCGAAGTGCCCCCACTTGCCTCCAACTCGTTTTTGCCTTCACCTATGGACAAAGAAGCCTCATAACTCACCAAGGGCACTTTGGACAGCCTCTAAAAGTCTCCTGGACTTCCATGAAACCCTAGGCAGCCTCTCAAGACATATTTAAAGGCTTCAAGAAGACAAGAAGACAGATTTTTTCCACCTCTTCTCCAAGGAAATTCGGCAAGGCCTCTAAGGCTCTCTCCCACTTTAGTTCTTCATCTTTTGCTTTCTTTTCTTTTATTTTCTGTTTGGTTCAGCCATGAGTGGCTGAAACCTTATTTCTAGTTGAAGTTTGGTTGAAACTAAGGTTGTTTAAAGGGTTGTGAGATCTGAACAGAAACTTTTGTCTTTGATTTTATTCAATATTCATGCAATTGATGCTTAATTCTAAGATTGCTTTGTTGTTTTGATCAAATTGGCCACTTGATTCTTAATTGCAAGGTTAATTGATTGTTGGATTAGGATATTTGTTAGTCCGTAATTGCTGGAAATATTATGTCCATAGAACACTTGGTGTAAAAATCCAAGGAGTTGCGTGATCTAACATCATCTCATGCGTTTGAGTAGTTAGGGTTTGGATCTTTCTTGTTCTTCATGCAATTGGCAATTGTTTTGATGCCTATGGCCCAAGGACGTTCCTTGGCAATTTGTTGATTAGTAATTGGTTAGAGGACGTTCCCTAATCAGTTTGTTCATAAGGAAAGACATGGTGGTGAGAAGCGTCTTCCACCCCCATAACCAACCTATTGAATCAATCAAGATCACCATGTTTCAATGATCAACCCAAACAACCAAAGTGGATCCATATCTTCAACTAGACCTTTCTCTTATTGATTTCTCTCTTATTTTAGATTACTTGCTGTTTTAATTACTTTCATTAGTTGTTAATCCAATCATCTCAAAACCCCCCTTTTTACTTTCCTTGCACTTTACTTTTTGCAATCACTTGCTTTCACTTGTGCTTTCAATTAGTTCTATTTGGTCTTGATTGAGATAAATAAATAGGTATTCAATTCTCTGTGGATACGATCCTTCACCACTGTCTACAGTTGTAAATTGTAGGTAACCAAAGAAGGTTATTTTTGACCGGCTTCGACAACCGCTCCTGTCAAAAATTGGCGCCGTTGCCGGGGAATTGATTTCACTTGTTTGTTTATTTTTCTTTTCATGACCAGGTCTGAACATAGGGACACTCTACCCTTTGATCCAGAAATTGAACGCACTATCAGAAGGCTAGGAAAGCAAGCTTCAACCGCAGAACCTTCTGCCCAACATTCGGCCGCCGAACCTCATCAACATTCGGCCGCCGAAAGTCTTGAATTCCAGCAACCCCATCTTGCACCAATGGCAGAACCTCAAGCACCAGCTGCTGCCCATAATGGACATGCTGTCCAAGGCCAAATAATGCAAGAAAATCCAGCAAATAGGCCACAAGCACCAAGGGAAAGAACCATGAGGGAGTTAGCAACCCCTATAGGTGATTATGCTCCACTTTGCATCACCTATCCACCTCTTACAGTTCCCTTTGAACTGAAATCAGGTTTGATTCATCAACTCCCTAAATTTAGAGGATTGCCAAATGAAAATCCACATAAGCATTTAAAAGAGTTTAAAATTATTTGCTCATCCATGAGACCTCAAGGGATCTCTGAAGATCATGTTAAACTGAGAGCCTTCCCTTTTTCATTAGATGACCATGCTAAAGATTGGTTATTTTATTTGCCATCTGGATCTATAACTTCATGGGATGATATGGTCCAAGCCTTTTTGGACAAATACTTCCCACCATCTAAATCAATTGGCATAATAAGAGAAATCACTAGCATAAAGCAAAGACCAACTGAGGACTTATATGATTATTGGGAAAGGTTTGAAAGACTTTGTACAGGTTGTCCACAACATGATATGTCAGATAAAGCCCTCATTCAGTTCTTCTATGGGGGATTGACTCCATCAGAGAGGAAACTCATAACTGTAGCCTGTGGAGGATCAATCCTAGACAAGACACCTAGGGAGATGAAGGAACTGATATCCAACCTTGCAGCTTCATCCAAGCAATATGATGAGGAGGAGCAAACACAAAGAGGAATCTATGAGGTAAGAACATCCTCTGTTGAATCTCAAATTTCTAAACTAACATCTCTTGTGGAAAAGCTTGCCCTTAATCAGGTCCAACAGACTCAAGCACCCCAGCCTCCTAGGACATGTGGTATCTGCTTGTATGTAGGACACTCCACTGATCAGTGTCCTAACCTCCAAGAAGACAGTCAACAAGTCAATGCAATTGGGAGATACAACAACCAACCTAGACATGACCCATACTCCAATACATACAATCCAGGTTGGAGAGATCATCCCAATTTCAGCTATGGAAGGGCCAACAATAGTCAGAATTATCAAATTCTCCAAAGAGGCCAAACCCAACCAGCACCACCAATGGACACTGATACTAATAATGAGGTTATGAAGACCTTGCAAATGATGCAACAACAGATGGGACAAATGGCCATCTCCATACATAGACTTGAAGCTCAAGGAAAGTTGCCATCCCAAACTGAGGCAAACCCCGCACAAAATGTAAGTGCCATTACTTTAAGAAGTGGCAAAGAGCTTCGAGATAATAATCATGAGCAAGAGGTAGAACCAAGGCAACCTGAAGCTTCTTCATCCCAGTCCGCACCACCTCCTGTGCAAAAAGATGATCCAAAGGTAAGTTTTCACATCCCACCTCCTTTTCCAAAAAGATTTGAAAAAACTCAAAAAGAAAAAGAGGAAAAGGAGATCCTTGAGACTTTCAGAAAAGTGGAGATCAACATACCACTACTAGATGCTGTCAAGCAAATTCCAAGGTATGCCAAATTTCTGAAAGAGTTGTGCACCAACAGAAGAAAGCTAGCTGAAAGAGAGAAAGTAAGTGTAGGTGAGGTAGTTACCGCTGTTATTAAAAGAGAACTCCCAACCAAATGCAAGGACAAAGGTATGTTTGCTATCTCTTGCAAAATTGGGAATGTTGGTATCAAGAAAGCCATGTGTGATCTTGGTGCATCTATTAATGTCATGCCTCTCTCCATCTATAAATCTCTCAATGCATGTGCACTAAAGGAAACAAGGGTTGTGATACAATTGGCTGATAGATCTGTGGTATACCCCATAGGTGTTCTAGAAGATATCTTAGTCCAAGTAGGTGAACTTGTCTTCCCTGCTGATTTTTATGTGATTGATACTAAGGAAGATAGTTGCAATACTAGTTCTGACATTCTTCTTGGACGTCCCTTCTTAAGCACCGCTAGAACTAAAATCGATGTGCATGATGGTACTCTTACCATGGAATTTGAAGGGGAAGTCATAAAGTACAATGTCTATGATGCCATGAAATATCCACATGATATGTCCCCTGTTTATGGTCTTGATATTATTGATTGTTTGAGCCAAGATGTATTTAATGAAAATCAAGATTCTGTTCTAGATGATGATCTTTGCAGGATTGAGAGTCTGAAACTCAAGGAAACCATCTGCAGCATTCAGCAAGTTGAGAGCAAGCAGACAGATGACATTCGGCCGCCGAACATAGCCCACTTTCGGCCGCCGAACCCTATTGCTCCTCAGGAACCAGATTCTGTTACACCACTTCAGGAACACACTGTGCATAACTCAGACATACTTCGGCCGCCGAACCCTACTGACTTGCGGAAGCCGAACCCATCGCCAAAGCTCACTCCGCAAACTGAAGAGATTCGGCCGCCGAACCCAGAACCTTTTCGGCCGCCGAACCTCGCCCAGTAGGTCCCAGCACAAGCAAGCTCTTCTAATCCATCTTTGCAACAACCTCCTGATCTGAAGCCTCTCCCAGACCATCTGAAATACCTGTATTTGGGAGCCAACAAGACACTTCCAGTCATAGTGTCCAATGAATTGAACCAACATGAAGAAGCAAGTCTCTTGAAAATACTACAAAAACACAAAGGAGCCATAGGATGGACCATTGATGACATCAAAGGGATCTCTCCCTCCACCTGCATGCATAGAATACACATGGAGGATGAGTGCAAACCAGTCCGAGATGCTCAAAGAAGACTAAATCCACCGATGATGGAAGTAGTGAAAAAAGAGATAGTCAAGCTCCTTGATGCAGGAATCATATACCCAATCTCTGATAGCAAATGGGTGAGCCCTGTACATGTAGTTCCAAAGAAGACTGGAATTACCATTGTTCCAAATGCTGAAGGGGAACTTGTCCCTACAAGAGTTCAAAATGGATGGAGGGTATGCATGGACTATAGGAAGCTAAACGCTGCAACAAGGAAGGACCACTTCCCACTGCCTTTCATTGATCAAATGCTAGAAAGGCTTGCAGGTAAATCTCACTATTGTTGTCTTGATGGTTACTCAGGTTTTTACCAAATCCCAGTTGCTCCTGAAGACCAAGAGAAGACCACCTTCACTTGCCCTTTTGGCACTTTTGCCTTTAGAAGAATGCCATTTGGACTATGCAATGCGCCTGCCACTTTTCAGCGATGCATGATGAGCATATTTTCTGACTATGTGGGTAAGACAATTGAGGTATTTATGGATGACTTCACAGTTCATGGAAATTCTTTTGATGAATGCCTTACCAATTTAGAAAAGATCTTACAAAGATGCATTGAAACTAACCTTGTACTTAATTATGAAAAGTGTCACTTTATGGTTAATCAAGGTATGGTCTTAGGACATGTTGTTTCAGCCAAGGGCATTGAAGTGGACAAAGCTAAGGTGGACACCATAAAAAATCTGCCCTACCCCAAGAATGTTAGAGACATCCGTTCCTTCCTTGGACATGCAGGATTCTACAGAAGATTCATCAAGGATTTCTCAAAAATCACTTTGCCATTATGCAGATTGCTCCAACAAGATGTAACATTTGATTTTGATGCAGATTGCGAAAAGGCATTTAATTTAATTAAAGAATTGCTTGTGACTGCCCCAATTATTCAAGGGCCTGACTGGAACTTACCTTTTGAAATCATGTGTGATGCAAGCAACTATGCAGTGGGAGCAGTTTTGGGACAACGTGTGGGAAACTCACCACATGTCATTCACTATGCCTCTCGCACACTGGATTCTACACAAAGCAACTACACAACAACTGAAAAAGAACTCTTGGCAGTTGTATTTGCTTTGGAAAAGTTCAGACCCTACCTTTTGGGAACCAAAGTCATTGTCTATTCAGACCATGCAGCCTTGCGATATTTGATCAAGAAAAAAGAAGCAAAACCAAGGCTCATTAGGTGGATCCTACTTCTACAAGAATTTGATCTTGAGATAAGAGACAAGAAGGGCAAAGAAAACCTTGTGGCAGACCACCTCAGCCGACTTCCCTCCAGTTCTACACCATGCCCAATCAAAGAAGAGTTCCCAGACGAACATCTGTTCGTCACTCATTCTGCCTAGAGGATCATGCCAAGCACACCACACCCCAGGGAAGTACTCAGTTTCTTTTGTTCTCTTCTCTCTTCCTTTACATTGAGGACAATGCATGATTTAAGTGTGGGGGTGCATTCTTCATCTTTCTTTCCCCTTGCATTCTTCATCTTTCTTTCTCCTTCTTCTCTTCTTTTCTTCTACGATTTCTCATGCTTTCAGATTGCAAAATTTTTTTCTTTTTCCTTTCAGTCTTAAGTTAATTTGTCATAGTTGAATTTTTGTTATTTATGCTTTCAATAAAACACACACAACCACAACCTTCTTCTTCTTTTTGTTTTGCTCTACTCAACTTATGAACTATGTTAGATGAGTTTTTCTTACCATGACCCCATTAATGTGAAAACTCTTTAAACTTATGTTGAATCACTTGCAGTGAGTTGTATTCATGTTTGAGAATTGCCTTTTGAATTGAATCTTTGAGTTTGCCATGGTGAAAAATATATTGATGACCCTCAATTGATTGAGAATAAATTAAAATTGTGTGAATGAACTTAACATGACTTGCTTTAGCGATTGGTGTTGATTTGCCCAAATCATTGAGAGAAAGAAAATTCAGCAAAGGCAAGACCTCAAAAGCACAAATTGAAAATTGTTCCAATGGTCAAAAGACTATGAACAAGGCAAGTAGCCACTTGGATAGGTGACCAACTGAAAAACTAAACCTTCATATCAAAAATAGGTTGGTGGCCTTTCCAAGCAAAATCTAAAGTGCAAAAGCCTGAATAAAGTACTTCAAGGTAAGGGCAAGTCAATCCAAAAGCTAGAAAAAGTCTTAACAAATTAATATGCATGTCTCTCTTGAGGAAAACAAATCCTAGCCATGGTAAGCAAAGGGAAACAAGGAAAATTGGTAAGTAATCTTCATGCATATATTCTTCACTGCAATGATTCAAAATAGGGGTCTAGAGTATGAGCTTAAGTGGTAATAAGGATCTAGAGGAAGAAAACTTATTTCAACTATGTTTGTTTGCTTGAGGACAAGCAAAAGCTTAAGTGTGGGGGTATTTGATAGAGCATATTTTAGTCCATATTTTCATGATCTTATTGATGTTTATTTGCACCTATTCTACCTAATTTTGTGGTTTTAATCATGTTTTGCAAATATTAGGTGTGAAGAAACAATTTGGAGAAAATGCTCTTAAAAGTGCCAAAGAATGCCAAAAAAACAGCCACTTTCGGAAGCACCTTCGGAAGCACTTTCGGAAGCCAAAAGTCACCTTCGGGGGCACTTTCGGCGGCCTAAAGTCAAGTCCAGAGACGAAAGTCCACTACTTTCGGCCGCCGAATCTCAACTTTCGGCCGCCGAACCTCCAAGAAATCCAGCCTCCGAAACTCATTTTAGGCAGCCAAAAATCGCCTTCAATGCACTCCTTCCTTGTCCAAGAAGCCATATCCCAAGTTGCCATATTTGAGGAGCCAAATAAGGGAAATATCTTGAGATCCAAATCTTCAATATTCACATTCAATTATTGGATTTCAAGATCCCCCTTATTAAGGAAAGAAAATCCAAAGATCACATGCTTCCTACTTAGTGCCATGCACATTCAAAATTCAAAAGGAGTCTTTACCTTCCTTAATAGTGCATGGGCAGCCTCCTAACTATTTAGGCAACATCTTGAAGACCTAGGGCAGCAAGTAAGAAGACCGAAGTGCCCCCACTTGCCTCCAACTCGTTTTTGCCTTCACCTATGGACAAAGAAGCCTCATAACTCACCAAGGGCACTTTGGACAGCCTCTAAAAGTCTCCTGGACTTCCATGAAACCCTAGGCAGCCTCTCAAGACATATTTAAAGGCTTCAAGAAGACAAGAAGACAGATTTTTTCCACCTCTTCTCCAAGGAAATTCGGCAAGGCCTCTAAGGCTCTCTCCCACTTTAGTTCTTCATCTTTTGCTTTCTTTTCTTTTATTTTCTGTTTGGTTCAGCCATGAGTGGCTGAAACCTTATTTCTAGTTGAAGTTTGGTTGAAACTAAGGTTGTTTAAAGGGTTGTGAGATCTGAACAGAAACTTTTGTCTTTGATTTTATTCAATATTCATGCAATTGATGCTTAATTCTAAGATTGCTTTGTTGTTTTGATCAAATTGGCCACTTGATTCTTAATTGCAAGGTTAATTGATTGTTGGATTAGGATATTTGTTAGTCCGTAATTGCTGGAAATATTCTGTCCATAGAACACTTGGTGTAAAAATCCAAGGAGTTGCGTGATCTAACATCATCTCATGCGTTTGAGTAGTTAGGGTTTGGATCTTTCTTGTTCTTCATGCAATTGGCAATTGTTTTGATGCCTATGGCCCAAGGACGTTCCTTGGCAATTTGTTGATTAGTAATTGGTTAGAGGACGTTCCCTAATCAGTTTGTTCATAAGGAAAGACATGGTGGTGAGAAGCGTCTTCCACCCCCATAACCAACCTATTGAATCAATCAAGATCACCATGTTTCAATGATCAACCCAAACAACCAAAGTGGATCCATATCTTCAACTAGACCTTTCTCTTATTGATTTCTCTCTTATTTTAGATTACTTGCTGTTTTAATTACTTTCATTAGTTGTTAATCCAATCATCTCAAAACCCCCCTTTTTACTTTCCTTGCACTTTACTTTTTGCAATCACTTGCTTTCACTTGTGCTTTCAATTAGTTCTATTTGGTCTTGATTGAGATAAATAAATAGGTATTCAATTCTCTGTGGATACGATCCTTCACCACTGTCTACAGTTGTAAATTGTAGGTAACCAAAGAAGGTTATTTTTGACCGGCTTCGACAACCGCTCCTGTCAGAAGGTCTACAGTTGGAGTTGTCTGGTACAGGTGCCTTGGTGGCCCAGATGAGAGTGGCACCCGTGTTTCTGGAGCAGGTGGCTCAGAAACAACATGAGGACCCAGAGTTAGTGAAGATTGCTAGGACTGTTCAGTCAGGCAATGATAGTGAGTTCAGATTCGACAGCAAGGGGATCCTCTGCTATGGGAGCAGATTATGTGTACCAGATGACATAGGGCTAAAAGGAGACATTATGAGAGAGGCTCATAATGCAAGATACAGCGTTCACCCCCGGGCCACCAAGATGTATCAAGATCTAAAGAAGGTTTATTGGTGGCCAGCTATGAAGAAAGAAGTGGCACAGTTCGTGTCAGCCTGCGAAGTGTGTCAGAGGGTGAAGCTGGAACATCAGAAGCCGGCTGGAATGCTTAACCCGCTACCTATTCCAGAATGGAAATGGGAAAATATAGCTATGGACTTCGTAGTGGGGTTACCGGCGGCGTCCAACAGAGTGGACTCCATATGGGTGATTGTGGACAGACTCACCAAATCTGCTCACTTCATTCCTGTCAGGAGTGGCTACTCTGTAGACAAGTTGGCACAGGTATATGTGGATGAGATCGTCAGGTTGCATGGGGTTCCTGTTTCGATAGTGTCAGATAGAGGGCCCCAGTTCACCTCCAGATTTTGGCGGAGTCTGCAGAATGCCATGGGTACTAGATTGGATTTCAGTACTGCCTTCCACCCCCAGACTGATGGACAGTCAGAAAGGACCATCCAGACTATCGAGGATATGCTCAGAATGTGTGTGTTGGACTTTGGCGGTTCTTGGAGGCAGCATCTACCTTTGGTGGAGTTTGCCTACAACAACAGCCATCATGCTAGCATCGGGATGGCTCCATATGAAGCTTTGTACGAAAGGAAGTGCAGATCACCTGTTTGCTGGGAGGAAGTTGGAGAAAAGGCCTTGGCAGGGCCTGAGCTAGTAGAGATCACCAGCAGGGTGGTACCCATAATCAGAGAGAGAATCAAGACTACTGCAAGCAGACAGAAGAGCTATGCAGACGTCCGCAGAAGACAGTTAGAGTTTCAGGAGGGGGATCTGGTATTGCTCAAGGTGTCTCCAATGAAAGGAGTGGTTCGCTTTGGAAAGAAAGGTAAACTAGCCCCACGATACATCGGACCCTTCGAAATCTTGCAAAAGATTGGGAATGTGTCGTACAAGCTGGATTTACCTGCTTCAATGGAAAGAATCCATCCGGTTTTCCATGTTTCTATGTTGAGGAAATTTGTGTCAGATCCGAGCAAGGTTCTTAGTGAGCCTGATGTGGAGGTCCAAGAGGATCTCACCTATGTTGAGCAGCCAGTGCGGATCATAGACACCCAGATCAGAAAGCTGAGAAACAAGGAAATCCCGATGGTGAAAGTCCAGTGGAACCACCACAACTTGGAAGAATGCACTTGGGAGACACGGGAGTCTATGCTCCAGCAGTACCCTCATCTCTTTTAAGGTTAGATCTCTATGTATTTATGTGCTATGTATGTATGTTATACTTTATGCCATGCTATGTGTGCTAGTTGAGGTACATTCGGGGACAAATGTTCTTAAGGGGGGGAGAATGTAATACCCGGCTAGACTCCGGTATCGGAATTCCTACCGTCCGGTGGAATCTCGGATGTCGGATGTAACAGCCCGGAAACCGGTACCCTCTTTGTAACGGCCCAAACTGCTCGGCACTAGGATCCAGATCGGCTTAAGGCCGCCTAGACCCGTAGTAAGCCTGCTATGAACTCTGTGTACCTGTTAACATCCCATACATGATCCAACTGGACTATTAACTTTAAAACTTTACTTTAAAACTACCAGACTTAACCTTTAAAACACTCTCTGTAGGTCCATGCATATGAACCAAAATACTCAGATAGACTAATCTGAGCTAGCCCTCAGGCTATCTATAATACACCAGTGATGGTTAGAAAACCTTCACTCTTACCCTTCTAGAACCTCTGACATCCCTGAATTCCACCGGACGGTAGGAATTCCGATGTCGGATTTAGCCGGGTATTACATCGGAAGCCTCTAGTAGGGTAGAAACATGTTTTCATAAAATGTTTTAAGGTATTTCATGGTTTTAAGTATGAAAATTTAATGAGTTTTGCATGAAAAGTCTTTGGAGGAAAACCCAGGTTCGGCCGCCGAAAGTCAAGTTCGGCCGCCGAACATGCATGCGTTTTGGAGGCACGTTAGGCCCCCGAAAGCATGAGTGAGGGAAGTCCAGGTTCGGCCGCCGAACATGGCATGCATGCGGAGGCACTTTCAGCCCCCGAACGTGGCCTGGCCAGCCACCTATAAAAGGGTCCCTTAGGTCCGCACGGCCGAGCTTTTTCTCCCCCGTCGTCGGCCAAGGTGAGTCTCCGCCACCCCTCCCTCGATCTTGAGTGTTTTCCTTAGATCTTCCATGATTTTCACGGGTTTTAATTTCTGTTTTGAAGATCTGTGAGTAAAGAGCAAGTTTCGGGTACTTGGAGGTTCAAAGAGCTCAATCTCTCCATCTCCAAGCTAGGATCGCCTTTCCTCTCGTTTCTTCAAGAGGTAAGCTCGGATCCACCCTTGTTTGGTGTTTTAAACAAGCATTAAGTTGTTTTATGGGTAGAGATGCATGTTTAGGCTTGTTGATGAGTTTATGGGTTTTGATGTTTTGATGAACAATGTATGTTGATTTTTGTGTGTTTGAAGTGTTGTAGTTGGGGTATATGCTAGTTTGAGACCCCTAGGTGTAATGTATGATATGTATGCATGTTTTAGAACAAGTTTATGCATGATTGGTGAGTTTGGAGGCAAAAATGCATAAGGGAGCCAAGTTTCTGCCCTTTGGCAGAAACCAGGTTCGGCAGCCGAAGGCACTTTCGGCCGCCGAACATGGCTGGGGAGGCAGGCCTTTTGGCTGCCGAAGTTGCCCCCGAAAAGAGACTTTCGTCTCTGTCTGGGACTTTCGGCCGCCGAAGGTGCCGCCGAACATGCATGAGTTTCGCCTCTGTCTGGGAGTTTCGGCCGCCGAAGGTGTCGCCGAACCTGCCTGACTTTCGGCTCTGGAGGGACTTTCGGCCGCCGAAAGTGCCCTGTCCAGCCATTTCTTGCATGTTTTTATGTAGTTGTTTTATGATGTTTTAGGGGGTTTTTGGGGAGTATATTAGAGTTATGTTTATGTATATTTGGTCCCTCATTGGAGTCCACCTGTGTAGGTTCGGACCCGAGGAACCGAGGACCCTAGCAGTGAGCCAGCTGCTACAGAGTTTGTCAGAGCTAGCCAGAGGTGAGTGGAATAAACTTTAAGTTATAAAATAAATGAAAATATGAATTTTGAGCATGATCCATGCATCATGAATGCCATGAGATATAGTAGGTTGTTTGCATTAGTATTCACGAATATGTTGCATTGCATTTATGATGTTGATGTGGATTGGTCATTGGATGATCCTTTAGTCCTCATATGATATGATGATGTTATGGCATGATATGGTATGGAAGTCCAGGTTGTACCCATTCTACGTCCCTGGCACGATGTAAGAGGAAGTCCAGGTTGTACCCATTCTACGTCCCTGGCACAGTTAGACTGTATGATATGTTATGTTAAGAGAAAGACCGGTTTTACCCATTCTACGTCCCGGCACAGTTGGACTATGTAGAGGACTATAGGTGACAATACCATCCGAGATGTGATTTGATGTGATGTGTTGCATTCCATGAAAGCATGAAATTTTAATATATTGTTTTCTACTATTCTGCTCACTGGGCTTTGTAGCTCACCCCTCTCCCCTAACCCCAGATGTGCAGGTACAGGGTAGACCAGGAGGTTAGCCAGAGTTTTGAAGTATGTCTATGTAATAGTTAGATTGTGGACATGACGATTGTATTATGATGTAATGTAAGAGATTACAGTATGTTATGTAATAAGGTATATTGAGGTTATAGATGTGTTGACCCTATGAGTATTGTTATCCCTTGTTGATACATGATCTTGATGTTTATGTTTAAGCTAACTCATCTCATGTTGTATCGCCCGTTGGGGCATTGATGAGATCCCACAGAGGGATCATGATTATGATCAGGACTATGTACATGTATGTTCAGGTTGAGTTGGATGATGAAAGAAAAGTTTAAATTTTTATGCATGTTGTTGATCATGTATGGGATTATATAGGTTTACAGGACGTATGTTTAGCTTGCTACGGGTCCCGGCGGCCTTAAGTCGACCCGGATCCTAGCGCCGGTAGCGGTCCGATTTTCGGGTCGTTACAAGAACAAAGTTGAATCCAAATGGCACCATGTTCAAACACAAAGCAAGACTTGTTGTGAAGGGCTATGCTCAGCTACCAGGAATTGATTTTGGGGATACTTTTGCCCCAGTAGCAAGACATGACACCATCAGGCTATTACTTGCATTTGCAGTTCAAAAAGGATGGAGGGTATTCCATCTTGATGTCAAGTCAGCTTTTTTAAATGGATTGCTTCAGGAGGAGATTTATATTCACCAACCTGAAGATTTATTATTGCTGAACATGAAGACAAAGTCTATAAGCTAAAAAAGGCTTTATACGGATTAAAACAAGCTCCAAGGGCATGGTATTTTAGAATTGATGATTATTTGATCCATCATGGTTTTAGGAGGAGCTTGAATGAAGCTACTCTCTATATAAGAACATGTCAAGATGGAAATATCTTAATTATTTCTCTCTATGTCGATGATATGCTTGTTACCGAAAGCTCTTCAGAATTGATAAAAGATTTTAAGCTCCAAATGCAAATGGAGTTTGAGATGTCTGATCTGGGCTTAATGACCTATTTTTTGGATATGGAGATTGAGCAATCACATTCTGGAATTTTCATTTCACAGAGAAAATATATATTTGATGTCCTTAAAAAGTTCAATCTGAACCAATGCAAAGCTGTGGCAACTCCTCTTGATCCAAATATGAAGCTTAGTAAAGAGCATGATGATTCCATAGTAGACACTACAAGTTATAGAAGTCTAGTTGGGAGTTTGTTATTCTTAACTTCAACAAGACCTGATATTATGTTCTCAACAAGTTTCTTATCTAGATTCATGAACTCTCCAAACAATTCTCATTTTATGGCTGCTAAGAGAGTTCAGAGAATGAAAATGCAAAACTTGAAGGATATGTTGACAGTGATTGGGCTGGTAGTGCTGAAGATATGAAGAGCACTTCAGGTTATCTATTTTCTCTTGGATCATGTTATTTTTCTTGGATTTCTAAGAAGCAAGAAGTTGTTGCTCAGTCTACCGAGGAGGCAGAGTATATAGCAGCTGCTGCAGCCTCAAATCAAGCTATTTGGCTTCGTAGGTTACTTGCCGATTTTGGAAATGATCAACCTGAAGCAACTTTGTTGTGGTGTGACAACAAGTCAGCCATTGCCATTGTTAACAATCCAGTGCAACATGGTAGGACCAAACACATCTTAGTCAAGTATCATGCAATCAGAGAAGCTGAAAGAAATCAAGAAGTGAAGCTAGTGCATTGCAAATCTGAGATGTAGGTTGTTGATATCCTCACCAAGGCACTTTCAAGAAGCAGGTTTGAATGTTTGAGAAACAAGTTGGTAGTTTCTAAAAAAACTTTCAAGGAGGAGTGTTAGAATTGAGAGTTTTTTCAATGAAGGTTCCAAAATATTTAGTAAATTAATTAAATATAGATGTAGTTAATTCTAGAGAACCTTAGTGATATCTTATCAAACTACTCTTTTGTTGACAAGTGTAAAAACCATAATTTTGTCACTTAGAATTTTCTGGAACCTTTGTAATATTTCTGTAAATATATATGTAAAGCAAAAAGATATTCTGATGATGATATATGTAAGTGTCCTTTGAAATATAAGAAAAAAGAGTTTCATGTCTATGTTGTCTTCCTTTCTACTTCTTTAATGTCAGTTTATGTTTGATTACCAAGTGCTGAAGCTAAGGCGATATCAATTCACTCTTCTGCTGCTGACTGTACTCATCCAAAAAATGTGTTGGAGGTGGGACCTGCTGGACAGGCCCACTAGCCCAATGAATACTTTAAGCTGGAATTTCCGTGGGCTTGGGAACCCACAGACAATTCAAGAATTACGCGATGTGATCCACATTAAGCAGCCCAAATTTATTTTTCTAATGGAGACTATGGTTCAAAGATAGCATGTGGATTTTATGTGTAAAAGTATTGGGTTCTTTGGTTGTTTTGTGGTTCATCCTCATGGACATGATGGAGGTTTGGCATTTCTCTTGCTGGAGCAAAATTTTGTCTGTTCCCTAAGTTATTCTCCTAATCATATTGATATTCAAGGTTTTTATCATATCACATGACTAGGTTTTATGGGTTTCCAGAATGGAGTCGACATTGCCAATCTTGGAATTTATTGTGTTCTCTTTCCTGTCATGCTCCTCTTCCTTGGTATGTTTTGGGTGATTTTAACGACATGCTAACTTGTGCAGAAAAACTAGGGGTTCGTCAAAAACCTGACTGGCTTATAATGGGTTTTAGACAAGTATTGATGGATTGTTCCCTTGTTGAGCTGGGATATAACAGTGGTATGTTTACATGGGAAAGGGGGCGAAATACTTTGTCATGGACACAAGAAAGGTTGGACCGTGGTGTTGTTACAGATGAGTGGAAGACACATTTTCCCGTTGCTGCTGTACATAATTTGCTAATGGTATCTTCTGATCATTGCTCTATTTATCTAAATCTGAATGGTGAATCATCGAGCCCATCTATTAGTCAGCGTCTTCGCTTTGAAAATGCATGGTTAGCCGTACCACAATGTCAGGAAATTGTAGAAGAAAGTTGGGTTGATAATTCAGGCCTTGATTTTGCTGCACATTTACATGTTTGTAGTTCTGCTCTATGGGTGTGGGGTTCTGACTATCGCACACAATTTGGTAAACTGAAATCAACATGTAAACAACGCATGGACCAAAATAGGTCTGGTCCAAGCCCTTTAGCTTACTTATTCTATCTTTATGTCATCTTGTGAAGAATATGGCATTATTTGTTCGTAAGAAAATGATTATCGGAAGCAACAGGCTAAGCAACATTGCTTATCACAAGGAGATTCGAATACAAAATTTTTTCATTGAGTGGCTTCATCTAGGAAGAAGAAAAGTTTGATTAAAAAGCTGAAAAATGATGATGGGCAATGGGTTAGTTGTGAATTAGGTTTATTGGCAGTGTTAATTTAGTATTTTAAGCAATTATTCCACTCTGCATCAGGTGATGTGCAAGCTGTATTAGATTGTGTGGATATGAAAGTCACAGCTGAACATAATGATGCCTTGCTATGACCATATACATATGAGGAAATTAAACAAGCCCTTTTATCTATGCATCTGGATAAGAGCCTAGGACCCGCTGGCTTAACTTCTAGATTTTATAGGTTTTTCTGGGATATTCTTGGACTGGCTGTAACTCAAGCATTCCTTCTGACTTTAAATACTGATGCCTTTTGTCCAGGAAAAAATCAGACCTTAATTATTTTGATACTCAAAAAAGAAAAAACTTGAACTAGTATCAAATTTATGACTGATATCTCTTTGCAATGTTTTTGACAAAATTATTGCAAAAATTTATGCCAAAGGATTGAAAAGTGTTTTATGTGATATTGTGTCTGAGAATCAGAGTGCATTTGTGCCACATCTATTAATTATCGATAATGTCATCATTGCTTTTGAAATTTACCATTATTTAAAGAGGAAACTCAAGAGAAAATGGGTTTCGCAGCAATTAAAACTGATATGAGCAAGGCTTGTGATCAGTTGAGTGGAAATTTTTGGAGAATTTAATGTTGAAAATTGGTTTTAGTGATAGATGGGTGAATGCTTGATAAATTTTATTCATCTGTTACATATTCAATTTCACTCAATGGAAGGGAGTATGGTCATATTATTTCATCTAGAGAGTTGCGTCAGGGTGATATGCTATCACCATACTTATTTATATTATGTGCTGAAGGTTTATCAGCATTGATAAGTAAGTGGGCCTCTTCTGGATTGTTGCATGGAGTGCGTATGGCTAGACAAGCACCAATGGTGTCACATTTATTATTTGTTGATGACAATTATTTTTTTGGTTAAGCTACCTCTCAAGAATTTGCGCACGTGCAAGATTGTTTACAGTAGTACCAGCAAGCTTCAGGTCAGCAGATAAATTTTCAAAAATCCTCTCTCTACTTCAGTGGGAATGTACATGTTTTAGAAAAAAAATATTTGAGCAATTTGCTTGAGATTCCATTGATAACTGTTCATATACTTATCTTGGCTTACCTTTGTTGATTAGGCGAAATAAGAAAGAGATATTTACTTTTGTCATCGATAAAGTTTGGCACATAATGCAGGGTTGAAAAAGGAGATTGTTGTCTAGGGCAGGGAAGGAGGTGTTGTTAAAGTCTATTGTTTAAGTAGTTCCATTATATGTAATGGGTGTCTTTCTTTTACCTAAAGGCATCTGCAATAGACTGGAAAATATGATGAATGGATATTGGTGGTCTAACGGTTCTAACACTGGCAGTATTCGATGGTAATGCTGGTATGCTATATGTGCTAGGAAGGATAGGGGTGGTCTTGGATTTCGAAAGGTCTATGAATTTAACTTATCCATGTTGGCAAAGCAAGGGTGGAGGTTGCTCACAAATCACACATCTTTGATGTCTCAAATTTTAACAGCCAAATATTTTTCCTTCATGCTCTTTTTTTTGCAATCTTCTTTGGGTTCCAATCCCAGTTATATTTGGCGAAGTATTTGGGAATCAAAGTGCATTTTGAATCTTGGGATATGTAGACGAATGGGTGATCGTTGTTCTACTAATGTTTGGATTGATAATTGGTTACTAGACAGTGCTAGTCAATATCTTTCTACTAATTATATAGCTGGATTTGAACATTTAATGGCTCATGATTTCATTTATATACCCACTAGAACTTGGAATATGGGGCATCTTCAACGAGTGTTTGATGCTCAGGATGTTCAACGAATAATTCAAATTCCATTGAATTCAGCAGGGGGAGTTGATTTTTGGATGTGGTTAAGGTCTCGCAATGGATATTATTTTGTCAAAAGTGGATATTGGACTGTTTGTAATCATGGTTCCAATTTTGTCTCGCCATCTTCAATGTCAGAATCCCTGTGGAAAAGATTTTGGAATGTTAAAAGTGTCACTTAAAGTAAAGCTGTTTATGTGGCGCTTTAGCAAAAGCATTCTTCCAGCTAAGGATAAGCTAATTACTTGTCGTGTTGATGTGCATTCAGATTGTCCGGTTTGCGGATCCCATGATGAGTCGTTGCTGCATCTTTTCTTTGAATATTCACTTTCTCTTCAACTTTGGGATTCAATGGGCAAAGATTGGGGACCTGTGTTGTCGAGTTTGGAATGGTTGGTTGAGGTACTTTCTTCTCTAAATCATGAATCTATGTATTCTATTTTTATGAATTTATGGGGAATATGGTGGAATAGAAATAAGGTTGTTTGGGATCACAAGTTTCACTCAACTTCTCAAATCTGTCAATCTGTCAATTCTTACTACTCGGAATGGACTTGGCACAACAAGTGTTGTTGAATTATGCTTTGCAAACTCAAGATGCTCATACTGTTGCTTAGATTCCTCCTCCGATGACCTTTGCAAAGTATGATATTGATCCAACTTTTCCTTCGTCAGGTTCAGGTGTTGTTGTGGCATGGGTGGTGCACAATCATGATGGGTTTTTCAGGCTGGGAGTATGAGATTTTATCAGGCTTCATGTTCAATGAGTTGTGGTGAGGCTATGGTCGTTAAGGAGGCATTAAGTTGGTTAAAGGCAATGGGTTACTCCCAAATTCTCCTAGAGTTTGATTGCATGCATATGGTCAATGCTATTTACTCTTTGCATCCTGATAGTTCTTATTTTAGTACTTTAGTTAATGATATTAAGGTTTTATTAAGTGATATGGAGAATATCTCTATAGTTTTTATAAAGAAATCTATGGATCAGTGTGTCCATCATTTGACTAAGGCATTTGTTTCTCTGACAAATTCGAATGACTGGATTGATATACTTCAAGCATTCCTTGAAAATGTACTTTTTCGGAATTTGCAGTATTTGCAAATACATAATTACATAATGTTAGATACAATGATATAAATTATATATGCATCCCACTGGTTTTGCTTGTATAGTTTTCTTATTTGATGGTGTTTTGGCTAGATTTGTTTCTCAAAGCGAGGGTTATACAGAGATCTGGCCGTTTAGGGTGTTTCTATTTTGAAAGCTTTCTTAATCGCCCTCAAATGCAGGAGGTTCATGGAGCCGTGGCTTTGGGACGCAGCTAGAACGCGCAAGTCTCCTTCATGGCTATATGAAACTGAGACTGCCATGACCATGGTGATTCCCTTCTGTCGTCTGGGACGATGGAGTTATGAGCAGCCATTGGTGGATTTGTGCATTTGAAGCTCAACCAGTTCTATGTTGAAGTCTGCATGCGAGTGGATCTTCTTCTTCCAATCAGTGGTTGCTTTGCTTTCTCTATGTGTGTTTGGGCCCTTTTGAAGTTAGTAGCCGATGATTGATAATGGTTTCTATGTTTCTGGGATGCTTTTTCAGTTATGCTTTATCTGACTGCTAGTTTCAGTGTTCCATCATTTCCGATGGTTTTTTCTGGTGGTCGGAAATATTCCCCTAAATTCTATGTGCTATGGGGAGGATGGGTTGGCTTTCTTTGTTGGGCCTTGATGGTTTTCCCTTAACTCTTTGCTCAATGTGACTTTTAATGCATATCCTTATTGCATTTTCTGAAAAAAAAAAAAAAAAGCAATAAGCATACAGTCACTATTGAGTATTTATTCATCTTAATTTTTTTAATCACAAAAATATTAATTAAAATAATTAATACAGAGTTAATCATACCATAATATTTAATTTAATTAATTAATTTTAATTGAAATTCAATTATTAATTTACCTGTTTCGATTTAAATTGAATTAACATATTGATAAAAAAAGTTTTTCACATAATTTTTTTATTATTTTTTTAATATGAAATTTTCAAATTAGCATTCACAAATTTAAAAACTAAATTTTTTATTCATTTTCTTTATATATAATGTACTTGCTAAATGTTGGTCTAAATTAGCATTCGTACATTTAAAAGTTTTTTATTATTATTAATTTACGTAATTTAGTTTTTCTTATAAAATATAAGTTTTACTATAATAAAATATAATTGAAGTATAAATAGAACTATAAATTTTAATTTTATACAAACTCTAATATTAATTTAAATAATTAAAATGTAGAATAAATTAATTTTAATAGCTAAATAAATTTAATTATTTATTGTAATTAAATTAAACTTTAATAGGTATTTTGGGCCATCCCAATAAATTATGTACAAATGTAATTATAAACTTTTTAAATTTATACAACCTCTAATATATATTTAAATAAGTATATATATAATAAATTAATTTTAATAGCCAATTAAATTTAATTATTTATTTTAATTAAAATGAAAAAATTATACTCATTAATTAATTTTTTAATTTTAAAAAATACACTAAAAATTTTTAAAAATTTATTAATTAATTTTTTTATTAATTTTTTTATTAAATATTTAACTATTTAGTTCCTATAGTTTTAAAAAATTTATTAGTTGATCTCTTATATTTTTAAAAAATTTACTAATTATTCCCTCCATATCAAAGATATTTTAGAGTTTTTCATAATATTTAACAACTAAAAAATTAACGAAAAAATTAACTTGTAAATTTTAAAATATTAAAAATATTTTAATATATTTTTTAAAATTAATAAACTCCATAGCATAAAGATTAAGTAGTATTCTTAAAATAAACTTTGATTGATATTTTTGGCATTCTTGTTATCCTCTTTCTTTAATAATTTTAAGAAAATTAATGAAAAAATTAATTATAAATATCATTGAAAAAACAAAATAAAATTTTATTGATATTATACAATTGATATTATTTATGAACATAATAATATTTTAAAGTAATAATAAAAAAATAACAAATAAAATTATAAAAAAGTTTTAAAATAGCAGCATTTATTTTTGTTTTCTGAGATACATATTTTTTTTTCTCAAATTCTTTTTGATGGTGAGAATTATTTTTCAAATTCATTATTTCTAAAAATATTATGAACTGTATTTTCTTAAATTTTTTTTTTAAAAAAAATGATGATGTGGATGGTGAGTACTATTTTTTAAAAAATAATTATTTCTAAACATATTACGAGCTGGATTTTTTGAAAAAAATTCTTCTTCCTTTCTTTTAAAAAGATAATGGTGTAAGATTTCAGAGTAGTGTAATTTTGATCTCTCGTAAATTCCGATAAAAAAATAAAAAAAATAATTGAATATAACAATATTTTTTTTGTTAGTTATATATAAGTGCAGTATAAAAATAAAAACTCTTTTAAAATATATTAATCTAATTTAATTTAGAGATTAAAAAATTATATAGATTATAAAAATTACAATCCATAAATATTATTATATTTTATAATTAAATTTAAATAAAAAAATAATTAAATTAAAATTTAAAATAATAAAAAAATTATTTATTATTTTTAATTAGTTAAAAAAAGTTAATTTATAATAAATATAATTAAGAGTATTTTAAATAATTTTATTATTTATTTTTCTCTCACTATAGTATAAACTATAAGTAAAATAAAAATATCTGTTAATAATAATAATTCAACTAAATTATTTTATTTTGATTCTCAAGTTATTAATTTTTATATACGGTTTTTTTGTTTACTTCATTATTTTTTAAAAAAATTAATTTATTTTTATATACGGTTTTTTGTTTACTTCATTATTTTTTAAAAAAATTAATTTAACTTATCATAAAATTTTAATAAATAAAATTTAAATGTTAAAAAAAATTATAATAAAATTTAATAATTTTTTTAAATAACAATATATTTTATTATTTTTTTAAACAATATAGTTTAACTTATGATAAAGTTTTGATACAAATAATTTTAATGTTTAAAGAATTTTTTTTTATTATAAAATTTAATCGATTATAATTTAAATGTTAAAATATTTTTTCAATCAATTTAAATTTAAATAGAATATTAATATAATTAAATAATTAAATTAAGAAATTTTAAATAAAAATAAAATTGTAATTAATAAAACGGGAATTCTTAATATTTTTTATTTTCACACTTTTATATCTATAGAATTATAAAATATACATTTTATACGATCAATATACTATGTAGACTTATATAGACTTATCAATGGGTATGCTAAGCCAAATAGGACACAATTCTTTCAAATTAAAATTTTAATTTGGATAAAATTGCACCATAAATTAAAATTTTGAATAATTATATTAAATTTATTATACCTAATTTTGAAGTTTTTAATTAAATAACTAAAAGATATAAAATATTGAATTTTTATTGTGAATACACACTTAAAATAATTAATAATTCAGATTTTTAAAAGTTTGAAATTATTATTTATACTAATAATATTGTTAAATTTGGGTAATATGCTCTTTATAAGCGCTTCGCTTCGGCCACTCTTTTTTTTTGAATTATTTAAATTAACATAATATCAAAGTCTCCTATCAATATTATATGTAACTCTCATAAATATAATTCTAAATTTGACAAATGTGTTTTAAATTCATATCGATTTTTCAATCTAATGGTGAGCTTCTATAATTATAATTAATAAATTCATCCTCGAAGGTAATTTAGAATATAAACTGAATTGGATAATATTTAAAATCAATTTAAATCAAATTTTCTAATTTTAATAAATAGTTTAAGAGTTTAAATCAATATAAGACTAATATATAGAGAATTTCAACTTTTTTAAATTTTGAATTAAAATATCACGTAGTACTTTGGTAAATTATGAAAAGATAAAATTATATATAATAATTAGTATAAAATTATAAATAATTTAAATTAATTATTTTAGACTAAATTAAAAATAATTTTAAAAATTATTGAATTTCATTTGAACTGAATTATTACTATTGATATTAGAATTATTTTGGATTAGAAAAATAATAGAATTGGGAGAAAAGAATCACTGATGAGAAATTGAGTCATTCAATATAAATAGATCGTAATAAAACTGTTGTAAAATTGAGTGAGAAAGGATTATTACGTTCCATGCACATATGACAAATTACGAAAAAAATAAAATATATATAATAGCCGACACTAATGAATTAGTTTGAGTCAAAATGAATTTTTTTTTGTTAAATGGGCATATTTTATTTTAAAGTATAGAATTTAAATATTTTTATGCACAAAATTGGTGTATAATTAAATTTTTTAAATTAAAAAAAGTGATAATAACTTTTTTTTGCTAAATGGGCATATTTTATTTTAAAGTATAGAATTTAAATATTTTTTTATACACAAAATTAGTGTATAAAATTTTTTAAATTAAAAAAGCGATAAACATATATTAATTTATATTGATTTAACGAAAAAAATAAATAAATAATTTTTAAATAAATAAAACTCATTATTTTTTTTTCTATTTTGAATATGATTCAAGGGATTATTTTTAAATCGGTAGTGAAGAGTTCTTTAAATTTAATATTTTTTTTTATTAATTGTTTTGATATGGAAAATTTAAATAATCTTATTTTCTAACTGTACAAACCTTTATCATATTTTTTTAATTTTATTTATGATAAATGATTTAATATTTTTATATAAATTTGATATTACACATTAATTTCCAAATAATATTATATGTTCCCCTTGAAAAAAAATGACGTGGTATTCTATTTTATTGAGAAAAAAAAATATTCACGCACTTCAAATCCGCTTAATTTGTCGGCCTCTCAACTACATAACAAGATTCTATAAGAAGTCACCGTTAATGATTACTATCCAATAAATTTTTTTTACGTTTGTAATCACACCATGTTAATCAGCCGGCGAGATCTCTTATCAGACGAATCAACCATATTATTATTGAATTTCTAAAAAATATTATCCTTAACCCCATTTTTTTACAGTATAAAAATTAGTATAAAAATTAAAAAGTCACATATACAAATGTATGTAATTCTTATACAATTATTTTTGTATTCTGAATTATTTTTTATATTTACTTTATTTTTTAATTTATTTACTTGAACGTCGGAATGACCAACTATTGTAATACCAACCACCTCATTCTCTCTTTGTTGTAAGATTATTCCTGTATAGATTATTATAAATAAAAAATTATGTAAATTATTATTAAATTATTTAAAATAAACATATTTAATATTTTTTAAATAATAATATATGGATCATGAGTTTAGACAGTCCATAATATATTTTAATTATATATTTTAATTGGATTCATTTATTAATAATATTAATTGGATTCTCATTCGGATAATGATTGTTGTGAATATCATATTCATTGTCATCTAAATCTCAAAGCTAAAGCAAATTCAATCCGCTCAACAATCATGTAAGGCAAACATATATATTAATTTTTTGAATATAATTAATATTGAAAATGGGTTAGCAGTAATATCAATATAATTGAATATATAGTGTTGCTTTTTGTAATAATCAGAAATTTTTATTATAATTGAAGTATTGTTTTTTCTTTGGCATAATTAAATTAGTCTTTGAAATTAACTATGTACTAAATTAAATTATTTTTATTTGTACAATTTTTTCTTTTATTGATTTTATAATTTTCATATTTAAATAATATATTTGCATGTATTATTATTATTACAACATTAAATTCAATTAAAGTTTTGGTTCTAAGAATTTTAGTTATTAAATATTTAAAATAAATTGAAAATTATTTTAAATTATTATGTTTTATTTCATTTACATTAACTTACAAAGCTATATTTTTATGTCACTCGATCAATTAGACTCAAATGAATTTTTTTTTTTAAAAAAAGAGAGTTTATTTCAGGAACAGAAAGCCCAGCCACCTCAAAGCCTCAACTTCATCAGAATTTCTAACAATTGACATTAATAAAAGACAAGAACATCAGAATGTAAGTTACAATAGTGCATGAACTAAACAACATAATAGTAATCAGTGATCAGATGAGCCCTGAACTTTACTTGTATATATACAAATACATAACTTTCCTTTTGCTTGAAAAGCCAACAAGAGTGTTCTTTGTACACAGCTAATCAATTAGTAGGAAGAAATGCAAATTTCTGTTAACTACAGATGCAAAGATACATGAAACTGGTGCAAAAAAATCCCACAATCTGTGTTTATTACCTGCAGAGCACCTCCAGCCTGTGGAAAAAGAAAGAGGTTCTGTGTAATGTTAGCTTTTAGAGTGAGTGGTCAAGTGAGATCAGTTCTACACACGTGTTGTCAGGTTACTGGTTGTGGATAATTGATTAATTGTATTATATGCGTTCTCAAGCTACAATCCTTAACCTGTCAATAAGATATCAGAAGTTCTTTTAGCAGATGAAGAGGAAAGCAAGTTACCAGTGAATATATTGCAGCAAAAACATGAACCACCCAGAAATCTTTACCTGCACGGCTGCCAATGTAGACAAGAAATCTTTACATTGGTCGAGAAAAACTTTTTCCTTTGCAGTCACATTCAAAAGTTCAGCCACCAAGGAATTGATTTCCTCCACCTGAATGAGGAATGCTTTAGATGTTCAACCAAGGGAAAAAAAGCAATGATTTTAAGCCAATTTATGCATTGTTTTCTCTCACATTAGATATTGAATTAGCTTTATTTTCAGCTAACAAGTGAAGAACTATGCAAGAAACTTTTCAATGGTACATTTGCTGCTTTAGAAACTGGGGGTATTTAGTTTCGGTTCCTGCAGGCAGGGGTGGAGATAGGGTGCAGGATGGGCGGCCACACTGGCTTAGGCAAAAAATATATATATATATACCCTAATAAAATTAAATTTTCCACACCCTGCTCCGGCTACAGGTCTAAAAAAAATTTCCACACACCTAACTTCTTTCATAGTTAGCAACCTTGAGCATTTTATCTTTTTTTTTTTTTACACAAATTAAACATCATTTATAGCTTTTTAAGCTTCTTTCTTAGATCAAATAAGCTGAATTTCATATTATTTTTCTTGCTCTTTAATTTTGGGTAAGTGAAACTTTTTATTTTCTTCAATCCAAATATTGTTTTGATGCTTTAATCATGAAATTAATCGATTTGAGTTAGAATTTAGGTATTTATTCTTTAATTTTGCCTTGTATGCATTGTGCCTATTAGGTGTTTGTTGAAATGCTTTAATGAAATTTTGCCTTCTATGCATTATGCCCATTAGGTGTTTATTGAAATGTTTCAATAAAATTTTTTTTGCTTTGTGAGTAATTTATTGTTGCCATTGTATAAATTAGTGTTTAGATCACTCAGCTTAGAACTTTGATGACTTTTTCATCGTTAAGTTAAAGTTAATTAATTCAACTTAGATGAATGATTCTATACTAAATCCTTGGCACACGAACTATTTGATAAAATTCCTTAATGACATTTTGAAAATCTTTATTTTAGTTTAGTTCTCACTTCCGTTATTAAACGCTACTCCCTCCGTCCCATAATTTTGTCCACTTTACTTTTTCATACATATTAAGAAATACAATTTTTTTTATTAATTTTTCAATTATATCCATCTTAAATACATTAAGTTTTATTAAATACCAAGGGATATTTTGGAAAGTTTCTAAGAAATAAAATATAATTAAATAGAATTATAATAGTCAATTTACATGTTACTATAGTCTAAAAAAAGGAAAATGAATAATAATTTTGATACAACTAAAAAATGAAAGATGAATAAAAATTATGAGACGGATGGAGTATTAAGTTAGTTGTATGTACTTAATTAATTAATCTAGTTCTCACTTGCATTATTAAATGTTCCGGCTGTGTATAAATCCTGGTTCCGCCACTGCCAGCAGGGTAGAACCAAACAAAATTAAACCTTCAATTCTTTGATGTTTACGAACTATATTTAGAGCCAAATTTCCATTCTGGTTCTCTTATAAGCAATTCTGGTATGATTCCCATCATAGTTTATGATTTAATTCAAATTGAACTTTGATTTCAATTTTAGTTAAAATCTTGATTTTTACACCATAACAACATTCTTGTATTCATTTTAAAATAGTAAAAATCATCTTAAATTTCTAACATCAAAACAACAAAATAATAGTAATAATACTAACATTAAAATAATAATATTATTAAAACCAAAATTATGTTACATATAGTATTATTGCATTCATTTTAAAATAGTGAAAATAATCTTAAAACTTCTAACATCAAGATAATATATATATTTTTTGAAATGGGAATTGGGGATTGGGGGAGTAGAACCTGAGACCTTTCAGGTTTACTCAGATGCACTTGCCACTAGGCTAAACCTCTCTGAGTGCATCAAAAATAATAATATTAACATTAAAATAATAGTAACATTTACATCAAGATATATTATATATAGTTCTTGAGAAGAAATTATATTATCTTTTACATATTTCTTAGTTATCGAGTCTTTAATTAAAAGACCATATGTAATTAATAATTAAAAGTATATCATATGATAACATATGATTTAGTCACACAATTAAGGAGTATTAAGATAATTTAATGCATTTATTACAAATTATTTAAAAAAGATAGAAACATAAAAGATAATTTTAAGTCATATGAACTTCCTAGGTGTTGCTTCTATTGCATATACAACACTAACTCTTTGACCAAAAAAAAAAAAGAAAAACTCTCATGTAAATATTATATAATTAAATTTTGATAAGAATACTCACAATAAGCAAATACATAGTCATATGGTGCTGGGCATTTGCTTCAATTTGAAGAATTTTAAATAAGCATGATATGGGAATAAGTTACCTTTGATGATAGTAAGCATATGGAGGGCGCCATCACTTGCATCACATCAACTGCAGAACCAACAGCATCCTTCAGATTTTGAACATCAGCCTGTAATTTAAGTAAATTAAATTTCTGTCAACCTCAACAAAGGTATGCATTGACCTTTCGGAAATGCCACAAACCACCTAAAAAGATAGAAATGAGGGGAACATACTATAGCTTTTCCAACAATTGGAAGACGAAGAGTACTAGCCTTCAAAGCTTCAGTTGCTCCTTCCAAAGATACAGAGTGATCTCTATCCAGATGAGACCATTCTTCTAAATAATTGATCTACAATCAGCAAGTACAGCAAGCTTTAGCTATTAAAATGAAGAATGTCATCCTCAAAAAATAAGAGATAAGAGAGAATGCTACAAGCCCAGTACAAGATAAATACACATATACAGATTGGCCAAATGCCACAAGTAACATCCTTCTATTTTGATGTTTATCAACAAGAAAACATTCTTGAGATCTCCACTACATAGCTGTATAAATGTCCAGAGTCTAATTTCCAGTTAGGGAAACTCCTAGAGGTTTACAATGCTTCAGTAGCATATCAAATAGTAAGAAACACCCTTGAAATAATTTCAGAAATAACCATCTGGTCACTCTTACATCAGCACCAAATTCCTAGAAACAAACTTCCTCTCGATGAGGAAAACTTTTATAGCACTAAATGGGATTAGAAGGCACAAATGTCAATTGAAGCAAATAATAAAAAAAAGAAACTCTTTAAATTGAACAAACAAATCAAGAGAAATTAACCTAAGAGGAAAATTCAACACATTGAGGGCAACCGATCACTATAGAAACTCAGGTCAAAGTTCCACAGGCATAAATGAGCTTTCAGTTTGGCTACTAACTATGAAGGTAAAGATATGATGTTTTTAATTGCTTGAAGGTCAAGACCTGCAGTGGACTAAAATTTCACTTAAACATCAAGTTTTGACATAAGTTAAACAAGGAAAAATCATTTGAGTTTACAAAAAATGGTTTCTATATATGGAAATGAAAAATATGTTTAGAGTGCTATACGGTCAATCTCTGTCATCTGAATATCTTTCTTTTTTTCTCAAATCAAGAGATAACTCAGTAAATGGCTGCTAGGAAAGCGGGTGAGAGGAAATGTGAGAAGGAAGTTGTAATTGTTGCAAAGATCCTAATGAGGCAAAATCATGGTTTTCTTTTAGAGATCAATGTTTCAAAGATGCCAAAAACAATGCTCTTCTGGTCAATAAATGCTACATTGTCAAATGAATTGTTTATGCAGAAAAGAAAGCAATTACACCAAAAGCAATTTACATAAAACATCAAGCATGCCAACAAGAATGTCATAAAATCAAACAATGGAGCTCAAGGAAACTGACAAACTGAATTCAAATTTCATGGAGTACACCCAGTAGTATGACTCAGGTAACAATCAAAAAGTCAATTATATGTTCAAATAATGAAAAGGAGACTGGCTGACAGGTGTCATCATGAGTGTGCCATGTTTCTCAGTAGGAGGAAAGTCATCTGCTATGGATTCATGACATAAAACAGTGAATCCTATATTTAAGCTTTCTTTCCTTGGCAAATACAGACAAGTATGAGTGCTAGTCATGCAAAGATATGGTCATCATAACTTGCTAATCTGATTGCACATGAATACTATATCCAACTCAGTGAGTTTGTTTGGCAGTCAATTATCATATTCTTGTCAGGTCAGAAGACAATCCCAAATTAAAGAAATTCTCCTCTAAGATTTTGTTTAGTTATTGTCCTTCTCTCTAATTAGCTAAGGACTAGAGGCTCAGTTGAGTGAATCATCTCCCCTGCCCTATTCTACTTCCCTCCCTCAGTCTTACTTTTTAAATCCACATGACAACCATCTCCATCAATCATTATATGAAGAGACTGAACCTCCTAATTCCAAAAAACAGTTGGAAAATTTATAAAAGAACCAGTTATAACAAAAAGACTGGTAAAAGTCAAAGGGATCTTTCAAATTTGCCACACTATTGAGGATCTATAATCCCTGCTGCACAGGCCTATCTATATATGAATTTTGAAGCCTTCACCTTGATGGATATCTCTTTCCAAACATTTATTCCCATGCAGGCAGTTCTGGGCTTCAGGGCCAACTGTCGTTTACATTTTTAGGATTTCTCAAGCATTTAGCATGCACCTTAACAGAAAGTCTTTTGGCATTTTTTTTATTACATGTGTACAAAAATTACATGCCCAAACTAGAAAAAGTCATTGTGGTTGGCAAAAGCACATGCTAGTTAAAGCAAAAATAATTAGTCCTAATTCATACTTCAAATGTGATGCAAAAGACATGCTTAATTCTCAATTTTACATGCAACAAGGCTGTGTTCTCTCAAAGTAAACTGGGGTAGTTTTCTGAAAAAGTTATTTAAAATAACTAGAAAACAAGATTTTGCTTATACATGTACCCATTTTCCAAAATTTAGCTAGGATTTGAAAAATAACTTTAGATTGTTTTCCACTATTTTCCTCTATAACAAAAGTCATGTTTTTCAACTATTTTCTAAATGGAAAACGACAACTTTTCTATAACCAAAATTACATTATAATTTTTCCATACCTGAAATTGAATAATTAGTTAAATATTTATTTACAATAATAAGATCATACTATTGCAAAATAAATGAAAATAACGCATAATTAAGAAGTCCAAAAGAAAAATAATTGTAAATATATTTTATGATGATTTATTTTTTAATTAAAATAATTTTTTTTTTACTTATAAAATTGTTCATATTACTGACAGGTAAACATGTTTTCTATCCATCATCACATTTGACACGAAAATTTAACCCAACATTAGAAATAGAAAAGCTAATAGATAGTTGAATTTTAAGCAGAGACAAATTCCTAGAAGCTCTAAATGGATTTATAAGTCAATTAAAGTAAAGTGAGTTTGTAAATCTTACTTGTCCCTTGAGGATAGAAGTTAGCTTTAACTTTTGTCTCAGCAACAGTAACTTGATCCTTTTAAGAATGACAGAGTGCCGTAGTTCTGAGATGGTCACCCATACATTCCACAAAATTTCCTGGAATAAAGAACAATACCAAAACTGTAAGAATACTCCGATTGTGTCCATCATATTTATTCTCTACAGTTTGCCAACAAACAAAAGTCATACAGTGCCGCAGGTGCAGAAACCAGTACAAATAATATATGAAATTAAAAATAATGTCTTCATATCATAAACACAAGCAAGAACAAGTAATGGATCACAAAACCAAAAGATGAGTATTTTGACAAAAGAGAGAATTGCCATTGAAAATTAATCAGGTGCATATGACCTCACCTACTCTGAATGCTTAAAAGCTTGCTTGGAATATATATATATATATCTGTATATATATATATATATATATATATACAAGTATATATGTATGCATGCATAAACTCAAATGAGCAAATTTTACAGAAGAAACTTCCTTATTTGGATAAAAGTTCATTTTTCTCCATGTGCTCTTCCAGGAATAGCTTTTCGAAATACTGAAAATAACATTTCATGTCTAAATAATGGAATATATACAAGTAAACGTAGGGACTTGTTCTGAGAAACAACTATGAGAAAAAGTTATCCACTGCAAAGTATCATTTTCTTCAAAACCAAACCAACTTTTAGAAACAAGTCTGAACATGCCCTAAGCGAGTAGATTTTGTTTTGTTGAACCTCAAACAAGCTAAAGTAACTATCATTTGTCATATTGAGTCTACCTTAGTTTTAGATGACCTTTAATTTGAAACCCACTAAAATAAATGGGGCACTTTATTGTTTAAATTATGCTCACTAACCTTAGATCACCCTACAAAAAATTATGAACTCTTTCATTTGAATTTCTAAGGGAATAACAAATGAAAAAGCCAAATGTGCCTAGTACAGACACAACCAAGTGACTCTTAATAGGCCTGCTGCAAATGAACTATGCCATTTGTCATTTTCGATGTAGAGCTTCGCTTCATTAAGCTTGTTCATACCCATAGTTACTAGATTCTCTCACCCCCTGGAAACCGCGACCGAGGTACTGCATCTTGAAACGCAATACTCTTCTGTCCCAAATTGCTAGGGACGCCATCCAGTTTGCCAAAAATAGAAGTTCCACAAGAAATGAAAATATGGAAGGAAGGAAGAAGAAAGATCAATAAATATGAAAGTGTGCAATAGCAGCATACAGGCACAAGAAGAAGAAGAGGAGAGGAAAAAGGCTATAGCAAAAGAATAATAAACAGAAGAGA
The DNA here is from genome assembly GCF_001659605.2 of Manihot esculenta. Lineage (NCBI taxonomy): Eukaryota > Viridiplantae > Streptophyta > Magnoliopsida > Malpighiales > Euphorbiaceae > Manihot > Manihot esculenta. The sequence continues at coordinate 9,077,916 of NC_035167.2, forward strand.
AATACATTTTGAAACATTTTAAGCGAAGATAGTTGATTTACATGTTAGTGGAATAGGTTGATGTGGGAGTGTAATTGGCTATTTTATTAGTTAAAATTTAAATTTTTTTAGAAAATATAAATATTATCAACTATTAATCATATATTTAATTATTTAAACATTATATTATATTGAGTAAATATGATTTACATTCCCAAATTAAATTGGCATACTAACTAAACATACCACTAATACCAATCAAGTTTACCCCCTACTTATCCTATATTTCATTAATTAGCATACCATGTACCCGTACCAGCACTCAAGAGTACCATGGTCTAGGTAACTATGTTCATACCTGTTCACTAAGATTAATGATGCAAACTCAAGCTTACTTTTAAGTTTCAGTTTGTTTTCTTTCCATTTTAGGTGATGGGAAGACACATTGCCTTGAGTATATATTTCACTTTTGACTATATCTAGAGCTTAAACTCTATTCTTAGGCAGTATAGTTAAATCTTGAGCCTTAGAAATCTTTACCATCCCAAAAAAAAAAAAAAATCATAGAAATTGTGTAACATCTTTCCTAAAATTATAGCATTGATGTTGCTCCAGTTAAATGCAGTTCTTTGTTTGTCATTTCCAGAAACTGATATTAGAAGCTACAAGTCCCAAGAAATTTACATTATGCCAAGGATGTTACTATTGACATTGTAGTGTCCAGAATAGATTGTTTAGAGGAACATTGATGGGTTTATAATAGCTAGCAAAAACTACTGAGTAAGTGAAAAATGTGTACAAAAGTTATTTGGGTAAGTTTGAGTCCCAAAGCTAAGGATATGGTTACTATAGATGAGAAACCAAAATCAATAGTGAAAAGTGTGTATACCATACCTCTGCATTTAGTCTATGCAACATGAAGGAAGCATCTGCCCTTGCATTTACAAACCGCCATTGCAAGTTACGGTTGTACAGAAGCCGCAACATATGTGCATCAACAATTCGATCCTCCCCCATCTTCACTCTCCTTAAATCAACTGAGAAACTAAGAATTGAAGGTGTACTACCAGGATAACTACTCATGGGTCTCACCCTTGAAGGACTAGAAATCCCTCGTGATGGAGACGAAGCCGTAGGTGTCCAAAGCTTAGTAGGCGAGGCAGGCCTCGTGGCTCCCCTAATAGTTGAAGAAGCAATAGTTCTGGGAGATGTCACTGTACCATCAACACCAAATCTTTTTGATTGACTGGTTTTTGATGAAATGCTCATTCTGGAATTAGGACTAGTTGGTAATAGTGAACCTGGATCCTGCAAGCGCCTCAACCTGCTATTTGTTTCTTGCCAAAACCTTGCAGAAACAAAAATGCCACGAGCCCCATTTTTTCCTTTTGAAATCCCACTACCTAATTCATGCAATCCTGAAGTGCTACCAGAGGAAACACTATCGCTATCAGATACAGTGAGATCACCAGTAAGAGAATATTCAATCACCAAATTGGCATCTGGGTTTTGCTTAGCATTGCCTAAATCCAAGCTCAACCTCCTCTCATCAACCATCACAGATGGCTGCAATGACTTAACCATCATCAACCCAGATCCCAGACTCATCTTATCTCCACCACTACAATCCAAACTCCTAGACAACATCGGCTTTCTTTCTGCCGAACCTAAATTCCCTTCTCTACTCCTCCCCGGCCACCTATGCTGATCCAGAGGCCTCGAATTCTCCCCTTGATCTCTCACAGGAGTCGCTTTCCTCCTCTCTGGAGTGGCCTTTCTACCCACATTTGGCGAAGTCACAGCCTTAGCCTTGCTAATCGGGAGTGAAAACGCTTCCCCTTGGAAAGACACTGATAAACTCCTGGTAGAAGTGATCAACATCCTTGTTGCAGCTGACATTTCAGTGGCATTGCCTTGTTTAGACTCCGGGTTCGGCGTTGTTGGCCTCGGAGTCACCAACCGCCTTCTATCTACAGACTGGGATCTTTTGGGACCAGAAAAAGAAGAAAAGGAGGAAGGAGTATGTGCTGGGCCAGAATTTGTGGAGCGAGAAAGCAAGGGAGAAGGGAATCTCTTAGAAAATGATGAGGCAGAGGAAGAAGAACTTATAGTACTAGTTGTGGTGGTAGAAGAGGAAGGAGAAGGAGAAAGATATCTAGAAGGGACCTGTTTTCCTCTGGGTTTTCTTGCAGGAACATGACCACCATTGTTTTGCTGGTCTTTCTCAGAAGGTAAGAGCGGGGGTCTCGCATGATTAGGGGTTTTATCAGTAGAAGCAGCAGCTGCTTGAGAAATGGCAGCCACCATTATGCGAGGAAAAAGGTCCTGTTTCTTTTGTTTCCTTCACATTGCCTCTTGAAAATACAATTTGGGTTGTCAAGCTTTCATGGCTACAACCTGCAAAACAAAGAAATTTTGATGAAACCTCAAGAAATTGGGCAAGAAATGGACAACCCAGAATCGGATTCTGATGGATTATTCTGCATTTTCCCTGGAAATGTTCAAGTGCACTGTGGTTCACAGAGAGAGAGAGAGTTGTTAGCGATGAGTGAGACTTGGGAGTAGATTCACAGGAACAAGAACAGGGGAAGTGTGTGTACTGGGATTTTTGGTTTTGATGAATCTTTGGTGAGACATTTGTAATAAATTAGATATATTTCAAATTAATAAGTATTTTTAATTTTAGTTCTGATTAAATTTTCAATTACAGATAGAGTATGGTTTTCTTTCTGGTTTATGGTCTTCTCTTCTCTTCCTCTTCTGATAGATCAATACATTTTTTCTGTTTATTTAATGGTATTCTTGATTTTGATAGATTATGATAGTATGATGCTATTTTTAAATTAATTAGTCAAATAAATAGTAGGTTAATAGTCATTATAGCAGGGATTAAATTCCATAAATTTTATATTCTCTTTTTTATTTTTTTTAAAGGTATATGTCATTCCATTAATTTTTCTTTAAAAAAAAAGTGAAATTATATGTTATTGATTAATTTTTAAGCTCCTACATTATTATTAATATTTTAAAATCTAAAAAATAGGATTATGAGTGTAAGTTTAGTATGGGAAGATAATGTTTTTTTTATTTTTATTTTTATTTTCTAATGATGCATAACTGTCACCCTGTTATAATGTCATTTGTCCCTGTCACTCAGATCCATACATCCGAATGTATTAGCATACTCATCTTTGTTATGTGACCATTTAATTCTCCATAGCGCGCATGCTAATAGGACTGTGAAGTGGCTGGATCTACTCTTCTACCTCCCATCATATCACCAAGTTGGAGTCTCTTCTGGTGGATCCAAGCGTAGGGTTAGTCCGACCTATTTTAATCAAGAGCTGGATGGCGCAATATTGGACCGGTCTACTCAGAGAGGTCTAATGGGCTTTGAGCCTATATTCTTCTCCAGGGCCCGTGTTCTTCTCCAGAGTCCGATCTCATCCCGGGTGTAAAAAGTTCGGTGGTCATCAAGTGCCCTTTACCTCCTCAGTAGATATTTCATGAGTAATGAGAGGGTAAATCCCTAGGCCCCATTATGACTGCGCGGCCCGAGGAGGCTCCTGTCAAAAACGTCCTTTCTCTGCCTTTACTCTTTTCAAATTCAAACTCTCCATTTCTCTCCAGACTCTTCTTCTCGCTTTGCTCTCTATACTTCGTCTCTCTCATCTCCTGCAAAATTTCTTCGAGGTACGTCTTCTGTTCTCTAATGGTTGCTCCCAAACTCCCTGATGTCTCAAATTTGAGGTCTAGCATCACCTCTACATCCCTTTCCAACTTCTTTTCTCGGGAATACCTAGATACCTCCCTTTACTGCATTAGGGCTTCCCACCGCAACGAGAGGATCGTTCTTCCCATTCCTCCGTCATCAGGTTTGATTGCCCCAGCGGGATTGCATCTTGGTCTTTTTTGTCAAGTAATGCGATTTTAGTCTGACCTTTCCTTTTTTTTTTTTTCCATTACTTCGGAGTAACTCCTCGCATGCTCTCACCAAACTTCATTCTTTTTATGTGTTCCTTTGAATCCATTAGTTTGTGTTGGGGTTTTTCCCCTTTTGCTGTTTTGTTTTCCACCTCTTTCCGTCTGGTTCGTGCTAGAGTTTCATGGTAGTAGAGCTGAAGGAAGGCTTTGGAATAACCTGGGATGTGGTTCTCTCCTGGAGGGATGTCCCCCCAAGTTGTAACAACCTTCTTCGGCTGCCCCTACTGGATCAGATTTGCTTTCTCCGACTGACCTCTGTCTTGCGGAAGTATGATATCGAGAAGTGCATATTTGTAACGACCCGGAAATCCGACCCGTTACCGGCGCTAGGATCCAGATCGGCTTAAGGCCGCCGGGACCCGTAGCAAGCCTACATACCTCCTGTAAACCTGTGGAATCCCATACATAACAACATATACATGATCTGTAAAAATTTTTCTTTTCTCTTATCCAAGCAAAACCTGTGCATGCACAAAATCATACATAAACCCCACACTGGAGTCCTCATCAAACACTCCAATGGGGTATCGTCATCATACATATCAGCTTGGATAATCATGGTCATTAACATCATTACTCATTAAACACTCTGTACATAATGGGGATTCACACACCTCTAGGTCAAGCACTACTATAATCCTCAATACATCATCAAATCATTCATTACATTACATGGTCATAAATACTCGTTACATCATGTTCATGTCCACTACTATCTATTACAACATACATGACTTAACTTCACTCTAGCCGACTTCCCGATCTATCCTGTACCTGCAACTCTGGGGATAAAGGGAGTGGGGTGAGCTTCTAGAGCCCAGTGAGCAGAATAATAAAACATCAATTTAAATCATGCTTTCATGTATGCGCCATAACACAAACATTTCACAACAAGGATGAACTTGTCACCATTTAGCCCCTATCTTTCTTACTTATACATGCCGGGGGCGTAGAGCCGTAGCAGGCACACCCGGACTCCCATAATCAGTCATAGTGCCAGGGGCGTAGAGCCGTGGCAGGCACACCTGGACTCACATAGGCTATCATGACATAAAAGGGCTAATGGATCATTCAACATTCATCCACATCAACAACAAAGTATGCAATGCAACATATTCGTGAATTCTAATGCAATCAACCTGATATATCTCATGGCATTCATGATGCGTGAATCATGCTAAAACATTTCATTAATTTGCTTTAAAACTTAAAGTTTATTCCACTCACCTCTGGCTAGCTCTGAAGAGACTCTGAAGCAGCTGGCTCACTGCTGGGGGTCTCGGTTCCTCGGGTCCGAACCTACACAGGTGGACTCAAATGAGGGACCAAACATACCTGAACATGACTCTAAAATACTCCCCAAAAACCCCCTAAAACATCATGAAAACATCACATGAAAACATGCAAGAAATGGCTGAACAGGGCACTTTCGGCGGCAGGTTCGGCGGCCGAAAGTCCCTCTGCAGCCGAAAGTCATGCAGGTTCGGCGGCACTTTCGGCGGCCGAACCTCCCAGACAGAGACGAACCTTGAGTTTCGGGGGCAGGCTTCGGCAGCCGAAACTGCCTCCACAAGGGGGTTCGGCGGCCGAAAGTCACTTCGGCGGCCGAACCTGAGTTTCTGCCGAAGGGCAGAAACTTGGCTCCCTTGTGTCCACAGCCTCCAAAACGCCTCACAACATGCATAACTTGTTTCTACACATGCATACACATCATACATCATACCTAGGGGTCTCAAACTATAATATACCCCAACTACAACACTTCAAACAACACATTTCCAACATACATTGTTCAAATCACAACATAAACCCATAAACCTAACAACAAGCCTAAACATGCATTCTACCCCATCAACTTGCATAAAACTTTCATAAAACATAAAAGAAGCATAGATCGAAGCTTACCTCTTGAAGATCGAGAGGAAGGACGACCCTAGCTCGGAAAATGGAGGGATTTAGCTCCAAGACTTCCAAGCTCCAAAACTTGTTTCAAAAGCTTAAATCTTCAAAACCAAGGGAAAACAAGTGAAAATCTTGAAAGATTTAGAGGAAGAACATCAAAAATGGGTGAGGGGCGGCGGAAAGCTCACCTTGGCCAAAAATGGGGAAAACTCGCCCGTTTTCGGCTAAGGGGCCCTTTTATAGTGGCTGGCCAGACCACGTTCGGGGGCCGAAAGTGCCTCCGCATGCATGCAAGGTTCGGCGGCCGAACATGAGGTTCGGCGGCCGAACCTGGACTTCCCTCACTCATGCTTTCGGGGGCCTAACGTGCCTCCAAAACACATGCATGTTCGGCGGCCGAACTTGACTTTCGGCGGCCGAACCTGGGTTTTCCTCCAAAGACTTTTCATGTAAAAACTCATTTAATTTCTTACTTAAAAACATGAAATACATGAAAACATTTCATAAACTCATAGTTTTACCCTTCTAGAGGTTTCCGACATCCGAGGTCCCACCGGACGGTAGGGATTCCGATACCGGAGTCTAGCCGGGTATTACATTCTCCCCCCCTTAAGAACATTCGTCCCCGAATGTTCCTCAACTAACATACAAAGCATGGCATCAATCATAACATACAACATAGCATACAATATATCATACATGCAACACATAGAACAACTAACACTCACCTCAAAACAGATGGGGGTATTGCTGGAGCATGGACTCCCGTGTCTCCCAGGTGCATTCTTCAATATTGTGGTGGTTCCAAAGGACTTTCACCATCGGGATTTCCTTGTTCCTCAGCTTTCTGATCTGAGTGTCTAGGATCCGCACTGGCTGCTCTACATAGGTGAGATCCTCTTGGATCTCTACATCAGGCTCACTAAGAACCTTTCCAGGATCCGACACGTACTTCCGTAATAGAGAAACATGGAAAACCGGATGGATTCTCTCCATCGAAGCAGGCAAGTCTAGCTTGTACGACACATTACCGACCCTCTGAAGCACCTCGAAAGGACCGATGTACCGTGGAGCTAACTTACCCTTCTTCCCGAACCGAACCACTCCTTTCATAGGAGACACCTTGAGCAAAACCAAATCCCCCTCCTGAAACTCTAGCGGTCTTCTGCGGATATCTGCATAACTCTTCTGCCGACTTGCAGCAGTCTTGATCCTCTCTCTGATTATGGGTACCACCCTGCTGGTAAGCTCTACTAACTCCGGACCCGCAAGAGTCCTCTCTCCTACTTCCTCCCAGCAGATAGGTGATCTGCACTTCCTCCCATACAAAGCTTCATATGGAGCCATCCCTATGCTAGCATGATAGCTGTTATTGTAGGCAAACTCCACCAAAGGTAGATGCTACCTCCAAGAACCGCCAAAATCTAGCACACACATTCTGAGCATATCCTCTATTGTCTGGATGGTCCTCTCTGACTGTCCGTCTGTCTGTGGGTGGAAGGCAGTACTGAAGTCTAATCTGGTACCCATAGCGTTTTGCAGACTCCGCCAAAACCTGGAGGTGAACTGGGGCCCTCTATCTGACACTATAGATACCGGGACCCCATGCAATCTGACAATCTCATCTACGTACACCTGCGCCAACTTGTCCACAGAGTAACCACTCCTGACAGGGATGAAGTGAGCAGATTTGGTGAGTCTGTCCACAATCACCCATATGGAGTCCAATCTGTTGGACGTCGCCGGTAACCCCACTACGAAGTCCATAGCTATGTTCTCCCATTTTCATTCTGGAATAGGTAGTGGATTCAACATTCCAGCCGGCTTCTGATGCTCTAGTTTCACCCTCTGACACACATCGCAGGCTGACACGAACAGTGCCACGTCCTTCTTCATAGCTGGCCACCAATACACTCTTTTCAAATCCTGATACATCTTGGTGGCTCCAGGGTGAACACTATACCTGGTATTATGGGCTTCTCCCATAATATCTCCCTTCAGACCAATGTCATCTGGCACACATAATCTGTTCCCGTAGCGGAGGATCCCCTTATCATCAAACTTGAACTCATTACTCTGGCCTGACTGAACCGTTCTGGCTATCCTGACCAACTCTGGGTCCTCATGCTGTTTCTGAGCTACCTGCTCCAGAAACACGGGTGTCACTCTCATCTGAGCCACTAAGGCACCTGTGCCAGACAACTCCAACTGTAATCCCTCACTCATAAGTCTGTGGAACTCCTTCACCACCGGCCTCCTCTCTACTGAAATGTGGGATAGACTGCCGAGTGATTTCCGGCTTAAGGCGTCTGCCACAACATTCGCCTTACCCGGATGGTACTGAATCTTGCAATCATAGTCACTCAACAGCTCTACCCATCTCCTCTGCCTCATGTTCAGTTCTCTCTGACTCAGGATGTACTGCAGGCTCTTATGATCTGTGAAGATCTCACACTTTATCCCATAAAGGTAATGCCTCCACATCTTGAGTGCAAAGATCACTGCTGCCATCTCTAGGTCATGTGTGGGGTAATTCAGCTCATGCTTCTTCAGCTGTCTAGAAGCATAAGCGATCACCCTCTCATTTTGCATTAGCACACAACCCAGTCCCACACGGGATGCATCACAATATACTGAGAAGTCATCATCACTTTTTGGCAGAGCTAACACCGGTGCTGAAGTCAACCTCCTCTTAAGCTCCTCAAAGCTTTCCTCACACTGATCGGTCCATATGAACTTCTGATTCTTCTTTGTCAATTTGGTCATAGGAGCAGCAATCTTTGAGAAGTCCTGAACGAACCTCCTGTAGTAACCTGCTAAACCCAGAAAACTCTTGATCTCGGTCACTGTGGTGGGTCTAGGCCAGTTAGCTACAGCCTCTACCTTTTTGGGGTCTACTTCAATACCCTGTTCTGACACAATGTGCCCAAGAATGAAATGCTCCTAAGCCAAAACTCACACTTGGAGAACTTGGCATACAAGCCATGCTCCCTCAAGGCCTGCAAAACCGTCCTCAGGTGATGGGCATGCTCCTCTGCATTTCTGGAATACACTAGGATATCATCTATAAAGACAATAACGAAGTGATCCAGATACTGACTGAATACTCTGTTCATGAGGTCCATGAATGCTGCAGGGGCGTTGGTCAACCCAAACGGCATCACAAGGAACTCATAGTGCCCATACCTGGTCCTGAAAGCTGTCTTCGGTACATCTTCATTCCTTATCCTCAACTGATGGTACCCTGATCTCAGATCTATTTTGGAGAAACAGCCTGCTCCTGTTAGCTGGTCGAATAGATCGTCGATCCTCGGCAAAGGGTACTTGTTCTTGGTAGTGACCTTGTTCAACTGTCTGTAGTCGATACAAAGTCTGAGGGATCCATCCTTCTTCCTCACAAACAAAACCGGAGCACCCCAAGGTGAAGTACTCGGTCGGATGAAACCCTTATCTACCAGCTCTTGCAACTGTTCCTTCAGTTCTTTCAATTCAGCTGGTGCCATCCTGTAGGGAGGGATAGAGATCGGTCTGGTACCAGGCATTAACTCAATCTCGAACTCTATCTCCCTAGCAGGTGGTAACCCTGGCAGCTCGTCTGGGAAAACATCTAAGAACTCACTCACCACAGGCACTGAGGCGGGCTCTCTGACATGACTATCTAACTCCCTCACATGAGCTAGAAACCCCTGACATCCCCTCCTAAGCAACCTACGAGCCTGAAGAGCTTAGATCAGACCTCTAGGTGTACCCCTCTTGTCTCCTCTGAAGACGACCTCTGACCCATCCTGATCTCTGAATCTGACTACCTTGTCTCTACAGTCCAAGGTAGCACCATGGGTCGATAACCAATCCATCCCTAGAATGACGTCAAAATCTGTCAAATCTAGAACCACAAGGTCGGCGGAAAGGCATCTTCCCTCTATGAAAACTGGACTACATTGGCAGACTGCCTCTGCCACTGACGGGTCACACTTGGGTCCACTGACCCATAGGGGACACTCTAACCCAGAGACCATCAATCCTACCCTCTCCACGACTCTCGGAGCAACAAAAGAATGAGATGCACCCGGGTCCATTAAGGCATACACATCAGAACAACCAATGATGAGATTACCTGCCACCACGGTGTTGGACGTGTTGGCCTCCTGCTGAGTCATAGTGAAGATCCGTGCCGGAGCTGATGGACCTTCACCTCTGTATCCTGCTGATGAAGAGGCTGACCCTCTCTCTCTGCCTCTGCCACTGGCCTGTGTTGCGGCTGGAGCTACTGGCTGCACCACACTGCCGGAGGCTGTCTGCTGAGACGGTGCTGCAAAAGCTGCTCTAGGACAGTCTCGAGCCAAATGACCCGCCTGTCCGCACCTAAAACATGTGTTTGTCCCTGCCAGACATACTCCCTTGTGTGGTCTCCCACATCTCATACATGCTGTAACCTCTGCGCCAAAGCTTGAGCCACTGCCTAAACCCAGACCTGACTTGATCTTGTTCCAGAACTTATTCTTCTTAGATTTTCTGTGGCCTTTGTCCCACTTCTTACTGCCTGCAACTGCTGCACTCAGAGAAGAAGAGTCTAACCTTTCCCCACCTGGGGTCTTGGAACCAGAAGACTGTGCCACTGACTGTTTTACCTTCCCCTCAACGATGGCACAAGCCTCCATTCTCCTAGCCATATCCACTATGGCATGGAAACTCTCCCTCTCTGCTGACTGTATCAAAGAGGAATACCTGGAGTGCAGCCTCATAATGTATCTACTTGACTTCTTTTGATCTGTGTCCAAGTTCTGCCCAGCATATGGCAACAACTCCAGGAACCTGTCTGTGTACTCCTCCACACTCATCTGTTCAGTCTGCCTCAACTGTTCGAATTCTATTATCTTCTGCTCTCTAGAGCTCTCAGGGAAAGCCCATCCTGCAAACTCATTTGCGAACTCCTCCCAGGACATACTGTCCGCTCTCGGGTTCACATAGTTCTTAAACCAACCACGTGCCTTCTTGCACTCCAGTGTGAACCCAGCCATCTGAATGGCTCTACTGTCATCAGCCCCTATCTCATCTGTAATAGTCTTGACCCTGTTCAGATACTCAAATGGGTCATCACCTGCTCTGTACTGAGGAGCACCCAACTTCATGTAATCGGTCATCTTGACCTTGCTCCCTCCAGATGAGGTAGGTTTGGGTACTTGTGTTTCCGGGACAGTAGGTACTGGTGGTGGTGGAGGTGCAACATCCCCTGGGGTAGGGTTTGCTGTACTGGTATAGGGAGGTGGAGGTGGGTACATGGGGTACTGAGAGTATGGTGGGTAGTAAGGTGGGTATGGCATGTGTGGAGGATAAGGGCTAAAACTGGGGTTATCCGATGTACCTCCCATCGAATACCCTGGATGGTGTGAATAGGGTGGGTAGTGATGTGGCTGGACATAACTCGAGGCCTGAGCGCCTCCTTCTGATTCTCCCATGCCCTCTTCCGGCATGTTCACACCGAGACTGCCATCCCTCCTCTGATCTACTTCCATATCCTCAGACATTCCTCCCTGCACTGTTCCCCTTACTGATCTGCTTCTACCCAGATCCAAAGACCTTCTAGGATCTCTAGCTATTCTGTCTCTGTTGGACCTACTGGACATTGCCCTAGGCAATGCTGAAGGACGGGCATCAGTGCCCTCGTCCTGAGGTGGCACTCCAGTCAATCGTGCAGATCGACGAGTTCCTCTCATTCTATTTTCTGAAAAACAGCACATAGCATAAACAATCATTAGCATCATATGGTTCATGTGAAAACACATGAACCCTCATCACATACATAGCATCATATCATAGCATTAATGCACATGCATATCATCATGGCATATCATAGCATCATATAGACAGGACTCTACATCCTATCCTAGTGGACATGATTTTCCTAGTGTGCTTGACCTTCTAGTACATCTATGAGCCCGACACTCTAGGTCCGACCATATGAACCTAGGGCTCTGATACCACTCTGTAACGACCCGGAAATCCGACCCGTTACCGGCGCTAGGATCCAGATCGGCTTAAGGCCGCCGGGACCCGTAGCAAGCCTACATACCTCCTGTAAACCTGTGGAATCCCATACATAACAACATATACATGATCTGTAAAAAATTTTCTTTTCTCTTATCCAAGCAAAACCTGTGCATGCACAAAATCATACATAAACCCCACACTGGAGTCCTCATCAAATACTCCAATGGGGTATCGTCATCATACATATCAGCTTGGATAATCATGGTCATTAACATCATTACTCATTAAACACTCTGTACATAATGGGGATTCACACACCTCTAGGTCAAGCACTACTATAATCCTCAATACATCATCAAATCATTCATTACATTACATGGTCATAAATACTCGTTACATCATGTTCATGTCCACTACTATCTATTACAACATACATGACTTAACTTCACTCTAGCCGACTTCCCGATCTATCCTGTACCTGCAACTCTGGGGATAAAGGGAGTGGGGTGAGCTTCTAGAGCCCAGTGAGCAGAATAATAAAACATCAATTTAAATCATGCTTTCATGTATGCGCCATAACACAAACATTTCACAACAAGGATGAACTTGTCACCATTTAGCCCCTATCTTTCTTACTTATACATGCCGGGGGCGTAGAGCCGTAGCAGGCACACCCGGACTCCCATAATCAGTCATAGTGCCAGGGGTGTAGAGCCGTGGCAGGCACACCTGGACTCACATAGGCTATCATGACATAAAAGGGCTAATGGATCATTCAACATTCATCCACATCAACAACAAAGTATGCAATGCAACATATTCGTGAATTCTAATGCAATCAACCTGATATATCTCATGGCATTCATGATGCGTGAATCATGCTAAAACATTTCATTAATTTGCTTTAAAACTTAAAGTTTATTCCACTCACCTCTGGCTAGCTCTGAAGAGACTCTGAAGCAGCTGGCTCACTGCTGGGGGTCTCGGTTCCTCGGGTCCGAACCTACACAGGTGGACTCAAATGAGGGACCAAACATACCTGAACATGACTCTAAAATACTCCCCAAAAACCCCCTAAAACATCATGAAAACATCACATGAAAACATGCAAGAAATGGCTGAACAGGGCACTTTCGGCGGCAGGTTCGGCGGCCGAAAGTCCCTCTGCAGCCGAAAGTCATGCAGGTTCGGCGGCACTTTCGGCGGCCGAACCTCCCAGACAGAGACGAACCTTGAGTTTCGGGGGCAGGCTTCGGCAGCCGAAACTGCCTCCACAAGGGGGTTCGGCGGCCGAAAGTCACTTCGGCGGCCGAACCTGAGTTTCTGCCGAAGGGCAGAAACTTGGCTCCCTTGTGTCCACAGCCTCCAAAACGCCTCACAACATGCATAACTTGTTTCTACACATGCATACACATCATACATCACACCTAGGGGTCTCAAACTATAATATACCCCAACTACAACACTTCAAACAACACATTTCCAACATACATTGTTCAAATCACAACATAAACCCATAAACCTAACAACAAGCCTAAACATGCATTCTACCCCATCAACTTGCATAAAACTTTCATAAAACATAAAAGAAGCATAGATCGAAGCTTACCTCTTGAAGATCGAGAGGAAGGACGACCCTAGCTCGGAAAATGGAGGGATTTAGCTCCAAGACTTCCAAGCTCCAAAACTTGTTTCAAAAGCTTAAATCTTCAAAACCAAGGGAAAACAAGTGAAAATCTTGAAAGATTTAGAGGAAGAACATCAAAAATGGGTGAGGGGCGGCGGAAAGCTCACCTTGGCCGAAAATGGGGAAAACTCGCCCGTTTTCGGCTAAGGGGCCCTTTTATAGTGGCTGGCCAGACCACGTTCGGGGGCCGAAAGTGCCTCCGCATGCATGCAAGGTTCGGCGGCCGAACATGAGGTTCGGCGGCCGAACCTGGACTTCCCTCACTCATGCTTTCGGGGGCCTAACGTGCCTCCAAAACACATGCATGTTCGGCGGCCGAACTTGACTTTCGGCGGCCGAACCTGGGTTTTCCTCCAAAGACTTTTCATGTAAAAACTCATTTAATTTCTTACTTAAAAACATGAAATACATGAAAACATTTCATAAACTCATAGTTTTACCCTTCTAGAGGTTTCCGACATCCGAGGTCCCACCGGACGGTAGGGATTCCGATACCGGAGTCTAGCCGGGTATTACAATATTCGTATCCAGTCTTCAAGCCGCTAGGAAGCTAGTATTTGTTTGTTGATGTTCTGTCTTTTTTCTTCTGACTTTTGCCTTTTTCTTGCATTTGTTTTTAACTTTTAGTTATTTTCATTTTTCGCAGCCTCTTCTGTACCGATGAAAAGGATTAAGCCCCCTAAAAACTTCACAATGTCCCGGGAAAATATGAATGTTACCCTGGAGGCTTTCCGGGCTGGTCAATCAGTGGCCGACGTGACCTAGGAAGTTTTTCACGCCATCTCCCCTCCTGTGGCTGGCAGTACTACTTCTCCTGCCCCTACATCTTCCTGGGTTCTAGTGCTTGCCTCCAAGGGCTCTCGTTCTACAGCCTCCAAGGCTTCTACTCAAGGTAGAACCTTGGGCTCTTCTAAGTCCCCTGCAGCTCCGAGGCTCAAATCGACATCTACTCCAGCTTCTCGGGTGCCCATCACCATCGAGGAGTCCACGGAGGGTGGCTCCAAGGGAGGGGCCGAGGTCATTCCTTCTTCAAAATGATCTAAGCAGGCCGCTGCCGCTGGTGCTATTATAATCAGTGGCAAGCGAGCTCAATTGTCCGAGGTCCCTCCCGAGGGCCAAGCCTCCAAGAAGGCACATGTGACTGGGCCTCCCGAGACCATTCTACCTCCTCCTGCTGACAAAGGGAAATGACCGAGGGGCAGTTGTCTTCAGCCCCCGACAACGTGCTCCTCAACGCCACTGAGGTAACTCCTGGGTCTGTGGTAGCTTCTATGGTTAAGATGCTGCGCGAGAAGATGTTTGGCGAGGTATCTGATGTAGAGGTGAGCAGTATTCCGTTCAAACCGAAAAAATCGACCGAGCCAAATTAATTTAAAAATTTAGTTCGGTTTTTTATTCATTTTGGTTCGGTTTGATTTTTAATTTCAGAAATTTTAGTTATTTTGGTTTGATTTGATTTTAATCAGCAAAAAATCGAAAAAATCGAGCTGAATTGTGTAATACCCGACTAGACTCCGGTATCGGAATTCCTACCGTCCGGTAGAATCTCGGGTGTCGGAGACCTCTAGAAGGGTAAAACTATGTTTTTATACGATGTTTTAATGAATTATGTGTTTTTAAACAAGTAAGAAAATGAGTTTTTGCATGAAAAGAGCATTGGAGGAAAACTCAGGTTCGGCCGCCGAAATCCAAGTTCGGCCACCGAACATGCATGCACTTTGGGAGTGCTTTAGGCCCCCGAAAGCATAAGTGAGGGAAGTCCAGGTTTGGCCGCCGAACATGGCATGCATGCGAAGGCACGTTCGGCCCCCGAATGTGGCCTGGCCAGCCACCTATAAAGGGGTCCCTTAGCCGAAATGGGCGAGCTTTTCTCCCCATTTTCGGCCAAGGTGAGCTCTCCGCCGTCCCTCGCCAATCTTGAGTTTCTTCCTTCTATTTTTCATGATTTTTATGAGTTACAACCTTGTTTTGAAGATTTTTTTGAGCTTATAGCAAGTTTTGGAGCTTGGAGGTTTAAGAACTCACTCTCTCCCATCTCCGAGCTAGGGTCATTTTCCTCTCGATCTTCAAGAGGTAAGGGCCGATCTTGAGCTCACTATATGTTTTAAACAAGTTTTAAGTTGACAAGTCCATCCTTGATGTGATTTGTTTGTGATGTGATGCATTACATGATAGTATGTATTTTTTGTAACAGCCCGGAAACCGAACTGCTACCGGCGCTAGGATCCAGATCGGCTTAAGGCCGCTGAGACCCGTAGCAAGCCTGCTGTGAACTCTGTGTACCTGTGACATCCCATACATGATCATACATTTTCTGTAAAAATTTCAAACTTTTCTCTGTACCAAGGCTCAAACTGTGCATGCATTAACTCTGTACTATAAACCCCTACTAGAGCTCTCATCTTAGCTCTAGGTGGGCTAAACTCATTCTATGTTTAGCCTGGTTTTCAAATACATAAAGTAAGCTCATTACATAAAAAGATCATGTATACAAAGGAATTACAACTCTGATAATGGTCAAGCACCATTCTATACACTGTACAACATACTATCTCTTTATAATTACATGTCCACACTAGCTATTACATATCACTTGCTCTTCTACACCCTGCTGACTTCTCTCTGGACTCTGAGCCTGCAAAACTGGGGTTAAGGGAGAGGGATGAGCTATACTAGCCCAGTGAGCAGAACTATAAAACGTGCGAGTAAAACATGATCTCATGGAATGCATCACATCACAGACAAGCCACATCAAGGGTAAAACCTGTCACCAATTAGTCCCAGCATCTGTCTGTGTCAGGGCGTAGAGGTAAGCACCCGACTATCTCGTATATATATATATGTGTATATAACACCTGGGTCAGGGCGTAGAGGTAGGCACTTGACTATCTGTCTCATCTATGCCAGGGCGTAGAGGTAAGCACCCGGCTCTCAGGGACTATTGGATCATCCAGAATTCACCCACAGCAATAACAAAGTATGCAATGCCTCATATTCGTGATATCTAATGCAATCAACCTATAACATGGTCGTGATGCATGGAACATGCTAAAAGCATTTGATGTCTCATATTAAAATAATAAGTTAAGTTTAGTTCCATTCACCTCTGGCCGACTCTGAACTGACTCTGCAGGTTCTGAAGCAGTGCTCACTGCTGACCTCCTTGGTTCCTCTGGTCCATTCCTACACAGGTGGACTCAAATGAGGGACCAAACTAACACAAGGACATCTCTAGAAAACTCCCCAAAAACCCCCTAACAGATCCTAAAATCATCACATAAAACATGCAAAAGAAAGCTGGACAGGGCACTTTCGGCGGCAGGTTCGGCGGCCGAAACCCCCTTCTAGAGACGAAACTCATGCATGTTCGGCGGCACCTTCGGCAGCCGAAAGTCTCATCCAGAGACGAAACTCAACCTTCGGTGGCACTTTCGGCGGCCGAACCTTCCCTCCAGAGATGAAAGTCCCAATTTTCGGAGGCAAGCTTTGGCAGCCGAAACTGCCTCCACAAGGGGTTCGGCGGCCGAAACTCCCTTCGGCGGCCGAACTTGGTTTTGCCCGTTGGGCAGAACCCTGCTCTGTTTCATGCAAACTTTTCCCCAAACTTACCTCAACATGCAAACAACTACACCCAACTAGCACATACCATATAACATGCATAAAAGGGTCTAAAACTAACTTATAAACCCAACGAACATAACACATAACACATATACATTCAGAGACACAAAATTATCCAAAAACCTCAACCAAACCCTATCATGCATACTACCCATAAAACTTCCATAAAACCTTCAAAAATCAAGAAAAGAAGTCAGGATCTTTACTTACCTCTTCCAAATAAGAGAAGAAGCGATCCCAACGAGGAGATATGGAGAAATCCTCTCTCAAACTCTCCAAGCTTCCAAAGATTGCTCTTTTGCTCAAAAACTTCAAAACCACATAAAAATCCATCAAAACCATGAAAGATTTGAGAAAACACATAAATCACTCAAGCAAGATCAAGTCTCACCTCAGCTCGTGCAAATGGAAAGAAAATCTTATCCATTTGACCGACCTCGGGCCTTTTATAGGTGGATGGCCAGACCACCTTCGGCGACCAAACGTGAAACCCGAAAGCCATGCAAGTTCGGCGGCCGAAAGTCACCTTCGGCGGCCGAACCTTGGCTTTTCTGCCTTGGTGCTTTTCTTTCAAAAATTCATTTTCCTTTATACATCAAACATTAAAACAAGTTAAAATACTTTAGAAAACATATGTATTACCCTTCTAGAGGGTTTCGACACCCGAGATTCCACCAGACTACAGGAATTCCGATGTCGGACTCCAGCCGGGTATTACATTCTCCCCCCCTTAAGAACATTCGTCCCCGAATGTTCCTCAAACAACTAAACACATAAACACACAGAAAAGGGGAAAAACTAACCTCAAAACAGATATGGGTATTGCTGGAGCATGGACTCCCGTGACTCCTAGGTGCACTCTTCTAGGTTATGGTGGTTCCAAAGGACTTTCACCATCGGTATCTCCTTGTTTCTCAGCTTTCTAATTTGTGTGTTCAGAATCCGTACTGGCTGCTCTACATAGGTGAGATCTCCTAGGATCTCTACATCAGGCTCACTAAGAACCTTACTCGGATCCGACACAAATTTTCTCAATATAGAAACATGAAACACAGGGTGAATTCTTTCCATAGATGCAGGTAAATCCAGCTTGTACAATACATTCCCAACTTTCTGTAAGATCTCAAAGGGACCAATGTACCGTGGAGCTAGTTTACCCTTCTTTCCAAACCGAACCACTCCCTTCATTGGAGACACCTTTAGCAATACCATATCACCCTCCTGAAACTCTATCTGCTTCCTGTGAACATCTGCATAGCTCTTCTGCCTACTCACCGCAGTTCTGATCCTTTCTCTGATGATAGGCACTACTCTACTGGTAATCTCAACTAACTCTGGCGCTGCAAGAGCCTTCTCTCCTACCTCTTCCCAGCAAACAGGTGTTCTGCACTTCCTCCCATACAGAGTTTCATAAGGGGCCATCCCTATGCTAGCATGATGGCTGTTATTGTAAGCAAACTCTACCAAAGGTAGATGTTGTCTCCAAGAACTGCCAAAGTCTAACACACACATCCTGAGCATATCTTCAATGGTCTGGATAGTCTTTTCTGACTGACCGTCTGTCTGTGGATGGAAAGCAGTGCTGAAATCCAACCTCGTGCCCATAGCAGCTTGCAGACTTCGCCAAAACCTGGAGGTGAACTATGGTCCTCTGTCCGATACTATTGACACTGGCACTCCATGCAGCTTCACTATCTCTTCTACATACACCTGCGCTAACTTGTCCACGGAATAGTTACTTCTGACTGGAATGAAGTGAGCAGATTTTGTGAGTCTGTCCACAATCACCCATATGGAGTCTAGTCTGTTGGACGTCGCCGGTAACCCCACTACAAAATCCATAGCTATGTTCTCCCATTTCCACTCTGGAATCAGCAGTGGGTTAAGCATTCCAGCCGGCTTCTGGTGCTCTAGCTTCACCCTTTGACATATCTCGCAGGCTGACACAAACTGTGCCACTTCTCTCTTCATAGCTGGCCACCAGTACACTCTCGTCAGATCTTGATACATTTTGGTGGCTCCAGGGTGAACGCTATACCTCGCATTATGAGCTTCCCTCATAATGTCTTCTTTCAAACTGCTGTCATCTGGTACACATAACCTCTTCCCGTGCCGAAGAATCCCCTCACTGTCAAATCTGAACTCTGCACTGTTGCCAGACTGAACAGTCCTGGCAATCTTCACTAACTCGGGGTCCTCGTGCTGTTTCAGAGCTACTTGCTCTAGAAACACGGGTGTAACTCTCATCTGTGCAATCAAAACACCTGTACCAGATAACGCTAACTGAAGCCCTTCATCTATGAGCCTGTAAAAGTCCTTCACCACTGGTCTTCTCTCTGCTGTTATGTGGGATAAACTGCCAAGTGACTTCCGGCTTAAGGCATCCGCTACAACATTAGCCTTACCCGGATGATACTGGATCTTGCAATCATAATCACTGAGCAATTCCACCCACCGTCTCTGCCTCAAATTCAATTCTCTTTGGCTCAAGATGTGCTGCAGGCTCTTATGATCTGTGAAGATCTCACACTTTACCCCATAGAGGTAATGCCTCCACATCTTGAGTGCAAAAATAACAGCTGCCATCTCAAGATCGTGTGTCGGGTAGTTCAACTCATGCTTCTTCAGCTATCTAGAAGCATATGCTATCACCCTGTCTTTCTGCATCAACACACAACCCAATCCCACTCGGGATGCATCACAGAACACTGTGAAGTCTTCATCACTGAGCGACAGAGCTAACACCGGTGCTGAAGTCAACCGTCTCTTCAGCTCTTCAAAACTCTCATCACATTCATCAAACCATACGAACTTCTGGTTCTTTCTGGTCAGTCTGGTCATAGGAGTAGCTATCTTCGAGAAGTCCTGAATGAACCTCCGATAGTAGCCTGCCAAACCCAGAAAACTATTGATCTCTGTCACTGTCGTGGGTGTAGGCCAGTTGGCTACTGCCTCTACCTTCTTGGGGTCTACTGCTATACCTTCATCTGATACTACATGCCCCAAAAAGGATATGCTCCTCAGCCAGAACTCACACTTGGAGAACTTGGCATACAAGCCATGTTCTCTCAAGGTCTGCAAGACTATCCTCAGATGCTGGGCATGCTCCTCTGCATTCCTGGAGTACACTAAGATATCATCTATAAAGACGATCACAAAGCGATCCAGGTACTCCCTGAAAACTCTGTTCATGAGATCCATGAATGCGGCAGGGGCGTTAGTCAACCCGAACGGCATCACTAGGAACTCATAATGCCCATATCTGGTCCTGAAAGCTGTCTTGGGTACATCCTCTTCCCTGATTCTCAACTGGTGGTATCCGGATCTCAGATCTATCTTCGAGAAGCAACCTGCTCCTGACAGCTGATCAAAAAGATCATCGATCCGGGGTAGAGGATACTTGTTCTTGGTAGTGACTTTGTTCAACTGCCTATAGTCGATACAAAGTCTAAGAGATCCATCCTTCTTTCTGACAAAAAGTACTGGAGCACCCCAATGTGAGGTACTCGGGCGGATGAAACCCTTGTCTACCACCTCCTGTAATTGCTCTTTCAACTCTTTCAGCTCTGCTGGTGCCATCCTGTAGGGAGGAATAGAGATCGGTCTGGTACCAGGCATCAACTCTATCTCGAACTCTATTTCCCTATCAGGTGGTAGTCCTGGAAGCTCTTCAGGAAACACATCTGGGAACTCTCTAACAACTGGTACTGAGGATGGTTCCCTAACTTGACTGTCTAGCTCTCTCACATGAGCTAGGAAGCCCTGACAACCCCTCCTCAACAACCTACGAGCCTGAAGGGCTGATATCAAACCCTTAGGTGTCCCCCTCCTGTCTCCTCTGAAGACACACTCGGATCCATCCTGGTCTCTGAAACTGACTACCTTGTCCCTGCAGTTCAAGGTAGCATTATACGTAGATAACCAATCCATCCCTAGAATGACATCAAAATCCATCAACTCTAGAACCACAAGGTCAGCTGGAAGGTATCTACTCTCTATGCACACTGGACTGAACCGAAAGACTGACTCTGCCAAAGATGGATCACACTTGGGTCCACTAACCCAAAGAGGACACTCTAACTCGGAGACTATCAAACCCAATCTCTCTGCGGCTCTAGAAGCAATAAAAGAGTGAGAAGCACCGGGGTCCATCAAAGCATACACCTCGGAACACCCAATGATGAGATTACCTGACACCACTATGTTCGACGTGTCTGCCTCCTGCTGAGTCATGGTGAAAATCCGTGCTGGGGCTGATGGACCTGCACCTCGGGAACCCATCCCTGATGAAGAGGCTGACCCTCTTCCTCTTCCTCTTCCTCTGCCGCTACTCGGAGGTACGGCTGAAGCTGCTGGCTGTGCCACACTGCCTGAGGTCATCTGCTGGGATGGTGCCATTAAGGTCGCCTGAGGACATTCCCGTGCAATATGTCCCTCCTGCCCACATCTATAGCAGGCTGTAGATCTCATCAGACAAACTCCTCTGTGTGGTCTCCCACATCTCTTGCATACTGGACTGTCTGCACCAGAGCTGGAGCCACTACCCATTCCCAGACCAGATCTAATCCTGTTCCAGAACTTGCCCTTTTTACCTCTTAGTCTATCCCATCTCTTCTTGCTCGCACCTGCTGTACTCTGTGAGGAGGAAACTGGCTTAGAACCAGAAGACTGTGCCTTAGACTGTTTCACTGTTCCCTGTATAATGGCACTTGCCTCCATCTTTCTAGCTGCATCCACGATAGAGTGGAAACTCTCATTCTCTGCTGGAAGAATCAAGGAGAAATACCTAGGATGAAGCCTTGTGGCATACCTCCTTGCCTTCTTCTGATCAGTATCATACGCCTGACCCACGTACGATAACAATTCCAGGAACTTATTTGTGTACTCATCAACGCTCATCTCCTCTGTCTGTCTCAGCCGTTCAAACTCTATAACTTTCATCTCCCTGGAACTGTCAGGAAAAGCCCACCCAGCAAATTCATTGGCAAACTCTTCCCATGACATGCTATCTATTCTGGGGTCCACATAGTTCTTGAACCATTCTCTTGCTTTCTTGCATTTTAATGTGAACCCAGCCATCTCAATAGCTCTACTATCTTCAGCTCCCAACTCACTCGTTATCATTCTGACTGCACTGAGATACTCAAAGGGATCGTCTCCCGTGTTGAATTTAGGAGCATCCAACTTTAAGTACTCGGTCATCTTCACTTTACTTCCCCCTGAAGAACTAGGTTGCTGTGCTTCAACAACAGGGGCTACTGGTTCTGGTGGTGGAGGTGGAGGTACTGTTTCTCTAGATTCAGGGTGTGTTGGACTTGGATGAAAAGGTGGGGGTGGATACATGTGATATGGTGGATAAAAGGAAGGATAAGGCATGTAAGGCATATAGGGTGGATATGGGGCAAAGCTGGAGTAATCCGACGTATCTCCCATCGGATACCCGGGGCTCTGTGGAAAGGGTGGATAGCCAAACCCCGAGGCCTGTGCGCCTCCTTGGGACTCCCCCATACCTTCCGCTGACCTTCCCATATCCATGCTTTCATCTCTGCTCTGGTCAACATCCATAGCCTCTCTCTCTTCCTCTGACCTTCCCCCTCTGACTACTCCTCTTCTGCTCTCGTCAGAAGACCTTCTAAGGTCTCTTGACGTTCCCTCCCTGCTTGACCTGTGAGTCCTTGCCCTTGGCAACGCAGGAGGACGAGCAGCTGTACCCTCATTTTCTGGTGGGACTCCAGTCAATCTTGCGGATCGACGAGTTCCTCGCATCTTAACTCTCTGAAAACAGCACACACACAGCACATCAGTAACATATAGTCCATGTGGAAACACATGAACCCTCAAGCATACATCACATATAATATAATGCACATGCATGAATCATGGCATTTCACATCATCATATAGACAGGACTAACATCCTATCCTAGTGGACATGCTTTCCTATTGTGCTTGACCTCTATGAGCCCGACTCTCTCTAGCTAGGTCCGACCAAGTGAACCTAGTGCTCTGATACCAATCTGTAATAGCCCGGAAATCGAACTGCTACCGGCGCTAGGATCCAGATCGGCTTAAGGCCGCCGGGACCCGTAGCAAGCCTGCTGTGAACTCTGTGTACCTGTGACATCCCATACATGATCATACATTTTCTGTAAAAATTTTAAACTTTTCTCTGTACCAAGGCTCAAACTGTGCATGCATTAACTCTGTACTGTAAACCCCTGCTAGAGCTCTCATCTTAGCTCTAGGTGGGCTAAACTCATTCTATGTTAAGCCTGGTTTTCAAATACATAAAGTAAACTCATTACATAAAAAGATCATGTATACAAAGGAATTACAACTCTGATAATGGTCAAGCACCATTCTATACACTGTACAACATACTATCTCTTTATAATTACATGTCCACACTAGCTATTACATATCACTTGCTCTTCTACACCCTGCTGACTTCTCTCTGGACTCTGAGCTTGCAAAACTGGGGTTAAGGGAGAGGGATGAGCTATACTAGCCCAGTGAGCAGAACTATAAAACGTGTAAGTAAAACATGATCTCATGGAATGCATCACATCACAGACAAGCCACATCAAGGGTAAAACCTGTCACCAATTAGTCCCAGCATCTGTCTGTGTCAGGGCGTAGAGGTAAGCACCCGACTATCTTGTATATATATATATGTGTATATGTCAGGGCGTAGAGGTAGGCACTTGACTATCTGTCTCATCTATGCCAGGGCGTAGAGGTAAGCACCCGGCTCTCAGGGACTATTGGATCATCCAGAATTCACCCACAGCAATAATAAAGTATGCAATGCCTCATATTCGTGATATCTAATGCAATCAACCTATAACATGGTCGTGATGCATGGAACATGCTAAAAGCATTTGATGTCTCATATTAAAATAATAAGTTAAGTTTAGTTCCATTCACCTCTGGCTGACTCTGAACTGACTCTGCAGGTTCTGAAGCAGTGCTCACTGCTGACCTCCTTGGTTCCTCTGGTCCATTCCTACACAGGTGGACTCAAATGAGGGACCAAACTAACACAAGGAAATCTCTAGAAAACTCCCCAAAAACCCCCTAACAGATCCTAAAATCATCACATAAAACATGCAAAAGAAAGCTGGACAGGGCACTTTCGGCGGCAGGTTCGGCGGCCGAAACCCCCTTCTAGAGACGAAACTCATGCATGTTCGGCGGCACCTTCGGCAGCCGAAAGTCTCGTCCAGAGACGAAACTCAACCTTCGGTGGCACTTTCGACGGCCGAACCTTCCCTTCAGAGACGAAAGTCCCAATTTTCGGAGGCAAGCTTTGGCAGCCGAAACTGCCTCCACAAGGGGTTCGGCGGCCGAAACTCCCTTAGGCGGCCGAACCTGGTTTTGCCCGTTGGGCAGAACCCTGCTCTGCTTCATGCAAACTTTCCCCCAAACTTACCTCAACATGCAAACAACTACTCCCAACTAGCACATACCATATAACATGCATAAAAGGGTCTAAAACTAACTTATAAACCCAACGAACATAACACATAACACATATACATGCAGAGACACAAAATTATCCAAAAACCTCAACCAAACCCTCTCATGCATACTACCCATAAAACTTCCATAAAACCTTCAAAAATCAAGAAAAGAAGTCAGGATCTTTACTTACCTCTTCCAAACAAGAGAAGAAGCGATCCCGACGTGGAGATATGGAGAAATCCTCTCTCAAACTCTCCAAGCTTCCAAAGATTGCTCTTTTGCTCAAAAACTTCAAAACCACATAAAAATCCATCAAAACCATGAAAGATTTGAGAAAACACATAAATCACTCAAGGAAGATCAAGTCTCACCTTAGCTCGTGCAAATGGAAAGAAAATCTTATCCATTTGACCGACCTCGGGCCTTTTATAGGTGGCTAGCCAGACCACCTTCGGCAGCCAAACGTGAAACCCGAAAGCCATGCAAGTTCGGCGGCCGAAAGTCACCTTCGGCAGCCGAACCTTGGCTTTTTCTGCCTTGGTGCTTTTCTTTCAAAAATTCATTTTTCTTTATACATCAAACATTAAAACAAGTTAAAATACTTTAGAAAACATATGTATTACCCTTCTAGAGGGTTCCGACACTCGAGATTCCACCGGACTACAGGAATTCCGATGCCGGACTCCAGCCGGGTATTACATTTTTTTAAATGCTTTTATTATTCTGCTCACTGGGCTCTAGTAGCTCACCTCTTTCCCCCTTATCCCTCAGGTTTGCAGGTACAGGGTAGACCAGGAGGTCAGCAGGAGTAAAGTTTATTTTTATGTAATAGTTAGAAGTTGTGGACATGATAACATGGTAATGTAATGTCTTATAGTTATAAAATGTAATGATGATGTTATTAAGGTTTAGAAGTTGTGCTTGACCGAGTTTGTATAGTAATCCCTTTTGTATACATGATTTATGTTTTATGTGATGTTTATGTTCAACCAAGCTTAATGTATGCATGTTATGGTACCCCATTGGAGCATTTGATGAGGGCTCCAATGTGTGGTTTATGTTATATTATGAGTATTCACAGGTTGAGCTTGGTTTTGGAAAGAAAAAGTTCACAGGTTTATGAGTATGTTTGATCATGTATGGAATTTGACAGGTTCACAGGTTATATGTCAGGCTTGCTACGGGTCCCGGCGGCCTTAAGCCGATCTGGATCCTAGCACCGATAGCGGTCCGGTTTTCGGATCGTTACAGAGTGGTATCAGAGCCCTAGGTTCATATGGTCGGACCTAGAGTGTCGGGCTCATAGATGTTATAGAAGGTCAAGCACAATAGGAAAGATCATGTCCACTAGGATAGGATGTGGAGTCCTGTCTTGTATAATGATGTGAAATGCCATGATAATATGCATGTGCATTAATGATATGCCTTGTATGTGATGTGGGTTCATGTGTTCCCACATGAACCATATGATGCTAATGTTTATTGGTTATGTGCTGTTTTTCAAAAAACAGGATGAGAAGAACTCGTCGATCTACACGATTGACTGGAGTACCACCTGAGGATGAGGGCATGAGCGCCCGTCCTCCTGCATTGCCTAGGGCAATGTCTAGTAGGTCTAGCAGAGAAAGAGCAGTAAGAGACCCTAGAAGGTCTTTGGATCTGGGTAGAAGCAGATCAGTGAGGGGAACAGTTCAGGAAGGAATGTCAGAGGACATGGGGGATGATATGGATGTAGAGCAGAGGAGGGATGGCAATCTGGGAGTTAGCATGTCAGAAGAGGGAATGGGAGAGTCCCAAGGAGGCACTCAGGCCTCGGGATTTGTTCAGCCACCCCACTATCCACACTTCTCACAAAATCCCGGGTATTCGATGGGAGGTACATCGGATTATCCTAGCTTTACCCCTTATCCCACACACATGCCATACCCACCTTACTACCCACCATACCCACAGTACCCAATGTATCCGCCCCCACCCTACTATCCAAATCCAGTAAACCCTACCTCAGAGAATGTTGCACCTCCTCCACCACCAGTAGCACCTACTGCCCCAGAAAC